>NC_057386.1:5407620-6813571 GCF_019320065.1 Cervus canadensis | reverse complement strand
AAAACAAAACAAAAAAAGACACTGGGGTTTCCCAGGTGGCTCAGTGGTAAAAAATCCGCCTACCAAGGCAAGAGAGGCAAGAGACTCGGGTTTGATCCCTGGGTCAGTAAGATCTCTTGGAGTAGAAGATGGCAGCCAATTCCAGTATTCTTGCCTGGAAAATTCCACGGACAAAGGAGCCTGGTGGGCTACAGTCCATGGGGTTGCAAAGAGTCGGACGCCACTGAGCACAGCGCACAAAAAGACATTGAGGTGAATTCCCTGGCAGGTCAGTGGTTAGAGCTCCACGCTTTCACTGTCGAGGGCCGGGGCTCAATCCTGGCAGAGGAGCTAAGACCCTACTAGCCTCGAGGAGGAAAAAAATAGTAAAGACATGGAGAAGGAAGAGATTAGGACTGACTAATGAAATTGGATGAGGAGAGGGAAGATGGAGCCTTCAGACCTGGGTGCCTGGGGTTGGGGGCAAAAGGAGCTTTGGAATGGTAGCACCATTTATAGAAATAGGGAAGTCAGGGAGGAGAAATGATGAGTGTTTTTAGACTCGTTTCTGCACCAAGTGAGCACTTATAATTACACCCTGTCTTGTTTTGCTCTGGTTGTTTCTCATGAGTTGCACCAGAAGAGCGTAACCTCCTCAAGGGTAGGATCCGAGTCTTGTACTTTTCCTGTCGTTCCTCCAGGGCCTAACTTGCTGTCTACTTAGTTTTCTGTGGCTGTTTAACAAAAGACTTGGTGGTTGACTAAGTCTCCGTTGATTCAAGACCTTCGCACTAAAGTTTGACCCTTGACTTCCCTTCCATCCTTATCCTTGCTACGTGGAACTTGTCACTGGACTGTTTGAGCCGTGTTGGGGTGGGGTGGCCAATGCTGTTCCCCTCCCTCCTGGACCAGAGGTCCCACGACAGTCATGGCTAGTGATAGAATTGAGTTGAAAATGAGAGCAGGATGTATAGAGGCAGAGACACAGACTAGCATGAGGCTTTCAACAGAGACCCCAAAATAGAAACCTGGAGTCCCGAGGGGCGGTTCTGGAAGGCAGGATCTGCAGGGGAGGTTCTGGCGTCACCTCCGCTGCAGGTGAAGGAGAGTGTTGAGTGGGTGGTGGGTGTGTGCGTCTGCCGGGAGGCGGTGGGCAGACGGAGTGCCTGAGTCACCCCAGGTTACCTCCAGAGGTTCTTGCAGTTCCTGTGGGTGACTGAGGTCTGCTGTCTCAACTGGCTGGAGAGTGGGGGGAGATACTCAGAAGTGGGGCGAACCATGGCTGAAACCAGGGCTTTGTGTTCATGTGTAGGCCAAGAGCTCCCTGCAGGTTTGTGGTGGGGAAGTCTATTGGGGGACAGGAAGTGGGGTTCTCGAGATGTTGAATGAAAGTGAGAAGTAGGTGGGAGTGTTCCTGGAAGCAGAAATGGAGTCGTGGCAGCCGCGGGCAGGACACATTTTTGGTGAACGCCCATGGCTTTGTGTCCGTGTGTGGGGAGGAGAGGGGCTGTGCACGTTGTCCCCTGTGTCTGTGACATGCTTTTCCAGTGGCAAACAGTGGAAGGCATGTGACTGCTCCCAAAATGATTGTAGAGACAAGGGCAGGTATGGCTCCTCAAACCATCTTACTTTTGTATCCTACACCCTCTTAATGCCATATGGGAACTCCAAGCATCTCAAATGCTAGGGATTAGTAACAAAGTCCGGAGAAGGCAGTGGCTCCCCACTCCAGTACTTTCACCTGGAAAGTCCCATGGACGGGGGAGCCTGGTGGGCTGCCGTCTACAGGGTTGCACAGTCGGATATGACTGAAGCGACTTAGCAGCAGCAGCAGTAACAAAGCCACCCTGACACCTGAGAAAATTTCAGGCACCTGGTCGGGGGAGACTCAGGGCTTCTCTGGAGGGTGACAGCTGGTAGCTCCCTGTGGCAACAAATAGCCCCTCTTGATAGAATTAATCTCCCTTCCCTCCAAGCATGACATTTTCAAGGGCCTGCTAATTCTCTTTTCAAGACAGGACTGACATCTCTCTTTTCCTCCAAATATGATCCTAAACCACCAGAATTTTCTGGCCTCCAGAGCAGAAACGCTGTCCTGCAAGCACAGCGCTGGGCGCTGCAGGTCTTTCCTATGCCACTGGGTGGCGTCTGCTGCCTCGTGACCCCTGGGCGGGGATGGGGCTGGCTCGGAGTCCGTTAGGGTTTGAGTGTGGAGCTAGTGATTTTTAACATTAGGAAAAGGGAAGTGAAGAAACAGAGTCACGAGCAATCAGAATTCAGGAACGTCTAACATCACCCCTTTTGGGAAGGGCTTTTTCAAGGCTCTCACTCTGCTTTTGGCCCTGGAGGAAATCTGCTGGAGGAGCCTGGGCTTTAAAAAGGATACACGCCTTCAGTCTTCCGTTAGTCTTCTGAACCTGAAGCCCTAAATTTAGCAAACAGCTTGAGAGTGCTTTCTGGAAGAGGCCGACTCCAAGATCTGAATCAGAGATGGGAACGCATTTAACCCCCCTCAGCTGGGGCCGTCCTCTCTAAGCACAGGATCTGGGCATGACTGAGACGAGAGGACACACACCACGTGTTAGGAGACTTGACATTCACCTCCTGGAGTTTAAACCCTGGGTGACCCTTCAGTGCTTATCTTTGTCCTTGTTCGTGGAAGACCGTTTAAACTCAGGGATGCTGATTGCTCGGGCTTAGATTCCGTTTCTGTGACCCCAGTGACGGACAGCACAGTTCGTGCTTAGAGGGCTCAGTAATCGTCGTTAACTTACCGTAAAGTGAGAGGCTTCAGATTTGTTTTCTCTTTCGTTTGTAACTTTCACAATACTGGACAGAAAGCGATATTTGTAGGGAATTCCGTAGTGGTCCAGGGGTTAAGACTCTGCTCTGTCACTGCTTGGGGCCCAGGTTCAATCCTTGGTCAGGAAACTAAGATCCTAGAAGCTATGCAGCACTACCAGAAAAAAATTTTTTTCAAGTATTTGTATTTGACTTGCTGTCTGACTAAACTATTGAGTCTGCTCTATTAGAGAAGAAATTTCTTCACATCAATGCGTTAAAACTGTGAGGAAAACCTTCCACGGTGTCCTCCTTGCTATTTATAACAGTCGTCATCTTCTTCGTTCTCTCCCCAGATAAAGCCACCAATCCTTCTAACCGCCAGGAGGACTGGGAATACATAATTGGCTTTTGTGATCAGATCAACAAGGAGCTTGAAGGGTGAGTCTCGGAACTGTTAGGGGGCAGGTGAGAGACGGTTGACCGGGAGAGTGAAAAACTGGCAGAGGAGGGCTGGCCAGCTGGCCAAGGGTCAGCGTCCTGAAGGTGTGGTTTTGCTCGTCTTCAGGCCGCAGATCGCTGTCCGACTGCTGGCCCATAAGATCCAGTCTCCGCAGGAATGGGAGGCGGTCCAGGCCCTGACGGTAGGTTTTTCGTGCTGGTGACGGATCTTCACGAGTCCGCTGGGATCTCTGAGGGGGTCAGGGCTCACACCCTCAGCCAGCTGAGCGTCCTGGATACAAACTAGACTTCCCTGGACCTTGCACAGTCAGTGGTTCCACAGACGTGTGTGCCCCTGTGCCAGGCCCAAGCATCACGGATGGCTGAGTGTGAGCATGAGGTGTGGTGGGAGAAGCGGAGAGGCCAAGGCAGAGTGGTAGGGCCGGGGACCCGGGCTGGGGCTCAGACAGGCCGGCAGCTGTCCTGCCAGGTAAGAGCTGGCCAGGTGTGATTCGTCCCGTAGCTAAAAAGGACGCGGGTCGCTAGTGAAGGCATCAGCCCAGTGGGCAGATCTTAGCGTTTATTCAGACTCGGAGGATTCAGGACGGGGAGCCGAGTGTGGTGCTGGGACGCCTCCAGGCCCTCCCCTAAACCGGGGTGCCCGGGTTCTCTCCTGACTTCCTTCAGCTCCTGGAAGGGCGGGAGGGGGGACGTTGTGGAAAGGCACTTAGCCTACGCGCATGCCTGTGCCGTGTCCTCCATCGAGCGAAGCCTTAGCTAAACCTGGTTCTCCAGTGGGGGCAGGTCGGTCACACTGGGCAGTGTCTGGAGACACTGTTGGTTGTCACAGGTCAGGGGATGCTACTGGCATCTATGTGGGTGGAGGCCGGGGTGCTGTTGAGCACTCTCTAGTGCCCAGGACAGGCTCCCAGAACAGGTGACTGGCCCAGAACATCCATAGTGGTGCAGTTGAAAATCCCAGATTTACAAAGATGGAAGCCAGGGCAGTGGGCAGCACGTGGGTGGTTCACTCCTTGGCATAAACTCAGGCACCAGGCGCCATAGCAGTGCCTGAGAACTTGAGGCCCCAGAAGGAAGATCGATGGGGCTGAGGGCGGGAAAATAGCATGTCTGTCTAGGATGAAGAAAACAGAATTAAAACATCCTCTCCGGCCTGCCCAACATGTTGCTCAGCTTGTGGAAAGAGCCCTGGACCCTGAATCAGAGGAATGTGTGGTCTCTGCCTCCATCTCCTCACTTGTGAAGCCCAAGGGCAGGATCTGCAGGCAGGCCTGCTCCAGGGCTGACCGTCTGACTGTCTTGTTAACTGGGCTTCAGCGTTTTTTACTTTAGTTTCTGCTGAGCTTCCCTGGAGGGGTTTGCACCTTGAGGAACTCTTCTGAGTGTAATCCCACTGCCCTGATGCCCCCCAGGGCCGCCTCTTCTGGTTAGGTCCTTTCTTGGGCAAGGGTTTATGCAGCGCCGCCAGCATGTGGGGTCTGGCCGAGTGCCAGGTCCTGGCCTGAGCGCCGGCCTCTGTGCCCCAGGTGCTGGAAGCCTGCATGAAGAACTGCGGCAGGAGGCTCCATAACGAAGTGGGCAAGTTCCGGTTTCTGAATGAGTTGATCAAAGTCGTCTCTCCGAAGGTCAGTCGGTGGCAGTTTCGTTTCTCAGAACTTCTGTGTTCCTCCCCCCTCCCACCTTACGGTTTTCACCATGCGAACCAGCGTCTCCCGGGTCTGGGGTTCCCTGGGTCCTGTACTCAGAGGACGCCGTGCTGAGGGTAGACGCGCACACAGGGACGTCTCTGCTGACCTCCCGGCCTCAGTGAGCCCGCTGACGGGCTCCCGTGACAGCAGTCACTGGTCCTCGCCTGTCACGTGGCCGCCACGGTCACACACGAGTGTCGCTTCAGCTCTGGGCAGACGGGACACCTCTTCACCGCGAACGCATTCTCGTTCACTCCTTCGAGAGAAAGTGCAGCTATGCGTCTGGCTTATTGTGTGTGAATGCGGTGACAAGCTCACGGCCCCCTGCCTGACCGGAGGCTGTGCCCCCTGGATGCCGCTCCCCTCCCCCGGCCGCGCTGTCTCACACCCGGCTCACACCTGCAGCTCACACCTGGGGACTGTAGCCAGTTAGCGACCATTTCACTGCTGTGAACACAGCCTTCCCTCTGTCTCTGCCTCCAGGCTACACGCACTCAGTTTTCCCATTTCCTTTGCTCCTTAGTACCTGGGGGACAGGGTGTCTGAGAAAGTGAAGACCAAGGTTATTGAGCTACTTTATAGCTGGACATTGGCCCTGCCGGAAGAATCAAAGATCAAGGATGCCTACCACATGTTGAAGAGACAGGGTACGCAGCTGTCCGCCCAAGCAGGGGGCTCTGGGCTGGGCTTTGAGGGGCTGAGGCGTGTGCGGCCTGCAGGCCTGGCCCCAGGGGCACCCCTTGCTGTGTGAGAACGGGCACCAGGGCGGCCCAGCCTGTGCGACCTCTGCTCCGTCCCCTTTCAGGCATCGTGCATTCTGACCCACTGATCTCTGTGGACAGGACGCTGATCCCGTCTCCACCGCCTCGTCCCAAAAACCCCGTTTTTGATGACGAGGAGAAATCCAAGGTAAAGTCCTTGATGGGGTGTGGGCTCACTCAGCGCCAGGGTGTGCCTGGTTCCTGTGTGCCCCAGTGGGGTGCTGCTGTCCCTCCACCTCTGAGGCCCTCCTCTTCCAGCTTTTAGCCAAGCTGTTGAAAAGCAAAAACCCAGATGACCTGCAGGAGGCCAACAAGCTCATCAAGTCCATGGTGAAGGAGGTGGGTGGGCCCTGAGCCCTGGGGAGGAGGAGCCCGTGGCCCCAGAGCAGCGGTCCCTTCCCCTGTCCCCAGGGCTCCCCCACACGTGGGAGCAGGGGGTGGATAGGAGAGAGGAATGGGAGTCGTGGGGTCAGGCTTGGGGGCAGGCGGGCTGCTGCTTTGAAAGAGGAGCTGTAGATTAGGTCTGAGGCCAGTAGTCCCAAGAATCACGTTTTGAAAGCAGCTTCTGTGGGGCGGACCTTGGCCTGCATGTTCCCTGGGCAGGTGTTCACCCTCCCTGGCAGGGTTTGGGGGGGCGGTGGGCCAAGTCCAGCTGAGCTCTCGCTCCTTGGTCCTCTCTGGTGCAGGATGAGGCGCGGGTCCAGAAGGTGACCGAGCGTCTGCACACCTTAGAGGAGGTGGATAACAGCGTGAAGCTGCTTGGTGAGATGCTGCGTCACTACAGCAGAGAGGGCTCTGCGGAGGCAGACAAGGAGCTCATGAAGGTAGGCCCCAGGAGAGGGTGTCCCTGCCCCGAGACGCTGCTACACCCCTGGCGATCCTTCTCCACCAGCAGCCAGGCCGAGAGGGGTGGCGCCCCCATTTTCACGTGAGCCGTGGCTGATTCACGAGAGCGCTGGGCACCCTCCGTCTGCGTGACTCTGCAGACCTGCCTCGGGGCGCGCCCCTGCTCTCCACCTCGCCTTCTGCCTGGGGACGCTTGGGCAGAGAAAGGCCCACCCTGGTTCCCCGGTGTGCTTCTCCGTCCTCAGTCACATAAGAGACTCTGAATTCTGAGGCATGTGCCAGCCAGGGAGGCGGGAAGGGACCTGCTATCCTGGCTGCCTCTCTGCCTGAGCAGGTGTCTTGTGATGCAGAGTGGCTGAGGCTGGCAGCAGGAAGTATGCGTGCAGAGTCTGACTCTGCCAGGAGCTGACCATGATACTAGGGGAGCTGGGACACCCTGGTATGGACGGTGGGTTGGGTGATCTGCCAGGAACTGGCTGTGGTACCGGGGAGCCGGGACTCTGGCGTGGACGGTAGATTAGGTGATCTCCTGGCAGCTCGAGTTTTCCTGCCTGGGTCTCTAATAGGAGCTGTTTGATCGGTGTGAGAACAAGAGGCGGACGTTATTCAAACTTGCCAGTGAGACAGAGGACAATGACAATAGTTTAGGTGAGTGGAACGGGAAGGGTGGTTGAGGGGGTGACCCGGGGATTTGGATGGTGTGTGGTGGGGGCCTCGTCATGCCAGGAGTGACGGGTTTCTCTCCGGTACTAGGGGACATCTTACAGGCCAGTGACAACCTCTCCCGGGTCATCAACTCTTATAAGACAGTCGTTGAAGGGCAGGTCATCAATGGCGAGGTGGTGACCTCAGAAGGTAAAGTGTTCTGGTTCCCTGCTCCCTCCAGAGCAGTCCGGGTCCCCACCGCCAGGCCCCAGTGCAGGGTGACCCCGTGTTAGCCCAAAGGCCTGAGGGGACTCCGAGGCCCTCCAAGCCCCTCCCAGGAGGTCACACAGGGTGTCCCCACCCGCCGCCTCCACCAGCTCTTCACCGCTTCCCGGACAGGTGTTCTGGGAGGCGGCCAGAGGCTGTGCTCAGGGCCCTCCTCCCCTGCGCAGCCTGGGAGGGGCCCCCGGTGATTCCTGCCCCCTTCCGTCATCCATCCAGGAAACAGCCACTCCAGCGACCAAGGCACTCTCATCGACCTTGCCGAGGTGGATGCGCCAAGCAGCCCGCCCCCAGCTCTGGCCCCCGCCCCCGCCAGCTCGAGCATCCCTGTCCTCCCTCCGCCCCCCCAGGCCTCGGGCCCTGGGCGCAGCCACTCAGCTGGCCAGCCCGAGGCGCCCCCAGGGCCCAGCAGCACGAGCAACGCCCTCAGCCTGCTGGACGAGGAGCTGCTCTGCTTGGGTGCGTCCTAGGGGGGCTGCCCTGGGCAGGGGGGCCCGAGGGAACCCCGGGTGCTGAGCGAGGGTGAGGAGGGCCCAGGGCAATGTCCTCGGGTGGACGCCGTGTCTGGCTGTGCTCCCCCTTCCCCGGGAGGCACCCCCGCAGCATAAAGACAGAAGAGGGCCCGTTCCCCTCCGGAAGCTATGGGGGACACCCCTTCACCCTCAGACGGCCTGGTGGTCACGTGACCCTCCCTCAGGTGAGGTGGGGCTGGGGCTGCCCTAGCCAGAGCCTCTTCCACCACGGCCGTCTCCTCTGTCCTCAGGCCTCGCCGACGCGGTGCCCAGCGCTCCTCCCGCCGAGGCAGCTGGGAACAGCCAGTGGCCCCTGCTCCAGGTAGGGGCGGGCGCCATGTCTGCCCCCCTTGCCAGCCTTGTCCTGGCCCCGGGCACCCTCCTGCACACAGCGCTTCATGCGCCCTGTCCATTGGACAGCTGTTCGTGCGGAGGGCTCAGCCCAGCCCCCGGGAACAGCGTGGGGGGCAGGCAGGGTGGAGAGCCTGGAGCCTCCGCCGCCTGCAGGGCCACCTCACTCCCGCTTTCATTCCCCAGAGCGAGCAATCGGACCTGGACTTCTTCAGCTCCAAACCCGGGCCGGGAGTCTGTAGCCCCACAGATGGGCCTCTCCTACAGCCCTCAGTGGCCCCCGCAGGCAGTCCCCAGGCCCCGGTGGTCCCAGCTGGAGTTCCTGCCCCCAAAGCCGGCCCATTCTTGTTCTCCACCGGCCTGGCCCCAGCTCCGGCCCCAAAGGCTAAGCCCATCACCCCCGGGTACCACGGTTCCGCTTTGGGCGATAGTACCCTGCACCAGCTGGATGTCCTCGACCAGCTTCTACAAGAGGCCAAAGTGTAATGAGCGGGAGTGGGGTGCTGGGGAGGCAGCCCCAGGGGGTTGCGGGAGTTCCCTCTCAGTCTGGTGGGTCGGCTGGAATCTGGAAGCCGGGATGGGGGAGAGCCGGCTCTAGTCTGGGGGCCTCCGCGCAGGGTGGCCAGCAGCTCTGCCTGGCCTTCGACACGCCTTGTCCTCCTTCCTGCTGCCCAGGACATCAGGCCTGGTGAAACCCGCCACCTCCAGCTTCTTCCCAGGCGCCGCCGCTCGGCCTCTACTCCCCCTCTCCACGGGGCCCGGCAGCCCTCTCTTCCAGGCCCAGGGCAGCCCCGTGAAGGGGCCCGAGCTCTCCCTGGCCAGTGTCCACGTGCCCCTGGAATCTATCAAGCCTAGTAGGTGTTGGAGGCTCGGGGTGAGGGGCGGGGGTCCCAGCCTGCAGAGCTGTGGGCCGCATGCAAGGGGTGGGTGGGTCCAGGCTCTTCTTGCCAGGGTCCCTTAGAGCCACACGGGGCCCACACTATGGGGTCGCAGCCTGTGCTTGTCCCCACTGTGCGCTCGGGGGAGGTTCTTCCCAGGCTCCGCCCGGAGCTTCCTGGCCCCGGGGTTGCTGTGCCCTCTGTCGGCTGCGGTGCTGTCTCAGGCCAGCCTCTCCCTGCGCCCTCACCTGCCCCGTTCTCACACACAGGCAGTGCCCTTCCTGTGACGGCCTATGATAAAAACGGCTTCCGCATCCTCTTCCATTTTGCCAAGGAGTGCCCTCCAGGACGGCCTGATGTGCTGGTGGTGGTGGTGTCCATGCTGAACACGGCTCCCTTGCCCATCAAGAGCATCGTGCTGCAGGCCGCAGTGCCCAAGGTATCCCCGCCCCCTGGGGCTTCTTCCTGCACCCACGTGCCTACACCCCGTTCCACCTCAAGGGCACTGCCATCTCTTCAAAGGAGCTTGTCTCTCTCTCTAGTCAATGAAAGTGAAGCTGCAGCCACCCTCTGGGACAGAACTCTCTCCTTTCAGCCCCATCCAGCCACCTGCAGCCATCACACAGGTCATGCTGCTGGCCAACCCGCTGAAGGTGAGCGGGTTGCCCTGGCTGCCCCAGCTTAGACCTCCGTGTCCACCGCCTCCCAGCCTGGAGTGTTACTGCTTCTCCCATGTCCCTTTTCCACCCTGGCCCAATGACCAAGTGAGGATGGGGTGGGTGGTAGGAGCAGGGCGTGTTCCCTGCATGAAAGTGCCCCAAGGGTATCAGAAGGGGTGTCTTGACGCGCTGCCCCTCTGCTGCAGGAGAAGGCGAGGCTTCGGTACAGGCTGACCTTCGCCTTGGGGGAGCAGCTGAGCACCGAGGTGGGTGAGGTGGACCAGTTCCCCCCTGTGGAGCAGTGGGGGAACCTATGACCCCAGAGGACACGTGTCGGCTGCACTTTGGAGCCCAGGCAGGCTGCCCCAAGATGGGAGGCTCTCCAGGCCTAGTCCTCCTTCACGTCTTAACCGCTGTGCTTAAGAGCTTTGATGTGGAACAGGGGCCCTGGCCGCCGCTGCTGGGAGCTGAGCCGCTGCTGTGATCTCTCTTCCTTCAGCCCCTAAAAGGACCTGTTTTTATCTACCTGTGTGACTTGGAAGTGGCCGTGTGCATCAGGAGCGGGGAGTGGCCCCGGTGCTGTGCCGTCCCCCTGGGGACATGGCCCCAGGGCTGGAGTGGGTTTTCCCCTTGTGCTGGCATCCTCTGATGCAGAGACTCAGGACCCTCCAGGACCACATCCTCACATCCCCAGTTCTCAGCCCCCCTGCTACCCAGGCTTCCCCTTGGCAGGCTCCAGGGAGGAGGGCACAGCCTAGGCTCCCGAGTGGCCCTGGGCCCAGAGCAGGGCGCTGGCGTGCTGCCGGACCGCCACCCTCGCCCTCTGTGGGCAGCATGAGCCTGGAGCGGCTGGCCACAGAGGAGCTGTGCTGGGCCCTGGCCGCGGCAGGCTGTGTCCTGTGGACTCACAGTGAGGGAAGGAACGGAAGCTGCCGGAAGTAGGACTTGGCCTCGCAGCAGCCTGGACCACAACTAGGAAAGGAAGTGGAAGAGAGCAGTGTTGCGCCTTCTTCGGAAGCAGGTACCCAGCACTTTCTGGGAAGAGGGTGCCTGCTGCCGTGGGAACAGGCCATCTCACTCACTCACTACCTCTTGCTCAGCGTTGGAACAAACTGCTGCGCTGCCCTTCACGCCTCGGAAGGGGAAGACAGCACCCTGTGTCCTGCTTTGGCCCCCCTCCTCCCACCAGATGGCCTGCGGGGTGGCTCGTGGTTGGGAACAGGAGGCCTCAGGATCAGGCGCATTGCACTAAACTTACGTCCTTACCTGCTGCCCAGAAACCCCGAGTGTCCCCAGCTGCTGAGGGGCACTGTCAGCGAGCGACATGTTGGGTCTGGAGGTGGTGAGATTAGGGGCTTTGCTTGAATCGAGTCACCAGACCCTATTGCTTCAACAGTGCTCCGTCCACTGGCTACAGCTAGGCCTCACGGGGCGACAGGCAGGTGAGACCCAGCCACTGGGGAATGAGCAGGTGGCTCACCCACACTCAGCTGGATAAGCCAGAGCCAGCTCCAGGGAGAGGCAGCCCTGGAGCAGCCCTCCCTCTCTCGCCAGGCTTCCTTAATCAAGAGGCCATCACCCCCTTCGCTCCCCTCATCAGCGAGCAGGTTTCACTGCTTCATTAGGACGGACGAAAGAAAGTGAATCCATTTCACTCCTGGAGGAGTAAATCCAAGAGCTCTCCAGAGATGGGCTGCTGCAGCCCTGGGAAGCTCTGTGGGACTACTATGCGGAATGTACCTTTACGGTAAGCTTTAGACTTAGAGTTATTTATGAGTGCTACTCATTACTATTGAGGTCACTTTGTGACAAAAAACTACTGGATATATCAACTGCTGCCCTTGTTTTGCTGCATGTTAAATAAAACCATTTTTGCCCTATTTGGAATCTTTATAATACAGATAGCAGTCACCCCAGTGTGGGGGAAGGTGCCATAAGAAGCTAAGGGGAAAGATGAGGGGAAGGGCTAGTTAGGGAGTTTGGGATGGACATGTACACACTGCTATATTTAAAAGAGAACCAACAAGGAGCTACTGTATAGACAGCACAGGGAACTCTGCTCAATGTCAGCGCTATGGGGCAGCCTGGATGGGAGGCGAGATGGGGCGAATGGACACGTGTCTGTGAGACTGAGTCACTCCACTGTCCACCGGAAACTATCACAACAGTCTTGACTGGCAATACCCCAACACAAAATGCTAAATAAACAAGATAACCAGAAAGCTAACAGGTGATTCTGAGGTAAAGCAAAGTTTCAGATGCACAAGCAAACCGCAGAACACTCTTGTTCAGGTTTCTACCTGCAGGCAGGAGGGCTCTGTGCTCCCCGTAACTGCAGGGATGCTTTCTCTCCAAGGTGGCTACCTCAGGTTTCCAGTGCTGGCAGGTTAAAACCTCCCCACATGTAAGAACTTGCCTGTATTTGCAAAAAGAAACATTTATTCTTTTAAAAGTGTATATACATTGCCTTTACAAAGATACCATGTTGGAGCCAGTTTCAGGAACCTTCCAATGAGCCTTCTTTTATAATCGACCGGGCAAGATTCCGTGCAAGAGCAAGTCTCAGCATTTCTACCTTGGTGGTCTCGATATCATCATCCTAAAACCAAAGACAGCCTGTGTGAAGACCAGCAGGAAGTTTTCCTTCTTTCCCAAGACTCTAATCCAAAGGGAGATAAAGGGCACAAAACATTCAGTAGTATCTTCCAGCAAGTTCTTAATATGAGACCAAGCTGCATGCAGAGGACCACCACAACTGACAGGAAAGAAGAAAATCGAGAGGCCAGAACACTAAATCACCCCATTTCCTCCTAAAAAGTTAGTGTGCCCTAGTCGCAAATTAAGCAGTAACGTGAGAGGCATGTGAGTTTGTAAGGGGCCAACATCTTGGGCGGGGTGCCTCTTCTCCCCTCCATCCTGGAACCACCAGACTGACCTGGAGCTGCTGGGCGTCGGGCTCTCCACACAGCGGCCTTCCTGAGGTCAGGTCCTCCAGACACCTCAGGAGCTCGTACGTCTGCTCCGCGGAGAAGATCACCTGCGGGGAGAGGCCGCTTCGTGGAGCTGCTCCCCAGCCAGGGCCCGCAGCAGTCTGGCAAGGGCTCGGCTGAGACAGCCTTTCTTGTATCATGTGGAGAAGTGTGCTGGGGGCTGAGAGGCACCCCCTCTCACTCCCGGCTCTTCTCATCAGGGTCCTGGGCTGAGCACTGTCTGTGGACCGCTGCCTCATTTCAAGATAAGTCATTTGCTTGTGGAGATACTAGATTTCCAGAGTGGGCGCTATGGAAATCACACCCCTACTTAGGAGACGATGGATGGATGTACATTTGCAACAGCTACAGGATAAAAGAGAAGACACTGTGGACTCAACCTGTACCTGTTTCTGTTCCAAAAGGGGCAGGGCGTCTGTGAGCAGCGTCATCCAGAAAGACCGGGGGGCAATCTGGGATGTCATCAAAGAGAGGAGGAGAGAGGCGGCATCGACAAAACGCTTCTCCCCGTATAAGCGGTGGAACTCGCGGTACTTTCCTGTTGGGAAGAGAGAGCACCAGGTCACCTGTGACCCTAAACAAGAGACCCTAGAGCAAGGAAATTCTTCCAAAGCGGCCTCCAAGCTCATCAGCCAACAAGACCAAAAGGATTCAAAATCCTCGATTAAAGGGGGCTCCAAAGAGCCAAACCTGGGAGAATGTAAGTGTCAAAATGAATAAGAGTCATGGTTGACAATAGACTGAATAAAATAACCCTCGAGGCCATGGCTGATATAAATGAAAGAATAAACGGGAGGAAGGGGAAGCTTTCCATACAGGGGAATGCCAACTAAAACACAATTTTATCGGCACTCAGAAGATCACCAGTAGTTAGGAACACTAGTGGATCAAAGTCTGAGGAGATTTAAATAATCCTGAAGTACAGATCCACAGATTAATAAATCTGTTTAATAAATATTAGAGGAGACCCCTGGTGGATGCCGTTTTTAACCAAGTGATCAAGGTGAACTCCACTAAGGGAGTTCCTATTAACACATCCCCTCAGTGGAATTCCTGCCAAGTATATAACCTGAGGCTGTTCATGAATAAACCCAAAGTAACAATATTCTACAAGAGAGCTGAACAGACTCTGCAAAAACGTCAAGATTGAGGAACACCAACAAAGGCAGAGGCATTAATGAGATACGAAAACTAAATTTATGACAACATAAAGGACATTGTCGGGACAACTGATGAAATCAGAATATGGATTAGCTGAGAGTGTTGTATCAACGCTGAACCTCCTGATTTTCCTAACTGGTTAAGTAAAAGAAATTTTCTCATTCTTTAGGATATACATGCTCAGATATTTATGGAGGAAGGGAAACAATGTCTCCAACATACTTCCAAATTATTCCCAAAAAACTTGACTGACAGAATAAAACAAATGAGGCAAAACATGAATAACTGGTTAACTTGGTAAAGTGTGTAGGGTAGTCTCTCATCCCTTACACTACTTTCACAATTTCTAGGTTTCAAATTACCAGAGAATAAAGTGTTACCCAAAAACACGCTTTGCAGAGGCCGCACTGGCTCCTGTTTCTCCCTGTGGTCGCGCTGCAGTGTGTGGGCTCTCGCTTCCCCCACTAGGGGTCACACCTGCACCCCCTGCAGTGGAAGCGTGGAGTCTTAACCGCTGGACCACCAGGGAGGTCCCTCAGAGTTCTATGTGTTTTGGACTGGAGAAGTCTAGAACTTCTGTGCGCTTGTGCTGAAGGTCCCGGGGACAGCTCAGAGACTCACCCAGGAATGTCAGTCGATCACTGAGCATCATGGCTGGCCCCAGGTTGTCAATGAGATCCAGGTCAGAGAAGCAGCCTCGCTCACAGTAATCCCTGAGGAACCTGCAAGGCCGGCCCAGAGATGAGGGCAGTAGCCCCAGGCCCCCTGCTCAGCCCCACCACGTCCCAGGCAGCATCCGGGGAGCACACAGACAGGGAGCCCACCTGTCTGACACCAGCGTGGCAAAGGCGGCATCTTTGGCGCGAATGCTCCAAGAAAGAGCAGAGCCCAGGCGATTGTTGCGGACCGCTTTCATGGCCAAGATCTTACAGATGCTGCGAACTTTGCAGGGAAAAGAGAAAAGGCAAACCATTCACCCTATCACTCACTCCACTCCCAAGCCCTGCTGAGATAGGAGCAGCCTTCCCACCGCCTCCGAGTTTTATGTGGCTTCTCTGTGGCCTCCAAGTGCAGCTGGGCAGCAGAGCCAGGAGCTGTGAGGTTTATAAATCGTCTTCTGGCCTCGTCAACAGTACGACCCACCCTGGTAGGCTTTGGCTTTGTGAGCAGTTTCACTTTAGGGGCGGCAAGAATATTGGCAAGACTCCCCAGAGACCAGCGTGTCATTATCTGTCCACATGCTGAAAATCCTACCAGGCTTTGGGTCCTGAGTGCTAAATGCTTTCAGGGACGGTCATAAACACGCAGTGCCTCTGGGGAGAGTAACTATTTAGGCCTGCACGACTTGATAGCCAAGTGGGAAGAGACGGGGCAAACTTCATCAACGTCTCCCCATGCTCTTCCTGAGTCGCCTCCAGCCCTGCGTCCCCCCAGCCAGCCCGAGCCAGCACCGGCAAGCCCCCCGGGACAGGACAAACCGCAGCTGCCCAGCCTGAGCCCTGGCTGAAGGCATGAGCACGTAAGTGGTCAGGACCTCTGTAACAGGCAGCATGCTCGACTGCTTCTGGGTCCCAGTGGGCCCCAGCGCTTCCTCCCTCCCCAGGGACTTTCCGACGCTTGGGCTCACCTGGCAGCTACTGCCCAGACCCTGAAGGCGGGGAGGAGAGCCCACTCACCTTGCTCCGTCATCTGCCGCTGCTCGCAGACCCGCAGTACCTTGAGGGCTTTCTGCTCCGTGGTCAAAGGGATCCGCTCAATATGCAGCTCGAGAGAGACCCGGCCCAGCTCAGGGCAGTGGTCACAGTAGTCCACACCCAGCTGCCACAGGCTGCGTGGGTCCAGGGGGACAGGCATGAGGGCCCGGAAGCTGCCCTGGGGCTGCAACTAGCTTCCAAGGCAGCGCCTCCCCAGACCTGGTGCCTCCCCAGAACCAGACAGGAGAGCGCCCCGGCCACGCGCAGCGCCTGCTGGAGGGCACCCACTGCCTCTCAGCCCTGCGGCCTTCCTACCTGTGATGAGCGAAGAGTCCTGAGGCGTATTCCAGCAGGAGGAACTCTCTCATGTTGGATCCAAAGCTGGCAGAGAACAGACCACGAGACCAAGGCTCCCGGGCTGCTCTTTAGGGCCCCCTTCTGCAGCCCAACCTCCCTCCTAGGCATTCCGGTCACCCCCCCCAAGGGCCTGGGTGGCAGCAAGGAAAAGGCTGGCGTGGCCGTGGAGTACTGACTAGAGGTTGTGTGACTGCAGCAGCTTGCAGTGATCCAGCAGGTCCGTCAGGTGGGCCACGAACCACCAGTTGCTCAGGGCGATGCTGCGGGTTCAGATACCAAGGCAAGAAGCAGCGTCAGGATGAGCGGCCACGGCCCCCGGGTGTGCAGCATAAGCAGGGGCCCCACACCTCCTTTGCTGTAAGAGGAGGGGAGGGACAGTGGCAAGCTGGACTCTGCCCACGAGGCGGGGACTAATTACACACTGGGAAGGACACTCAACGCCGAAACAGCAGCCAGTGAGACGTGTCAATGGAGAATGTCACACAGAACAAAATCCAGGGACCCAATGAGAGAGAGAGAATGCAGATACAGGGTAACGGCTAAGAAAAGGATGAAAAGATTGGTGGGGTTTGATTCTTGATGAAACATGTAACTCAAAGAACTATGGTGTGCATTTGGATTGCTGTTTACATTCTGTTAACGTTTCTCACTGTTGCATAGTTTTGATTAGCATATTTTATGAACACAATTATATATACATGACAGCACTTTAAAAACCACCTTGTATTATCTATTAATACTTTGTATAAAAAATTATTTTTTGCTTGATTACATGATTAATAATTTGACTTTATTGGATATGTAATCTGACACATAACAAAGGTCTAAAAGTCCATCCCCAAACCACATTTAATCAAAACCTAAAATCATCTCTAGCCCTTATTAAAAATGACATTTTCTAGGGCCCTTTATTTTTTTTTTTTCCCTAGGGCCCTTTAAATGTTTCAGATGTTAAGCTTTTTTACATCGCCAAATTTTGTAAACTCACTAGCATTTTGAATAGAATTAAACCAATGCACTTACTGCAGTGTGAATACATCATTTTGAGTTATATTTTTAATTTGTTACTTGGCATAGGCCTTTCTGTATCTGTATATAATGCTAGAGTATTTTTTAAATCTTGGGAGGGAAAAGCAACTTCAATGTTGCTAGGGTGAAAAATCCTGCTTTCAGGATATAAAAAGAGTAGGGATTGGTTTACACTGCATGACTGACTAAATGGGCTGTCTGCCCTGCCCTGGGGCTGCTGTCCCGTGAAGTCCATGCCAGTTCCTCTCTTCCTTTTGCTGGATGGCAAGAATTGGCAGCTACAGCCCACAAGGGAAGAAATCCAATTTCCCTTCAGCTGTGGGCATGCCAGGCAAACACGGGGCCCTTCAGCAGGAGCTGGCCAACTGTGGCCTCCCAGGGCCTCTCTGGGATTCCCTCGTGGCTCAGACGGTAAAGAGCCTACCCACAATCCCTGTGTCAGGAAGATCCCTGGAGAAGGAAATGGCAACCCACTCCAGCATTCTTGCCTGGAAGATCCCACGGACTGAGGAGCCTGGCGGCTACATACAGTCGATAGGATCACAAAGAGTCAGACATGACTGAGCGACTACACTTCACTTTCAGGGCCTCTCTGCTCTGCCTCAGGAGCCCTCTCTGCCCCATGGCCTGGCATGGTTGACATGGGGATCATCAGGTACCCCTATAGAAAGCTCCCTTCTAGCTGAGGAAGGGTTCCCCTCATTCCCCCCAAGAGGAGTGAACAGCTGACACCACACCTGAAGCTCAAGGCTCCCCTACACCACCAGCCCCCCGGCCCCACCCCAGACAGGCTCTCCTCCCCTGGGAAGCGAGCTGGGGCCTAACTGGAACAACCCGTGAGAAGGCAAGTGCTCAGGAGACCCCAGATCCCACCCTTCCTCGTCCAGGAGGGCACTCTCTGAGCATACTTCAGCCCTTCTTTCAATTAATGGACAGAGGTCTCGGGACCTGCTTTTCAGAGTAGAGCAGGAAGAAGCTTACTGGTCAGGAAAACCCAAGCTCCTAGATTCCTAGCTAATGGAAATACCTCAATTTTTTCCCTGCCTGCCAGGGCAGACGGATGCCCAGACTGAGGGGCTGCAAGCCTGATTTCCTCCTTCAAGACTGGCAGGGGTGATGCGTTTTTCAGCGGCGTTCGTTAGCACCATGCCTCTTCGTTACACTTTTCTCTTTTCCTTCTACAACCACTGGAAACAGCAAGATGCTTTTCTTTTTTATTGTCCTTCCTTCCTCTTTTCCTCAAATCTGTCTTGATCCTAAAATTCCAGATGTGGCTTATGAAGGAAGCCCTGGAGGAAATAACCCACTGCCTGTAACAGACAACATATTCAGGAATGCCTATTGCTTTGAATTATAGACAGAGACCCTGACAAAACTAAATACTGGCGTCTGTGCCCTGGGAGCCGCCCCTATTGATCCTTCACTGCAGATACAACCCCTCGTGCCAAAATCAGCTGAATTCTGTAAGTTATCTTCCAGTTCCAACCAGTCCCTATTTTAGAGGTTTGTGAAAAGAATACGGACACAAACCTTCCTTTCTCCAAATCTAACACCATTTTCTGAATGGGCCTTGGCTTTCTTTTGGCCAAACAGGAAGAGCAGGTAGCATGTGTGGGGTGGGGGTGGAGGGTAGAAGCGGGGAGACCTTCCTACTGCCCAGATTCACTAACAAAGAAAACATCCAGTCAAGGTCAGCGAATTTGATACCTGAGCAAGGCCACCTGCTCCAGCAGTTCCCAACCTTCCCCCTCTGCGTGAGAAGGGAGGGTAAGTTCTCTCTGACTTACTACAGTTGGGGAATCTGGAAAGCTTTGCCTTGGATTCACTGTTTCACGCTCCCTATCCTGCCTTGCTGAAGGTCTGCGGAGGGGGGTTGATGTAGAATCTCTGCTCCGAACAGACCCAGCCCAGAGTCCACTGGTGTAGCTCCTGGTTCACCAGAGAAGTGCTGTCCTGTAAGGTGGCTGCATGTCCATCAAGTTCCAAGAAATAAGCTGGCTGGCTATTTCTGGATTTTAAATACCATAGTAATTTCTTGCAATATTACTTAAAGTAAACATCCCTGAAGTGCAAACTGTTACACATACAGGAGCCTGCAAGCCTCAGGAAGGCCCCCAGGCTCGTCCAAAGAGAAGACACTGCCTGCCCAATGTGGCTGTGGAGGGGGAGCAGGTCTGTGGGAAGGAGGGTAAGACACCAACAGGAAGGAGCAGGACACTCCGGAAAAGGCTGGTGGTGATGGGCGTGCGACACCGTGAGTGCACCAGGCGCTGAACGGCCCCGAGGCGCTCAATGGGGTCCTACCTGCACTCCTTGATCACTTGGTGGATGTCAAACTCGAAGGCTGCCATCAAGATGTTGTCCAGGGGCTCTGGGCTGCTCTCACCTCCCAGAAACAGGTCAAGACTAGACTGTGGAAAGGTGGTGACCCATTCAGTCCCTGAATGGTGGCAGAGACTCAAGGGTGCAGGCAGGGCTGCTGTGTAGGGGACCCTGGAGAAGGGCAATGGGGTCCTTCAAACTGGGCCCAAGGAAAGCCCCCTCTATTCTCCAGGGAGGGTCAAGTCAACGAGGCTACACGGTGAAAGTGATCCGGCAGGGAGCGGAGCCCTGGACACCATCTCCCCTCCCCTCCCGGAGGAGCTGACGAACCTGGGCGTAGAGGTGCAGATCCATAGGCTTAACCGTGGGCTGAGAGTACAACAGCCGGGTCACCAGGAAGTGATACCAGTTACTCAAAAGCTCCTTCTGCTCCAGCAGGGCGGCATCGTCTCCCAGCAGGACCTGAGAAGAGACGCTGTCCCTTAACTCTGGGGCCACTTCCCGGTAATGCTCCTCATCTCAGCTGGAGCAGCTGAGTGAAAAGCTCGCTCCTTCCCGACAGGGCCCATACAGAGAGCCCCGTCTGAGGAGGAGCTGCTGCAGGGCTGGACGCCCAGGGCCCCAGGAGGAGCTGGTTGGCCCCTGGCCAGGACCCGCTCGCCGCAGACCTTGCAGAGGGACTCGAGGTGGGGGCTGGAGGCGAACGTGCCGTCCTGGAGGTGCCTCTCGCATTCCTCGTGCCAGTGCTGCCACCTCAGCTCCAGCTCCGTCAGGGTCTGCGTGTTCCCAGGCTGCGGGGAGAGACACGGACGGGGCGGTCACCGTGCCAGCCCCTCACGCTCCCTGCATGAACCCATCTCTGCGACCCGGGCGGCTCCACATACGCTGAGAACGGGCATGGTCCTCATCAGGTCCCCCAGGACTCGGCACATGCCTGCAGAGGCGGGGTTGGCGTCGGCTTCCTTGGAGAGCATCTGGCGGGCCTCGTCCAGCCGGCCCTGCAGCACCAAGGTGGTCACCTGGGAGGACACCAAGAGCACAGCGTCCAGGCACAGACTCAGCAGCCAGGCCCCTCGCCCGCTCCGGCTTCCTCGTCCCAGAGAAGAGTGACAGTTCCCTCCCTCAGGGTAAATCTAATTCATCCAACCTTCCAGTTTTAACCCCTGCACCATGCTTTTCAAACTGCATGTTGTTATAACCCACTGCAGGTACGACCGACTTTTTAAAAATAAAATGAAATATAAAATAAAAATTACCAAAGTGCATCAAATAAAGCACTGATTCGTAGAAGTTTCAGTTAAAAGAAAAAGTTTTAGTTCAAATACTGGGTTGGCCAAATTTGGTTCAGGTTTTTCCATGCTATTTTATGGCCTGAGTTCAATTCCTGGTTGGGGAACTAAGATCCTGCAAGCCACAGCAAAAGAAAAGGAAGGAGAAGAAAGCCAAGGAAACATATGCTGACAAGTCCCAATCCCTCTCCCTGAATTCGAGACACGCACATCCTATTCCCACCCTGTGGCTCCACTTGACTCTCACAGGCATCTTACTTAACATGCCTTGAAGCAAACACCTGGTCGCCTCCAACCCACCAACCCACATTCTTCTATTTCTTACACATCCAATTCATTAGCGAATCCTATCACTGTACCTTTAAACTGTATCCAGAATCGAATCACCTCTCACCACCTGCCCCACTCAGCTCCCACCCGTGTCCAGTCACCAGCACCGCCGCCTGGTTTAGGACCTGAGCCTCCAGACGGGCCCTCTGCTCTGCTTTTGCTCTGCTGTCAGCAGCGCAGCCAGAGAAGCCTGTGAAAACCTGCATCAGCGACTTCCCTGCTGGTCCCGTGGCTGAGACTCAGTGCTCCCAGTACACGAGCCTGGGTTCCATCCCCGGTCAGGGAACTAGACCGCACACACCGCAATTAAGAGTTCACATGCTGCCAATGAAGAACCTGCATGCCACAACTGAGACCCAGCACAGCCAAACAAATAAATATTTTTAAAAAGAAAAGAAAATCTAAGTCAGATCACAGTGCTCCTGTGTTTGACTCTCCAATGTCCTCCTTACCCCAACTGACTCAGGAGTAAAACGGGAACTCTAGTGCCCACCAGCTAGGGCATACCTGTATCTCCTTCAACTAACCGAGTCCGAACAGCCCTGTGGAGCATGTGGGGCACTCCCCATGCTACAGACGAGGAAACCAGAGGCAGGGGAGCGACTCGCTGGAGCTCAGAGCTGGCGGAGGCCGAGCTGGGGTGCCACCTGGGCAGCTTGGCACCACAGACCCTGTTCCTAGCATTCAACTACCCTGCCTCTCTGGGGCTTTCCTGGGGGCTCAGCAGTAAAGAATCCTCCCGCCAATGCAGAAGACACAGGTTTGATCCCCGGGTCAGGAAGATCCCATGGAGAAGGAAACAGCAACCCACTCCAATACCCTTGCCTGGAAAATCCCATGGACAGAGGAACCTGGTGGGCTACAGTCCACGGGGTCGCAAGAGTCAGACAGGACGGAGTGACTAAGCACCGCCACCACCCTGCCTCTCTAGGAGCTGAGCCCTTACCCCTCGTCACCTCCTCAGGTTCCTACTCACACGTCACCTCACAAGGGTGCCTTTCCTCGACTCTAACACTCCCAATTCCCCTCCCCTGCTCTATTTCTCTCCAGAGCACTTCACTTTTACACATATTTTACTTGCTTCTGTATTTATTTCCTGTCTCCCCACACAGGATGCAAGCTCCGTAAGGGCAGGAATCACTGCCTGCATTGGTTCTGGTTGTTTCTTCAGGGCCTGCACACAGCACCACTCAAATACACAGTGAATGAACCACACACTTAAAACCTAGGCCCGACCATTTCTGAACAAAGGCTCTCCCCTTACTGGCACAGACTCCAAGCACCCGAAGGCCTCAGAAACAGCCTCAAAGGCAGCAGTTCTCTACCTGAATTTCAGATGTTGTAAGTCTGCAACATTCAAGTCAACCAGCCAGCTCCTCTCTGGTCACTGCAAACTGGGTCACAGGTCAGTATCAGTGAATGGAAAAGTACTGCTCTCCCAGACATGAATACACACACGTAGACACACACACACACACTGACTTTCCAACTGACCATCCAAAATGACTGGGATCATCAATGTCTTTGTTTTTAATAGCTTTACTGATTGCAATGTACACCTAATAAACATTCACCTGTTTAAGTGTCTAATTCGGGGGATTTGAGTAAGTGTACAGAGTTGTGCACTATCATCACAATTCAGCTTCAGAACACATCTCACACCTCAAAACAGCCCTCAGCCCACTGACATCAAACCCCTATCCCAGCACCTATCCATCGGCTTTGCGTTCTCTTCACCAAGTCTCATTCTTAGATCCACAAAAAGATCAAAATTCCCTTCTCACTGTGAAGTCTACAAAGCATTATTTTTCTTACATGATAACTTAGTTCAAAACTCCCCCACGGAGCAGGGAAGGAAACACCTCCCTAAGCACGTCCCCATGATCACAGACTCAAAGAGCCAGACGCACACGGGCTCAGCAGGGAAACGCTCAGGCGGCCTGGGAGCAGAGGCCAAAGAGAACACGAGGAGGAAGGCAGGGAGGCCCAGCAGGCACGAGGGTCTTACCAAGTTCCAGAAGCTCTCGTGTTTGCTTGGATTCTCGCTGCCCAGAACATCTGCTGACAAATTGTCCACCTCGCACACGTGCAGCCGGACCCAGTCAAGGAGGTAGAGGAGGAGCGGGCCAGCTGGGAGGAAACACACAAGCAGTGGATTCCACCTTCCCGAAGTACAGAGTGTAGGGCAGGCGAGCGAACGGCGGAGCAAGCGCTTTGTCCGTCTTCAGTGAGCGGGCGTGTGGTCCTGACCACAGGGCTGAGCTACCGAAAAGACTCCTGTGGGGCCTCCTCTGTGCCAGGCAGCGCGACCTTCCACTGAATCGTCAGGGGGGCCGACCTCACCACCCCGACCACCCCCAGCTTCTTCACACCTCACAATACTCAGTGACCACATCAGTAATGGCCATAAGGGGATGGTACTGACTAGGTGCCAGGTACACAACCATGATAAAAAGATAGCGACAGTCCTCAGAATCTACTGGAGCAGGCGAGCAGACAACCAACCAATTCCATTTCAAGCTGCTCAGTGCTTAAGCAGGAGTATGAATAAAAAGCTGTGATGCACAGAGACTACTAACACACACTTATGGACAGCAGTAAATATAAACCATTAAATGAAAGCAAAAAGGCCCGCAGCCCCTCCACAGAGGGCCCACTCCAGCCAGGATACTGTACTGACACAATCAAATTCAAGATCAAGGGAATAATTCGGAGTGGACGCATGAAGCTGTAGGGTTGCCCCGGACCTAATCACCAGCAAAGGAATTCTCTCAGGGACTCTGCCTTCCATCACCTAATCCTGCCTCATATCCGTACAACTTTTTTCATTCTTAAAATTTTAAACAACAGAAATGTACTGTCTCGTGTTTCAGGAGGCTAAAGGTCTCAGGAGCTGGGAGGGCTGGTTCCCTCGGAGGCTGGGGAAGAACCTGCACACACCTCTCCCGAGCTTCTAAGACTTTCTAAAGCTTCACCAGTCCATGATACAAATATGGACCACTCCTTTCACACGCTAGTTTAATATCTGTTTCTTCGTATTTTTTAGGGGTCACCTGTCTACAATTTAAGGTTTTCAGAAGATACTCTGATTCTTTTTGCAGTATCTTGACAAAAACACAGGCTTCTTCAGGCATCCTGTAATACTTCCCAATGCTCGTATTGATGAAAAGCAATGAAAAGAGCATTTTAGGCAACAAAACACTCATCACAGCACAGGACAGGGTAGGGGGGACACCTCTGCCGCTGTGACAAGATGATTCTGTGCTCACCTGGGGCTACTTCGATAAAAAGAATCTCACAAAGGTTCCAAATGAGCTCCATTGCCGACAGAATGGAGACCTAAGGAGGGAACAGAGGCCGAGTTTTGACTGAAAACATTCCTGAGATTTTTTTTTTCCCTAGAGCTAAGAAGCAAAGCAGAGCTTGAAGCACATGATGGTCGTTCATTAACTCAACATTTATAGACTGTTCCTATGGTAGGGTTCCCCACAAGACAGTCAGAGAATTTTAGGGGGTGGGACACAGAATAATAGTTTCTGTTTCAATGGTTGTGGTTTTAATGTGCCTTAGAAAAATATAAGTAGCTCTTTACACCCATGATCTTGATGAATATTACAGTTTAGGAAGTGGCTCTGAGTAAAAAGGGAGAGATGATTTTTAGAAAAATATTTAGCAAATAACATAATAATATACAGGTACAGCAAAAATTAATGATGTTGATATTCAAGGGATTGATTTTTAGGAAACAATCTATTAAAAAAGTAAACCCCGCCCCCCCCCCCCAAAAAGTAAACCCAATGTAAGACTCCAAAATAAATCAGCTCTGGACCCTGACCTTAGGAATATGCTGTACCCCTATCTTCCTTCTTGTACAATCACAGAATTTTATACCTTAATCATAAGGAAAAATAAATGGTCTGATGACAGATACGGTGCACCAGTCCCTACTGACTACTGAGTTTGAATAATATAAAAATTCTAACCAAAGAATGAGAATTCTTTAAGTCATCTTCCAACTAAAATGTAACAACCTGCCATTTAAAAATACTGGTTCACTGAGTATAGTTCATGAGACTAACCAGTGGTTCTAAAACCTCAGCTCACCATCTCAGGTGACACAACATGGTAAGGATTTATATTTCCCATAAGAGCTGAAAACTCGTACAAGTATTTATCAAGCACATCCTTGTGTTCCAAGGTGCTAAGCCTTGAACAGGGCACCAGGAAGTTCAAGATGAGTCTTACCACCCCAAGAAGCTGCCTGTCTACCTGGCAGGAAAAGAGACGTCTGCAGTATCAGTGATTTCAAAGCCACCCCCGGTGACTACTAAGGACTCAGAAGGACATAAATGGTGCTGGTACCACACAGGCGGCCCCACCCCCTTACCTGGCTGCTGAACTGGCGGCCACTGGCTGAATCTTTATCAGCAACTAACAAAACATAAAGTATTAAAAAATAAAATAAAATAAATAATTTTAAGTGAGCAATGTAACATGAGTCTTACTGTTAGACCTTCATAGACAGGTACTGTGGCTTGTGCCTTCTACTGACCACCCATTTTCAATACAGATTTTTTTGAAACATGCTTCATTTCTTTGCTGTACATCAATGATCTCAAATCATGGCCCAGAAATGACAAGTGGGTCTTTCAACTACAATGTGGCAAACAGAGAGACCACCAGGCTACACAAGATTCTATCCAGCACCCACAAGTCACACGGCTCTCAGGATTATGATAACTTTCAATCACCAATATCAAGGAACTGGGAATGCAACTGTCAAAGGTCTTTAATTTGGCCCTTTAGCCTCATACCTGCTAACATAAAATGTTCTAATTTGTTCTAAAATGTACTCAAGACAACTGCCAGAAAATTAAAGATTATGTAAGAAAGGCAAGTAGGTTTTAAACTAGAATGTCAATCAGATTTTACCTTGTAGTACTTATAGCCAGATAAATATTTCAATTACTCACACACACAATATTTACCTGCAAATTGGTGCATTTCCTCCATGCACGCTCTTATGACTGATCGGTAGTTTTTACTCACTCGAACCAATCTACAAAAGATGAAATGGCATACAAGATGAACCTGGAACAGTTTATGGTGACAGAAAATAAGGAACATCTTGTGATGACAGAAAGTATCAAAAAAAAAAAAGATAAAAAGTTTGCTGACAGACAGGAGTCAACTTGAAGGAGTTCCTCATGGCCAAAGCTAAAACAACTTGAGCCACAAAATAACATATAACCCAGGGACTAAAAGAAATATCCATGAGTCCACAAGGATATTAATTGTCTCAAATGAGACCCACTAATGGATCCTAAAATTAGTGGTTGAAATTTGAGGAAAAATGCGATTTTCATAGTCTCAGTTTTTCCCTCAAATACTTACTAGTTACAAAGGGCAAAATGGTTAACTTTATAGTACAGAAACCCAGTAGAAACCACATTAACCAAGTGATCAAGGTCAATATAAACATAATAAAACATCAGTATCATGAACCTCATGATGTGATGTGTGAAGAAGGACATATCACACCACTTCTGTGGTATTTTTTGCTAAAAATGCATAATCTCTGTTCAGTCATGAGAAAACATCTGACAAACCCAGGACAGTTTTGAGGGACAGTTTCCAAGATGATTGGTCAATATTTTTTCAAAAGTGATAAGGCCATGAAGCAGATTAAGGAGAAAAAAACTAAATGCAACCTCATCTGGTTGCAGAAGAGAAAAAAGGACATTAGTGGAAAAAATGGTGGAACTGAAATAAGGCCTTCAGTTAATCACACTGCATCAACATTTAAGTTTAAAAAAAAAGAAAAAAATTCCTCTTTGAGGAAGACGCAGTCGCCGCTGCAGCGGAGCTCCGTGCCACCCGCTCTTGTTCCTGACTCACCGCTGTTCGCTCTCGCTGAGGAACAAGTCGGTCAGGAAGCCGCGCCGCAGCCATGGCCTTTAAAGACACCGGCAAGACTCCCGTGGAGCCAGAGGTGGCCATTCACCGAATTAGGATGACCCTAACCAGCCGCAACGTGAAGTCTCTGGAGAAGGTGTGTGCTGACTTGATCAGAGGCGCGAAGGAAAAGAATCTCAAAGTGAAAGGACCAGTTTGGATGCCTACGAAGACTCTGAGAATAACTACAAGGAAAACTCCTTGTGGTGAAGGTTCTAAGACTTGGGATCGATTCCAAATGAGGATCCACAAGCAACTCATTGACCTGCACAGCCCCTCTGAAATTGTCAAGCAGATCACTTCCATCAGTACTGAGCCGGGAGTCGAGGTGGAAGTCACCATTGCCGATGCCTAAATCAATCTTTTTAATAAATCGATAATCAGTTGTTAAAAAAAAAAAAAATTTAAGTTTCCCAGTTTAAATACCAGTAATGTGGTTATACAAGATACTAACATCAGAGAAGCTGGATGAGGGATGTAGAGAAGTCTATTATTTTTGTACTTTTTCTGTATGTTTAAAATTATTTCAAAACAGAGTTCTTAAGAAAGGAAAGAGCAGAACAAAACAAACAAAAAAGGAACTGGCTATTAGTTACCAAGAAGTAGATCCTTAGAAAGAAACATTAGTTCTAAATGAAGAGACCTAAATGCTGCCTACTGGCTCCATTTATTTTTGTTTGTTTATTTTCTGGCTCCCTTTAAAGATGAACAGAAGGTACAATGGGGCCAGCAGCAGTTGAAGCAACTTGCACACACTCTCACTTAATTTTTCAGTCAAGACTCAGCCCCAAATAAATAACTCACCTGGCCAAAAAACAAGATGATATGCTGACCCCCACGCACAAAACAGGAGCTCCCATACCACCATTAATAGGACATTCACATGTTCACTGATTTATTAAATTCAGCAAATATTTAGAAGCACCTACTATACAGATGAATGAGGATATTTGGGAACAGAAGGTCCCAAATAAATAAACGAGACAGGGTCCCTGCCTTCAGGGAATTACAGGACTTTTGACATGCTTTGGGCAATAGAGATTTCTGAGTTATCAATATCCTGTACCAGTCTCTTGTCACCAGTGATCTTTCATAAACACACAGACACACACACGTGCTGACCAGGGTACCCTCTGGGGTGATTCATCTGTAAAATGCTTATCAAGGAAGTAAAATACGGTGACACTGTGGTTTATAAGAAGAAATAAAACACTAGTCTTCAACACCAATCCCTGACTCACAGCTCCTAAAACCTTTGTAAATTCCTAAATGACAAGAGCACTGGCAGAACCTTTCGTTCCAACTCTAGGTAGCTTCTGGATGAGGACTTCTCACCATAAAGACCCAGTCATAATTAGAAACTGAAATTATCAGCCCTGTCCCTGACTTCCCTGGAGAGAGGAGAGGGCCATAAATGGAGATAATAATTGATCATGCCTACATGAGGAAGATTCCATAAAATCTCAAAGGCAAGGGGTTTGGAGAGCTTCCAGGTGGGTGAACACATCCATGTACCAGGATGGTGACACAGCCCAGCTCCACAGGGACAGGGGTTCCTGGACTTGGGACTCTTCCAGACCAGGCCCCACGTTCATCTTCACCTGGCTCTCCATCTGTGTCCTTTCTCATATCCTTTAATGAACTGCTAAACTTGTTTCCTTGAGTTCTGTGAGCTCCTCCAGCAAATTTATCAAACCTGAGGTCACCATGGGAACCAGTGATTTGTAGCCAAGCTGGAGAGCAGCTTTGTGGGTAACCTGGGGACCCACTATTTGTGACTGGCATCTGAATGGTAGGCAGTTTTGTACTATAGAGCCCCTAACTGGAGGAATCTGTTGCTATCTCCAGGTAGGCGGTGTCAGAATACAGCTGAATTGTAGGACACTCAGCTGGGGTCAGAGAACTGCTTGGTGCGTGAAAACTTCCACACATTTGATGTCAGAAGGGTTGTGAGTGAAACACAGGAAAAACTTTTTGTTTTACCAACACAAATACCAACATTATCTATTCCCTAGACATATGAACAGACACTAAGAAAAACCTAACACAGGGGCTCTCAAACTCCACTTGTACTTAAGAGTCACCTAGAGACTTTAGGATCCACCCCTAGAAATTTTGGAGATATGCAGTGAGGCCTGAGTAAGTACCTGATGTTGATGCAGTTAATTCACAAACCTCAGTTCAACCAATTCTAGTCTGTAAACAATACAAGTTTTCTGGTCTCTTCCCAAAAAAATGCCTTGAAAATAATTCTTTAGACAAAACAAAACTCTCAACAGTGGGACCTCATTCAATGACTCTCAGGTGCTTATTTGGCCTAAATTTTATTCTTTGGAGGGTAAATGAAGTAGGAATAGAAACAGAAAGCTTGTCAAGCAGCCAGCAAGTCAACTGGCAGCCATTCACACATTCTCTGAAAGACTTCTCCATCCATGACCACTTACACTGCCCAGTACAGAGGCCAGGAAATCCAACCTGGAGTCGCATATTTCTCCAGGAGGTCCACCCATTGTGCAAAAGGAAAAGGAGGCATTTTCACTTGGTTTTTCAAAATTTAGTTGTGGGAGCCAGCACCTATCAGCAGCCAACTTACTGAGCTTTTCTAGATTTCCCAGTCAACTCTTCTTCGATTCTCTGGAGGCCCACGAAGATTCCATGGGATTCATTGAAGAGTTTTCTCAGGATTTTAGAGTAAACATCTATATCCTTTCGGATGATATGGATAAAGGGGCAACCTGCCACCATCTCTGGTTTTTCTGAAACAAAACAGGAAAAACAAAAAAATTAACATTTATCACAGTCATCCTCATCAAAGCACTCTAAAATTTTGAGTAGCTAATTACAAAAGCTTCAGCTTCTTTGCTACTGATTTCATGATATATTATTTATCCACACATGAATTTTTATTTTTATTTTCTTTGGCCATGCAGCAAGTGGGACCTTAGTTTCCCAAGCAGGGCTTGAACCCATACCCCTGCAGTGGGGGCACAGAGTCCTAACCACTGGATAGCCGGAGAAATTCCTCATATTTAAATTTTTTTGTTTTAGTTTTTATTTATTTTGGCTGTGCTGGGTGTGTGTTGCTGCTTGGACTTTTCTCCAGTTGCAGGGAGCGGGGCCTACTCTCTAGTTGCGGTGCACGGGCTTCTCGTTGCCATGGCTTCTCTTGCTGTGGAGCACAGGCTCTAGGGCATGCATTTCAGGAGCCGTGCACACTGGCTCAGCAGTTGCATCCTGGGCTCTAGAGCACAGGTTCGAGTTGTGGGGCACGGGCTTAGCTGCTCCACGGCATGTGGGATCTTCCTGCACGAGGGATCGAACCTGTGTCTCCTGCATTGGCAGGTGGACTCTTTATCACTCAGCCACCTGAGTGAGTGAGTGAAAGTCGCTCAGTCGTGTCCGACTCTTTGCGACCCCATGGACCGTACAGTCCATGGAGTTCTCCAGGCCAGAATACTGGAGTGGGTAGCCTTTCCCTTCTCAGGGAATCTTCCCAATCCAGGGATCAAACCCAGGTCTCCCGCACTGCAAGCAGATTCTTTACCACAAGGGAAGCCCAAGAATACCAGAGTGGGTAGCCTATCCCTTCTCCAGCGGATCTTCCAGACCCAGGGATTGAACCAGGGTCTCCTGCGTTGCAGGCGGATTCTTTACCAACTGAGTTATGAGGGAAGCCCTCAGCCACCTGGGAAGCCCCCATACGTGAATTTTTAAAAATTCTTTTAATTTTTTATTGAAGGATAATTGCTTTACAGAATTTTGCTGTTTTCTGTCAAACCTCAATATCAATATCCCGCTCCCTTCTGAAACTCTCCCCCATCTCCCTCCCTACCCCACCCCTCTAGACTGATACAGAGCCCTTGTTTGAAGTTTCCTGAGCCATACAGTAAATTCCCATTGTCTATCTATTTTATATACAGTAATGTAAGTTTCCATGTTACTCTTTCCAAACATCTCACCCTCTCCCCATGGCCATAAGTCTATTCTCTATGTCTGTTTCTCCATTGTTGCCCTGTAAATAAATTCTTCAGTGTCATTTTTCTAGACTCGGTATATATGAGTTAGAATACGGTATTTATTTTTCTCTTTCTCACTTCACTCTGTATAATAGGTTCCAGGTTCATCCACCTCATTAGAACTGACTCAAATGTGTTTCTTTTTATGGCTGAGTAATATTCCACTGTGTATATATATCACAACTTCTTTATCCATTCATCTGTTGATGGACATCTAGGTTGCTTCCATGTTCTAGCTATTGTAAATAGTGCTGCAAAGAACAATGGGATACATGTCTCTTTTAATTTTGGTTTCCTCAGGGTATATGCCGAGAAGTGGAATTGCTGAGTCATATGGTGGTGAACGTAACTGAATGGTGGTTTTATTCCTAGCTTTTTAAGGAATCTCCATGCCATCTTCCATAATGGCTGTATCAATTTACATTCCCACCAACAGTGCAAGAGTGTTCCCTTTTCTCCACACCCTCTCCAGCATTTATTGTCTGTAGACTTTTTGATGAGGGCCATTCTGACCAGTGTGAGGTGATATCTCATTGTAGTTTTGATTTGCATTTCTCTAATAATGAGTGATGTTGAGCATCTTTTCATGTTGTTGTTAGTCATCTGTATGTCTTCTTTGGAGAAATGTCTGTTTAGATCTTTTTCCCACTTTTTGGTTGGGTTGTTTGTTTTTCTGGTATTGAGTTGTATGAGCTGCTTGTATATTTTGGAAATTAATCCTTTGTCAGTTGCTTCATTTGTTATTATTTTCTCCCATTCTGAGGGTTTTCTTTTCACCTTGCTTATAGTTTCCTTTGCTGTGCAAAAGCTTTTAAGTTTAATCAGGTCCCACTTATTTACTTCTGTTTTTATTTCCATTACTCTAGGAGGTGGGTCATAGAGGATCTTGCTTTGATTTATGACATGTGAATTTTTATATACAAATGTTTACTCTTAGACTTTACCCCTCAACTCACTAGCATACTCTGTAAAGACATTTCACCTCTATCCATTAAAATGTACTAGGAAAAAAAAAGGAAACCACTTAATATCAGCCTATGTAAACTCAATAAATAAGATAAACCCAGAGCTGAAGTTTTACAAAATGTCAAAATAAATATTCTTTTTATATTATTTTTTATTGCCATTATTCCTAAAACAAAGAATCAAAAACTGACTAAACTATTTTGCAACAGTGATGAAAAGGCTCTGTAATGATAAATTATAAACCACCAACTTATGGACATTTCACATACAGCAGCTTCTCAAATAAATTGTGATAACGTTCAATGGCTTGTTGTGAATGTGATTTCAATAAATAAAGAAAGAAAGAAAATCTTGAGTTTCCAACAATCAAGGACAAGCTAGAAATGTTGATAAGCTTTCCTTCCATTAAGTAGGGAAAGAAGCCATTCAGACACAGTCACAGAAGTTTCTCTTCTGAGCAACTTCTACCACTCTGCCAAATTTGAGATTCTCAATACCAAGATATCCCATAGATATTTGGCAACATCAGGGATCATTTCAAACTATAAAATCAAGAAAAACTACTCTGCTTAAAAATTACATGAGGGCCTGGGAAATCCCATGGAGAGAGGAGCCTGACAGGCTACAGTCCATGGGTTCACAAAGTCAGACATGACTTAGTGAGTAAACAACAACAATTGGCTTTTCTACAAAAGAATGACAGGAGTTGAATCTTTCAGAAGGAAAGGAATGATGACATTATTTATCAATGAAAAAATTGTGAATCACTACATTGTACACCTGTAGCTTATATAATATTGCATATCAACTATACTTCAATAAAAATAAATAAAAAATTTAAAAAAAAAGAAAGAAATATCCAAAAATTACATGAGGACCTTCACAGGTGGCACAGTGGTAAAGAACCCGCCTGCCAATGCAGAAGACACAAGAGATGAGAGTTCAATCCCTGGATCAGAAAGATTCCCTGGAGAAGGAAATGGCATCCCACTCCAGTATCCTTGCCTGGGGAATCCCATGGACAGAGGAGGCAAGAGGGCTACAGTCCATAGGATTGCAAAGAGTCAGACACTACTGAGCATCGGTGGTCTAGTGGTTACAACTCCATGCTTCCAATGCAGGGGTCATGGGTTCAATCCCTACTGAGGGAACTTAGACCCCACATGCCATGCCAAGTAGCAAAAAAATTTAATTAAAAGAAAAAAATCCACACAAACTGCATACTATGTAATTTACTAAAATTATATGACCTTCATTAGCTCAGCGTGCTCCCGACAAAAAAGGAAAACCTCTACATATGGATAAAGAACATGACAAAGCTTCGCAAAATAATCCTTTTAACATTTCCTGAGATTTCTCTCTTAAAAAGGAGAAAGCAAAATCAAGTATAGAGATGTCGATTTTACCTTGCTACTAGAGGGAATCCCCATCAGAAAGGTAAGAGCCATGTCCGATACCTGATGGAGCTTAGAGGACAAGTTATTTTGTTCACAATGAAAAAATGAAGGTAAGGGCTGTGACATCTGCAAACATTCACAATGAGGGGACTACTACAAAGAGAATTTAGTCACTCAGGACAAAAAGGGAAACAAAAAGCTTCAAGTTTTTAAGTATAAAGAAAACCTTCTTTAACACTGGGAAGATCATTGTTAACTTTTTTCCTGGACTCAACATCTGCCAAGTCTCACAAATCAATAAAAATCTTAAATAGATAAAAAGTTTCCAAAATGAAAATGGTACAAAATAAGTTCAAGTTTCATATCTCAGCTAGTCAAATCTGAGAGAATAAAGAAAAAAAAAATTGTACCAACACAGATAATCTAAAAGAGAAACAAAAAAACCTACCTTTTATATTGAAAGAGGTTTCACACACCAGCATCTCCCCCGGACCCCAATCAAAACACATTTGCTTCTTCTGGGAATTCACTCCTGGAATCCACTATTAAAAAAAAAAGAAACATAAGGCACAGAAATTGTTATTCTTCCTAAAGGCTTTGCTTTCAATTGACTTGCAAGTATAATCCTAGTAAGCAGTGGTCGTGAAAGTTATCAAGTGCTAATCTATAAATACAACTGAGTGTGGCTGAGATAAGCCCAAGAGAGTTTTGTTAGGCACCTGAACCCAGCCTGCCACTTCTCAAGTGCTGATAAAAAGGAAAGCTACCCCCTAATCAGTTATTATATGGAAATTTAGTGATCTGTAGTTCAGAAAAAGGGCAGTTAAAAAAATTAAACAGGAATTGAACTGCTGTTACTCACTAAAAAGACCTCCAATCCCATGGCCTCTATGTTACATCTTTTTTTTTCCTATGTTACATCTTTAATGGCGCTTAATTTTTTTCTCCAACTCAGTCACACCAATCCCTCTGAGTCCAAGCTTCATAAATGCAACTGCATAATCCACCCTTTATGAGTTTTCTAACCTCCAGAGCTATATCCATAACATCAAGAGCCAAAACAGGAACTTAATTTATGACTGCACACGGGCTTTCTGGAGTTGCGGTGCGCGGGCTTCTCACTGTGGTGGCTTCTCTAGTTGTGGAGCACAGGCCCTAGAGTGCATGGGCTCAGCTGCCCCGCGGCATGTGAAATCTGCCCGGAACAAGGACTGAATCCGTGTCCCCTGCATTGGCAGGTGGATTCTTACCCACTGAACCACCAGGGAAGTTCCAAAACAGGGACTTCTGATGCTCATTCCACTCCCGCAGTAGGACAAAGCCTTCCCCAACTGTCAGGAGCAACCCTTGTAATCCTCCGCCTTCCCTCATGACCCACTGAGGTCGCGCTAGTGGTAAAGAATCCGCCTGCCAATGAAGGAGACACAGGTTTGATCCCTGGGTGGGGAAGATCCCCTGGAGAAGGAAATGGCAACCCACTCCACTATTCTTTCCTGGAAAATCCCATGGACAGAGGAGCCTGGAGGGCTACAGTCCATGGGGTCGCAAAGAGTCAGGCACAACTGAGTACATGCATCTCTCCTATACCCCAGCAATTCCACTTCTAGGTAGTTATCTGGAAAGAACCAAAAAAAAAGTGAAGTGAAGTGAAAGCTGCTCAGTTGTGTCCAACTCTTTGTGACCCATGGACTATACAGTCCATGGAATTCTCCAGGCCAGAATACTAGAGTGGGCAGCTGCTCCCTTCTCCAGGGGATCTTCCCAACCCAGGTCTCCCACACTGCAGGCAGATTCTTTACCAGCTGAGCCACCAGGGAAGCCCTTTGAAAAAAAAAAGACAAGAACTGTAACTCACATTTCTTAAGAGTCCTTGACCTAAAAAGATAATACCACTGGTCTAGAAAAACTACTCAAGATTAATCTCTTTGGATCTACACTGAAACATTCCTGAATCTGCTAATTACTAACTGGCCTTCACAAGCCTTGATATATTCACCCTGCTATAAAAAGTGACAATAGTTTTCAAGGTTATTCATTAGCCTCTTGAGAGTATGTATAGAGCAAGCTCAAAGAGCAGACTAATCTCAAATACAGACATGACTGAATTCAAACTTTCACTGCTGAGCTTCAGATTCTAAACTATGGATGATGCCCTTCTGAGAGGCTGTGTCCACAAGGCCAAACTAGTCTTCCTACCTGGTCTTCCCAACACCAATGTAAAGCTGGGTTGTCACAAATCAGTCATCACTACTGGGGGCAAAATTCAGCTTAGATCGTTTTCATTCCATTTGTAAATGCATGACTCACTGTCATGGTTCAATAGCAAGTAGCTCTCCAGGGCCGCACAGAGTACTGGGAAAGTTTCCCCATCCAAAGATTCTGACATAAGCGAAGGAGGGAAAAGCAAGATAACATGTAGTCTGAAAAAGTCCCAGTGATTCCAATAGTCTATTTTTCCTCCCAAAAAACAGTGACACAGTCCTTGATGGATATTTGGCATTTAAAGTACTCCACATATGCATTAAAAGTTAACACTCTATAGGATATAGCAGTAAGCTTTATAGACAATAACATCTCACGTTCACTGCTGTTTGAGATCTCATGTCTCTTGTCTAGTTAGCTTTGAATTGACTTCTATTTTCAGTTTTTGTTTGTTTTTTTTTTTTTTTTTTTTTTTTTCCTATTTTCAGTTTTTGGTTTTGTGAGACACTGCTTTGCAGTATGATGGCTTCAGCAGAAAGCTGAAGGCATCTCAACTTTCTAAAAAGCAAAAATATAAGGTCAGGCAGCTTGCCGTTTAGCAGGGCTTACAGGTTACCAAGAGCTAAGAGATGCAGAACAAACCAAAATAGACAGATGGAAATATTTTCTAGTCAAGGAAGTCAGGTAGAGCTTTTCTGACAAAGAGGCTGCTGGAGCTTGTCGGTAAAAAAATGAGTGGGATAGAAACCTAAGAGAGAAGAGCATCCCAGACAGGGGGAAGGGTAGGTATCCCTCCTCTAACAGCCATGAATCTCCTTCGAAGCATCATATATCATCCACATCTGACATACTCTCCTGAGAGTTCAAACAGACGTGAAAGCAAACAGAGCAATGAAAAAGCAGGAATGGTCTCCCGAGACCTAGGAGATGCTGAAGAGATCAAGAAGAGATAGAAAGAATACATGGAAGAACTGAATAAAAAAGATCTTAATAAACTGGATTATTACAGTGGTGTGGTTAGTCACCCAGAGTCAGACATTCTGGAGTGCAAAGTCAAGTGGGCCTTAAGAGAAGCACTGCTGTTAATAAAGCTAGTGGATGGGATGAAATTCCAGCAGAACTACTCAAATTCCTAAAGGAGGATACCATCAAGGTTTTGCATTCATTATGTCAGCAACTCTGGAAGCCCCAGCAGCGGCCACAGGACTGGAAAAGGTCAATCTTCATCCCAATTCCCAAGGGTAGTACCAAAGAATGTGCTAACCATCGGACAATTGCACTCATCTCCCATGCTAGTTAAGATCATGCTTAAAATCTTGCATGCTAGGCTGCAGCATTATGCGAACGAAGAACTTCCAGATGTTCAAGCTGGGCTTAGAAAAGAAAGAGGAACTAGAGATCAAATTGCCAACATTTGCTGGATGATACAGAAAGCAAGAGAATTTCAGAAAAACATCTATCTCTGCTTCATCAACTACGCTAAAGCCTTTGTGTGGATCATGACAAACTGGGGAAAGCTGTTAGAGATATGGGAATACCAGACCATCTCACCTGTCTCCTGAGAAATATTCCCTGACTGGGAAATATATCCATCTGTCCACTTAGGCTTGTTCTACATCTCTTAGCTCTTGGTAACCTGTAAGCCCTGCTAAATAGCAAAGCAGCAAAGTAAGAACCCTGTATGTAAAAACTGATCGGTTCAAGATCGAGAAAGGAGTATGAAGGGCTGTCTGCTGTCACTGTTTAATCTATATGCTGAGCACATCATAAGAAATGCCGGGATGGGTGAGTTACAAGCCAGAATCAAGATAAGCAGGAGAAACATCAACAGACCTAGATATGCGGATGATACCACCCTAATGGCAGAAAGTGAAGAGGAACTAAAGAGCCTCTTGATGAGTGTGAAAGAGGAGAATGAGAGTCGGCTTAAGGCTAAATATTAAAAAAACTAAGATCAAAAAATTAAAATTAAAAAAATAATAATAAAAAAATTAAGACCATGGCAACTGGCCCCATTACTGCATGGCAAATAGAAGGGGAAAAGGTGGAAGTAATGACAGATTTCCTCTTGGGCTCCAAAATCACTGCAGATGGTAACTGCAGCCATGAAATCAGAAGACAATCGCTTCTTGACAGGAAAGTGATGACAAACCTAGACAGTGAGTTGAAAAGCAGAGACATTGCCAACAAAGGTTTGTATGGTCAACGCTATGGTCTTCCCAATGGTCATGTACAGTTGTGAGAGCTGGACCCATAAAGAAGGCAGAACGCCAAAGAACTGATGCCTTCGAACTGTGGTGCTGGAGAAGACTCCTGAAAGTCTCCTGGACAGCAAGGAGATCAAACCAGTCAATCTTAAGGGAGGTCAACCCTGAATACTCACTGGAGCGACTGTTGCTGAAGCTCCAGTATTTTGGTCATCTGATGAGAACAGACGACTCATTTGGCAAAGTCCCTGATGCTGGGAAAGATGGCGGGCAAGAGGAGCAGAGGGCGTCAGAGGATGAGATGACGGGACGGCATCACGCATGGAATGAACTTGGACTTAAGCAAACTCCGGGAGGTGGTGAGGGACAGGGAGGCCTGGCGTGCTGCAATCCATACGGACGCAAAGAGTCGGACACGACCGGGCGACTGAACAACAAGCAGTCTCTCGAGAGAACTATACTTGGTAAACCTTGGGCCAGCTCAAGCAGAAGCCAAGCTCACGGGGCTGCGACGTGAAGCTTTGCTCGGCTGGGAGAAAAAAAGCCGTACAATACCTCCGCCTGGCTCCAACCCGCTCATTAAGCGGGCTTTAGCCCGAGGAAAGGCCAGAGAAGCAGGGAGGTCGGGGAGGCAAGGGACGGAAAGGAACAGAGTTGGGGGGGCGGGGTCTCCAGGGCCAGGTATTCCTCAGAATACACTAGGGAGCAGGACCCAGCGACCACCGCGACCCACACGCGAGGAGCGAATTAATGCGACAACCGAGCGGGGGGCAACTGTGCTGAGGGAAGGGGCCGGGCACCTCGCCAGCAACAGGGACGAGGCGGACCCAATCTCCGGGCCCCGGGGGGAAAGCGTACTGTTCGGGGCCCCCTTACAGTGACCGTCGGCTCGCCATCGAACTCCTCCATAGCGCCGCACCACAGCCGCCGGGAACTCGCAGGGCCGCCAAGGCTCGCGCCTCAGGGCTCCGGCTCAGGGCCGGCTGCGAGAGAGGACCCCGCGCGTGAGCGCCTCCCGCACTGCCTGCAGGCCCAGACGCGGCGGGGGCTTCTCCTCGGAGCCACGGCCACCCGCTCTGCGGCGCTCCGCACGCGCCCCTCCTTCTGGCCTGGACTACACGAACGGGGAAGGCAGGGCCAGGGGCGGCCTGTCCTCCCGGGACCGCTTTCGCCAGATCCGGCGCCGCCGCGGACACCCCTGAGCCGGGCGGAGAGAAGCGCCCCCGGACGGCGGGAGCGGCGGGGAGGCGGCTGCGCATGCGCGGCCGAGGTCGAGCGCTTGGCTTGGCCCCGGCGGGAGCGAGCTCACCACCACTGCCGAGCCTGTTTCTTCCCCGCGCCTCGGTCACTGCAGGCTCCCGTCGTCGGCGCCGCTGCTTTTTCCATGGCAGGAGCCCCGTTGGTCCATCGGGCTTGTGTAGGAAGGTATTCGTCACCAGCCCCTACCCCAAAAGGCTCCAGAGGCATGGCGGGGACGAGATTGATGCAGCCGAAACAGCTGGGAAATGGAGACCCCTGGGCTGAGTGGAACACAAATACTGGTTTGTTATGGGCTTCCCAGGTGGCTCAGCGGTTAAGAATCCCGAGACGCGGGTTTGAGCCCTGGGTGGGAAAGATCCCCTACAGAAGAAAATGGCAACCCTCTCCGATCCTCTTGCATGGGAGAATCCCGTGGACAGAGGAGCCTGGTGGACTACAGTTCATGGAGTCGCAAGAGTCGAACGCGGCTTAGCGACTGAACAACTGATTTGTTATCTCACCAAAGAAAAGCAGGGGAAAAAAATCCAATCAGGGAATTCGAATCCCAGGTCTTGTTATAGAAAACCTCCAAAGTTCTTCGGTGACCTAAAGGAGTTATTTATGTTGTGAGTGCCATATTTACAAATGCATACACATACAAAGAAGATGATATTACTGGTTCTAAATTCCCAAATAAGCGAATTTTTGTTTGTTTGTTTTTTTAACAAGCTGGAGCTAATTCGATATCTTAAACCTTTGGAAATGGTGCCTGAAAATGTAACAGCTCTTATCTAGAAAAGAAATTTGATAGGAAAATAAGACAAATTTTCAGTAATTTACTTGGTGAAGCACTTCCTTCACTGAGATGATTCTCAACGACTTATTTGAATAGTAGAAATAAGATGACTTGGAATGTTAGGAAAACCTTGTCACCCCAATAGTTTATTCTTTTGAGGTATACCCTTTTTAGTAAAGGGAGAAAAATCCTGTGGGTATTACAATTTTACTCAAATCTGTATCTCTGAAGTCAGCCATCCATAGGATGAAATTTAATGTAGTTTCACACAAAATTCCACACTGTTCTACCATCTATGTCTTGCTGCATTTTCCAAATGTTTCACAAAGTTTCTCTGATCTGAGTGTTTTTGACACCATTGGTGTGGTATGAGAAATTACAAAGTCATACCCATTTTCTAGTGGGTGAAAAGAGGCCTAATAGTTTCCAAATGTAAAATAAACTCAGTAGCAGATAAATCAGTTTTTAAAAGCTGGCTATTATAGCTGCTCTGACTATTCAAAATTTTTAAAGCATCAGAAGTGAAGTTAAAGCCAAGCTTAAAAAGACATTGATAGAAATCATGTCTAACTTCCTCCAGAAAAAAATTTTTCTGAAAAGAATTTGAAAAGGAATAGATACATGTGTACATATAACTGAATCACTTTGTACGCCTGAAAGTAACACATTGCTAATCAAATGTGTGTGTACAGTTGCTCAGTCATGTCCAACTCTTTGCGACCCTCTGGACTGTAGCCCTCCAGGCACCTCTGTCCAAGGGAGTTCCCAGGCAAGAATACTGGAGGGGGTTGCCATTTCCTTCTCCAGGGGGATCTTCCCAACCCAAGGTGGAATCAGCGCCTTTTGCATCTCCTGCATTGCAGGTGGAATCTTTACCAATGAGCCACCAGGGGAAGGCTGTTAATCTATTGTACTCCAATATAAGACAAAATTAAAAAAAAAAAAAATATTCTGGTAAACATGAAAGACCAGAAGGACAAACCAGCCTCAGAAGAAGACCTGAGAAAAAAAGTAACTTGAGTGACAAAACAGAGCTGTCCTGTTTACTGCAGGCTGTTAAGTAGAATCTCTAACTTCTATTCAGTAGATACCAATAATACCCTTTGACAGTTGTGACAACCAAAAATGTCTCTAGAAAATGGAGATGTGAGGACTGGATGAAGACAGTCAAAAGATACAAAATTCCAGTTATGTACAACATGATAAATGTAATTAACACTGCTGTATGTTACATGTGAAAGTTGTTATGAAAATAAATCCTAAGAGTTATCACAAGAAAAATCATTCCTTTTTCTTTAATTTTGTATGTTTATGACAGATGTTCAGTAAACCTACTGGGGTCCTCATTTCATGATACATGTAAGTCAAGTCATTATTCTGTATAGTGCTATTGTGTCAATTGTCTCAATAAAACTGGAAGGGAAAAAAAGTCTAGATACTCCTAGTGTCCCCTCAGGGGTAAAATCACCGCTTTTAAGAGCTACTGGCATAGATATTCAACCACAGGAAGAGAGAAACAGCTTAGTAAGTATAGTTAATATCAATGAAATAGTCACCTATTCAGAAGAATTACAAAGGCTGATAAGAACATGGAAAAGTCAAGAAAATTTTTTTAACTTTTTTTTTTTAAATGTGAACCATTTTAAAATTCTTCATTGAGTTTGTTAAAACGTTGCTTTTGTTTTATGTTTTGGTGTTTTGGCCACAAGGCATGCAGAATCACAGCTCCCTGACCAGGGATCAAACCTGCACCCCCTGCACTGGAATGCAAAGTGTTAACTACTGGATCACCAGGGAAGTCCTTCTTTTTCCTCACATAAATTCACTTCCAGGAAATAATCGAGAGGTTTGAATAGCCACCAAAAAAAGGGAAGTAAGAAATGTCTCACAGTTAGAGAAGGATTATGCAGCCATTAAGAGGTAATTAAAAGGAAGCAGATAAGATTTCCCAGGTGGCTCGGTGTTAAAGAATCCACCTGCCAATGCAGGTAGACGCCGATTCAATCCCAGGGTCCGAAAGATCCCCTGGAGAAGGAAATGGCAACCCACTCCAGTATTCTTGCCTGGAGACTCCCATGGACAGAGGAGCCTGGCTCGCTACAGTCCATGGGGTCGCAGAGAGTCACACAACTGAGCACACACGCACTCATGGAAAAGGTAATTATAGCTAATGTTTATAAAGATAAAATTCAGTAAAGTCTTATTTATTTTTAATTTGTATTTATTTAATTTTTCGTTGCCCTATGTCTTGTGGCAAGTGGGGGCTACTCTATTATAGTTGCTTTGCACAGACTTCTCTTTGCGGTGGTTTCTCTTATTGCACAGCACCGACTCTAGAGCACCCCGGTCTTCAGTACTTGGATGCATGGGCTCAGTAGTTTCAGCTCTCTGAAACTGGGCTTAGTTGCCCTTCGGCATATGGTATCTTCCCTGACCAGGGATGGAACCCCTGTCCTCTGCATTTGCAGGCTGCTTCTTAACCACTGGACCAACAGGGAAGCCCACAATAAAGTTTAAGTAAAAATTTTCTTAATTTTGTAAAAAAAATAATAAAAGCTATCACTATTTATGTAGAAAAATATACTGACAAGAATAGGTATTCTTACTCTCATAATTGGAAAAAAGTTATCTTGGAAATTCTTTGGTGGTCCAGTGGTTGAGACTCTGCAATTTTACTGCCTAGGGCCTGGGTTCAATCCCTGGTCAAGAAACTAATAACCCACAAGCTCTGAGGTGGAGCCAAAAGATAATAATAATAAATAGGGGGTTTCCCTGGCGGTCTAGTGGCTAAGGCTTCACCTTCCAATGCAGGAGGTGCAGGTTTGATTCCTGGTTGGGAAGCTTAAGATCCCACATGCCTCATGGCAAAAGGACCAAAACATAAAACAGAATCAATACTGTAACAAAATCAGTAAAGACTTTTTAAATTTTTTGGAAAAAAATCAGTAATAATAAATAGGGACTATTTAATAATAAATAGCATGTGAATTGAGTGCAGTTGTGCGGTAGTTTGAACATTCTTTGGCACTGCCCTTCTTTGGGATTGGAATGAAAACTGACATTTTCCAGTCCTGTAGCCACTGCTGAGTTTTCCAAATTTGCTGGCATATTGATTGAAGCACTTTAACAGCATCATCTTTTAGGATCTGAAATAGCCCAGCTGGAATTCCATCACCTCCTCTAGCTTTGTTCATAGTGATACTTCCTAAGGCCCACTTGACTTCATACTCCAAAATGTCTGGGTCTAGGTGAATGATCACACTATCATGGTTATGTGAATCATTAAGATTTTTTTTGTATAGTTCTTCTGCTTCCCAAGTGGCTCAATGGTATAGAATCCGCCTGCAATACGGGAGACCTGGGTTGGCTCCCTGGGTTGGGAAGATCCCCTGGAGAAGGGAAAGGCTACCCACTCCAGTATTCTGGCCTGGAGAATTCTCGCCTGGACTGTAGTCCATGGGGTCACAAAGAGTCAGACACAACTGAGCAACTTTTACTTTCACTTTTCACTTTTTGTGTATTCTTGCCACTTCTTAATATCTTTTGCTTCTGTTAGGTTCATACCGTTTCTGTCCTTTATTGAGCCCATCTTTGCATGAAATGCTCCCTTGGTATCTCTGATTTTCTTGAAGAGATCACTAGTCTTTCCCATTCTATTGTTTTCCTCTATTTCTTTGCATTGTTCACTTAGGAAGGCTTTCTTATCTCTCCTTGCTTTTCTTTGCAACTCTGCATTCAGATGAGTATACTTTCCTTTTCTCCTTTGCCTTTTGCTTCTCTTCTTTTCTCAGCTATTTGCAAGGCCTCCTCAGACAACCATTAATAATAAATAGGGTGGTCCAGGTAACCCTAACCTAATGCAGGTGGCTGGGGTTTGATCCCTGGTCAGGGAACTAGATCCCACATGCCACAACTGAAAAAAAAGAACCTGCTTGCCACAGTGAAGACTGAAGATTGGAGATCCTGTGTGCTGCAACTAAGATTGGACACAACCAAATAAATGCTTTTAAAAAATAAAAGAAAAAAAGAAAATGTTATCTTTTATGATGTTTACCACATAATTTAAAATTTTTTAAAATTTAAGACCAAATTAAAACTTTCTACAATTATATGAAGAAAATTACATGTGGATAAGGATTGGAAATTAAGTGTTGCCTTATGGGAATGTGAATTAAAATTTTTTATTCTTTAAAAAATATTTTCTTGATAAATGTTTTAAATACAAATGTAGATACATATGCACACATACATGAATAAGGCCATTTTGTAAAAAAAGCTGTTTTATAGCCATCAGTTCAGTTCAGTCTCTCAGTCATGTCCGACTCTGCAACCCCGTGGACTGCAGCACTCCAGGCCTCCCTGTCCATCGCTAACTCCTGGAGTTTACTCAAACTCATGTCCATTGAGTTGGTGATGCCATACAACCATCTCATCCTCTGTCATCCCCTTCTCCTGCCTTCAATCTTTCCCAGCATCAGGGTCTTTTTTTTTTTTTTTAATAAATTTATTTATTTTAATTGGACGCTAATTACTTTACAATATTGTAGTGGTTTTGCCATACATTGACATGAATCCGCCATAGGTGTACATGTGTTCCCCATCCTGAGCCCTCCTCCCACTTCCCTCCCCAACAGGGTCTTTTCAAATTAGTCAGTTCTTTGCATCAGGTGGCCAAAGTGTTGGAGTTTCAGCTTTAGCATCAGTCTTTCCAACGAATAGTCAGGACTGATTTCCTTTAGGATGGACTGGTTGGATCTCCTTGCAGTCCAAGGGGACCCTCAAGAGTCTTCTCCAACACCACAGTTCAAAAGCATCAATTCTTGGGTGCTCAGCTTTCTTTATAGTCCAACTCTCACATCCATACATGACTAGTGGAAAAACCATAACTTTGACTAGACGGACCTTTGTTGGCAAAGTAACATCTCTGCTTTTTAATATGCTGTCTAGGTTGGTCATAACTTTTCTTCCAAGGAGCAAATATCTTTATAGCCATACTAATATATATAAGACTTCAATTGAGAAATGGAGTTAAAGCTGCTCTAGCACTGTGGTTCTCAAACTTTAGTAAACTTCAAAATTATCTAGAGGGCTTTCTAAGCCACTGATTCTTGGACTCTTTCCCCAGAACTTCTAACTCAGTAGGTCTGGGCTAGGGCCCAGAATCTGTTAGAATTTGTACTTCTAACAAATTCCCAAGTGAAGGTGATGTTGCCCAAGGGACCATCCTTTGAGAACCGTCCTTCCAACTCTGCCTTCCCTACCTTATGGTGAGAGTAATCAATCACAGACAGGAGCCTGAAGAGTACAACTATTATCTATATTTGGCACAATTGCAAAATACAAACTTTGTTCAGTTTGTTTCTGTTCATCTTATGAAACACAACAGGGCCTTCCTGAATCCAGTAATGGACAGAGGAGTAGGACTGGAGCATTTCACAGGATTAGAAGAACTTGAAATTGTCATACCAGTGTAGAGATTGCATTCCTGATAGAATACCTGACAGGAACCCTAAATTAAGCATTTTTGGTATTCTCATGCCAAGTACTATGTTACTATTGCAAAAATAAGTCAATGAACATTTATCTATCACTTGCTCTCAGTAATTTGTTATTTGCAGAGACTATGAAATTGAAAAGTGACAATACCTGCCCTCAAAAAGCTTACAGGACCATTCATTAAGTTAGGTTTGTGCAATGTATATATTAATGTTTAGTGATGGAATATTACTCAGCTATAAAAAAAAGTGAAATAATGCCATTTGCAGCAATATGGATATATCCAGAGATTATTATATTAAGTCAGAGAAAGACAAATATATCAGGCAGATTCTTTACTTTCTGAGCCACCAAGGAAGCCCGTCGCTTACATGTGGAATCTAAAAAACTAATACAAATGAACTTACAAAACAGAAACAGACTCGCAGACATAGAAAACAAACTTATGGTTAACAAAGGGGATAGCAAGGAGGGGGAACAAACCAGGAGTTTCGGATTAACATATATACACTAATGCATGTATACACTAATATGCATACACACTAATATGTATAAAATAGGTAAGCAATAAGGACCTACTATATAGCAGAGAACTATACTCAATACCTTGTAATAACCTATAACAGAAAAGAATCTAAAAAAGATGCACATATATAACTGAATCAGTTTGCTGTACACTTGAAACTAATATAACATTGTAAATTAACTATACTTCAATAAAAAAATTTCAGCAATTGTACTGTGAAATGGAACAATATTTCCCTACATTTAATACCCCAGCTGATACATTTAAAGTGAAATGTACCAGCTTCTCGGCTTTGACTGCTGGTGCAAGCTTGGGTCCCATCTTCTTTGCCATGATCCAAGGGTAGAAAGCTGGAAGGTTTCCACGAAAGAGTCTGTGATGTTGTCTCTGCATTTCCTGCAGTATTCAGGAATTGACTACTCATTATTCCTGGGGTTTCCCAGATGGCTCAGTGGAAAGAATCCTCCTGCCAATGTAGGAGAGACAGGTTCGATCCCTAGGTCAGGAAGATCCCACATGCCGCGAAGCTGTTGAGCCCGTGCATCATGACTACTGAGCCACATGCTGTAGCTACTGAAGCCCATGCACCGTAGAGCTGGTGCTCCATGAGAGACACTACTGCAGTGAGACGCCTGTGCTCTCTGCAACTAGAGGAAAGCTCGTGCAGCCGCAAAGACCCAGCACAACCAAAAATAAACAAAATTATATATAAAAAAATAAGCCAAAACAACTTGACTTGTGCTCCCACCACTATTCTAGGACTTTTTTTTTTTTTTTCTGCACATTTTCATCTCTCTGAGCCCTTCCACTGGGGCCTGGATGAAATCCTGCAGTAATCAAACTCTGTCTGAGCTCTGAGTCAGAAAGTCTCGGGTCTACTGGATCTACCCCTTCAAGCCGGGTGACCGAGTTACCTGAACGCTCTTTGTCTCAGTTTCTTCACCTGCAAAATGAGAAGAATAATAATACAGGCTTTGTGAGGATTAAAGGCTTAGCACAGAATCCCCACATAGTAATCACTCAATTAATGTTTGCCACTGTTTTTCTATGTATACTACTCCATGCACTCTCTCTCACTTTTTCTCCGGAAAAGCACCCTTTTCCAGTGCACAGCCTCCCCCCAAACTTCCCATTCCTATGAAAATGATAGAGGGAAAAACTTAACATTGGGAAATTTCTATTTTTTCACAGTTTGTTTCCCCTGGAAGTTGCAGAGACTCTTAGTATTCAGCTTCAGTAGCTTCCCTAGGCTCAGCTCACAGAATTTCAGTTTATCGTTGGAACATGGATTGTTCACATGTTTGAACACACGTTACTACTTTCTATAGCGCTCCTCCTTTGCCTGAAGGTGATTTTTGTAATTTGGCAGAGCTTTAGAAGGGGGGATGATATTGTAGGACCCACCTGTCACCTCGAAGCTAACAACTAAACAACCATTTGATTAGTGGAGTCCCCCACATTTTACTGAGTATAAGTTTAACATGACATGTTCCTCTTTGATGGTTCTGCATCCTATAAACCTGGGAAGACGTGTGATGGCAACAGAAGACCTGGGATCAGGGACTTCTCTGGTGGTCCAGTGGCTAAGACTCCACGCTTACGATGCAGGGAGCCCAGGTTCCCACATGCTGCAAGTAAGACCTGGTGTTTGCTTTTAGTTGCTAAGTTGTGTTCGAATATTGCAATTCCATAGACTGTAGCCTGCCAGTCTCCTCTGTCCATGAATTCTCCAGGCAAGAATACTGAAGTGGGTTGCCATCTCCTTCTCCAGGGGATCTTCCTGATCCAGGAATTGAACCTGGGTCTCCTGCATTACAGGTAGATTCTTTACTGACTGAGCTACAAGGGAAGCCCAACAATGTGAAGTGAAAGTCACTCAGTCGTGTCTGACTCTTTGCGACCCCACGAACTATATAGTCCATGGAATTCTCCAGGCCAGAATACTGGAGTGGGTAGCCTTTCCTTTCTCCTGGGGATCTTCACAACCCAGGGATCGAACCCAGGTCTCCAGCATTGCAGGTGGAGTCTTTACCAGCTGAGCCACCAGGGAAGACCTGGTGTAGCCAAATAAATAAATATTTAAAAAAACATTAAAAGATGCTTACTCCTTGAAAGGAGAGCTATGACAAACCTAGACAGCATATTAAAAAGCCGAGACATTACTGCTGACAAAGGTTTGTGTAGTCGAAGCTATGGTTTTTCCTGTAGTCGTGTTAGTCATGTATGGATATGAGAATTGAACCATAAAGAAGGCTGAGTGCCGAAGAACTGATGCTTTTGAATTGTGGTGCTGGAGAAGACTCTTGAGAGTTCCTTGAACTGCAAGATCAAACCAGTCAATCAAAAGGAAATCAACCCTGAATATTCATTGGAAGGACTGATGCTGAAGCTGAAGCTCCGATACTTTGGCCACCTGATGCAAAGAGCTGACTCTTTGGAAATGTCCCTGATGCTTGGAAAGACTGAAGGCAAAAGGAGAAGGGAGTGGCAGGGGATGAGATGGTTGGATAGCATCATTGACTCAATGGACAAGAGTTTGAGCAAACTGCGGGAAATAGCGAAGGACAGGGAGTTGCAAAGAGTTGGACATGACTTAGCCACTGAACAACAACAAAAAGACCTTGGTTCAGAAGAGCAAGGATAACACTTCTTTTTCTTTCTCTATAGGAACTGACACAGTACCTAACACCTTCATTCCCTGGCATATAATAGGAGTTCAGTCAACACTACTTGCCAGATGTGTGATAATGGGCAAATTATTAACTCTTTTTGAGCCTCGGGAGTAAATAAATACTAATACACTTGGATAGGTTTGTAAAAGGAGGAAAAGAACTAATATTAATAAAGCCCCACTCACTGCCTGACACAGTGTAGTTGGTTCTCTTCTCCTTTCACTTCTTGTATGTTGCTTCCCCTCCCTACCACAGTCTGATCCTCCCCACACCCCGGATAAAATTATACGTTATTTGAGATGGGGACTTTTCTGCCCAATGCCTAGCACAGGATCTTATGCACAGTGATAGTTTCAATTAGTCAGTCATTCAGTGAATCTTTACACATCAAAAATGCACAAAAGCTTAGAGGTGAGAGAGAGCAGGTACATACAGGACACCCCAAGTAATTGATTATGACTGAAGCAGAGACTTTGAGGAGGAAATGATGAGCCTGGATTAGCTTTCAAAGGGCTTTGTAGGTCTTCTATGAATTTTGAGCTTTATCATAAGGCAGAAGATTGCCACTGAACCAAGGAGTGGCAGAAACTTCTTTTGATTTTATTTTAGAATGGTTTGGGGTTCTGGGGCTTTAGTATGCTTAACAATCACCAGGGAAGCTTGTTAAGAAAGAGGGATCCCTTGAGACTTCCTTGGTGGACCAGTGGTTAAGACACCTCTTTTCCACTGCAGGAGGCATAAATTTGATCCTTAGTCAGGGAACTGAGATCCCACATGCTGTATGATACAGCCAAAAATTAAAGGGAAAAATTGCTTAAGAAAGAGGATTCCCAGAGCCATACTGCCCGAGAATATGCATTTAAACTAGCACCTTAGGGACTTCCCTGGTGGTCTGTCTAGTGGCTAAGACTCCCAGATTTCCACTGCAGGGGGCTTGAATTCAATCTCTGGTCCGGGAATTAGATGCTACATACCCCTACATGCTGTGGCCAAAAACTAAACCAAACAACAAAAAACGCAGCACCTTAGATGATTCTGATTTACTGAACTCTTCAAACGCAGTTGGGACACAACTTAAAACCAAAAGATCAGTAGCCCTGGGGAGATTTGAGTTGAACTTAGGCTTTCACCGCCTGCCCTGATCAATCTGCTTTTCTTGGCCTGTTTTACATCTAAGGCCTCAAGCCTCCTCTTCATCTTGGAGGACCAGCTGGAAAGCTCAGCAAATGGAATAGAACCCAAAGACTGGACAGGCAAGAATACTGGAGTGGGTTGCCATTCCCTTCTCCGGTGGATCTTCCCAATCCGGGGTTTGAACTTAGATCTCCTGCATTTCAGGCAGATGCTTTACTGCGTGAGCCACCAGGGAAGCAAAGGCTGGACAGAGGCTGAAGAGAAGTAGGTAGGCAGGATAAACAAGAAGTAGGTAGATTTGACAGGTATTTATTTGAAAGGGGGAATAGACAAGTCTTGGGGATTGACTGTATGGGAAGTGTGTGAAGGGGTCAAGGATGCCCCCTGGCTCTCTGGCTTAAAGTAATGTTGTAATGGTTGTAATGGTGCGTCATACAGTGACCTGAGAACTTGAAAGACAGAAGCCGTTCGGAAAAGTAAATGGAGGAATTTTAGTTGAGACTGGCTGAGTTAGAGGTGCCTCTGACATTCAAGTGGAGATGTTCAGAAGTCAATTGGATTTATAAGCTGGAGGTTTGGAGAAAGATCTGGATTAGAATCTAGACTTAAGAATCATTAGCAAATAGATGGTAACAGAAGTGGTGTGAAATCATCCCAGGAGAGTTAACAAAATAGGGAAAGGAAGGGGTTCAGAACAAAATCCAAGGAACATTTAAGGGAAGGGCTGAGAATGAAAAAAAAAAAAAAAAGTGCAAAGGGATCAAGGCCAGACCAGAGTCACAACCCAAAGTCACAGGGAGGGAGTTCAAGGAGTGAGGAACTGAGAAGCATCCCGGATTCAGCAGAAAGTCGTTGGTGACCTTGTAGAGAGCAGTTTCAGCGGAGCCATAGGGACATCACCAGATTGCAGTAGATTGAGGAGTGAGTGGGAGGTGAGGGAGTGGAGACAGCTGGTGTGGACATTTTTTTCAAGATGTTGGGCCAAGAACAGAGAGAGATACGGTGGTAACTTTAGATGGAACTAGAAATAAGAGTCTTTTTCTACACTAACCAGGGAGTGGAGGAAAATACAGGACAAAAGAAATAATCAATAAACCCTATGGGGAGAAGCAGGGCACAGATGTCAGGATTGTTCTTAAGATGCAAAGGACCTACTTTTATTTCTGAAACTGACAGAAGGAGGAAATGATCGACTGGTTTGGAAGCTAGATAATCTGGTACTTTTCTTTGATGGATGCTGTTTATCCTCTTGGAAGTTGGGAGCCAGGCCATGAGTAAGGGAGTTTGTAGGCTGAACCTTTTTCCCTCAGCTAGTCAAAGTACGGGGTTTCCAGCAGGACAGAAGTAGTCAAAGCACTAAAGCACGAGCCTAGTGGGACGTGGGCTGAGGCTGAAGCTTTAAAATTCGAGGGATGAGAGGCTGACTGAGAGGAAGTGTGATGTTCCTCTTATCCAGAGGAAAGCTGCATTTGGGCCACCGAATGAGAGGTTCTTTGGCCCGAACCTCGTGCTGGGGCTTTGATTTTGGCTTCCCCTGCCTCGTCTAGTCAGTCTGCCTTCCCCGGCTTGTTTCTCACGTCTAGGCCTCGAGCCTCCTTGTCCCCACCGAGGACCAGCTGGAAGCCATTTTGATTAAGCTCCACCACAGAAGGAGGACAATACAGCCCCGCCCAGAGCCAGGCGCGCCCCCGCGGCGGGCCGGGTGCGCGTGTCCGCGCCTCTTCCCGCCGGCCTGGCCGGCGCCGGAGCCAGGCCGGGGCGGCGCGGGGCGGGGGTTGGGGGTGGTTATGTAAGCGTTGCGCGCTCCCGCGAGGCGGCAGCCAATGAGGAGCCTCGGTGACTCGGGCTCGCGCACGCAGGGTGGGGGGAGGGAGCGCACGACGTGCGCGCGCCCTCTCCCTCCTCCACCGCTGCCGCCTCCTTCTTCTGCCGCTCCTGGTGCTGCTTGTGTGCTCGTTCCGTGCGGACCTGGTACCTCTTTTGTGAAGCGGCAGCTGAGGAGACTCCGGCGCTCGCCATGGCGGACGAAAAGCCCAAGGTGAGCTCGGCGCCGGTCTCCGCGCCTCGCCGTGCGGCCGGGGTCACGGTGCGGGCCGGGGTCCGGCCTGAGCCCGCCGCGGGCTCCCCGCGCCTTCCCGGGCCCCCCACGGGGCGGCCGCGGCTCAGGCCCCGGCGCTCCGCGCCATTTTCCTCCCTCCCCTCTTCCTCCCGCCCGCGCGGGAGGAGGCCCCGCCGCCCTCCCCCGCCCCCGGCCGCCTCGGAGTGCGCGCCGGGCGCGAGTTGGGCGGGCGAATCGCGGACACCCGCGGGCCCACCGGCCGCGAGCGGGGCTTCTTGGGCCCGGTTGGCCGGGCGCGCGTGACGAGGGGCGTTAGGGCGCGCGGTGTCCCCACCCTCGGCGGACCCCGCGCCCGGGCGGGTGTTGCTGCCTCTGCTGTGGCGAGGAGTTCCCTCGGCCCAGGGCTTCCCCGCTCGGGGGTGGGGGCCGCAGGCATCTGGAGACCCCTGCCCCGGGCCGCACTGGCCGGCTGAGGGCTCGGGGCGAATCAATGGGCTGCCGATGGGTTGGAAGCCGGATGCCCGTTGGGCTGTCCTCAGGGGCAGGGGTTGGGGGATTCCCGGGGAGTATTTCCCACATTTTTTGTCGGGATGGGCAGGGGCTTTTCCCTGGGTGCCAGGTAACCCTTAGCTTGCCGAGACCATGTGGTTTGGAGAAGTTGGAGGCAGATGTACGAGCAGAGAGACTTTGCAGGGCTTAACTTTTTTAACGTGAGTTTTGAGGCACCAGGCTTTTCCCTGGAGGACTAGGGCGCACACTTTTTCCTGGCACACGGGACTTTCTTTTGGTTGGTTTTGTGACCCCCACCCACCGCCATCCCCTTTCCTTCTGAAGTGGTTTAGGGACTACAGAATTCTTTCTGCACTTGGTTTTGGTGAACTTCAGATTTTGTCGAAATTTACGAGGAAGACTTGGAATAAAAGTGCATTTGACTCATGACAACAGAGGGGAGTGGAGAAAAAGCTCTCAACTAAAAATAAACAAAAATGAAGCTGCTCATAGAGGCGAACAATAATAGTGGTTTTGAGTTATTACTGTTGCTTCGGAGAGAATCAAAGGATATTCCTCAGTTAGGTGTTTGTTTGTTTTCTTAATGTAGTTTGAGATTTGTTAGTAAACTTAATTTGCTAACTTTTTAACGAGATTCGTGATGAGTTTTGAATTGTAAGCTTTAGATTTTTGTTTCTTGCATTGTGTACTCAAAGCACTTTAAAACGAGAAAGGATGCTTGTTAATCGTTTTAAGGCAAAGATATATTTTGGGAGATGTCATTTTTTAAAACTCAGAATCAAAGGGCATTGCAGTAAATTGAAGGGGGGTACATCTTTAAAAATCGATCGTTGATACTGATAGTATTGAAAGTAGGCTGCTTTTCTGTTTCTGCGACAGCTATTTAATATTGTTGCTTCAGAATTTCTCATCTCTCAGATTGATTTCAGCAGCTGAAAACAGCTGTATGTTCTGTTGTCATACCGAATGAGAAACCTGTTGATTTCTGATGTGACTTGGGCTGCTGCTTCTTTAAAAGGTGTTTGTCTTTTACGTTTTCCAAATTATACTTTAATTTTTTTTTTTCCCCCAACAGGAAGGAGTCAAGACTGAGAACAACGATCATATTAATTTGAAGGTGGCGGGGCAGGATGGTTCTGTGGTGCAGTTTAAGATTAAGAGGCATACACCACTTAGTAAACTAATGAAAGCCTATTGTGAACGACAGGTGAGGAGCTGACATGTGTACTTCCTCTGAATAAAACGGATTTTAAAAAACACAAACATTTTCTTGAGAAATAGAAACCAGTATAATATGACAATAGATTGTTTTTGGTAGAATATATATACACTTATATACTTGACATATCAGAGTTTTATCATACACTTGGTTTGTTGATTTTTCATGAAACCGTCTTTTTCATGAAAGATGGTTCATATACATGATTCTGGTTCTGTGCCATAATGCATTCTTGTCAGGCCCTTTTTTGACAATTTAAAATTTGTCTTGTGTTGAAACAGTTTATTTCGAGTATTTTAACCAATTTGGAAATAAAATTGTGAGTTTAAGGACATTGCAAATTTTCTGAGGCATGTAAAGTTGTAATATTTTCGTTTTACACTGATAGTAGAGAGGTCAGGTGTAAACATTCCTATATTAAAGACATTTGAATTTTACTCAGAAAATAGTAAATTTTTTACATCAAGAAGGGGAAGTAGAAATCAACAGATGCTAGGAGGTAAATGTGAGCTTTAAGACAAAAAAGCTTCCTTTTGTGATGTTGAGTCTGTAATGCTACAAGACAACTTTAAAGTTGACTTTTGCAAGTATAGCAGGAACTAGTACATCTAATCCAACAGTAAGTATTTTTCTTGCTTGACCCTGGGTGAATAACATATAAAAGCTCGGAAAATTATTTTGTTAGATTAAAACAATTTATCTACATTACACATTCACCTCCTAAAAATAGGTTCAAAATAAAGTTAAAATCTCTACAAGTTTCACGGGGTGCCTCTACAAGTTGGGAGATTGAATTCGAGTTGATACTTGGGTCTCCTTTATGACATTGAAAGGCTTCTTAAAGAAACCAAAGACTTCTTTTGAGTTTGAAGCTTTATTTTATGCCTGATGTACTTACATAACAGAATACTATGATTATAATTTTTTATCTATATAGGTAAGTTTTTTCATAATTCTTTACAAAGATACGCCCTTCAATGTACTTTTATTTGAAGCATTTTGGTTAAATCCTGTAACAGTAAATACATACTTACTAATTATGCTAAAGAGTATCTACAGTATTTTAGCAATAATACCCCTTCAGGTTACAGGGGAATATTAAAAGGTGGAACTTTTATGTAGCACAACTTTATACAAAATAGAAACTCAGGCTTAGATTTGGTAACTTTTAACAAAATCCTCTGCATATCATGCCTAACTTTTCTGTGATTACTATTAAATTTTAGCTTTGATTTAAAACTGGACTGAAAATTTTTGAATTTAGAGAAGGATACATTGAATACCCATGAGTCTGCCCCCTAGATTAACAATTAACAGTTACATATATATATTTTTTGCCAGAATCATATAAGCTGGGGCATTATACTGTGTCCCAGAAGTAAAGCGCGTCTTCTGTTTTCCAGATTTTCCTTTTATAGGGAATTGTCCTATAAGGTCAGTTAGTGGGTCAATCAAGGATTTTTTAGTTTCTCTTCTGTGTTAAAATAAATCTACTGTACTGCCCAGATTAGTTTTCTTTGATTTTTCTCAGTTATTAGGCATAAGGTTGGGATTATATTTGACTAAATGTGTTGAGACCACTCTTACTTTGCATTAGAGGAAAAAACATTGGCAATCCATAAAGAATATAATTCTACTGCATATCTGTTGGAATGCAAATATGATTTGAAGATAGTATCCAGGAAGAATTTGGGAAGATGTTTATTCCCATTTTCCTCTTAAATTGGGGATAACCTCAAAGTTTTGAGTGAAAGAAGGTCCCTGTTTACTTTTTGAGTGGTTTCTCTGGTTCTGAGGAAGGGGACTGAGTCCATGCTTTTTAAGTGTGGCACATGTTATTTAAAAAAAAAACTCAGTATTTATCCCATCTAATTTGCAGAGCTTTTTTGGCAGGTGAGGAAGAAGACCAAGAATTTCCTATCAGGGTTTTAATTGAATGCTCATATTTACTTTCTAATGCACTCATTTGGCATTGGATCTCTGGAGGAGTCCCAGTGAATGCCTACTAGGCATCTCAGACTAAACATGCAAAAGAGGACCCTTGATTCTACTAGAAATCTTTCTGTGGTGTCCCCACTCAGTAAATAGCATCATTTTACATCTAGTTGCCAAAACCTTAGGATCTTCCTTGATGATGCATCATAACTCAAAATCCATCACCCAGTTCTGTTCTCTGTCTAGACTTGGCTCAATACAGTAGCCACAAGCCACATGTGACTGATTACCACTTGAAATGTGGCTAGTCCAAATTGAGATGTGCTGTAGAGTGTAAAATAAATGCCAGATTTTGGAGGCTCGGTATGACAAAAGGTTCAATTTTTAAAATGTTGATCGTAAAAAAAAAAAAATAAAATGTTGATCTTATGTTGAAATGATAGTATTTTAATTATGTTGAGTTAAAACATTTTTATTAAGCTTTTACTTATTTTTAACTTTGTAGTGTGGCAGCTAGAAAATTTAAAATTACGTGTATGGCTCACACAGTATTTCTATTGGGTAGTGCTGAGCTCTCAATCATTTTTACTCTACACTTGATTACTACCTCAGGGACTTCTCTGATTTCAAAGTGCCCTGGTTCACTCAGTTCTCTTTTTTGTTTGTTTTGATGTTTTTCTCTTTGATTATTGTATTTACCTGTCTCTGCACTAAAATGTAAGCTCCATGAGCATAGGGCTGTTTTGCTCACTGTTTCTCTAGATCCTGGACCAGTACTGGCTTATAGAATGTGTTCAAATGCTTATAAAATGATAGAGATTCAGACTAGTATCTCTAGAGGTTGGTTTCTAGATAAGTTTTTCATTCACATGTAGAATTAGTTTGCCCACTTAATAGCAGCCACAGATCCTTCAGCTAAATGACAGCATAGTATTCCATTCTACTGTAAATTTACCCTAACCCTAGTTGTTCTCTAGGGTGTCAAGTAGTTTCAGAGAGCCCAGGATAATTGGTTTAGTCCAGTTCATTTTTGTGAAATGAAGAAGTGGAAACATGTAGAGAACGTCACACAGCTCTTCTGGGGCACAACTCTAAAGCTCAATGTTGAGATTTATACATAAGAGAAAACCAAATACTGGTTTAGTGTAAATTCATTGTTTAAATTTACATAGTTTATGGAATCTTAAAAGCCAGTTTCCTGAATTTTGGACTTTTGATCTCTAGCAAAATAAAAGAGCTTTTATTGATAAGGAAAAGCATAAAAAGGTGGCAATAAAGGAGTACAGTTTGCTTGTGTTCTCCTGGCCCTGCCTTTCCCCTCCCCGCTCCTTATTTTGAATGGTCACACCGTTGACCTTATGTCCTTATCAGCCGATGTAGTGAGGGAAGAACACGGCGTATAGAAGGTGCTTAGTGTTTTGTTGAAGCAGTCGTCTCCAGTCTAGTGTTTGTAAATATGTAATAGTAGTAATGGCTTGGCATTGGGTTCTTGGTTGCTTTGTGTAATCACAAACTAAATTTGAAAGTCATGAGGAATGAATTAGGTTATGGCTGTCACCTATCTAGTGGGGGATTGCTTGTGTTCCTCAAGACAAGAGCTAGTCTGGAAGTGGGTGGTATGTGTCAAAGACTCGAGTTTTAAAGGAAAGCAGTATGTTACAGGTAGTTTTAAAGACCAATTCAGTGAATAAGTGAATCCCTTGAATAAGGGAATACAGGTGTTAAACAAGTGTTTATGGAATACTTGATCTCAATGTTTTCAGTCCTAGGAACTCAGTTTAATTTTCTCTTAAATATTAAAGCAAAGAGTTTGTATAGCAAGAGTTAACAGGTGTAATTTGTGCATGATACAGGAACGACTTTGTATAAGACGCTTCCAAGAAAGCTATTTTTCTAGTTAATATATTCACAGCATACCTCCAAAGATACTCTTATTTTCCTATCTTGTTCTCATTTGGCTGCAGTTACCAACAGCTTCACTATTTTGCTCCTTTCCCTTCCCCACCCCTGTGACAGGTAGGTAATTCTTGAATAAGTTGGAGTCCCCTTTGCAGAAAGTTGCATGTTTAGGCTCGTTTATCTCCTTAAATGCACGTAAAAATTTCTTGAAGTTATACTCTAGTAATAGAATTTATTAATTAAGCTCTAGTAATAGAATGAAAAACATACTATAGTTTAGAGAAAGTAAAAATCACCCCAAATCACTTAATCGATACGGAAACCTGAACATAATCTTAACTTTCTTTCCATTCTTATTGCTATTAAACTCTTTGTCCAGGGTTTGTCAATGAGGCAGATCAGATTCCGATTTGACGGGCAGCCAATCAATGAAACAGACACACCTGCACAGGTAAAAATCTCTTTGTGCTAACTTGAAAACCAATGTGTTCATAATTTTCTCAACAGCTTTGTTAATTTGTGAACTTCAGTCATTGGAATATAGTTCTTTACCAGAGTTCAGAGCTATGTAAAATATAACCAAAGGGGAACGAAAATAAAAATTGGAATAAATTCAAGAAATGCCAACGGTTTTTTAATATCTACTTATCACTTAGTAAAGCTAGTAGGTCCATTTTATTTTAATCCAAGTTTTCCTCTTGCCAGCATCATTTGGAAGAAAATAATTAAAATTCCTGTCTGTCGCTTCAGATTGTTGTTTTCTTTCTGTTTTCATTGCTGCAACTCTAGGTCATATTCAGGGTTTCTCACAAGTGATTGATTGACTATTCTCTAGCCATTTTAGCTCCTCTTGATGTCTTGATTACGGATATTTCTGAACTGAAGGGAATCCAGTGGTTCTAACTCTTGATAGCTTGTGTTTCATAAGGCTGTTGATAGTAGGTCTCTTTCCAAACCCCTTAATTGTTTGATCCCTTAATCTCTACGTATAATCTCAGTTGTTCTGTCAGTTTGTAGGGAATCGACTGGGCTACCTTGTGTAGCAGAAATTTTTTGTCTTTGTTTCTTTTTACCTTCTGAAATTCAGTTTAAGACTTCCAGTTTTGGGGGGGGAAATTGATAGCAGAAATTTAAATTGGACCCCTTGTACTTTTGAATTTATCACCCCCATAAAAAATAGGAAGTTATAAGTATGAGTGAAACAGAACATCCAGATTTGTTTTTGTTGATAATCTTCAAAAATTTCACGTCTATTTTCTGTTGGTGAATCTCTAAGAAGCAATTATAGTGTGTAGCCACAAGGAGGAGCTGAATTCTCTTGAATGAGAAAAAAAGCTCTCCTGTATCCTTCAAAGGCATTTAAACTTTCACTATAAAATTTTAAAACATTTCAGTAGTTTCATTTTAGTGGATAGGCTGAAGACCAGTTTTGATGGTTTTAAGAATTAAACCATTATGCTGGGCTCTGATGATAATGTATTTTCTGTTTTTTGAAACTCTCACCCACCACCAAAAAGTTCTGGAACTTGTTTGTTATGCTAACTGCAAATAATTAAACCTGGGGAAGGTTTGTTCACAAGTGCATTTATAAAATCTTCAAATTGAATTTGGAATTGACCATTTTAGTATTTGGAATTGAATTTGTTTTAGAATAATACTGACTCATTTTAGAATTGTTCTTCCAGTATTTATTAAGTAGCAGAATTGTATAAATTAGAACATCTTAGCAGTCAGTTTTAACAGCAGTATAATTGTTAATGCACTTACCATTTTCTTAGATACTTTCTTTGACTTATTGAATTCTTATAACTGAATGATACTCCATTTTACAAACAGAATTGAGACTTAATATTTTAATACTTTAACCCTACTTGTACTATATTTCAACTTCATTAGAAACAGTTCCCTTTTGATTTTAACAAGTCTGTTTTTCCCATATGCCTTTCCTTATTGCATAGTGGTAACCACTGTTTTGTACATAGGCAAGGATATGTTCTTGTTGTACACACATTTACACAAAATTAAAACTATGTATACAAATGTAATACTATATGGTATTTGATGCCTGGTTTTTTCATTTGTTTTTTAGCCTAATATTGTCTCTAAGGGATATTTCCTTTTCTGCCTGTGTAAATCTACTTATTCTTTAATAATAGCTACATGGTATTTCATGTATGCATGTACCATATTTCTTTGGGTTTTTGATAATTTGGTTATTTTCAGGTTTTTGCTCATCTAAACATTGCATTGAGATCCTTCATACACATCACTTTTATTTTCAGTAATGAAAGATGATTTAACTCATGGTCATACTCATTTTTTAATCTAAAAACTCAGTTTTCTATAATGTTAATAAAAAAGACCAAGTGAAAAATTATTCAAACCTAAGTCTAATGCTACTTTAAGCTGTGGGACACTGGAAGGGATAGAACTCATTCAGTATATTTAAATCTGATAGTTAAACATTTTAAGAACTGAGTAACAAATGGTGGATTATTTTTTCTCATTTATGCTAGTTGGAGATGGAAGATGAAGATACAATTGATGTATTCCAGCAGCAGACAGGAGGTGTCTACTAAAAAGGGAACCTGCTACTTTACTCCAGAATTCTGTTCCTTCAGACCAAGAAGACATTCTCAATTAGAAAACCGCAATTTGGTTCCACCACATCCTGACTACTACAGTATAGTTTCTCTATTCTTTCATTTTCCCCTTCCCCATTCCTTTATTGTACATAAAGTAACTGGTGTATGTGCACAAGCATATTGCATTTTTTTTTAACTAAATGGCCAATGGTATGTTTTGATCGACATCAAATGGAGATGGGATGGGGAAAAATACTGATTCTGTGAAAATACCCCCTTTTCTCCATTAGTGGCATGCTCATCAGCTCTTATCTTTATATTCCAGTAAGTTATTTTGCTCTCACTGTTTAACAAAAAAAAAGAACAACATAAAAATTCTTGCATACCTTGTTCGATTGGAGAATTTTAATGTTTTTCATTTATCATTGTAAAACCAAGGACAATTTTATAACTTTTTTGTACGTAGCTGTTACATGTAGGGCAATCTGTCTTTAAGTAGGGATAAATTACTCTAAAAGAAATGAATCCTAGATAGTTTTCCCTTCAAGTCAAGCGTCTTGTTGTTTAAATAAACTTCTTGTTTAAAATGAGCTGTTTTCTTTATTCTGAGGAATATTCAGTAGAAAGTTGAAGCTTAGACAAAAACATGACCTGAATAGGCCTGTTAAAGGTAACATTTCAAGGAAGAAATAAAGCTACTTTGCATTTCGGACAGACTAAGGCAAAACAAAGAATAACAAAGTTACATAAATGACTAGCAAGGAATGCTTCAGCCTCCTTTCAGAAAGTTCAGTCAGTTCCAAGTATGCAACTTTTACTAGCAAAAAATTGGGTCATAGTGTTGTGGGTTTACTCTGAAGTATTCTGTAACCACCACCTGAGGCAGAGTTGGTTAGTACACAGCTAGGAAAAAGTTCTAATTTTGCTGACTCTGCTGATGTATCCTACTTCACCATTCTAATCTTCATTTTGTCTGATGGTAAATACTCCCTAACCTAGAATAGAGTTTTTGTTCCTTATTTAAGGATCTAAAGTGACAGAAAACATTTTTATTTATATATATACACATTCTTATAGCAGTTAGATGTGCAGATCACTACAGTTTTTAAATTCAAATGTATAGGAAAGAAAACAACTACAGAACCAATAAATAGAATATTGGAGCTGGAAAGATTTAAAGACACTAATTCTAACCCTGTTTTAAAAATGAGAAGGCTGAGGTCCAGAGGATAATTTGTCTCACAGTTATTAATAGATGGCTATAGAACTGGGACTGGAGATGAGGTTTTCTGATGACTTGAGTTTTCCAATAATGGTCCTCAAGAAACTCAATTCCCACCCTTACTGCCTAATTGTGGCCTTTTGAATGAAGACTGCATGAACTATCATGGACTCGATTATGTTGCAATGTGGTCTGTCTTACATTCCCCATTTCTGTAGTGAATGAGCTTTCTGAGAGACAGCGGGAATTGCATAGATTTTTGACCATTTGTAAGTTAAATCAACTGAAGTTTTTATTTTCCTGTATGTGTAGTGTGCCAACCTGTTTTTACAATTTATATTGTGAAATAATGTGAGAAGCCTGCCCCCAAGAATTCTTAGATCAGGTAAGTACATTTCTCTTGTTGTCCTGGGTACTGTTAAGTAGTGGAATTTTGTTGTCCCCAAAGGTAAAGTTAGGATTGAAATTCAAGCCAGAGAACTTTATTAAAGAAGGATTCTTTTTAACACTTTGAAAACAAGCAAATTGTTGAAAATGGTGAAAGTAATTGTAGCATTTTAATTTTTTTTGGCTTGGGAGGAGAGGTTCAAGTGATGGGAGTTATACTGCTGTTTTGGTTAACTGTTAGGATAGTTTTGCTAAACACTGTCTTGCTGTGCTTGCATAAGCCACATGTTTGTATCTCAGAAGTAGCAAATAGTATCTAAGTGAACCCAGTCTGTGTAGTCTAACTGTCCTGTCTTAACTCTGTGACCCCATGGACTGTAGCCCTTCAGGGTCTGTCCATGGGATTCTCCAAGCAAGAATACCAGAGCGGGTTGCCATTTTCTTCCCCAGCCATCTTCCCAACCCAGGGATTGAACCCTAGTCTCTTGCATCTCCTACATTGGCAGGTGGGTTCTTAACCTCTAGCGCCACCTGGGAAGCCTTCATACAAGCTGCTTTTGATCTCAAAACAAAAGGTATTTGTTTTTCTTCTTTGTTTTCATGGAAATTAATTGGGTGATTAGATTACATTGTGTCTAAAGAGGGTGAGGTTGAATGGAACAGGAAGAAGTAAACAGTTCAAGGAGAAACTGGAGAGGAGTCAGTGTGTAATTGTGTAGGGGATTGTGACACAAGGAGGTCTGTAAGATGATGGAATCCCAGGATTTGAGGGAGGCCCATTGGAAAGTTTTTCCAAGGTCTTCGTGGGTGCTAAGGGGTATTGGAGAGGGCCAGCTGTGCCACAGAGGGTTATTTTTGAGTTGGAATGATGCTGCTTTTAAATATGACTGACTGGATCATGGTTTTGCATTAGAATCCCCTGGTGCGCTTTTAAAAAATACCAGTGCCTGGGCCCTACCCCCAGAAATATATTTTCAGTGCAATATGGAACTGAGAAGCATTCTCACAACTCTTGAGAGCCAAGCACCTCATGGTAAAGATTAAATGAGATATTTTAGCTGTCTAACAATCCCTTCCATGTACTGAACTCTTTAATTTTATGTATTTATTTGTCTTAGTTGCGTCATGCAGGATCTTTAAGGTGCACGGACTCAAGTTGTGGCAGAGTGGCTCAGTAGTTGCAGCGTGCTGGCTCTCTAGTTCTGGCGCACGGGTTTGGAGTGTGAGGGCGCAGTGTGGCTCTTGGGCTTAGCTGCTCCATGGCATGTGGGATCTTGGGTCCCTGACTAGGGTTTGAACCTGTGTCCCCTGCATTGGAAGACAGAATCTTAGCCACGACCACCAGGAAAGTTCCATGTTTAATTTTAAATAAAAATTATTTTCAGTATGCAGTAAGTGCTCTGCCTGGGGCATCAACTGAATACCATAACTACCAATTGATCTGTACTTTCTTTTCATTTCAAAAACTGAATATAGTCTTTGTCTCTTTAGGTTTTTGAATAAATGCTTAATACTAAATTGTGCCCTAACCAGTCTTAAAGGAAAAACAATCTTCAAGATTTTAATGATTCTCCAATACTTTAGAACCAAAGGACCCATCCATAAGATGCTTCAACATTTTGATTATCTGGGTGATGATTTGAGGGTTAGTTCAGGATTTAGTAAGAAATATGTGTGTTTTGTACTGAGACTGGTATGTGTAGTGGTTAACTAATGAAAATAGTGGAACATAATTAGAACAGAGTATATAAACAGGTAGGAATTTAATCTGTTATTTGGAATGTGGAGTGTTATTTCCCTGTAAGCGGTGACATGTGACTATGTATGAGCTCATTTTAGGATTTCCTACGTCCTTAGGGCCTTTGTGAGAAGTCTAAGAATTTTCATGTAATGGCTGTTTTCTTTGCACTAGATAGTTTAAGAAGTATTATGTGACTCGTTTTGCAACAAGTTACAGAATATGGAATACTAATAAGAATTTTCCCATTTTCTGAGCATACCCCTTTAAATTACTTGATATTTGTAATTTTAGTAATTACTTTTGTAAAAGAGGTTAAATTCAGTTTAGAACAGGATAGATTGTTTAGATTTTTTTTATTAAATAGAAAACTTGCGATTGGGGAAAGAAGACAAAAATCACAATCTTATTCAGCTCTTAGTATGAGAGGAGGAGGAAAAAAATAGGGAAATAGGAACCATGCTCTTCCTCTTTGTATTTCAGAATGACCAGAGGGCACGTCAGACTTTAGTAGAGTGTGCATACCTTTTTGTTTAACTTTGGAGAAAGAGAAGGCAAGAATATGACAAAGCCGTTTTCCATATTTGAGGCCTCTAGGTTGGTTCATTTGATTTACTTAATGGCAAATGAGTTTTAAGAGAAAATAAACTCCTTGGGCTGTTTTTCTCTCAGTGGCGTTGGTCTGCCTTTTTCTTTTTTTGTGTGGTGAGGATGCAGCTAAGAAAAGAATGGACAGATGCATACTAAATTTGGCTCTAGGAGTGATGGATGCAGAATGTATGTATGAGTGATATACTTATGGGGCATGCTGCAGTAGGGGTTGAAAGTGAAACTTGTACTTGTTGGGCCGTTCATTAGTTAAGTCATTCAACCAAGTTCAGAAGCACATGACCAGTGTTCCCTTTTAGTAATAAGGAATAGAAAACATTAAGAGTATGTATTAAAGTATAGCTAAACATTATGTAATTGCTGTTCATGTAGATAAAAAATAGATATCTGCAGTGTCATATGGTTCAACCTAATATATGTGTATTGGATCACAGTGAAAGACAATATTCTAAGAGGTTGATTCAAACTCAATTGCAGAATCTAGGTGGAATAAATTCCAGTAAGGATGCTATGTCGATTGCCCATGTCCTCTGGCATTTTGGAATAAATAGGGACAAGTTGAAATTATGAGTGACTCAGTTTACCTGGTAATGGGAAAGCTGGTAACATTCAAGACACAAACAAACATGTGAGAAGGAAGAGATGCTATGTTAGTGCGTTTTTTGGTGTTTGGTGAAAATTTACTTACTATCTGTAATAGGCACAAGTAGTGAAGAACAACTAGCAGATTTTTCTATTTTTAAGTTGTACATTGCATACTTCGATAAAACTGCCCACACCCTCAGCAACAAATGTAAAAAGCAACAGGATTCCTGTCCAAATAAAAATTTATTAGAGCCTTAATCATTTTCTGACATCTTTTAAATAGTAAAGATTTTTTTGCCACATGCTTCAGAACAATAAGGAATTTCTAAGAATATTGGGTTTACAAAAGCCTGGTGATCCAGTGGTTAAAGATTGAGTTTCCACTGCAAAGTTTCCCTGGTTGTGGAAGTTATGCATGCTGTGTGAAGTGGCCAAAAAAATCTGTTGGGGGGAGTTGCCTGGTGGTTGAGTGGCTAAGGCTTAGTGATCACAATGCAGGGGGCCTGGGTTCACTCCCACATGCTGCAACTAAAACTAGGACCTGATGCCAACAAACAGAAGATCTATTGGAAAAGCTGATTGCCAGGCTTCCTGAAGTGAATTAACATGGAAGACTAGTACAAATGGATATAGTAGGGAAGTGGCAGTTGGGACTGCAGGAAGCTGAAGAGTGTTTGCTGCTGAAAAAGAAGTGGAGGCAACTGCTCATTCTTCTGTTAACTGTAAAAAGCAGGTGAAAATGGACATGCATATAGGGCAGTGATTTTAAAATTTCATGGAACCCTGAGGTTGTGCTAAAAGGAGGACCAAGTAGAGAGTGGCCAAGGATGGGGGAAGCAGAGAGAGCCAGGGTTCTGTTAATCTATTTTATATATTTGGATTCTGCTTCATAAAAGTTTAAAAACACTGCTGTAGGTCCTGAAATAGCTGTGAGATCATTCCTTGTTAAAAGATTTCATGTGTCTTCTATTTCTTTAGATTTTTAGGTTAACCTGAGAATTTGAAGCAGGTTTTGTATTGATACAGACCCTTGTGTGTATTTTAAAAATCATAATGATAGGCCTTCATGACTTTATAAGCAGATATTCACATCGTCCCATCCTTTTGCATCTTTTGATCCTGATCTGTGTTGATCTTTGGGGGAAAAATGTAATTTGATTAGTGTCCCATTTTCAACTTAGTTGGTCATCTGAAACAAGGATTATAGCAGAGCTGTATATCGTATCTTTTACCCCAAATCTCAATTTTGCAGCAGAAAGTGACGTATGGTAATTTGGTCAAAACTATTGGGTTGGCCAAAAATTCTTTGGGTTTTTCCAAAACAGCTTATGGAAAAATCCAAATGAGCTTTTTGATCAACTTAATGTTAAGTATGTGAACAAATAAATAGGAGGGCTAGTTATTCTGGAAATTTCTGGCAGTACTTACTTTAAAATACAAGGAATGTTTCAAACAGACCTCAGATGGCTTTAATCAGATGTCTGTTTTATGTGAATTTACTCTTCATAAATCAGATTAGATTAAAAAGGATTCTCTTGGAACTGATTCCTTACCTTTGAAGCAAAGGTTCTCAGCCCAAGCTATATGTTTATGAGAATTGTCTGTTTATTCCAGATATCCACTGCTGTATCCTGTATCCAGAAATCTCCAAAAAGCTCATAGATTATTCTGTTATGCAGCAAGGATGGGGCACGTAATTATCTCATTCCAAATCTTACAGAATAGCTGCTGTTAACCCCATTTTACAGATGAAAAACATGGGCTCGAGGATATAAATGACCTACAAGTGTCTTAAATTGGGAGGAAGCGGAACTAGAACATAGACTTTCTGGTTTCCAGGGGAAATAAGGCAAACCAGTGCAAACTCAAAAATTTAGGCGAAAGTCTAAATCCCTCATTTAACTTAACAAAACCACTTGCAGATTGTTTAAAGAAAAATGTGGTTACTTTCCAAGTAAGTCTGATAATAAAAATGGCTATCATGTTGATGACATGTCATGACAAGTACCTTACATCCATTACCTCATCCAGTCTTCTCAAGTCTATGGAGTCTAGATACTAGTCTATCCTTGTTTTGCAAATGAAACAGTGCTCAGAAAAGGCAAGATTGACATTCAAACCTGAATTTCTCCTTTGAGACCCTGCGCTCACAATCACCATATTCCACTACCTCCTAATTAATAACTGATTTTTGAAGAGGGGATGCATGCTCACTAGGTTGGCCTGAAGAGTTTTTTGGGGGGGTTGTTTTTACTGTTTTGAAACTTTAGGTCCAGACTTTGGAAAGAGATTTTAATCCAAACAAGTGGTATGCTTCATGCTTTTGTGGTAAGCACATAAACACATGACCCAGGCCTTCTGGAAGAGGAGGGCTTGTCTCTGGCTTTTCATGAAAACCCAGGAGGGTGGTTAGCCAATACAGATGGCCAGGAAGGAGGAGGCCACACAAAGAGGAATGTAGTTCACTTCTTATGGGAAATAAAGAGATCTGCCTTGAGGAAATAGCGTGACCGGGAAGGCCTCGCCTCTGGTCTGCCCAAGACTTTGCTATTACGATCTTATAAACAGTCATTCCTGAGCCCTACAAGTGTGTCTGCATTTGTTGCGGGGATAGATTTACCCAGACAGGTGGAAGAGTCATGACTTAACGGCTTAATGACAGCTGCAGAGGCCTGGACTACTCCCGTGGCCTTAGTAGCAAGGGATGTGGCCATTCCCCGAAGCCCGGCATTAACCAGCCTTAAGAACCGGCCCTCAAATCGGAACGACTGTAATTTTGGTTTAGTGCATGCACCACGCGTTACAGCTAAATAGTAACATTAAAATGTAAAGAATTTCCCGTCGTTTTACAAGGGATCATCTTCGTGTGCTTTCTGTTGCTGACTCATAGTGCTGCTGCTTTGGGACTGTCAGTTTTCCAGGCCGGACACGCAGTAGGTATTCAATAAACGTGGATTTGTAGCAGTCGTTTTCCTCTCTTGAGGAACATGCCCTTGCTACCCGCCGTAAGGCAAAATAAATGAACGGTAGATAAACCTATCCTCACCTTGCGATTTCCAACTAGCCCAGATCGAGCTTTTCCTTCTATCAAGGTAACTTTTAAGTGACAGCGAGCACAACTTGTACGGAGCGCGGGACAGGTTTGTCTTGTCCAATCATCTCCGAGATTTGGGGGTGGGGGAGGGGAAACGTCCCCAGACCTTCCCTGATCAGGAAGGGGGCGGGTTTAAGCTGAGCAGGGCCCGTCTCAGCCCGTCGTGATGCCGCAGGATGCTTGGCACTCCAGGGAGCCAATAGGAGTGAACAGGTTCATTTGAATCGGCCAATGCCGCCGGGGTGGGGGCGGGGGTTTGCGAGCCCTATAAAAGCGGTGGTCCGGCCGGCAAGCCGCGGCGGAGGCTCCTGCAGCGGTCGCCGACGCTTGGGTAGGGAGTTTCTCTGCGCCCCTCCGACCTGACCCTTGCAGCGCTTTGCTCCGCGCCAGCCTACCTCGCTCTTCGGCGCCATGACCACCACCACCACCTTCAAGGGCGTCGATCCCAACAGCAGGAACAGCTCCCGGTGAGGCGAGGAGTTTCCGGGGCGTGAGGGTTGCTGCCCAGGGGGCCGGGCGGGTCTGGTGGCCGGTTGTTGGCTGTAACGTGCCCGGGGCGCTGCGCTCGCGCCCGGCCGAGTGGCCGGGCTCGGCCACCGGCTCCGCCTTTGTGCGGCCGGCGAGCCTGACGCGCCGGCCCCGCCCGATTCCTGCTTCTCTCCCATTCATTCCTCCCCCGAAGCAAGGGGCTGGGAAGGGCCGGGGCCGCTTGCGCTCGTCGCGCGGCGGGTTTTCGTTAGTCGGGACGTGCTGAGAGGATTCGCTCTCTGCCTTTTGCGGCGCGGCCGGCTCGCCCCCAGGGCGGTGGTCTTGGGCCCCATGTGTGCGGGTAGCCCTCGGGGCACCTTGATCTGGCCCCATTGTCCCACCCCCGGCCACGCGCTCGTGTCTCTAGACACGGAGCAGGTGGTGGCCCCGCGCCCGGCGTGGCGGTCAGATCCTGCAGCCGCAGCGATCGGGTCCGGCGGGCTCCTGCCCACTTGGGTCCGCCTGGCAGGTGGCATTTGTGTTCGGGCGGGGCTGGTCATCACTATCCCAGCCCCCGTTCGGGACCCAACCATAAACCCTCCGCCAAGTGCCTCCCCTCCGCTAACAAAGGAAAGACCCCTGCTCCTTCCCCTCCCGCGCCCACCTCCGAATGGGAGGGGAAGCGTGTCGTTCCAAGTGGGTTTTCTGCGCTCAAACCTTCGGACCTCGGTCTTCGCATCCCACCTCTTTCGCTTCGCCCTTTGACGTTTGCCAAATGAGTTCACCTCTGGCCCGGGTTCCCGGGCTGGATGGGGAAGGTTTCCTGTTCTTGGGCGGGGCCCGAGACATCCATTGTCTCTTCCGTACTATCTCCACCTGCGCAGCCCGGGCCTTTCTGGCCACTCATGCCACTGCAGCCAGGCAAGGGGGCCCTGGGCACGGTGTGTGGACTGGGAGGGCCTCTCTTCCGAGCCCTTGTCTAACTTGGTGGAAGGCTCTGGTTGCGGTGGAAGATGTCCACATTGTCTCGGCTAATTGCACGCAGGCTGCTCTTAAAGGTGGGACACAGGCGTCTCTGGGATCCTGCCCAAGGCGTGGAGGCAGCTTAGATTCCACTTTTTCTGAGCCTCTCTTCTTCACTGATCACGACCCGCCGTCATGTGTGGGCAGCCTTGGGGTCCTGGGCAAGCGGCACAAAGGGAGCCATTTTGTGGGGCTAAGAAGACAGCCGTGGAAGAGCAGTGTCTCTTAGGGGCTGGAGTCCTTGGGGACAAAAAGCAGGCCTCGGCAGTGAGGCCGAGGAGGTAGTGTTGGAAATGACATTCTTCTTCAACTCCTTCGTTGCCTTTTCAAATGTAGAAAAGAAGGAAAGATTTTAAAAACTAAATCAGTGTGCTGCTCGGAGGAAGGGGAACTTGAGTAGATAGACCTATGCAAACCCTGGTCACTCCCTCTTCTCTTGTCATCCTTCCAGTGAGATATATTTTTTTTTTTTCCGGAGGACACTGGAACAAACTGAACCTTGGTTTTTCATTTTGTGCCCTCAGGTCAACTTTATGCTGGCCAGACTGTAGTGATTGGAATGCGAAAACTCAAGCATTCTATTAAAAAATCAGAGGTTTTTATCCTTTGGGGTTGAGTGCAGTTTAGTGTCGAATTCATAAAGAATTTAAGTAACCAGGTGAAATGAATCCTCACACTAGTTTTTTGATTTGTAGCTTTGAAATGTGAGACATACATGACTTTTGGTTTTGCAAAATAAATGTTTTAACCCCCTTTTGTCATCAGTTTTCCTCCAATATTGTTATCTTAAGACTCTATGTAGCATTGTCCTTTTATTTACTTCCTACCTTTCCTTCTCACCTAATTCTCTTAAACTTCTTTTCTCCAGTAACAGTTTCCTGGTTCCAAAAACACATTATAAATTTAGTCTAGTAGGGAATGATCTGCAAAGCTTATATGGGAACTCTGGGATTTAAAGAGATAAGAAAGAAATAGAGTATTATTTGAAAATTGCTACCTGCAGTTCATGGACACATTCTTGTTGAGTCTCAGATATATAATTCTGATCATGTTATCATAGTTCAGGAAGAATAGCAGGATCTTAGAAAATAAAATTGGAATAATTTCTCTTATGATCCAGATCCTTTGTTTGGGGATGTCTCGCTGTTACAAATGGGCTCCACAACACTGACGTCATCGGAGTAGGTAGAACCTGCTATTGCAAGAGGGACACAGACCTTTAAAAAGTTGGGCCGGTCAGAGCTTTGACTTTCTTTTTTAAGCTGGTGATCAGATTGTAGTGTCTTTTTTCCTTTTTTAAGGTCAAAAAAAAAAAATTCCTGGCCTATTAGGGTTTTGAAGATTTTCATCTGGCTGAAATAATTCATGAGAATTTAATTATGATAGTAAGGAAAATCATTCTAATCTCTGGGGAATGAAGGGGATGACAGTGAAACAAGTTAATTTTGTTTTTTGGGGGGGAATCTTCGTTCCCCTGCCAGGGATCAAACCCACACCCCCTGCTGTGGATGCTTGGAGCCCTAACCACTGCACTGCCAGGGAAGTCTCTGAAGGAAGCTAATTTTGATTATAATATTGCAAGTGTCTGTTGATTTGAGGTACAAATGATAAAAGCCTAGTCACTTCCAACTTTAACATAGAGAATGACTATTAAGAATTTGTAACATATCTTTAATTATTATTTAAACAGTTTTATTAGCAGACCCCAAATTATAAGAGGTATACCTGAACATGATTTCTTAATTCATTTAATGAATTTAATCTAAGTGAATATTTAATATGGGAGACCTACAAACAGTGGGCTTTTAAATGTTTTACATGTTATAAAAGCACACAATGGATTTCCCCCACCCCTGGAAAATAATAATGACATTTTAATTTAGTGTAAACTGAGTACTGAGTTTTACTATGGAGAGACATGAATATTAGATTTAGGGAAGGATGCTAGAGGACCTATATAAGAAATATATTCAGTGTAGAAAATACGAAAAGCAATCAGAACACCAACTATATAGGTTTGTAGTTTAAAGAGAAAATGGTATGGAGTGATCCCCCTACTTCACTTTGAGCCCTTTTTATGTGCCTGCCAGGCAGGGAGGAGGATTTGGGGTTTGGCCCCAGCTCTGTTACTTAACTAAAGTTGGGCAGTTCACTTAGAACTTCTCCGGGCCTGACTTTGTTCTTTTAAAAAATGAGGCTATTTGTTGAACTAGACAGAGCAGAGCGCAGTGTACTACCACCCTATAGCCAAGTCCAGCTGGCACCTGCTTTTTACCTGTATAAATGGCTGAAAAAGGCCAGAAGAAGTATCTTTCATGACTTGTGAAAATGACATGAAAATCAAATTTGTGTCCGTAAATAAAGCTTTATTGGAACATAGCTGCCCTCATTCATTTTCATGTTGTCTGTGGCTTGCCTCTGTGCTGTGTTATGGAGCTGAATAGCTGCAAAAAACCAAATGACCCACAAGCCAAAAATAATTAGTTTGGTCCTTTACAGAAAGAACTGGTGACCAGAAAGAGAGGGTATCTAACTTTCTTTCCTCTTGGCGTCCTACTGCTTATTCCTCAAGGTCATGGAGGGCTTCCTGGAGGAGGAGAAGTTTTAAGAAATGGGCTGGATTTTGAAGCAGTCACTGAGGAAAGGGTGGAAAGTGCTCTGGGCAGGAGGAAATATGGGAGTAAATATTCTGAGGTGGAGATAAGGCAGAACAGTTCACGGAACAGGGAAGAATCTGGCCTGACTGGGTTGGAGAAGATGGTAAGAACTAGATACAGTTGAGAGGGGAAGTCCGAGCAGTTTGCTTCTGTCTGCTTAGGCCTAACCAGGCCTGCGTCTGCAAGTTTGCTTGTACATATGTCTGCTTATCTACTTAGGAAAACTTAGGGAAGTAGAACCCCCTCCCTGGTTCACGGAAGATGCAAATTTAAACACTTGATACATTTTATCAAAATGGTCTGTAGAAAGTTTGTGCAAATTTATATTCTCACACTTTAATTCACACCAGAAATTGGCATTTTTTTTTCATCTTTACCAAGCTAATAAACAAAAAATATATTCTTTTGTTTTAGGTTTCATTTACTTGCTTGTGAATTTGAATTTTTAATGTTTAGAGACTGTCCATATTTTTTAATTGTCTGTTAGTACCGTTTGTCCATTTTAATTTCTCTCATGATTCTTTTAATTATTTTAAAAGCAATTCTATTATCCTTTGTCAAATATGTGTATTTTTGCCAAGTTTAATCTGTCCATTTTTCATGGTTTCTGGCTTTCATCTTGTGCTTAGAAGGAAAGCCTTCATGACTAGAACCATATTTGTACGTGTTTTCTTCCAATATTTTTGTCTTAGGCTTTAAATTTAAATATTTGACGTAGCTGGAATTTATTGTGGTAAATGAAGTGACTTAGGAATATATATTTGGTTTGTTCCTTTAATCAAAATGACTGGCCAGTTAATCCATCACAGTTCTCCCTACTGAACTAAATAAAATACTCCAGTGGTGGTCTTTTTGAGAGAGAGCTCTTATCTTGACAGAATCCTGAGGAGAAGTTGACAAAACCCCCATTGTAGAAGTTGGTAACAGAATCTCAGTAATTGATAAAACATATTTTAAAATTAGTAGATTTGATGGGACTTCCTTGGTGGTCTAGTGGTTGGGATTCTGTTCTTCCAATGTGTGTGGGGGGCTGCGGGTTTGATCTCTGGTGGGAACTAGGATCCCATATGCCATGTGGCGCAGCCAAAAAAGAAAATCAGTAGATTTTGAACAACTCAATTAATAGGCTTTATCTAGTATACATATAGAACACTGGCAAGTATATTCCTTTCAAGCAGATACAGAAGATTTATAAAATGAAGCCATAAAACACATCACATTTCAAAGGAACATGTCACACAGACCCCGTCTGTATTATAAAGAAAAGCTGGAAATCAGACCAGAAAGAGCTATGTTTGCAAATTTACAAATGTACTTTTAAATAATTTATGGGTCAAAGAAGAAAATAATGGAAATGAGAAAATATTTAGAATGAAACAAAAATCACAACTTGGGGATGCCTCTGGAGGGGTACTTAGAAGAGAATTTATGCCTAAAGTGTTTAATTGTCCCTTTCCTTTCAAATATAAGGAGCTGAGTTTACAAATGACAACTGGATTTATCTGGAAACTTGAATGAAATGGACATCTTCCTAGAGAAATGTTTCTTACTCAAAATGACTTAAGAAACAGAAAAATAGACCACTCCCATCACCATAAAGGAACTGAATCTGTAGTTAGCACATCTTCCCATGAAACCATCTCCATTTTCTGTTTTGAGTAGCGACAGGACAAATTAAATTGAGTTTTTTCAAGGAGGGGACAAATCGGTCAACCTGTGACCGGAAGATCTGGAAATGGGAGAGTGCCATATTTCCTTGTCAACCACAAGAGCTATAGATGGTGTCTAAAGGTTCATGGGTGTAGAGCATGTCACGGAGTCCTACACTTAACTCTTGATTGACTGTCTCCTTGTGACTGGTCACACACGATGGTTAGTGAGAATAGCGAGGTACGCGTGTATAATAAACAGGGCTTGTGAATGATGCTGAGATGGGAGAGACGATTACGAGCTTTCCTTGGGCTTCTAAATTGGTCAAGTTTATTTTTACATGTGTACTCTTCCATTTAAAATTTTTTGTTGGAAATAAAAATGGAACCTTTTTTTTTTTTTTTAAATAAATAACAAGATGTGCTTCTAAACTAATTTGCGAATGTGTCCAGCTGAGCCCAACAGACAGGCTCCATTAGGCTCTGGCCTTTTCCTAAAAGGGGATGCCGTCCAGCCTGCTGTTGGTGCTTTCGGACTGTTTCAGCTGCCTGGTGCGGTCCATCGTTGAATTTATACCACATTGGAATCAATTAGTAATTTTCCCATTAACAGTTCTCTTTTGTCAGGGTGTGTGTGTGTGTGTGTGGAATGAATGGGCGGGGGAACTAAAATGAAAGGTGTTTGAAAACACGTACCAGGAAACGTCTTGATCTAATCTGAAACTGACATTTCGCCATCATTTCTAGGGTTTTGCGGCCTCCCGGCGGTGGATCCAATTTTTCGTTGGGTTTTGATGAACCAACAGAACAACCCGTGAGGAGGAACAAGATGGCCTCCAGCATCTTCGGGACGCCTGAGGAAAACCCCCCTTCCTGGGCCAAGTCGACAGGTACTGCTAGTCTCTGGTCAGGGGTGGGCCCAGCAGGACCACCGCAGCTGGTTTTGTGCTGCAGAGTAACATCTAGCTTAATCATGGGAAACGATTAAAGCGTGTCACGGGAGGAGAGATGGAGGGCTAAGACAGGGGAGACCCTGGGAGTCGGTGTGGTGGCTAACAACAAGGAGAGCCATCAGGCTGGCTCATGTGGCCCCTCTGAGGCATTTTTATTACCCGCCACGCCCTAACACTGTTGGCTCATGTTGTCATGTGACGTGAACTCATTAAACAGTGGCTTGCTCTAGGTCTTTCCCTGGTATTCCTCCTGAAAGTATATTTTGATTCAGGTGCCAAGTCTAGTGGGGGCAGGGAAGATTCTGAGTCATCTGGACCCCAGAGAAGGAATTCTTCTGAAGCGAACTCTGGAGACTTCTTAGATCTGAAGGTCAGTGCAACAATATAGGGGGAGAGACAGGCTTTTTGAGGTTTACGCCCTTTAGAAATGAAATTCTCACACCGCCTCCCGCCCTTCCTCCACTGTACTAAGACTTGCCATTGGAGTTTTGGGGCTTGTTTTTTGTTTTTTTTTTTTTGCACTTAACCACTAAATTTTTATTGAATTTTTACTATAACATCAAAAAATACAGTATTAGTAAATAGAAATACAGAGTAAAGAGAAAATAGCATAAATGGAGAGGGGTGGGGCGGTGGGGCAGGGGTAAGGAGGAGGTCACTGACAGGGGCATAAGCATCGTTCTTAGTCATCACTTTCCTGTAACTTCCATGAATCTTTCCCATCCATCATCATCAGTATCACTCTTGCAACAGTTTCTCAAAGGGCATCTGTCTGTCCTAACTCCCTAAAGGCTTTGCTTATGATCTCAGTCCCTGGAGTTAATACCCAGGGCAAAGAGCCTCTATTAAATTATTTATCCAGTCATCCCTGAACTTTTTCTCCCACTAGGTTTTTATCCACTGGAGTTTTATTATATAGAGAGGTAATTAGGAAAGGGACTGGCTGTACTGGTGATGGAAGATTGATAGAGTAGATCAGAAAGATGAGTTCATGTGACCTTGGTCTATTCATGTGTCTCTGCCACCAGCTGGGCTAGTCTTTATCCTTCAGTATTGATTTTTGAAACCGGATCACTCGCACTTCGTGTGTCTCTCACACATAGTGGCATAGCTGAGCTCAAGGTTGTTTCAGTTGTTGGCAAATATTGCCGGTTGTTTTGAGCTAAGCTGCAGGAGGCTATAGCATGGTGTTACCATCGGTTGTCTGCAGGTGAGCACGGCCCCTAGGCCCCACGCATATGTCTGGAAAGCCTGTGGGATGTCCCCAAGCGGGGACCTTGGGGCACACGGAGACAAGAGCCGCCTGAAAGTGGGGAGACCGGTAGAAGGGCTTTGGAATTGATGAAGGCCCTTCAACAGCTAGATTAGAAAGAAAGGAAAGGGGGTGGAAAGATAGGTTTACCAGTTTCCCATTCTGATAAAAGCTCCTCTGAAGTTCTGATATGAGGTCATCACTGTCAGTGTGAAGGCTTTTTGGTGTTTTGACCATGTTACTGGCACTGGGGCAATTTGTCCAATAGCATTTTTGTGTAGCATTGTTCCAAGTTGAATAGAGGCTGCTTATTGTAAAGGGCACCTTGACCTTGAACTTGACTACATTAAAACAAAATTTGACATCTATCTTCAGACAGACAGTAACTTCTCTGAACTATGATTGTTTTATTTGTATGTGGCCAAATTAAAATCTGAAGTAAAGTTTTTTAACTTTTTTCTTTTCCAGGGAGAAGGTGACATTCATGGTGAGTATGTCTGAAAAAAGTATGCCAATTTCTGGTTCTGTAAATGTTAGAATAGATTGAATTTTGACTCAAGTCATGTCCTGGGGAAAGACGCTGGCTGGAGAGTGAACCTGGCTGAGCCCCAGGTGCCCGTGTCCATCCTCTAAGGGGAGAGGAAAGCAAAATGGAAGCTAGCAAGCACGGCCGGCAGCGAGAACAAGGCTGGAAACCTCCTAAAACTTTCAGAACAGACGGATGTCAATCAGGTTGGTATTTGTTACACTCAGTGAGAGCTTCTTAGTAACCGTCTCTGGCATCTCAAGCTCAGACCTCAGCATTAAATTTACAGTTTGATTTTCTACTGAAGTGCTTACTCAGCAAGACACCGGTAACCCTGTGATCTTGTGAATGATGACTTTAGCGGGCAGGTGTAAATTTTCAGTTAGCACCCACATCGTCAAATTATAAGTGGAAAAGAGCTGTAATCATTTAATTATTTAAAATCTTTGAAGTATTTATTGGCACTTCTTTAACAAGTGCCAGAGAATTGCCGGTGCATGTGATGTGAGGTTTACGCGTTGTTTGCCCTGCAGCCATCAGGTTCAAATTGACCTGGAGACACGCAGCCGGCCTGGGACGAAGCCGCTTCCTCAAGGCTTTTTTCTGCCATTACATTTGGCGAGTCAGTCTTCCAGGAAAATAGAAATTCCTGTTTGGTTGTCTTGTTGTCTCTCTGGGCATGAGGGGAGGAGAATCTTCTGAACCGTTGTGAACTCTACCTGGGTTTTCGCTCCGCGGACAGATTGTGTTCTCACTGGACTGAAGGTGTATTAGTTTTTGTTTCTATCTAGCTTGTTCCATTTAAAAAGACTGTTCTGGAGGTTAAAAAAAAAAATTCTAGACTTTTTGATTCCGCTGCTTTTTGTATTCAGAAATACTTCCAATGTCAGACCTTATTTCACAAGAATAATAACAAGCAAGTTAATCTTTTTTAAAAAATACAGTTTTACTTATTTATTTTTGGCTATGCTGGGCCTTGGTGGCTGCATAGGTTTTTGTCTAGTTTCAGCGAGCAGTGGCTGTTGTGTAGTTGCGGTGATCAGGCTCATTGTGGTGGCTTCTCTTGTTTTGGAGCACAGGCTCAATAGTTGGCGGCGTACGGGCTTAGTTGGTCAACATCGTGCCGGATCTTCCCTGACCAGGGATCAAACCCTGGTCTCCTCTTTACCACTGAGCCACCAGGAGGCCCACGAGGCAGCTAATCTTTATTCACTAATTTTGATCAATGAAGAGAATTACAAATTTGGGGAGCCCAGAGCAGTATGTGACAGCCTGAAGTTACGAAAGTATATGTCATTTGTCCTGCTGATAATTAATTCTCTTAGCCTGTCCTTTGGGGTCGGCCCGCCTTCACGTCTCGAGGGTATACTATTCTTTGCCGAATAAAACTCTTGTGCTGTAACTGAAAAAAAGGAAAAATTCTCCCCCCAACCCCCAGCTCAGTGATATGCGTCCTTCAGGTGAGTAGCACAAGTACTACATTCACAACATGACAAGTCCTTCCTTTTTGTGTTTTTTAAACGATCGTCAGTTTGGCACCTGATTATTCTCCGCTCCTGAATGCTGCTACTTTTAGCTCGTCTGTCATAAAATGACAAAGGGGCATGACGATTCAGACCATGTCTGGTGAGTAAAAGTCTACCCCAGTTCTGTCAGCAGCTTCACTGCAAAGCCAACCAGTTCTGCTCAGTTAAATAAAGCGGATCTTGCTTGGATATACTGCCTTCATCTTTTGGATAATTAAACACAGGATTGTCTATACTGAGGACTTCGAAAATCTTGAAGAAAGAGGGAGAACATCCAGGAAGCTTGGGCAGAAGTCCTTACTTGCCTTTGGGCAAGTCTGTTGTGTTTTCTAGAGGTTCTAATTTTGTGATCCTTAGATGAGTTGTTTTTTTTCTCTCTTCTGACATTGGTGTCTGATCAGTTACCTTACTGGTATACCAGAGAAGACAGACAAGTAAAGAGTATATAGGATGTATATTATGGCAGAAGCCATAATTTTGTTTAAAAAAACAAAAACATCCTTTAAATTACTGGATTCAGTAAACAAAGTTCTGTCAAGTCCCATAAAAGTTTCTAAAGGCTTTACTCTCAATTCCTGTACTTATCACAGACTCAAGGAAGTAACAAGCCACCGTCCATCTTCTCTGGCCAGAGTATTTCTGCCTGGACAAATGAGCATTTAGGTTACGGCCTGCGGTCATGTAGTCTCCATAGGTGCTTTTTCCCCTCCCCTTTTTCTCTTTTGGCTTGTTGTTGCCCGGTTGTGAAAGACAGAGCGACTCCGTTCATAATGATAAAGGCAAACATGAGATGGGTAGGAATGAGATTGTTTATCTAAAAATCACTTTATGGAAATAAACTACCATGCAGGGAAACATTTGTGTCCGTCTGAAGTGTTCCTCAGCTGGTTGGCCCAGATGGTGGAGAATTCAGTTAGATCCTGGCCAGTGGCGAGGCCGTGTCCTCGTAGCAGAAATGAAACAGCTTGGATTGATACTCTGGTTCAGGCTGAGGTCATGGTCTGTGTTCGTCTATCTTGGATGGCTTTAAAATGTGGGTTCTTGGGTTTTGTTTGTATCTGCAGTAAAGTGGACACACTTCCCTAGGTTATTTAAGGGCACTTGTCGGAGGACTTGGGGCCTTTGTCTTGATGCATTTGGTCCTGTTCTTGTGCAACAGGAAGCTGAGGGGTAACCCTTTCTCGCCAAGCTTTGGTTCATAACTGAGTGCCGTCATCTTGGAAAGCGCATACTACATTTTTACCTGTAGTTGAATAGTATAGAACATTATATGCCTTAGAAGTCAGTTCTATCGAACAGTCCAAAAATTCATGAAATGAAATGTTTAAAGCAGCAGTAGCATATTTCTGAGATGTTATGTTTCTGATCTAAGACTTCCTCCTTGAACTTCTCTGTTTCAGTCGGCTGAATGAACACAGTACAAGTGGTTTTAGCAATGTGGACCTTTAATGTTTAGTCTTATGAGGAACTTTTTTTTTTATGAGTAATTTTTTTGGAGTTAGTACTTTGCATTGGTGTCTAATATGAGTGCATGTGAAGTTCTTACATAGCATATTTCATAACCAGTATTTCTGCTTCCCTGCTTCCAGGGTTTTGAAACTTCTAAACTAGGAGGGAATAAATGTCTTTAAACCTTAAGGTAGTTTTTCTTCCAAGTCTTAGAAATATCTTAGTTTTTTTATACTAAAAGTGCCTCTGTGTGATTATTGCAAGGTAGGTGTTAGGATATGCAACAGAATTTAAGATTTAACACTGAAATGAAGAGACCTGGCCTTTTTTTATTACTATTATTAATAATTAGTCTGATATACCTTAAACTATTAAACTCTTCATAAAAATTACCTTTTGCAGAAAATAATGCATTTTTTTCTTCTGCAATTACTCTTGAATTTGAATCAGTGGCAACAACTTGGTTAAGGATTCCTATATGCTGGTTGAGAATTTCACAGGTCAATCTGGGAATCAGTCAAGCAGTATCTAGGACATTGGATGATAATAACACTGGTTCTTAAGACTTTAATGAGGAAAGGGCAGGGTCGATATGATGGGAGTAACTGGATTAAGATAATTGACCATCAGTGGGTGGGGGTGGAGTCTTTAATAAATGTCTGTACAGCTGGATATTATATGGTTTTTAAAAAGTCAGCCTCAAAAAAAAGTCAGCCTCACTCGTTAATCATGGAAACGTTAACACATGACAGAATTAAATAATATTTTTTCACCCATCACTTAGGCAGATATTAAGCTGAGGTGGTTATCAAGTGGGGGAAGTGGACAGATGTGAGGAGAGGATGCTCCGACGTGGGCGTAGAGTGGACCTGTACCGCCACTGTGGAAGGAGGTGCCTAGTCTTTGTTCACACTGAAGACGACAGCGCGTGTCCCCCTGGGCCCATGTTCCAGAGTTTCAGAATGAAACATTACAGTTTCAGAATGGTCAGATTGGTTTTACTTTTTGGCTGTCAGTTCAGTTGCTCAGTTGCGTCCAACTCTTTGCAACCCCATGAATCTCAGCACACCAGTCCTCCCTGTCCATCACCAACTCCCAGAGACTACTCAAACTCATGGCCATCGGGTCGGTGATGCCATCCAGCCATCTCATCCTCTGTCGTCCCCTTCTCCTCCTGCCCCCAATCCCTCCCAGCATCAGGGTCTTTTCCAATGAGTCAACTCTTCGCATGAGGTGGCCAGAGTATTGGAGTTTCAGCTTCAGCATCGGTCCTTCCAATGAATACCCAGGACTAATCTCCTTTAGGATGGACTGGTTGGATCTCCTTGCAGTCCAAGGGACTCTCAAGAGTCTTCTCCAACACCACAGTTCAAGTAGAGGATTAATCATATATACTGTATATATACTGGAAAGCAATGAATTAAGCAAGATGAAATTCGACCATGTGTGTGTTATTTAGTTGCTCAGTCGTGTCTGACTCTTTTGTGACCCCATAGACTAGCCCCCCAGGCTCCTCTGTCCATGGGATTTCTTGGACAAGATTACTGGAGTGAAGTAGGTTGCCATGTCCTCCTCCAGGGGATCTTCCCGCCCCAGGCACTGAACCTGAGTCTCCTGCATTGCAGGTGCGTTCTTTACCACTGAGCCAGCAGGGAAGCACCTGACCATGTGTATAAGTGGGGGCAAATTTCCAAAAGTTACAAGTTGATATCGATTATGTTAAATACAATAGAAACAAGATTGTCTGTGATATGCTGGAAATAAAATACACAAAGCTTACATAAAATAAACGGGCTAGAGGAATGCACACAACTCGTAGTAGGGCCTCTGGGAATAGGGAGGGCAGACCCACCCAGAAGTGGAGCGGTGGTCAGGGACCTAGAGCTTACCTGCGCTGTTCTCATTTAAAATATTTAAGTCGCCATATATTTATGTAATTTAGAAAAGAACGTACACAGAGAAAGACCTGGGGACATATGGCAGAACACTCACAGTGGCCGGTTCTGGGTAGTGGCCACGCCCTAATTGTTTTTTTCTTTATAGCTCTAGGCGTGGTTTGAACCATCCTCCAAAAAGCCCCCCCAAAAAACTTAGTCATCTTCACTGCGAATAGTTACTAGTCTTAACTTCATTCTGTTTTCCTAGAAAACGTGGACACAGACCTGCAGGCCAGCCTGGGGCAGAGTGAGGAGAAGCCTGTGCCCGCCGCCCCTGTGCCCAGCCCCGTGGCGCCGGCGCCTGTGCCGTCCCGGAGAAACCCCCCTGGCGGCAAGTCCAGCCTCGTCCTGGGTTAGCTCTGTCTGCCCGGAACTCTGTCATTTTGTTTCTTTGTTTTTTTCCATGCTTGTGAACTGCACAACTTGAGCCTGACTGTACATCTTTTGGATTTGTTTCATTAAAAAAGAAGCACTTTATGTACTGCTGTCTTTTTATTTTTATTTTTTGGAAGAACAGGTTCTCTGTCTGTCCTGATTCCTCTGGGTCTGTAGGCCTTGGCATGAGTGTTTTCTAGTAGTAGATTGGAGGGAAAGCTTTGTGACACTTAGTACCGTGTTTTTAAGAACAAACAATTTGGTTTCAAATGTGTTAGAGGATCTTTTGTACTGAGGTTTTTAAAACCCTTTTTTGGTCAGCTTTACTTGGGTTTACCAAGCCTGGATCGGACAGACCAGTAAACAGCCCACAGGCGCCGTCCCTTCAGGCCCCAAACAAGGTCGTCTTGATGCCGAACCTACCTGCTGTGGCCCTAACTGGTCGGTGCCCTTTGCTAAAAGCATCCTCCTGTGCCACATGGGGCGATAAAAGGCCTGTGCCCTCTGCCTTGCCGCCTGCAAAGCAAAAAAAAAAAGTAAAACAAAAAATTGCCTTTTATTTCTGAACCTTAAGATATATTTAAGCCAGATACTTAACATGACTGGCTGAGCAAAGCCTGCTGCTCCCATGCAGAGGAAGGCTTCGATGTTCACTCAGACGGATGAATTCCAGGTGGTGAAGCAGGGGCGGGGTCTTCGTGGGGAAGGGACCCCCTGAGGGCAGCGCTCTTCTTAGATAACTTGAAGCTGTGTGCATGATGCTGGTGCTTGACCATGAAACGAAAGTCTCATCCTTAACCTGTGTGTTGTACTTCACAATCCTGGACTGTTGCTTAAAGTAAACGATGTACAAATTTTGAAACACTGTGTCCTGTGTCGTCTTTTTGAGATTGTTTCAGCAATTCTACCTGCTTAGTTGCTTCTTTCTTTGTTACTAACAACCCTGCTAGCCAATGATTTGATGAGCCCTTCGAATTAAAACAGACTTAAGGAAGGCCTAGAGCGAAGTGGGCTTCTCTCTAAAGAAAACAGGTTTAAAGTCATTGTGAGTTCAGAATGCCAAAATGAACTGACATCTGGTAGTAAAAGACAGGAGTAATACAGATAACTGGCTTCCAGAACAATTATTAGCCAATACACTTTGGACTCTTCTACCACTTACCCTCCTTTGCTGGGTGATATGATATTAAAATTTTAAGTTACCTCATGCCTACAGGATGCCTCTCGATGGTGGGTGATCAAAGAGGTCTCCAAAGAAAAGAAGGGACATGTAGCCAGAAGGGGACAAGGTCATCTGAGTCCTGTCAAGTGATACAGGAGATTGGAGGAAGCACACTGGATTCTAGGGAGAAAGTTCCAGATCGAGGTATTAAACGTCCAAACTGGGCCCTGTCCAACGGCCTTTTTGGTCTACCCGTGCTGCTAATCAGCAGCGTTCCTTGGGTTTGTCATTTGGAAGCTCGATTGCTAACTTTAAGACTTTTGGGGACTTCGTTGGTAGCCCAGTGGCTAAGACTCCACGCTTTCAAGGGGGCACTGGTTGGGGAACTAAGATCCTAGGGGTGTGGCCAAAAAGTAAAAAAAAAAAAAAAAGACTTGAAACAGGTCACCTTTAACCACCTCCCACCATGGTTGAAATGACTTAGGCCTGGTGTGTAACCACCAGCTCATTTGACTCAATAAGCATCTCTTTGGGAAGAGAAAGGGTAATCATAGGTTATGGGGGTGGTGTTTTTCCTCCTTATTATTTTGCAAAACGGACAGCTGTGGTATACAGTGTTTCCAGTTTCACTGAAACAGATTAATCCTAGAAATAACCTGAGTTAAGGTTTCCTGCAACTAAAGAGGCAGGGAGCCTGCACCCTTCTCTCAGTAACTAGACAGACCTGGGAAAGACAGCTCCCTGATTGGTGTCGTAACTGGAACTTGTCTTTAGTTCTCTGTGCTATGAAGGTAAGTGCCTAGTCCAAAAGTGTTGTGAGGGACTTCTGTCAGTCTTTTTGGTACCATTGCAGATGTTTAAAATTCTTCATGAACATGTTTGCTAAGGGTGTTGAATTTTCCCACTTAGAAAGCTTATGGTTTAGAAAGTGAAGTTGAACTTAAAATGATGATGGCAGAAGAGTCAGCATGTTGATGACAGTCTCAACTTTTTACACAGTTATGTGACTTAAGTGGCTTGGTATTTATTGCTAATTTTTAAAATTAGATCACCAGGCTTCCCTTCCTCTTGCTTCTGTTCCATTTAGAAGTACTGGGGTGTTTAGAACCCAATGGAACAGAAGCATGAGGAAGGGGAGGGGTGTTCAGGTGGGGAACGACAGGAAGATGGGTCAGTCACTCAAATCTGAATCTAGTTTGTAGAGCTTCCCTGGGGGCTCGGATGGTGAAGAATCCACCTGCAATGCGGGAGACCTGGGTTTGATCCTGGGTTGGGAAGATGTCCTGGAGGAGGGCATGGCAACTCACTCCAGTATTCTTGCCTGGAAAACCCCCACGGACAGAAGAGCCTGGCGGGCTACCGTCCATGGGGTCACAAAGAGTCGGACTCGACAGACTAAGCACAGCATATTTACTTGTATTCAGGAAATTACATGAAATCTACAAAAAGTTGAGTCAACAAAAGTTAGCCATGACCAGCATTTTCTTAGAGGATATAACTGAGGAGGATTCTAGAGAAAAGTCAGTTCCACAGAAAGAATGGTCCCGATTATCTGAGCCTGGTGGAAAATCGCCTCTTGCAGGTAGAACAGGAGGTTTGAAGTAGATGCTCCCATGTTTCAAGCCAACTCTGGTTTGTGAATTCATCTCTGAGGAGCTGTACTCGCAAGAGCCTGTTGTCTTCAGATTCACTCACTTCAGCTCCTGGGGGTCCCCGAGGTTCGGGCCTTGGGTTGGTGCTGCCTTGACGCAGCGGGAGGCAGCTCTCCTTCTGTCCCCGCGGGGTGAGCAGGTGTGGGTTCTGAGAAGGTCGGAGCCGGCCCACAGGTTTAAGGCGACGCTCCCCAGTATTCAGGACAGTCCAGGGGACCCCCGGAAGGTCTGGCCCAGTCACGTTCGGGGTGAGCGAAGGCGTCTGCCGGAGCGGAGGGAGGCTGATGTCCACGCAGGCGTACCCTCAGACCAGAGGTGTGGCGCGGGCACCGCCACGCCCCGTCGGGGGCGCTGCGGAAGGCCAGGGGCTCCCGCGGGCGGGGCACCCGGGCGCCCATGCAAATCAGCCCGGCCCGGCCCGGCCCCGCCCGCCGCGGCTCCGGAAGTAGCCGTTCCCGCGCCCGGCTCCGCGAGCTCCCGGGCCGGTTCCACGTTTCCCTCGGGTCGCCTGCCTCGCGGCGCTGGCGATGGGGATGCCGGCGCGGCGCGCGCGACCCGTGCGAGTGCTGGTGGACATGGACTGCGTGCTGGCGGACTTCGAGGCCGGCCTGCTGCGGGGCTTCCTCCAACGGTTCCCCGGGGAGCCGTACGTGCCGCTGGAGGAGCGCCGCGGCTTCCTAGCGCGCGAGCAGTACCGGGCGCTGCGCCCCGACCTGGCGGTAGGGAGCGGGTGGATGGGAGGGGTGCGGCGTGAGGCCGCCCCGGGAGCGGGGAGCCCCGACCCCACAGGACATCCGGGGACCGGGAGCCTCTCCCCTGGGGTCAGGACTGTCTGCTTCATGTCGACACCTTCCTGTTTAAAATGAACAAAGCTCTCACTTCAGAATCCAGACTTCACTTGGGACTAGACAGTCTGGGGGTTGGGGGTGTTTCCTTACCGCTAAACAAAATCCTTCACCCGGGACTCTCATCTGGGGACGAAAGCCCCCCAGGAACCTCACCTTTGAGAGTCCTCGCTGTGTGTGTTGCGGGGGGGGGGGGGGGGGGGGAGGTGTGTGTGTGTGTCGGGGGGAGGTCTGCTGCGAGCAGATCCAGGACGGGAACGCTGTCTTTCAGGACAAAGTGGCCAGTGTGTATGAAGCCCCAGGCTTTTTCCTAGACTTGGAGCCCATCCCTGGAGCCTTGGCAGCCATGCGGGAGATGAATGACATGCAGGAGTGAGGAAGGGCGGCAGGGAGTGGGGGCTGGGGGGCAGGGGCAGGCACCAGCCCGTCTAATCGTGCCCCCTCCCTGCAGCACCCAGGTCTTCATCTGCACCAGTCCTCTGATGAAGTACGACCACTGTGTGGCGGAGAAGGTGCGGCTGCCCCAGCGCTCCAGGGGCAAACTTAGATTCCTAAGCTCTGATTTTTAAAAAGAAACCATGGGGGACTTCCCTGGCAGTTCAGAGGTTAAGATTCTGTGCTCCCAATGCAAGGGGGCACAGGTCCAATCCCTGGTCAGCAACTGAGATCCCGCATGCTGCATGGCCCAGCCAAAAAAAAAAAAAAAACAAACCCCAACACCCCAACAGAAACACAGAAAGTTGGGGGGGAGGAGTGGAGGGGCTATCTCTCACAAGCTATAGACCCTCCCTCACACCCACTGGCCCTGAGTTCAGGGGCCCACCTTGCCCTACTGACCCTGTGCCCACCTCACAGTACCGCTGGGTGGAGAAGCACCTGGGACCCCAGTTTGTGGAGCGTATTATCGTGACGAGGGACAAGACCGTGATCTCGGGGGACATACTCATTGATGACAAGGAGGTCATTCAAGGTGGGGAGCCTTTCTCCTTAGCCACCTCCAGGCATCTGCCCTGCTGGGATTAGGGGGAGGGAGTACAGATAACCAGATTAGGGACTGCGGGTTCCCTGCCTCCCCGTCCAGGCCAAGAGGAGACCCCCAGCTGGGAGCACATCTTGTTCACCTGCTGCCACAACCAGCACCTGGCCCTGCCCCCGCCTCGGAGACGGCTGCGCTCCTGGAGCGACAACTGGAGGGAGATTATAGACAGCAAGCGGGGAGCCCTGCCGCTGGATCCCGACGGCCTGGGGCTGCCCCAGCAATGAGGCTGCCGACAGCGGCTGGAGGAGGGCGAGGCAGACGGACAGGGAAGTCGGGCAGAACCGAGTCCCCACGCAGCACAGCACCGGCCGCCTCGAACCTCCCAGGACAGCCGGCCGAAATGCGCTGGGAGAACAGGCACCTTTTAAATAAAACGCTTCGGCTCACTGCTCTCTTAAGGCCTTTTATTTAGGAAAGGGAAGGGCCAGGACCCTCTGGGGGGCAGCGGGAATACAGGCCGAAGAGGAGGCCTTCGCCTCCCTCCCTCTGGGCTCCTTAGTCCATTAGTCCCATAATCCACCCACCCCCACATCCACCTGGACACCATTCCTCTTGGAGCCACCTTTCCTTGGTCATGTAAGACGTCAGCTTTAAGGGGGGGCCAGGACCTTCCCCTGCTCCCGAACCCCAGCTTCCCACGGGGGCCCACACCCCTTCCCCCATGCTGAGCGGTGTACACTGGGCTCTGAGCCCTGCACTGTATGTCAGCATCTGGTCCCCTCTCCCTTGCCTCCCCAAGGCCCTCCTGAGCCCCAGACGTGCTTCCAGGCACAGGGACCCCCCCCCCCCACTAACCCTGATGGCAGAGAAGGCGGGCCAGGGCTTCCAAGCAGAGACCATGGGGTGGGGAGGGGAGGAGACACTGCTCGAAGAGTCCGTGCCTGTCCTCCGACGTGTCGTCACCCTCACGGCCACCGTAACAGTCACTGGGCTGGACTCTCAACAGCAGGGGGCACGCTCTGGTGTTTGAGGCCCTAGCATGGTGGCTGGCTGACAGGTCTGTGCGGATCAACAGTTAAGCCAGAGAGTTCTCAGGGCCAGCATCCACCAGGCCGAATGCCCAGCCTGGAGAGCTTGTGGAGCAGGTACCCAGCCTCCACAGATAGGGGCACACCACCACCCTCAGCTTCCCGGAGCCGTGATATACTTTGAACAACAAGGCTTCTCACTTCTGCGTCTCAAAATGACTCCAGACACCTCTGTTGGAGAGAATGCTTCCTTCCTCAAGCTCAGGCAATTCTCCTAAGCTCCAGGCCCAGCTGTTCCTCCAGAGAAACACCTGCGAAGGCTGCGAGTCCAGGGACCGCGCTGCTTCCTCCGCGAGCGTGAGACCCGGTGAGGGTGGGGGGGCTGGCACGAGGGCCTCTCCACGAGGCTGAGAGCAGCGGCCCGTGAAAACGGCAGCATCTTCGGCTTCCCCGTCCACGCGTCTCAAGGCCTGGCTTCCTCGCTCGTCAGGGGCCTTTCATCACAGTGCAAATACCTGCCGTGGAGAAAGCGCACCTTGAAAACGGCCGAGCGCGCGCCATTAGCGGAGAGGGCGCTCTGTGGGCGCGCCGCCGCCACCTCTCCCGGAGCCCCCACTAGGGTTTCAGTCTCGTCCGGTGGGCAGCGGGTCAGGGCTGCTGTGGGGCCTCCGTCCTCGGCAGGGGGATCCCCAGGGCGGCATCCGCTCGCCAGCTGCGGGCCTCGGCCACCTGGCTGGGAGAGCAGAAGTCTTCTAGGAAGATCTGGGCCAGGTTTCGGAGCCGGGCGCTGGCCGACAGGGAGAAGCGCAGCATGCACTGGACCACGGGCCGGGCCGTCAGCTCGGGGTGGGAGCCTGCGCCGGGCGAGCCCAGGCCCATGAGCGCGGTCACGGCGGACAGCACGGTCTCCTCGCTGGGGCTGGACAGGCAGTTGACGATGAGGGGGACGCCCCCCGCCTGCAGGATGTATTCCCTGTTGGCCCTGTCGGCGCATAGATTGCAGAGGCCGCCTGGGGAAGAGCAAGCGGACTCTGAGGCCTCAACCCTGGGCCTCCTCCGCCCTCTCCTCCCGGAGTCCCACTGGATCTCCAGCCCTTTCCAAGTTCCAGACAGGCCTGCCTGCCACGGCCCAGCCTTCTGGAGGTGGGCACTGAACCTTCTCCCTCTCGGTTCGGCCAGTTCAATGCTTTCCTGGGAACTCCCTGGTGGTCCGGGGTTAGGGCTCCAAGCTTTCCCTGCTGAGGGCCTGGTTCAATCCCTGGCCGGGGAACTAAGAGCCCACAAGATGTGTGGCATGACCACAATACATATATGTACACACACACACATATGCACACACATACATACATATGCACACGTATGTAAGGTGACTGTTTCACAGGTGTACACATACATCAAAACGTATCAAGTTGCCCCTCAAGTTGCCCCCTTTACTTATGTGAAGTTTATCAGATGTCAGTTATACTACAATAAAACTGTCAAAAAGGCAAAGTATAAACCATCTCAATCCTACCACCCAGACATTTAATATTTACTTTTCATCCCACAATATTTAAATATGTGACTCCATATACTTGGAAACAATGTGATCCTCTGCTTACTGTTTTGTAAGCCAGTTGCTTTTATTTAACCACTTATGACCAATCTAGACAGCATATTAAAAAGCAGAGACATTACTTTGCCAACAAAGGTCTATCTAGTCTAGGCTATGGTTTTTTCAGTGGTCATGTATGGATGTGAGAGTTGGACTATAAAGAAAGCTGAGAGCCGAAGAATTGATGCTTTTGAACTGTGATGTTGGAGAAGACTCTTGAGAGTCCCTTGGACTGCAAGGAGACCCAACCAGTCCATCCTAAAAGAGATCAGTCCTGGGTATTCATTGGAAGGACTGACGTTGAAGCTGAAACTCCAATACTTCGATCATCTGATGTGAAGAGCTGACTCACTGGAAAAGACCCTGATGCTGGGCAAGATTGAGGGCAGGAGGAGAAGGGGACGACATTGGATGAGATGGCTGGATGGCATCATCAACTCGATGGATGTGGGTTTGGGTGGACTCAGGGAGTTGGTGATGGACAGGGAGGCCTGGCGTGTTGCGGTTCATGGGTTCACAAAGAGTTGGACACGACTGAACTGAACTGTGAACACCTCTCCACGCCAATAAATCTACAATCACGACATCATTTAACAGCCATGCAGTCCACCCTTTTACCATTTTATGGATACAACATAATTAAGAGGTTAAATATCATCCACCACTGCCTCCCCCAACCCATCATTGTTACTAGGATTCTGGGGGATAAGAGAAAAGGACAGAGTGAAGAAACCTGTGGTTCGGGATGGAAGAACCCACCACCGCTCACGTAGTGTGGCCAGACTTTGTACTCTCCCGCTAGCCCAGAGCCCTGGGTGTGAGAAGCTGACTTCCTGTGGCTCCTGGGTGAGCTTCCTGCCGTCAGGGCACCCCCACCCTTGGGTTCCTACTCCAAACAGAAGACCAGCTTCTAGCTCATTTGCATAGCACGCGCTGCCCAGCCCCACGCAGCCAATGAAGAGTGAACTGACAGCCCATCCACTTCCCCTGCGTCTCTGGAAACTGGCAGAGGCTCTGTATTCTCACAGCCTCAAATCCAACCTGGACGTCTTTCCCAGCAAGTGCGGACAGGAGCAGCGAGGTGGGGGGCAGGGCCGGCAAAGACCTCCTCCTCCTCCAGGCTCAGCCGCCTGCTTCTGAGCAGTACCTGGGTCAGTCTGGGTCCCGCTGAAGGGAAGTTTGTAAAGGTTCCATCCACTCAACCTCCAGGGACTTCCCACTGCACCTGGAATAAAGTTCACACTCCCTTCCAGGATCTTCACATGGTGCCACCCTCGTTTTTGTTTTTGTTTGTTTTCTTTTATTGGCCGTGCCTCGTGGCATGCAGCATCTTAATTGCCTAAGCAGGGATTGAACCGTGCCCCCCATGCAGTGGAAGCTCTAACCACTGGACCATCAGGGAAGTCCTGCCACGCTCTTGCTGGTAACCAGCACGTCACTGCTCCCTGGACAGTGAGGTTCTCCTGGACCACCACATAAGCCCCACCCTGCCACATCCAGGCACTTCCCTCATCACTCTATTTCATTTTCTTCACATGCTTAGAGCTTTGATGGATCACCATGGCTTTTCCTTGCTCGCTGACTGCTGAGCCCCACTAGAAGGATACGTTCCCAGAGGTCAAGACCCAGGCTGTCTTATTCCCACCACATCCTGGGTGCCTGGTACAGGGTGTGCTCTACAAACATTTGTTAGAAGGACTGTAAAGTGGTGAGCAGCAGGAAACAGCTGCACTGCAGATGGTCGGGAGGCTGGATGGGATGGCTCCCCGGGACCCTGCCCACCTGGGACATCTGCGGTTCTGGGGTCTCACTGACAGGGGGCCTCTGAGGGGTGGCCCCAGAAGAGGAGGCACTGATGCAGGGTCCCTCCCCACCTCAGGTCACTCCAGTGGAGCCCTGAGCACAGCCTGGGGCCTCCCTTCCCACCACCCTCTTTACTTGCGGTCTTTGCCCATCACTGGCACCACACGGCAGTCATGTACCTCTGAATCCTGGGGGCCTGCAACTGTGCATTCTTGCTGGGCACATGACTGAACCCCATGGAGCAAGAGTCACCACCACCCCCAGACGGGAAAGAAGCTGAGGCCGTTGAGTAACTTGCCCAAAGTCTCAGAAGATGGGGAGCCCGCTGCCCCTCCCAGCGTAAAGGGTGTCCCTGTAGAAGCCATGAAAACAACTAATCCTACCATGGGCGGACGCCAGGCTCAGTCGGGTGCAGGGACAAGTGGAAACGCCCCGGCGGGACCCCGGCTCCTCGCACACATTGGCACCATCTCCTCTGAGCTCCGAGTGGAGCTGCAGCCTCCTACCCACACTGCGGACTCAGCTCGGGGGTGGGGGACGGGACTTAATCTCTGCCCTCAAGGGTGATACGGTGAAAAGCCCGAGTCACTCTCGGGCTGGTGAGTCATCATCGCGCCCAGCTGTGCCTGGGCAGGGCTCTGCCACTTGGGATAATCACAGGGCATCTGCAGGAGAATGGGCTCGGGAGGCAGCCTCCCAATAGCCAACCCCACCTGCTCCCCATTTACAGGCCTGGGAAGGCTCCAGGGATGGATCGGGGGGCTGCCAGCACTCACCAGCTGCCAGGTCCCCACCGCAGGCAGGGAACTCTTTAAGGCCCTCAGCCTTGCTGGCAGTGACCGCGGCAGATGAAAAAGGGCAGTGAAAGCCTGGAAAGAGAAGGGCTTCAGGGATAAAGGGCTGAGCAGGAGCGCCAGAGAAGGAGCCAAAAGACCCCCAAAGAGCTGACGAGAAGCCGCGGCCGCTCTGAGTTTTCCTCGGAGCCCACCTCTGTGCACCAGCCCTGAAGAACTAAGGAGGGCTGTAGAAAAAGAGCAACGTGAAGCCTGGCAGCTTCCTAAAGAAGGCCCAACAGCGGCAAACTGGTTAAAGAAAGTAGGGTACATCCGTATGATGAAACATTATACAGTTCTAAAAATCATGTTTTAAAAAAAACGTGTAATGTGGGAAAATGCTTGCTATATAAGGTTAAGGAGGAAAAAAGAACAGCAGATGTGTCATAAAATTGCAATTAAAAAAAAAAAAAAAACAAGTCCAGGGAATTCCCTGACTGTCCAGTGCTCAGGACTCTGCTCTCACTGCTGTGGGCCCAGGTTTAATCTCCGGTTGGGGAACTAAGACCCTGAAAACCATGAGGTGCAGCCAGAAAAAAAAAGGTCCAACAAGATGTTACCTCTTCTCGGAGCCTTCCTTGACCACACTAATCATCCCCCTCCCCAAGGGCCCTCTCCTCACCCCCTTCGCTTCTTGTCTTCATACCAAAAAAGGCGGGGGGGGGGGGGGGAGCAAAAGAAGAAAATATTCATAGATTCTGACAAAGAACTCATATCCAGGATATTTAAACTCCTTCATATCAATAAAGGATGAACAACACAATAAAAAAAAAAAAGAATGAGCAAAAGACTTAGACAAACTGCACAAAAGGGCCAATATATGAAAATGTGCTCTACATTCCTTATCAGAGAAATGAAAATTAAAATCACAGCAAGAGGCCCCTATATACCTATCATAATGGAAAACAAAAAAAGACTGACAATAGTAAGTGCTGGCAGAGCTACTGGAACTCTCGTGTGCTGGTGGTGAGGCGTGCACACATCGTAATTACACTGGAAAACTCTTTGGTAGCTTTTCCTGGTGGCTTAGAGGGTAAAACGTCTGCCTGCAATGCAGGAGACCCGGGTTCAATCCCTGGGTCGGGAAGATCCCCTGGAGAAGGAAATGGCAACCCACTCCAGTACTCTTGCCTGGAAAATCCCATGGGCGGAGGAGCCTCATAGGCTACAGTCCATGGGGTCACGAAGAGTCAGACACGACTCAGCTATGACAACAAATACAGTTGAACATACATCTACCGTGTGTGTGGGGTGTGTGTGTATCTATGTACACAAGTGCACATGCAAACTCAGTTGTGAGAGCCTGTAGCCCACCACGGGTTCAGTCCTGCCAATGCAGAAGACACGGACGGGTTCAGTCCTGATCTGGGAAGATTCCACACACCCGACGGCAAATAATCCATGTGCCACAGCTACCGAGCCTGTGCTCTGAAGTGCGGAGCCGCAACTACTGAAGCCTGCGTGTCCTGGAGTTCTACAACCAAAGAAGCCACTGCAACGAGAAGCCCTCAAACGGCAACTAGAGGGTAGTCCCTGCTCAGCGAAACTAGAGAAAAGCCCGGGGAGCAATGAAGAGCCAGCATAGCCGCAAGTAAATAAAATCTTCTTAAAATGATCGTAACGGCTTTACTCATAAAGGCTCTAGAAATAACTCAAAGCTCCACCAGTGGATGAACGGATGCGGATGAACAGCTTGTGGCCTATTCATACAAAGACAGGAGCTACTGATACTGTAACAATTTGCATGGACCTCAGAAACATTATGTTGAGGGAAAAAAACCAGAGACTCAACTCAAAGAATCCTGTACCAGTCCACTTACATGAAGTTCAAGAACAGGCAAAACAAATCCATGTGGCTAAAGGTGAGAACCATGGTTACCTCGGGGTGGAAGACACGAACCGGCAGAGGGTATGAGGGATCCGTTCGGGGAGATGGAAATATTCTGTATCTTGATTTAAGTGCTGGTTACGTAGATGTACATACACCTTAATGAACTTAAAAATTCATCAAACTGGGACTTTCCTGTGGTCCAGTGGTTAAGAATCCACACTTCCACTGCAGGGGCCTCGGGTTTCAATCCCTGGTTGGGGAACTAAGATCCTTCATGCCGCGTGGTGCAGCCAAAAAAAAAAAAAAAAAATCATCAAACTGACACTTAAACCGTGTGCAATTCACCGTATGCTGATCCTGCTGCAATTTAAAGACTGGTTACCACACAAAAAGGAGAACAAGTTCTGACTGGTGGATGAACGTGTTTTGGACAAACCAGGCAAGGCAGAGAGAAAGAACAAGGGACAAAGGCAGGGCCCATCTAGACCGGAGCCAGAGAAAGCCCCGGCAAAGGCAAAGAAGAAGCCCCGGGGGCCGCCTGGGAGGAGAAAGCTGCGGCTCAGAGAGGTCGGGCAGGGGCTCTCAAGTCACATGGCAAGCAGGGCGCCACTGCTGGGAGGGACAGGAGGGCCTGAGGACTGTCCTGGCAATCGAGTGAGGGCATGCTGCGTGCTGAACCGGCACCTGGCGCCCTGGAGGGCTGGGCGAGCCCTTGGAGACACTGGCTGGAGACTTGGTGTCTAAGCACCCACCCACCCCAGGGCACCGGGCTGGCCACAGTCAATCCCAGCTCAAAATCTTCACTGAGGACTCTTTGTTTTGGGGTTTAACTTTAGTATTGGGGTGGTCAAAATATTCGTAACATGTTATGTTTTCCATAACATCTTTTTTTTTTTTTTTTGGCTCTGCGTGGTCTTAGTTGTGGCATATGCAATTTTTAATTCTTCAGTTGCATCATGTGAGAGCTTTAGTTCTTTAGTTGCAGCATGTGGGATCTAGTTCCCCAACCAGGGATAGAACCCTGGTACCCTGCATTCGGGAGCTCAGAGTCTTAGCCACTGGACCACAGGGAAGTCCCCATGTTTTCCATAACATCTTGTGGAAAAACCCAAATGAACTTTTTGGCCAACCCAATATCTTGAGTTGGTCTTCCCTGGTGGCATAGATGGTAAAGAATCTGCCTGCAAGGTGAGAGACCTGGGTTTGATCCCTGGGTTGGGAAGATCCCCTGGAGAAGGGCATGGCAACCCACTCCAGTATTCTTCCCTGGAGAATCCCAGGGACAAAGGAGCCGGGAGGGTTACAGTCCATGGGGTCACAAAGAGTCAGACACGACTGAGCAACTAAGCACCCACACATACACAATCAGTCCATCCTAAAAGAAATCAGTCCTGAATATTCATTGGAAGCACTGATGCTGAAGCTGAAACTCCAATACTTTGGCCACCTGATGTGAAGAGCTGACTTTTGAAAAGACCCGGATGCTGGCAAAGATTGAGGGCAGGAAGAGAAGGGGATGACAGAGGATAAGATGGTTGGATGGCATCACTGACTCAATGGACATGAGTTTGAGTAAACTCTGGGAGTTGGTGATGGACAGGGAGGCCTGGCGTGCTGCATTCCATTGGGTCGCAAAGAGTCGGACACGACTGAGCGACTGACACCCACACACACATACACCACACGTTATCTTGAGAATGGTTCTTTCTGACATTTCAGGACGGACACTCAAGGGGCGAACAGCATACAGAGAAAGCTGCTATTATATGTAAGCAGGCAGTGGACAAATATACACGTATGTCCATGTTCACATCTGCTGATTCCATGAGAGGGGAACAGAGGGGAACGGACCAGGATGGTAGTGAGACTTCTCTAAAAACACAGGGTGATACAGTTTTCACTTAAGTGATATGTTTTGTATAATCTAAAAAAAAAAAAGGTTTTAATTAAAAAAAAAAATCATGGCCTTTCGCGTTTCTGACCTAGACTTCAATTCTAGCATTTTATTATACAGGGCCATTCCGGCAAGAGAAATGATACACAAATAAGCAGCACCGCATGTGAGAGCAAGATGGAAACAACCGAAACGGCCATCCTCCTCGGGCTGCTAGCCCTCAGTCCGACTCACCGAGGTCACCATGCGGTGCTTACAATCAGGCAGCTCTTTAAGGGCTGACACTGCACGTGTGCCAATAGGTGGCGCTGTGATTTTTCCTGCCCTCCCCCCCCCCCAAGGGACTTCCTGGTGGTCCAGAGGTTAAGATTCTGAGCTCCCAATGCAGGGGGCCCGCATTGGATCCCTGGTCTGGGAACTAGGTCCCACATGCCACAACTAAGACCCAGCACAGCCAAATAAATTTTAAAAAGGGGGAAGGGGAGGAGCGGAATATAGATATAGTATACTACAGGCATGTGTAAGACATACAATGTATACATAGTATACATACAAACATGTACGTATTTGTTTATAAATCCTGCAAATATCTCTGGGAGGATACACAAGAAACTGGTAACAGTGGCTGCCTCCAGAAAAGGCTACAGACTGTTACAGTTTACCACCTACCCTTTTGAACTCTGTACCGAGTGAATCCATTACATATTCGCATACATGAATAAAACACACAGACACACCCTGCTTGTGCCTGGAACTGAGAGGAAGCGGGGCGGGAGGGCAGAGGTGCCTGGTGTCAGCCTTCCCAGGTGGCGCGCGAGGGAGTGATGGGACGAGAACCTTGACTTCAGCTTTCCTGTAACTAGTGGCGGGCTGGGGAGTTTTTTGTTTTTGTTTTTTTTAAGCTGAAAGATGTGCGATCCCAGGACCCTAAAGGACCAATGAGAGAAGCAGGTTCCCCGCGGACCCGAGTTCTGCGGATGGAGCGAGGGCTCCGTGGTGGGCGGAAATAGCTAAAAATCCCGGGAACGCCCCCTGCAGATTCAAGTGAGCAGAGCAAGCAACTCCATTTCTCTAAGCCTGAGTTTCTTCACCAGTAAAACGGGCAGAGAGGATTCGATAGTGGAAGACCCCTCTCTGGCACCCAGTAGAGGTGGACCAGGCACGCCCCTGTTTACAGCCCCGGAGAATGGCCCAGGGCACACCCGCAACCCACACACAGGCAGAGGTGAACAGTGAGCGCCCAAGTGCCCACGTAACCAGCGCTGAGGTCAAGGTCTGAAGCACAGTCTGCAGTCCAGCGCCTCTGCACATTCTTTCCTGATTGAATTCTCTCCCTCTCAGAGGTGAACCCCTTCCTGACTTGTAACAAACAGGACCTTTAATTTCCTGTGTGGCTTGTGGATCTTAGTTCTCCCATCAGGGGTTGAACCCAGGCCACGAGAGGGAAAGCACCGAGTCCTAACCACTGGACCACCAGGGAGTTCTCGGGATCTTCCAAATATTTCTCTTTTTTAACCACACACCCGCTGCTAAATGCTGTAATTCAGTTCTGCCTCTTTTTGGACTTTATTGAAATGGGGTTATGCTGTACATATTATTATGTGTCTAGCATCCTGCTTAACATTATGTTTGCAAGATAATTGCATGGAGCTGTGCAGATGGTTCATTTACCTTGCTAAGTAGTATGAACATCCACAATATTGATATTCATCCCAGTGTTGACTGTTTGCAGGCTGGGGCTATTACAGACAATACTGCTGGTGACATTTTTGCCTATGTGTCTACACGCGCCTGGACCTAACCCTGTGAATGTAACTGCTGGATCAGGGGGCATGCCTCTCTTCAATTACACTAGATACTGTTTTCCAGAGACGCGCTCAGGCATCATCCGCCAGTCTTTTTCAGTACACCACCACCATCTGGTGGCAGCTACGAGTATTGCAGGAAATAGAACAGGAAAAAGGATTTAAGCTGAATTGTGGGAGGTCCCTCCTACTTGAACTCTGTTTTGGTAACAAAACTGTCAAGTATTCTGTGATATCCTAGGGTTCAGTGTTCATGGAAGCAGCGAGTTATCTCCTGGCTTGTTTACATATCCACACAGCATCTAGAATGGCACAGGTGTGCACACAGCAGGTAAGACTGCGAATCAACCATGGTGCTTCAGGCCCGTGCTCTCAGACTGATGCCAAAGCCTGCCAGAGGTTTTATCTGGGGCATGAGCTCGGAATCCCTTCATTCATTTGAGTGTTTACCGAGATCCTGGCTTTGCATCTGGTTCCTGATAATCCACCCACTTTCCACCCTCCGAACCAAACAAGGATGGCTCTGGCCTGACCAGTGCCCTTCGCCCAGGGGTATGTCCTCCTAATACTGCCCGGACACCCACTATGAGGCTAGGGGTCAACTTTCATACCTTTTCCTATCACTCAGTGATGCTTTTCCAGAAGGAACGAATCCCTGGAACAGATGGGTCATGAGATACTATCCCACTTCAGTCTCTGGGAGATGAGGGAACTGCTTATCCTCAAGGAGGTCTGGATAGCAGGAGGCCATGCAGCTGCAAGCACTTCAGCTCATATAATCCTCAACAACTCTGTGAGGCAGGTATTGATCCTGCCCACCTGACTGACGGTGGGAGAAGGGAAGTCACGTGCCCAGAGTTAAGTCGCGGAGTGAGGACTTGAACCCAGGCCTGCCTGACCCCAAAGCCCTGCTCCTACCAAACTCACTCTCTTCTGCGCCAACAAACCAACACTGGGTTTGATTCCGCCAAACCGTGGCCATGGGCAATCTTACCCAGTAGTTGTTCCAGAACCAGCCCCACTCAGGGCGCCAGCCCCAAGTCAGGGGCAGGACTCTGCATGCGTGCACTCACCCCATCCCCTCTTTCCAGACCAAAAAGCCTGAGCATTCAAGACAAAGATAAGCAAAGCACTCTGACTTCATGGAGATCACCATCTCAGACCTGCCACCAGAGAGAAAAGATTCCAAGCTACAAAGCACAGGGCAGGATAAGCACTGGCAGTGTCTCCCATGTAGTGGCCACAGACATCAACAAGAAAGGAAACAGAGTAACAAAACAGGCTTCTAAGCACCACTGGGACTTCCAATTTATGCACAATAAATAAAAAAGAAATTTCATCTGCAGAGGACCCCATGGAGGGATGCAGAGCTAAGAAAGCTGTTGCTCCTGGGATTGGGGACCTTAGAAAGAAGGAGAAAAAGAGGAAAAGCGGCTGTGAAAAGGAAAACTGGTGATAAGGATACGAACGATTCTAGACAAAGTACCTTCACAGACACACAGACCCAACAGCTCTGCTCCCCACAGCAGTCCTGCGAGGCAGGCAAGGCTCAGATGAGGAAACGAAGCTCAGAAGAGATACGACTCATCCACAAGGATCAGCTACGAAGCGAAGTGGGGACCGTGGACTCCAGGCCCAGGGCTTGGTGACCCACCCTGGGAGCCCCCAGCTCAGTGGGCCGGGATCTGAGGGCTCCTGCCTTGGGAAAGGTGCTTCCTGATCCTGTAAAAACTCGCCTTGGCTGACTGCTCTTTTTAGCAAAGTTTTCTCCAGGCTTGAGACCCTAGTGGTCCAGCGGTTAACACTGCACTGCCACTGCAGGGGGCATAGGTTCGATCCTTGGTCAGGGAACTAAGATCCCACATGGGAAGCACCCCACTCCACCTCCCAAAATAGCTTTAGTTAGAGAAGATATATCATGGCCTTTTACCATTTACCTCTGTAGTCATCCTCCCCAAAACTCATATCCCAGTCTAATAATGAGAAAAATGTCAGGCAAATCCCAACTAAAGGATAACCTATGAAATACCTGACCAGTACTCCTTAAAACTGCCTAGGTCATTCACAAAAAGAAAAAGTCTAGAACTGGCACAGCCCAAAGGAGCCTAAATCTAACATAGTATCTTGGATGGACTCCTGAAACAGTAAAAGGTTATGAGGGAAAAACTGAGGAAATCAGAATAAAGTACGGACTTGAGTTCGTAATAGGGCTTTCCAGGTGGCTCGGTGGTAAAGAATCCATCTGCCAATACAGGAGACACAGGTTCTATCCCTGGGTCGGGAAGATCCCCTGGAGGAGGAAATGGCAACCCACTCCAATATTCTTGTCTGGGAAATTCCATGGACAGAGGAGCCTGGCAGGCTACAGCCCATGGGGTTGCCAAGAGTTAGACAGGACTGTTGATATTGGCTTATTAATTATAACAAGTGTACCATACTAATGTAAGAAGGTAATAATAATGAAACTGGGTGTGCATATATAGAAACTCTGTATTACCTTCGCAATTTTTCTAAAACTGTCCTAAAATACAAAGTTTATTTAAAAAGAGAGCAAGAGATTGAGATCTAAGGAACATAACAACCAGATTAAGACCATGGATCCTAGTTTAGACAAAACAACAAAAAATGTCCACTTGGGAACTATTAGAGAAGTCTGCCTAACTGGGTATTTGGTGACAATGGAATTATTAAGTTTATTCCCTATGAAGATAAGATTCCTTTCACTATGCAGAGAAATGTTCTTTTTTAAAGACACATGCTGAAAAAAGAATGTTGGTTTTGTTTGCTTTTTGCAGGATCTCAGTTCCCTAATCAGGGATGGAACCCGCCGCCCCTACAGTGGAAGAGCAAAGTCCTAATTGTTGGACCACTAGGGAAGTCCCAGGAATGTTGGTTTGCCCTCAGAATAAACTCCAAACTCCCACCCAATGCCTAGATCTGAATCCCTGTAAACTGGTGCGAGGTGCTAATTTAGCAGCACTAAATCCTTCTCTCTCATTTAGTACCACTCTCGGCTTCACTCACCACAATGCTGCCACATCAGCCTTCCTTCTGGCTCCTCCTGCTCTAGGGTCTTGGCCTGGCCTGTGCCTTCCAGCCAGGGCCAAACCAGAAGTAGTCCCTTCCTCCCCTTGCTCTTCTTCATCAGCCTGCTTTCTTCAGCACCTCAGCTTTTTTGTCAACCATGTGTCTCCCTCCGCTAGCATGTAAATTCCCTGAGGGCAAAGATTTTTTCCCAACTTGTTGGCCATCTCGCCAGCATTTAGAACAATACTTTGCTCACACAGTGCCTGCCCAACAAACACCTGTCGGGTGAATAATTCAATAGGTCTGAGGCCAGAACAACTACAGGTGCCATAAGCCCTTCCGAGTGACTGCTATTTCTCTTGATGGTGAAACAAGATAAAGAGGTTTTAAAAGAGCACTCAACTTTTTTTTTTCCCCTCCAAGGGGCTTCAATCCATTCCCATTTATAATCTCACCTCTAACCGAGAAGGAATGTAGACAGGTGGAAACGGTCCTGGACCTGGGTTCCAGGCCAGACTCAAGCCACTTGTGAACCTGGACGCTGTGTGGGCCTCAGAGGCATTACAGACACTACGAAAGTCTGCCTTCGCTGCTGAGAGACGGCCCTAAGAGAGCCCTTTCCCAACAACTCACTTCTAACTGTTATCTCATCAGGCACCTAGGAGACCGCCCCATCCTTACCAATAGCAAACTCCACCAGGGTCTCATTCTCCTCCGACAGCGAATCGAGGAATAAATCCAGGACCTGCAGCTGCCGCAGATACTGGTAGTTAGAGGGGTCATAGGCGAAGTTGGCGAGGTTGGCCAGCACCTGCTCCTTGGCGTCTGCGGTGGAGAAGCGGGCAGTGGCGCCAGGGCCCGGGCGGTGGTCGCGGCCGAACCCCAGCCCGGTCCCCCTGCCCCCCCCACCCCGAGGCACTCACCTTGGCTCTGCGTCTCCTGGAATTCCGTGACCAGCGCCTGCAGGTACCCCAGCCTACCGACGTGGGGGTCTACCTTCGGCTTCTGGGCCATGCGCGGGCGGCGAGGGGCCCCGGGGAGCGGGCGGGAGAGTGTGGAAGGCGAGGCTGGGGATAGGGGCGAGGACCCCACCTGATTCCGCGGGGCCAGGGAGGGGAAACAGGTTCCTTTCCTGGCTCCAGGCTCTGCAGCAGCTTGCAGCTGAGACTGGGCTGTGGGAGACGCGGTGGGGCCTCAAGACCTCGTAGGAGTTGGGACTGAACACCTAAGTTGGTGAGCAGGAGACGAGGACCCACCCGCGCGCCGTAGGAGGGAGGGGCAGCGCCCAGCTGGGCGGGACGTTCGGCTCGGTCCCGGACTTCCGGGGGAAGCGGCGCTTAGCCCCGCCCAGAGGGCGGAAGGGGCGGGGCGGGGCGATGGGTAATGGGCGGGGCGGGGCGGGGCGGGGCGGGGCGGGGCGGGGCGGGGCGGGGCGGGGCGGGGCGGGGCGGGGCGGGGCGAGGCGGCGAGCGGGTTGGGCCGTCGCTGAGCTGAGTGTGCCTGCGCTGCCCGCTTCTAGCGTTTTGTCTCTTGCAGGCGGCGAGCCTCCTCTTGATGGAAGTGGTAACTGAAGCCTGCGGTTGTGTTGAGGCGTGCCCCTAGAGCCCTTAGGAGCTCAGAGGTGCCAGGGGTCGCCTGTGTGGGAGACTGTCGGGGTAGAAGCACCTTCAGATGCCCCCGCGCTTGGTCGCAGTCCCCGCCCCTCCACCATCAAGGGACGCCCTGGAGACGCGAGCGTCGGCTCCTTGTGTCCCCTCTGTGGGTCTTCTGACACTACCTTCTGGTCGGCTCTTCCCAAAAGCCCAGTGAGGACTTCCCTGGTGGTTCAGTGCTTAAGACTCTGTGCTCCCAGTGGAGGGGACACGATTGGATCCCTGGTGGGGGAACTATGGCCCTGTATGCCCGTGGCGAGGCCAAGATGAAAGCAAAAGTCAGTGAGCCTGGTATCCTCTGCTCCCCAACCCCGAGCTGAGCTTGCCAGGTGGCGGGGCGCACCCGGGGCAGCACCATCGGACCCCAGAAATACCACTTTGGTGGCTTTCTGGGTTGTGGGGAGCCCAGAATGCTGAAGCCCTTCTATCTAGTCCTTTTTCGGGGTTTCTCAGGAAGGGGGCAGGTGACCCACACTTCACAGGCACAGGGGACAGAGCACCAGGGAGGAAGGTGGCCCTCTCAGACTCCAGGGTGCTTGAAAATGTGGGGATAGAAGCGGCTTAGACTGTGAGTTTCTGAAGGGCAAGGGCCTTGTGCAAGGACAAAGTGACGGCCACACTCCAGCTTGCCACAGCCCCACTGGGAGCAGCCCCCACCTGGTGGGCCCAGGTGCCTGTGATCAGCCCTAGCCCTATGCACACACCTGGGGCTTGGGGACTCTGGCTGCTTCTTGCAGGGCAGTGGCCCCAGGCTCCTCACCAGGCCCGTCACATTCTAAAGAGAGCTGATTCGACCTGGGGAAGTATTTTATCTCAGTCCAAGGCGGCCAGGGGGCTTCTCTGCTTCTGTCTGGATGGGGCAGTAAAGACCTAGGGACAGGACAGATGTGGGCTTTACCCCACACTGGTCAGGAAATGCTCTAGACCCTCTCTAGAGGAATCCCAGGATCAGCCAAGTGTGGGTTCTGGAATCTGATGGGCCATCACATCCTCTGTTACTTGTCCCTCCCTAAGGCTTTGGAAAAGACCCTGATGCTGGGAAAGATTGAAGGCAGGAGGAGAAGGGAACGACAGAGGATGAGATGGTTGGATGGCATCACCAACTCAATGGACATGAGTTAGAGCAAGCGCCAGGAGTTGGGAGATGGACAGGGAAGCCTGGCGTGCTGCAGTCCATGGGGTTGCAGAGTTGGAAATGACTGAGTGCCTGAACTGAACTGAATTAAGGCTTCTGAGGCCCTCACCTCTGCGAAGAATTCTTAAGTCCTTGGTTTTGTAACCAGGTCTTACTCCTCTCTGCCCAGTTCCTGAGACATAGTAGTTCCTCAATAATATTTGTTGAAGGAATTCTGCCCAGAGATGATTGCCACTCTTGCAGGGGAAGGGAGTGGGGGAGGGCAGGCAGAGGAAGTCAAAGTTCTCTATCCTACATGTTTACTAATAGTATCTTTTTTCCTTGAAAAATCAGTTTTCAAGAGTGGGCCTAAAAGGGGATGCATGTTTCAAAGTCATGTGGCTACCAGCACCAAAAAGTATTCATTTAGGGACCTCCCTGGTAGTTAAGTGATTAAGACTCAGCGCTTTCCACTGCAGGGGGTATGGATGAGTTTGGTCATTGGTCCTAGTCAGGGAACTTCAAGACCCCACATGCCATATATGCAGTGCTTTAAAAAAAAAGGTATTCATCCACCCACCAGCCCCAACGCTCTCCTTTTCCACTCAGTTAAGATGAAGGAGGCAGGACATGGTAAAATGTGCCCAGATGCGCCTCCGCCCCCCTTCAGCGCACAAGCTGTGGACGGTGATCAAGTGCAGACAGGATGGGACACAGGGAGGCAATGGAGGTCTTTAGGATCAGACTTTTCAGACTGGAAGAGACCTTAGCTTATCTAGGCCAACCTTCTCTGTTTTCTGGGTGCCCAGAGTCAAGGCGGCAAATTGTGGCAGTCAAACATCAATTCAGGTTCCATTCCAGCTCAGAGCCCTTTGCCTCACCTCTGTACTACCTTTTTTGGCCATAAGGGGGCACCCATGGGTCCTGGAAAAGACTATCCAGAAGGGTGCTTACTCATGCCAGTTGGACTTGTGCAGGAGGAGGGCTGGAGCAGGTCATAAAAAGAAAATCAGTTCTCTCTGATAAGACTTTCTTGCTAAAACCCAGTTGAGCTTGAATCAACAAACAAGGTCCAGGGTGGGAGTAGCCCTGAAGGGGGATGGGAGCAAACTTACTCCAGGCCATTTTTCAGCTTCATTACTTCACAGGGTTTATAACCTGTTGCAGAAAATGTTCTTGTGTGTATAATTCAAACAAACTCTGTTTTCCTATTCCCTCGGTTAGTACCCTGTTGCGACAAGCCTGGGCTGATGACAGGCAGCTCCCATGTGATGATGACCTCAGGGAAGGCACCGGCGAAAAGAATATGTGTGTGTGGGGGGAGCTCTGACCTGCAGGCCCCATGCACAGGCCAACAGGGACCAGGGGTGGCCTGGCAGGTGGCCCAGCCGGCTCCTTACCCCACGGCTGATGCCTCTGACACAGCAGGGAGAAAAGAATGACAGGAGAGGGGAGTGAAAGGGCTTCTGTTGCGAAAGCAGCTCCATTTCACAGAGGTCTTGGGGCCCTGCCCAGCAACCCTTCCTCCCCACATCTGATGGCTGGCTCCCTGCACCCAACACTGATCTTCCAGTTGAGATACAGGGTGGGGCCAAGGAGGGAGGAGACCCTCGAGCAGGCCCTGAGCAGGCAGAGGTCTCTCAGCCTTGAGTGATTCTAGGGCCCAAGCCAGGGGCTCCCCTCCAGTTCTCTGCACAGGTTCCCCACCCAACATTTAATCTGTCCACGCCCTGCATCCGGGCCCACACCTCCGCCTGGCCCTCTGTCACAACTCCTTCTCTCTCGAGGCCCTTCTTGCCAAGGTTCCAGGCAGCAAGGGGCCCAGCAACCTGTGCTGGGGGCAGCCCTTAGGGCAAAGGCTGGGCCACCTGGGAAGAAGGGGGAGCAGGAGGGACTCGGAGGAGGGGCGAGCTCTCCGGAACGGTCTGGAGAGTGATGGATAAAGAGATCACATGGGAGGCATCCAGGCTGGACTTAAGGGTCCAGTGTCTTGAGCTGTAGCAGCAGCAAATAGGCAGGCGGCTGAGCCAAGCCGGCCACAACAGACCAGAGCTGGGCTCAGACCCACCTTCCTAGGCCCCAGGGGCTCTGGTGCCCAAGGGAAAAGTTAGGAGGACCTGCTCCTGGATTCTGCTCATTGGAAGGAACCCTGAGTGTTTGGAGGCCAGCCTCTGAGTCCCAGCTCCTGGTTGAGTCCTGACCTGCAGAGCCGGGATGGCCTTCGGGTCAGGCCTGCTGGGCAGCCCTTCAGCCCAGCCTCTGACGAAGCAGCCAGATGTCCGCTTCCTGGGCTGAGGCAGGACTCGCTGACTTCAGGGCTCAGAAGCTACTCACACAGGTGAGTGACCCCGGGGCTCAGACGCTGGTCACATACATGATCTCGACACGCAGCCGCTTCTCAGGACTGTCCGTGTCCTCCATGGCGAGGCCCTGCTCTGGGGCAGCTGCTGGGATGGCTCCTTCGGCCTCAGCCCGTGGGCCCTGCCGCTCCTTCTTGCCCAGGACACAGAAACTGCCGCTCATGAAGAGGGCAGCCGAGACGAGGAAGAAACTTGACATGTAGAAAACGTAGCTGAAGTCGTTGGTGGCGTCCAGGAGGAGTCCTGGGGGCACAGAGAGCAAGTCAGGTCACTGCCCGGGACTACCGGGTCCCCACACCCCCTAAACCGTGTGCTCTGTGAGGGCAGGGGTTCTGTCCCTGCCGCCTCCCCAGCACTGGCTGGTACCCCGTTGGCATTCGTTAGGTATTTGTTGAATGAAAGGAAAGAGAAGCAAACCAGCCTTGGCCTGGGCAGCCAGTCCTCGGGCCGGAAGAGCACTTCAGGGCATGGTTCCTTCTCCCTTAGTGGCAGGCGGCCAAGGACTCGAGGGCCAGTGGCGCCTGGGGCATCTGCTCAGCCATGCCCTGGGCCCTCGTCAGCTCTCCCCGCTCGTCAACCCTGGAGAACTCCCTTGAAAACTGGGACTCCCAGTGTCACACGCGGCGGGGGTGGAGGGGGTGGGGTGGGGAAGTCCCCGTCATCTGACTGTGATAAGCACGCTGTCTGTCGACTGTTACCCCCCAAGCCCAGCACCGCAGGCTCCACACACCTCCCCCTTCACTCTGAATGTCACACGCTCAGTTGCCCAGCACGGCCACGCCAGTGGCTCTCTGCTTCCATATCTGTCTGCTTCCCTTCCAGCACGAAATCACCACCATGATCACAAAGGTGCCTCTTTGCCCCAATCCTCGACTCTTCCACCAGAGGCTGAGCCCTGAGCGGTGGGGACCAGTGCTGTGTGTCCAGCCCTGCCCACCCGGTGACTGGCACGGGGGAGGGACAGTTACAGCTGGCGTTCTCAGCTGCGTTTTGCAGACGACACTGTGACTCACAGAAGGAGCATGACTTGCCCAGGGCCCTCAGGCAGGAAGAGGGAGGAGTAGGATGTTAATAGCAGATACCACGCGTACACAGCTTCTACCACGTGCCACGCTCTCTGCTGACCTCTTTGCTGCATGACCTGTGATCCCCACAAACAAGCCTATGAGGTGGATTCTATTGTCATCCCCACTTTGCTGATAAGAGAACAGAGGCACAAAGGGGAAGACAAGAACTGAGGTAGGTCTGGTACCAAAAGCCTTATTTTTGACTGTTTATACCATGATCGCCAGCTGGGGAACAGGCTGTGGCCAGTCCCCTGAGGTGATTGAGAAAATCACAAATAGGGGCTTCCCTGGGGGCTCAGATAGTAAAGAACCTGCCCACAATGCGGGAGACCAGGGTTTGATCCCTGGGTTGGGCAGATCCCCTGGAGAAGGGCATAGCAACCCACTCCAGTATTCTTGCTGGGAAAATCCCATGGACAGAGGGGCCTGGCGGGCTTCAGTCCACGCGGTCGCAGAGAGTCGGACACGAGTGAAGCGACATGGCACGCAGGCACCCCACCCAGGCCACCCCCTGCCTGCCCTCCCTTCCCAGGAGCCTCACCAGCCAGCGGCGGGGAGATGAGAATGGAGATGCTCTCCAGGACGGTGAAGAGTCCCAGGGCGCTGGAGAACCGGTCCATGGGCACAATGTCCATGAGGACCTGGAAGAGCAGGGCACCGATGCCGCTCATGGACACGCTATACACCAGGCAGTAGCCCACCAGCACCCGGAAGTCGGCCGACGCCACGCACACCAGGTTGGTGAGCCCGTTGAGCAGGGCCGCCAGGCTGAACAGGTACTTGCGGTGACCCGCAAACTCCCGGCGGCCCGCCACCAGCCCAGCCATGGGCCGCAGGAAGATGTTGCTAAAGCCGATGACGGAGATGAGCAGGGCCGCCTTGTGTTCATCCACCCCGTGCCGAACGGCGTACGGGACCAGGAAGACGTGGGGCAGCGGGAAACCCATGATCATCCAGACAACCCCCAGCGAGTACACGCGGTAGCCCACGTTGTCCCGCAGGACGTCAAAGGCCAGGTGGCGCCGGATGGCCCGGCCACACGCCGCTGGGCAGCCTCGCGAGGGTCTCTTGGAAGGCGAGGGGAGGCCTTCTCTGGCCTCCCGGGTCACGCTGGCAGGCACGGGCCTCACGACGGCCCCGCAGACACAGCAGTGGAGAAGGACCCCGCCGAAGATGAGGAAGGTGCCTCGCCAGCCCAGCTCCTCCAGGAGGTAACGGGAGAGCAGCGGCCAGAGCATGATGCCCAGGGAGACGCCCGCCGAGGCCAGCGCGTTGGCCAGCACCCGCCAGCGGGTGAAGTATAGTCCCAGCACGGTGATGCTCGACTGAAAGCTGAAGCACATGCCCAGGCCTGTGGAGGGAGAGTGGGGGACCAGCTCCAGGGCACACCCAGCGTGGGGACCCTGGGGTCACGTCCCGGGTCTGTCCTCCTTCCGTTCCAGCCCAGACCCACTTCCAGGTGCCCAGGAGTTTCAGATGGAATCAGCCCACCACACCACCTCCCTGGAAGCATCCCGCCCCCCATCAGATCTGCCCTCCCAAGGTTGCCGGAGGGGGGAACATCCCTGTTCCCACGGGCAAGGCACCAGGGGATGTTCAAACACCCAGATTGGGTGAAGTCTCTCCCCTGCTTAACACCTTCCAGAGATTTCCCTTCACACAGAGGAAAAAAGCCAAAGTATTTACTCTGCCCTGGAAGGCTCTACACGGGCTGGCCCCTGGCCACGTCTGGGTGCCATCTCAGGCCACTCGCCATGATAAAGCCCTATCAGCCGCACGTCCCTCCAGCAACTTCCCTTTCCCAGGTGCATCCATTTTCTCCTCTTTACTGTTAACAGATCATTCTCCTCCACTGTGATTTCTTCCGTGAAAACAAAACTCTCTCTTGACCCCAGTCTCTTCTGGATACCGGCCTGTGTCTCTGTTCCCTTATATCAAAATTTCTTGGAAATCCTGTCTCCACTGTCTTCAATTTCCTCCTTCCTGTTCTTTCTTTTTTTCGGCAATATTACACGGCTTGTGGGATCGCAGTTTCCCAAGCAACTCAGGCCATGGCAGTGAAAGCCCAGAATCGTCCTAGGCCACCGGGCAACTCCCCTATTGTTCTCTTTTGAACAAATCAGACTTTCATCCTTACCTCTGCTCCAGAATTATCAAGGCTGCTGCCCTCCACATTACAAAGTCACAGATGGAGTCTGATGCCCACTCAATCTGATCCATCAGTGGCTTCACGGTCCCTCCCTCCTCCTCCTCCTGGAGCATTTTCCTCACTTCCTTTGTCAAGAAACCCCTCTCCTGGTTCTCCTCCCACCTCTCTGTCACTTCTTCCTGCCCAGGCCGCGAACCACTGGAGTGTCCGTGTCCTGGGCCCCAGACCCCAGTCTTTATCATCCGTCCTCCCTCATTCCCTTAGTGACAGCAGGGTGATAACCTCATCTCAAGACCTGAATACTAGGGGTCTCAGGACTCCCCAGCTGGCCACTCCAGCTCAGGGCCAGACCAGGTGTGTCCAAACCTGAGCTTCCCACCCGCCCGTGAACCTGCTCTTCCCCTTGAGTCTGCATCATAGTTAGTGGCCACCCCTCTCTTCCATTCCACCCCTGGTATCACCCTTGGCTCTTGGGTCATCCTGGCATCCTTCTCTGCACCTCACCTGCAATCCTGAACGAGACCCTCTCCCATCGCCTCCATTGCGTCACGCTGGTTTAAGGTTGCAGCCGCCTCCTGCTGGGTGATGACCATTCCCCCGCCTGTTCTTTGCTCTCAGCCTAGCCTCCTGTGGTGTGCTCACACCACCACAGCTAGGGCCCTGCCTGCGTGCATGCTTGCTAAGCTGCTTCAGTCATGTCCGACTCTTAGGGACCCTATGGACTGTAGCCCACCAGGCTCCTCTGTCCATGGGATTCTCCGGGCGAGAATACTGGAGTGGGTTGCTATGCCCTCTCCTCCAGGGGATCTTCCTGACCCAGGGATCGAATCCACATCTCTTACATCTTCTGCACTGGCAAGTGGGATCTTTACCACTAGCACCCCCTGGGAAGTCCCCAGAGTAGTACCTAGTTCTTCACAAACAGCAGCTGAATGACGTCCCTCCGCCCAAACCCCTCACAGGGCTTCCCATCTCACTACAAAGCCTTTGAGGAACTAAACCCTATCTGGCCTTCCCTGCTGCCACACCGCCCCACCCCCCATCTCCTTGACCTTTGTTCATGCCCTTCTACCCTATTGGGCTTCCCTGGTGGCTCAGTGGGTAAAGAATCCACCCGCAATGCGGAAGACTTGGGTTCGATCCCTGGGTTGGGAAGATCCCCTAACCCACTCCAGCATTCTGGCCTGGAGAATTCCATGGACTATACAGTCCATGGGGTCCCAGAGTTGGACGCTTTCACTTTCACTTCTATCCTATCGGTGTCCTCAGTGCTCCAAGAGCATTCCTGGGCCTTTGGTCTTACTGCTCCTTCTGGAATGTTCTTCCCTGGGGAGCCTGGTGGCAGATGCCTCACCTCCTTCTTGCCAAATGTCACCTTCTCTGCTCTAAGGCCTTCTCTGACAGCTCTGCTGAAAGCAGCAAGCTGGGACTTCCCTGGTGGTCAGAGTTAAAAGACTCCATGCTTCCACTGCAGGGAGTGCGGGTTCCACCCCTGGTCTGACAACCGAGATCCGACAAGCCTCAGGCACAGCCAAAAAAAAAAAGCAGCAACCTCCCCCAACCCTGCTATATCTTTTGCACTGGCTGTTTTAGTTATTCCATCTCTTTACTTGTCTAATCTCTGCCCAACCCCACCTGGACAAGGACACCATGGCATCAGCTGTCCTGTCTTCCTGGGCACTTGTCAGGACTGACCCTCATTACTTATCTGTTCATTGTTCCTCTGCCTCGAGTGGCTGTGAGCAGCCCCAGAGGATTCGGAGCTTTGCCCGCCCTGTTCACCACGCCTGGCCCTTTTCAGTCTCGTACCCAGTACCCACCCAGTAACTCTCGAAAAGGAATGACAGTCACCTGTGATGAATCCTGCCGTGAGGTAGAGCTGGCCGAGGGTGTGGCAGAAGGAGCCGGCCACCATGCCCAGGCTGGCCAGCATGCCGCCCAGCATCATCGTCGCTCTGCAGCCAAAGCGTCCCACCAGGATACTACACAGGGGGCCTGTGGGGAGGGGGCAGGCGGCAGGTGACAGCTGAATGATGAGGTCAGAGGAAGGGAGGGGGCTTGGGAGGGGGTTCCAGGAGGAACTAGCAGGTGGCTTAAAGGGCACAAGCCCCAGGGCTGCCCTGGGGGCTCAGTGGTAAAGAATTCACCTGCCAATGCATGAGACACGGGTTCAAATCCCTGATCCGGGAAGATCCCACATGCCGTGGAGCAATGAAGCCCATGCACCACAACTACAGAGCAATGAACCTGTGCTCTACAGCCCGGGAGCCTCAACTACCAAAGCCAGTGTATCCTAGAGCCTGTGCTCCACGACGAGAAGCCACCACATTGAGAAGCCCGCACACAGCAGCTGGAGAGGAGCCCCCACTCGCTACAACTAGAGAAAAGCTTGCATAGCAACAGAGACAGCACAGCCCAAAATAAATAATAAGTGCGTGCGTGCTATCACTCAGTCGTGTCTGACTCTGCAACCTATGAACTGGAGCCCGCCAGGCTCCTCTGTCCATGGGATTTCCCAGGCAAGAATACTGGAGTGGGCTGACATTTCCTCCTCCAGGGGATCTTCCTGACCCAGGGATCGAAACCTGGATCTGCTGTGTCTCCTGCATTGGCAGGTGGATTTTTTTTTATCATTGAACCACCCGGGGAAGCCCTCAATTAAAAAAAAGGCACAGGCACAAGTCCTGGAACACACAAGCCTGGTTCTGATCCCCACCCTGCTCAAGACTGGCTCCAGGCCGAGCACGGCCAGTCCCTCTCTAGGCCTTGGTTTCCTCCTGCAGAGGCTGAGGGGTCAGGCGGGGTGATGTCTGAGCAGCTGTGAGGTGAGGTGCTGCAAATATTCACTTTCATCCTGACCAGGATCCCCAGGGGGACAGACTAAGGCCCTTCACTGCACTGACCAGAAGCTGCATCCATCTGGGTGAAATCGTGACCTGGGTGGACGCCCCTCGCAGGGGCTGGTCTCAGTGGACCACAGTCCCAGGGCAGCTACATCACGGTGAGCACCTCCAGTCCCTGTTCCCCACTCCCCCATCCTCAGGAGGACTACCTGCAGTCCTCCCATCATCCTTCAATCTGTTCAGGGTGGGCAACCGGGGCCTTGGGCTACCCTGCACCACCTCGCTCCGGCCTCTGGAGAAAAGTGGGTGGGGAACCTTCTCCCGTCCCCCATTCCCTCCAGCCCCCACCAAAGTCTTGCATCACTAGACGTTTGGCTTCTGGTGAAGAGAGGCCTGTCCTCCCCCACCTCTACCCTGAGCTGCTTTCTCATCAGTGCAGACCCAGAGTAGAAGTGAGCCAGTCCTGGCCGGCTGCTCCTTGACAACTCACAGGGCCCCATTCGCCAAACACCTTGCCCGTGCCGCCCTGCCCTCCCAAATACATACAGTAGAGTTTCTCCAGAGTTAACTCTCCCAGAGCGCAGCCAAAGGGACAGAGAAAGTGTGTGTGTACACGCAATGTGAGTTTGGCTGCTTGGTGTGGCTGTGAGCCAGTCTGAGTGTGGGAGTAATAGTGGAAGTGAGTGGCCCATCCTCAGACATAATCAAGGAGAGGCAGCCACAGAGGGAGAGGTGAGGCTTTGAAATGGACATGACCGCTGACCCACACACCTTTCCCACCCCCATACTTTGACCTGACTTTGGAAAGGTGACATTGGGGAAAACCCTGAGTCATCATGTGTGGGGCGGGGGCTGGGATGTGTGCCAGCTTAGCTGAGATAGCAGAGGGTGCTGGGGTGGGGCACTGGGAGGCAAATGTTCCCTCTGCATGGGCATGGTATCTGCCCCAAACTCACTCTACAGCATGGGCAAGGCCTTGGATACTCCGTGCTGGCTTGTCTTCATCTCTAAAATGTGTGGGTTTGGGGGGTACTTAGGATCAAGGATACTTTCAAGTTTAAAATTTCCACAATACCCCGAATGAGCACAGACTAAAGGCGTGTGTGCGTATGTAAGACAGACACATAGGAGTCCTGGGCCGACAGGAATGTTGTCATGCCTCCTGGGCGTGGGTCTAAAGCTGGCTGGGGAGCGGGGTCCCCACTGAATGCCGGGTTCCTAGTCCCTGGCCCAGACCCCTCTCCGGTTGCAGAGAAGGGGCCATCTGAGATTCACGCTTCTGCCCATGCTTGTTGGCTGAAAGGCTGTGTGGTCTGAGCCAGGCCTGGCCTTGCTCCTTGCCCCGAGCCCATGCCCCAAGCAGCAGGTTCAGGGGTCATGTCAGTGAAGGTGGCTCCTAGCCCAGGCTGACTTCCCTCCCGGTGCCGGTGGAGGGTGGGGAGATGGATCACCTCAGACAGGCAACCACGGGTGGGGAGAGCCCGGCGGGCTGTCCAGTCGAGCCCCAGCAGAGGTCACTGCCCATGGAGTCTCCCTGGAGACCTCCCAGGAGTCAGGGGGCAGGCCTGCGAGCCCAAGGCTACCGTGGAGAACCCACCCGGGCCCCTTCCCTTTCCCTGGGGTCAAGGTGAGCCCTTTGCATCTCTGGAGAAGGCAACCAGGAACCGAGGGGACCACTCTCCATCTCCACAGCCCTCTGCTTCCTGGTCAGAGATGGGGTTCTCGCTCTGCCCCCCTCTTGCTCCTGGGGTCCTTCTCCAGCCCTGCTTCCTGTCCTGAAGCCCTGATGAGGGCTGCTTCTACTGCCCGAGCCCTCAGACCTGGCGGGACCCCGTGATCTTCTCTGCAACCCTGTGTGGGAGGTGGGCAGCCTGGGGCTGCTGGCTGTTACCCACAAATGGCAGGGGGAAAAACTGAGGTTCCGAGAGATCACCCCGCGGGAAGCCTCGCCGTTCTGTGCCGAGGGCCCCCACACTCCTACGGTCTGGCTTGATCCTCCCACACTCATCAGGAGAACCGGCTTTACATCTTGGGGGCCTCCCTGCCCTGTGCCCCTCCCCGGCCCAGTCCAACCAAGCCCAGCCCCACAGGATCCTAGGCGGGGGAACTGGCCCTGCTGAAATCAAGATGACATCCCAGGAATTCACAGCACCAGGCAAAACCTGTGGCCCCAGAGAGAGGGACCCAGGAGGCCAGAGAGGTTGCGGCTGCCTCCCTTCCCCCCAGGGCTCCTTCTGATCCCTCCCAGCATCCCAGCCCACACCCGGTCCCCACCCCCCCGCCCTGCCCTGCTCACCCCCTGCATGGAGCATGGCTGTCAGGATGGAGGGGAACCAGGAAGTCTCGCTGTTGCTGGCCTGGAACTCACGCTGCAGTTCGGTGAAGAAGATGCCGATGCACGTGGGGAAGCCCAGGGTGAGGCCCTGTGTCACCACGGAGGCCAGCAGCACCACCCAGGCCCAGCAGCCCTCGGAGCGCTCCAAGGCCTGGGGCATCCTTGGCTACGAGTGCTGCGGCCACAGCCTGACCGCCACCCAGGTCGCCTGGGGAAGGGACAGAAGGGAGCTGCCAGCCGGCCCTGGCCCCCCTGCCGCCGTGGCTGGGCGGCTGGACCCGTCCCTTCCTCTCACCCCGGCACCGGGTTCGGCAGAGGGGCGCCGCCCCCTGGGAGGTGGCCAGAAGTCCATGCACTGGCCTTGGCATCGCCTTTCCCCTACTTCTCAGAGCCAGCCTGGCAGGAGGGACAGGAGGGGCCGGCAAGTGAGCCACTGTGGGCCCGCGCGGGCGGGCGGAACGCTTTCCAGCTGTGCCGTCATCTAGGGGTCAGCAGGTGGGGCTGCCCGCCCGGCCCAGCCGAGGCCGCGGCGCCGGCGAGCGCGGTAACTGCCGGGAGAGGAGCCGCCGTCTGGAGCCGCTCAGCCCCGGGCCGCACAGGCACACAGTGACACCTCTCCAAACGTCCCGAACAGCCGACCTGCTTCCCGCGCCCGGGCACAGCCAGGCTCACAGTCAGAGCCGCGCTGACGGCCCGGGAGCCTGCGGGCGGGGCGGCCGAGCGGACGGCCGCGGCACAAGGCGCGCCACAGCGCAGCGGCCACCGCGCAGCGTCCGAGCCGAGCCCAGGCTCCCTGCAGCGTCCCTGTCACGGCGCTCCCGCTCACCGCCAAGAGGCCGCCCACCGCCACAGAGAGGCCTGTCCCCGCACGGGCTTCTCTGAGCACACCACACCACACAGCACACCACACACACACACACTCACACACCACACACACACCACACCACATACCACACACACCACACAGCACACCCCACACACACACACTCACACACCACACCACATACCACACACACTACACACCACACCACACACCACACACACCACACACATCCCACACAATACACACACACACCACACACTCACACAACACACACACCACACTCACACACACACACACACCACTCACACACACACCACACCATACACACACCGCACACACGACACACACCCATACACACCACACACACACCACACACTCACAACATACACTCACACACCACACTCATACACACCACACACACACACCACACACACACACCACACACACACACCACATACTCACACACCACATACACACCACACACCCACACACACCACACCACACACACACCACACACACACACACCACACTCACACCACACACACTGCACCATACACACAACACACACACAACACACACTCACACAACACACACAACACACAACACACGCCCCACAGTTACACAGAGGAGAGGCCTGTCCCCACAGGGGCTCCTCTGAGCACACCACACCACACACACACACACACACACACACCACACACACACACCACGCAACACATATCCCCACACACACACCCCACACACCACACGCCCCACGGTCACACAGAAGAGAGGCCTGTCCCCGTGTGGGCTTCTCTGAGCACACCACAAACACACGCACCCCACACACAACACAGATACACACACCACACACACACATACCACACACAGCACACATACCACACAACACACACCACACATACCACACACACAGAGCACACATAAACACACCACACATGCACACATACACCACACACACACCACATACCACACAAACACACATCACAGAACACATACCACAGACACAACACACAACACAGCATACACCACATGCCACATACCACACGCCCCACAGTCACATAGAGGAGAGGCCTGTCCCTGCCAGGGCTTCTCTGAGCACCCCACAAAACACACAAACACACCACATACCACACACACAGCACATATACACACAGCACACACATAACACACAACACATACCACATGCACACAGCACACATATACACAGCACATCCCATGCAACACACATGACACATCCCATACACACAACACATACCACACACACACAGCACACATGCACATACCGCACATACACACACCACACATACCACACACACAACACACACAGCACAGATACACACACCACACAACACAGACACAACACACAACACACACCACACATAACACACATAAAACATAACACACAACACACAGAACATAGACAGTCACACATGAATGTACAGAAAGGGGCACAAGCACAGACATACAAAGAACACAAACATATGTAACACCGGTGCATACACAGTCACACAGGAATGCGTAGAAAGATACCCATTCACACAGATGGGCACAGTTACACACACAGACATGCACTTATGTAGATACACATGCAGACACATACACAGACACACACCACATAGACAGGCAGAGAGAAACACACGGAATCACCCAGGCACACAGAGTTACATGCAGACCCACACTTACACACAGAAAAATCCAGAGACACATGGACACACACAGTCAGTCACACGTTTGTTCAGGAGGGCATAGACATACACAGAGATACACATGCTCAGGCATACACATATGCAGAAGCACACCTAGAGAGACAGTCAGGCAAGCCCAGAGACAGACAGACAGACAGACACATGCTACACAGACAAACAGACACACACAATCAAACAGGGTCACATGCTATGCAGACAGACACACACCCCCTCACATCTTTGGCTCAGTCCTACCTTGGTTCCTCGCCACCACCAGGGTCCCTGCCCTCATCACGGAAGCTGCCTTATCCAGGCCTCGACGCCCAGCCTCCTCCCCAAATGCAAAGCCCTTTTCCAGTCCCCTCCATCCTGACTCTCCCCCTGCTCCCAGGCCTGCAGGGCCCCGACCTCATCCACGCCAGGCAGTAGGAGCAGTCCCGGGAGCTCCTGTTCCCACAGCCTGCCTCCTTTCTGCCCCAGGCCCTGAAGATCCATGGAAACTCAGGAAACTATCAGAAATACGAAACCCCTCTTCCTGCCCAGCCCAGCACCCCACACCTTCCCCGCAGGCCCTGGAGCTTCAACACAGCACCCAAGCTGGATCCAGCCTAACTGCCTCCTTCCTGGGCTCCAACCCCTAACCTTTCTCCGGCATAGGCCTATTCCCTCCCCAGAGGACCCCCAGGGGCCCTGCCATGGTGAGTAGCTCATTCATCCTAGCCTGGGAGAGTGAGTGTGTGAGTGAGTGAGTGTGAGTGTGCGTGTGTGTGACCTTGAGTCCTGTGTGTGGGCTGGGAACACCTCCTGCCCGCCTGGCTCCTGCACGTGCCACTGGCCCTAGAGATCCCCCAGCCCCGATTCTCCAGCTCGGCTCCAAGCTTGGGGGCAAACCTCAGATCCTCTTCCAGCAAACTGGCTCTCACCCCTACCAGGATTTCTCTTCCCTCAGCAAGTAGAAAGGCCACGGATGCCACCTGATCCCGCCTGTGAATGTCAAGTCTCCCTACCCTGCTCCAGTGCTCACCCCTCCTCCACACACCCGGACCCCTCCGTCTTCCTGGACTTGCCACTTTTCACCCTCCTCCCAGAAGGGCCATCAGCCTTCCCTCCGGCTGGTCCCTCACCACAGCGCCCCACCCCCGGCACCCCCAAGCCCCTTCCGAGCAGCAGGCTGTCTCTGACCAGAGGTGGCAGGGAGAAGTAAGACGGGAGAGGAGACACGTGGGGGCCCCCAACCCCCCTGCCCAGCTCTGGTCCCCTCTCCTTCGCCCTTGCCTCCTGCCCCTCCATGCAGAGGCTTCTGGTGCCCTTATCAGCAGTTACTCCTCTGAGCCCCCCCTCCAGTGAACTCTGTCCAGACTTCTGACCTTCACCCTGCACCTACCTTCCCTCGGAACCTTTCAGTGGAGCTGGTTTCTCCTCCCTCCAGGCCTCTGGGGATAATCAGAGCCCAGGAAACCCCAAGCACCTTTGTTCTCTCTTTACCCTGGCCCCCCTTTAGGAGCTGGCTTGCAGACTTCGGCCTTCTCCAAGGAGGCTGTGCCCTCCCATACAGCCCCCATGCAACTCCCAGGTCACACGCATAGCTTTTCTCTCCTGTTGGTCCTCCAGCACCCCCTCCCCAAGCCAGCTGGTCCCGCCTCAGGAACTTGGTTGCCGAGATTCCAAAATCCTCAGCCAGAGAGAAGTCCAGTCGGTCCTTCAGGAGTCAGCCCCAGCGGCATCTCCACGAAGCTATGCTGACCCCCAACTCTAGGCCCTTTCCTGTACTCCTCTCCTTAATAGCTTTCACACCAAACTGGAGTGGATCCTTCCGTGTTTATCGCTGTCACCCGCACTTCTCCTCCCTCTTCCACACTACGAGCAGGGAGGGACCTGTTCACAGCCGCCCACCTGGCCTCCACCTGAGCACAAAAGGTAATATCAATGTGACTCACCTGTGTTCCCCGGGGGGGCAGGCAAGCCCAGGAACAAGGGTGAGCTGGTTTCCGGGCAGGCAGGTCCATTCCAGAAGACTCAAGCGGAACAGAGCAGCAGTGTGGGCTCTGGTTCCGCCTCTGCCCCAGCAGAGAAGCCGTCTTCCCTTTGTACCTGGAACCAGGAGTCATGATCACCGCCTGGCCTGGCTTATGGTTGGGGCAAGGAGGGAGACGGGGCTGGAGCTGCTTCACTCTCACTTCCCGGGACTGGAGGTGAGCAGCTTGCCACGGGACCTGCTGCCCAGAGAGAACGACCGTCTTCATGCCCAGGTGACCCAAAGCTGGCTGTGTGGATGGAAGTTCAGATGACATCTCCTGTCCTTCTCCCATGACACACAGTGCCCAGTCTGTTTTTTAGGGCTTCCCATCTTATGCCAGGAGACTGGTCAGGCCCTCAGAATCCATCCCCGCCCCCCGCCCCGAGCTTGCAGGCAAAAAAGGGCAGTGATGCTCTCACGCAGAGGTCTGGGATTAGGGTCCTGGTGTGCAAGGGCCTCGCCCTGGACCTCTGCTCTCTCCTCCTGGCGGAAGAGCTGGTGAGAGGAAAACAAGGAACTATCAGCTTTACCAACAGCGGAAGGATGGCCAGACCCTGGAGACCCCCTCCCTCCCCAGGCTCCACACCAGGCAGGATGCCCAGCCTGAAGCCCAGGGCAGAGGACAGGCAGGAGCGAGGTTCCTGCCGGACAGGGGAGCAGCGCGAGCCAGCCTGAGCTTGGGGTGGACAAGCCCTCAGATTCCTGGACCTGGCAGGAGCCCAGGGAAGGAAGAAGGCGGTTCCAGAGGTGGGCCAGCTGGAGCCGGTCACCCTCCTCCCTTCTCTGCCTCCAAAGGTGCCCCCACCACCCAGACAGGGGCCCCGGCTGACCACGGCCCGGAAGGGGGATGGGCGAGGCAGCGGGAACCTCATGACCTCTTGCCACCCTGGCACATTCCCTGCCGTCCGGATCAGTTTCCACAGGGCTTGCTTCCCACCCTCCCCCTCACGGCGGATCTCCTCTGGGTGGGGCTTCTGGGACGTCCAGGCAGCGTCCCCCGTGGAGGTTTCAGCCCAGGCCTTGGGTGGTGCCTGTCCCCTCACCCACCAGGCCATGGGGGTCCCCAGCCATCCCAGGCTGGAGCGGCCCGCGGGACCCGGACAAGGAACTTTTCTGGATCCTCACCCCCAACAGGCTGGGAAAGGGCCCCGGAGGCCCCCGGCGGGGCGGGTCCGCGACGGCGCCCACGGGGACCCCGGCGCGGGAAGACACCTCGGGGGCCGTGGGGGGGCCTGGAGAGCCTGCTCACCGGCTCGCACGGGCCCGGCGGAGGGGCGGCTCCACTCCCGCCGAGCGCGGCTTCCTGCGGCCCGGCCCGCCCGCGGAGGAGGCGGCAGGACGCCTGGCGGCAGCGGGGACCGAAGGGCGGGCGCAGAGCGCGGGTGGGCGGGACCACCTCCGCGTCTCCGGGAGCCGGGCGGGAGGCCTCGGGGCTAGGCCGGGGGGAGGGGGGTGGAGCGGGGAGGCGGTGGCGGGCAGACACCGCTGCTCGCTAGCTCGCCCCCTCCTCCGAGTGGTGCGGACCGCTCCAGCAGCCCCGGCCCGGCTCCCGGCGCCTAGGGGCGCATTGGTATGTAATTAACAAGTAATTGGCGTAGCCCACCTGCTCACTATCCAGCTTGTTGATTTTCCCGCTCTGATTCCGGGGCCCCGGGAGTGGAAGGCAGAAAGCCTGGGGTAAGAGACGGCACCTCCCGGCCGCAGTCGCGTGGGCGGCCAGGATGCAGGGTTCCTTCTTGCGAGGCTTTCGCTTCCTTCCAGTGAAAACCTAGAGCTTTGAAGGCCACATCCAGGGGAGGCCGGGCAGGCAGCTGTCGGGGGGCAGAGAAGCGGGTGGACCCCTCAGCCCTGGGAGCGGGTAAGAGGGCCCCCACCTCCGCACGCGCTCCTCTCCCACCTACCCAAGCCTTGATATGTATTGTTTAAAATGTATAGTTAGTGCAAAGTTACAGGAATCAAGATGGTGTGGTACTTACTACTGGGTAGACATATAGATCAGTGATATAGAATTGAGAATAAGCCCTTACATTTACAGTTAGTTAATTTTCTATCAGAGTGCTGAGACAGTAAAGGATGGGAAGAATAGTCTTTTCAGCAAACAGTGCTGGATAGCTGCATGTAAAAGAATGTGGTTGGACTGCTACCTCATACCGTTTAAAGAGAAAAAACACAACACTAGAACTGTAAAAATTCTTAGAAGAAAGCATAGCAGTAACTCTTCATGACCTTGGATCAGGCAATGGGTTCTTCGACACTACCCCAAAAGCACAAGTGACAAAGGGAAAAAAAAAACACATAAATTGGATGGCAAAAAAATTGGACTTCCCTGACGGTCTAAGACTCTGTGCTTCCACTGCAGGACCCATGGGTTCGATCCCTGGTCAAGGAACTAAGATCCTTGCATGCTGCATGGTGCAGCCCAAAAACCAAAACCTTTGTGCACTAAAGGACATCATCAGGAAAGTGAAGAGATAACTCTCAGAGTGGGAGAAAATATTTGCAAATCATATATTTGATAAGGGACCTGCATTGAGAATATATAAAGAACTCTCACAACTCAACCGTAAAAAGACAAATAATTTTTACAAATACTTTTTACAAACAGTAAAAAGACAAATAATTTCATTAAAAATGGGTGAAATATATGAATATGTATTTCTCCAAAGAAGATATGCGAATGGCCAACAAGCCCATTGAAAAAATACTCAACATTATTATTCATCAGGGGAAATGCAAACCAAACCTTCAATGAGATACCACTTCCCACCCACTGGGATAGCTTAACTTCTGCGTGAATGAGGTAAGAGATACTGTATCGAGTTGTGAGTCATACCTTAGACATCTGTGCCTGTGGTTCATTTTCTTGGCAACAGTCACAGGGCTGGGATTGCCTCTTACTTGGGGGATATTCATCTTAGCCTGAGGTTCCGTGGATACAAACCTTGGGAGGAGGGGATTAAGGTTTATCCCATGGTCCCAAAGGGATGGTCTCAGGATTTGAGAGGTCCTGTGTAGGGGACAAAAGAGGATCACACTCCAGGGTCTATACTATCTGGATACCTCTTATCTCAGCTTGGCCCAGTACTGGTTGGCAGTGAGACAGGAGGGGAGGGGGCAGGGTACAATCATTCCAAGTATCACATACACACACACACACACACACACAAATGACACAGCCGTTGAGAATACAAAAAAAGCACTTAGAACCAAGCAGGACGGAGATAGGGGAAGATCCAACTTCTCATAGACTTTGAGCCTCATTATGTGCTCATTGTAACATATTAGCATACGCTAAACGACACAGGTGTCAAGATAGTTCCAAGGCCAACCAAAACAGTAGGTGGCGGCCCAATTCCTGGAAATCCCCACCTCTACCCCAAAATAGTTGGAATAATCCTCCTACTTGTTAGAAATTACCAACCTATAAAAATGAACAACCCGTACACCAGAACCACTCTCACCTTCTGAGAGGGACCTCTTTCAGTCTATGGAATGTGTTATTTCTCTAAATAGGCTCGCTTCCACTTTACTGTGGCTTGTTTTCTGCACAAAGTCGAGGACTCTCACTTGGCACCCTGTCCCAGGAATCTCACCCGAAACCTGGAACTTGACTACACCTGCCCTGGGTACTCAGAACAGGCTGGGTGTAGCCCTCCACCCCATTTGCGGGTACTCTGGCCCTACCCAGGGACTCAATGCCCAGGGGCTTCCTGGAGGCTCTTACCCTCTCTGGAAAAGTCAAACGAGGTTTCCCAGGACCCCACTGTCCTCTGGGGAGCCCCACTCTAATCTTCGACCTCTGCTCAACAAGATGAGACTCAGAGGGCTGTGAGCAAACCCCCTCCACCATCCCAGACGCTGGGTACTTCTTCAGAATAAAGCTCCCACCAGATTGGGGCATAGTCCCTGTGGCTGCAGACTCCCACAGGTCATCCCCGAAGCCTTCCTCTGTGACTGTGCCCCAAGGGTTGGTCTGAGGGTGCAGCCTGGTCATCAGGCCCTGTTTTCTTAGAGCATATCACAGCTGTAAAACGAGCGAGCGACCAGGGACTCAGAGAAGCAAACTGAGGCATCTGCTCAAAGTCATAAATCTTTAGGAATTAATTCTAAGTAGTCAGTAGTTGGATTCCCTGGTGGCTCAGTGGTAAAGAATCCGCCTGCTAGTGCGAGAGACGTGGGTTGGATCCCTGGGTCTGGGAAGATCCCCTGGAGAAGGAACTGGCAACCCACTCCAGTATTCCTGCATGGAGAATCCCATGGACAGAAAAGCCTGGCGGGCTACAGTCTTTGGGTCTGCAAAGAGGCGGACACAACTTAGCGACTAAACAATTAGTGTTGAATAACACAATTGCCACACATCACTAAGAATAACAACCACCAAGTTCTACTGTTGATCTGCCAACCCTGCCTGAGATCCTTGCATCTGCACAGTTGTTTTCATTCCCTGAAACACTCTGTCCTGATGATCTTTTTTTTCAAAGAACAAAAAACGTGGTCAGCCCTTGGTTGATCTGCACATGTCAGCTTAGAAGCCCCTTCCTCCAGGAAGGCCTCCCAGACCTCCCATGTTGAGGCCCTAACCCTGCTGAGTGTGTGTGTCTCCCACACTGAGTTCCTTGAGCCTTAGGGAACTTTCTTGCCCAGTTGATCAAACATTGCCCCAGCACTTAACACAGGGTGTAGCATAGAATAATAATAACTGTAACCGTAAGGGTCACCATGTATGGAGGAGGTTCTAAGTACTGTTCAGATACCACCTCGTTGGCTTAATGAAGGAATGGAGTATTGCCTGCCCCAAGTCAGTCCCTCATTCCAGGATCTTGGGATCCTTTAATATAGATACATATTTTTTATCCTTTTAAAAAATATGTATATATATTTAAGGCCACACTATGTGGCATGGGGGATCTTAGTTCTCCAACCAGGGATCAAACCCATGCCCCCTGCATTGGGAGTCTTAACCACTGGACCACCAGGGAAGTCCCTAAAAATATTTTAATTACTGGGAAGCTCCAGGATGGGATCCTGGTCCCTCTGCCCCTCTCTCCGGGTCTTGGCCTGTGCCTGTGACCCTGTGGTGTCCTTGGCATGGACAGAGTGCCCTCTGCTGGGTTAGTGGGGACAGGCCATCCAGGCTCTTCTGGCCGCCGCTGCCACTGGGTCCCGGGGGCACCTTCCTGTGCGCAGGCCCCTCCCCTACTCCACCAGCCCTGTCCCTTTCCTGCCTTCTGCCTGTCACCCTCCTCTGCCTGCTTGCCCTCCTCTGCCAGGGCCTCTACTAACTTGTAGCTGGCCCCAGAGGCCTGGGCCATGCTACCCAACTTGCTATTACCCCCAAGTTTAGTTGCTCAGTCGTGTCCGACTCTTTGCGACCCCATGGACTGTAGCCTACTAGGCTCCTCTGTCCATGGGATTTTCCAGGCAAGAATACTGGAGTGGGCTGCCATTTCCTTCTCCAATTTCCCCCAAAGATCCTCCTAAACTTAAATCTGAGGGGCTAAGTCTCTCCCAGGACTAGCCATAGCTATAGACCTAATGTTGGGGTACCTAGTACCCTGGCCTCCCCTCCACTCCAGCCCCCTCACTCTGAGTCCTCTCTTCTCCAGCTTTCTCCTTTCTCTCTCTCTCTCTGTTTTGTTTTTTTTTTTTTTTGACTGTGCTGCAAGGCAGGTGGAACTTCCCTGACCAGGGATTGAACTTGTGCCCACTGCAATGGGGACCCAGAGTCTTAACCCCTGCACCACCGGGGAAGTCCTCCTTTTGCCTTTCTTACCCAGAGTCTCTCCTCCACGCCACCCCCGTCTCTGGAGCTCCAAGCCCTTCTCCTTGAGATTTTCTCACTGTCACCGGAACTGAACCTGTCCCCACACTGCCCACAGCAGCTTCCTCTTCAGACCAGGCCCTTCCTCTGTTCTCTGACTCCGTCCCATCCGGGGCCTCCTTCCTTCCCCTTGGCTTTCATCTTCATATCCAGCTGAGCTTCATTCTACCGCCTCTTCCCTTTGAGATCTTGCTCAGATGTCTTATCTCTCCCTGAAGCTGGGGCCCCTTCAGGCCCACACAGCTCAGACGCTGAGCCTTGGCAGCTCTCTCTCCTCAGCCTCTCTGCCTGGAATGGCAGGATCATCTTGCAAAACCCTCTCCACTTTGGGGACTTCCTTGGCTGTCCGGTGGTTGAGACTCCCTGCTTCCAACGCAGCGGGCCGGGGTTTGAGCCTTGGTCAGGGAACTAAGATCCCATATGCCCCGCAGTGCAGCCAAAAAAAAAAACAAAACAAAAAACGCGTCTCACTTTTCAGGGCTGCACTGGAAGGCCGTGCTGGCTTTGAGTTCACGGACACTCTGCCAGCACCCTGGCAGGCTCTGTTCTGCACACTCGTTTCCCAGTACTCCAGCCCACGCGCCTGACAGCTGGCCCTGGGGATTCGCCTCCTCGCCCATTCCTAACCCACGTGCATTTCTGCCCTCAGATGTCACCCCTCGAGCCCTCATCTCACACCCAACACCCTTCCTCTTGGCCCCACTCAGCCTGGCCCTGGAGCCCATGGTTCTCCCCGCCCGGGCTGCCCTGATACGCTCAAAACTGTCCAGTTTAAAAAAAAAAAAAATGTCCAGTTAAAAACAAACTGGGTGGGGACTTCCCTGGTGGTCCAGTGGTGAAGAATCTGCCTTGCAATGCAGGGGACGTGATTTCAATTCCTGGTCAGGGATCTAAGATCCCACATGCTGTGTGTGGGTCAAGGAAGCCTGCTGCAGCCAAAACTAAATAAATAAATATTAAAAAAAAAAAAAAAAACTGGATGGGAAGGGGAAGCTTCCCTGGTGGCTCAGTGGTAAAGAATCCACCTGCCAATTCAGGAGACACAGGTTTGATTCCTGGGCAGGAAGATCCCACGTCCATGGAGCCTGTGCTTTCTGTAATAAGAGAAGCGACCGCAATGAGGAGCCCTCCCATCGCATCTAGAGAGTAGACCCCGCACAGCACAATTAGAGAAAAGCCCCTACAGCAGCCAAGACCCAGCCCAGCCAAAATAGATTAAAAAAAAAAAACCTGGGGGGACTTCCCTGGTGGTCCAGTAGTTCAGAAAATAAGCTCCCAATGCATTCAGCCCAGGTTTGATCCCTGGTCAGTGAACTAGATCCTACATGATGTAACTAAGACCCAGGACAGTCAAAGGAACGAAAAAGATTCTGCACGTAATGTGGCAGCACAGCAAAAAAAAAAAAGCAAAGAAAAAATCATGCCATTTCCCTAAAGGCCTGCCTCCCTCTGAGGTGGCCAGAGCACGCCAGAACCAAGTACGTGTTTTTCTGGTTCCCTGTGGCCCACTGGTCCCATCCCTTCCTTGGCTCCAGCCACCTCCCGGCTTTCACATCTCCCTGCTTTCCCATCGCTCTGGATAACCCTTACAGCTTGCAAGGATAAAGGCCAAGTGACACCCGCTCCAGAACATCCTGATGGCCCCAGATAGGCTCCGCTTTCCGAGAACCTGGGGGAGCTGTCTACTTCGGTATCTCCAGCGCCTGGAAGAGCACTGAGCAAAACACTCACTCAGTAGGTGCTGTGTTGGTTTCCTGTGGCTGTCACTAAAGGACCACAAACGAGGGGGTGAGGGGGCAGTTCAGGGCAGCGGGGGAAGGCCAAGGCAACAGAATTGTATTCTCTCCCCATTCTGGAGGCCAGAGGTCTGAGATCAAGATGCTTGGCAGGGTCGGCTCCCTCTGAAGGCTCTGAGAGGGTGTCCAACCCACACCTCCCTCCTGAATTCTGGTGGCTGCTGGCGATCCTTGGCTTGCAGCTGCACCCCTCTATCTCTGATCCGTCTTCTCTCTGTATCTGAATGTCTCCATGTCTGTTTTCTCTTCTTATGAAGACACTAGGCATTGGATTAGGGTCCACCCTACTCCAGTGTCTGTGTGTGTGCGCTCAGTCCTGTCCGACTCTTTGAAACCCCGTGGACTGTAGCCCGCCAGACTCCTCTGTCCGTGGGATTCTCCAGGCAAGAGTACTGGAGTGGGTTGCCATTTCCTTCTCCAGGGATCGAACCCGTGTCTCTTGCATTGGCAGGTGAATTATTTACCGTTGCGCCACGTGGGAGGCCCTCTACAGTATGAACCTCTCTTAACTAATGACATCTGCAAAAACCTGTTTCTAGATAAAGTCACATCCTGAGGTTCTGCATGAACATGAACTTGGGGGAGATTCTATTCAACCCAGCTCAGGTGCCCAGTGGGCATTTGTGGCTTGATGGAGACACCTATCCTCGGGTTGCATCCCCAGGTCCACCTCCTCTGAGGGGTCTTCCCTCGTGTTCCTAGGGTGCCCTCTGCCCTTGACCCTTATTCTTCTTCCCTTGGAAACTGTGGCTTTTCTTTTTTTTTAAAGCATTTCCTGCTAAATCTAAAATTTCTGCTGGGCACAGATCTAGGCAGAGAAATTTCAGATCGTCATGCAGGCAGGCTGTTGTGTGAGACTGGCATTCAAGCAAGCTCGAGCCTCTTCTAAAATGAAACCAGAACAAAAATCTACCCTCCTTCTCTTGATACCCGCCTTGGGCTCCCGCCCCCACCCCTCCATAGCCTGACGCCTCCACTCCCCCTTCTTTCTCTAAGGCAAACTTCTGCCCCACTCACCATTCCCACCCCATGAGCTCACATCCAATGAGCACGTCTAGTCCTGATCTGCCTGATGCATCAGACCACACTGGTCCCTCCCTCTTTGAAATCATCTCTTTCTCTGGTTTGTGGAACATCACTCTCTCCTGGGCTTCCTCTAGCGTCTCTGGCCACCTGTGATGTTTGCTCTTGGCCTTTGTTTCCGTTTGTCTGTGTGTTTGGATGCATTGAATACCACATGGGATCGTAGTTTCCCGACCAGTGTTCGAACCCACACCCCCTGCATTGGAAGCATGGCGTGTTAACCACTGGACCACCAGGGCAGTCCCTGCTTTGTCTTTCTTTTTTCCCTCTGAGGCATTTTATTTGTATACAGTCCATCCCTAGAAAAAGAATCCAAGGATTTTTTTTTTCCTCCTGTACATTTTCGTCTTGCTTCTTCACAGTCCATGATGCCAGCTGAGGTTGTCAGGACAATGAAACCAAACCGACGAGATGGGAGCAGGTTATTCTGCCATTCTTCTAGATTTTTGAGGTGCCCGTCAAATCTGGGGCTGATCCCTCCACACTCATTCAGCCTGCCTGTGAGGTTCACAATAACTTTCCCAGCCTGTGATCATCAATGATGTCAAATTTGCCAATGTAACCATGCTTCATCATCACAATTAGAAACCTGATGATGACTTTGGAGCACGGCCTAACAAGCACCTGGCGTTTGCCTCTCTTTTTGGTATTGCTGATACTCTTGAGCGCATCAGTCAGGACATTCATGAGCACCATTCTGGCAGCACAGAAAGACAGTGGAAAGAGCTCTTTTTTAAAATATTTATTCATTCATTTATTTTGGCTGTGCCGGGTCTTAGTTGCAGCATGCAGGATCTTCAGTTGCGGCACGTGGGATCTACGTTCCTGACCAGGGATCCAACCCAGGCACCCTGCATAGGAAGTGTAGCATCTTAGCCACCGGGCCACCAGCGAAATGCCTGCACTTGACCTTTGAATGGCAGAGTCCCACAGGCTCTGACTTTCACCCTCTCCTCTCCTCACTCCCCAACTCTAGCTCCCACCACCACCTTTATACTGACCCCTCCACATGTTCTATGTTCAGCCCAGATATCCAACCTGGCACCTTCACTCATGTGCCCCAGTGACCCTGAAGCCCAGCATCAGCCAGAGCTTGCCATTAACACCAGCGCCCACTGCCCTTGGTGTGGCCACAAGGCCCCTCAAAGCCTGTCCCTGTTTATTCAGATTTTCACCTGAAGCATCAGTGTACATACACATTACTGACAATGGGGGCATTGTAGGCACTTGGGCGTGATTGTTCTGAGCTCACAGGACAGTTGGCATCAATGCCATCTCCCTCTGGTTCAGCTACTAAATTCTGGACATGTGACACCCCTGTCTGGGGTGAGATAAGTGAAGAAGCACTTGCCTGGAATTCAAAATTTACAGGGACACCAGCAAAACTCAGTAAACAGGATAAATAATAAGAACTTCCCTGGTGATCCAGTGGTGAATAATCTGCTTGCCAGGGGACACAGGTTCGACCCCTGGACCGGGAAGATCCCACATGCCGCAGGACAGCTAAGCCTGTGAGCCTCTGCTGAGCACCAAGAGAAGCCGTCTCAATGAGAAGCCCGTGCACGAAAGCTAGAGAGTAGCCCCTCCTTGCTGCAACTAGAGAAAGCCTGTGTGCAGCGACAAAGCCCCAGCGCAGCCAAAAATATAAATACAAAAATAATTCTTAAAATACATACATAATAATCTAATAATAATTTAAAGGTAATATTTTTAGAAAATCAGACCAATAATGTATGGCCAATGGAGACTTCCCTGGTGGTCCAGTGGTTAAGACTCCGAGCTCCCAATGCAGCAATGAGTTCGATCCCTAATCAGGGAACTAAGTTCCCACATACCACACAGAGCAGCCTTTAAAAAAAAAGTACCAGTGGAGTGGTCAATGGTTTCATGAGTAAATTTTGTTGGAATCAGGGCTGGGACTAGTGCAAGGGGTACATGGCAGGTAGTACAAGCAATGGGTCAGGTCCTTAAAAATGTGTCCTTTTTTCCTTCTTCTAGGCCATGCTGCCCAGCTTGCAGGATCCTAGTTCCCTTATCAGGGACTGACCCATGTCTTTGGCAGTGAAAGAGCAGAGTCCTAACCACTAGACTGCCAGGGAATTCCCCAAAGATGAGTCTTTATTTACAATTTGGATATTCTTATCCATCATGGATTTTTGCATTAATTTTGATTTGGTGAAATATTGCCTTAAATATTATTTATCTTGTTTCCTGAGTTTTTTGGCTCCTCCCCTTAAATCCTGAAGGATTCCCAGGTGGCTCAGTGGTAAAGAATCCACCTGCTAATTCAGGAGACATGGGTTCGATCCTTGGGTTGGGAAGATCCCCTGGAAAAGGAAATGGTAACGCACTCCAATACTCTTGCCAGGAAAATCCCATAGACAGAGAAGCCTGGCGGGCTACAGTCCATGGGGTCACACAGAGTCGGGCAACTGAGCAACTGAGCACACATGCACGCACGTAAATGCTGAGCCCCTGGTGAGGGTCTCACTGGCTTCATCCTAGTCTTGGCTCTACCCAAAATGCACCATGTTTTCCAACTGCCTGGTTTGAGAAGCCCTGGGAGTTGTATAATCTTGAGCAAATACAAGTGATTCTCAATCCATGCCTTCCTACAGATCAGGAAACAGGCTAGAGAGGTCTGTGTCTCTCCCCTCACACACCTGCTGGAGGGCCCTCAGCCTCGAAGTATCTTCAGGCTAGACGGGAGGTCGAGATGGAAACTAGAGAGGAATACACAGGTCCTTTGCATCTATCTGGATGCAGTGGGCACATGGACCTGGCTTCAGGAGGGAGAAAAGGATGCAAAGAAAGAAGGAACCAGGTGAGCAGCCATTCCTAGGCCATTTGCACCCAGCCAGCCCAGCCTGACCCAGGAAAGGATCTAGGTGGCCTTCCACCCTCTGACCGCCAGAAGTATTTCTTCAGTCCTTAGGTCAATATCAATTAAGCGCTGGCTCAGATGGTAAAGAATCTTCCTGCAATGAAGGAGACCCAGGTTCAATCCCTGGGTCAGGAATATTTCCTGGAGAATGCAATACACTCCAGTGTCCTTGCCTGAAGAATCTCATGGACAGAGGAGTCTGGCGGGCTACAGTCCATGGGGTTGCAAAGAGTCAGACATGACTGAGTTACTTTCACACTTTCACATGTGGTAGGCATGTGCTAAGCAAGAGAGACCGATATGACATACCCAGCCTGCAGCTGGTCTGATGGAGAATTCCCACATGAAACAAGGTGGGTGCTGGGAGGGACGCATGTAAAAGGTGATGGCAGGAGAGGGGAAAGCCCACCTGGCTTAGGGAGAAGAGGGTTTGCGAGTGGCTTCCTGGGGCAAAACGTGTCTTAGTTAAGTTTTTTTTTTTTAAGTGGTTCCTCGGGTTTTGTTTTTGTTTTTTGGCTGCACTGGGTCTTAGCTGCAGTATTCAGAATTTTTAGTTGCGTCATGTGGGATCTAGTTCATTGACCAGGGATGGAACCTGAGTCCCCTGCATTAGGAGTTCAGAGTCTTGGCCACTAGACCACCAGAGAAGTCCCTCCTTCTCATCACTTGTTACTTTCTCCTCCTTAGTCCTTAAGACTCAGTTGAGGGACTTCCTCGTTGGGGAACTAAGATCCCACATGCTGTGGGGCTCACCCCCCCACCAAAAAAAGAAGTCATGAGGAGGAAGAATAAGGAAGGGGGTGAGGGTGGAAGCATGCTCCCAGCAGAGGGGATGGCAGGAGCAAAGGGCGGGAGGTGAATCGCGTTGGAGAGTAGAATGGAGCAGGGGCTGGTGAGGCAGTCCGTAAGACTACTGGACACTGATGTTTGAGGGAAGGAGCTGGGGTGGGAGTGGGGATGGGGTTGGGTCTGCAGGGAGGGCTGGAGATGGTTTGCCTGTTTGTTTTTTATTTTTATATTTTATTTATTTATTTTTGGCTGTGCTGGGTCTCCGTTGCCACGCGGGCTTTTCCCTCGTTACGGCGAGCGAGGGCTCCTTTGTTGTCATGCATGGGTTTCTCATTGTGCTGGCTTCTCTTGTGGAGCATGGGTCCTAGCTGGCAGGCTGCAGTAGTTTGGATTCCCAGGTTCTAGAGCACAGGCTCAATAGTTCTGACGGATGGGCTTAGTTGCTCCGTGGCACGTGGGATCTTCCCTGACCAGGGATCGAACACTGTGTCTCCTGCATTGGCAGGCGGATTCTTTACCACTGAACCACCAGGGAAGCCTGGCTTCCCTCTGGAGAGCTGGTGGGACCCGGTCCAGGTCCCCAACAGATTGCCTTTCTCACAGAAGAAAACTGCAGGGTTTGTGCTTATGCTGGTTTAGGGGAGATGCTCCTGACAGCTGTCCGGTAGCTACTGCATTACAAGCAGGGCCTCTGCCAGAGGCTCCCACAAACATCCCCTCCCTTCCACCTCCAGCCTGCACACACCCTCTCGTGGGGGAGGGAAGAGTTAAGACTCCTTCTTGAGACTCCTGCCAGCTGGTCCTGCTTCCTGCTCTGTCCTCACCTGTGCGATGGGACGAAGAGACGGACGGAAACATTTGCTGCTCCCAGCATCCTTCGGCTCCGTGCTTTCACCCTCCCACCCCATGAGTTTGGGTCAAACTTTCGGTAACATCCAGGAAGCAACATCTGTGACTTCGGCTGGGCCGCCACTTGCCACCCACCTCTAGAGGGAATCAGGGAAGGAGTAAAAGATAAGACAGAGCTGTAGGACAGGTGTGTAGGATGTGATATTATGTCATGTTACGTTTTGAAAGTAACTTTGGAAGATGCATGATAGTTGTTGTGTTCTAGCTACAACAACTACATCTTTATAACAAAAGCCTGCAAGGAAATTCTCCAGGAGAGGTTATCTCTGCAGGGAGGTGGTAAGGATTATGGTAGGAATATCTTCTTTAAAAAAAAAAAAAGATTTACCTTTGGCTGTGCCGGGTCTTGGTTGCTGTGCTCCGGCTTTCTCTAGTTGTGGAGAACGGGGCGGGGGCGGGGGCGGGTTTACTGTCTAGTTGTGGGGCAAGGGTTTCTCACTGTGGTGAATTCTTTTATTGCAGAACATGGTCTCTAGTGTGGGCGGGCTCAGTAGTTGCGGCTCATGCGCCCTGGAGTGCTTGGGCTCAGTAGTTGTGGCGCATGGCTTAGTCGTTCCTTGGAATGTGGGGTTTTCCCAACCAGGGATGGAACCTGGGTCCCTTGTGTTGGCAGGCAAATTCTTTACCACTAAGCCAGCAGAGAAGCCCCAGAATACTTTTTCTTTTGCGTTTCTATATTATGTAAACTTTCTACAATGTGCTATTGGAAAGGTGGTGTAGCATAGTGACTGAAAAAGCAGACTGTCTGGGTTTGAATCTGGCTCCCCAATTCATGTACCTTCATGATCTTGAACAAGGCACTTCTTATCCTCAGTTTCCTCCTGCATAGGGTGGGGGTTATTAAATGAGCTCAGTTTTGCCACGAACATTTCATTTTCTATGAACAGGGCCTGGTGTGCAGTAGGCATTATGTGTTTGTTAAATTAAAGCAAAATTACTTTTATCGAATATGCAAACATATATATTTTAAAAATTGCCCAAGTAATACAGGAACATAGTCTTCTTGTGAGAAATGATACAGGAATTTTTTAAGTGAAATAACCCTTGGGGAAGATTAGTTTACAGCCTGTCTGGATTCGCATTAAAAAAAAAAAAAATTCGTTGTGTTAAGGCAGGAGCAGGAAGGCATGAGAAGAATGTGGGTGGCAGTCTAGGGACAGTGCCTCCCCTGGTCTCTTCACAGTCGGGGAAAGGCCGAGGCCAGGGCTCACCCATGTGGATTATGGAAGAGCTCTGGCTGATCCTTCACCCTGAATCACCCGCTATGATATATTCACCCAGGAGGCAAATGCTGAGCCAAGAACCCCAACATTTTGGTTTCCTGATCAGTCTCACTGACACTCAGGCCTGCTAGCTATTTGGCTTCTGAAATACTGGCGGGCATCTGATGACCGCCCCCTCCCAGGACTACCATTGTGTGTCCCCAGGGGTTTACAGGGGAGCTGTTTAAGTGGACAAGTAACATGCCTTTGATGTGGGTTTCACACCAGCGTGTGCCTGAGGGTATCAGGCTCCAGCATTACACACCACGTGAAGGCTCCTTCAGAGCCTGGAGGAGCTGGTGAGGGAGGCCCCTCCATCGGCTCCCCCGTGGGGAAGGACTCATATCCGTGCTGTCTCCTTGGGTCCTGCTTTTTACCTTCTCAGCATTTTAAAAATTATTTTTATTTGGCTGCGAGGGGCCCTAGTTGCAGCACCTTTGATCTTTGTCGAGGAATCTTTAGTTGCTGCACGTGCGTTCTAGTTCCCCGACCAGGGGTGGAACCTGGGCCCCCTGCATTGGGAGCTCAGAGTCTTAGCCACTGGACCGCCAGGGAAGTCCCTCTCAGCCTTTCCTGACCTCAGTCCATGGACTGATTTGGGTAAGTGGGGAGGCAAGATTTAAGCACTTTGGCATGCAAGCTTTCTCCCCAAAGGGAAAAGATTTAAGTTTCATTTCTACCCGTCCATACCAGTAGCACTGGTGAGGAATGGAAGTTACTGGACTGGTGCTGAGTGGAGCCTCCAGGGAGGAAGGTCAACAGAACCACAGCCCAGGCTCAGGGCAGCCAAAGGGCGTCCCGCCCTGTGAGGCCAACCGAGCGCACCTTCCACCTGCTAATCAGCCCCCCTGCCAGGCCCCAGAGTGAGAAACGAGCGGAGGGTCACTGACGTCTCTGGAGACAGGCCAGGCGGGGATGGAATTCAGGCACGCCCTGGTTCTGGACCATGTTGCCCCAGGGAGTTTTCTCCCCCCCATGACTGTCTCATTTCCTCTTCTGAGCCAATCATTAACCCCACCAGGGCCCTTTGCATGAGAAGCCACAGCAACAAGTGACTGGTCAAGGCTGGAAATGTCCAGGCCGCTTCCCTAAGAGGGGCCGAGTCCCTGGTCACACACCTGCCGGGGTCGGAGGGCAGGGCCCAGCCTCTCCCTGTGACTTCCACACCATCTGGCTGGGCAGGTCAGATGCAAGAGACCTGGATGTGAATGAACCCCTTGGCTTCCTGCACTACCCAGGGGAGCTGAGTGCAGTGGGCTTAAGTCTGGGGGGCGTGGAGAGCAGCTTCCAGGCCCGCTGCGGAGGGTGCAGGATGTCTAAGGGTCACCCACCCAGAGAGCTTCAGTTCCACAGGCTCCTCAGCTGCAAAACACCAGCCCTGTGAGAAAAACTCTTGCTGGGCAGAGGAATGGGGGCCCCAGCCCGGCCTGAGAACCGAGGCCCTCAGCCTTTTGGGGAGGGAGGTCTGGCACAGTCATGATTCCCCGGCTTAACTTCCTAGCCTCCAATTAAGCCAGTGACTCAGAACACCCCTACCCCCACGGGTCAGGTGCCGACTCTCCGTCTGGCCACCTGTGGGGGAGGAGTCACCTGGCCCAAGCCCTGCCCACTCCTGGGCAACCTGGGGCCAGGACCAGCCCGGACACCCTCCGACGGGGCTTGGGAGCTCACGGGTGGGAGAGGCCGAGCATCCTGGTCAGGAATCCCCCCTCTGGAGGCCACCGGGCTGTCCCCAGTCCCAGGGGGATCGCCAGCCTGGTTCAGAGCCCCTTCTCCCGTGACAGTGGGGACGGGAGGATCGGCCTGTTTTCAGGGATCCCCAGGACCTCCCGGGACCCCTGGGGGGTCGTCGCTGGTGAAGTCCAGGCAGCGGGTCAGGAGGCGGGTTCGCCGCCCGCCCCTCCACCCCGGGCCAGGGGACCCCCTCGGGCCGGCCACCCTCCCCGGCGCGCCCCTTCCCGCGGGCGCAGCCAGCGCTCGAGTCCAGCTTTATTGGCCTAGGCCTCGGAGGGGCGCTGCTTGAGCGTGACCGAGGCGCCGCTGCTGACCATGACGGCGGGGTAGAGCGGCTCCAGGAAGGAGGCGAGGAAGCGGTAGAGGAGGCTCACGCCGCCCGCCACGCCGTAGAAGGAGAGGCAGCCGGCCGCGCAGTCGAGCGCCACCCCCAGCGTGCGGTGGTAGCCGCCGTGCAGCACCGTCTGCGTGTTGTTGTGCCAGACGGAGAACTTGAGCGAGTCCCACTCCAGGCACCACGAGTAGGGGTTGCGGCCCAGCAGGTAGACGATGTTGCGGCGCGGGCGGCCGCCGAGCGGGGGGCTGCGGCGGTAGGTGACACCCAGGCACACCCACGAGTTGGACACGTCGGCCTCCCAGTAGTGGCGGCCCTCGGCCAGGCCCCGCGAGCACAGAACCTGCGGCCACTGCTTGAAGCCCGGGAAGGGCCCGCCCGCCGCGAAGGGCTCCAGGAGGATGCCCAGGTTCAGCACCGAGTGGGTCTCCTTGAACAGGAAGAGCTCCTCGCTGGCCGTCGTGGGGTCGAAGTTCAGGTTGCAGTAACCTGGGCCGAGGGGGTGTGGGAAAGGGGGCTAGGGTCCGCGGGCCCGGGGGACAGAGCACTGGAGGTCTGGAGAGGGGAGGGCCGAAGCTCACAGCTTTGGCACAAAAGTCACCAAGTGCTTCCATCCCCAGCTCCCAAGAGTGGCCCCTCCATTCCCCTCTCTAAGTTTTCAACTCTGGTCTGAAGGTGCGGACATTGTCTGGCTGGGCACTGTCCAAAGGCCTGCCTTCCTAGAGAGGTGGACAACCAGGCGTCCCCCTATCTGCCCTCCCCCACCAAACCCTAACATGATCCCCCTTTCTGCTTGTTCAGGACACAAGACTGGGTGGGACTGCGGGAGCGACAGGGGCTCCTGGCGGAGGTCGCTCAGAAGGGGTCATCTTAGGGTTCATCAGCCGTGACCCTGGAGACCTCAGAGACATCACCGGTGATTTCTTAGAGAGTCACTTGGTCCCTCGCCTAGCCTGGGAGAGGGGCTGCAGGGACATTAACTGAAAAGGGAGACTGACTGTAGAAGAAATGGACAGGGCCATCCACGCTGGCTTGGCTAAAGTCCAGAGGAGGTCGGCAGGCACCCAGCTGAGGGCAGAGGCTGAGCCACATCAGGGCCACAGAGGGCTGCAGAGCTGGCCTCTGGGTAGTGGTCGAGGCCCTGCCACCCATGGGCGTGGGACAGGACAGCCTTCTCCCCTTCCTCTCAGGGCCGTGGAGTCACAGGCCTTCTGAGGTCTCCAGTCCAGAGTACAAGGTCAGGGCAGGAGAGACCTGGCATCTTTCTGGAGCCCTGGCCTGAATGGAGGTGGGGCTGGGTCGGTCGAGGCAACCAAGGGCCCTGTTCCTTTCCTTCCTGCCCCTGGGGCTGGACCCCAGGACTGAGGACTCACACTTGAGAAGGGTTTTCCTGTCCACATCTGGGGGCAGCACCTCATAGGAGTTCATCTTAATGCCTGGGGAAGATGGAGGGGCTCTGCTGAGGACACTTCCATAGCCCAGTGTCCTTCCAGAGAGAGGCATGGGCTCCCAGGAGGTTGAGTCACCTGGCGAAGGTTCACACAGGCCATGCTCTCTTACAAGTGCCCAGAATCCCAACTGCTGCCCTCGGGGCAGCCCATCCCCAGAAGGCAGGAGGGTCTCCAGCCGCCCCAGGCAAGCAGGCTCTAACTCACCCTTCAGGAGGAGCTGGTTGATGAAGCTGAGACCCATGTCCACCAGCCGGGTCCGGAGTTCCGCCAAGGTCTCTGGCAACTGGAGGAAGCTCTGCTTCTCCTCACAGTTGGTACCCATGAGGGGTTCCATGCAGGCAGGGAAGTGCTTCAGCCTGGGCAACTCCTGCAGGCAGGGAGGGGCTGGCAGGACCACTTGTGAGCCAGGCCCCAAGCAAGGGCCAGGGGCTTAGCAGTTCCCCAGAACCAGGAGGCAGGCGGGAAAGCTGCCAATGTTCAAACCCGGACAGCTTTCTCCCCTACTCCTGGCTTATTCGGACATCTGAATTAGGGCTGTCAAAGCCCCTGCAGCCCAGTGGACATTGCGCTGGACCTGGGCGGTGGGGGTAGGGAGGGGCCTTGCCTGCAGAAACTGCTGGTCACTGCGGTTGGCGAGCAGGCTGCGGAGCCAGATGCTGTCCCCCTCGAGCTTCAGGAGCCGGTTGTGACTCTGCTGGATGGAGCCACCCAGCTTCCCCAGGGCGGCAGCCTCCTCTTTCTCCACGAAATCCAGCACCTTCATCTGCATCTGTTTGATCTCCTGGATGATCTCTGAGAAGCAGGCGTTCACCTCTTCCCGGGTTGTCTGGATCAATTTCTGGCGGCAGGGGCGGGGAGGGGGTGGTGACAGAGAGGTGTCTTTGAGCCCCACCTCCTTACCCTCCTTGTGAGGGCCCAGAGATGGCCAAGGCATCACCTCTCTGTTTGCCTGGCCCCATGCCATCCACTCCAAGCCCTTGAGAGGCCCCCTTGGCCTGAAGCAGGGCGCTGGGGAAGCCTGGGCCAGAGATGGCGATGGGCCCAGCTTACCGAGAGAAAAGCCACCTGGCCCCGGTGCTTCTGGCTGTCAGAGGTGATGATCAGCATCTGGTTCTCCACGTTGGCCTGGACCTTCCGAACCTCCACCTGGGGTGAGAGGGTGAGGTGGAAGAGGAGCGGGCTGGTGGCTCAGAGAGGTGCCCTAGCAGAAGCCCTCTGTGGCCAGTCCCATGTCTGAGCTCAGAAGAAACGCACCTCTTCAATTAAATTAAAAAAAAAAAATTTATTTAGTTGCATCAGGTCTTAGCTGTAGCACATAGATCTTTCCTTTCAGTACATGGGCGCTCTAGTTGTGCCATGTGGGATCTTTGTTCCCCTACCAGGGATTGAACCTGTGTCCCCTGCATTGCAGGGCAAATTCTCAACCACTGAACCACCAGGGAAGTCCCACCTCTTATGTTCTTAAGAGGTCTGAATGAGAATGAGGATGGGTAGGGCTTAAGGGTAGATGGCCCAGGGACACCCCTCTATTTTTTTTTTTTGGCTGCGAGGCATGTGGGATCTTAGTTCCCCAACTAGGAATCGAACCTGTGCCCCCTGAAATGGAAGGGCAGAGTCCTAACCACTGGACCGCGAGGGAAGTCCCTCGGGGCCACTCTTCTGTTCTCTCATTCGATGAGAGACTCCCCATTCTTAGGAATCAGGTTCTCTGCTTCTGACAGCTGATGACCATAGGGTTCAGATCACAAGCAGCAGCTATGGAGGGGTTCGGTGATTTGAGAAGCCTGGGGGCGGGCAGTGGGGTGAGCAGGGGTTGATCAGATGTGGAGCCCTTGGCTCCCTGGGGCAGTGCCGCCAGGTCTAGGAAGAACTGTGTCCCCAAGTCCTTCCACATAAGCCTTTAGTCTCAGCTAGCCCAGAGGCTCAGCGGTAAAGAATCTGCACAAGGAGACACTCAGGAGATGCCGGTTCGATCCCTGGGTTGGGAAGATCCCTTGGAGGAGGAAATGGCAACCCACTCTGGTATTCTTGTCTGAAAAATTCCAAGGACAGAGGAGTCTGATGGGCTACAGTCCTTGGGGTTGTCAGATAGGACTGAGTGGCAGCACAAGCACATCCCAGGGGCGGGCATTGTCATGATTTACAATCTGCCGTCGGACAGGGGGGTTCCAGGCACCTGTCTGTGAACTGCTGCTGACCCACAACAAAAGCAGCAGCTGTGCCAGGCTGTAAATCAACACATTTCTCCCTTTGTTGAGAAGGTCCTGCTGTGAAAAAAGTGTCAGCTGAACTAGACAGTGCGGTGAGCTGGCTTACATTCTGGCCCAAGCTTCTTTCTTGCAGGTGGCTACCTTGGAATAGCACAGTTCTAGAATATGCTTGATAGAATGTTTCAAATATAAGTACTCCATCAAAGAAAGCAATCCAAATGGAGAAAACGTAATTTGAAAAGAGAAAAAAAGGAAGGGATTCACCCAACCTGACATGTTTGTATTTTGATATGTTACCTTTCAGCCATTCCTTTTTCTGTGCAAAAATTTTTTTAAATAGGATTCATCACAAATAACTTTGGATCCTTTTTTTTTTTTTTTTAATAAATAACTAACCATTTTGTTAAACTTTTTTTTATTACAGTGCACAGCATGATCTTCCCCCACCAGGGATAAACACGTGCTCCCCTAAGCGGAAGCAGAGTCTTAACCACTGGATGGCCAGGGAAGTCTCTGGATCCTTATTCAGTGTATCTGATAGCACTTTTTCACGTGCTATCACTCTGGGTGCTTTAGTCCCAAGTGATGTCCAGCTCTTCGAGACTCCATGGACTGCAGCCTGCCAGGCTCCTCTGTCCATGGGATTCTCCAGGCAAGAGTACTGGAGTGGGTTGTCATTTCATTCTCCAGGGGATCTGCCTGACCCAGGAATTGAATCCAGGTCTCCTGCACTGCAGGCAGATTTTTTTTTTTTTTTTTTTTTTACCGACTGAGCTACCAAGGAATTCCCAGCATCATTTTAATGGCTAGAGAAGGAAATGGCAACCCACTCCAGTATTCTTGCCTGGAGAACCCCATGGACAGAGGAGCATGGCAGGCTACAGTCTATACGGTTGAAGAGAGTCAGACATGACTGGGCCACTAAGGACAGTTTAATGGCTACAATCCTTTCCTTCCTGGAAAGGTGCGCCTGGAACACAGAGTTCTCTTGCTCCTCCTCGGCCTCCCCTCCCCTCCCCTCCCCCATCCACCCTCTCCCCAGCCCTCCTCCCTCTCCCCTCCCCCATCCACCCTCCCCCTCCCTCTCCCCTCCCTCATCCACCCTCCCCCTCCCTCTCCCTTCCCTCTCCCCTCCCCCATCCACACTCCCCTCCCCTGCCTCTCCCCTCCCCCATCCACCCTCCCCTCCCTGCCCCTCCCCCTCCCCACCCCTCCCCGCCTCCGCGCTCCCCGCCCCCCACCTCCTTCTGCGCCCGCTCCTCCTCCAGCGGGATGGTGTCGTGGTTCTTGTGCTCCTCCAGCAGGCAGGCCCCGCACACGCAGCAGCCCTCGGTGCGGCAGTACAGCCGCCGGAGCTTGCGGTGCTTCCGGCACAGCCGGCTCTTGAGGTCCCACACGGGCTCCAGCAGCTGGTGCCCGTGGAACACCTGGTCCTCGAAGTGGCTGCGCAGGTGCTTCTCGCACAGGGAGGCCATGCACTGCAGGCACGACTTGACGGACTTGAGCTGCTCGGGGGCGCAGAAGTCGCAGGGCACGTCCCTGGGCCCGGCCAGGCTCCGTGAGGACCCCAAGGTCTGGCCCTTGGCCTGGGTGAAGCAGGTCACCATCTCCTCCAGGATGACGTTCTTGCAGAGGCGAGGCCGCGTGGGGAAGCTCTCCCGGCACTGGGGGCAGTAGAGGGGCTCGCCCACGGTGGCCTGGTAGTCCCAGAAACCCTGGAGGCAGCTCATGCAGAAGTTGTGCCCGCAGGCGGTGGTGACCGGGTTGCGGAACACCTCCAGGCAAACGGGACAGAGGACTTGGTCCTCCAGCGTGCAGAGACTGCTGTCATTCATCAGGAACTGGCCTTGGGGAGGTCCCGAGAGCTTGGCCGTGGGCTGCAGGGCTGGGGCTTGGTCCTGGACTGGCCCTGGGAAGGCGGGGCAAAGCCAGGTTGAAGCCATGGCAGGAGTTGAGGGGCCTTTGAGGGGGACCCCTTTTCTTCTGTTGGAAGCAGCTGGTCTGCCCACGGGGTACTGGGACTGTGCCATTGGTCAACCCTCGGAGGGCATAAACTGAGGCCTGTGTTTTTGTCCCTGCCCGAATTCCTGGAAGGTGGATAGGCAGGAAGAAGTCACATGGTGACAAGGGAAACGAGTCGCTTCCTTGGCCCTTTGGGAGAAAGGTCAGCGCACAGGTACTTACGTGAAACTCTCTGCATGTTAAGGAGAGCCAGAGGCTTGGCTGCCCTGTGGATGGAGGGAAGAGGACCCTTGGGTGCTTAGGCCCGCGTTGGGGGGAGGGGCGAGGCCCCAGGTCACCAGCTGCTGGGAGGACTCCCAGCCCAGTGTGCCCCAACCCCAGCCCTTTACATCCCCCGAGGTTGGATGACCACCTTCTCACCTTTCCCTTTGGCTGCTGTTCTGCAGTCCCCCTATTGCGTTGGACCCCCTCCTTGAGACTGCCCACAGTTTTGCTCCTGATGTCACAATTCAAGCATGACCAGCCCCAGCCTTCTGCTTGTGATGTCAGCAGGGCAAAAGAGACTCAATAAAGGAAGACATGAAGATAAGTAAATAGTAAAACATGGTATTCCAGTTAATTAAAAAAAAAAATTTCAGTTGATTATTAATGATGTTGTGTGCCTCAGTTAACCATATATATTCATCTATTCTTTAGCTTTAAAAGAAAACCAGCATGAAGCATGTTTCTTCCCGAATGTCTTTATAGGATTATAAGGATTTTTAAAGCTTTTCATCATCATAGAAATTGACTGCAAATGCCTCCTGGAGTTTGAATAATGCTTTTTTTGGGGGGAGGGGCATGGAAGGGCTCGCCAGTACATGGAAGGGCTTCTCAGTGGCAAAGAGTAAAGAACCCACCTGCCAATGCAGGTGACATAAGAGACTCGAGTTAGATCTCTGGGTTGGGAAGATCCCCTGGAGAAGGGAATGGCTACCCACTCCAGTATTCTTGCCTGGAGAATCCCACGAACAGAGGAGCCTGGTGGGCTACAGTCCCACGAACAGAGGAGCCTGGTGGGCTACAGTCCACGGGGTCGCAAAGAGTAGGGCACGACTGAAGTGACTTGGCACACACGCACGTGTGCACATGGAAATCTTTTCTTTTAATATTTTCCAGGAGAACTTACTTCAGCAAAAAAAGAAAGAGGTGCCACTGGACATGCTGCAGTGGTGAGAAGTCCTGCCCCTCCCAGGATATTCTTTGCTCCGGAAACTTCATCCCAGGAGACGAGTTGCTGCTGCACCCAGGGCCCCTTGCAGTGGACTTGGGGGACTCAGTTTACTAAGCAGAGAAGGAAGGTGGCAACTAAGTGGCAGGGAGATCTTGGGCAAGTTGTTTCATCTCTTGGGACCTTGGTTCTCTGGTGAATCAACCGGGTTGTTGTAGAAGAGATCTCAAGGCTCATTCCTGGTCTGAAGTTGAATGAACCAAACATTATCCGATTGGTGATGCTCAAGATTGTTGCTTTCCACTGTGGTTCTGATCCTCAGAAGGAAAAGATGACTGAAGCTTAGGAGAGAGTCTCATCACTGCGATAGCTTCTTGTCAGTGCTTGTTTCCCCAGATTTCTCACCCAACAGGATACATGCCCTGAAAAGTTTGCAGTATGTAACTCTTTCTGTTTTTTGGGCTTCACCATGCAGCATGCAGGATCTTAGTTCCCCGACCAAAGATGGAGCCTGTGTCCCCTGCAGTGGAAGCACTGAGTCTTAATCCCTGGACCACCAGGGACGTCCCAATATGTTACTCTTCAAAAAAAAAAATTATATTTATTTGACTGCTCCAGGTCTTAGTTATGGCATGTGGGATCTAGTTCCCTGACCAGGGATTGAAACTGGGCCCTCTGCCTTGGGAGCATCTTAGCCACTGGACCAGTGGAGAAGTCTTCATCTTTACCTCTGAAGAATATTTTCACTTGGTAATTCTACATTGGCAGCTATTTTCTTTTCAGTATTTTGGAGATCTAATTCCACTGTCTTTTTTTTAAAAAATTTATTTTTATTGTTACTTATTTTTTGGCCATGCTGCACAGACTATGGGATCTTAGTTCCCCCACCAGGGATCAAACCTTTCCCCCCCTGCATTGGAAGCCTGGAGTCTTAACCACAGGGTCGCCAGGGAAGTCCCCTCCACTGTCTTCTGGTTTATATTTTTCTGTTGAGGAGCTGACTGTCAGTCTTACTGCTGCTTCTTTGAAGGTGACCTTTTCCCCCCCGCTTCTGGTGACTTGTAAGATTTTCTCCAAATTTGTTTTCATTTTGGTATTTCTATGTTGCTGTTCAGTTGCTAAGCCATGTCTGACTCTTTGTGACCCCGTGGACTGCAGCACGCCAGGCTTCCCTGTCCTTCAGTAGCTCCTGGAGTTTGATGTGTGTTCTTATTTATCCTCCTTAGGATTTGTAGGGTTTCTTTTATTTGGCTGCCTTGGGTCTTAGTCGTGGTACATGGGATCTTTCGCTGCGGTGCACAGACTCTCTAGTTGTGGCACTCGGGCCTTAGTAGTGGCAATATGCAACTTAGTTCCCCAACCAGGGAAATCTTAGCTTCCTATGAGGGATGGAACCTGAGTTCCCTGCGTTGCGAGGCAGATTCTTAACCACTGGATTACAAAGGGATTCTTGAATATGAGGCTGCCTGTAAGTATCTCCGAGGACCTCGATTACAGCTCAGCATCTCTACCCCTCTGCCTCTACCCAGGCTCCGATGAATGCTCCCTTGGCCATTAGGCAGCCAGCTGCTTGGCTGTTTCCTCTCTGCCTCCACAATTCCCCTCTCCCATTCAAGCAGTAGGACTCCAGGACTCAGCTTTCGTTGTCAGTGCCTCCGGTTGGATTCCTGGGTAGGGAAGATCCCCTGGAAAAGGGATAGGATACCCACTCCAGTATTCTTGCCTGGAGAATCCCCATGGATAGAGGAGCCTGGCGGGCTACAGTCCATGAGGTCGCAAAGAGTCAGACACGACTGAACGACTAAGCACAGCACATTTCCAGGCACGGAGTGGCTGTGCAGTGCAAGGCCGCAAAGAAGTGAGCGTTTGCCGGAGCCCTGAGAGAAGCGAGAGCTGAGTGCCACATCCCTTCTGCACCTGCCAACGACACCCTTCTCCAGCTTCAGGGTCTCATTCAAGAGCTCTGCGGGGCCTTCCAAACCCTCCCGCCTCCAATGAGTGCTTATCGGCTACCTATCGTAATTGCACAAAGGAGGGCATATTTTGAGGGTGTTTTGCCAACTGTGTAGACAGTGCATGTGTGGAGCCTATCAGAATGAAATGTGAGTAGGAGCAATAGCCCAAGCTTAGACATAAAGCCATCCAAGAATATCCAAGGGAACTTGCTCACAATTTTCTTACAAGAAAGCTGAGAAATAGGAACTATTAGTCTTCTATCCACTTTATGTGTTTTGCTAGAAATAACTAACAGAAAACCAACCAGTTAAAAATACTCAAATTTAGATATGAGACTTAGATTTTTTTAAAAAATATTTATTTGTTTGGCTGTGTCGGATCCTAGTTGTGACACTCAGGGTCTTTTACTGCAGCACACATACTCTCTAGTTGTGGTGGGTGGGCTTAGCTGCTCTGCGACATGTGGGATCTTAGTTCCCCGAGCAGGGATCAAACCCACGTCACCTGTGTTGGAAGCTGGATTATTAACCATTGGGCCATCAGATTTCTGAGCTGCCAAATGTGACATCTGACTTGGGGAAAATAAGCACAGAGGACATAAAAGCACAAAGTGACTCATGAGGGCAAAAGCTAGAATTGGTTAAATTGAATTAAATTTCCACCAAAAATCTCTTGGAAAACCATGATCTTAATGAAAATATTTTTAAGAAATAATGAAATAGAAAAACAATTTAATTGCAATATATAGAATTAAACTGACTTCCCAGGGTAACAGTTTACTCCAGGGGAAAGCCTCACTGATGAGAATCCTTCTGCATGGTATGATTCTTATAAAAAATGTAAGCTTTGGCCTGCCACCTGGGCTCATGACTGAGCAGATTCAGTGGAACTGAAATGATCTGTAAACAGTGCCATGCAGAGCCTCCAGCAAGTCCCAACAGGAGACTCACCATGCAGATTCCAGGGTTTCGGAATAGACCCGTGACTCCTTTTATAGCAACTCTCCTTCTGAGGGCTTCCTAGGGGGATCAGTGGTAAAGAATCCGCTTGTAATGTGGGAGACCTGGATTCCATCCCTGGGTCGGGAAGATCCTCTGGAGAAGGGCATGGCAACCCACCCAGTATTCTTGCCTGGAGAATCCCATGGACCAAGGAGCCTGGCTGGTACAAAGAGTTGGACACGATGGAGTGACTCTTTTTTTTTTTTTTTTCTTTTTCTCCTTTTGAGAAACAGTGCCTGATCCCTCATCATGGGAATCAAGAGACCACATGGTCTGAGTTGCCCATCAAAACCTACAAAGCCAATTTGAGGGGTAATTAACATAGCCCAGAAATAGATGTGACTGTCTCTCAGACCTGGGAACAATGACCTTTTGCAGTGTCTTATGTTAGGGCTTCTTGGTCCATGGAATTCTCCAGGCAAGAACACTGGAGTGGGTTGCCGTGCCCTTCTCCAGAAGGTCTTCCCGACCCAGGGATGGAATCCAGGTCTCCCACATTACAGGTGGATTCTTTACCACTGATCCCCCTGGGAAGCCCTCAGAAGGAGAGTCGTGGCTTCCCTGGTGGCTCAGAGGGTAAAGTCGTCTGCCTGCAATGTGGGAGACCTGGGTTCGATCCCTGGGTCGGGAAGATCCCCTGGAGAAGGAAATGGCAACCCACTCCAGTGTTCTTGCCTGGAGAAGCCCATGGACAGAGGAGCCGGGTGGGCTGCAGTCCATGGGGTCTCAAAGAGTCCGACGCAACTGAGCGACTTCACTTTCATGTTAGGGGAGAGGGTAAGATTATCTGTGTAAAGGGTAGTTGCATCTTGTCACATGGAGGCATAAAGTTATTCTTACCATTTTGTATGAAGTTCAAATGTGCACAGAAGTGAGTTTATGGATACTGAGCAACCCCGGGTGTGGCTCCTCTCAGTCCCAACCCACCCAGACTGCCGGGTGCTGCTGGGGCTGAGAGCAGCCATGAGGGACGTGTGAGGGAGCTGGCAGGAGAAAGGAGATGAGCCCCTTCCTGTTATCAGAGGAATCACAGCAACGCAGCTTCACTCTGGCAGCAATCGCTGGTCCCAGCAGCGCGGTGGGCCCCCAGACAGCAGCATCCCTCGCAGGGCCCCTCCTCAAAGCCTCGACTGCGTATGCACTGTATGTCTTTCTTTGCCATTCCCCAACCAGGGATTGAACCTGAGCCCACTGCAGTGGAAGTGCGGAGTCTTAAGCACAGGACGACCAGGGAAGTCCCGTCTCAACCTTTTATTTTTCATTCTTTTTAAAAAATTTTATTTATTTTTGGCTGTGCTGGTTCTTCACTGCTGGGCAGGCTTTCTCTAGTTGGCGGTGAACGGGGGCTACCCTCTCGTGGTGTGCGAGCTTCTCATGGCAGTGGCCTCTGCTATCGTGGGGCACAGGCTCAATAGCTCTTACGTGTCGGCTTAATTGCTGCTCCGCATGTGGAAATCGTCCTCGATCAGGGATCGAACCTGTGTCTCCTGCCTTGGCAGGTGGATTCTTTACTAATGAGCCATCATGGAAGCCCTGCATCTTGACCTTTTAACAGTGTCAACCTCTTTTCTTTGTTCCCCAGAATTGGGAACAAATGGGCTTCCCAGGTAGCTCAGTGGTAAAGAATCCACCTGCCAATGCAGGAGATGCGGGAGACCTGGGTTTGATCCCTGGGTCGGGAAGATCCCCTGGAAGAGCAAATGGCAACCCACTCCAGTCATTCTTGCCTGGGAAACCCCATGGACAGAGGAGCCTGGTGGGCTACAGTCCATGTGGTCACAAAGAGTCGGCCACGACTGAACACGCACACACACTTCGGAGCAGTAACTCTGTCCTGCGACCCCTACGGCTGTGACAGCCGAGTCCCCCAGGCCCTTTCCTTTCCCTCCTATTTACAACTGCTGTGGCCTCTTGTTGGAGCTGTTCCAGCCACATCCCTTCTCAGTGCTTTTCTGTGTATATAACTCCTCCCCAGCTGTTAGCACCCTGTAGGAGGGACGACCCAACTCTTTGAGAAGATCCCACACCCTGCCTGATGACTTAAGGATCAACACTTAAAACTTGTGTGACTGGATTCTCACCTCACATTCTTCCTCATCCTCCTGGCAGAGAAAATGGGCACCCCATCACCTGTCCTCTTCCAGGAAGACTTTTTTCCCTTAAAGACCATCTCCTACTCCTCCCCATCTCCTTCCTGCTCTCCTGCGGGAAGCCCATCTGTCCCACCTTCTGTCCCCTGGCACTCTCTGATCCTTTCAGACGCAGTGGAATGAAAACCAGGAGGAAGAAGGTCCAGCCTCTTCCCTCCTCCCCGGCCCCCCAGGCAGTCTTAGCAGCAGGAGAAACAGGGACTCTGTAAGAAGCTCTGCTAGCAAAGGGTTCGGTGACATTCATCTCCTGAGGACAGTGTGAGAATCATCAATGTTGACAGACAGGAGGACTCCAGGAGCTGTGAGTATTGGGAAACGCACACCAAAAGTTTAAAGATTCAGAAGTCTGTTTCATGTCTTTATTGACAAGAGGGGGGAAAAGGGTCACAGCATTTCAGACTTTATTCAAAGACACACGCGGCAACAAAGGGCACCCACGAGTGACAGGCATGGCCCCCAAGGCCTGGCTCTAAGGCCATCCCAGAGGGTGTGGGTGACTTCTCAGCCCTTCCCCTCAGCATCTGTCTCTTCTTCCTCTAAGCCTCACGGACTCCCCTGAGATCAGTTAGAACTGTGCATAAACGAAGTCACTCCAGAGGCGGCCGGGCCCTGCCTGGCCGGCGTCGCCCGCGTGGCAGCCCTGGGCAGCTAGAGAGCGTGGGGCACTGCTCACGTGACCCCCCCCAGCCAATGGCCAGGCCTCTCTCTGGAATGGTCAGCCGGGCTTTCCCCAAGGGAGCCGGCTTTTCAAGAAAAAAAAAACACCAACTTGGTTCACGAAGGGCTTGGGGGAAATACTCCCAGAAACCTTAAGAAACAGTCCCTCTCAGATTCCTGGAGCGCTGAAACAACTGAGACTGTCGCTGGTGGCCCGGGGGAGGGAACCTGGGGAAAGGCTTCTGCTGGTCCCTCAGAGCGCTCAGCGAGGGGCACGGCGGGCTTCGCGGACTCCACGGTGGACCTGTGCGAAGCATGATGAGAAAGACGCGTCCAGAGGGGCTGCCCCCCTGCCCTCCAGCCTCCCCCTCCTCCTCGCTCCTGCGGGTCTGCTTGGGCTTGAGGCCCCAGACGCCAAGGCTTGCCTCCTTTCAGTCTGACGGTGCTTATTCCCATTGACCAGAGCTCCTCACCCATCAGCCTCTGGTTGACAGCAGCTTTAACTTGACATGTTCAAATCTTTTTTTTCTCCCCCGAAAGATGTCAGGATGGACACCTGCAACCATTCTGCAGGGGCAACTGTTTTTGTAGGTAGCAGGTCCTCTAACATTTTGCAGCTCTAAGAATCCTGGGCACGGGCCAGACGTCCGTGGTGCCGATAGGCACGTTCACGCTGCGGTGTAGACACGGCGTGTCAGCAGGCGCCCAGACACACTTCTCCCCTACTCTACACACGGACATGTGAGGGCAATGTGAGGTTCCTGTCTGAGGGAACCAGTCACAGGCTCAAAGACACTTGGCACAGTCGATAGTCACTTTAAAGAAACCCTGACCCCAGACCCATGCGGTGAGCAGCTGAGTTGGGTGGCAGACGGAACCTCAGCTAGGAGCCATGGGCTTGCGGGGTCTCTTATGGACAAAGTGCTCCCCACGGGCACTCCCCCTTCTCTGGACCGCCTGCCACACTAAAATTCACCGGGGAAAAGCCCGCATCCTCGGGCCCCTCTGCACCCCATGACTGCTTGCCCAGACCCGGACGCTCGGACAGCAGTCCGTCACGAGCTCCGAGGCCTGGCTCCTGATCGAACACCACTGGCTCGTCAATGCCTCGGCCCCCACAGAAGGAAGCGGCGGCGAGGGTCGGACAGATGAGGGGGTCCTGGGCCCGCCCGGCAAACGCACACACACTACGGCGGACGGCGTGGGCTCACAACCACTGCCAAGGTCAGAAACCAAGAAGACACACAAATATCGCACTTTCAATCAAGGCATTTCTGAGACGACCACAAAAACAATGCCACTTTTGATACTACAACCTACCACGTTTGGCAATTTTCAGAGGAAACGGTCATCTCCACCCCAAGGCACCAGAGGGTCCAAAATCCCTGTATCCTCGGCCCCAGTTTAACAAGTCAGGGAAGGAACACGGGCCAACTGAGGGCAAGCAAAGGCTGCATAAGCAGTTACACCAACACCTACAGCGCCCACCAGTCTGCGTGTCTGACTCGGTGCAGGACACCGCCGGCCTCGGACCTCTTCCTGGGGAGGTGAGCTATCTGGGGTGGGGTGGGGTGCCAGCTGCTGGAGGCAAATGAGGCAAGCCGAACATGGGGCAGCTGGTGGCCTGAATCCAGAGCTGCGACCCCCCATCCTCCCCTCCTCAAAGAGGCTTTGTTCATAGGAATGTGGGGGTGCTCTAGAGACTCTATCCTTCACCGAAACCTCAATTCAGCAGCCTAAACCAGACTCCTCTGCGTCTGCTGCAGGAGTCTGGGGTGTGTGGGAGAGAAAGGTGGTGTGATGAAGCGGCTGCCCACGTCCAACAGGGCACACTCCGGTGAAAGCGTGGCACAGATCAGGACAACCATCTTTCGCGCTCCGGCCTCGGGGAAGTACAGCATCTGCAAGGACCTAGGCCTTCCTCCTCCCCGCCCCATCCCGAGATGAGCTCCACCTGGGAACCCAGCCCAGTACTCTTGGAGAGGTTTGTTACAACACCGGCTACGAAAAGAAAAGCAGGTTTCTGAGAAGGTATTGTGCAGCCGAAAGTGGCATCTGCCTTCGGGTTCCTGTGGGTGGGGGTGGGGTTCCTTTGGTTTTGACCAGAACTCTCCTCCGCTGGGGGCCAGGTGCGGCTGGGCTTGGCAGTAGCTCGGTTACTGTACAGGAGCTCGGCTGGGCGCGCTCGTCGCTGAGGACTCGGAGTTTACATCCGAGACCCTCTCTCCTGAAGAATCTAGAAGGGGAAAGTGGGGGAGACTGAGGCTTGGACTCTAGGTGCACACTGCTTATAGGCGGGGTGGCTTCCCAGCCCATTGAGGGAGGAGAAAGAGACTGGAGTGGCTTCCCTCTGGACCCCGTGGAGCAGCAGCAGGACCACCCGTTACCCCGATAAGTGAGGCAGAACCCCTGAAGCACTGCAGTGTGAAGACGCTGGGGCAGGGCTTATGTGCTGTGGGGCCACCTCCCCTGAGCGGAAGGACACATCCAGCTCCCCACACGTGGTGGAGGACCACTGCGGGCGGAGCAGGACCACCTCACACAGAGGAGAACCACCTCCCCTGAGCGGAAGGGCACAGCCAGCTCATCACACACCGTAGAGGACCACCTCATGCAGAGGAGGATCACCTCATGTGGAGGAGGGCCACCGCACACGGTGGAGGATCACTACACACATAGGAGGACCCCCTCCCCTGAGCGGAAGGACACAGCCAGCTCACTGCACGCAGTCACCGCACGCGGTGGAGGACCACCTCCCTGAGGGGAAGGAAACAGCCAGGCTCACCACACACAGAGGAGGACCACCTCACACGGAGGAGGATCACCTCCCTGAGGGGAAGGACACAGCCAGGCTCACCACACACAGAGGAGGACCACCTCCCTGAGGGGAAGGACACAGCCAGGCTCACCACACACAGAGGAGGACCACCTCACACGGAGGAGGACCACCTTTCCTGAGCAGAAGGACACAGCCAGGCTCACCCCACACTGATGACGGAGACTCACTGTGGGGATGTGTGTGAGTGGCACAGTGGAGGAAGAAGAGAGCAGTGTGCAACAAGCTTCCAGTAACCTCAGGGCGTTGGGGTGCGGGGGGTGTCACAGAGGTAACCAAACACCTTTTCTCTTGAGAGAGAGAACAGTTTCAAAGTATAAAAGCAGAATCCTTCCAACTCTGAGTTTCAAAATTCTCACCTTATAGGCATCAGTGGCCATTAGCTTTTCTTTTTCACTGATTTGACAGAGCCTGGGAAAAGACTACCCTACTTTAGTTCACGTGTCCTAAACTAAAAGCCTATGTCACTGCTTCAAAAATCCTGGTTTAAACGACAACAGTCAAAAGGTCAAAACGAAAGGGAAAAGCAAAGCTGGCTTGAGACGGAAAGGGATGATCTGGTGAGCAGCAGTTCAGGCAGGGCTGAGCAGGGGCTGGGAGCAGAGTCAGAGACGAACGTCAGGCAGAGCGACTCACCTTGGCCTTCTCACTGGGCTCGATGACAATGCCGTTGGTAGAATTGTTCAGTTCTCTGGAGACAACACAGAGGAACTCTGCCTGATCCTCGTTCCCGTAGTTATAGGAAGATCCGATGCTGATGAGCTGACCAAACAAGACAGGTCAACATTTGGACAGGGATCTTAAAATAATTAAGGGCCACACGAATCAAACCCTCCTCCTGACTGAGCTTTGTTGTTTTGCTTCTCAACCGACGAAGAACTCACTGGGACTATCAAGGCCCCAGGGGACACCTGGATCCCAGTTATTCACCACAGCATCACCGGCAAGGGTTTCCTGCTGTGGCCTGGCTTCCATCCCTGGCTGGGGAACTAAGCCATGCAGCACAGCCACAAAATCAACCATCCGACCAAACAAAAAAAAACCCACTCTTAAAAAAACAAGCAAACACACAAACAACTTTGTCTTTAAAATTTTATACCAGGGAAAAAATACTTCTGGAGTGGAAGTATGACATTTTGCAACCCATAGCTGAACAAGAACAAGGGATACACAGAATTGATTCTGCCATGGAAGATAACTGTGAGGAGTCACCCAGTATTGGTGCTGAAGAGAGAGATACCTGTGTTTGGTCTATAATGTAATACTGTTGACCCAGTAACTTTCATTTAAGGTAAGCATATGTTGACAGTTCAGCTGACCTCTTAAATTCTACACAGAAACAAGCATGATTCATTGACTTTATAATACTGTCGTTCGACTCATGCTCAGCCTCCCTGTGTGTTTTGAAGACAACAGATGAACAACTCTGCCATCTAATGGAAGAAAACAGTAAAATCCTGGTTCTCAGATGCTTTGTTTCGATGCCGTGGTCGTGAGCACAAAGCTACAGAACAGAAACCCACAGGCTGATGGGGAAGGACCTCACCAGGCTCCAGCTCGTCTGAGCCCGTCATGCCATGCCTGCTCACCACGCCGCGTGAACAGGGAGGGTCACTGCTGAGCCCTCGTCTTCTTCAGCTACTTATTCTAGAATGTGTCAGCAACGCACTTTTGAAAGGAATCCCTGAAGGAGAAAAACCCAAAGAGGCACTTTCAAGCCTAAAGAAGCTGGCTGGCTCCCTCTGGGCAGAATCACAGCAAGTTCTGGATATAGAGCCTGGAGACAGGACACTGTTCTCAGTCTCACCCAGCTCATCGCACCCTGCCATGCAGACTGCACATGGAAGGCCTCTTTCCCCTGGCCCTACTGGACTCCTAGGGTGACCGACTGGCTACAGGTGGTGACAGAGTGGCCTCCTAGGCTGAGATGCACCTCATGACACGTTGGTTAGCTGCCAGGGCGCGTCCGACTCTCTGCGACCCCACGGGCGGTCACACACCAGGCTCCTCTGTCCACGGAACTCTCCAGGCAAGAATACTGGAGTGGGTTGCCATTCTCTTCTCCAGGGGATCTTCCCGACCCAGGAATCGAATCTGCGTCTCCTGCATTGGCAGGTGGGTGCTTTACTACTGAGCCACCAGGGAAGCCCCAAGAAACATTACCTGTTCGAATTTCCAACCATCGGACATAGTGGATACCATCTGCGTGAGCTCCTCCTCTTGGCACTGCAGGACTCGGTACACGTGCTTCACGGGGCCCTGCGACAACCACACACAGGCCTGAGCAACGGTTTCAAGGACACACAGTTTGCAGCTGCCTTGGTGAAGCTCTTCACAAGAAGAAAGACTGGAAAGGAGTGTGCTTGCAATTTTTTTCTTGGCAGCCACCCACTACCCCCGTTCAAGCTGCACTGTAGTTTCTCAATAAAAACTTATCCAGGGAAAGAAAGAAAATATAGGGTCCAAGAACATGAATAAAACAAAATAATCTTGAACTTCAGAAGGATGAATTATGTGAGCAACCATGCTGATAAACTTATGACTTCATCTATTTCCCAAAGGAGAAAACAGAGTAAAATTCCTCAGGACAAAAAAGTCACATTTTCTTCTTCAGTCTTTATAGCTAACACATGCTGAAAATGTAGACTGTATCTTCGTTTACTGAGAATGATACCTTATATGGAAACAATACATTAAACAGGGACTCTACAGTGAACAAATGTTCAAGCTATTTTACCCTCTGCTGAAGCTACGTCAAAGTGTTTCAGTGTTACATGGTAACATTCCTGTGACAGACAAGCGTATGGTTCCTGGCACAGACCTCCGGAAAACTGTCAACTCCTGAATCGCAGCAGTGTCTTTTGTATGCTAATAAGCTCGTCACCAGAAAGACCCAGGGGGTTAGAGGGTTAGAACTTTTGGCCCCGCTCCCTGACCATGGGGGAAGGAGGAGAGACCAGAGATTGAGTTCAATCACCAAAGGCCACTGATATAGACAACCTTTCCTACTGAATGAAGCATCCTGAAGAACCCCTAAGTAACGCGGTTCAGGGAGCTTCAAGTTGGCAAACACATCCCTGTGCTTGGGAGGGGGTAATGGAAGCTGGGGACTACACGGGGACAGAGGACCCTTTAGGCCTTCACTCCATGAATCTCTGCATCTGGCTCTTCATTTATATCCTCCATAATAAACTATAGTAAGTATAGCATTTCCCGAGTTGCACCAATTATTCTAGTGAATTACTGAACATGAAGGAGGCATTGTGGGAACCCAGATCCCAACTAGCATCCGCGCCCTGGGGAGTCTGACACTGACTCTGAGTGGTCAGTGTCAGGACAGAACCAAACTGTTGGTTATCTGGACGGTGTCAAAGATGAGATGTGCTGGCCAGACTCAACTCTCTAGAACATGAGCTAGATCAGGAAGCCAAAAGGCTGAGCAACTGAGATGGACGCCCCAGAGCTGCAGCACGAAGGCCCCCACACTTGACCTACATCGACACTTGCGACCTGGCCCACAGGGAACGAGAAGCCGGTTGTGGGACGGCTCAGGTGGCTGCCCGGGAGCAGGCTCACCAGATGTGTTCCTGTTCACAGGACAATTCCAGGCGCACAGGACTCGGTATTTAGCAGTCAGGGACCATCGGTGTTGGGTCCAAAGCTGCACACTTACTGCCCATCCGAGAGGGTGAGAGAACCAAAGAGCAGCCCGGGTTCGAAACAATGACGCCTGGTCATGGAGAGAGGGGTCAGTTACCTTCTATCGGATTTTAAGAAAATCTGGACCATCTTCTTAAGAATGATGAAAACTTAGCCTATTTTTAAAAAGGACGAGTTGGCTTCAGCTGTCTAGAAAATTAGAACAATTTGGGAAATGCTGGATGAATAAAAACAGTTACTAAGTCCCACGGGCTATAGGCCCCAAGGGCTGCACCCTCCTCTTCCAGTCTTCATTGCAGTCCTGGAAGGCAGGTGTCAGCTTCTTTCTACACGGAGGACACTGGTGTTCAGGGCGCAATATCCTGCCCAAGCAGTGTGGCGACTAAGTGGACTGGAGGTAGAGCTGGGATATGAGCCCACATCTGCCTGACAACACTATACAGTCTTTCTCATATACTCTGTCCTTCTGAACGAGGTTCCATTCAATAATGTGCTAAGGTGAAAAAAAGAAAATTCCTTCCATATAAAACATAGGACAAATCTTGTGACAATTTCAATTACCCTAGCCACACACTTCGGGAACAACCAGGTGTTTTACACTGTAAGATGCAGGGCATCGCAAAGACCCGATAGTGGCTGCAGCTGTCAGAGTCCCAGTTATTTAAGATAACTGTACTGCCTCTTTACTCTCCTCTTCCCAAGTAAACCATCGCCACTCTCAAAGGCACCAAGACCCATCTCACAGCAAAAAACGCTACCGGGGATGGCAAAGTAACAGGATGGTGGCAGCCACTGGAAGTGAAGTGAGGTCACTGGAAAAGTGGAGGAGGTCCTCCACACCCTGGGCTTTACCTGACTGTCTGCCAGGTGTGTCTCCTCTCAACACAGGCAAGGTGAAGGAGACGCCGAGTTTGAGGAGACAGCCACGGAAATCCACACTCCGCCTTAAGGTGATGTGGGACATCAAATCCACTGCCCACCCAGAGTCCCACTAAATAAAGGGGACAGGTGGAAAGGTCAATTAACATCAAAAGGGTCTTGACATTCCTAGAATAAAAAAGCTTCCAGCTAGGTATAAATCCATGAGCCTCAAAATCGAAAAAACTAATTAACTTAATTACGGTCATCAAATAAAAACCTCACAATGAATTCACTGACGGTGAAGAATTCAGAGTGTTCAGGTGCCATGGTTTGAATGGTTTCAAATTTTATACTTGATGGTACCAACAAAACTTATATTAAGCAATCAAAGGTTTGTTTTTTTGTTTAATGTGAAAAACTGAGGATGGACGAGATTCACAGAACGTCTAAGCTATTACGTATCTGTAATAGTGAAAGAAGCCACGTAAATATACCAGGAGATGGCAAAAAAATTGGTGATGCTAGATCATATTTCACATGGTAACCTGCAAACCAACTATGAGTTCATCTTTGAACATTAAAAAGGAGCCTTTCATCCCAGGTTTCAGCACCAAAAAAAAAAAGCGCCTTTCAGCCACGGACCAGATGGAGAAGAACTAAATGAGTAAGCTTCCTTTCCACCTTCGCAAAGTGCTGAGATAAAATGCAGAACAGAGTCCATTCTTCATCATAGGGGCCAGGTGGTCATCCAGATAACTCCATTCAGAGCCAGAAAAAAACGTGATACATGAAGTCTAACACAGAACATGCGAGAAACAAGTTCCTGCTTTTGAAATTCTGTATTGCAACAGATTAGCTCTCAAGAAAGCGACCATCACCAGTACCTGATGGGGCAGGAGAGAAGTCAGCCTGGAGTTGGACTCTGTCCCATTGATGCAGTCAAACCCTCTCAAAATTCCTGCCTGTTTTTCCTGCTAGACTTTAAACTTCTTGAGGACCTCCCATCAGTCGGGGTCCCTAGGGCCTAACAGAAGTTATTGTGGCCACTTGCTTAAGACTGACGATGGGCAATGTGACATGAAATGAGCTAAGTGTGCCTCACTGCCTTCCCTGCTCAAACTACATAGCAAATTCAGGTGGATTTTTGTCACCGTATCTAGAAAATCCGGACTTCCTAAAAGAGAACCTTGGTATTATTTTCTTAGAAGCGTGACCCACAAGCCATGTGCCAAGTCTATGCCATGCAAGTGTCTGTTAGCAGCTGGCTGTGACATGGTCACAGGCTGAGGGCTGGTCCTCATATAGAAGCCAACAGGTAAACAGGTAGAAGCGAGACCTCGCTTGGCCCCCATGTGGACATGGAGGGAGGCAGATGCTCTGCTGGAGAGAACAGGCTTTGAACCTCAAGTTCGGCGACTCCTCCCACTGCCATATGGCGAGCAGCCACTATTTCCCGTTCTTCTAAGGGGACATGGGCCTGTTTCGTTCTTTTGTGATTTCTCCTCTGTTTCCCTGTTCTGAACAAGTCTGGTGGAATATGTGCTGCCTGTCTGGCAGATGGACCGTATGCCACACGGAGACCTCCGGCTCACAGGGGAGACGCAAGGCTCTCAAACGGTACATTGTCCGTTTCTGATCACCTCAGACATGGGGACAAAGACTGACACGTGGGATATTTTCCCCTTAAGAGTTCAAAACCCATTACCTGTGAAGTTCTGTTCTCGTTGTCCCGTATTCTTTCCTTAACCAGTCGCACGAGAGATGCAATGTTGTAAAACTCCGCTTCCTCCAGCACGCCTAGAAGGAAAACCGACCTGTGGTTAGATGTGTGTGAACTCTCCAGAAAACAGCAGAAAGAGGCTGGAGAATACGTGCTTGCTAAGAACTGCATCTTTCACATGTAAGTCTAGTCTCCCTTCTGCAGCCTTGTAAACGCTTCTTTGCTGTTTGCTGGGTATCTGTGACCTTTTCCCCAACGTCAGCGAGGCAGTCACGAGAGTCTGCTCCGTTTACTGTTTCACCCCTGTGGTTTCCCACCTGCCACCTTCCCTGGCTCTTCCTGCTCCTGCTCATCATCTGCAGGACACCTTGACCATATGGCACTCAGTTCCTGGAGCTAGTCCCGTTGGATAACTCTTGAGCTTGCAATTTCTACCCAGTTTGTCCTAAAAGTGACCAATGTCTCTCTCTCTCTGTGTAAGTGTAAATTTATGTGGACCAGTAAAGCAATTATCCTTCAATTTAAAATAAATAAAATGTTTAAAAAAGGAAAAAAAATTATGTGGACCAAATTTAACAAGATGCATGTTATTTGAACAATGTAAAAAGCAGTCAATGAAAGAATCCCATGCACAGGACTTCCCTGGCAGTCTAATCGTTAGGATTCAGTGCTTTCATGGCTGAGGGCCCAGGTTCAATCTCTGGTCAGGGAACTAAGATACTGCAACCTGTGTGGCATGTCCAAAAAAAAAAGAATCCCATGCTTAACAAAATTAAAGGCCTGGGACAGGACAACTAAATGGGATGTGTGATCCTGGACCAGAAGAAAAAAGTTTCTATAAAGACTTCTGTTGAAACAATTGACAAAATTAGAATGTAAGCTATAGTTAAAGTGTTTATCAATATTAAACATCCTGAATTTGATAACTATATGGTGGTTACATGAGAGAATGTTCTTGCTCTTGAGAAATAGACCGCGAAGCACTAAGGGGTCAAGTCTGTAATCTAGTCTCAAGAAGTTCGGAAATAAAACTGTAGAAGGGGAGAGGAAGGAGGGGGGAGGAGGAGGAGAGAGAATGAATGAATGATAATGCAAATATAACCAAAATTGTTGATTTTGGTGAATCTGGATAAAGGGAGTTCTTGTACTATTTCTGCCCTTCAAAATCATTTTTTTAAGGCATTAGAAAAGATGTTTAAGATTCTTCTTTTGAAGAAACAAGACTACCCATGAACTGGTAACTGCTGTGGATGGTGGGTGCACGGAATTTATTTTACTATTCCAGTTACTTTGTATGCATTTGAAACATTAAGAAAAAAAGGGGGGGGGCATTAAAAATAAAAAGGGAGACCGATCCCTCTTTTGACAGGTTGTAACAGCAGTGTTCTTCAGCTGTTTCATTAGCGAGCACGGCCATTTCAACTTTCTTATGCAGAGAGAATGCTCCCAGGTCAGGGTGCCCTGCATCAAGGGACAGGCTCCCATCTTCAACTGAATGTCTCAGTGAGACGAAGATAGCCTTTTAGAAAGACGTCTAGACCCACTTATAGTCCATGTGCCCTACAAACCAAAAGGATGAGTCAACTAATGATGCCCCTGACAATGGGCTGGAGAATGAATTAGGTCAGATGCAAAAATCAAGGAAGCATGAGACCAGTCTTAAATGAGGCCAAGGCTTCATTATTCTTTTTTTTATAACGGCTGCAAGTTCAGACTAAAATTGAAAGAATAAACACCTAAATGTCAGAGATTTGCCGTTTCAGGCTGTGGATATTCACTGCTAGTAATAAGTCAATGCAAAAAGAGGTCCTGATAATTTTGCAGGTCCAGAAAAAACTCTACCTCCAAAGCTGAGCTGTGTATCTTCCTTCCCCCAAAGGAGGACAAGAACAAAGGGGCTCCTTCAAGACCCTCTCAGACTAGACTAGGTAACTGGAGGCTCCCTACTTATTTTTAAAAAGCTTTGCTTCCTGTGCACGTGAGCCTGCTGAAAATCTCAAAATTCAAATCTCAGGACTTTCCTGGTGGTCCAGTGGCTAAGACTCTGTGCTCCCAACACAGAGGGCACAGGTTTGATCCCTGGTCAGGGAACCAAGATCCCACATGCCACACAGTATAGCCCTCCCCTCACCAAAAAAAACCAAACAAAACAACAACCTACGAAAAATACATTCTAATCTATGAAATAGTTTTAAAGATTTGACCTGAACTTTGAAGATGCCTAGCACAAGGTGTCCTTACCTTCTTCTGCCAACTCCTTTGTAATGATGAGCTTCCCGTGGCGGAGGTAGTTTAGGATTGGACCAAAGTAGGTAGGGTCCCTGTCAATCAGATAGGCCCCTGTCTCGTCCTGCCAACCAAACACAAGGGTATCACTGTGGAGCTTTCATGTTAAGTCAGGGCAGGGTCTCCACCTGTCTGTCACAATTCATAAGTGAGAGGGCAAGTTCTATTAGATGTTTATTACTAACTACTGGCAAGAAGGCTAGCTTTACGGGTCTTGTACTTCAAGATCATTTCTGGGAGGGTGTTGCAGACGTATAGTCATATTCATTATCTAGGCGTTGACTTGAACTTCTAAAATCTTTACTCAGACACGATTACCAATCTCTTCTCAGCCTTTTGGGTAAGCTAAAGCGTAGATACAATTACCAACATTCTTCCTGTGGGATATTTGTTATAAAGAAACAGAGGAAGAAAATGCCATAGCTGTGTGATCTAAGTTTCTGCTTGAGATAGACATTCTGACTTCTCTATTGTCCCTGAATCACATTCCTAATTCTAAGAAAACCTCTGTTTATTTGGCAGTGCTCCTGAGCTGAGGGCCAACGGCAGTGGGAGTCTGCGTTGGCAGTTGTAACTCACACACTCCAGATCTGTGCCCAGAGGAAGCTTGGCATGGCCGGGACTTGGCTCTGACCACTATTAATCCTACTCATCTTTACAGTAAAGGGAACAAGAAGAAACTGGCTTCTACTGCAACAAAGATTCAGCACAGATAAAATCGTTCCTTTATAATAAGCAAGGTTTTGGAAAACTCTTTTAAGTGAGGGCAGGACAGTTTGCTTTCAATCTGAGATTATAGGAAAGGTAGCAGATGAATAAATGAAACTAACCAATGTTTACTTAACCCTAACTCTGTTGCAAGGGAACAGCTAAGTGCTACATGGGATACAGGCGATGTAGGCAACAGTCAATGCTTTTAGGTCAGAAACTAAAAGATGAACGTGTAAAGTTAAAAAAAATCAAACAGCTCAAACTGAAAATGGGTTAAGTGTCTTGTCACCTCTCAACTCTTTGGTTAGCAGCCATGCGTCTTGCCCAACGGTACTCTTTGGGTTTCATTTTCTCTGGTCTTAATCCGTCAGCTTAGGTTTGCATTGGTAAAGGACAACCTCTTTCCTAGGAATATATCTGAGCTCAAACCGGGACCTAAAACAGTCACAGTTACCAGATATGAGCCCAGAGAGCAGGACCACAGGAAAGAAGTGCGGGATCATGACAAGCGCTTCCTGCAACTGTCGAAGCCATCATCACACCCAGGCTTTCACCCAACTGGGCAGAGGGGTCCGAGGGGAAGTCTCAGAAAGCTACCTGGATGCCTTAGCTCGCCCTGACCCAATTCTGGATGCGTCTGCCACAGGCGCTGAGGGTCTTGACGAGGAACCAGGGAAACGAGGAAGTCGGGGGAAAACTCATGCAGACCTGAGGGGCTGGGATGAGGTGCAGAGAGGAAGGGGAGATGGGGTGTGGAGCGGACTCTCACGGGTGAGGGTGGACACAGTGCGGGGAAGCAGCGGCTGAGAACGAAGGGTGCGGTCAGAGAGAAACTCTGCGTGCGTCTGGGGCTGGGGCAGAAAAGCCCCCAGGGCTGGCTGGCGGGGAAAGATGAGGAGGAGGGGGTCCCGGCCCCAGGTGCCCGCCGGAGAGAAGCGCGTCGCAGGAAATCCGGGGACCAGCCAAAGAGGAACGAGGGGGTCCGAAGGCCGGGGGCGCGCCCGAGGGCGGGGCGCACCTTGTCCGAGTCCAGCTCCGGGTCCTCCTGGCAGCAGAGGCGGCAGAGAAAAGACTTGGGCTCCCGGCCTAGGGTCTGCCTGGTGGTCACGAAGTAGGTGCCGCCCACGTTCAGCCGGACCCAGCGGGCCGCGCCACCGCCCCCTGCCCGCTCCGGCGGCCCGGGACCCGGCTCCAGCGGCTGCGCGGCAGCGGCGGGGGGCGGGCGGCCGTGCCCGCGGGGCGTGGGGCCAGTGGGGCGAGGGCTGGGGGGCCCGCGGCCCGGGCCGCCCCCGTCGCCCAGCCCGCTCCCGCCGCCCCCTCCCAGCCCCGCCACGGCCGGGTCGAGCTGCAGCTCCGCCATCTTGGGCTGCTGCCGCCGCCGCCGCCGCCGCCGCTTGCTGCCCGCGCGCCGCCGGGCCGGCCCATCTCTCGGCAGGGAGAGCCGGGCCGGCCCATCGGCGGGGGTGGGGCCGCGGGAGAGAGACGGGAGCGCCCCCAACCAGCGTCCGCGTCCCCGGGCTGTGGAGGCGCTACGCCCGCCTCCGGGGGCTGGACTTCCTGAATCATCCCTCGTCACTATTCGCTGGACCGTAAGACAAGGCCCGCCCTCTTGGGTTTATGATTGGCTGAGGGGAGAGCTTCCGGTGACCCACTTCCGTTCTCTGCTGCTGCGGGCTGTGGGCCGCCCGGGGTCGGTGAAGGTGAGTGAGCTTGGGGGCCTCGAACCTACCTGAGCGCAGCGGGTTCCTCAGCTTTGTCCCTGCATACCTCGGCTCGACCCTTGTCTCGCCCCTGCTTCGCGCGGCTGCTCTTTTGCGCCCTCCTCCTCTCCTCTCCCTCTAGCGCGAGGCCGCAGAGGCCAGTTTGTGTTCTCTTGACTTTTAGGGCTTCCACTAACCTTTGTCTGTCCAGCCCGACTCCAGCCTGGCGGCTTCAGGAGTCCGGTTTGGAGGCTGAGAAAACGTTGCCGGGACTTAGTTTTAGCCTGTTTGGTGACGCCCAGCAGGCTGGAGGGCTGTGCGTTTCCCGTCTGAAGGTTCCAGCTTTCGAGCGTGTGGAGCTTTCAGAGCTTCTCTAGTGCAGGGTTCATTTACCGATTCAGTAAATATTCACTGAGCACCTGCTTGTTCAGGGTCTGTTCTAGACGCTGGGGATTCAGCAGTAAATAAAAGACAACAAACCCATTTACGAAGCTTCCGAGCTTGGAAAAGTCTCTGCAAGGGCACTTCTTCTATCTGGTGTATTTAAAGGTCACCCGCCCCTCACCTCCACTCCAGGGAACATAAGCTATCTTGAGAGTGAAAGGAAGAGGCAGATGTTGGACATGTGTCTTCTTTCTTTTAAGGCCCTGGGGAAAATTTCCATCTCCTTTGTGACCCACCCCATAGTTTATAAAGATCTTTAACGGTTGTGATAACTTTCCATGTTGTCTCACATTCACGTATGTATTGAATACATTTTTTTTAAAAAGTATGTCCAGGAGAAGGAAATGGCAACCCACTCCAGTATTCTTGCCTGGAAAAGTCCATGGACAGAGGAGTCTGGCGGGCTGAAGTCCATGGGATTACATGACTGAGCATGTGTGCACAAGGGTGGAGGGAAATGGGTTGGTAGCAATAAAGTGGTAGAACTAAAAAAAAAAAGTATGTCCAGTATACTCAGGGTGTGTGCTAACACGACAGGGGAGCATCAGGCATGAATAAGGTGTGGGCGTATTACCAGTCTAACGAGGAGTGGGTAGAGAGCCCCTTAAGTTTGTAGTGCAAATTGGTGTGCACAGTTATATTTGATATTTTTAACAGCCTTTTTTGGCTAACAGGGCTTATTGTCCCCCTTTTTCAGGTGAGGAAATTTTGGTCCAGCGTCTGCTCTATTTAACTAAGCCTTGTTAAAATGTGAATATGTGTCAGGTTCTGTGCACTGGAGAATCAGTGAATAAAATGTAGGCTGAGTGGAAGTGTTTTTAAATTACTAACTTTTATGTAATGCATGAATATTGCTTTAGCAATGTTTCCAAAGGTACATGGAGTGCAAACACTGGATAGTTGCATTTTTTCTTTTTTTTTTTTTTAATAACTGGACTTTTAAGGATAAATTAGGAGATGGGGAAGAGAGGGTATACCATCTAGAATATATTTGTATGCCAGGTTGTACACCTTGAATTTTAAAAACTAAAGTGTCCTCTTTTGATACTGTCATCCTAATTCCTTTAGTTGACAGATATACCCACTCATATGATGCCGATCTAGTTCTTAAAACTTGAATACTTCTGTGATGCCCTTCAGAGGATTCTCTCCAAGAGCCCTGTTTTGATCTGACCTGTTGTATTTTCCAGGATCTCAAGATGGCTGGACGGAAACTTGCTCTAAAAACCATTGACTGGGTAGCTTTCGGGGAGATCATCCCTCGAAACCAGAAGGCCGTGGCTAACTCTTTGAAGTCCTGGAATGAGACCCTAACCTCCAGGTCAGTACCTTGCTGAGAGGGAGCTTCTGGACTTGTGGTTTCATGTGGAAACAAAATATATGAATTCTGATGTTCTTCTGGCAGAAAGAAATTCATGCATTTTCTAAATACTAGTGAATTTTTTTGTTTGTTTTTTGCATTCCTGTGATCTCCCTCCTAGGGAAGAGTGTGGCGATAGCTCCAGGACATAGGAATGAAGAACAGGGAAATTGCTGTGTGAATTTCCTCTTGCTTGTGGAACAGTCCTAACTTTTGCTTTTCTATGTGAGCAGGTTGGCTACTCTGCCTGAGAAGCCACCTGCCATCGACTGGGCTTACTACAAGGCCAACGTGGCAAAGGCTGGCTTGGTGGATGACTTTGAGAAGAAGGTGAGCCTTCAGGCAGCTAAAGCCCTGGTCTTGTAACATGGATGTGGGTGGGGGAGCAGGACTGTGGACAGTTCCACAGGAAGACAGTGAGGAAAGAGGAGTGGTGTTAACACCGAGATCCCAAGGGAGGCTCAGGAGAGATGGGTGTGGCCAAAGGTCTTGTGATGAGAGATTTAAGTGGTAAATAGGTGCGGAGAATTCAGGGTTTCCTCATTCAGCAGGTTTCTTAACCTAAGAAAACGGTATAATAGAGTCTTAATCTGGGAGCCAGAGGGCTGTTGAGTTGGATGTTTCTGCCCCGACTGCCTGATTTCCTTCTGCACTCCCCACCTGTCTCCTTTTAAATCAGACTGACATTTTTCCTACCCTTTTACTGTTTTCCTCTTTCCTCTGCTTTTTTATTGTCCCTTGTAGCTGTGGTCTCTCCCTCACCTATGTTTCTTCTTATTTTTACAATTTATTTTTTGACTGTGCTGGGTCTCTGTAGCTGCGTGGGCTTTTCTCTAGTTGTGGTGAGCGGGGGTTTACTCTCTAGTTATGGTGTGCAGGCTTCTTATTGTGGTGGCTTCTCTTGTTGCGGAGCAGCAGAGCTCTAGTGTCTGAGGGCTTCAGGATTTGTAGCATGAACGCTCAGTAGTTGTGGCTCCCTGGTTCTAGAGCACAGGCTCAGTAGTTGTGGTGCATGGGTTTAGTTGGTCCACTGCTTGTGGGATCTTCCTAGATCAGGGATCAAACCTGTGTCCCCTGCATCGCCAGGTGGATTCTTTACTACCGAACCACCAGGGAAGCCCTCCCCCACCTATATTCTGATGTTAAATTTCATCATCCGGGGTTCGCTTGTTCATTCAGCAAATACTTATCAAGGGCCCACTCTGCTAGGAACAGTGCTCAGTGCGGGGGGCCAAGACACTAAGTTGTTTTCTAGGGAGAAGGTCTCATCCATCTCTGTTATGCAAACATGACTTCCCCTACCTGTCCACTAGGGTTTCTTTTCAAAGAGGAATCAGGGGACTTCCCTGGTGGTCCAGTGCTTTAGATACTGCTTTTCCACTGCAAGGGGCACAGGTAACCACCCGTGGTCAGGGAACTAAGATCCTGCATGCTGTGTGGCACAGCCAAAAAATAAATAAAATTTTTAAAAAAGAGAGAAATCAGAATTACTTTAGAACTACAGGGTTCTTTAAGGTCATCAAGTCTGCCTGTCTTTATCAAGTGAAGAAACTGAAGCTCATTTTAGTAAGAGAATTGTCCAAGGTCTCCAGCTAGTGATGCGGCAAAGAACCTTGAGCTCCTGTTGCCAGTCTAATACTCTTTCCAGTAGAATGCCCTAGATGCCTGCTCGTACTGCCTGGAATGGAGAATGTGTTTTTATATGATGTATTACAATTAGCAGCTTTTGAGTCCTTCTGGGGGGACTCCTGGTGATACTAACAACAGTTCGCTATTCCTGTGTTTGTAGTTTAATGCCCTGAAGGTTCCTATACCGGAGGATAAATATACTGCCCAGGTGGATGCTGAAGAAAAAGAAGATGTAAGTAGTTGAGGCTCTTACTTATTCTAAAATTCTCTTAATTCCTGACAGTTCTGTTTTTTACTAGTAAGGTTAAGGTGGAGTGAATTTAAAGGATTGCTAAAAAGGGATGAACTGTTAATAAATGCAGTAACATGGATGAACCTTAGGATAATTATGTGAGTGAAAGAATCCAGCAAAGGAGTATACACTGTATGACTCCACTGCTGGAAAACTAAACAAATTCAGCTAAATCTCTGGTGACCAGCAGTTGCCTGGGGTTGGGGTGGAGGGGATGATAAATATTAAACTGTCTTCACTGTGGTGACGGTTCCACGGATGGATGCGTATATCAAACCCTACCAAGTAGTAGTCTTTAAATATGTGCATTTTATTGTATGTCAGTTATACCTCAACATGACTGTTAAAAACAATCAAGGAGCTGAAACTGGGCAGGAAAATTATACACGGTAGTGAGTAGTCAAATACCCGTTTGCTTGAAAGTACTGAAGGCCCAATGTTAGAACCCAGGTGGCTCCACCAAGGGGAAGTCTGACTAGGTGGTCAGTGGCTTGTCTTGGCCGTGAGGCAGGCCCAGGTGAGGCAGGGATTTGTAGGTTGCCTAGGTGAGTACCTAAAGAACCCTGGGCCTGCCGCCTTAAGCTGGTTCTCCTATACAGGCTTCTTTGTGGGTGTCGGGGAGAGCTGCAGTTTGCCCCCTAAAGCAGAATCCCCCAAGCAGTCAGAGGAGCCCACCTCCTTGCAGAGTGTGGGAAAGCAGTGGGGGGCTCTGGGACTCCCCATGCCTTGGGAGCCTCGGGGTCAGGAAGGTACAACTTGGTCTCAAAACAGAATTTCTCCCTTCTCTTAAAGGTGAAAAGTTGTGCTGAGTTTTTGGCTCAGTCAAAGACCAGGATTCAGGAATATGAGAAAGAGGTAAGGATGAGCCTTGGCCTTTGCTTGTAATCCATTTTCTTTCCTTTCGTGGCCATGCGTCCTTCACCTAGCAGCAGTCACCTGCTTTGGGTTCTTTTTTTTGTATCTCTGCAACCCTATTTATCTTGACACATTTCCCCTCTTTTTTCAGCTGGAGAAGATGAGGAACATAATTCCATTTGATCAGATGACCATTGAGGACTTGAATGAAGTCTTCCCAGAAACCAAATTAGACAAGAAGAAGTATCCCTACTGGCCTCACAGGCCAATTGAGAGCTTATAAGCTCGGGTCCGGGAGAAAGCTCTGGCCCTCGAATTACAAACTCTGGACATTAAAAAGAATTACATGGTGCTGTGTGTGCTGCTTTGTGGTTGAGATAATTAAAACTCTGGGGTGACCTCACTGGGAGCAGAGCTTTTGTTGAACTGGAAAGTTGTGCCCACAGGTGTGTGCGGTTGTCTAATGGTGAGGATGTGTAGGAAGCAAATTACTGAGGGCCCAGGGCTGCGGTGGTGGTGGTGGTTCAATAGCTCAGTCGTGTCCGGCCCTCTGCGACCTCATGGACTGCAGCACATCAGGTTTCCCCATCTTTGACCACCTCTAGGAGTTTGCTCAAATTCATATTCATTGAATCAGTGATGCTATCTAACCATCTCATCCTCAACCACCCCCTTCTCCACTTGCCTTCAATCTTTCCCAGCATCAGGGTCTTTTCCAATGAGTCAGTTCTTCACATCAGGTGGCCAAAGTATTGGAGCTTCAGCATCAGTCCTTCCAATGAATATTCAGGACTGATTGCCTTTAGGATGGACTGGTTTGATCTCATTGCAGTCCAAGGCACTCTCAAGAGTCCTCCAGCAACACAGTTCAAAAGCATCCATTCTTCGGTGCTCAGCTTTCTTTATGGTCCAACTCTCACATCCGTACATGACTACTGGAAAAACCATGACTTAGTGACTAAACAATTATAGCAGAATTCCTTGCAGGATGCCTGAGCAATGCCAGGAAATACAGGCAGTTTAAAGTAAGACTAGATGGGGAAATTGCTGTTGTCCTTGAAGTCAGAGGAGCTTGTATGCCTACTGCTCATACCTGCCCTTGACCATTTACTTGCTGGTTCTAGATTAATCAGCCATCTCCAGACTTTTCCTTTCCTCATTTATGAACATCAGAATTGTAATAAGAATGAAATGAAATAATCTGGGAAGCTTCTCAGTAAGAAAGCAATCTAAGCAAAGGCATCCAACTTGATGTGGCTTAAATCCTACAGGAAAAAAACCTACTGAGGAAAAGACACACATTTCAACAATTTTGTGACATTTCTGCCAGAGGTTGCAGATGGAATTTATGGGAGGAGATCAACAGTGGCTGGTAACGCTCAAGAAAGTAATGTCTTAAAGGACAAGCTGAATAGAGCCTGGGGCACCGTCACCCCTAATTTATAGTGCAGGGGATGAGCTGAAGGTAAAATGCAACTGGGGAGCAAGGCGTGTTCCACTTAGAGCGGCTTCAGTCATGATCAGTGACGTTCAGCAGTCAAGATCTACAGAAGGCCTTTCATGCACAAAACGGGTACCACATGCTCCCTCCCCACTGCTGTGAATCATTGAATTGGCACCCAGCCATCCAGCTCAAGATCTAGGGATGCAAAGTGAAAACGGAATCTTTTGGAGTGTGGTTAGAACCAGGAAGGGAAGAATCAATGAAAGGCCTGTGAAACTTTTGTAACATAATGGGAGGGGAGTCCCTGGGGTTTCCCAGGTTGTCCATGGTTAAGACCCCTCACTTTCACTGCAGGGGGCGCAGGTTGGATCAGGGTTGGGGAACTAAAATCCTTTGCAGCAAGATCAAAAATTAACGGAGGGGTCCCTAGCATTTGAGGGAAGGTGTTGGAAGACTTACAGTAAGAAACAACAGTGAAAAACTAACATTATCTCAGTCCCAGGCATTTATGAAGCATTTGGGGGGGGGGGGGCACTTTGAGTTTTATATCCTGAATTGTTTGAATTTTTTGCATTGAGCATGCATTGATTTTACATGAAAAATTATCACTAGTAAAATAGGATTGTGCTTCTCAGATCACTAGAGAGAAAGAAGTACTTCCTACATGGCAACAGTTAAAGATAGAAATCAGCAAAAACATAAGTAGCATCAACACAGAACCAAACACTTAGGATGATTACGAATCAGTAAATACCTCTATTAGAAGGGAAAGTTTCTAATTGGGTCAACTCAAAATCCAGGTACAAGCTGTCCATCCTTAAAAAGTTAGGACCTTCCTTGGAGGCCCAATGGTCAGGATTCAGTGCTTTCACTGCCCAGCAGGGTTCAATCCCTGGTCCAGGAGCTAAAATCCTGCAAGCCAAGTTGTGGCTGAAAAAAAAAAAAAAAGAGGGAGAGTTAAAAAATGGATAGATGGGCTATGTCAAGGGTTTCAACTCCTTACTCTAAAAACTGGCATTGAAGAAAAAAAATATGCATTTATCCTGTCTTAAACAAAAGTATTTCATGATAAACTAATGGACCTAGTTAATGACAAAAGTCCTTTACAAAGTATTCCAGTTAATAAATGTGAAAAGAAAAGTAATGTTGGGGAAATCGCTATTTTGTAATCCCTAATGAAGTACAGTTGACCCTTAACACAAGTTGGAACTGATTGGGACCATTTATATGTGGGTTTTGTTTTTTTTTTAAGTACATACTACAGACATACACCATCTGAGGTCAGTTGAACCTGCGGGTGCAGAGGGCCGAGTGTAAAGTTAGACTCAAGTTTATTTGACTGAGATGGGTCCGCAGCCCTAATCCCTAAATTGATCCAGGGTCAACTGTAGTTTATTCAGGTAAAGATGGTTTGTGGACCTGCTATTGCCTCCATTCATGGTTCGGTCATTTCTTCCCTGAAGCACAGTCTCTCCCTAAGCAGTCTCCCTGCCAGTCCCCTCACCTCTAATTCCTTAAAATATATGTATATATAGGAGTATACTTGATTTACAGTGCTGTCTCTAATTCATTCTTTAAGGTGCTGCCAAGGGGATCTTTTCAAAAGGCAAATATAGTTATTTTATTCCTCTGCTTAAAACCCTCTGCCCACAAGATCAAATGCAATTTGCTTACTGCAGGGTCTTCTAGGTACTCCGTTCTCCCCTGGTTATGGCCATAGTAAGTTGCTACCTGCCCCTCTCACACCACCCTTTCTATCAGACACTTGCCATTCCAACTCGTAATCCTAGAAGCTTAGAAACAGCCAGAGGACTCTAGAATACTCTGTTGAGTGCCAGCACAATCCTTTTTCATATTCTTTTCCATTATGATTTATCATAGGATATTGAATCTAGTTCCCTGTGCTAAGCAGGAGGGCCTTGTTTATCTGCTAATCCCTTTTTAAACAGTCCTGCGATCACCCAATGCGAGCGGGGTCGGGTCATCTTTAACCCGTGGGACTTGGGTGCACACAAGAGACTGGCCGTTGTCGCCCCCACTGTCCAAGGAGCGTGCACACACAAGCTTCCTTGCACCCCTTCTCGCCGCAGCACGGGGCATTGTGGCGGGCGCGCTCTCAGACGAAGGGCACGGAGCTGGTCAGCGCCCACCCCGACCCCGCCTGCCTGTTTCCAGCTGGGGGCTCCGGGGGGCAGGGAGGGATGGGGGTGGCTACTGCGTGGTTTGCTTTTAACTTCACAGCGATGGACTCGCACTGAACACGCTCGCTTCTTTTGCACAGGGATTCGTAGCTGGCGGAGCCCGTTCGCCACGTGACTGTTTAGACGTCAACCCAGAGAGGCAACAAGAATTGGGGGACCATTTGTTCTCATATCAGTCTACCTTTCAAAGTAAAGTCAGGCTCGATCAAAATGAAAGAGCAAAGTGGCATCTACAGACACAAAACCGGTCTCAGAAGTTAGGAGAAAAACTTGTCTCCTCGTGGTCATGACAGAGATATAAACGACAACTTCCGGTGGCTTATCCACCCCCACCCCAGATGGGACTCGAACCCACAATCCCTGGCTTAGGAGGCCAGTGCCTTATCCATTAGGCCACTGGGGCTTCATGAAGACGGCGCCGGATCACATGTCCCTTGAAATATGACTCCGCCGCCGGCGTAGTGACGCCAACCCGGAAGTTCCCAGGTGCAAAGCCCGATTGGACACGAGCCCCAGGCGATGGAAGTAGCTGCGAGGAGAGGGTCCTGCACTGTCTCCGCGCCTGAAACAAGGGCAATGGCTGGGTTTGGTTGCGGCGCAAGAGTGTCGCCTTCTTGTCAGGATTAAAGCGTTTTGACCACGAAGGGGCTCAAACGCTTAATCCGAAGCCAGACACCCTACCTCTCGGGTCACGCGGCTGCCCCGGCGCTGGCGCAGTGTGGCTGTTGCTCTGCAGCCCCGAGGACGCGCCCTGGAACCAAAAGCCCACGGTTTTCTCTCCGGGCCAACGCAGCCTCCGGGAGGGTGCGCTCAACCATCTCCTCGCGAACCGGTAGGCTTCGGGACCGCGTGGCCTAACGGATAAGGCGTCTGACTTCGGATCAGAAGATTGAGGGTTCGAGTCCCTTCGTGGTCGGCTTCGTTTTGGACGAGCGGCTCCTCATGAGTTCAAAATGCGAACCTGCTTTCTATCACGACTTAATCCCCTGGTCTTGCTTCCTTCAGGCGTTCCCTTTCCGCGCCCCTTGCCGTCCGGCATCGTCCTTAGTCTCGCCTCACCGTGAACTTTTAACTTTTCGCGTGGCCCCACAGGCGCGCCCCCAGCTTGTCCTGCAGGCCTCCCGGGCCCGGCCTTGATCCACGGGGTCCGCAGTCCGGCCGGCGTCGTCGGAGGGCCGAGTGAGGCCTGTGCGCGCGCCGCTGCGCGTTACCACGAACCACGTGGTCAGCTCTGGCCGTCGCGCCCCAGTGGCCTAATGGATAAGGCACTGGCCTCCTAAGCCAGGGATTGTGGGTTCGAGTCCCACCTGGGGTGGCGTCGGGGTGGGCGCGCCTGGCCCTACGTTAACTTTTGCGCCCGCAGAGTACAAGCCTCCGAGGCTGCAGCCTAGGGATCTGGGGGCTCAGGGGCAACACCCGCCTGCTCTCAGCTCGCCCTCTGCTGTGCAGCTGATCCGGGCCTCATTTGTAGTCAAATAGTCGGCACGTCCCGGCCCGGCGCTGTGTCCCTCACCCCCTCTTCCCGCCCTGGTGACCTCGCATCCTTCCTCTCGCCTTGTCCGCTCGGCCTGTGCGCTGTCCAAAAATCAGGGGCCTCCAGGGAGGCAGATGTTCTTCCGTTCCCTGCTTTGGCCTCTCTACTTGCGGATCTAGCCGGTTTTCCACCCGCGGGCCGGAGCCTAGTGTGTCCGGAGTCCTTCGAGCGGTGGAACTATTGGCACATGGATTCTAGAGTGAAGAACCAAAAAGGTGCTTTACCCCAGGTGGGACTCGAACCCACAATCCCTGGCTTAGGAGGCCAGTGCCTTATCCATTAGGCCACTGGGGCCTGCGGCTCGTTTTTATGACATCTCTGCCTCTAGTAGGCGGTCCGATCCCGGGCCTTGCAAAACAGCTTAGCAAGACAAACGCCTAGGGATGCGGTGCCCGGGCCGCGCCAAAGCGAGACCTCGGATGCTCACGGAAACCAGCGAGGAAGAAACATGGTGGGAAGTAAACTGCCGCCCCCTGTTAGCCGCACCGGCAAGCACACGGGTGCTGGGGGGCCGGCGCTGATTCTGCCCGGACACCTAAGACTATGGATGGCGGGCGAAGGCTGAGGTTTCTAGGCATTTCCAAAATTTACCGTCATGGCTAAGTGTAGGAAGTGAACGAGAACAAACGTCTCAAGCACGAGTCCTGAAACAGAAACAGTAACGATCTCCCCCATCATGAAACAACGTACAACCGGAAGGAACACATCCTTCCAGTCTTGATAGTAGAAATATATACGTACGCAAATACAAAATAGAGCGAAAAGAAATGGACCACCCAACTAGACACTTTAATATCTTGTTTCTTTAGGACTGTTATACAAAAGGGAATACAAATACAGAAAAAGCACAGTTTAAAATGTTACACATGTTGAAAACCCACTACTGAAATCCACACCTATTGGAAAAATGTGAGGGAAGGAGAGTCAGCCCAGGGCAGTCCATGTCTACTCCCCGCTGCTGCTTGCGTTGAGATCTTGGCTCTCAAGGACTTGGAGACGTTCTTTTTTCTTTCTCTCTCCCACTTACAGAGTCTGCACAAACCCATAATACCAGCAAGAAAGAGGGATGTACCCCAGCTGGGTCCAGTCTCCTTCCTTGAGCCTGTCCTCCTTGCAGTTAACTAACTGGTCTGCTTGTTGAGGTGTAACATCCATGCAGTAAGGTGTACACATCTCAAGGTCATGGCTGGAGGAGATACAGAACTTTGCCAGTGTCCCTGGGGGCTCCCTTCTGCCTCCTCCCCACTGCCCCGGTGTAAATACTTCCCTGACTCTCAACACCATAAGGCAGTTTTGCCTGACTTGAACTTTGTGTAAATGGAATCATACTCTTACAGTCTGATCTCTGTTGCTCATCACTGTTTTCTGTGAGGTCCACCCATGTTCATTCTTCTGCCCTCACCTTTTTGTTGATGTTTTTAGTTGGAGGATAATTGCTTTACAATGTTGCATTGGTTTCTGCCACACATGGACATGAATCAGCCATAGGTACACATACATCCCCTCCTTCTGGTATCTCCCTCCTGCCCCCTACCCCATCCCACTCCTCTGGGTGGTCACAAGGCACCTGGTTGAGCTCCCTGTGTTGTACAACAACTCCCCACTGGCCATCTATTTTACGTATGGTAATATGTATGTTTCAACACTACTCTCCATTCGTCCCACCCTCTCCTCCCGCACTGTGTCCACAAGTCTGCTCTTTTCATCTGTGTTTCTATTCCTGACCTGCAAATAGGTTCTTCAGTACCATTTTTCTAGATTTCATATACATGCGTTAGTATACAGTATTTTTTTTCGGACTGACCTCACTGTGTAACCGGCTCTGTCGTTGTTTTGAATGACGGGTCCCATCCCTGCGCTCCACTCTCTGCTGTCCCCTGGCCTAGTTTTGCTTTTCTCCACCTCTCTTTCCCCTCCTCTGTATTTTAAATGCTCTCACAAGCCCTGTCACATGTCACCGGTGTCTTCTGAGAGCCTTACAGCCCCAGCCCCCAGGTCCAGAGTCAAACCGTGAGGATGCTCGCTCTGCTTTCCCGCTGCTGTCTTCTTACCTAGCGTCTCCCTGCTTTGCCTCCTCTTCAACTGCTCCTCCCCGTCCCCAAGACTCTGCTTGTCCCCTTCTGTCCTGCAACCCCTGCTTTGACCTCACTCCCCAGCGCCTGCTTCACTGCCCGTCCTGGGCATCACCAGGTAGGTATTCCTCCTCAGGGCCCATGAAGTGGCTCCTCCCAGGCAAAACCATACCCATCATCCAACCAGCCTCCCAAGCCTGCTCCCTTGGTGACTTCCCTGCCTCAGAGCTCAGCACCACCCCCTTGTCACACACCAGCTCTCACTCCAGTCAGTCAACCTTCTGTCCTCTGAACCCTCTTGCATCTGCTGTTTTGTCTCCATCACTGCTGCCACTGGCCCAGTTCCAGGATGGCCCCTAACTGCTCACATGGGTCTGTCCACTGAGTTGTGCCCACTTCCCTGCAGGCTGTTTTTCTCATCCAATCCCAGTCAGATTAATCTTCCCCTGACAGCCTCTGTAGGGGTAGAGGTCAAATGTCTTAGGTGTCACATTGAAGGCTTTTCTAGACCTGGCTCCCATTCAAGGTGGCAGACGTGTCTCCCGCAGCGCCTCACCCCCTGGGTTCCAGTCAAACTGGGCTATTAATCATGGCTAACGTTCCCAGGGTACAGGCTCAGCGCCACTAATGACCACCACCCTACCACCCTATTAGAGGTCGGCACTAACCATTCCTAGTTTGTAGACGCGCCGTGGGATCGCAAAGATTTCCACGTGACTTAGCCACTCAGTTCAGTTCAGTTCAGTTGCTCAGTCATGTCCGACTCTTTGCGGCCCCACGGACTGCAGCACACCAAGCCTCCCTGTCCATCACCAACTCCCGGAGTTTACTCAAATTCATGTCCATTGAGTCAGTGATGCCATACAACCATCTCATCCTCTGTCGTCCCCTTCTCCTCCTGCCTTCAATCTTTCCCAGCATCAGGGTCTTTTCAATGAGTCAGTTCTTCGCATCAGGTGGCCAAAGTATTGCAGTTTCAGCTTCAGCATCAGTCCTTCCAATGAACATTCAGGACTGATTTCTTTTAGGATGGACTGGTTGGATCTCCTTGCAGTTCAAGGGATTCTCAAAAGTCTTCTCCAACACCACAGTTCAAAAGCATCAATTCTTTGGTGCTCAGTTTCTTTTTAGTCCAACTCTCACATCCATACATGACCACTGGAAAAACCATAGCTTTGACTAGATGGACCTTTGTTGGCAAAGTAATGTCTCTGCTTTTTAATATGCTGTCTAGGTTGGTCATAGCTTTTCTTCCAAGGAGCAAGCGTCTTTTAATTTCATGGCTGCAATCACCATCTGCTGTGATTTTGGAGCCCCACCCCCAGAAAAAGTCTGTCACTGTTTCCACTGTTTCCCCATCTATTTGCCATGAAGTGATGTGACCAGATGCCATGATCTTAGTTTCTTGAATGTTGAGTTTTAAGCCAACTTTTTCACTCTCTTCTTTCACTTTCATCAAGAGGCTCTTTAGTTCTTCTTCACTATCTACCATAAGGGTGGTGTCATCTGCATATCTGGGGTTATTGTTATTTCTCCTGGCAATCTTGATTCCAGCTTGTGCTTCATCCAGCCCAGCGTTTCTCATGATGTACTCTACATATAAGTTAAATAAGCAGGGTGACAACATACAGCCTTGATGTACTCCTTTCCTTATTTGGAACCAATCTGTTGTTCCATGTCCAGTTCTAACTGTTGTTTCCTGACCTGCATACATATTTCTCAAGAGGCAGGTCAGCTGGTCTGGTATTCCCATCTCTTTCAGAATGTTCCACATTTTGTTGTGATCCACACAGTCAAATAAATTATTTTTGGCATATTCAATAAAGCAGAAGTAGATGTTTTTCTGGAACTCTCTTGCTTTTTTGATGATCCAGCAGATGTTGGCAATTTGATCTCTGGTTTCTCTGCCTTTTCTAAATCCGGCTTGGACATCTGGAAGTTCACGGTTCACATATTGTTGAAACTTGGCTTGGAGAATTTTGAGCATTACTTTACTAGCGTGTGAGATGAGTGCAATTGTACACTAGTTTGAGCATTCTTTGGCATTGCCTTTCTTTGGGATTGGAATGAAAACTGACCTTTTCTAGTCCTGTGGCCACTGCTGAGTTTTCCAAATTTGCTGGCTTATTGAGTGCAGCACTTTCACAGCATCATCTTTTAGGATTTGAAATAGCTCAGCTGGAATTCCATCACCTCCTCTATCTTTGTTCGTAGTGATGCTTCCTAAGGCCCACTTGACTTTGCATTCCAGGATGTCTGGCTCTAGGTGAGTGATCACATCATCGTGGTTATCTGGGTCATGAAGATCTTTTTTGTATAGTTCTTCTGTGTATTCTTGCCACCTTTTCTTAATATCTTCTGCTTCTGTTAGGTCCTTACCATTTCTGTCCTTTATTGTGCCCATCTTTGCATGAATGTTCCCTTGGTATCTTTAATTTTCTTGAAGAGAGCTCTAGTCTTTCCCATTCTATTGTTTTTCTCTATTTCTTTGCACTGATCACTGAGGAAGGCTTTCTTATCTCTCCTGGCTATTCTTTGGAACTCTGCATTCAAATGGGTATATCTTTCCTTTTCTCCTTTGCCTTTCATGTCTCTTCTTCTCACAGTTATTTGTAAGGCCTCCTCAGATAGCCATTTTGCCTTTTAGCGTTTCTTTTTCTTGAGGATGGTCTTGATCCCTGCCTCCTGTACAATGTCACGAACCTCCGTCCATAGTTCTTCAGGCACTCTATCAGCTCTAATCCCTTGAATCTATTTCTCACTTCCACTGTATAATCATAAGGGATTTGATTTAGGTCATACCTGAATGGTCTAGTGGTTTTCCCTACTTCCTTCAGTTTAAGTCTGAATTTGGCAATAAGGGGGCATGATCTGAGTCAGCTCCCGGTCTTGTTTTTGCTGACTGTATAGAGCTTCTCCCTCTTCAGCTGCAAAGAATATAATCAATCTGATTTCAGTATTGACCATCTGGTGATGTCTGTGTGTCGAGTCGTCTCTTGTGTTGTTGGAAGAGGGTGTTTACTGTGACCAGTGCGTTCTCTTGGCAAAACTCTGTTAGCCTTTGCCCTGCTTCATTCGGTACTCCAAGGCCAAATCTGCCTGTTACTCCAGGTGTTTCTTGACTTCCTGCGTTTGCACCAAAGAGCAACAGAAGCTCAGGTTCAGAGAGGCTGAGCGGTTTCGCGGAGGCCCCACAAGCCCGGAGCCGGCCCCGGGGCAGCTGGCCTCACAGCCCGCTCTCCCCAGGCGATGGCTCACTGTCCCCACCGCAGGCAGGGCCTGGGCCACCACTGGAGTCTCCAGGTGATGAGCTTCTTACTGCGCTTGCAGGGCCAGGCCCTTCCCTCCTTCAGGCCCGTCTGAAGCACCTCAAGTACATCTTCACTGACCCTCCAGCTGGAACCAGTTACTCCCCAAAGCTTTTTAGACCTTCCTTGTGTTATCATGTTTTAGGTCATGTTACCCTCACAAGAATCCATTTTGCTTCTCAGCTTTTATCATTCTGATTGAACGTGAGTTCTCTGGGAGAAAGGACTTTTGTTCACTGCTGATTCCTCAGGACCTTACCCAGTGCCTGGTATTCAGTATTTGTTGAATTAATGAACCAAAGAATGTTGTACTTCCTCATGTGTGAGCCTCAGCTCCCTACTGGGCTCTGAGTCCCTTAAGGACAGGGACCCCGTCTTCCACATTGCAATTTCATAAGCCATTTATCAGTGACTCCCCCTGTTTACATTCACTGAAGGATGAGGTCCCTGACATGAAGTGTACGTACTACTACAGTTCATGATCTTGCACTTAGAGCATCACAGTGCAGTCAACTGTCAAAGGGGTAAGCTAGATTAAAATAATAGAGAACGTTTTGAGAATTCATACAAGTCTGAGTAATCTGCAGTTGGTATACTGAACCGGGTGCTTTCCCATACAATAGGATCTCAAGAACCTCTTTCCAGTCCCAACCCTTTTTTTAAAAAATCTGTGGCCGCATCACATGACATGTGGGATCTTAGTTCCCTGAAATGCAAGTTTCTCAGTTGTGTGTCCGACTCTGTGACCCCATGGAATTCTCCAGTCCATGGAATACAGTCCCTGGAATTCTCCAGGCCAGAACACTGGAGTGGGTAGCCTTTCCCTTCTTCAGGGGATCTTCCCTACCCAGTGATGGAACCCAGGTCTCCCGCATTGTGGGCGGATTCTTTACCAGTTGAGTTACCTTAGTTCCCTGACTAGGAAATCAAACCCACACCCACCTACAGTGGAAGCTCAGAGTCTTTAACTGTTGGACCCCCAGGGAAGTCCCCCATTTTTTTCCTATCTCCAAAACCCCACAGCCTGCAATAGCACCTAACACACGACACTCCTTCCCACTCAAGGCCCTCAGTGGCTCCCTAGTATCCAGGTGTCTTAGAATCTAAACTTCTCCACTTGAACTCAACTCTTCACCATGAACTTCTGTCTCCCTCTCCAGACCCACCTCCACAAGGCCCCACACAGATCCCCCGTTTGATGGATTCCTCAGCTCTGGCACCCCAGCCTGCTCTCTGGTCTCCTTTATTCCCTCTGTTCCCTTCACCCGGCATGTCCTACCAGCTCTCTCCTGGTCAACACTCCACAGCCGTCTCTAGGCCCAGCTCTGATGCCCGCCCACCTGGCTCAGCCCTTCTGCCCTTGTGCCCCTGAGGGCAGACGCCACAGTTCACCCCTCTGTGCGCCTCTGGACTGTACAGTCAGTGCTGGTCAATAATCATCAGGCAGATTTCAACTGAGAGAAAAGGTAGGAATTCTGTCCTGACGCATTCTGAATGAGGAGGGGAAGCCTGCTGAGCTTAGAATTTTATTGCAACTAGTACGGTGAATGGATAATGCAGGTTTGACAACATGGTGATCACCTCTAAAGACCTCGGCGACCAGGGCCTACAACCCTCATCCCCGACGGACATTCTTGCGACAGTTCCGATGTGACAGAGCGCACTGACATGAACAGACACCCGTCTCCTGCTGGTGTCCAAGCTCCCCGGCAGCAGCCAACTGGGTGCCCTGCAGAGGGTCTCTGCCGGCTCGAGGGATCATTTCAGTCCACATCGACCCTCCTGCTTGTCTTGATGGCAGAATTTATTCTCTTTTTTCGGAGCCTTTCGCGATTCATGTTTTCTATCCTGAAAACAAAGAGGAACACAGTTACGCCCAGATGCCCAATCAGTGCCTCTCAAGGTGGTGAGAGGAGCTGGCAGTTGAGGCGGCAGGTGCCAGGCTGGGGCCTCCACTCAAGGTCCGTCTGCCCGCTGCCAGTCTCGGGCCTCCCCCGCCTCCTTTATTCCCTGGGGGGCCCCCTCGCCCACATGAATCGGTTTACAGAAGCCTGGGGCATTTTCTGAAGGACCTGAGTTTCTGCAGTGCAGCATCTTCTTTGGACGGCTCCGTGGCTGGCTGGCTGGCCTTAGCAATCATGTCTCGAATCTTCTGGAGGCAATCTGCCAGGTTTCGGAACTGATAGCGGCTGCATTCAGAGGTGAGGATCAGCTCTCCTGCCCTGTTGATCTTATTTTTGTACTGCGGAGAACAAAGGCAAAACCAGAGTTCTGCAGAGAAGAGGTTTCAAAGCCAGTGAGGGGTTACAGGGAGAGCAGGGGCCAGTGGTTTACCGTGAGGGCCATCTTCTGCCGCACGGGCTCTGCGATCCAGTCGGCGCTCGCCAGGTGGAACCTGACCTCGGCCTTGGAGTTCACTGTCGAGAAGGGGAGGGAGCGCGGGTCACTGAGATGCTCGGGCACCCTCAGCATCCGGGAGGCTGGTGCCCACCGGACTCTGAACCACAGGGAGGTGAGACGCCCACCCAGGGATGCTCCTGTCCTGTGTGAACTCGGGGAGACCAACTTGGCTGTGGAATGAGCCTGCCAGGACGGTGAGGCGCTTCTGGACAAAAATTAACTTCTGGGACTTCCCCGGGTGGTCCGGGGTTAAGACTCTGAGCTCCCAACGCAGGGGGCCCGGGTTTGATCCCCGGTCAGGGAACTAGATCCCACATGCCACAACTAAAGATCCTGAGTGCCACACCTAAGACCTGGCACAGCCAAGTAAGTATTAAAGAAACACAAATAAATTTCCAGGTAAGTGGATAACCAACCAGGACCTACGGTACAGCATAGGGAACTCTGACGGGAGGGGAGTTCGGCAGAGAATGGATACATGGGTATGTGTCGCTGAGTCTCTGCAGTGCAACTGAAGCTATCACACGTTATTAACCGGCTATACTACAATATAAAATAAAAAGTTAGAAAACAGACAAAAAACCCCAAACTTCCAGGAATGAAATGCCCACAATTTACTGGGTTCTGACAAGAATGCGGCGGGGGGAGGGGAGCGAGTCCCACAGGAATGAAGGAACCGCCAGCTCACTGTGCGGTGCCTTTGTTCAGACTCCCAGACCCACCCCAGTCCTGGCAACCCGCAGCTGGGAGTCCGCGGATCAGACCACATTCAAGAGAATAAAGGGGGTTATTATATAAACTGGCAGCATTTGGGCTTCTGAAAAAAAAAAAAATCCCTTTATTTCCACATGAATATAAACACAGAAATCCTCAAGTCTCTCGGCTAAGTGCTAAAGAAAACAAGGCACCTCGTACCTTTGTTAACGTTCTGGCCCCCAGGACCACTGCTCCGACAGTAAGATATCGTCAAGCGATCTGAAACACAGAATACACGCCATCAAGGTGATTTCCCCAAGGCCAGAGACAGCAAAGGATGTAAAATTACGACCCAGGTTGTCCACTCCTGGTTCAGTACACTCTGTTAAGATCTGACTGCCCTCGCGTTTTGCTGTTTGTTTTAAAGCAAGGACTCTTTCAAAAGCCCAAACGGAGGGACAAATTGAATTTAAGTTGTATTTTGAAACGTGGTGGTCACGGACGCCCCGGCTGGCAGGTGTGTGTCTCCCTCATGCGTTCCACGTGCGTCCCCGGGCCGAGCCCGCGGTCAGTGGGCGCGAACACCTGCTGGGTGAATGAGCACTCCATTCGGAGCCAGGAGTCCCGTCTTCTAACGCAGGCTCAGCACAGGCTGGCTCTGTGACCCCAGCAAAGCCTCGCTGCTTCCCTGCGTCTTGGTTTTGTTTTGAACCTGTAAACTGAGGTAGCTTTCTTCTACTTTTTTTTTTCCTTAGCCATGCATTGTTTGAATGGGTTTCCCTGGTAGCTCAGATCATAAAGTATCTGCCTGCAATGCAGGAGACCCAGGTTCAATCCCTGGGTCAGGAAGATCCCCTGGAGAAGGGCATGGCAACCTACTCCAGTATTCTTGTCTGGAGAATCCCACGGACGGAGGAGCCTAGTGGGCTAGTCCATGGGGTCGCAAAGGGTTGGACACAACTGAGCAACTAAGACTTTACTGTTTGAATATCTGCAACTATTATTCTATACACCAATTTTCACTTCTAACAAAACCCTATATTCTATATTGCCAGGTCACTTCACTCTCCATTTTATGCCACGTTTCCATCAGGAAGTGCTTCCCCAGATCACAATCTGCCTGACTGTGTGTTGTTCAATTGCTATGTCATGTCCGACTCTTTGTGACCCCGTGGACTGCAGCCCACCAGGCTCCTCTGTCCCTGGGATTTCCCAGGCAAGAATACTGGAGCAGGTCGCCATTTCCTTCTCCATTCCTTCTACTTTTATAATTCATGAAAAGCAGCCTTGTAGTGTCTGAGGAGAGCTGGGGAGGCATGGCAGTGGGCAAGTTTCAGGAGGGTGGCTACAGGGGCCCTGGGGGGTGAGGCACTGTGGCCCTGTGCTGGTGGGGAGCGGGCCTCAGTGGGAGTGGGGGCATCTCTGGAAGGCTTCTGAGAGGTTTTCTGCCCTTTGAAAAAATCAAACAAACTTATTTTTCCCAACAGGTGATGAATGCCTGTGGTTCTGCAGCGGGGGGCTCGTCAGTGTCTGCAGAGGCCTGGGGCCCTCTCAGAGGCAGGTGAGGAGAAAAGGGTGACTGGCCATTTCCGCTGCCCGCCCATCCGCCCAGGCTGTCAGGAGACGGGCCTTATTGTCCCTGGTTCTCTGCCTCCTCCCGCCACAGGGCACCACCGCCAGCTTCAAACCACCGAGCAGCAGCAGGCCGCCGGCTCCTCTGCTTTAGACCGTGGTCACCTGGCCTCCTTGTTTCAGGGTCACCTTGAGCAAGGGCCACCTTGGGCTGGCGCCTTTGGCTGCTCTCCTTTCGCTGTCTGTGGGTAGAAACTCTTTGACTCTCAAGGGGCCTGCTTGTTTCTTTACAGACCACATCTTAGGCTCAATGGGCACAAAACTTTGAAGTTATGCAAATGGTTTACAGGGAGAAGTCCCCACTCCTGTTTCCCAGACACCTAGTTCCCAAGTTTGTCTCCGCTCCCTGCTCGGGGCAACTCCGGTATCCAGTGCCCTCCGCATCCTTCAGATCTGTGTGGACATCCAGAAACATGTGCCTCAGATAGATATATATATAAGTAAAGCACAAATGGCAGCTCACTACAGAGATGCTTCTGTACCCCACTTTTTTTTAGAGAATGACCAGTTCACCTAGTGTAAAGACTGTTCCAGGTCACAAGCCCATCGAGAGCTCTCCACGTGTGTTGGGGGCTGCCCAGTGCTCCGGGGGCGGGGGGGGGGGGGCTGCCTCATCACTTTCTTTTTCCTTCCTCTTCTCAACAATGCTGACAGGACTCCCCTTCTGTACCCTCAAAGACAGCTTCTTTACTTTCACTGGGCTGGGGAGGAATGCGTGACACGGGGAGGAAACAATCGGGGTTTTTTTCTGTGAAACAAAACCACTCACCTACAGGAATGTCATCGTTGCCTTGCTTTGCGTCGTCCTGCAATGAAACATACACGGTGTCAGGTGAATATTACCTGCTGAGCGACCCCTAACTGGTCCAGAGTGACAAAAAGGAAATGATGTAAAGCCACAACTCGGATGTAATAAAGCTATTTTCAGGTCCCCAGCTAAATTGCATTGAGATGACAGAAAAAGCTTCCCCAGGCTCCAGAGGTACCGCCTCAGAAACACTCCTCCAGGAAACGGGACCAACTTCTCCAGCCCTCCCTGCCACCCGCTCTGCACCCCAGCCCGCTCAGCTAGAGCTGGCACCGTCAGCAGCTGGGAGGAGGGAAGGGGCTACAGTACATGGGCATCAGGGAGACTCCGAGAAACACCCCCTGCCCACCCCGAGACGCAGACCACAGGCCCAAGTGTGGTGGCCCAAGTGTCTGCCTTCAGCAGTGACCAGCACAGGGGCCCTGAGGGTTTGTGGCAAGCTGAAATACTCACTCCAGGACCTCCCGCCTCCACATCTCTCCTGAGTTGTTCCTCTGTGACCTTAAATCCTCCCGTCCACGGGCCCAGTGCGAACACCACCCACTTGGAGGCTCTTCTGGCCTCCCAAGCTCAAAGGGGCTTCACCTGCCCCTGCTCTGGCTGCCTTCATCCCTTTTCATCTTAGAATGATCTGGGTGGTGAAATCCTCAGTGTACACCACGTCGACATCGCTGGAGACCCCGGGCGGCACCCTCCTTCAAGCATGCTCTTCCCTCTTCTGAGCTGGCCTCTCCAGTTTCCTCTCACCTCCCCGTGACTTTCTTCACTCTCCTCTGCTTGCTCTCTGCAAACTTGAAACACTGAAATGTCCCTGAGATCCTTCCTCTTCTCTTCCTCTTTCCCTAGAACCTTCCACCCATCTCCTTTGAAAGTATCATCCTTGGTGATATTTCTGTCTCAAACTTCTTTCTCCAACTCCACACCCGCAGAGCCCACTGCTATTTGATGTCTCCTCTCAGGTGCTTAACTGATGCCTCAAACCTCCGGCCTCCTCAAAGACTTCCCTTCCTGACAACTGGAAGCAGCTCCCTGGCTCTCATGTCAAAGCCCTCCGGTCGAGTCAGTACTTCTCAGTCTCTGACATGTTTTCCTCACTTATTTACTGTCTGCTCCTTCTGTTAGAACATTAAGCTTCATGAGGTGGGAACTAGTTTATCGTGGCTGTATCTGCAATGCTTGAAACAGTTTCTGACACAGTTGGTGCACAAGAAACCTTTTGTTGAGTGAATGAACGCACAAACGAATGTTACTGCCACTCTCTCAATTAATGGCAACTCAATCTTTACATTGCTCAGGGCCCTAGACTTCCGTTCCTCTTTTATTTCACACTTCTCTGAGAAAATCCATTAGCAAATTCTGTAGGCTTTCCCTTTAAAACTTACCTAGAAACTGACCAAGTCTCATGACTCCTATTGCTTCCACCCTGCTTATCATATTATTTTTTGCTGTTTTTTTGCCCCACTGGGTCTTAGTTGCAGTATGTGGAATCTGTTACTAGTTCTCTGACCAGGGATCAAACCTGGGCCCCCTGCACTGGGAGTGCATTGTCTTAGCCACTGGACCACCAGGGAAGTCCCCCTGCTTATCATCTGTTGCCCTAATTACTGCGATCTCCTCACTGGTCTTCCTGTTCTTGCCATTTTGCAGTGTATTCTCTGAAAGAGTGATCTTTGTAAAATTAAGTTGGATAATTCCACTCTTCTGCCTCCATCACATTCAGAGTAAAGCTAAAGGCCCATGAGCCCTATAAACAGGCCTCCCCTCACCCCTCTCCTCTTTAGTTTCATCTCTGACTCCCCTGCTCAGCCACACTGGCCTGCTTGCTGTTCCTTGAACCAGATGAACATGCTACCCCTTGAGAGGGTGACACCTGCTGTTCCCCCCACAAGGAACGCTCCTCTTCTCATGGCTTGCTGCCTTGTTTCCTCAGGGTCCTTACTGCAGCATCACCTCAGAGGTCTCCTCAGACTACCCTACTTAAACCTGTAACCCCACTCCCGACCTTAGCAGTTCTTCCTTCTGGGCTTTATTTTCTCCAAAGTACCTGTCACATACGCTATACCACTGCTTTGATTTGTTTTCGGTCTCCCTTCATTAGCGGATAAGCTAACTAGCATCAGGATTTTTGTGTTTTGGTCACTACTCTATCCCCATGCAGAGTGCAGTGTACACAGCATGCTCTCAACAGAAGTTTGTTGAATGAGTGAGTGAGTGACAGAACGCTCCCTTCTAGTCCTGTAGCTGGAAACTTAACAGAACTGGCTGCGTCCTCATTTTCCTGCCCCAGGCCCTGATACAGCGCCTGCACACAGCGAGCATCCTAAGGAAACGAACCAGAATCCCTATTTCCTCAGGCGTACTGGAGGCCGGGGACCGCGTAACTCGCCAAAAGGCTCTCAAAGAGAGCTACTTGGCAGCTTCCTGCCTTAACTGTCCACCTTGGGGGGCAGTTTTCCCTGAGGACAAGAATCTGGGCCTGAGGGACAGCGAATGGACGAGGAAAGGTTGGTGGTCTTGGAAGAAGCGGAGCCAGCGTGCTCCTCCGGCGCCCGCACACCTCAAGCGACACCGGGTGCCGCTATCCGCCCCAACCCCGCGGTTGCTAACAACAGGCCTGGGCTCGCGGCAAGCGCCGCGTCTGAGCGCGTCTGCCCCCGGACCAGCCGCTCGCCTCGCGCGTGGGGCCCTGGCTCCCCGGCGTCGTCCAGGAAACGCCCCTTCAGGCTGGCCCTCCTGGCTCACCGGGACCCTCCAGGCGGTGTCCGCGCCCCGCGATTCCGGGTAGAGCTTGTCCAGGCTGTAGGCGCTCCGGTATTCGGTGCCCTCTACCTGTTTGTGCAGAACCCGGTGGCAGCAGCGCACGGGCGGCGGCAGCAGCCAGGCCTCGGCTCGGCTCAGACCCCAGCGCAGGCATCTGGCGGCCGCCATGTTCGGCTCGCGGGACCGCTTCCGGTGTGTTCTTCCTCTCGCGGTCCGCCGGCCCGCGCTTCCCTTGGGACTTTGGTTCCGCTAGGCCTTGAGCGCCTGCGGTCGGCAGGAATTGAGCAGAACGCCCAGCGTTGCCCTCACGAGAAGCCTGTTAGAGGCTTCCTTGGTTCCGGAGCGTAGCTGCCGCGATGGCGAAGACGTTGGCGGGCTCTCAAGGCCGCCTCCTGGTGAAAAGAACCCCAGACACACCACTTCTCTCCCTTTCAGTCTGTGCCCTCCTCGACCGCTTCCCCCAAATCTCACAGCATCAACGAGGCCCGCCCAGGTTCATCTCCACCCCGTTTACTCTTTTCCACTTTATCCTTTTTCCCCCCTTTCATAGCTTTCGATCTTATTTTTCTGTCTGTTGCCTGTCTCCCAGCCAGAACGTAATCACCTCTAGGAGGGCAGTGGCTTACTGTTGTATCTTCGGTACCCAGAGCCTGGCGCATCACAGGTACTCAAAAAAGATACTGAGAGAAGGAATTCTCTGGAAAGGTGTTTTTGAAAGTTGAGTTCCTCCAGAGGTGAGTTTTAGTAACTTCAGGTTCATTCACAAAATATCCTAAAAGCAGATCCCCGCGGAGCACCTGTGAAGAAGGCTCAGCATGACAGACACCGGGTGGGACAAGAGGCGGGCAGGTCGAGAAAGAAATATTTTTAAAAGTGGGCAATCTCCTCCCACCCCACCTCCACCCCCTCCCACCCCCAGGATCTGTGGAGCAAGATGGCAGATTCTTCTAGCCAGAAGCTAAGAGGAGGATGGGGAAATAGGTACAGATTCAGACAGCTACAGATAGGCTAAGTAGAACTCTTTTTAGAGAACTGTTAAAAAAGATGAACTCCAAAACTGAGAGGTTCTAACTCTGAGAAAGGTTTAAAACAGAGCCAGCAGTGTTTGGAAACAGTTAAAGGTTAGCTCAGTTGCTTTGCTGAGAGGCAGAGTGGTAAAAGGAAAACAGAGCTCAATAAATGTTGGTGATTATTAGTAACACAGTGGTTGTTTCTTAATAGCAGGTTCTATTTTTAGGAAGAGCATAATTACCTAGAAAAACATGCCCCTAGGAGTGCTAGCTGTTTGAAATAGGAGATCTCATCAAGTCAAGGCTTTATCATCTTTGCCTCACTAATACAGGCAAATTCTTTTGGAGGGAAAAAAAAAGAAATACTTCCCAAGCATTGGCTTTGTAAACCCAAACTAGGAAGGGAATGGCAATTGACATGTGCCTTTGGGGCTCTAGGCTTTAAGGGGAGTCTCCTGGGACCCTCCCTGCCTGACTTGGTCCCAAAACCTCAGAGTGAACAGAGGCGTCTCCATGGTGACTGGGAAAAGCTGCTCAGGGAGGCAAAGCCAGGGACTCGCCCAGGTTGACGGCTCAGGGATCATGAATAATGAACGCACCATCCCGTGGCATCATTGCTCTAAGGCTGGGCTCCAGCTCTGTGCCTGACCCAGAGTGATAGGAAAAGGGCAGTGTCCATGGCCCCAAATAAACACAGCCTGCTCGGGCCATCTGGTGGCCTGGATTCTGGGAGAGGAGGGGGGCAGCAGAGAGAATGGAACCAGCTACCCTGGGGTGGAGAGAGGAGCAGCTGGCAAGTTCCTTTTACCTGCTGTTGCCATGAACCCTCCAGAATTAAGGCCCTTTGGGGAGAAAACAGGCCTGAGAGCTGCCACCTGTTCTCTTAAAAGGGTGATGCTGAAGGCGGAGGCCAGCCTTCTTCCCTTCTCTGGTTCTCCATAGGCTGAAAGGGTGCTTCAGGAAGGGACGTGCATAGGGGTGAGAAGAGGGGAAGATAAGGGACCATCAAGTCATTCCTGGAAGCCAAGGAACTTGCTGACACCTGCCCTTCTCTACAGCTGTGATTGGGGGTACCACACCCATGTAGGGGTCCACAGGATTTTCCTTTCTTCTTGAGTGCCCTAGGGGCTTCCCTGGTGGCTCAGACGGTAAAGAGTCTACCTGCAATGTGGGAGACTGAGGTTGGATCCCTGGGTCCAGAAGATCCCCTGGAGAAGGGAATGGCTGCCCACTCCAGTATTCTTGCCTGGAAAACCCCAGGGACAGAGGAGCCTGGCAAGTTACAGTCCCCAAGGACCCCAAGGTCGCAAAGAGTCGAACACGACTGAGCGGCTAACTTTCACTAGGTCAGTCTGGCTTTTAGAACTCATCATTGTGTGGAGACAGGGAACACGTGGTATCGCATACTGGAATTAATCAGGTCTGGGTTCGACTGTTCCTATGTGACTTTGAGTTACTGGCTTAACCTCTGAGTCTCAGGATCAGATCTGCGTCGGAGGTTGTATCGCTGCCTGGGAAGGTCGCTGAGGGTAAGGGTGATTTAAAAGGCCTGGCCGGATACAGGCCCCAGTTTCCTTTGCTTCTCAGGTCTGACAGCTTTGGGAGTCACATGACATCTTCTCTGGCCCACTGGAGACAGGCCACAGCAGGACCGGAAGATCCCACAGCCGCTTACATGCTATAAACCCCCCTTGCTATTCCAATAATGTAAAAAGCTCCTTGCCAGTTTGGGACCCTGCTCTGGGCTCCCCATACCACAGTCCTCACCTCCCGGGTTCAAGGAAAGTTGCTCCTGGCTCGTGGAATGTAGGGGGAGACGGGGGTTGGTGGGAGGTGCCTGAGCATACCCCCACTGAAGACTGGATGCTTTTCCATGTGTGATTGGGATCCACAAAGCTGAACGCATTTTCAGGAATGGGAGATTGGAGAAGGGTGCAAGAAAGTGACTCCCCCAAAGATTCAGGAGCATCTCCTTTGACTTCTGGTTATCCGGGCTGTTGGCAGGTGTGGGTTGGGGGGAGGGATTTGCAAAATCGGTACAGCGAGGAGAGTCTACCCCATGGGGTACCTGGCAAGGCAACACTTCTGGCATGACTGGCACTCAACGAATATGGAAACTTCTAAGAGTCTGCTGTTTGGCTGCCAGTCACAAGGGAGTGAAGTCAGGCTGTGCCCCCGCCCGTGTGATGGGAGGAGGCTGGTGTATGAGCTGGTGTATGAGATGCACAGACAGGACCACTTGGCTCCAGAGCCATTTCTGCTTTTAGAATACTGGTGCATTTTTTTTTTTTATTAAAGAAGAGAATAAAGCATTTGTAAATATATTTCTCTCATGTATACTTCAAAGGTGACGCTGGTCGGCAGCTACAGAAGTGGGGAGCAAAGAGGCTGGAGCCGTTTCCCCACCTGTCCTGTCCCACCCCACCCACTTCACCCTAGATGACAGAGACACACGGAGGGCAGGGAGCTGTCTGGCTCCAAAGGACAAAAGCTTCTAAGATGTGTGAACGGAAGGACCAGCTGACAGGTCTCATCACAGTGCCGCCCGGAGAGCAGCGTGGTGCCTCCAGAGAGGCTGGGAGGCTTGTTAAGAAAACCCCTTAGAAACAGATAAGGCATGAAGGTTCCCCACTGGGTTCTCAGCACAGAGGCCAGGGCCACTGACTTCCCTCCTCCAATCCCTAGGGTCTCAGGATGGGCAGTAGAAGGAACGGGGAGCCCTGAAGGGCAAACTGGGGATCTGGGCCTCTCTTAGCTGAAGCTGGATCTTCTGAAGCCTTAACACAAGATAAAGTCCCTGACCCTCCTGGGTCCTCAAAAGCCCCCCACAAAGCTGAGAGGTTAAGAGCAGGCATTTTATGGGAAGGAGGAGACACGTTCCCCATCTGGTCCCATTTCAATACTGCTCAGGGTGGGGTGAGCATCCTGGGGGGGTGCAGTAAAGGGGGGCAGGGGAGGATGCTGGGACCATGGGCTGGTGGCACACGCCTAGGATATTCTGCGGGTGGCACTCATGACCTGCGGTGGGGTGGGCCTGGTGGTGGGGAGCATGGGGGTGAACGAGACACATCATGGTCCCTGAGATGGGGACAGGCAGAGGCCAAGCTCGGTGAGTCAGAGGCGGTGTGCAGAGGTGGGAGCTCCCATCGCCCGGACCCCTGGAAGGCTTGATACCCAGAAGGCATTTCCGGGGCTGGAACCCGGGGAGGCTGGCTCTGAGTTGATTGGCTACAAATCTGCGGTGGGCTGAGAGTGTCCAGGGAGAAGCCCGCCCTCACCAGTACTGGCATCAGGGGTTGCTCAGGCCTGGCTCAGGCTTTCCTGCTCTGCCTGGTAGGGGCCATCTCTAACCTGGTCAGGACCCTCAAGGCAGGGCAGCTGGTGCAAAGGGAATGACAGCGTGTCACAGCTAGGGAGAAGCAGTGGGTGGTCCGGGAGACCCCTAGGACCTGCAACAGCTGGCTCTGGGGTCCCCCTTCAAGTGTTTCCAGTTGTGGCGAGGGGGGGTCAGGGAGAACTTGCCTTGCTAAAAAATCTCTCAGGGAAACCAACGTTGAAAAAAACCAACGTTGAAAAAAAGTCAACGGGTCCAGAATGGCTTTTAGAAGCTTGGCCACAAATCTGAGAGCAAGGCGGGGGGTCAGGGGGCAGGGCTGGGAGAGCTGAGAATCCCCAGGGGAGTGGGGACGTTTGGCTTGCAATCTGTGGGCTGAGCCTGGGGGCTGGCGCAGGCGACGGAGGGTCCTGGGACTCGAGGAAGGCCTCCATCATCAGCAGAGAGTGGGTTTCCCCCACGTGCTCCCTGGGTCAGAGGACAACCTCCCTCGGGGGTGTATTGCTGCTAAAAGGGCTCCCTCACTCACCAGAGGCTGCAGGGCCCAGGTTCGAGGGACCCCCACTGGCCTGACCCATGGGGGGAAACCGTCACTTGCTGCTGTGTGTCTTGACTTTGGTGGCGTTGATGTCGGCCTTGGTCTTCTGGATCCTGGAGAAGATCTCCTTGAAGAGCGCCTTGTACTCGGGCTGGCTCTGCTCCAGCCGCTTGTCCACGGCCTCCACGTGCTGGCTGAGGCTCTTCTCCGCCTTGGGCTCCCCCAGGCCCTCCTCACCCGCGCGCAGGTCCCTCCACGAGCTGTCCCGGGAGATGGGCCGCGAGGTCTGCACGCCGGCGTGCCGCACCCCGGCCCCGTGCTGCCGGCACTTGCTCAGCAGCTCCTCATACTTCTCCAGCAGCGCGTGGTACTGCTCGTCCACCTCGCGCAGGATGGACATGCCCCGCTTGCGCACGCTGTTGGCGTGCAGCATGAGGTTGCCCGCGTGCCGGCTGGCTGGATCTTTGGCCACGATGGCGTTGAGCGCCGTGTCGCTGCAGCTCTTGCGCACGGCGTGGCCCGGGGAGGCCGCCGGAGAGGAGACCCCATCCTGCGGGCCGGTGTCGTCGCCGCTGCCAGGCTGGGGGTCGTCGGCTTCCGGCGCCTGGGTGAGGGGCGCCAGCAGGGCCTCGGCCAGGTGGTCCTCCCGGCCCAGCAGGTAGGTCTTGGCCTGCTTCATCTGCTGCAGCTCCAGCAGCTCGGCCTCCAGCTCCTGCACGCGGAGGCGGCAGCTCTCCATCTCACCCAGTTGCCGCTCCAGCTCCGAGTACTCCTGGAGCACCGCGGAGTACTCGCGCTCCGCCCGCTCCTTGCGCTGCCGCTCCTGGCTCACCTGCGAGCGCAGCACGCCCACCAAGGTCTGCAGCCGCTCGTTCTCCTGCTCCAGGGGCCGCGGGCCCAGCTCCAGGGAGGAGCTGTGCAGGCGGAAGGCATCTTCACACCTGGGAGGGAGCAGGGGCAGGTGGGCAGAGGGCGAGGGCGCGGGCGCGTGCAGGCCAGGCCCTTGGAGCCCAGCCGCATCTCTCTGCCCCACGGGGCTGCATGCTCTGCCCATCTAGAGTCACTCCCGGGCCTTCTCCCCTGGCTCTCTGCCCTGGGAACTTGCTCTTCGCTTCAGCCAGGTGTCCTGGCTCTCTCTTGGGTTCAGCCGATGGGAGCCACCGGCAGGAGGTCCGGGGGTGGGAGCAGAGAGAGGTCGTGGGGAATGTCTCTCCCTGGGCTTCCTCCCTGGTTACTAAGGGGCAGGCAGGAAGCCTGCTCCATGCTCTCTAAGTTCCAGTATCCTCCCTTCTCCTGGTCCCTTCAGGTCTCAGGATGGTACCAGCTCCTGGCTATTGCAACCCCAGGGTGGGGCAGTGTTCCCCTGGTTCCCCCACACCTTGCCTACACCTCGTTATTGATTCGTCCTCAGTTACCCTGGGCAGGGCGCTGTCTCTTGCCAGGACCTTTATTGAAACACCCATTAAATCCACAGTGTGTATTCTTTTCTTAAAAAAAAAAAATTATTTGGCTGTGCTGAGTCTTAGATCGTCAATCTTTATTGCAGCATGCAGGATCTTTAGTTGGGGCATGTGAGATCTAGTTCCCTGACTGTTGATCGAATCCAAGCCCCCTGAATTGTGAGTGTGGAGTCTTAGCCACTGGACCACCAGCAGTCACACACCGTGTAAGTCATCCCAATTCAAAAGGCTTAATGGGAACCGAAAGGGACAGTGGTTCGTCCCTCCTGGGTGAGACTTCTGACTTACTAAGCAGGTGACCCTGGAGTTTCAATTTCCTCTTCTGAGTAGTGGGGATGATAAACCACACCTCACGGTATTGCCGTGAGAATTGTCACTTAGCAGCGTGATGGGCATGTGGCCAGAGCTCATAGCGCCAGCTGCTGACTGCTGTTAGCTCCACGACCTGCCTCTGCAATAGCCCTCCTCCCACTGCTGCCTGGCACCCACCCTGCCTTCCCCTCACCCATGGAGACGGGCCCAGGGCGCCCTCACTTACCGGGGGCTGGTGCACAGTTCCTTGAGACAGGGGAAGGTGTGGATGGTGCGCCTGCGTTCGCGCTTCTCCCGCAGCACGCGAAGCTGTTCCAGGTCCCGCAGCTGCTCCACCTGGGCCTGCAGCTCCTCCACCTGGGTCTGCAGGCGCTCGATGGTCTCTGTCAGCCTGGGGGTGTCAGCGGGGGACACACGGATGGGAGCGACACTCAGGGGACGGGGCCAGCCCTCCTCGCTGCAGCCCTAGTGGGGCTTGGAGGCTGGGGCCGGACAGGCAACCTTGAGTCATGCTGCCTGGTGCTGAGGTCGGACGAGGAATTCCTTGGGCAGCCAAGGACCCACACTTCTGCTCCACCTCCCAGGCCAAGCCGACACTTCTCTGTGTCTCCTCCCTCAATTTCCTTCTTTTTTAATCTATCTACTTATGTATTTAAATTTACTTATTTATTATGTATTTATTTACTTATTTGGCTGTGCCAGGTATTAGTTGCAGCACAGAGACTCTTTGATCTTAGTTGAGGCTTGTGGGATCTTCAGTTGTGGCCTGTGGGATCTAGTTCCCTGGCCAGGGATCAAACCTGGGCCCCCTGCATTGGAAGCGAAGTCTTAGCCACTGGACCACTAGAAGTCCCTTTTCTTTTTAAAGATTTTTACTTTATTTAATTGGGCTTCCCTGGTATCTCAGCTGGTAAAGATACCACCTGCAATGAGGGAGACCTGTGTTTGATCCCTGGGTTGGGAAGATCACCTGGAGAAGGGAACGGCTACCCAAACCAGTATTCTGGCCTGGAGAATTCCATGGACTATATAGTCCATGGGGTAGAAAAGAGTTAGACACGACTGAGTGACTTTCACTTTCACTTAAATAATTTATATTTATTTTTGGGCCATACGATGTGTGGAATTGTAGTTTCCTGACCTGAAATCAAACCTGTACCTCCTGCGGTGGAAGCTCGGAGTCTTAACCACTGGACCACCTGAGAAGCCCTGTCTCCTCAGTTCCTTGTACACTCTTCTATCACTTAACACTTTGCACTGCAATAAAATAGTCATATACCTGCCTTCCCTCCCAGAGGGCGGGACAGTGTCTTTGCATCCCCATCACTACATTTTCCCTAAAAAAGAGCCTGGTATATAGTTGGTGCTTAAATAAGGGTTGTGGCCAGAATGTTAAACCAGCCCAAATCAACAAGGGCAAAGTCACTACCATCCCAGGTTCCCAGACCTGGGCTTTTGGCAGAAGGAACCTGAGTCACACCCACTGGTGTACACACACACACACACACACACACACACACACACACACACACACACACAGAGGTACACCCAGCCCTGGGGCCTCCCCCTTACCATCCCACACCCAGGTTCCCAGCCCTCCACCCGGCCCTCACCCGTGGATCTTCTGCTGGGCCACCTTACTCTCCAGCACCAGCTTCTGATTGGTCAGCTCCAGGTCTCGGGCCGCCAGGTCCAGCTGCTCATACACTTTGGCATGCTGTTCATTCACGTGCCGCAGCATGTCCAGCTGTTTGGTCAGATACTGGGGGGTGGGGGTAGGGGTGGGATAGTTACCTTTCAGAACTGTGTTGGGGAAAATGTCTCTGCCTGGGCCCTCCTCCCACTTCCAGGAACAGGTTTGCTTTGGGGTATTCGTCTGCAGCGGAGGGAGGGGGTCAAGCTGGTGGTACAACGGGCCTGCCTGGGACAGTTGTGCAGGTTGTGGACTGCACAAGGCTTTTGGGTCAAGGCTGGGTCTGCTAAGATGGGGTACGTTTTCCTAAGCTGCATACAGGTACACAGACTAAGGGGCACTTGATAGGACAGAGAGCATGTATAGGGCCCGGGGGGCCCCTCACCTCGATCTCCTGCACTTGCTCCTCGTTAGTGGAGTACATCTGCTGTAGAGACTCCTCTAGCTCCTTGTTCCTCTCCAGCAGCGTCTTCCCCAGCTCTGCGGCCAAGTGCAAGTCTGGCGGGGAGGGGGCAGAGGGTGGGAGGAGCATGAGCAACCGAGAATGGAGTCAGAAGACCCCTCCCATTCCTGTTCTGAACGTTCATTCTGGGCTGAGCCGTGAGGACCCGGAGAGAACCAGGACCCAGGGGCCGCCCCTGGGGAGACTCCAGGCCTGGAAGGAGATGTAAGCCGTGAGGAGGCCTGTGCATTGGCCTGGAATGCCCTCTCCCCAGACACTCCCAGGGTTCCTCCCTCTGTGCCTTCAAGTCTGTGCTTTAATGTCACCTCCTCCAGGAAGCCTTTCTCAAACACTGATTCAAAATCGCCCCTCCCCCACCCCCCACGCCCTCCCTGCTTCATTTTTCTCCTTAGCTCCTATTGCCATTTAACTTACCCCACAATTTGCTTATTAACTTGCTCCTGCCCCTTGACTAATGGTACGCTTACAGGGTAGGGATTTTGCCTGTTTCAGTCACTGATACCCTCAGGACTTAGAACAATACCTGGAACAGAGCAGGTGAGTAATAAATCTTTTTTGAAAGGAGTTGAGTGGAATGTGATAAGAGCATCAGCATACAGAGGGGCAAAGTGCCCTGCGAGATAGGGAAGGGAGAGTTCACCACGGTGCAGATGGTGGGAATCTCAGACAAGGAGCAGCTTTGGAGGTGGGCTTGGAAGGACGACTGGAGCTCACTGAACTGGGGAGGGAGTAGAAGAGTTTGCTGGGTATTAGAACTGGACCAGGCTTCAAAGCCTGGTCTGTCTTTAGGGGGCTGTGTGGTGGGGAGTAGGGGGGTTAGAAGGAAGTGGCAGGTGCCAGAATCCCTAGAAATTCTCTCAAGTGGGTCCGGAGTTGGGTGAGGGTACCATGACATTTGGAGTGGATATTTCCACATATATATGCCTAACTCCTTTTAGAAACAAAGGGTAATGTATAAGATAATGAACAAGGACCTACTGTATACCACAGGTGCATGCGTGCTAAGTCGCTTCAGTCGTGTCTGACTCGTTGTGACCCCGTGGACTGTAGCCCGCCAGGCTCCTCTGTCCAAGGGATTCTGCAGGCAAGAATACTGGAGTGGGTTGCCATTTCCTCCTCCAGGGCATGTTCCCCATCCAGGGACCAAACCTACACCACCTTATGTCTCCTGTATTGGTAGGTGGGTTCTTTACCACTAATGCCACCTGGGAAGCCCATAGCACAGGTGAGTCTACTTAATACTCTGTAATGACCTATATGGGAAGAGAATCTAAAAAATAGAGTAGATATATATCTAACTGATTCACTTTGCTGTAGAGCAGAAACTAATACAACATTGCAAATCAACTCTACTCCAATAAATTTTTTTAAAAAGCAAAGGGTAGTGTGTGTATATATATATATATAATTCATTTATATTTAAATATATATTTATAAGGGAAGTCGAGAATCATACTGTGGTTTCAAAGAAGAGGGCAGGTTCATTTCTTCTGTGAGCTTGGTAGAAATTCAGCAGGATCAACCACCCCTAGTTCATGATGAGGGAGGCACACCAGCTCCCTTTTCTCTGTAACAAGATGGCGAGCATTTGGCTCATCCACAAACCCTTTCAAATAACTCAGGTATAAATGGAAAAACAGAAGGTCACATTCATCACAGCTTTTTTTTTTTTTTTTTGCCTTGGGAACTGGGTCAGGTGGTCTGCAATGGGGCCATTGCTACTGATGCTGTCTCCTGCCTTGGTTTCGGGGGACAGGGTCTGTGGATGACCTGCATGAAACCCCTGAAATTTAGGCTAGAGTCCAAGGTCACAGGCAGGGCCGAGAACAACTGCACTTTATGCTTTTTCTTCCAGGTGAGCAGCTGAGCTGGGCATGTATTCCTACCGCCAGCGGGGTGGGCTGGAGTGGCTGCCAGTCACACTATAAACTGGGGATGCTGAAGGCAGCGAATGTGACCAGAGCCGCCTAGTGATTCCAAGGAAGGGGAGGAAGAGAACACAGTGGAAGCAGTTTGGGGTGGGAGAGAATATCAGAGACTGTTTCTGGGAAATTGGATCACAGTGGAAGCTAAGCTGGTCAGAGCTGCCAGGAGAGAAGTCTAGAAGCTTCAGGGCAGGGGACTGAGCGGAGCCAAGTGCTGGGGAAAGGACCCCAGCTAGATGAGGACTGGGGACAGCTCTGGGGAGGGTGCAGACCCCAGACCAGAGAGGGAGGGGGCCCAGGAGTGGGGGGACAGAGGAGCTGGCTAGGCTGGGAGTGGGATCTGGAGTAATAAACAGCCTGCCACAGCCAGAATGATGGTTACACCGGACCATTACTGGGAAGGTACTGAGTCTGAACTGGCATCTCCCCTGCCTGGACCTGAGTTTTCTGGGGTCTCCTGCAGTGGGCTCTGAATGCCAGTCAAGGTATTACCTGGGGGCAATGCCCCAGAACCTGAGAGACAATGGCTGGGAGCCAGGGGGATGTCTTTGAAAGGAAACCCTGAAATCCCACTGCCCCTCCTGGTTGGGGTCAGCATGGAGCCCCCTAGACTGGGGAGGAGAGAGGAAAAGGACAGAGGGCAGACACAGGAAGAAAGGGATCACACAAAGATAAAAGGGATGGGAGGAGGCCAGCTACCACCTGGCAGGGTGGCAGGGGTCTGTTCACAACCTTCAGGGCACTGACGTCAGGAACTCTGCATCTGCGGAATTACGGTCCACTCACCTTCCTCCCCTTGCCATGACAGAGCTTGGCCCTAAGGCTGAGACTCAAGGTCAGGAGCCTAAGACTTCAAATCTGTGACTCAGCAGCCATCTCTCAGCCTGGAAAGAGGTACCCACAGGGCCAGCCACACCTGGTCCAAGGCTGGGGAGGGAGGCAGGCAGAGAGAGTGCCAGCACTTAATAATTAATGACTTTTTCTATTTTTACAGGTGCTTGTGGCAGTGGGCAGAGGGAACACAGCAAGAACTGAGGACCTTGTTTGTCCCCACTACCTCCCTCCACTAGAACAGAACAGCGTCAAAGTCAAACAGGAGCCTGATGGCGAAGCATCTGAAAGTAACATTGGGGCCCATCCTGAGTGGGGATGGAGCTGGCTGAGAAAAACCACGTCCTGGGATGCTCAGAGGCAACTAGGGGGCGCTGGGCAGGAAACAATTTGGGCACTGGGTGGAGGGAAGGGGGAAGCAACAGGCACCCGATCCCCCAAGTGGTTGGCCTCTGGCCCAAGTTCACGCCATCATCCAGTGCTTCATGCCGGGCCCCACAGGGGTGGTGCTGCAGTAGCTGTGCCCGGGCCTTCCTCCAACCCCACTCCTGACACTCTGGATAATTCCCATTTTCCGGGCGGTCTTTTCACATCACTCTGTGCCTCAGTACAAGTACTGTCTCCACTAGACCACTGGCCTTCCTTCCTCTGCCAGGGCGGCAGGGGTGGGTAGGGGGTTGGGAGTGTGGCTGTTCCCCCTCCAGCTCCGAGGGGGTGCAAAAATCTTGTGTCTCTCAGCAGAGGGCCCTCAAGTCTGTTCTCGCTGTCTGCAGGGCTCACCGCTGCAGAGCCCCTGTGGGTCACTCACAAGTGCTGGTTTGATCCCATTCCTGCCTCCTGGGTTGGGCTGTGGAGAATCTGGAGGGCAGAGACCAAGTCCCCAGGCTCGGCCCCGCACCTGGCCCTTGGCAAGCAGACATTGGGGTTTTGGTCAAAAGCTCTCATTTCTTCTGAGACTGTCTCTGGTTTCCCTCCTTGCTGCTGGGAAGGCCATGAGGCTAGGCCGACTGCTGCAGACCAGCAAGGCCAGAAAAGCAGGGGCCTGTGGGGCCCATTCCTGACCCTGGCCCCAGAGCCTGGCTGCCTGGCCACCCTGGCATCTCGGCATCCCTCCCTCTCCGGATGCAGCGCATCTGCCAGCCCTGCTCCCTGGCTCCTTCCTCCCACATCTGGGCTGGGCATGGTGCCAGAGCCTTCTTCAGGGGCTCGGGAATGGAATGAGACAGCAATGATATTAGCATCTGCCTCTGAGGAGGCCATCTTCCCAGGCACTCAGCTTCCAATCCTTCCTTCTAGGCCCACCTCTTCCGTGAAGCCCTCTCATTGCATCCTGTCGTCCCCACTCAGTTACAAGCCCAACCTCACCTACCTGGGTGTACCTAGGAGGCCAGGACTAGGACTGCTCCCAGCTCCCGGGATAGCGTCTGACACTCAAGGGGAGCCTGATAGGTGTTTGTGTAATGTGAGGTTTTGGGAGTAGTTGGCCCAGGATGGGGGAAGGGGGTGTTGCAGCCAGGATCGGGCATTTCGCTCCAGGCAGGGAGGCTGAGGGTGGAGGCAGGGTCCAGCCCAGCACCCCCAGTCCCACCCTGGTCCCCCAGAGGCTCTGATTAACCCACAGCCCGGAGCACAAGGGCAGAGCCTCATCTACCAGCAAATCTGGCCACATGGGATTGTGGGTCAGGGCTGAAACACAAAGGCTCCAGGATAAGGGTAGATGCCTCGCACAGGGCCAAAGGCAGGTATCTGGGCCCCAGAGTTGGAGACCCAGAGCGGAGGCTGTCGGCTCACACCGACTGTCCACACCCACCCGGCTTGCTGGGTGACTATGGTCACTTCTAGGATATGCTTCCTAGCCCCTCCAATTCTGACCATCTCAGAATGAGGCACTTTGGGGAAGAGAGGGTGGATTGGACTCCAGCAGGCCTTGGCCCTGACCCTCTCAAGCCTTCTCCTCCTTCCTGTCCTAACAGCCCCGCCCCCTCCTCGGAGTGATGTCACCCCGGCCACCTCACCAACCCCCATCCAGTCGCCCTCTTTGCCCTCAGATGGAAGAGATGGAAACGTGGCTCCCTCTTTACTCAGGCTCTGATCTGGGGCACTGCTCAGAATTCCCAAATCCGACCTGCTCCAGACCTTGCGCCATTTGGGAGAAGGCCAGCAGGGAAGGGCCGCCGGGACTCCTCCCTCCGGGAGGCGGGTTGGACTCCGAGTTGTCTCCGCTCCCTTCACCCGCAAGATGCCCGCAACCCCATCACCTCCCCGGGGGGAAGGGAAGGGACCTGGGGAAACTTTCTAGGAGTCTGTGAGCTCGGGAATCCTGGCAGGGAAGGGTGCCGCTGGATTTAGAATGGGATTAACTTCCTCCCCTCACCCCTCCCCACAAACAACCCCTCTCAGCAAAACAGAACCAAGGAGCCGCCTCCTGGCCTCCAAAGACTTCCAGTTAGCATTCGCAGACCCTCAACCATACCCGGGGCTCCTGGGCAGTTCCTGCCTCTAAGATGAGGTGGGCGAACTGGGTGATGTCCGCCCCTGTTGTTTGGGGAAAGAAGACCGCTCCCCCGACTTTTGCAGGTCTCCACCGGTCTGGTTGCGCTTTTCCAGGGGCAGGCCACCGTCTCTCCACGTCCTCATTCTCCAGACGCATCTCCCCTCGGAGTCCAGCACGCCGGGTGCAGCCCGGTCCTCCCCGGGGTGACTCCTCCCAACAATGGAGAAGCGGACAGGGGTCGCGGGGCGCACCCCGCTTTCCCGCCCCCTGCGCTCACCCTGCTCCAGGTCCTGCTGGTCGTACCAGGGCTCCTCTTCCTCTGCCGTGAAGTCCTCCATCCTGGCGGCCCTCCGCATGGCCCCGCAGGCGGCGGGTGGCGGGCGGGCGCTGCGGCGGCGCGGCTCAGAGCCGGGGCGCGGGGCCCGGGACAATGCGGCGGAGGCGGGCCGAGCCTCCCGCGTCGCGGACTCGGGCTGCAGTGCCCCCGCCCGCGCCGCGCCCCCTCGCCATCGGCCGCCGGCCGGACGCCCACGCGGGGCTGGCTCGCTGCCGCGGGCCCGCCGGGCCGGGGTCTTGCAGAGCGGGGCGCACCGGGCGGCGGCTGCACAAAGGGTGGAGGGGCGGGGACGGCGGGCGGGAAGGCGGCAAGGAGGTCCCCGGCGCGACCGGCAGGTCTGGGGCGCTAGGAGCGCGCGGGTGCCGCGGCAGGCGCACCCAGCCCGGCTCCTGCCCGCGCTGCCCCCGGCCCGCCCAGCGACACCCGGAGCCGCCGCTGCATCTTGGCGGTGTCCGCCCCGCGCTTCCCGAGCTGCCCGCTCCGCGGGGTGGAGCCAGCCGTCGCTGGCCAGTCAGGAGAGGTATGCAAAACAGGAGGCGGGGCCGAGGGCGGGATCTCCGCGACAAGGCGGTCCGGCTGCTGCTAAACCAACCCTCGCTTCCCTTCTAGGATCTCACCCCAGTTTACATCTCAATGTGTGAAATCGTTTTATGATGTTTACCTATTGTCTCTCTCCCTGTAGATCTTCTAACAGCAACGATCTTGTCTCCCGTTCTCAGCTGGCTCTTCAGTGCCTAGAGCGGGCTGACCCATTGCTACCTTCCATGGACACTCTTGGAATGAATGAAAGTTAATTTAAAATTACCTTTAGGAAATTGTGTTTAAATGCCTGTGGCCTAAAACCTCACGCTAGGAGTGGTGAACTTTGACTGTTACCCGCATTCTGAGTCTTTCCCTTTAAGATCCCGTTTCCCTCTACTTGAGATCCAGATCTTACGCCCAATTACACCACTTACACCCCCAATTACACCACTTACACCGTTTGTAGTGTCACCTCTCCGAGCATTCTTTCCTTAAAGGAGTTTTCAGAATCAAGTATATGCGTAGCTCATTTTTATTAGGACATACCACGCGCTGGTACTATTAAAGCACCCTGAGCATAATCCACTCTAAATACATGTGGCAAATACATCCGACAAAGGACTTGTATCCAGAACAGAGAAAGAACACTTGCAAATCCATAAGAAAACTCAGTGGAAAAGTGCATAAAAGACTTGACCAAGCACTTCATAAATGACCCAGTAAACACGTGACAAGGCGTTGAACTTCTTTAGAAGAATCAACACCTGTAGGGGAAAAGTAGGAGGCATCATTGTTTCTGTAACAAACCATTCCAGATTTAGTCGCTTTAAACAACACGAATTTATTATCTTACAGTTCCACAAGTGAGAAGATTGACATGGCTCTCGATGGCTAATATCTAGTTATCTGCAAGGCTTTGTTCCCGTCTGGAGGCTCCAGGCAAGCATCTCTTTCCTTGCTGCTCCCACCTTCTGGAGGCTGCCCATATTCCATGGCCCATAGCCACCCTTTTCCATGTTGAAATCCACCAACAGAAGATGACCTTTCGATGGATCACTCTGACGTCTTTGGCCTCTTTCTTCCACTTTAAAGACCCTTGTGTGTACACTGGAACCACCTGAATAATCCAGCATAATCTGCCTCATTTCAAGATCCTTGATTTAACCACATCTGCAAAATACCTTTTGCCAGGTGAAGTAAGATATTCAAAGATTCTGGTGATTAGAATGTGGGCATTTGGGGCGGGTGTGTGTGTGTGTGTGTGTGTGTGTGTGTGTGTTATAATTCCATTTATGTAAAGTTCAAAATTGGCAAAACAAATCTAATCAGGGTAATATTAGCATTGGGGAGACATGTGGGGGACACTGAGGGGCTGGGAGTGTTTTATTTTCTGATCTGGGTGTTGGTTACACACAGGTGTGTTCATTAGTAAAATCACTTATGATACATGCATTTCTCTGAATATGTTATATTTTAATACAATAGCTTACTCAAGAAGAAGAAAAAAAATCCTATGGCTGAGGAACAATCAGTTTCTGCCCTTGTGTAGCATGCATTCTAGCAGGGATAAATAAATGTGCTATGAAGGAAATTAACAGGGTTGTAGATTCTAAGACAGAAAAAGCTGGACATACATCAGACACTGAAGGGAGCCTGGCATAACTGGAGTGGAGCAGATAAAAAAGAGAGGAACTGGAGTTAGTGCCATGGGAAAGAACTGGGGATTTTATTTTGTTCCCAAATAGACAAAGAGACCCAATAAAAGGCTTTTCATTTTCAGTTGTGAAATATCACTGGCAATTTTGGAGCATAGATTAGAGGAGAGCAAGAGTGGAAGCAACATGGGACTTCTCTGGCAGTCTGGTGGTTACGACTCCACAGTTCCACTGCAGGGAGCACAGGTTCAATTTCTGGTCAGAGAATTAAGATCCCACAAGCCAAGGGGCCAAAAAAAAGAAAAAGAAATAAAAAGTATAAGCAAGAAGATCAGTCTGGAGGCTTTTGTGATCATGTAGGGCAGGTCTGATGGCAGTGGAGCGAGATGAGAAATATTTAAGCTAAAGAAGGCTGAGAACCAAAAAGTTGATGCTTTTGAATTGCGATGCTGGAGAAGACTCTTCAGAATCCCTTGTACAGTAAGGAGGTCAAACCAGTCAATTCTAGAGGAAATCGACCCTGAATATTCACTGGAAGAGCTAATGCTGAAGCTCCAATACTTTGGCCACCTGATGGGAAGACCGACTCTTTGGAAAAGACTCTGATGCTGGGAAAGATTGAAGGCAGGAGGAGAAGGGGGCAACAGAGAATAAGATGGTTGGATAGCATCACCAACTCAATGGACATGAGTTTGAGCAAACTCCAGGAGATAGTGAAGGTTTTCAGGGAAGCCTGGTGAGCTGCAGTCCATGGGGTCTCAAAGAGTCAGACACCACTTAGCGACTGAACAACAACAACTAAGATATACAGGTGAATTGACTGAAAAATCAGAGAAATGCCTTAAATGTGTGGCTTTAGTAACTGGGCGATGGTGATGCCATTTATTGAGATGGGGACAAAATGAGTCTAAGGGACAAACAGGTTGGGGGGCTGAGATCCAGAGGGGTCTGGTCAGCACACCCAAACCACCAAATCCCCTTCCATTTGTTTATTTCTTCATTCTGCAGCCCTGTGGACACATACCCCCAGGAGCCAGGGAGTTTAAGGAATCCCCAGAGAAGAGCCTTCTCATACTGTTCATGGGGTTCTCAAGGCAAGAATACTGAAGTGGTTTGCCATTCCCTTCTTCAGGGGCCCACATTCTGTCAGACCTCTCCACCATGACCCGGCCGTCTTGGGTGGCCCCACACGACATGGCTTAGTTTCATTGAGTTAGACAAGCTGTGGTCGGTGTGATCAGACTGGCTAGTTGTCTGTGACTGTAGTTTCAGTGTCTGCCCTCTGATGCCTTCTCTCAGTGCCTACCGTCTTACTTGGGTTTCTCTTACCTTGGACGTGGGGTCTCTTCACGGCTGTTCAAGAAACCTGTATGCAGGTCAGGAAACAACAGTTAGAACTGGACATGGAACAACAGACTGGTTCCAAATAGGAAAAGGAGTACATGAAAGCTGTATATTGTCACCCTGCTTATTTAACTTATATGCAGAGTACATCATGAGAAACACTGGGCTGGAGGAAGCACAAGCTGGAATCAAGATTGCCGGGAGAAACAGCAATAACCTCAGATATGCAGATGACACCACCCTTATGGCAGAAAGTGAAGAAGAACTAGAGTCTCTTGATGAAAGTGAAAGAGGGGAGTGAAAAAGTTGGCTTAAAGCTCAACATTCAGAAAACTAAGATCATGGCATCTGGTCCCATCACTTCATGTCAAATAGGTGGGGAGACAGTGGAAACAGTGGCTGACTTTATTTTTCTGGGCTCCAAAATCACTGCAGATGGTGATTGCAGCCATGAAATTAAAAGACGCTTACTCCTTGGAAGGAAAGTTATGACCAACTTAGACAGCATATTAAAAAGCAGAGACATTACTTTGCCAACAAAGGTCCGTCTAGTCAGGCTATGGTTTTACCAGTGGTCATGTATGGATGTGAAAGTTGGACTATAAAGAAAGCTGAGCACTGAAGAATTGATGCTTTTGAACTGTGGTGTTGGAGAAGACTCTTGAGAGTCCCTTGGACTGCAAGGAGATCCCACCAGTCCATCCTGAAGGAGATCAGTCCTGGGTGTTCATTAGAAGGACTGATGTTGAAGCTGAAGCTCCAATACTTTGGCCACCTGATGCTAAGAGCTGACTCATTTGAAAAGATCCTGGTGCTGGGAAAGATTGAGAGCAGGAGAAGGGGACGACAGAGGATGAGATGGTTGGATGGTATCACCGACTCAATGGACATGGGTTTGGGTGGACTCCAGGAGTTGATGATGGACAGGGAGGCATGGTGTGCCACAGTTCATGGGGTCGCAAAGAGTCGGACACGACTGAGCGACTGAACTGAACTGAACTGAACAGAGAAAAGCAGGGGCAAAGCGCTGGGGGCCAGGACCTGGGCAGTGAGGATGCTAGCAATGAAAAGCAAATCCATCAACCTGAAAATTCACCCCAACCCCGCAGTTAAGAATGCTTTCAGTGAGGACTTAGACCAGGGTCCCTCACCCTCTGGGATCTAATACCTGGTGATCTTAGGTGGACCTGATGTAAGAATAATAGAAATAAAGTGCACAATAAATGTAATGTACTTGAATCATCCAAAATCACAGCCCCCCCCCCCCCCAATCCTGGCTGGTGGATAAATTGTCTTCTATGAAACTGGCTCCTGGTGCCTAAAAGGTTGGGTACCGCTGACTTAGCAGACCCCCATATTTGAAAACATCCAGCTCATAGGTCATCACCCAGCTTTGGACCTTTGCCACACTGACCACATCCTCAGCATGACCCAAATACGCTCCCTTCCTGGAGCCACCCGCTCCCTGCCCCAGCCACGGAAGCATCGCCTGGCAGGGATAAATAAGCCTGTCACAAAGGCTGGATTCTTGTTGCTGCCTGAGCACTGGGCATAGTGATTCAGGCTGGAGCCCCTAGATCTCAGGAGGCTGGTGCAGGAGGTGAGCTAGAGCTGGGCAACCAACTCTACCAGGTTGGTGGAGTCTCCTAGTCCTGCCTGCAGGGGACAGAGGATAGAGGCTGGGGTGACGGGGTGGAGTGCTTGCTACATGCCAGGCCTGTGCTGGGCCCTTTGCCTGGACTGGTTGGCTCCTTGGCCAGTGGGGACACTCCCAGTGCCTTCAGGGCAGACAGTTAATACTTTTAAAACTATTCCAGGAGGAAGAAAATCAGATCTGCCTTTGAAGAAGGAAATTTCTCAGCTTCGCTGAGCTACCAGACAAGCAGCCCTGGAATGAATCCACTTCAGGCCTTTCCTCTAAGCAGGGTAGAGAGTCAAGCCCAGCGGTGGGAAGTAGCAACGACCCGACCTTGGTAACCCCCAGAGCACTCATCAGTGGGTCAGGCACTGACCGTTCCCTGGTGTTTCCTGTTAGGAGCATCAAGACTCTGCGCTGATGGTCGGAGCCTTGGCAGCTTCGATATCCCCGCCGCCCTCCCCTCCCAGCTTTGGGTACCGTGATTCCCCTGGGGGGAATCAGTTTCCCACTGACCAGGCACGCTTACCGAGCTCGCACCCGAGCTCCTGGGGAACGCAGCCCGGATCCTGGACCTGGAACCCGAGCTTAGATACGGACCCCCTCCCCCCGCGCCGGGTAGCTAGGATGAGGAATTGATGGAACCGCCCTCCGGACGAGTGCACCCCCCGCCCCCGGCCCAGCCCACCGGAAGTGACGGCGCATGCGCAGGCCGCGCTGACGTTAGAGGGTCCCGGTGCTCCGGGTTATGAGAGTGACGCTGGGGGAGGGGCCTAGTGCCCAGCCCGTGCCTCTGGGCCCTCGGGGTATCCGCCGGCCCCACACGCTGCGCAGCTAGGGTGCTCCCACCGCTGCAGGCCCCTCTACCCTCCCTGTGCCCAGACCCGTCATTCCAGCGCTGGGCTTAACGTTGCACTGAAAGATCTCACCCCTTCTGTCCCCTCCAGCCGCCTGAGGTCAGCCTCTGGCGGGGTAAGGCGCTCAGTAATACATTGGATGAGTGGGGTCATCCGGTGTCCGCCCCCCACTTCCCCCCTACACCATCTGAGTGTGTTCCAGACAATGGTCTCTTCTGAAAGAGGAGTTATGTTAGTCTCATGAGTCCTTGTGGTCAGGAAGTGCTGCCGTGTGTCTGCCTCAAATCCCTACAGTTAATCCCTGCCGTCAGCAGTGACCTTTAGGATCCTGCTGCGGGGGTGTTCTCCAGTGGCGTCATTCTTACGCCTTCAATACTTCCTCGTGGGGTTGTTGGGAGGGCCCTGGGCCAGGGGAGCACTGTTCAGTATTTGCTCTTAGGATCATTATTATCGTCACTTCGGGGAGGCAGTTGTGAGTCTTAGATGCGGCGTGCAGGATCTTTAGCTGTGGCATGTGGGATCTAGTTCCCTGACCGGGGATAGAACCCAGGACTCCTGCATTGGGAGCATAGAGTCTTAGCCATTGGACCATCAGGGAAGTCCCTACTGTAACGTTTTTACCTGGAGAATCCACTCTTTGCCTATCACTACCCCTCTTCTGGCAGGGGCCCTGATGGGGGCTGGGGAGACAGTCCAGGGGCCTTATCTTCCTGGTGGGGGATCAAGGGGTCAGTTCAGGCCTGCAGTCAAGGCCTAAGAGAACTGGCTGTCTGGGCTCCCATTGCAGCACTGGGCCCCCTGCATGGAATCCATGTACCTCCCAGCAGACTGAGAGCTCCTTGAGGGCAGGGACTCCAGCTGGCACATAGCAGATGCCTGATGAAGGAACAAATGAATGCCCTAAAGCCAGTGGCAGGGGACTTCCCTTGCAGTCCAGTGGCTAAGACTCCGAGCTCCCAATGCAGGGGGCCTGGGTTCGAACCATGGACAGGGAACTAGATCCCACAGCCATAATGAAGATTGAAGATCTAAGACTTGGTGTGGCTAAAATAAAACAAAGACAGTGGCAGAATCATATTCCTTGACCCTCCTTCTTTATCCATCTCCACTCCAGAACACTTGCACCACTTCGAAGGCTTGTGTGTGCATGCTAAGTCGCTTCAGTCATGTCCAATTCTTTGTGACTCTATGGACTGTAGCCCTCGAGGCTCCTGTGTCCATGGGATTCTCCAGGCAAGAATACTGGAGTAAGTTGCCATGTCCTCCACCAGGGGATTTTTCCCCACCCAGGAATCGAACCCCCGTCTCTTAACATCTCCTGCAATGGCAGGCAGGTTCTTTACCACTTGTGCCAGCTGGCAAGCCCTGAAATCCTCTCAAAGGAACTAAAAACTGAATCTAAGAAGCAGTTGGTGAAAATTTACCTTTCCTATTGATTGAAGTGGATTACCAACGTGGCTCCATCTTCTGTGATCACCTAGGAATTCTCTTCACTCAGTTTTTTATGTGCTAGGCCTGTGCTGGGTGCTGGGAATACGAAGAACGTGATAGAGCTGGCCCCTGCCCCCATGAAGCTTGCATTTCAGTAGGAGTCATAAATCAAGCAAAAAGGCAAAAACATTGAAGATGGTGGTGAAAGTTTTAGGAAGCACACTGAGGGATGAAATAGCGACATCTGGGGATGAGACATCGCTCAGGAAGAGTTTCTTTTGGCAGCGGGTTTGAGCTGTGCAGCCTGTGAGGCTCCTGATCAGGGATCAAACCCACGCCACCTGCAGTGGAAGCACAGAGTCTTGATCACTGGACCACCAGTGAAGCCCCTGGGAAAGGAGACAGGACCCTGAAGCCTGAGAAGGGCAGCGACATGAAGAGTGGGCAGAAGTATGTCTCAGTCAAAAGGAACAACTTGTACACAGATCTCAGGAAGAAAGAGCGTGGAGGCTTTGAGGAAATAAAGGCAGACCCTTGTGAGAGGAAGCTCGGGGCTCCGGGGAGGGAGAGCAGACTCAGGATGGTGCAGGTCCTTGGAGGTCAGAGTGGGACCCAGAGAAAACTGACCCTAACCATGGGCCCCAAGGTGATTTCAGTGGGGGAGCATCTTAAGCGGTATTGTACATTTCCTTGGGCTCTTGCACAGAATAGATTAGAGGGGGCGGGAGTGGAGGCTGTGGTAGATGGGAGGTGATGGGGTTCCTGGCAAAGGTGCCACAGCAGAGGTGTTGCTGTTTAGTCAAGTCGTGTCCAACTCTTTGCAACCCTAAGGACTGTAGCCCGCCAGGCTCCTCTGTCCGTGGGATTCTCCAGATCATGGGAGCCCTCTGCTCCCCTTGGCCCTCTCCTATGGCTGGGCTCTCTTTGTGTTCTAGCAACCATTCCACCCCTCACCACTTTAGGTTTAAGGATAGCTGAGGCTCTCTACTGCTTCTAGCCCCAGAGTGCCTCGCTGACCCTTGTTGGTTTCTCTTCTCCTTATAAATCACCGCTTGATTAAACTCATTTTGGCCAATCTGTCCAAGTGTCCATGGGTGACCAGTAATATCTCAGTGCCATCTGGAGTTCCTGGTGGCAAACCACAGAAATGGCTCTGAACAATGGGCAAGACCAGAGGGCTCACAAATACTGTCTTGGGGGACTTCCCTGAGGGTCCACTGGTTAAGACTCCATGCTTCCAACACAGGGGGTGCAAGTTCAGTCCGTGGTCGGGGAACTAAGATCCCATATGGTGCATGGTCAAGAAATAAAAACAAAAAACAATTCCTCCCTTTGAATGATCAGTTAGTACCTGATCTTTTTTTTAAATTTTTTAAAATTAAATGGAGCTATAACTTACAGTAAAATTCATCCCTTTTAGGTGCAGAGTCATGTGAATTTTGACAAACATACACAATCACAGAACTACCCCCACAATCAAAACAAAAAATGTTTTCACAGTCAATCCCCTCATCCTGCTCCCAGCCCATGGCAATCACTGGCTTGTTTTCTGTCCCTATATTTTGTGTTTGCCAGAATGTCATATAAATGATGTAACACAGTACATTGTCTTCTGTGTCTGATCCAGCGCTTTTGAGATTGATCCACACTGTTGCTGCCTGTACCAGTAATTTGTTCCTTTTTATTACTGAGTATGGGCTTCCCAGGTGTCTCAGCGGTAAAGACTCCGTCTGCCAATCCAGGTTTGGCAGGTTTGATCCCTGGGTCAGGAAGATCCCCCTGAGAAGGAAATGACAACCCACTCCGGTATTCTTGCCTGGGAAATCCCATGGACAGAGGAGTCTAGTAGGCTATAGTCCATGGGGTCGCAAAGAGTCGGACACGACTGAGTGACTAAACAACAATTGCTGAGTACTAGTCCATTGTATCGATGAACCACAGATGATGGACATTTGGTTTGTTTCCAGGTTTTGGTGATTATGAATGAAACTGCTATATGCATTACTCAGAATTTTGTGTAGATCTATGTCTTCATTTCTTCTGAGTAAATTCTAAAACTGGGATTATCGAGTTATACAGTAATTGTATATTTAACTTTATTTTTTTATTTTTTGGCCACACCAGGGATTGAAGCTGTGCCCCTGTATTTGAAACACGGAGTCTTAACCACTGGACCACCAGGGAGATCCCTAGAATTAACTTTATAAGAAAATACAAACGCTCCCCATCTTCACCAGTATTTGGCATCATTAGGTTTTTGTTTTTGACCCATCCTAATAGGTATGTAGTAGTAACTGTACTGTGGTTTCAGTTTGCATCTCCCTAATGAATAAGATTCAGATTTTTAAATGTAACACTGGCCTGGACTGGGAATGGGTGATTTGTAGAGTGGACTGGATTTTTTTTTTAATGCCAAATAAAGGTGCTATTCATTTGTTATCTTGAAGTGATTATAAAAGCATGGAGCCTGTCCAAGATTTCATCCAGGGTAGGGAAAATCCACCTCAGGAGCAAACACAGAGCTCTCCCGCCCAGTCTGCTCATTCAGTACCGTGGGGACACCCTCGTCCCCCTCCTCCTACCCCCACCCCTGTCCGACTCTGCCTTTGTGCCTAGACAGTGCACCCCTCATTTTTTACCTTCGGAATTTCAATTTAAGCTAAATGTCACCTCCTTTTGAAGCAGCTAGGATTTCTAGAAGCTTCCAGACATAGCATGCAAGGCAATATTGTTGAAAAAAATGTGTCCTCTTTTGGGGCCAGAGTTGGATTTGTTTTTTTGGCTTTGTTCCTTACCAGTTGTGTGACTTTGGGCAGATTAACTGCTTTGAGCCTCAGTGTTCCCTAGTGTCAAGTGGGTATAACACCTACTTCAGAGGTAGGTTTTTTGTTGTGTAAGAGGTGTTGTTGTCACTATTTATTATTATTATTAATTTGCCTCTATCGTAGTCTCACTGGGCTGAACCATGGCTAATCTGTTCCTTGTTTGTCTCTCTAGCTAACTGCTCTTAAAGGGCAGACCCTGTGCCTTAAGCCTCCTCGGCCCCCCCCTCCCCGCCCCCGCCCCTGACACTGTGTTGATAAATCCTAGTCCCTAAACATATCTGTTGAAATGGATGAACCTAACAGGATTCTCAGGGAAGGCAAGTGGCCAGAAAGGAATTGTGGGACTCAGAAGGGACCCCTCGCTCTCACCAGGCCGCGGAGCCCGATGAGACAGGTCAGGAAAAAGGGGAACCAAGCGAGCGGATGCCCAGAATGCCAGGGGATGGACAAGAAAGATGCTGGAGAGGACCGACTTTGAAACTGTGGGCCCAGTGATGGCGTGGGGACCTAGGGTGAGGATGGGGGGCAGGGGACGGAGGCTGGGAGGGTTGCGGGCCCCGGCGGGGGTGCGCTGGGTGTAAATGGGAGAGACCGAGGGGGATAACGCTTCCACGCAGAAGGCACCCGGTCCAGCTGAGAAGGGGCTGAGGGTGTATCCGCGGGCCAGACCCTCAGCCCGCGCGGGGAACGCGGCTCTGGAGCGGCAGGTGCGGGGGGCGGGGCCAGGAGGGGCGGGGCCCAGGGGGTGGGGCCGACGCCGGGCCGGCGGGCGGGGCGCGCGGCTCGGTTCCTGCGAGAGCCGCGGGGGCCGCGGGGCTGGAGCTGGAGCTGGAGATCGAGCCGGGGCCCGGGCGGGAGTCGGGGCCGGGGCCAGGCCGGAACGGGCTCCAACGAAATGGGGTCGGCCGACTCCAAGCTGAACTTCCGAAAGGCGGTGATCCAGCTCACCACCAAGACGCAGGTGCGCCCGGGGCCCGGGCCTCCCCACCCACCTGCCAGGCTGGGGGCTGGGCAGGGCTGGCGGGGGGAGGGGGGGGGGCGGGGAGCGGCTGCAAGAACTTGGCTAGCCGGAGACTGGGGGGACCAGCTGGCCGAGAGGGTGACGCCGCAGCCGGGGCCGGAGCGAGACCCCTGGGCCTGTACCCCAGGGCTCCCTCCCCTAGTCCCCCACCCCCAGCCTTCTCTCCCGGGAACATCCCTATTTCCCGCAGCTGCTGCTGCCAGCTTAGGCTGACGTGTGCCTACTCCCCAGGCCGGCGTCGCCGCTGTCCGCCCCGCTGTCGGCCCCCTCATCGCCCCTCCAGCTCCGCAATCTCCAGCCTCTCCCCACCCCCACCCACCCAAACACCTCCTTTTCTCCTCCCTGCCCCTCGGTGCCGGCGATCCGGGAGGCACAGACCCGGTTGACTCAATGCAAACAAAGCCGGCGGTTGCCCTCCTGGATCGGGGAAACAGCTGGTGCGCGGTGGCGGCCTCGCTGGGCCGGGTCGATGCCCAGGGTCAGAGAAGGCCTCGGTCTTGATGGGAACACGCAGAGTGGTGGGCAGCGCTGCAGCCTGGCAAGGGGAGCTGTTCCCAGGCCCATAGAGTCCAGATTCCCAGCTGGGGACCACTGCTCCAGGGGCTCCCCTTTCCAGGCCCTGCTGCAGAGGTGGCTGTGTTTGCGAGCACCCCCTGTTTTCTGGGGCAGGGCTAAGAACCGTCCAGGCTGCCCCTGGACTAGGTGCTGTGGGGCCTGGGGGTACCCCCCTGGGCCCGCAAGTGGCACCGAGGCCAACTCCTTGCCCGCAGCACAAGGGCTGGCCCCAGCACAGCAATCTCCCTGCCCACCCCTCTCTTCTCACTCCTTGAGCCAGGCCGCTCTGGCCAAAGAGATGCCCATCTCCGCCTCCCCAGGTCCCCCACTTCCAAGGGAGTCAGGACCTGCTGCCAGCGGGGAATTTCCTTCTACCTGCACCCCCTGGGCTCTCTCATGCTCCCGGCAAGTAGAGTAGGTTCAAGGGAGCCATTTCCCCACAGCCAGCTGGTCGCAGCTCCAGGGGCCAGACCTGTGGTCCCACACCCGGTTCCCAGACCTGGTTCCCACAGGATAAAGGTCGGGAGCCCGGCACACGCCCAGGACCTCTGTAGGGTCCAGTCCCAGCTGAGAGGCATTTGATAGAAACCAGGCCTTGCTAATCGCTCCTACCCCCCAAGGCTCCTGGCTGTTTCTGGCGTTTGGCTTTCTTGGCGTGGGGCTTCTAGATCTGAGGGTGGCAGGTGGGCCCGCGTCTCGGTGGGGGGCCGCAGGGAGAGGAGGGGAGGGAGGCCTCCATGTTTATCTGCCCGCGGAGGGAAACACCTTGTCCTACGGGCTGTAGGCTTGGCAGCTGGGGTCTCTGCCCGGCCAGTAGGACTGGCTCAGCTGGGTCCCAAAGGATTCCTACAGGTGCGGGCCCCCTCCCCAAATTACACTGGGCCTCCATCCTCCCCTGGCTGTGGCCCTGTGACAGGGTGGACGGAGGAGCTGCTGTCTCGTTTCCCAGATGGGGACAGTGAGCTGACTTGGGACAGGGCTGGAGCCAGAGACCAGCCTGAGTCTCTCTCGGGAGAGCCCGAGGGCCCTGCAGGTGGGAGGGGACCTGAGCTGCCTGGAGGGAGAGACCCTCAGGGCCTGAAGCCACGGACCCTGTGCCGTGACCTGGCTCAGACAGCTCGGGAGTCAGGGCCAACCCCCAGATGGTCGTTCCAGACCTTGCCACTCCGTGTCCCCAAGGAGATTCCGGCCAGTTGTCCCCAGGGCCTCTGTGATCACAGGGTTTTGCAGACACGCCAACCCAGCACCTCTTCCCCGTGGCCCGGGCCGAAGCTGGTTGGCTTTCCCAGCCTTCCTGTGTTGTATCCTGTTTTCTTCCTGCCTTGGGCTAGGCCCGACCCGGTCCTGAAGCCGGCAGCCTTGGCTGTATTTCCCAAGCCTTTCCCGGTGTGGGTGGAGCCCTCGAGGAGCATATTCCTGGATCTGGGACCCTCTCCTAGATCCTTTCCTTTTGGGGATTCTCTGTTGTAAGCCAGAGGATATCTAGTGGGTCCATGTTCACACGTGTGCACACCTATGACTGTGCGAATGCCGTGGTGACACAGTCCTTCAGTACAGGTCACCCTTGGCGGGCTAGACCACTGCTGGTCCTCCCCTTCTCCCCCCCCGCAGAGAGGTTCAGCAGATGCAGCTGGTCCTCCAGGCTGGTGGGCATCTGGCCTGAGCAGGTCCCGGCAAAGCTATGCTAAGAATATCTGGTTTCCCTCCAGGGTAGCTCAGACCCTGTGCCCCTGGCAGCATGGGCCTGCCCACCTCCACCAAAAATACTCTTTTTAAAGAAACTAGCTTGGATTTTAGAAGCTTCTTTATGTTGGGTGGGGCTGGAATAACTGAGGCAGGAGCTAAGCTATGTTTCCCCCACACTCAGAAGTTCCAGCGAACCTGGCCAGTACCTACAGCATCAAGCTAGCCTCCCCTGGTCTGGTAACGGCCACCAAACTGAAGGATCCGGAGCCACAGCTGGGACCCGGAGAAGAGGTCCAAGTTGGGGATGGGGGAGGTGAAATCATTAGTCCTGAAGTTCAAGGCCAGCTCGCAGATCTGGGACTTCCCTCTGCTTCAGAGCTGGGCTGTCCTGGGGCCTCTCAAGTTCCCTCCTAAGACTCTCTCCTCATTCTTAATTCAGTCCCCAGGTGACACTTGCCTGATGAACTAGGTCAGAGGTCAAGTGCACTTGATGAGTTTCTGCCCCTTTAAGAGGGTCGTGGCTACATGGGAGGAGGGGAAAAATGGCTTCCCAGAGGTGCCGTCAGATGGGGGGCAGGGTTGGGGCTCTGCATGTTTTCTGGGAGGCTCCTCCCCCACTTCCACCCGGCCACCCACACTGGGGCATGCTTCCCCTGGACCCCAGAGAGGGTTGGAGGGCCTGAGGACCAGCCCGCTGCAGCCCCAGGGCGCAGCTTTGGTCTTTGTTCCTCTCCCCCAGCTAACTTGCTCTACCAGTTCTGGGACCCAGGGTGTCCTGGTGCCAGGCCAGCCCTGATGGCTGCGGCCACTGGCTGCCCTGTGCCTCCGCGGGCGGCCTTGTTGGGGAGTGGGCTGGGGTAGACTGGACCCTGGGGAGGCTTCTTCCCAGCCTTGTGCTCAGCTCTGCTCGGTGGAGGGGCTGAAGGGAATCTCTGGGACTGATTACAGCCTTCAGCTGGACAAGTACTGCCCGAGTGTCTGCCATATGCCTCAAGTGCACGGTCCCGGGAGAAGGGCTGGTGGAGGAATAGGGCCTCCAGGCAAGAGTGGAGTCAGGCCCTTGATGAGTGACTGTGGCGGGTGGGGAGCAGGCGTCCAAGGTGGGATCGAACCCACTGGTAGAAACTCTGGGAGACTTCTTGGAAGAAGTGGCTTTAGAGAACAGAATTTTTGTTTTAAAGTATTTTTTTATTTGGCTTCACCTCACAGCACGTGGGGTTTTAGTTCCCTGACCAGGGATCAAATCTGTACCCCCTGCATTGGAAGTGCGGAGTTTTAACCACTGGATCTCCAGGGAAGTTCCAACAGAATTATTTTTTTTAAGTAAGATTCACATTGTTTCCTGATAATAAGAGTGATGTGTATTACATGCTGATTTGTGGTCGAGTAGCCCTTGACGCGACTTAGCAGCAGCAGCAGCAGCCCTTTATCGGCTCTTTCAGAGAAGGCAAAAGTCTAATTTGATTGGAGCAGCCTGGGAAGGTCTCTTGCAGGAAGTGCTATTCAGAAGGGTAAGAGGACCTTGGTTGACCCTCAAACAGATGAACATTCAAAAGAAAAAAATAGCTATACGTGCATGTACAGGAAAAATATAAAGAAACAAACAAAAAAGCCACCCCGAAAGATAATTGCTATTGCCACTTCATTGTTTTCTTCTAGGCTTTTATTCCTCTATAATTTTATAAAAAATCATGATCATCCTATAGTTAGTTTTATATCTTCTCTTTTTCATATAACATTGTACGACGAGCATTTTCCATTCATTTGTATTCTTTGAAGACATGATTCTGATGGCTGCATAACATTGCATTGTTTGACTATGTCTTAATTATTTTTTTGGCTGAGTGGTATGCAGGATGTTAGTTCTCTGACCAAAGATTGACCCCATTCCCCCTGTAGTGGAAGTACAGAGTCCTAACCACTAGATTGCCAGGTAATTCCCTGAGGAGGACATGGTAACACACTCCAATATTCTTGCTTGGAGAATTCCATGGACAGAGGAGCCTGGCGGGTTACAGTCCATAGGGTTGCAAAGAGTCAGATATGATCGAAGTGACTTAGGAGCAGCAGCAGCAACTTTTTAAGCATTCCCCAATTGTTGGTTATTTAGGTTGATACCAACTTTTCGCTGTTATCAACTCTTCAGTAAACATTCTCATACCTGCATATCTCAGATCATTTCCTTAGGAGAGACTTCTAGGGTTCATGATTCAAATCGGGTGTTCATATGTCTGCCCATATGACTTAAAAGGCATAAGTGTCCTGAAGGCACGTTGCCTCAGTAGGTCTGGTAGGACTTTGGACAGTGTTGGGTGGGGTGGGCATGTGGAGAAGAGGGGATGCTTCTGTGCAAGGCAACCAGAAAATACGGCAGGGCTGTGTTGTTGGGATCGTGAATACAGGTGTGCCTGTGCACGCATGCACGTGCACGCATGTTTGTTGTGTGTCCGTGTGCGTGTCTGTGTGCCCAGGTGTGTGCTTGTAGGTGTGTTTAGGTGTGATCTTGGCTGACTGTCCGGCCGAGGTCTGGCCAGCAGTGGGGAGCCCTAAGTGTCTTTGTTGAGGGAGCAATGCCTTCGGTGCTGTGCTTTGAATGCTGGTTGGGGGCAGTGTGGGGGCAGGATTGAGGGGGTAGATTTGGAAGGGGGGCCCTGGCAAGAGTGGCCTGAGCGGCAGTGCCGGTAATGGGTACCGAGAAGAGCGGAAGTGGTCAGAGAGCTGTGGGGTGACTCCTTTTGATTCGGCGCTAGTTGGGTGTCCCGGGTGCGGGTGGAGGCTGGGGTTGAGGGGGCAGCCTGCGTGACTGGCAGTGGGCACATGTCCCCTTGGCTTCTTCCCACGGGGAGGGGCACAGCCTGGCTCTGGCCCCGGGGCACGTGACTTAGGGGTGTGGCCTGGGGAGGCCCCCAGGTGGGGAGGGTTTACCAAAGGGGGGTGGTGAGTTCCTGGGGGTCACAGGTCTCAGGGACTGGGTTGGGCTCTGCCTACTGAACTCAGTGCCAGCCGATCCCTGACCGTCTGTGTCAAGTGTCCCCAGCCTGCCTGTGCCAAGCAGGGCTCATGGCCACTGAAGGATGTCTCCATGGGGGAAGACTCCTGGGCACCAGCAGGAGTGGAGGAGGGGGCTTCCCTTTCCGGGGCTCCCTTGGTCACAGAATTGGGCACACTGTGGGCCTGCTGGCAAGAGATCGTGTGACTCTGGGCACTCGGTCCCCCCGCAGCCCGTGGAAGCCACCGATGACGCCTTCTGGGACCAGTTCTGGGCGGACACGGCCACCTCGGTGCAGGATGTCTTTGCGCTGGTGCCGGCAGCGGAGATCCGGGCGGTTCGAGAGGAGTCACCCTCCAACCTGGCCACTCTGTGCTACAAGGTGAGGGGACCTGGCCCCTCGCGGTCACCCCCACCCAAGCCATTCCCCACGGTCAGGGAGGCTGGAGCTGGCCCAGCCCTGTGGTCCAATGGGGCCGGCACCCAGGACACCCCCCCAGTAGAGGTGGCCCCAAGGCTTTACCCCCTCTCCCCTGGGCTGGGCTCCGGGGGACATGCTGGCGGCACTCGCCACAGATCCCCTCGGCTAGCCCCCCTTGTGTGGTTGCTGGGCTTCCTGGGGGCTCAGTGGTAAAGAATCCGCCTGCCAATGCAGGAGACAATGCAGTTTAATCTTCTGGGTCAGGAAGACCCGCTGGAGAAGGAAATGGCAACCCATTCTGGTATTCTTGCTGGGCAGTCCCACGGACAGAGGAGCCTGGCGGGCTACAGTCCGTGGGGTGCCATCAGTGTTGCCATTTTGCAGATGAGGAAACTGAGGCTGGTCACTTAGCAAGGTCTCAGCCGGCGAGTGGTGGGCTGGGCCCCACTCCCAGATGCTCCAGGCTGCTCCCTGGCCCATGCCCTGTCCCCCCCAGGGTTGGCTGACCCTGTCTGGAGAGGGGGCCCTGCAGGTTGGCCACGCTCCCCCTGAAGCCCGGGGTGCCCAGCCTGACCCCAGGTGCCGGGGCCTCACCCCTCCTGCCGCCCGCCTCTCTGCCCACCCTCGCAGGCAGTCGAGAAGCTGGTGCAGGGAGCCGAGAGCGGCTGCCACTCGGAGAAGGAGAGGCAGATTGTGCTGAGCTGCAGCCGCCTGCTCATCCGCGTGCTGCCCTACATCTTCGAGGACCCTGACTGGAGGGGCTTCTTCTGGTCCACAGTGCCCGGGGCTGGGCGAGGAGGGGTCTGTGGGCCTGGCCAGGACTTCGGGGGGCGGGGCGAGGTGGGGCAGCGGGGGCAGGGGAAGAGAACTGTAGGGCCGGCCACCTTCCTCCAAACCTCTTTTGGGGTTTGGGAAGGGCCGGGGGAGGGGGGTCAGCTCCCCCTTGAGTCCTGGGTTTCTCCCCCGTGGGGGTCCCTGCCCCTGCACCTGGGCAGAGATGGGGGCAGGGCAGCTGGGCCCTCCCACCACTCACCCCACTCCCTCCCTGGGGTTCTGTCCAGGCAACTGGGGGTGTGTGGTGTTGGGTGGGTGGGCCCAGTAATTCTCAGCAGGGCTGAGGCTCTCGAGTTTAGGGGGCTCACCCGGCCCCTCCCAGTCACTGGGGAGGCCTCCTGAATGCTCCCAGCCCTGCTCCCCACTGTCCCCTTCTGCCTTGGGAGGTTTGGGGTGATTAGGGGTCCACTGCCTGTTCCTTCTCCCCCCCACTTCCTCTCTCCCTCCACTGTGGGTGCCTGCCTGGGCCAACCCTGTCCTCCACCTGCTCCCCAAGTCCTGGGGCCGCCTCTCCTCGGCCAGCCACGACTGAGGGGCCTCCGGGGGCCGTGTCCCAAGCAGGCAGAGGACGATGACGAGAACGCCCGGCCGCTGGCCGAGTCCCTGCTCCTGGCCATCGCTGACCTGCTCTTCTGCCCAGACTTCACCGTGCAGAGCCATCGGCGGAGCACTGTGGTGAGAGCCCGCCGGCGCCCCCCAGCCCCGGCCCAGGAGGGCTCGGGCCCCAGGCTGGGGTCTGTTGAAGTTGCCTGGGGCAGGGACTGCCCTGGGAGGGCCAGGCTGCCTGGCACGCGTGGTCCCAGGAGGGGGTGGCGGCTGGCACGGCTGGCGGGGAGCCAGCTGGTGCGGGCCCGGCCCTCTGTATCCGGGAGGCAGGGCACAAGCACCCATTGTCTTGGCCTGGGCCGCGGTGGGGGTGGGGCTGGCACACTGCAGGCCTGGCCCCTCACTTCCTGCGGGCGGTGGATGGACCTCGAGGGCTGTCCACCCCGCACGCCCACACACCATTGGGGGCCCCCAACTCCGCTCTGCTCACTCCCTGTCTCTTCCTGTTTCACACTGGACTGAGCAAACACCAGACTGAAGGAAAATGAGCTTTCCTAGAACCTGGGGTGCTTTGAGGGTCTGTCTTTAGGAGAATATGAGGGTCTTTGCCCCCCCAAGGAGAGTGGGGGCGCTGATCTTTCTTTGACCCTGTCCCCAGGACTCAGCAGAGGACATTCACTCCCTGGATAGTTGTGAATACATCTGGGAGGCTGGCGTGGGCTTTGCTCACTCTCCCCAGCCCAACTACATCCACGACATGAATCGGTGAGCTTGTTCGGGCTGGACCCCAAGCCTGGCCTCTGCACCGCTCAGGGAGGGAGCCATGTGTGGGGGTCTTCCAAGGAGACCCTTGACGTCCCTGGTGGTTCAGTGGTAAAGAATCCACCTGCAATGCAGGATACCCGGGTTTGATCCCTGAGTCTGGAAGATCCCCTGGAGAAGGGCATGGCAACCCACTGCAGTATTCTTGCCTGGAGAATCCCGTGGACACAGGAGCCTGGCCGGCTACAGTCCAGGGGATCGCAAAGAGTCAGACAAGACTTAGGGACTAAACAATAGCAGAGAAGACCCTGCCCGCTCGTGACCCAGCTTCAGCCTCACAGGGATAAAATGCAGTCACTTTTCATGAACCTCAACAAGAGCTGGGGCGGTGGGGAGGGGGGCGTGCTCTCCTCTAGGGGAGCTGGGAACCTCAGAGCCTCTCTCCTGTCCTCTGCCCAAGGATGGAGCTGCTGAAACTGCTGCTCACTTGCTTCTCCGAGGCCATGTACCTGCCCCCAGCTCCGGACAGCAGCAGCATCAATCCGTGGGTGCAGTTTTTTTGTTCCACAGAAAACAGGTGAGGGGCCCCTGGCTTGCCTTTCGGTTTCCCCACCTCCTGCTTGCAGGCAGCGCTGCGCCGAGGCCATTTGCTGGCGAATGTGTCTTATTTGAGGAGGCACGCTGCCCCCTGCTGGTGATGACCTATAACAACAGCTGCACCTTAACACCAGCGCGGTCCCTGTTGGGGGCCCTGGGTCCTCCATCTAGAGCGCCGTCCAGTAGAAGGGTAATGCAAACCACTTATGCAGTTTAAACATTTCTAGTATGTAAAAAGTTAAAAAAAAGAAACAGGTGAAGTTAATTTTAATTATGTATTTCTTTTAACCCAATATGTCTGAAACATCAGTATTTGAGGTGTAATCACTAAACAAAGTTATTGAAATGTTTTATATTCACTTTTCATCTGGTGTGTAGTTTTACATTTACGGCACATCTCACTTTGGACCAGCCACATGTTAAGCTGTCCGTAGCTACATGTAGCTTGTATTGGACAGTTTATTTAATTTTGGCGGTGCTGCGTGGCCTTGCAGGACCTTAGCTCCCCGACCAGGGATTGAACCCAGGGCCGATTGAACCAGTGGCCAAGTCCTAGCCAGGGAATTTTCTGGACGGTGCTGTTTAAATGGTGGGTGGGTGGGGGTGTGAGGAATACTCCGAAGAATGGGGAAGCCTGGCCCACGTGGGGGCACTTAAGGGCTCTGGGGAGCATATGAGTTCATGGAGGTGTCACGTGGCAGGACTGCATACTTACAGCAGGTCCGGATGCTCCAGCTGGGCAGCTCCGATTGTGCCCGGGGCTGTACTGGCAACATGGGGTTAGTGCCCCTGTGTCGTGGTTCACCCTCTTCCAGACTGACTCCCACATGACACGCCCCATCTTCAGGTTTTGCAGCCCAATCTCACCCCCTGCACAACCCCCAGAAGTAGAGAGAATCCAGGTGACTCCCCCCACCAGGTACAGTTAAAAGCTGGTCAGGGTTTTCTTCCTCCCCAGCCTTATCAGGCAAACGGCCACCTTTGCCACTTGATGAACCTCCCTGGGTCTCCATTTCCTCATCTGTAAGGTGAGGAGCTTGACCTCTGACACCTCACAGATCTCTGAATGGAGGCCTTCTGTGGCCTGGGAGCTGGGGAATGGGGCACGTGCTTTGCTTCCCGCCTCCCCTGTGGGCCTCCAACGCTTCTCTGAGGCCCAGAGGGGAGGGTACCTGCCCTGCAGAAACCTCAGAGGCATGTCCTTTATACATTTATCCAAGCCCGTAGATTATACAGCGTCGAGAGTGAACTCTGGAGAATTCTCCAGTGGTCCGGAGGTTAGGACTTGGCACTTCCACTGCGGGGGGAGCATGTTCGAGCCTTGGTGGAAGTAAGATTCCACTTGGCATGGTGCAGCCAAAAAAAAAAAGAAATGAACCCTGATGTAAACTGTGGACTTTGGGTGACAGTGATGTGTTGATGTCGGCTCATCATTGTAACAAATGTGGGGGGGATGTGGATGGTGGGGGATGTGGATGGTGGTGGAGACTGTGTATGTGTCGAGGTAGGGAATCTATGGGAAATCTCTGCCTTCCCCTCAGTTTTACTATGAACCTAAAACTGCTCTAAAAAAGTAAAGTATTTTTTAGGGACTTCCCGGGAAGTCCAGTGGTTAAGACTCTGCACTTCCAGTGCAGGGGAGTGAAGGTTCATCCCTGGTTGGGGAACTAAGATCCCAGCTGTAGCGTGTGGAGCAGTCACAAAAATATATATATTTTTAAAAAATTTGAAATAAACCACAATAGGCTTCAACCTCTGGGGGTGAAAATCTAAGGGGTGTGGACATGATATTCTGCAAAGAGCCCCCTCAGGACTGGCCATCCCTGTCTTGGTAATGAATTCCTCCTGGCCTCCAACCATCCCTCCCCGGGTCCCAGATACAGGCAAGGAGGCAGGAGTTGTCTCTGCCACAACGGAAGGGGATGAGCTCCTGGGGCTGCCCCCTGGCCCCCAGACCACAGCCTGGCACTGAGACACTTGGGGATGAGGGGTCGTCCTGGCCGACCCGCCCACCCGGCCGCGAGTGGACAGTGGGCGGAGTCCCTGAAGCCCCGCCCCCTCCCCTGCGCAGACACGCCCTGCCCCTGTTCACCTCGCTCCTGAACACCGTGTGTGCCTATGACCCTGTGGGCTACGGGATCCCCTACAACCACCTGCTCTTCTCCGACTACCGGGAACCCCTGGTGGAGGAAGCGGCCCAGGTGCTCATCGTCACCTTGGACCACGACAGCGCCACCAGCGCCAGCCCCACCGTGGACGGCACCACCACGGGCACCGCCATGGACGATGCCGACGTGAGCACGGGAGAGCGCGGGCCGCCGGCACCGCCTCCAGCAGCCCGGGCGAGGGATACCCGGTGGACACCTCGTGGGGGAGCCTGGGGTCAGAGCGGGCCTGGGGTAGCGTGGGGGCGGGGTGAGGGCACCTGCTGAGCCCCGGTTCCACCCTCCGCAGCCTCCAGGGCCCGAGAACCTGTTTGTGAACTACCTGTCCCGCATCCATCGAGAAGAGGTGAGTTGAACAATGCTCTTGCTCTGGCGGGATTTTTATTTTTGTTTTTAATTTTTAAGTAATCAATTTTTTGACGGCGCTGGGCCTCCGTAGCTGTGCTTTCTCTACTTATGGTGAGCAGTGGCTACTGTTTGTTGCGGTGCACGGGCTTCTCATTGCCGTGGCTTTTCTTGTTGCGGAGTAGGGGCTCTAGGCTCGCTGGCTTCAATAGTTGCAGCACGTGGGCCCAGTGGTGGTGGTGAACCGGCCTAGTTGCTCCGTGGCATTTGGCATCTTCCCAGACCAGGGGTCGAACCTATGTTCCCTGCTTTGGCAGGTGGTTCCCATCCACCGTACCACCAGGGAAGTCCTCCGGTGGGTTCTTGGTGCCCACTCCCCTCAAAGGTTGTGACCTTGCAGGGGGTGAGAGGATGCAGATAAGGTTGGGGGTAGGGAGAGTCCTGACCCCTACGTGAAGGAACCACGGTCCCAGTGGACTCGGGGTTGGACCGCAAGGGTCTTGAGCCTCAGAAAAGGGCTGATGGCCTCAACTGGGGGAGGGTAGCCGGGGAAGACTTGCGGGAGGAGGTGGCTCTGATGGTGGGTTTGGTAGGGAATTACAGTGGACAGAAAGGCCAGTCACACCTGGGTTCGTGTGTCTTGTGATCTTGGTTCTTGTGCCCCCCGGACTCTCATCTCTGCAGCTGTGATGTGGGGACAGGAGCTGCATCCTTGCCTCGTGGTGGGGATTGGCTGAGAGCACTGTCCAGGCAGTAGGTGCTCAGTGATGGACAGCTCTTCTCGAATAGGCTGTTCCTCACGTGTGACAGAGTGCTGGGAAGGGGCGGGAGGATTGCACCTGTCCACAAGAAGTCCAGGTGGGCAGGAGCCCAGTGTGTAGATGGGGAGCCTGTGGTCTGGTGGTGGAGTAAGCTCTCGAGACCTGCCCTGGACCCAGCTTCGAGGGGCTACCCCCAGGACAGCTGTTGATGACGCTGGAACCTGGGTCCCTCTGGCTCTGATGGTGGGAATCAGGCTCTGGGTGGGGTGGGAGTGGGGGGAGAGGAGGCATTTGTTGGGGGCCTGGCCAGGAAGCTGGGACTGCAGGGAGACAGACTGGACAGGTCCCTGCCCTTACCCCACCTAGGACTTCCAGTTCATCCTCAAGGGCATAGCCCGGCTGCTGTCCAACCCCCTGCTCCAGACCTACCTGCCCAACTCGACCAAGAAGATCCAGTTCCATCAGGAGTTGCTGGTCCTCTTCTGGAAGCTCTGCGACTTCAACAAGGTGGGCCGGCCCACATGGGGGTGGGGGGTCATGGTCTGCCCCTGGGATGCAGAGGGCATCTAGGGAGACTCCTGGGAGGGGCAGGGCAGAGCTGCCCCTCTCCTGACCTCGCCCACCCGTCTCCCCTCCACCCCCAGAAATTCCTCTTCTTTGTGCTGAAGAGCAGTGACGTCCTAGACATCCTGGTTCCCATCCTCTACTTCCTCAACGATGCTCGAGCGGATCAGTGTAAGGCTGGGGTGGGCTCGGGATCCCTGGGGGGCGCTCCTCACCAAGGGGCGGCTGCGGCCAGTCTGTCCTGCCTCCTAGCAGCTTGGGCCCTGTGCCCTGACCTCCCAGGAAGGGCTTCTCCCCCCGCCCCCACCCCAAGATGGGTCCCTGCCCCAGGCTCCCTTCCTCCCTGCCCCACCCAGCGAGGTGACCCTTCCATGCCCCGCGCCGCAGCTCGGGTGGGCCTGATGCACATCGGCGTCTTCATCCTGCTGCTTCTGAGCGGGGAGCGGAACTTCGGGGTGCGGCTGAACAAGCCCTACTCTGTGCGCGTGCCCATGGACATCCCGGTCTTCACCGGCACCCACGCCGACCTGCTCATCGTGGTAAGTCAGGGGGGGACCTGGAAGTCTGGGGGTGACGTGCCCTCGGCCGAGACTGGAGGCGGCGGGGACCCCGTGGCTGACCCCCTGCTCCCCGCGTAGGTTTTCCACAAGATCATCACCAGCGGGCACCAGCGGCTGCAGCCCCTCTTCGACTGTCTGCTCACCATCGTGGTCAACGGTACGCGGGGACCAGGGCGCGCCTTTCCCATGATCACCACCAGGGGGCGCCCGGCCACAGGCTGACCTGCCACGGGCTCCCTGGTTCAAACCTGCTGGGTCCAATAGAAATATTAACGTAAGGGCCGCTAAGTGCCTACAGGGCTTCCCGGGTGGCGCAGAGGTAAAGAGCCCACCTGCCAATGCAGGAAACGCAGGAAACTCGGGTTCGATCCCAGGGTTGGGAAGATCCCCTGCAGAAGGGAATGGCAAGCCACTCCAGTACTCTTGCCTGGAGAATCCCATGGACAGAGGAGCCTGGTGGGCTACAGTCCACGGGGTCGCAAGGAGTTGGACACAACTGACCACACAATACAACAACAACAAAGTACCTACTGGTCAATTTCCTTCCTTCCTTCCTTCTCTCTCTCTCATTTCTCCCCCTTTCTTCTTTCTTAATTGTTTGACTGCACTGCATAGCCTGTGGCATCCTGTTTCCTCAACCAGGGCTCAAAACTGGGCCTTCCATCACTGGCTCCATCCCTCAGGTCTTACCTGAGAATGCATTTGTGAACAAGACAGCCACCGACCCTGCCCCACCCCAGTGAGGGAGAAAGACACGAGACAAGATCGGGCTATGACAGATCAGTCTGTGACGTCAAGCCGGGTGCAGCCTTGCGTCTCTGACTCCCCCTTCACCGTCTGTGCAGAAAATCCGTATATAATTATATGTGGAATATCAGCTTGATAGTCTACTTACTTTTTTTTTTTTTTAATTTTTGTTTTGGCTGTCCTGCATGGCTTGCAAGATCTTAGTTCTCCAACCAGGGATGGAACCCAGGCCCCCTGCAGTGGGAGCTCAGAGTCCAACGATTGGGCCACCAGGGAATTCCCAGCTTGGTATTCTAGAAAGATGTAAAGATCCTGAGTTTGTATCCCTGCCCATCACTTTATAACTGGGCGATTCTGGGCAAGTTTATGAACCTGTCTGAACCTAAGTTTTCTCATCTGCAAAATGGGAATGGTCTCCTGTATCTACCTCCCTCTCAAGTTCGAGGAGGCGTGGGGGAGATGGAGTGTGTGAGTGGCTTTGTAAACACGGCTGTCCACGGGGGCGGGGCCCGGTGGAGCCCTGGGGCTCTGCGGGAGGCATGGCCAGTGTGGCCTTGGCCCCTGGGGCTCGGTCTTCCTGACTTTTGGGGGGGACTTCCCAGGCAGGGGGCAGGAAGGGTGTGGGAGCAGGAGCACTGTGTCCCTCCCAGGCCCCGGGTGTGCAGGCCTGGTTGGCGGGGCCCCAGAAGTAAGCCGACCCCTCCCCTACAGTGTCCCCCTACCTCAAAAGCCTGTCCATGGTGGCCGCCAACAAGCTGCTGCACCTGCTGGAGGCCTTCTCCACCACCTGGTTCCTCTTCTCTGCTGCCCAGAACCACCACCTGGTCTTCTTCCTCCTGGAAGTCTTCAACAACATCATCCAGTACCAGTTTGATGGTGAGGTGCCAGCCCAAGACCCTGGCCTGGCCTCGGGGACGGGAGGAGCTGGGGTGGGCAGTGGGCGAGGACTCCTTCCCATCTGAGGCGGACACAGCCCTCCGATCCCAGTTTGTTTATCCTGCATGCATTTATTGAGTGCCTGTTGTATACCAAGCCCTAGCCCTGGTGAGGGGATTCGGTGGGAAACCAAGCAGAGTGCCTCTTGCCCCGTGAGGCTCACAGCTGGGGAGGGGGGCTCGGAGGGGGGACTCTAAACAGATGGTCACCCAGACAAACAGGTCATCTTAAGTCTGATGGGAGGGAAGTTCAGGGTGTCATGGGCCTGCTGGGCGTCAGAGATGCTGAGGTGCCTGCTGTCAGTGAAGGCCTTGCCACTTAGCTGTCAGGGCAGGAGGAGAAGGGGGCGACAGAGGATAGATGGTGGGATGGCATCATGGCTCAATGAACACGAGTTTGAGCAAACTCCAGGAGATGATGGAGGACAGGGAAGCCTGGCGTGCTGCAGTCCATGGGGTCACAAAGAGTTGGACACAACTGAGCGACTGAACAATAACAACAGCAGCCATGGATATACTTTTGATGCTGTCTGGTAATCAGACATTATGTTAAGTGCTAGACTGATGGAGATCAATCGGATACGTTCTCATCCTCGAAAAGCTCTAGTGTTTAGAGGAGGCAGACATGTACATATGTAACTGGAATGCAACACTTTTTTCTATAATGTGGTGGTTTATATGCCAAGTCATATCTGACTCTTGTGACCCCATGGACTGTAGCCTGCCAGGCTTCTCTGTCCATGGGATTCACCAGGCAAGAATACTGGAGTGGGTTGCTATTTCCTTCTCCATTTTTCTATAATAAAATTATATGTATTTGGGGTTAACATATGCACACTACTAGATATAAAATAGATAAGCAGCAAGGACCTATTGTATATAGCTTAGGATTGTTGTTGTTTAGTTGCTAACTCGTGTCCCTGATGCTGGGAAAGATTAAGGGCAGGAGGAGAAGGGGGAGACAGAGAATGAGATGGTTGGATGGCATCACCGACTCAATGGACGTGAGTTTGAGCAAGCTCTGGGAGTTGGTGAAGGACAGGAAAGCCAGGCGTGCTGCAGTCCATGGGGTCGCAGAGAGTCAGACACGACTGAGCGACTGAACGACAGCAGCAAACACTTAGCTGTGAGTGTGAGTGTGAGTGTGAGCACACCGGCTCACTGAGCCTCAGTTTCTCCATCTGTAAGATGAGCATAATCGTAGTACCAAGAGTCCCTATCTCAGAGGGTGTTGGGACGATTAGGTGAAATAATCCAAGAAAGCACTTTATCACTTGCCTGTGACTTAAATATTAGCAGTTGTTACTATTTCCAGAATAAGCAGTATTTGTACTAATCGATCAGGGATGAAGGACTTCCCAGTGGCTCAGATGGTAAAGAATTCACCTGCCAGCGCAGGCGACCTGGGTTTGATCCCGGGTCAGGAAGATCCCCTGGAGAAGGGAATGGCAACCCACTCCAGTATTCTTGCCTGGAGAATCCCACGGACAGAGGAGCCTAGTGGGCCAGAGTCCACGGGGTCACACGAGAGTCGAACATGACTGAGTGAGTAACCCTAACTCATCAGGGATGAATTCGGTGGGGACAGTAGGAAATCACGGAGGGGGCACAGTCTACAGAAAGCCGATGGGGTGAGACGTGGACGTGGACGTGGAGCAGGGTGGTGAGAGGCAGGGACCGGGGTGGGGCGGCGAGCTGGGGCACGACGTGGCACTGAAGGCCGGGAAAGCATTCCTGTCTCCCTCGGAGCCGAGGGCGTTCAGCGTGGGCACACACCGTATGGTCCTTCCTCCCATGGGGAGCTTGGGGGACCATCAAAATATTGAACAGCTGGCTTAGTGGGACCCTGACATGCTGGGCCCACCCGGTTTTGCCAGGTGTTGCCCCTTCGTGCTGGGTGGCGAGAGGGTCCCCCGGGTACCAGGGAGGGGCAGGAGTGAGCTCAGCCCAGAAGCTCTTTCCCTGACAGGTGGCATCCTGGAGTCGCCTCAGCCCGCCCCCCGCCCCCAGCACCAACCCTGCCCACTCTCCCTCTCTTCTGTGGCCTTTGCTGTCGCCTCCCCCTGGGGGGTAGACGCCCCTCTTGTCCTCCAAGCTCCCCCTGGCTCCCAGGAAGCTGCTCCCGTGGAGGGGATGGCGATGGGGCCTTGCTGAGAGCCCCCCTCCCCACCCATAGGCAACTCCAACCTGGTCTATGCCATCATCCGGAAGCGCAGCGTCTTCCACCAGCTGGCCAACCTGCCCACCGACCCGCCCGCCATCCACAAGGCCCTGCAGCGGCGCCGCCGGCCGCCCGAGCCCTTGTCCCGCGCGGGCTCGCAGGAGGGCGCCTCCATGGAGGGGTCCCGCCCCGCTGCGCCCGCCGAGCCGGGCACCCTCAAGACCAGCCTGGTGGCCACCCCAGGTCCGGTGCTGACGGCTGGCAGGGGGCTGTGGAGAGTGACAGGAAGGGTCGGGGTGGAGGTCTCGGGGGAGCCTGGGAGGGCTAGCTGGGTGGAGGGGACTGGGCCTCCGTGCTGGATGGGGCGGGGGGGTCGGACACAGCATCTCTGAAGTGGAGGGAAGCTGGGGACTCGCGGGGCGGGGCTGTGCAGGGGCGTTCGAGGAGGGGCGCTGGGGCAGGAGTCCTCACTGCCCCCGCCCCGCCACAGGCATTGACAAGCTGACGGAGAAGTCCCAGGTGTCGGAGGATGGCACCCTGCGGTCCCTGGACTCTGCGCCCCAGCAGAGCTCGGCGGAGGACAGCCCAGCCGCAGAGGTGGGCCCCGGGAACTCGCGGTGGGGGGCGAGGCTGGGCATCTTCCCTTCCTCCTTGGTCTCTGAAATGCGGGCCAGGCTGGGGCACCCTGGGGTCCCCTGCCGCAGAGGGCCGGGCACCTGGTGCTCAGGGCATCGGGGTTGGCACTGCTGACTCTCTGCCACGGGGGTGGGGGGTGTCTTTCACAGACCCCTCCCTCGTTTATTGGTCACGGGCTCAAGCCCTTGGCCTTCAGCCTCCTCATCCATCAGCCTTATCAAGGCTGGGCCGGCCTTTACCCCGTCTGCCCACTCAGCCCCTGGCCCTAAACCTGTCACCAGGCTGGGCTGGGTTGGGCAGGGCCTGGGGCCCAGGGCAAAGGGTGCTGGGCTGGGCCATCCCCTCCTTTGGGAGGGAGCCCCCTCCCCGCAGCATGGGCCAGGGCAGAGACCTCCTTGCCCTCCGGGTCCCAGGCTGTGGGAGGGGCTGTTCAAGGGCCTGCCCTCCACCCCCCATCCTTACCCTTTCCCGCCACCCCTCACTCTGGTTCCTTCTCGGGGACCAGGAGCCCAGCCAGGCTTGGCGGGAGCAGCGGCGACTGTCCAGCGCATCGGCCAGTGGGCAGTGGAACCCGACGTCGGAGTGGGTGAGGGTGGGGCAGGTGGGGCAGATGGCACACGGTGTGTGTGTGGGGGGGGGGCGCTCGGGGGCTCCTGGCTCAGGAAAGGCTTGCATGGGAATGGGTCCAGTTCCAGGGACTGGCCTGGGGTCAGGTTTAGGGTCAGTCCTGTCTCGTGACCTTGGCCTCTCTGGCTTGGTTGCTTCCTCTTGTCTACACTTGTCCAGGGTTGGTTCCCCAGCAGGGTTAAGGTACAGCCCTTTCTCAATAAATCACCCTTTCCAGTTTCCTTCCTTGGCATCACTGGCTCACTCCCTTACTTGTTTCCTGACCTCACCACTAATTGTGTTTGCGTGGGGATACTAAATGTCCCAGCCTCATCACTCTGTCATGAGGATCAAAGGCACGGTACGGTACACGCTCCATGAGAGGCCGCAGCCCCTGCCATGAATCGCAGTCACTATTCACGGGCCCTGCCCGGTTGCCAGGCCCTTGCTGTGATGAGCCAAGATGTCTTCTGCCTTGGGGAGCCCATGGTTCCAGGTCAGGGGTCAGGTCTGTGCCAGAGCCTCTGGGGGACTGCTTTGCCAGCCGGGGAACCCCGGTCCCTCCCCCAGGTCCTCTCCTGGAAGTCGAAGCTGCCGCTGCAAACCATCATGAGGCTGCTGCAGGTGCTGGTTCCCCAGGTGGAGAAGATCTGCATTGACAAGTGAGGCTGGGGGCGTGGCCGGGCAGGTGGGCTCTGCGGGCCAGCCCAGGCCGGGGCGGGGCCAGGGCCGGGAGCATGGGTGAGCCCTTCAGAGTGGGCACACTGGAGACCCCCGTCTCCCTGGCAGGGGCCTGACGGACGAGTCGGAGATCCTGCGGTTCCTGCAGCACGGCACCCTGGTGGGGCTGCTGCCCGTGCCCCACCCCATCCTCATCCGCAAGTACCAGGCCAACTCGGGCACGGCCATGTGGTTCCGCACCTACATGTGGGGTGTCATCTACCTGAGGTGGGCTGCTGGGGGCCCGCTGTCCCTCCTGAGGGTCGGCCTCAGCTAGTGGGGTTGATGTCAAGACCGTCCACCAGGGTGGCCTTGTCTGGTGGGGGTGGGCACCCACTGCCCCGGCCGGTGGGGGATGCCAGGGCGGGAGGAGGATGGCCCAGTTCCTCCCCAGGCTTTTCCTTGAGGCCGCCCGGCCCCCGGGTGACCGTTGACTCGCTCGGCAGGAATGTGGACCCACCTGTCTGGTACGACACGGACGTGAAGCTGTTTGAGATCCAGCGGGTGTGAAGATGGAAGCCTGCGAGGGGCAGGGGCCAGGGGAGGGCGGGGACCCGTCCCCAGTGCTGACCCCCGATCCCCTGTTCTGAGCTTTAAATGACTCCAGTCAGGGCTGGGAGCTTAAGTGGCTGAGTCCTGGGTGGCAGGCCCCAGAGGCCCCCTGTGGCTGGGTTGGTGGGGACCCACCCTGCCCCCCGCCTGCAGGCTGGACTCGCTGGAACCTCTCTCCAGGACTGCAGCCCCCCTCCCCCCACCCAGAGCTCCCACCTCTCTCTGGCTGCCCTTCAGAACCCATTTCTAAGCCAACCCTCAGTGCCCTCCTGGCTCTTGGGCTGCTGGATCCTGGAGGGCAATAGGCCTCTGTGCCCCAGTGGGCTGCCCACAAGGAAGTCTTGGGCCGTCATTCCTGGAGGTGCCTGCAAGGGTGGGGAGAGCCTTTCCAAGTCTCCCACCCGGAAACCACCTGGTCCAGCCCCTGCCCGCTGTCAGGACCCCAGGAAGAAGGGTGGCCAAGATGCTCATGGAGGAGACTGGGGGGCGGATGGATGCCAAGAGCCAGACTGGAGGACCTCCCGCTTGTTAGGGTTTGGAATAGGGGGTTGAGGGTCTCCTTTGTATTTTCCGGGTCAAGGGATGTAGCCTGCCTGACTCTTACACAGAAACGGGGGTGAGGGGATGGCGGGGGGGAAGCCGCCGTTCAGCCCTCCCTCCCCTTTCCCACTGCCTGGATGTTTGGGGGGGAGAGGGGGACTGGGAGGCCACCCCTCCCTCCTTCTGGTTTTGGCCTCTGGGTCTCCCTCACCCCGCCTGTGTCAGTACAATCTTTGCTCTGTACAATCGGCCTCTTTACATAATAAAACCTCCCTCTCCAGACCCTGCGTCCTTGTGCTTGGAGGGGAGGCAGGGGGTCAGTCCATGGCTCTTGTTTTCAGGGACGCTGGGGCTCCGCCTGCCAGAGTCAGGCCCAGAGGGCCCTTGGCACACGACCAGCCTCCATCATTTTCTTGGGCGAGGAGGTGGAGGGTTGGGCTTCCTGGCCGTGGTGCCCCCAGAGAAAGAGCTCACACAGGAGAGATGAAAGGTCTGCCTCCCAGCCTCTTGCATGGGGCTCTGCTGGCCACCCTGGGGGGTCCCTGGGACTCTAGCCCCATTCTCACCAGCACCCAGCTTTGTGGGGTGCAAGCCTGGCCGGCAGGGGCGGAACTGCCCTCCCCAGGCCTCACCCCGGGCCTCACCCTGGGCACAGCTCACTGTTTGCACTGGGCTCAGAGAGATGGACGGGCTGCCCTCCCCGCCCGAAGACTCAGAGGACCCAGCAGCTGGGGAAAGTCCCCCGGGGCTGTGTCCTGGGGGAAAGCAGGGCTGGCGAGGGGTGGGAGGATGCGGAAGCCCCAGCCTCTCTCTTCCCCTCTCCTGCCGTGGATCAGACAAGGGGAGGACCAGACAAAGGGTTTAGACACCTCCTGGCCCAGAAATAGGGCTGTCCCAGCCCCACGGCCCCGCCCAGGAGGACTGTCCCTTCCCACCGTATGTGGAGCGGCAGCTCTGTCCCCAGGAACAAATGCCACGAAACCCGAGTGGAATCGATCAAACAAACAGGGTTTATGGCAGCGGGAGAGAGAGCTGTTGAACCCTGCCTGGCAGTTAATTAAGGAGCTCATTAGGAGACAGGGTGTGCGGGGAGACCAGGGCAGGGCGGCCTGCCGAGCCACGAGCTTCCAGATGTCCTGGGCTGGGCTTGGGCCAGGCCGGAAGCCGAGCCCCCGGGCCTGGCTGGGGAGGGGCTGCGCCTCCCCAAACTCCCAGTGCAGGGCTGTCCGGGAGGGTAGCTGTGGGGGCTTCCTCCTGGGCTGCGCTGACTGTGGTAGTGAGCAGGGGGCAGGCGCGGGCTTCGTCCTGGGTGTGGGCTTTAGCAGCTCAGGGTCCAGGCCCCGCCCTCGGTCTGGGGCTGGAGACAGTGACACCACCCCACAATGAGGTCCCGGGGCAGAGCAGGCTTTGGGGACGCCAGGCTGGTCTAGGTGCCCCTGGAATGGGGCATCTGGGTGACATTCTCCCCGGCCCTGGCACTTCAGGGGTCTGCACTTCCTCGGGCGCCCTCAGGCCCCCAGGTAGACCTCCACCAGCCCCCCCACGGAGTGCATGCGGTAGAAGACCCCCAGAGGCAGGCCAAAGTTGACGACGGTGAACCACGTCCGGTAGCCATAGAAGTCCTTTTCCAGGCCATTCTCAAACTCAGGGTGGATGCCGAAAGCAGGCATCATCCATAGCTGGGAAGGAGAGGAGGGTGTTGAGTGAGGCAGGGGGCTCTCCCATCCCCCAAGGCCCTCGGCTCAGGGGAAGTAGGCCCCCCGAACCTGCGGCTCCTCCACGCCTCCTCCTCCTTAGGATGTCAGAGCCAGCGCCTCTGCCCTTATATCTCCCTCCCCCTCAAGGCCTTGAGCCCCCTCCTCAGCTTGCCTGGGGCCAGCCAGCCTGAGTTCCAGCTGAAACCCCCGGCTGCCAGCCCCACGGGACAACCTGCTGCATCAAGCAGGGATCCCCTTGGCCTCGAACTCCATCCCCCTTTTCTGTTCATTCTTCCACTGTCACGACTCTCTGCCAGCTCCACTCTGACCCTGCCTTCTGTCCAAATTCTGCTCATTTCTCAAGGCCCAGACCAAACTTTCACGAAGACTTCCTTGGCTGCTTGAGTCCACATTTCCTTCTTTGAGCTCCTACCTCCCTTTAGGGCCAATTTATTACTTATGCTCTGCCTGGACCAGAGGTTTCAGCATCGGAGTGTTGCCAGCACAGCCAGTACCAGCATGGGCTCAAACAACCTGGAGTTGTCCCAGGACTGGCACTTGCAGACCCTGGGAATGTGGGCAGGTCAAACAGCCTAAGCCTCAGTCTGCTCATCTGTTAAATGGGGCCAGTCATAGTGCCTGCTTCATGTGTTAGTGTGACGATTCAGCGAGGTGCAGAGAAAGGTGGATTTGAGACTTAGCGGCCACCAGGCAGTGAGTGTCACTGTCAAGGCCTTTCCCTGAGGTTCTAGAAAAACACACACTTTCTGATCTCTTCCTTTGACTGAATTCAGTGGACAGTTAAATATTTGGTAACTCTCTAACTGGTCCCCCCGTGTCTCCCTAACTAAGCAGTAAGCTCCCCAGGGTGGAAATCCTACACGCATGTTTATAAACAGCACTTAGCTACAGGCTTGGCACCTTCATCCATGCCAGGTACCTTGCAGGGAGCTGGGGGACATTCTCAAGCAGCATCGAGCTCGTTGGAAAGAGGCCTGTGTCTTTGGCAATCAAAGGACAAGCCAGTCGCCCGGGGGACTGTCAATGTGCAATGAATGCACCTTGATCCATTCCATCCCGAATGAGGCTCTCTGGGGTCTTCTCACCAGCTCCAACCCACCCCCCCACCCCGCCACGTCTCCCGGCCCCAGAACTCACCGTGATGTTGCAGAGGATGAGGAAGAGTGAGATCTCCTTGAGGGCTCGCCGCTTCCAGTTGAGGTGGCTATAGGAGTGGATGTAGGCCAGCGAGGCCCGCCGCAGGTCCTGGCCCAGCTCCAGCAGGGAGCCCCTGCGGGGCGGCTCGGCCTCCCACTTCCCGGCCAGGCTCTCGGGAGCCACCTCCCAGAGCGGGCGGCGGTGCAGGCCCTCGATGATGAACAGGTTCTGGGCCATATGCTGGAGGATGAGTAGCAGCGAGTAGGCCAGGATGAGGCAGTTGAGCAGCTCGTGGGGATGCGTGGCCACGATGGCCACGATGGAGAAATAGGAGATGCCCATCTGGCCCAGCGCCGCGCCCATCAGTAGCACCACGTCCAGGCTGCGGGTGGGGTTCTTGAACGTGTCCAGCTCTCGCTCCTCCAGCCCGTGGATGGCCGTGCCCACCAGGCACGCCAGGCTCATAGCGGGCAGTGCGGCCACGTAGAAGGCGTAGTAGATGGTGAAGTACTCGCGCGCGATGGCCGGGCCGCTTGCTTGGATCTGGAAGAGCACAAAGACGCACACGCCGGCCACCAGCACCAGCAGGCCCAGCAGCGGCCCGAAGATGGCCCCGTGCAGGTGGAAGGACGGGGCGCAGGGCAGGGCGCCCGCGGCGGGCGCCAGGCGGCGGCCCACGTTCTTCCACATGACAAAGAGCACGGCGCAGCAGATGAGGCAGTACTCGGTGCTGAAGGGGTAGAGCATCAGGTAGCCCTTCCGGAAGACCTCGCACATGGTGACATTGAGGCACAGACAGGTGTTGGTACCGTTGCCTGGGGGGGGGCAGGGCGGGAAGGGACAGAGGTTCAGGTGGGCCTTGCTCAGGGGGGAACCAGAGGCATGACTCAATCCCGTTCACCTCCTGGCGTGTGGTCGAGGTGGAAGAGGCCCAAGCCACCCATTTTACAGACGTGGAAACGGAGGCCCAGAGAGAGAAATCGGAAATCACAGAAAGGGTGGTGGCGCAGCGCCTAAGAATCTGCCTGCCAATGCAGGGGACACAGGTTCGACCCCTGGTACGGGAAGATTCCGCCTGCCTCGGAACGACTAAGCCCATGCATCACGGCTGAGCCTGTGTGTGCCACAAGAGAAGCCACAGCAGTGAGAATCCCGCACGCCACAATGAAGAGTAACCCCCCGCGCGCGGCAGCTGGAGAAAGCCCTCACAAAGTAACAAAGATCCAGCGTGACAAAAATAAACACACACACACACACACACACACACACACACAGAGCAGAAATAACAGGGTGGTCATTTCTATTTCTTTTTGTTTTTTGTGGAACTTTAGCTCCCCAACCGGGATCAGACCCCGTGCCCCCTGCAGGGAAGCATGGAGTCTTAACCAGTGGACCTCCAGGGGAGTCCCCAGGATGACCATTTCTTGACAAAAGGATTCTGGACCTCAGGGGCCAAGCTTAGATTAAGCATTTGACACGTGATGTCTTCAGTGCCAAAGCTCTACGGGTGACTTGCTGAGCACGAAGGGAAACCTGTAACTTTACACCGAGGAGGCTCTGGCTGCTACACCTGGTCGGGCAACAGCATCCACCGTGGGGTGATCAGGCATCTTTCCTGTGGGGGGGTGCCCTGCAAAGACGCAGCATCCCCGGTGGAATGCTCGCGTCCAGAATGCTCCTCCTGAGTCTCACCAACACTTCAGTCCACACTTCCCATTTCTAGGAAAAGCAGGGAAGAGGGACAAATGCCACCACAAGGAAGCAACCTGACCAATCTCAATGTCATTAGGGAAAAAGAGATTTAACTGAGCCACCAACTGTATTGTACGTTTGGACAAACCATCTGTAAATGACATTTCATAGGCTGATTGGACAAAGTCGAATATAGATTTATCCATCTAAATGGGGATGGGGATGATGTGAAGGAAGTTAGCAATTATAATAGCATTTTGCTAATGCAGGGAAATATATTATTTTAAAGGCTTGCATACTGAAATGTTTTGAGATGAAATGACAGGATTTCTGTAAGATAAGTAATTCACCAAAAGTATTGGAATAAATATGGCAAAGTGTTACTAACAATTACATCTAGGTTATAGGTATGTCCTGTTCTACTCATCTAGATGTCTGGATTGTTTAATAATGAAAAATCTATGATGTCACTTGCCAAAAATTCTCTTTGCATAGCTCTTCTGAAAAATGGATCTGGAGCATAAAAAATGCCACAGTATCCAGGTGTGCCAAGATTTATGCAGTGGGTGTGTGAGTGCATGAGTGTGCGAGAAGGCGTGGTGTACACAAGTCAAGATGGTGATGACACCTAGGAGGGGGAGTTGTATACATACAGGTGTGGCTGAATCCCACAGACAGCAATGTTCCTTCCCATGTCGGTTTATGGGACGTGGCCTCTAAGCGCACCCCGTACAGGTAGGGTACTGCGTACATGGGAGAATCCAGGGCGTTCTTTCTGCCCAGAAATATTCTGTTCCTCCTGAAATGTCCAGGTGCCTACAAGTGTGTTAGGAAGACATTCCTTTCAATCTTACAGGCTTCTCAGTCTCTTGCAAGTAAAATGAAGATACCAGGGGTGGAGGGCATACCTGGACTTATCGGTGGATTAGGGGGCCAGCTCACTGATAGCTAGATGCTGCCCGGACAGGGCTTGCGGAGCACCAGCACATGTGGGGCAGGCCCAGAATGCAGGCAAAAGTCAGTACCCCTGGCAAAAGTCAGTTTTTGTTGAGTCATTATCTGGCCTCTAGAGTTTGCTCCCAGCTGTAGAGAGTCACCCAGCCTCACCTGTTTGAGGACGTGTGATGGATGCATGTGTGTGTGTGTACATTCAGGGATGGGGGGTGGTCGCGATCTCCTCTGTACCTGAGAGCTTTTTCATGAGGGCGCTGAGCTCAGCCTCGATCTCATGGTGCATGGAGTCGTTGGAGACGGCTAGAAGCCACAGCAGCAGATTCGTGGCCAGCGTCAGCATCAGGCCACACCTGGAGGAGGTGCTACACTCTGCCCACACAGCCTGGCCGGCACCCTGGGTACCGCGCGTTCACCATCACTGCCTTCGGGGGGACCGCTCTCTCCCAAAGCCAGATCCCACCTGCCGTTAGAACTTCAGGAGGGGTGGCCCTAGGGGCTCCCCGGGACCCAACCCCAGACCAATCCATAGTCCCAGGGCCACCCTGCCCAGGGAAGCTGTGGGGGACTGGCAGGAGTGGGGGATGGGGTGTCCCAGGAGTTGTTGCAAGGAAAGAAAGGGGCCCGCATCTCACCTAGTGAAGTTGGTCTGGATCTGAACGCAGTCCTTACAGTGTTTCCAGAGCACCCAGGTCTGAAAGAGAAGGGGCCTTGAGTCCGGAGGGCTCTGGTGGGGTGGAGGTGGGTGGTGGGTTCATGGTATGTGTGCGCCAGTGGCTTGTGTGTATTTACAACAGAAGAGACAGTGAGGGCGCCTGGCTTGGATTCCTGGCTCCACTGTTTCCTTGCTGTGTGGCCTTGGACTAGTGGCAAAACATCTCTGAGCCTCAGTCTCCTCGTCTCTAAAATGGGACTAAAATGGGAATGCCTGGGCCTCGCTGGTGGTTCAGTGGTAAAGAATCTGCCTGCCAGTGCAGGAGACTCGGTTTTTAATCCCTGATCCTGGCAGATCCCACACGCCTTGGAGCAGCTAAGCCCGTGAGCCCCAGCTACTGAAGCCCATGAGTCTGTGCCCCACAAGAGAAGCCCACCCACCATAGCTGGAGAGCAGCCCCTGCTCCCTGTAACTAGAGAAAAGCCCATGCAGTAACAAAGACCCTACACAGCCAAAAATAAATAAAATTATTAAAAAAAAAAAAAAGGCAGAGTAGCTCTGGGGACTTCCTTTGTGGTCCGGTGGTTAAGACTCTGTACTTTCACTGCAGGGGGCACCGGTTCCCTCTGTGGTCAGGGAACTAAGATCCCACATGCCACATGACCAAATAAAAAAATAAATTGTAATTTAAAAAAAAGCTGTGTATATCCAGGTGGGGTGTAGATTTAGGTACACACAGGTATGCACTGGCAGATGTATCTATAGGTGGCTGCCTTGCAGTGACTCCTGTGTGCAGCGCTGATGCTGACACTCGTGGGTGGCGTGGGTGAGGGCGCTGGGGCCATGTCGGGATCAGGGTGGGGGGTGGTGTGTGTGCATCTCCTCTGGGCCATGTAGACGTTTGCTGATGCGGCTGTTTCTAGGCATAGGGTGGGGAGCGGGGTGGGCGAGACCAGTCACCTGGACGCTGATGAAGATGACCTCGATGGCGGGGAAAACCAGCTCGAGCTGCGACTTGCAGCGGATGTGGCTCACGTCGTAGCCCACGCGGAAGACGTTGAGGCAGACGGTGCAGCTGCCGAAGAGCACCAGGGAGCCTGGCCGGGCCGGGGGTGGGGGCCGTTGGCACCTGCCGGAGCGGGGACCCCCCCTCCCCCGCCCTCTGCACCGCGCGCCCCCGCCCCGGGTGCCCGGACGCTCACCCCGCACCCACACGGGCCCCGCGTGCGGGTCCTGGTGGAGCACCGCGTGCGGCCGCCGGGTGGTCCCCGCGGTGTAGTAGAGGAGCCAGAGGGCGGACAGGACCTTCAGCGCGGCCAGCAGGATCCACACATCCCCCAGCGTGACGGCCACGTTGTTGAAGACCATGCTGCAGATGAAGGCTCCGCCCAGGAGCACCACGTTGAGCGCCAGGAGCCCCGAGAAGAGCTGCCCGGCCTTCTGGGCCTGCCGGTCCCGCCGCAGCAGCAGGGAGAAATGCCGCGCCAGCCAGGACCTCTCGACCGGGGAGGCGGGGGCCCTGGTCTGCGCGGACCCCAAGGCCACTTGGTTCTCCTTGGCCGGAGCCTCTCCAGCCGCCTGAGCCTCTGGAGTGGCCATGGGTGGAGCCGCAGTAGGGGCTAGGGAGGGAGACAGGGTTCTGGTTGGCTGCCAAGCTGTCCAGGGCTCCGTTCCACTCTTGCTTCTCACTGCTGTGTGACCTAGGGTAAGCCAAGCAACCTCTCTGATCTGGAGATTGGAAATCATAGCAGCTACCCCATCTACCTTACCGGACCAGAGAAGGTTCAAAGAGACCAGTCCTCTGTGTTCCACATAAACATAGGGATTATTTAAACGGGTTTGGGGACCACCTCTCCCCTACCCCCACCCCGTCTTCCTGCCTCAACAGTGTTTGATCTTAAGGTGGAAGAGTGACGTCCAGCAAGGGAGCCAGGGGTATCTGCACAGTGCCTGGCCACCAGGCCGTTTCCAGGGCTGTGACTTTTCACCCCTGAAAGGCTGTTTGTGCCGTCTTCTGGAAGGAGTTTTCACTCCTGAAGTCAGGGAGAGCAAAGTCGGTGTCCTCTCTTATTCTGACTCTGATCAGTTGGGTCGTGGTTGCCTAGACTGTTGTGTTGAGAAGGATCCCGAGGCTGAGTGTGGCCTTGGGCTTTCCCATCCTTGGGAAAGAATGCTGTGATCTGAAATAATGCTCTATTATGGGTACATATGGGTGTATATAAACTTACTTTGAAAAGATCTAGAAGACACGCATTGAGTTCACGATAGGAGTTGCTTCTGGGGAAAGGAGGAGAACACTGGTGCTGGGAGGAGTGGTTAATGTTCTAGTTTTTTTCCTTTTTTTTTTTAAACATTACTTTTGTAAAGTTAATTTTTTTTTTTTTTTGACTGTACTGTGCTGCATATGGGATCCTAGTTGCCTAACCAGGGATCAAACCTATGCCCCCTGCAGTGGAAGCGCAGAGTCCTAACCACTGGATCGCCAGGGAAGTCCTAAAGTTAATTTTATTTTATTTCCTAAAATTAATTTTAAAGCACATTAAAGGCTTAAGGGAAAAGTTCTGAGACTGATTTGCAGTGTCTACCATGAGCACGGGACATCCTGGGATCAGCACAGATGCCATGCCCTTGACTTTTTTTTGTGGCCTTGCTGTGAGGCTTGTGGGGTTTTAGTTCCCCAATCAGGGATTGAACCTGTGCTCTCGGCAATGAAAACAGAGTCCTAACCACTGGATGACCAGGGAATTCTTGTGCCCTTGACTTTGATAGAAGTGAATTCTGTCTGCACCCTCCCTGGACGCCTCAATGTCTCAGGAGTGCACAGCTCAACATGGGGAATTCCACCCCTGACTCCTCTTTCCCTGAATGTCCCTGCCACTTCCTCACCTTCCCCAAGCTTTCACTCAGGCCTACTTCCTTTGTGGGGCTTCCCAGGTAGCTCAGTGGTAAAGAATCCGCCTGCCAATGTAGGAGATACGAGTTCGATCCCTGGGTCGGGAAGATCCCCAGAGAAGGAAATGGCAATCCACTCCTGTATTCTTGCCTGGGAAACCCCATGGACAGAGGAGCCTGGCGGGCTACAGTCCATCGGGCTGTGAAAGAGTGTGACATGACTGAGGGACTAAACAGCAACAACAAACCCCTTTGTTCCCCCTTGCTTGGACCCAGGTCTTGGGTCACCCCCATACCTGCAGCTCAGGGTCCCTTCCTGAAGTCTAGCACCCTCCCCAAGGACCCTTTGGGTTCACATAGAGCTGCACTGGAGAGCAGGGATACCCCACTGGTCCCGGCTGCTGTCGTGGTGGGAAGGTTCCTTCCCCACCCCTCCCATGCCAGGGGCTCTACCTGCTGCTACCCTGCGTCCTTGGTGCTCTGGGCTCAGGGTTCTAAGCACTCACTGTCCCCATTCTCCAGGCTGCCAGAGGCCTGATTTCTAATTCACCGTCTCAGAGCAGCATCGCCATCCCTACATCTCCCAGAAGGAACCATGTGTCCACCTCTCCTGTCCCCTCACCCCTGTATATTCCAGTTCACAGACAGCTCTGAGATTTTCTTGACCTCAACCACTACCCTGGTTCATGGCTCCCTCCTAAACTAGTCTTCCTACCCGCTGTGTCTCTCCCTTACTGTGATCCCTGCAAAGGCATCGAACTGCCCTCAGTGTAGAGGCCATACTACCTAGCATGGCCTGCATGGCCTTTCAAAACGAAACCAGGGGGACGTCTCTGGCAGTCCTGTGGCTAAGATTCTGTGTTCGCCATGCAGGGAGCTCAGGCTCGATCCCTGGTCAGGGAATTATTAATAGATCTCACATGCTGCAACTAAGAATCTCAGGGCAGCCAAATAAACTAACATTAAAAAAAAAAAAACAAAAAACCGAGGCAGTGTTTAGCATGGGCTTGAACTGTGCAACGTGGTCAAGGCGGGGTAGCTGCTCTTGCTTCCTGGTCTGGCTGTGACCGCCCTCTCCAGCACTGTTTTCAGACCCTCCCCCTTGCCCATGGGCCGTGCCATCCTGCTGCCTAGCTCCTAGAATCTTCTGCTTTTGTTCACCTCCCTGTCCTTCCCACACCCCACCCTTTAATCACACCCACGCCCTCACCCTTTGGCTAAACTGCAGGGTGTCCTTCAGGACTCAGCGGAGTCCCACCGCCTCAAGGAACCCTCCCCTGAACCCCCTCACCTAAGGCTGGACTAGGTGTCCCTCTAGATACCTGCCCTGCACCCACGCTTGAGGCTGGAGCATCTTCGGTCAAGCTCTGTTTTAATTAGCTGTGCTCTGCTCTTTCTCTCTCTTTGGACTCTGAGCTTTAGACTCTCCCTCTCTGGAACCAACAGAAGACCCTCAGCACATGTGGCTTTCATATGCAGCCTCAAGTACTTCCCTGGTGGTCCAGTGGTTAGGACCCTGCCTTCTAATGCAGGGGATACAAGACTGGTTTGTGGTTGGGGAGCTAAGACCCCACAGTGCTAGTAGCTCAGTTGTGTCTGACTCTTTGTGACCCCTGGACTATAGGCTGCTAGGCTCCGCTGTCCATGGAATTCTCCAGGCAAGAACAGTGGAGTGGGTCAATTCAGTTCAGTTGCTCAGTTTTGTCCAACTCTTTGCAACCCCGTGGACTGCAGCACGCCAGGCTTCCTTGTCCATCAACAACTGGAGTGGGTAGCCATTCCCTTCTCCAGGGGATCTTCCCAACCCAGGGATTGAACTCAGGTCTCCTGCATTGCAGGCAGATTCTTTACCATTGGAGCCACGAGGGAAGCTCAAGATTCTACAGGCTGAGCTGAGTGGCAAATAAACCCACGAGCTACAACTAGAGAAGCCCCCCCACACCACAATGAGGAGCCCGCACAGTCAAAATAAAAATAATAAAATTAAATGCAGCCGCTTCAGGCCCCAATTCTTCCATGGGCAACCTGCCCAATATTTACACCTTCTAAGGTCCTCTTCTGGGGCAAATAGAATAACAAAACTTGGTACTCTTTTAAAGATTCCACCAATGATGTCCTATCCTTTACCCAGTCCTTGCTCCAGTTCACCCTCCTCCTTGTCCAGCCCCCTTCTCACACTCCAGGCACACGTCCACCACAGGCCCAGCCAGAGGACTCCCCATTTCTCCTGCTGTCTCCCCCCCATCACTCCTCCAGCCTGCTGTTCCTTGCATCTCATGTGCTGTCCTTCCCCCAGTGACTCTTGCCCAGTCACCATCCAGCTTAAGCACCTCTCCTGGGAAGACTTCTCCCTTTGCCCAAGCATCTATCGAGAGTGGGTGTGTCCTGCTCTGGGTGTGCCTCGTGGGCAGAGACCGGGTCGTGCTTACCTCAGACCCCTCCCTACCCCTGAATTTGTCACAGGCAGGACACTGAACCAATGTTTGCTGACTGCCTCTGACATTTTCTGGGGGAACTTTCAGCACCAGAGCCGTGGACAGAGACCCTTCGGCACCAAACCCTTGACTTTCCAGAAGATCTTGATCTTTTCCCCCCAGACACCCCCGCCCAGGTTGAGCAAGCCTGAAGCTCACAGGGACACCTCCCTGCTCCTTTCCTCCCAAACCTGACTGCCCCATCTCGCCTTCCCAGAATCTGCACCGAGGCTGGAGGACAGCCTAGTGCCAGAACCCGGCACTTACTACCAGGGTGATCTTGGACAAGCTCCCTAGACTCTCTGTGCTTCGGGTTCCTCATCTGCACACACACACAACTATGGAATAGTACCTGCTACATAGTCTATGTTTAATAAAGATTTCTTGAAGGAGTAAAGGAAGGAATTAACACACGATACCTACCTGATGGAGTTCTCTCAAAAGTAAATGATTTAACACGTGCAAATACCTATGGAGCCATGCTTGGCACACAGGATGATCTGAGTGTTAAGCTATTTATGCACTTCCTCCCTGCTCTGTCCGGTCCCAGAGGAGCCCCAAGGGTCAGGGTTATTGAATTGGCGGGGGGGGGGGGCAATTTTGATTGGACTAGACTGGATGCTGGAGGCCGAAGTCCTATCCTCCAGGGTCCTCGCCTTGACTATCTTCCCCGCCCCCATCCCCAGGGGCCAACCCTCCGTTGGCAGCTAGAGGGAGCCCTCAAAGGGGCGGAGTGGGTCCCTCCCTGGGGGAGGGTGCGGGGGTGGGCAAGCTGGGGTCGCGGGAAGCGGGTGAGGGCGCCGGGACTGACAAGGAGAAATCCACCACCTTCTGGAACGCCCTCCGGCGCGACGCCAGTCCGAGGGAGGGCCCAGACACCAAACTGGTTTGTGGGTCTCGATTAGAGGCAGTGATGAAAGCTGCCGGGACGTCGGGGCGCGGCGCCCGGCCGGTTCCGAAGGAGGCTGCTGAGCACCGGCCCGGCCGGGGGAGCTTCGGCATTTCTTTCCGAGCCACTCGAGGGACTGCGAGGCCTTGGACAGCCGCCACACGTCTGCCTCGAACTAGGCGTTCGGGCAACCTCAGCCGTCCGGGCGTTTCTCTTCCTCCGGGCTTCGGCTGCCCGCTTCGGCTGTTCGCGCTCGGACGCGGCTATGGCAAGGCGAGCTCTGTGCTCCCCAGCCCGCGAAAAGGAGATGGGGCGCGGAGCCGAGGTTGAGGTGGCGATCAGATAGGGGCTGGAGTTCGGGTCCCCAGGGGTTGGCTTCCCTCCCGCCCGTCCTTACAGCCCCCGGTCTCTGAACCTCACTTTGGGAGTGCCGTAGGTGTGTGTCAAGGGTGGACTCGCCTGGAATGCTCCTCCAGGGGTCCAAGGGCGCTCCGGGCCCTAACGGCGCCTCGGGGGAGCCTTACCTGAGGCCTGGGCAGGCGTCGCCGCCGGCTGGTCCCGTCTGGCCAGATGAGGCCCCCGACGCCCTGCCCCCGCGGGACTGCGCAGCTGCGGCCTCTCGGGCTCCACGGCCCATTGATTTTTTTGTTGACTTTGGGGCTCTCATTAATCCTTCATTAATTACCCCGCCGGGGGCTCCCCGGACGGCTCAGCCAATAGCGAGGCGGCTGCCCCAGCGGGCGGGGCCGGAGGCGGTGCAGACTCGCGGCGCAGGGGTGGCGTGGGGTGCAATGTCCTTAGGCCAAAGTAGAGGCCTTGCGGGGTTCCGGCCACACTTTTCTCTGGTGGCCCGGCAGGGAAGGAGCCGTCCTCCATAGATCTGGGGTCTCTCCCCGCCCCCCCCCCCCCGTACCCCACCTAGCACCAGCCTTGCTGCACCCTCTCTCCCTAACTCAAAGGTGAACTTGGGGCGGAAGAGACCTGGTTCTGACCGGGCAGGGGGCGCGCCCTCTGGCCCTCCTCAGCTCTCCCTGAGCCTGGAGTCCTGCCCACCTCATTCTGCTGGCTGAGTCCTGGCAGGTTTTTCTCTAAAGTCCCCTGTGCCCCGGGCCCTGTTGCCCCCCACTCTCCCCTCTAAATGCCCTCTCCTCCCACCCCAGGCCCCATCCCAGCCTGACCCCTTCTCCTGACTCCGCTAGCTGCTGGCTCCTCTTTTGCCATCTCTCTGCACCATCTGACTTTCTCGGTCTCTCCTTCTCTATCTCCCCCTCCTTCCTTTTTGGGATCATATCATTTTATTGGGGGGCTTCCAGAGAGGGTCGACGGGCTGGGAGAACAATGAGATCGCATGTCCTCTGCCCCACCTGAGTGTCCTGACTTCACAGTCACCCCATCTCTATATCTTCTGTACAGTAGAAGTCAGAGGGCTTTGGAGAGGCGCCTCGAGGACCAGAGAGAGGGCAGGTGGTGGATGAGAGGAGGCCCTGAGGGGGTGGGGATGAGAAGCTGTGCCACCCAACCCCTGCTAAGCTAGAACAGCCGGGTTATAAATTAGGTTATACCAGCCTATGTTATAAACGTGGGTCCTTGAAATATTTTATTTGAGGGGGGAAAAATGCTCCAGGGCTTGAAAGAAAAGTTTGAAAATATTATTCTTAGTAGAAAAGTGCTGGCTTCCTTTTGCTGTGGAACTGTGGGCAAGTCACTATACCTCTGGACCTCAGGTTTCTTCTTTGTAAAATGGTAGTTGGCTTAGTCAGTCCTTCCCAACCTTTCACGTGTCATGGAACACATTAAAAAAATGGCTATGTCACTTGAGGATAAAGTGAAGAGGGAGGTGGAAGCCTGGAGACTCCACCCAGTTGCTCCCAGCCACCCAGGTACTAATCTGTAACTCGGACTTGGCTTGCCCATAGAGATGCCTCAGACCTCAACATCCCCAGGGGTCCTTGCAGCTTTGACCCCAAGACCCCCCTCCTGCGATCATCTTAGAGGTGAGTGCTGAGACAAGAAGTGGGGACCCAGGTGGCATAGGGCAGCATCAAGTTTATTGGTTTCCAGCTCCAGGCGGCAGCAATGGCCAAGACACTGGGCTGGGGTAGGGGTGGAACCAGAGCCAAGGATGCTTCCAGACCTTGTCTGGTCCTAGAAAGGGGTGCAGCAAGGGGTCCTCCTACCCCAGCAGACCCACCCCCCAGGCTCATGCTGGGGTGAATGTGCATGTCCTGATGGTGATCTAAAAACTCATCTTGGAAAAATAACTCTTGTGAAAATGCCACTCTGGGGCCAGTGCAGGGGCCAGAATGGAGAGTATGTGGCACAGTGACTGCCAGCCTGGGGTTCATTCCCGGGGGTCTCTGGGTGAGTGCATGAGCCGAGCCCCTCTTCCCGAGGTCCCGAGCGGGGCTTCAGGACATCACGTAGACCTCCAGCAGGCTGGAGACAGCGTGCATGCGGTAGAAGATGCCGAAAGGCAGGCAGATGTTGACGATGGCTGCCCAGAGGGAGTAGCCGTAGAAGTCCACCTCCACGGTATTGCTGAAGTGAGGGCGGGCCCCGAAGGCGGGCATGATCCACAGCTGTGGGGAGAAAGGAGGGTCAGGACCTGGCCGGGACGGGGGGCTGCAGGTCATTCTGTGGGCGGGGGACAGGATGGGGGCCCTGGTCCTCTGGTTTTGTGGCTATCAAGGGCTGGGTGTTGCCGAGTGGGAGCTACAGCCCCTCAGGCAGAGCCTGGCACTCACAAGGAAACTCAGTAAATGTGCCCAGCTGAGCTTGCCCATCCCCAGGCTGAGGCTCCACCCTCAGGATGGTCCACTTGTGGGATGGGGAGAGAGGAGAAGAGGTTTCAGCAGGTGACGTGAGCATTTGGAATAAATGGTTAAACCAGCAGCTCTCCTCTGGAGAGATGCCTGCGGGCGAGGATGATAGAAGCAGACAGGCCCAGGGCAGGGGGGCCAGGATCCTGCCAGAAGGCTCCCCCACCCCAGCTCTCTATAAGCTCCACTCTCCAGTTCCACCCTCCACTCCCCACCCCCTTCCCAGGTGTGGGAGGAGGTTGAAGCTGGAATCCTGCTTCATCTCTGGCTATGAACCCAGATGGTTCAGGCGTGGGGCGTGAGGCAAAGAAAAACGGCTTCTGGGCTAGGCTGGACCCTCCCCCACCGCCAAATTGATCACATCCTTAGGCACATCACAGCCCAAATCGGAGCCTGCTTCTGTCCTATAAAATGAAGGAGTTGGAGATGACACTCTAAGAGCTGATCCAGACTCAGATACCCGGAGCAAAAATGTCCTCCCAAGTGACACTTTTTTTTTTTTTCCTCCCAAGTGACTCTTAACCTGTAGGCTCGGCCTCCCTTGGGAGAAAGTGAGGGAGTGGCCAGGGCTGGAGGAGGTTTCGATCCTTATTGTTCCACTGTTACGTCAGAGATTGGTGACTACTTTTTTTTTTTAATAGGTTATCTGTGCTTAAGCGACTCTTTGCGACCCCCATGGACTGTAGCCTGCCAGGCTCCTCTGTCCATGGGATTTCCCAGGCAACATACTGGACTGGGTTGCCATTTCCTGCTCCAGGGGATCTTCCCAACCCAGGGATCGAACCTCCTGCATCTCCTGCATTAGTAGGCGGATTCCTCACCACTGCACCACCTGGAAAGCCCAAGGTTACCAGTAGGAGGGACAATATTCAAACTGGGGACTTTGCCAAGAATGCACCTCAGTTTTTCATGTAGACCCCATTGGAATGCAACCCCTCTGGAGATGTGTTCTATATGGGAATACCCATATTCCCATCTATTTAAGGCTGTTTTCCATAATAGAGGTATTTTTCTAGGTTACAGCTAGAAGGACTATCTTTATATTGAGCAACACTTCATTGAGGTGTGTGCTCTGTGTGGGATGTATTCACAGGGAACATGTTTCTCTGTTAGAGATTTCCCTCCCAGGGGTTCTTTCTACGCTGGGGCCTTTCTCCATCGGGTTGGAGCTACACACTAGGAGTATTTTTCTATGAGGATGCACCTTCAGGAAGAGTGTCATACTGGATGCATATTTGTACTGGGTGAAGCCAGCCGATATACAGAGGGGCTTTCTTTTGGCTCACATCGTAAAGAATCTGCCTGCAGTGCAGGAGACCGGCGTTTGATCCCTGGGTTGGGAAGATCCCCTGGAGGAAGGCATGGCAACCCACTCCAGTCTTCCTTTGCTTTCCTGGTGGCTCAGGCGGTAAAGAATCCGCTGCAGTGTGGGAGACCTGGGTTCGATCCCTGGGTTAAAAAGCCTCCCTGGAGGAAGGGATGGCAACCGACTCTAGTATTCTTTCCTGGAGAATCCCATAGACAGCCTGGCGGATCCCAGGAGTTGGACAGGCTAACTGACTAACACTTTCTCTTTCTCTTAGAAAGGGGCTTTGTTGGCACCTCCCTGGAGGTCCAGTGGTTAAGATTCTGCCCTCCAAGGAAGGGGGTATGGATTCGATCCCTGGCTGGGGAATGAAGATCCCACATGCTGAACCAGTGCAGCACCCACCCACCCCAAAATTAAATACATAAAATAAAAAAATAAGAACAGGGCTCTGTGGACTCGCTGGGAAGGGGGCGGCTGCTGCGGGTGCTCCTCTCCCAGCCAGCCCGCCTCTGCTCTCCGCTGACAGACCACTCACACATACACTGGTCCCTGCCACTTCCTGTCGCTGCTCTGATTATTCTAAGAAGCAGGCCGGTCACAGGTTCCCAGGAGCAGTCACACCTCCCATCTGGGAGTGAGGCCCCCCCCACCCCCGTCCCAGCTCCCTCTCGCCTCCTCCCAGCTCCAATGTCAGCATTCCCTGGGACCCCTCCGGCTCCGTCCGTAGCCTTGAGGCCAGGATGCTGGCATCTCATTCTCCCTGTTTGCCCTGAGATGCTGTTTGCCCTGGGGCTGCTCCCGACCCTCCCTGAACCTGCTCCTTTTCTCAAGAGGCATAGGATGCTTCCAAGGGGGATGGGGGCAAGACAAAGAAGGCCAGGTGAAGAAACCATAAAAAGAGCATCTTTCCTTGGCTTTCTCCTCCCCGGAGCCCACCTCCGTCCCTGCCCGGCTACTCACAATGATGTTGCAGAGTAGAAGAAACAGGGAAATGTCTTTCAAGCACCGGCGTCTCCAGTGGCTCCTGGGGGCCACGATGACACTCGCAGCCTCCTGAGGTCCTGCTGGGCTGGGGCCAACCAGCCTGGGGGTGGGCGGGCAGGCGGGCAAGGTGTGGAGGGCATCCAGGTTGGCAAAGGTCAGGCCATGGCAGGGCTCCTTGGGGGGTGTGTCGTGAGGCTCAGCCCCGGGGGGGCCCCGGTGGAGGCTCTCGATGATGAAGACGTTCTGGAAGGTGTGCTGGGCGATCATGAGCAGAGCGTGGGCTAGGTTGAGTGCCGCCAGCAGGTCCCTGGGGGTGCCCGCCACCACAGCCACGATGGAGTAGTAGGAGATGGCGTACTGGCCCAGGGCGGCGCCCATCAGCAGGGCCACGTCCAGGGTGCGCGTGGGGTTCTTGTGCTGGTCCATGGCCCGGCGGTCGAAGCGGTAGATGACTGAGCCACTCAGGCTAACCAAGGTCATGAGCCCCAGGCAGACAATGTTGAAGCTATAGTAGATGACCAGGGCCTGCTGGGTACGGCCCCGCTCCCCGCTCACTTGCACCTCGTAGATGATGAACACGGCCAGCCCCACCACGAAGAGCATCAGGCCCAGGACCGGGCCGGCAAAGAAGGTCTCCCGGAAGAGGCTGAGGGGGGACGGGGCGTGGCTGTGGCCGTGCGTGGAGGAGGCGAGCAGCCTGCCCACGTTCTTCCACATGACGTACAGCATGGTGGAGGCGAAGAGGCTGTACTCGATGTTGAAGGGGTACAGGTAGAAGTAGCCCTGCTGGAAGATCTGGCAGACCGCCGTGTCGCAGGAACACTCTCCCCCGACCGCGCTGCTCGCACGCTCCACTGTGGAGAGATGGGTGGCATGGAGCGGCACTGCCCTCCCGCCTTCCTGGAGGCACCCCATCTGAAGGGCTTCACCCCTGGACCATAACCTTTGGAAGGGCAGGCTTGCTAGCTGCCACCACCATACCCCAAATGCCTACGGAGGGCCTGGCATGTTCATTCATGCCACAAGTATTTACTGAGCACCTACTATGTGCCAGAGACCAGGGGGGCATGTCCCTGAACAATATTCAGGGCTCAATTAAGAAACAAAAAGTCTGGGGGACTTCCCTGATGCTCTAGCAGTGAAGAAGCCACCTTCCAATGCAGGTCCTATCCCTGGTCGCAGAGCTAAGCTCTCACATGCCTCGAGGGAACTAAGCCCAAAGGCCACAGCTAGAGATCCCATGTGCTCTAGAGCCTCTGCACTGCCATATGAGAGGCCCTGGTGAGCTGCAACTAGCAAAAGTCTGTGTGCCAGAACAGATCCAGCACAGGCAAAATAAAAGTAAACAAATATATAAGTAAATAAAGTAAAAAAAAAAATCTGAACTGCAGAACTGCCTGCTTCATCCCATCCCATTCCTGCAGAAACGTACTCCCAAACCTTCCCCACCAGTCATGACCCGCTCAAGACAGGCACGGCTCCGGTCCTAATAGAAGGTGGCCCCCTTGGCAACCCCTAAAATCCAAGCTTCCTCTCCTCTCTCTCCAGCATCTGCCTCAGCCAGAAAGCACCTGCTGTGCCCAGGTCTTGACCAGGACCTTCCGTCACTTCAGTTTGTACCGTACCTATAGAAATCTCGTCCTACATCCAGAGTGTGCTCTGCTGTGTAGGGTACCTTGGGCCTTGGCAGACATCTCTTTTGATCCCCAGAACTATCTCAGCTGGTTTTGTAGAAAAAGGAACCGAGGTTCACTGAGGGCAAGTGGCTTGTGATGGCAGAGTTGATACAAATGCTGTGACTCTCACCCCCGAGGCAGGTACCTCTCCGGGCGCCTCTCTGTACCCCCACAGTCCCAGCATTTGAGGTCCTCCACCTCCCTGGGCTGGTTTTAACCATCCTCAGGAGCCCTCTGTATGTGGAGGGCTCATACATTCTCATTCTCAGTCCTGCTGCCCTAGGATCTCCTGGATCCATGCTTTCCATTCCTGGACCCTGACAGGTTGGATGTGTGTGTGTCTTCAGGTGAGGTCCAAGTAGATTTGGTCATCTAGTCTGATCCCGGCGGTGGGGAGCCCTAAAGAAGTCCAGAAAACCAGGCCCGGGGGACTGTGGGCCTGTTCTTCACCATAGCATACTGTGTGTTCAGTCGCATCCGACTCTTTGCAGCCTCATTAACTGTAGCCCCTCAATCTCCTCTATCCAGGGGATTCTCCAGGCAAGAATACTGGAGTGGGTGGCCATTTCCATCTCCAGGGGGTCTTTCTGATGATTCAAAGCAAAGATGGGTCTTAATGCTAGTTTTCCATTGTCCAGCTCTGCGACCTTGGGCAAGTTACTTAACCTCTCTGTGCCTTAGTTTCTGCATCTGTAAAATGGGAATACTAATAGTACCCATCTCATAGGGAGGTTGCAAGGGTTAAGTAAGATGGTGTTAAAGACTTTAAGCACAGCGCCTGACGTATAGAGCTCCGTGAATTGTCACCATCATTATCATGGTTATTATTTCTACCTTCTCCTCCTTGCCAGACACTCCATTCTGATCCTACACTGCCACCATTGAGCCACCCTGCTTCCCTTCTACTCCATCCAGCTTGCTCAACCTCGCCCCTTGTTTCTGGAGCCCGAATCCCTTCTCTGGTGGAATGGAGACCCGGACAGTGGGACCAAGGCTGTACTATCCAGGATGAAAAGATGTCCCCTTCAGCCTGGATGGGAGGGATGGGAGGGGAGTCTGGAGGAGAATGGACACGTGTGTATGCATAGCTGAGTCCCTCTGCTGTCCACCTGAAACTCACAGCATAGTCTGTGAATTGGTTACGTGCGTGCGTGCTCCATTGCTTCACTCATGTCAGACTCTTATCGACCCTATGGACTGTAGCCCACCAGACTCCTCTGTCCATAGGACTTCCCTGGCAAGAGTACTGGAGTGGGTTGCCATGCCCTCCTCTAGGGGATCTTCCCAACCTGGGGCTCGAACTCAAGTCTCCTGCATCTTCTGCATTGGCAGGCAGATTCTTTACCCACTGGGCCCCATGGGAAGCCCCGATTGGTTATAGCCCAATACAAAGTAAAAGGTTTTTAAAAGAAGAAAAAAAGATCCCCCGTTACCCTTCCTCCTGGGTCACCCACATCTAAACTTCTTCAGAGGCATAGCCTGGAGCCGGAGGGGGCCTCTGGCCTCCCCCTGTGCCTCCATGCCCTCTACAGGTCCACAGGGCACCCAGCCCAAGGCCTGGCCACCATGGGGCCAGGGTTACTCTGGAGTGGGCACTCACGGTCCAGAGCGAGGCGGGTGTGGCTGGTGTTGCTGTGAGAACTGTGGGCGTGAGCCTGGTGCAAGGATTCATCCACCACGGCCGCCATCCAGATGGCCAGGTTGGTGGTGAGTGTGAACATTAGACCACACCTGTTCGGGGAGGGAGAGCAGAGGTCAGTGAGAGTCTGTGGCTTGTGCTGGGTCCCCAGCAAGGTGGAGAGCCGGGGGGCTATACTGGGAGACGGTGCTGAGAAGCAAGAAAGCGGGCAAGCCCCCGTGTGAGCAGAGAAGAGGAGTTTGGAAGGAACACAGCCTGGCTGAGATGCCTCCCAAGAGAGAACTGGGGGTGTCCAGGGGCCACTCTGCTCCCTCCTCTAAGGGAGAGGACATTTGTACATGACACACACCATCCCACCAAGTACCCCCCGTCCCGACAGCACAGGGTGGTGGAAGCCGGGCTTACAAAGCGCGGAGGCCTCGACTGAAGCCCCATCTGGGGGCAGAAAGAGGACCCACGCCCCAGGCTGGGAAGCGCCCATCTCATGCCGGGTGAGCTGAGCACCTGGGCACGGGCATCGGGCCACAGGCGTGGGGCAGGCACTCACCGAGTCAGGTCCAGGTGGGTGTGAACACAGTCTTTAGCGGAGACCCAGAGAAAGTAAGTCTGTGTTGAGAGAGAGTGGTGGTGTCATCTACTCCGCAGATGGGCTCACCCTGGGAGCCCCGGACCCACGCCCGGCCCTATGTTCGCTCTCCCTCAGGAACTCTCCGACTACGCGATCATGTTTATTTCAGCTTTACAATGTGAGATGCAGGTTTTCTCTCTTTCTATTCTGTGCAGCAATTAGTACCAAATACTTCTCTGATTTTTAAAAATTTGCAAAATGTCACCAGTAAATTCTCTGTGTTTGTTTTCTGTTCCTTTGCAGGTGAAGGGAGTGGAGTTTTGAGCCCAGTTATTTATTTCTGGGTGCAGGGTCAGCCTCAGGTTAGGTCTTGTCCAAGGTAAAAAGAATCTTGGGGGCTTCTCCACTCTCTTAGGCAGCACCCCCCCATCCTCATCCTTTGTTGCCCTGCAGGTCCTCCCCTCACCTGGATGCCCACAAATCCTTGCTCTGGTGTTTATCAATGTTGTTTAGTCGCCAAGTCATGTCCAACTGTGACCCCACAGACTGTAGCCTGGCAGGCTCCTCTGTCCATGGGATTTCCCAAGCAAGAAATACTGGAGTGAGTTGCCATTTCCTTCTCTAGGGTTATTGATGTTGGGGTAACTTTATTTCCCATTTTGCCTGAGTATTCTTTAAAGTCATAAAATGTAAAATTAAAACTATATAAATGCCAAGGTCATAAGTGAGTTAAATTGTGGAAACCTGGGCAGCATGGATGATGTTTCAAGAGAGGGAACCATACATGTGGTCATTCTGGGCTGAGGTCTGTTCTCAAACCAGTCCTGCCTCAGCTCAGGCAGATCTTTCCAGGGCTTATTTATGCAACAAATAAAAACTTGAACTTGTTTGAAAAATCCCATGTACAACGATACCATATTTTCTGAACAAATTCAGAATATAGGGGACATGGCTGAGGCCAAACTGGCCATGCCCACGGCAGGACCCTGAGCTGAGACTGATGCCCTCTATGGGCCCCCAAGGAGGGCAGGGCAGGTTCTAGGAGACAGAGCAGCTGCCACAAGTGACACCTCCTAGGTGTTAACTACTGGCACCGCTTAAGTTGAAATGAAATCGCAGGGCGCCAAAGGAGGCACTCACATTTGGATATTACTTCATTACCAGGTGCTTCCAGATTTATGGACTCGTGATCTTCACTACAATCCCATCCCCGCCTTAATTAATTGCTCATCGTAGAAGAGGAGTGGGGCTCAGACCTCCCGGCCCCAGGCGTTGACTCCTTTCCACCACACTCAGGGACACTCCTCCCACCCACCTGGACAATGACGAACACAGCCTGGGTGAGAGGGTACAGGATCTTGATGGCTGACTGGCACTCAAAGAAACTGGAATAGTAGCCGGTCTTGAAGACATCCATGACGAGAGTGCAGATCCCAAACAGCACCAGCCCACCTGGGAGTGAGCGGTGGGGGTGGATCAGAGAGGCAGGAGAGAGGGGTTATAGATCTGAGGACCGATGGCTAGGTAATGGGATGACGGGGTGGATCCATGAGTGAATGGGGTAGGTGAGAGGATGGATGGATGGATGGATAGCTAGGTGGACAGGTGGATGTTGAATGGGTGGGTGGAAGGATGAGTATACGATTGAGTGGATGGATGGATGTCCCATTGAGCCCCCATCTCTGTGGCTGCACAGATAGATAAGGGAAAGGGCCCTAGATAGACTCTTGCAACCGCAACAATCATCTGTTCTGGGCTCTCCATCAAAGTCTCTCCCATCATCACCCTCTTTCAATCTTTAGACATGGCAAGAAAGTTCCTTTCCAGCCCTCTCCGCATCCCTTTTCTAGGACTGTTTCCCTCGTCTCCCCCAATCGCAGCCCACCTCACCCTCAGGCACATCTAGTCCTGGGCAGTGCTGGGGGTGGGGGCGTGGGGGCGGTGCGGGGAGGCACACTTCTCCACAGTCTACCTCCAAGGGCCCCCAGCGATTCCTGCGAGAGCTCCCCAGCTTCCGGCTCCCAGCCTGCCCACCCCCCCCACCTCCGCCCCCGCCTCCCCCGGCACCTCGGAGCCAGATGGGGCCTGCGTGCGCGTCCCGATAGGGGACGCCGTCGGGGCAGCGCGCCGTGCCCAGGAGGTAGAACAGGATCCAGAGCATGGCCAGCAGCAGCATGGTGGTGAGGAGCGCGAACACGTCCGTGTCGTACACCGCCACCTTGTTGAAGGCGCCGCCGCTGATGAGCGTGCAGGCCAGCAGCAGCACGTTCACCGCCAGCAGCACCGACAGCAGGCGGCCGCCCTTCTTCCAGACCTCGCGGGGCGCCGGCCGCGGGGCCGGCGGGCTCTCCTTGGGGTCCGAGGGCAGCTCGGTGGACATGGCAGGGGCGACTGGAGAAGGTTGGAGGGGTCACTGTGGTGGGGAGCAGACAGGACTCAGGTCAGCCTCGAAGGCCCTCCCTGCTGCATCTTGGGGGACCGGGGTGGCGGGGGGAGTTCTTGGCCCGCGCAGAGGGTGGGGGCTGCGGGTGGTGAAGGATGCGCGCGAGAAAGCGGAAGAGAGAAGCCGACCATGCCGGTCTCGCTCTCGACGGGGAGGGAAGGAGAGGTGGCTGCGGCCCCGTCGGACCCCGTCTAAGGTCCCCCACTCCCGAGATCCGTCGGCCGGCTGGCCCCCAGGGGCACCCACCTGACTGGGCCGGGAGCCCGCGCTGAGCTTGGGGTCAGGGGGCGGCGAGCGCGTCCTGTCTCTGACGCCGGACTGGACGGGCGCTTTATACCGGGGAGGGCAGAGTGATTTACAGCCGCGGGAGCTCAGCTCCATAAACCTCTCAGTCTCACTCACATGATCCATCTTTTTTCCGGGCTGAATTTAGGGAAGAGCGTGCGGGAGCCAGATAAGGTGAGATTTATATTTACCCGTTAAGAGGCGCCCCCTCCCCCGCCGCCCTGTCACCTCGGCGCAGCCCGGCTCGGGCGCGGCCCCGCAGTGCGGCACCCAGAGGACACTCCGCCCCGGGCGCCCACCGCGCCCTGGCGCCCCGCGATCCCGACACCCAGAGCCCAGAGAGCCGACGCTCAACCGACGCCCTAAGGGCCCGCAGGCATCCCGACGCGCCCCCAGCCCCGGCGGCCCTTACCTTTGTGCTCCTCTGTTGCCGCCCCAAGATCGGGACCCTAACGCCCCTTTCCTGGCACCCTCACCAGGACTCCAAGTGGGGTCTTCCTCTAGCCCTTCCCGCATCCCTGCTCCAGGGGATGTTGCGAGGGCGCACTTGGGTATCAAGTTCCTGGCTAGTCTTCCAGCGCCCTCTACTGGACAGCGCGGGCAGGGGGCGGCCTGGACAGCTGAGTGCGGATCGCTGACCGTCTGGGAGTCGGTCCTCACAACTTCTTGGACCCTCTGTCCAGGGCGAGGCGGTGGGGGGCGCAGGACAGCCCTCAGACATCCCTCCCCAGTCCTTGGCCCGTTCCCTCGACGGGTAGCGACATCGGGAGCCGCCGCGCCTGGGCTCTAGTGAGGACAGACCTCGAGCTGCCCCCAGACTGGCCCTCCTGGGGCGGGACGCTGGGGTGGACCCTCCGGCAGAGGGGCCGGCCCTGTGGGCTCAGGGGCAGGGTCACCGCCATGCTCTCGGCAGCAGGGAGTTTAGGACCCAGGGGCAGCGCGGGGCGGCCCTCCGGGCGGCGGGCGGTCCTCCCCGCACCCTCCCCGCCGAGTGCGCGGCTCGAATGTCGGAGTAGCGGAGTAGCGGCGGCTCCGGCGCTCCCCGTCCTCGGTCTGCGGCGGCGGGGGCTGGCGGCCCCGGCCCCTGCCCGGCCCCCTCCCCCAGCCCCATGCCGCAGCTCTAACCCCGCCGCCCTCCCCCGCGGGGGGCACGTCCCCGTGTCCCCGGCCCGCCCCGTCCAAGTCAGGCGCCATGAACGACCAGTACCACCGGGCGGCCCGGGACGGCTACCTGGAACTCCTCAAGGAGGCCACCAGGAAGGAGCTGAACGCCCCCGACGAGGATGGCATGACCCCCACCCTCTGGGCCGCCTACCACGGCAACCTGGAGTCGCTGCGCCTCATTGTGAGCCGGGGGTGAGTGCCCGCCAGGCCCCGTGGGGGAGGGCAAGAGCCTCAGGGCCCATCTGGAGCCCCTGAGACCACCGCCGCCCAACCCTATGGCATCTTCCCCCCACCTCCTCTGAGCCACCTCCTCCCCTAGGACAAGGCCCGAAGGTGGGACCTGGGAGACTGGCAGTCGTGGGAGGTGGAGACAAGCTGAGGCCTGTGACATTTGTGACCTGGATGTGGGACTTTGCGGGGTGGGGGTGGGGTCCATGACTGTGGTCGGGGCTTCAGAGTGAGGAGAAAGGGGGAGGGGCCGCCTGGGTGGGTGGCACCAGGAAGCCAGAGCAAGGGCAGGAGAAGCCTGGGGAGAAGGGGCAGAAACCTCAGAAGTGGGGCTGCCGATGGAGCTGCTCCTCACTGCCCACCCCCACCCCCCCAGCAGGGGCCCAAGGGGTCCTTCCCACCAGCGCCCACAGCCCGCACACACTGGTTCTCACATAGCTTGCTCCCTGCTCACTCCCGGGATTTATGGGCACTGCCGACAGGACCAAATGTCACTCGGTTCAGCCACCTCATTAACCAGCTCCCTCTGTCCCCCTCCCCCACACGGGCTCCCTCACCCTCCCTTTGGAGTTGTCTGGGGGAACGATTGGGCATTGCCTCCAAGTGTCAGGGCCAGGGAAGGGGTTTGGAAGTAGCAGTTGAGGAATGCGGTGCCCAGGGCCACTGACGTGGGCTCCCTGGGGCTGCCTGACCCTGTGAACCACTTGCCAGCCCCAGCGGTTTAATAAAGAGAAGCCAGGTTGACCCGGACACCAGAGCGGCCCGGACGGGGCAAAGGGAGGCCGGAGATGCCCCCGGAGGGTTAACATGAGAACATCTCAGGGCCTGGGAAATCATGGTGCAGGCAAAGGGGCCCAGCTAATGCCAGGCCCTGGCCTGCGGTTGGAGCATGGGGTGAGCGGGGAGCCCCCCTTTGCCCTCCCTCCACAGCTGCTCCCCGGGCCCAGCAGCAGATTACAGCAGCCCCCAAGACTAGGAGCTGAGCCACGTTCCAAGAGGCCAAGACTGGCCCCTGTCCGTGCCGAGAGGGTACTCAGTGATCCTGCTTGCCCCTCGGAGAAGTTCATAGGAAGAGGGGACAAGGGGGCCCCCTGAGTGCACCAACCCCTCAGTTCCTTCGGAGGGCAAGGGCTGGTGCTTGATGGGGTGTGGGCCTGTTGCCCAGCAACTCATTCCCACATGCAGGACTTGAAGACCAGCAGTGGAAATGAGGAGGGGGGTGCAGGGTGGGAGGAGGAGTGGTCACACAAAGAAGCGATTCTTCCTCCAGCCCCGCGGGGTGGCCTCCTCATTAACTTGGGGCAGAGGGCCTGAGCTAGGCCCTTGAGGGAGGAGGGAGCTTGGAGGAGCCAGCGGACATGTCCCCAGAGGGAAAACAGCCTGGCATGGAGGGGCTGCGTGGGTCCCCGGGACAGGCCCAAGCCAGCCTGCCTCCCGGGGCTCTTGAAGATGCAGCGGCCCCAGGACTGGATGGCAGCTGGGCCCAGGTGGCAGGCTGCCCGCCCCCTCCCCTCCCGTCCTGGCTGCCCCCACGCTCCCCTCCTGGCCCAGGCCAAGACCCAACACCTGCTCTCACACGTGGGCTTGCCAGGCCTGGCCCTGCTCCCTGCAGACATGGCGGGTCCCGGGGACGTGCAGGCACACGCTCACACACTCCCGGGGGCTCGGGCCCAGCACACGCCACTAGTACGCCACCCTTGTACTGGCAGCCGCATTCACCACGCCTGCCGAGAGACCCGGACTCGGCCTTGGCCCACCACCTCTCTGGGCCAGCTCCCCGCCGGGCACCATGAATAATTCACTCCTTTCTCTCTGGGCATCAAATATTTATCCCCTGAGATTCCCAGCCCGCGGTTCTCTTGGGGGAAGGCCCGGCCCTGGCCCCGCCTGCTCTGTCGCCCCCCCTCTGCGAGCCTGGGCTCCCTCTGGGTGGCTCCAGGCTGCGGGTCCGGGTGTCCTGGAGTCGGAGAAGCGATTTCAGGCCGTTGAGTCCCCTCTGGGGTGCCTCTGGGGGGAGCGCAACCAGGCCGGCCGCCTCCCCCGCCTGCAGCCGCTGCCTGCCGACTGTCGGCCTGAGCTTGCGATGGCTCCTCACTCCTCCCCGCGTGTCGTCCCGCAGGGGTGACCCGGACAAGTGCGACATCTGGGGCAACACGCCCCTGCACTTGGCGGCCTCCAATGGCCACCTGCACTGCCTCTCCTTCCTGGTGTCCTTCGGGGCCAACATCTGGTGCCTGGACAACGACTACCACACGCCGCTGGACATGGCCGCCATGAAGGGCCACATGGAATGCGTGCGCTACCTGGACTCCATCGCGGCCAAGCAGAGCGGCCTCAGCCCCAAGCTGGTGGGCAAGCTGAAGGACAAGGCCTTCCGCGAGGCGGAGCGGCGCGTCCGCGAGTGCGCCAAGCTGCAGCGCAAGCACCACGAGCGCATGGAGCGGCGCTACCGGCGCGAGCTGGCCGAGCGCGCCGACTCGCTCAGCTTCTCCAGCCTCACGTCCAGCACCCTGAGCGGCCGGCTGCAGCATCTGGCGCTCGCCGGCCACCTGCCCTACTCGCAGGCCACCCTGCATGGCACCGCCAAGGCGGGCAAGACCAAGATCCAGCGGAAGCTGGAGCGCCGCAAGCAGGGCGGCGAGGGCACCTTCAAGATCTCCGAGGACGGCCGCAAGAGCGTGCGCTCGCTCTCGGGCCTGCAGCTGGGCAGCGACGTGATGTTCGTGCGCCAGGGCACCTACGCCAACCCCAAGGAGTGGGGCCGCGCCCCGCTCCGGGACATGTTCCTCTCCGACGAGGACAGCGTCTCCCGTGCCACGCTGGCGGCCGAGCCTGCGCACTCGGAGGTCAGCACCGACTCCGGCCACGACTCCCTGTTTACCCGCCCGGGCCTGGGCACCATGGTGTTCCGCAGAAACTACCTGAGCAGCGGGCTGCACGGCCTGGGCCGCGAGGACGCGGCGCTGGACGGCGCGGGCCCGCCGCGGGGGCGGCTGCAGAGCGCCCCCAGCCTCGACGACGACAGCCTGGGCAGTGCCAACAGCCTGCAGGACCGCAGCTGTGGGGAGGAGCTGCCCTGGGACGAGCTGGACTTGGGCCTGGATGAGGACCTGGAGCCCGAGACCAGCCCGCTGGAGACGTTCCTGGCCTCCTTGCACATGGAGGACTTCACCTCCCTCCTGCGGCAGGAGAAGATAGACCTCGAGGCGCTCATGCTCTGCTCGGACCTCGACCTCCGCAGCATCAGCGTGCCCCTGGGGCCCCGCAAGAAGATCCTGGGCGCCGTGCGGAGGCGGAGGCAGGCGCTGGAGCGCCCGCCGGCCCTGGAGGACACCGAGCTGTGAGTGAGCAGTGCCTCCGCGGGGATGGGAAGATAGGGCTTGTGTGTAACGCCCTGGGGTGGGCGTGGATCTGCCTTTTGGGGAGGGAGTGGGGGTGATAATAACTAGGTCGTCATCAACTGCAAGAGGCCCCACTTACTTACCAGGGCTTCCCTGGTGTTTCAGATGGTAAAGGATCTGCCTGCAATGCAGGAGACCTGGGTTCAATCCCTGGGTGGGGAAGATGCCCTGGAGGAGGGCATGGCTACCCACTCCAGTATTCTTGCCTGGAGAATTCCATGGACAGAGCAACCTGGCAGACTATAGTCCCTGGGGTCGCAAAGAGTCCCACGCGGCTGTGCAACTAACACTTCCACTTGAAGTTGAGTCGCTGAGTCGTGTCCAGCTCTTGCGACCCCATGGACTGTAGCCCATCAGGCTTCTCTGTCCTTGGGATTTCCCAGGCATGAATACTGGAATGGGTTGTCATTTCCTTCTCCAGAGGATCTTCCCGGCCTAAGGATCAAACCCTGGTCTCCTGCATTGCAGGCAGATTCTTTATCAACTGAGCCATCAGGGAAACCACTTATTTACCCCCTGATTCTGACAAAGAAGCTGCCAATTTACATTGCTAATGTCAAATGCACCTCAATTTTGAAGATGTCAAGATGCAGGAAAATGGGTGTCTTCCTATGGATGCCACACAGTGGTAATCACAGCCAGGCTGTTTTGAGCCCTGCCATCTCCTGGGTACTGGAGATGCCCTTGTGCAAGTTGTCTCAGTTAATCCTCCCCAGCTGTCACGTGAAGGGGCTATATCATCCCCATTTGACAGGTGAGCAAGCGGAGGTTCAGAGGGTTAGAGTAGCTCACCTGAGGTCCTGTTGCTGCTGAGTGCAGAGCTAGGCTTGATCCCTGTGGTTCCAGAGGCTAGGGACAAGGTGACTCCCATGGGATAGAGGGTGTGGCAGTCAGTCATCTCTCCAGATGCCCAAACCCTCAAGGCAGATATTTTGCCTGCTGGTCCCTGAAGCCTGGAACCAGGAACATGGGCAGATGCTCCCAGCAGGGCCAACAGCAGCCTTGAGGGTGGAGTTGTCACCTTCAAAACACCATCATGGGAGCCAAGGGCCACTGTCTCACTGGCAGCGTCGTTGGCCTGTCCCTGGGCTGACTCACCATTGTGACATCCCACAAGCCCAGCAAACACTGCTGCCCCCTTTCGGTCTCTCTGACTTTACGCTGCACAGCTGGGCAGGGGTGGGTGGGGAAGGGCGTCTGGTTTAGAGTTTGGAGGATGGGAGGGCACGCTGCGGCCACTCTGCATCCCTGACCGTCAGCCTGCCCAGGGAAGGCAAGTGGTCAGAATCATTGGTCTTGGCTTAAAATAGTCTCCAAAGATGCTTAGCTCAAGTCTGCTTCTGTCTCTTTCTCCACAGGTAACAGGGGGGCTCCTCTCCCCAGACCAAAATGAGTTGCAAGTTGCCACAGCCCACAGTGGGACCACGAGGTCCTCACCATTGCCAGCCCTGCAGCTCCCCGGCCCCTTCCCCGGAGCAAGGACCATGCGGGTCATCTCTCTTGAACGCCTGTCCACACTCTGCAGTGGAGGGTATGGCCTGGAGGCAACTGGAAGGCCAAGAGAGTGACCCAGAATGTTAATTCTGAGGGGTCTCAGGGCCCCTAAGTCACGTCTATTTGAGTGGCTCTAAAGGACATGTGCATTCGTGGAAGGCCAGCCCCAGTGCCAGGGCAGGGGGAGCTAAATGATGCGCCCGTTAGATGGAAGTGTGGGTAGGGGGATGGGGGCCCTGTCTTGGGGACCAGGGTCTGTCCTCACCCCTCCTCCAAGGGTGCTGTTGTCCTGCTCAGTCTGGAAACTCACCTCCTACATTTTTGTGATAGAAGGGTTTGGGCTGCTCCCCTCCCCACATATACCCCAGGGAGGAGGTCCCAGCTAGACTCTTCAGCCAAATGCCCGAGCTTAGTCCCCGGCCTGTCACTGAGCGTGGCTAGCCCCCTCTCCTTCTTCTACTGGCCATGCTGGGGGTGGGCAGCTGGAGTGCCAGGCTGGGCTGGGGTAGGGTGACTGGTGCCCTTCTGGCATACCCCGGGGCGGGGTCCAGCCTGACTTGGCCCTCCCCACCCTGACCTCGTCCACTCCCTCTCTCCTAGGATGTGCAGCCTGGTTACCCAACCTGTCACCCCCTGCCTAAGGCCCCAGAAGGTCAGGGCCATAGATCCAAGGTGCTAGAGCAACTGGCTGCAGTATTATGGTCTGGCGAGCATGCTCTGGGCTGGGGAAAGGCATCTGCCAAGTGGTTCAGAGTCCCCCAGGCCCAGGAGGGCAGAGACTGGTTGTAGCCAGGTGTCCAGCCGAGTGTGGGCAAGGCCTGTGAGGTGGACCCTGGGAGCCTGAGGATGTGGACAGTCTGAACTCTGATTGTCCGCAGACCCCCAGGGCTCTGTCAGGAGGTTGGTTGGTGGATGTCCCTCAAGCTCTGGAAGCTGCTGGGTGCCTCTCTGGTTCTGCATGGGTAGCAGGTGAGGGAGAGCTTAGCTAGAGTCCCTGCCCCATCATGCTGGTGAGGTCAGCGGAAAGGCCAGCCTCAGAGGGTCCTCAGACCAAGGTCCTGAGTGTGGGAGAGTCACTAAAGCCCACACATGGGGGGCACATATACCCCCATGTGGACGCGTCCTTGCTCCTCTGTCGACAATGGTCCCCCCGTCCCTGATCTTCAGCTTGGAAAGCGGCTCCTACTGGGGGGGGGGAGCATTGCCACAGCTCCCAGCTGCTCCTTCCTGGGGCCCCTGGGCTGGGGCAGGGGAGAGAGAACCCCCACAGAACGCCACAGGCCTCCCTGCTGTGTGTCTATGTTTGAGGATGGCCTCCAGGCACACACGTGCTCCAAGGTGGGGGCGTGATGGAGGTGGCCCCTGTTCCCACACTGAAGGCTTGGCTTCCCTGAGCCCGCCTCAGTCATTCTGCCCGTTCTCTGGGCCTGGGGCCACCCCCACGTGCCGATGCAACTTTCCCGGAGCCCTGGGAGCTGCCCTTCCTCTCCGGTTCCCTGCCCACGGATGGCTTTGGCCCCCTCCCGGTCCTCCCAGTGCTGGGGTGGGGCAGGCTCCCCAATTCCCACCACTGTATGAAGCGCCCCTCCGGCAGGCTCATTATAATTTTTGTAGAAAACATTCTGCATCCTTGTCATGTCTGTGTCTTGGTTTACTCATGTGGGGGGTGGGAGACGGGGGGGGGTGAAGAGAGCAAGAGGGTGGAGGCGGGAGAGGGTCTTTTTGTGTCTACGAGGACCTGGTCCTTTTCCTTGGGGGGGAGAGGGGGTCCTGGGATAGATGGTAGGGCAACCCCCACGCATCTCTGCAGAGCCTCCCTCATCCCCAAGTCTTCACCTTGCTCTCTCTGGACCTAGGATTTAGAGCTGATGGAGAGAGGGGGGTCAGAAGAGCCCCCAGCAGCTGAGTGAGGAGGATCTCAAGACCCAGCCCCAGTGGGGTCTCCATTTCCTTCATCACCCCCAGGAAGCTCGTGGGGCAGTCCTATTTAGTGATGTCCTTTCTCCCAGGGGAAGGCTTGCCCTGAAGCTGCAGGACAATGGGTTCTGTTTTCTCAGCCAAGTCTGGGAAAGGGCCCTGGAGTCATTTTGTTTCTTTCCCTAAGGTTGCTGGGCCCAGTGCTGCTGTCAAGGGCAGTTCAAGACACCCACATCCTTCCAGGATCATCAGAAAGGTTTACAGGAGGACATCAGAGCCACAAGATTGCCCGGCGAGCATCTAGAGGTTCTAGGCCACCTCCTTCCACTTTACAGATGGGAAACGTGAGGCCTACCGAGGAGACCCAGGCCTCCCGATTGCTGCCAGGCGTTCCTCACCCCCATCACCCCCATCACCCCTATCACGCCCATCCCCACCCCCACCTCGGTTGCCATGGGGACCAATAAAGATGCGAGATGCCGCCCTCGGGTGCTCCTCGGCGTTCCGCCACCTCGCGACCCCTATTGGCGGTCCTGGTCACTGCACCTACCTCACCAAAGACCCGCCTCCTGGCGCCGCCGGTCCAGGGACGGACATGGGGGTGAGGAAGCCAGAAGACGAGACAGAACAGACCCGAGCTTCGGCGTGGAGGCGAGACTAACCGGAAGCCGTGGGGGCTGGGGTCCCCACGGGTGGAAGCCTGGGGTGCAGCAGCTGGTGTGGCTCCAGGAGGCCTAAGGGGACTTTAAACACAGCGAAGGGGGCAGATTTATACAGTAGGGATTCACCTTTCTCTGCTCATTCCCCGTAAAATTTAGATCGAGGTTAGGGAAGTTCTGAAATACTAGACTAATCAATGATTCTTAGCTTTGGGGGATTAGAATCTGGTGCCAGTATGGACACTTACCCTGGAAAAATGCACATTGAACACGTTTACACTCACAACTTTCCTCCTGACTCCAGGCAGCTCCTGTAGCCGGTAGAGGTTCAGGGACCCCCGCTTACGAAGCCTTAGGGTTTCCGTGGTGGCTCAGTGGTGAAGAAGCCACCTGCCAATGCAGGAGACATGGGTTCCATCCCTGGGTCAGGAAGATCCCACATGCCTCTGAGCAACTAAGCCCATGTGCCACAACTACTGAGCCTGTGCTCTGAAGCCTGGGAACCACAGCTCTTGAGCCCACACACACTAAACCTCCTGCTCAGCAACTAGAGAAGCCACCGCAATGAGAAGCCCGTGCCCTGCAACGAAGCGTGGCCCCCGCTCACCACAACTAGAGAAAAGCCCTTTTGCAGCGACAGAGACCTGGTGCAGCCAAAAATAAATACATAAATGAAATTAATTTTTAAATAAGAAGGCTTAGTGAGACTGCTGTGACATTACATCGTAAACGAGATTGCGAAGTTGCTGGAGGTGGGGGTGGTGGGATGGATCAGGCAGGAAGGGCCTCAGGGTATGCGGCACATTGTTTTTTTGTTTTGCCTGCTCTTTGTAGCATGCAGGATCTTAGTTCCCTGACCAGGGATCAACCCTGGGCCCCCTGCGTTGGAAGCACAGAGTCTTCACCCCTGGACTACCAGGGAAGACCCAACAAACTTCTCTTTTTACAGGTGAAGTAACTGAGGCCACAGGGCAAGGGGGCTAGCCAAAGATCACGGAGCAGCCAGGTGGGTTAAGTAACGCTAGGTTGCCTGATGCCTCTAGCAGTGCCAGCTGCCTCCTGTTCCCAGGTTAGACAGTCCCGGGAGGTACAGTACTCCATCCTCCCAGCGTGTAGCCTGTGTAACCTCCTCTGAGACCAGCACGGGTTGTTCGGGAGGTGGTCATACTCCAGGAGGCAGCCGGATCTGGGCAGCAACACTGGCTTTTCCCCTCTCCAGATGTTGCCCTAGGGAAGCTACCAGCCTCTCTGAGTGTTCCCTCATTTGTAAAACAGATCTTATATTATGAAAGTGGTACCCGCATGGGTCACTGGGAGGGGGTAACGACATGCTGCCCAGGATTTAGTGCACGTGGGTGAGTAATCACGGCCATCGGTGGGGTCTGAAACGGGCCCACCGGGCACTCCTCGCATCTGTGGTCCTGGCGGCCCAGTAGGTGAGTCCAAGGCAGTTCCAGTGAGCAGTCCTGCTTTTCTGACCCGTATGTGACAAACAAACAGAGCCTATCCTCACCAAACCAGCAGGGGGTGTTGACAATCCAGCCAGCGTCCCCTAGCCAAGGGTGGGGAAGGACCCCTGGAGAAGTCCGAGCTGTGGAGGTGCCCAAGGAGCTGAGTATCTTTTATGGAGGGGGAGTTGCAGACCCACCAGCCTGCCCCCATTTTGCCATTGTCGGAACTTTACCAAAAGCTTTCCCCACTCCTGCGATGTAGGCAGGTGAGGGGTTTTATCCTTCACAGGTGAAGATAATGAGTATCAGAAAGGTTTTCTGATGTTCCCAAGGTCTCCGAAAGTTAAGGAAAGTTCAGGATCCCTCCCCCATGCCCCTTCTGCCACTCCTGCAAGGGCAGGAGGACATTATATACAAGCCCCATTTTACAGGTGTGGCAACCTAGGTTCAGAGGGGCAATGACCTGCTGGGAACTGTGTAAGCCAGGATGTTTAGTCTGGACCATTCACACAGCTGCACTTGGTCAGCTGCCGTCTCAGGGCATGTATCTAGCACTTTCTACATATCGGGCCCAGCAAACCCAGGACAATGGTGTGTCACGGCTCTGTCTCACAGGTAAGGAGACCGGGGCTCAGGCAGGCTTAAGTCATTTCTCCAAGCTTTGGGACTCCCCTGGTGGCTTACACCATAAAGAAACTGCGTGCGATGCAGGAGACCCGGGTTCAATCCCTGGATTGGGAAGATTCCCCTGGAGGAGGAAATGGCTACCCACTCCACTATTCTTGCCTGGAGAATCCCACGGACAGAGGGGCCTGATGGGCTACAGTCCATAGGGTCACAAAGAGTCGGACATGACTGAGTATTGCACAGCACCAAGCTTCTGAGTGCAGAAATGTCAGGGCTGTGGGATTCAAACCCCAAACTCTGGCTCTTTCCATGGCAGTCCCAGACCCATTCACTGAGCTGAATGCTTACTCAGCCTGATTCAGGGGCTCCCTGGGTCAGAACAGGGGCTCCGCTGGCAGGACTTGGGGAGGTGGGATGGGGGACAGACGGGCCTCTCTGCCCCCTCCTGCTCAGCCTTTAACTATACCACTCATGGCTCTCTGCCTGTGTGTACATGTGTGCCCGTGTGCGCCCACGTGTGGATGGGTGTATGTGATGTAGCTGAGGACCTGCACATGGATCCGTGCAAGGACAGGGTGTGATGGACCCAGCGCGTCCTGGGAAGCTTGTATTTACTTGTGAGCTTCAGTGTGCTTCTGTGTCTCTGTCATTTTCCCCATTTGTCTTTGCCTCGGGGTTTCCAGGTTTTCCAGAGGAGGGATATGTGCACATGAATGTGTGTGTGTGTGTGCGCACACACACACACAGAGGGCTTCATGGCTTGGTCTAGAGTCTACTTTATTTTTTAAATATTTACTTATTTGGCTGCATAGAGTCTTAGTTGTGGCACACAGGCTTAGTTGCCCCAAGGCATGTGGGACCTTAGTTCTCTGACCAGGAATTGAACCCACGTCCTCTGCCTTACCAGGCAGAGTCTCAGCCCCTGACCCACCAGGGATGTCCCTGGAGTCTATTTTAGGCTCCTCCTCCCCTCTGTTGTCTGTTGCCAGGGCCCCGGCTCCTTTAGACGGAAATGTTGACACTCCGGCCCCATCCCTCGCCCTGAGCAGAGGGTTCCCACGAAGCTTCCTCCAGCCCTCACTCAGTGACTGGCTTGTTGGGGAGTCAGAGCCCCGGGGCGGGGGTGGGCAATAGGGGGAGAAGGGCCGGTGGTCCAGAAGGCAGGGAATGGGGTAGAGAGGAATCAACCTTTCAGGGCAGTCTGGGTACCGAGGGGCCTGCTGGGCCCTTCTAGGGGCTGCAGTGCCCAGACTGTCCTCCCAGCCCTGATATTTGCTGGGAGGGCTGACTTGCTGTTTCAAGCCTCAGTATGTTCGTCTGTAAATGGGGATAATTATACCCCACGTCACAGACCAGCTGTGAGGATAAACTAGCTAAAAGCACTTAGCTCAGCCTTGACATCCAGTAGGTAGAGAACCAGCCCGGGGACCGGGGGGCAGGGAATCTGGGGACGGGGGAGGGCTCAGTGGGCATCAGCCAGGCCTCGGCATCCCTGAGCTGTTGGCAGAGAGCAGTGACACGCTGGGCTGAAGCCCATGTTAACACACCTTCCGCACAGTCATGCAGAAGGGAAGTGGGGGGATTATCACACTCCTGAACCCCGGTGCTTCACACACACACACACACACATGCAAAATGTGGGCAAGGACGAGAGCAACATAGAGGAAGTGAGTTTGTTCAGGCCTTTTCCTCACTGGAAACAGAAACCATTTATGAATATCATTACTGACACCAATATATATTGGATTTAAATCATATCAATAGCCAAAACAACATTGCCAAGGAATGGCATTTGTGATAGTGTATCTACTTCCAACCTTTGCCCTTTTATTACCTTCCTGGTAAAGAACATATTAACAGTATCACCTTCATCCACTCCAAATCACCCTCTCAGAAAACTGAGGCCCAGAGAAGCCAAGTGACTTACCTAAGGTCACACAGCAAGGACCGGAATCTGTGTACAAGAGTTGCAGCCCTTACTCCCCGCTCCAGCCCTGGCACTGGCCCCCCAGGCCCCCCACACACCCGTCAGGCTATTCCATACCCCAGAGTCACTCACTCACGCTGGCTATGGTGTTGCCCTGGTCCGGGGGGAGGGACCAGATGACCCTTAGAAAGCGTCACAAGGCAGGAGGCTGGGCTGCTAAGAGCCCCAGCCTTGGGTTTTCAAGGACCTAAGATGCTGAGGAAGCCTCAGTGACTGTAAGGTGAGGACAGACGATGGCCCCAGAGCCTCAGCAGCATCCCCACCAGATCCAGGTTGGGCCCCTTTCCTTCACTGCTCTTGCTTCCTTGACCTGCCTCTGGTCCATAACCAACCTGGCTTTGTCCCTGTAGAAGGGCGGGATGGAGGCTGCAGGTAACTCTGGCACCCCGTGGAGGGTCCCTGGAGGCGAGGCTGATGCTGAGACACCCCGTCCCTGTGGTCCTGCCCTGCTGGATCCAGAAGCTTCGGGTGCTGCTCCCACTCTCAGCTGACCAAGGTCTGAGCCAGCAGCCCGGCCACTTCTCCCCGGTGCACTCAGCCCCACCCCTGTGAATAATGCCACTTGCCTCGTGGAACTGGGCCTTTGATGATTTGGGGTTGGCAGGAATGGGTGGAAGACAAGAAAGGGTTAAAGACCCATTCACCTAGATTTAGAGCAAGAAAGGTTGCCCTGGTGGCAGGAGGTGTCTCTCTAGTCCACCCTGTGCCCCCCAGACTCCCGGTTCCAACCCTCCAGGTCTCCAAACCCATCCCTGACTCTCAGGGATCCCCCTCCAGGCCCTGGGTCCCAGGCAACGCTGTCTGCCACCCTACCCCAACCACAACAGTAATTAACCCCAATGAACCCCAGCAAGTAAAGATCTGGATGGCAGAAGGGAGGAATCATCGCTGCCCCAGGGTGGGGAACTCCAGAGTCTCCCAGGAAGACCCAACCCAGCATCATCTAACACCACACCCCCCCACCCCATGCTATTACTGATGCCTAGGTAGGTCCATGAGCACCCAGCCCCTTGGGGGTCTGGAGTCTTCTTTATCATCTGTTTTTTAACTTTTTAAAAAAAGCACAAAGTAAAAAAAAAAAAAAAAAAAGCACAAAGTCTACCTTTTAAAAAAACATATATATATATATACTTATTTGGGGCTTCCCAGGTGGTGCTAAAGAACCCACCTGCCAATACAGGACATGTAAGAGACCCGGGTTCGATCCCTGGGTGGGGAAGATCCCCTGGAGGAGGACATGGCAACCCACTCCAGTGTTCTTGCCTGGAGAATCCCGTGGACAGGGGAGCCTGCCAGGCTACAGTCCATGGGGTCACAAAAATTTGGACACTAGAGTTGGAGCTAGAACTTGGCCGCCTTCAAAGACCCAGCTGAGTAATTCAGACTTTAGGTTGTGGTCTAGTCATCTCTACAGTGGGAGTATACACACAATCTACTGGGATACAGGAAGAAAATATTAAAACTCTTATTGATATTTATCTCCCTCCTTTTTAGTGTATGTGAAGCTACTAAGGCTCAGAAAGGTTGAGTAACTTACCCAAGGTCACACAGCTAGTAAGCATGCCAGACTGCAAAGCTGTCACATGCACCGAGTCTTGTGCAGACAGGTGAGAGGTTGAGCGGGAGCAGAGGCTGGTGCAGAGCAGAGCGGCCGGGAGGCGTAGACGGCCCCCAGCCCTGGCTGTCTCTGCCTGGCATCCCACTGTGGGCAGAGGGCCAGGAGCTTGCCCAGGCCTGTCCCCCCCAGGACCTGTTGTGAGAATCCAAGCAGAGAGTCTTGATGGCAGCAGGCCTGCCTGGCCAACCACCCAGAGCCTTTCACCCCAAGCTTTGTTCTCAGATCTTTCTCATCTTTGCTGGGAGCTAGAAGGCAGTGGACCAGGGCTGAGAACCCGGAAGGAGCTCACAGAGAGGACTGAAGAATTTGGTAAATCGGCCTCTCAGCCACTCCATACACTCGGTCGTCAACCCCATGGCCAAGGGACCTCAGATGCCAGAATCACCCTGCTTTCCCACACTTCAGCGTGCTACATTTATGGGTGACATTTACCATCTGAATTATACCTCTTAAAAAAAACCATTACCGATTTTGAAAATAAAAAATGGAAGTATAGTTGATTTACAATACTGTGTTAGTGTCAGGCACATAGCAAAGTGATTCAGGCATATATATATATATATTTTTTTTTTTTCTTTTTTCTGGTTATTTTCCACTGTAGGTTATTCCAAGATCTTAACCATAGTTCCCTATTCTATACAGTAAATCCCTTTTGGCTGATCTATTTTATGTATAGTATTTTGTATCTGGAAATGATTACTTTTATTCATGTATCTGGCTGCATTGGGTCTCAGTGGCTGCATACAGAGTCTGAGTTGCGGCATGTGGAATCCTAGTTTTCCGATTAGTTCCCTGACCAGGGATTGAACCTGGGCCCCCTGCATGGGGAGCACAGAGTCTTAGCCACTGATCCACCAGGGAAGCCCCAAGCTCTTTCCATTTTGAAGCAAAATCTGCTTTGCTGCTTTGTTTTTGCCCTGGTTGACTTTACTGAGGTCTGATTAACTATAATAAAACGCACGCCTGTGGAGTGTGCAGGTTAGTGACTTTTGACAGATGTATACACACCCATGTAAACACCACCACAATCACCATCTGGATCGTTTCCACCCTCCCAGAAAGGTTCCTCATGTCCCTTTGCAATAAACGTCCCCCACCCACCCCTCCCCAGGGAAGGATGGATGTGATTTCGATCGCTATACATTAGCTCCCCCTGTTCTTGAACTTCACATAAATGGGATCACGTAGTAATTGCAGCTTCTTACCCTCCACCTAATGTCTGTGAGATTACATCAGTTCATCTACCCTCTTGCCTCTGCCAATGCCTTTTTATTGCGTAGGTTGTGTGAAGGTATCATATTTAGCGTGTCCATTCTCCTGGTGGCGGACATTTAGGCTGTTTCCAACTTGGCTCTAATGAACAATGCTGCGATGATCCTTCAGGTTCAGGTCTTTATGTGGATACGTTTTCATTCCTATTGGGTGAATATCTGGGAGCTGAATTACTGCGTCATAGGTTAAGCATACAGAACTTCCCAGGTGGCGCTAGTGGTAAAGAATCCAATGGGTTTAAGCTGAGGCTCCAATGGGCTTCCCGGATGGCTCAGTCTCAGTGGTAAAGAAGTGCTAGGCAGATACACAGGAGACGAGGGTTCCATCCCTGGGCTGGGATGATCCCCTGGTGGAGGGTGCGGCAACCCACTCCAGTATTCTTTCCTGGAGAATCCCATGGACAGAGGAGCCTGGCGGGCAACAACCATAGGATTGCACAGTCGGACAAGACTGAAGCAACTCAGCACACACTTCAGGGTAAGTGTATGTTTATCTTAAAAGGAACTGTCAAAGTGTTTTCCAAGGGGTTTGCACCACTTTGCACTCTCCTCAACAACAAATGAGAGGTCCGTGACTTCACATCCCCTTGCCAAGGATCAGCACTGCCCGGCTATTTAATTTTAGCTATGCTCTGGATCTGAAGGGCTCTCTCTTACTGGGATTTTAATGTGCGTTTCCCTCGAGACTAATGACATAGAACATCTTTTCCTGTGTTTATTGGCCATTTGTACCTTTTCTTTGGTGAGCTGTCTATTCAAGTCTTTCGGATTTTGTTAGTCCCCCATCTCCCAACCTACAGCCCCTCCCCTGGCCGTCGCCACCTGCAGTATACCTTCTTGTTTTACGTGGGTTCTAAATTAAGGCTGCCTCTCTCCAAGGAGACTCCAGTCAGCCCCACCCCACAGGGATTCTTCGCTCCTCTGAACTCCTTCAATACACATCTGCCTCTGCTTCTGTTTAACACAGCATCTGCCTCTGTATAGTATCACTTAGATGTCCAAAGGGTGGAGGAGGCTGGAGAGGGGCTTCTTGGTAACAGGAAGTTCACAAGCAGTGGGATTCTGCCCTTACAGAATTATGATGTTGCACACTAATGGCAACTATGCTTTTCAAAATTATAGGTATCCCCCTCCCTGAAAATGACAGACTATCTGAGAAAGAGGAACATGAAGGTGGAATGGGGAGGGGGAAAGGCACCCCCCACCCCATGCCTCTGTCTTAAGAATCTCTGATATAAACAAAAGATGATTGGGCTTGGAGGAGATGTCCTGGATTTGAGTTCTAGTTCTGCTATTTAGTAACTGTGCGGGGAAGGGGGGGGGTCTGTGGGCAGATCTGGGCCTCCATCAAGTAAATGAGCATGACGTCATCCGCTGGGAGTTGTGGGGTTTACACAAAACCTGTTAAGTACGAAGCCTTGGTAAACTGTAAGGAATCAGGTGTGTTTGCTTGGGTATGTATGTGTTGGCCTGTTAAATTACAAACTCTTTAGAATATCGATCTGGTAAAGAAACTCTTGCCTTTATATGTATTAAAAAAAAAAGTTGGAGGGATAAACGCACAAGAAATCAGGAAGGAAAACGCGAAGGAAGATAAAGGAATCCAAGTCCTAAGCGTTCCGGACTCTTCCGGTTTCTCTTCCGTTTCCTCCCCGCCTGCTCCTCGCCTTCCCCTCTCCCTTCTCCTCCCTCCTCCAAAGGGCTCCTGCCCCCAGAGCTGCCGCCCCCATCACGCCAGGCCTCGTTTTAGAGGGACCGCCATAGGAAACCAGGACTTCCGAGTGAAAAAAGAGAAAAGACAATCAGAAGTGGCGGAGGATGTTTGCACGACACAGCGGCTTTGCTCCCAGGGCCAAGGCCAGCCTCCCACAGCGCGGGTTAGGGCCTGGGCCGATGGAAGGGCCAGGACGGGTGCTGCTGCCGTCTCCAGGGCCCTTTGCGGTGGCCTCCAGCCCCGGGGCACCCCTGAGTGAGCGGTACCGCAGAGCGACCCCACCTGGGTGGTCAGCTCTGAGTGCGTATTTTCTCTACAGCAATCCCTTCTCAGAGACAGCTCTCCGCGTGCCGCTGCTAAAGCCGGATTCAGAGGGGAGCGCCCCCCACCCCACCATCTCTCGGAGGCTTGAGCGAGGCCTTGAACTTTCTGTCCCATGAATTCACACATCTTTCCCGGCACTGTTTTAGGTCTTGAAGATAAGACTGGAGAAAAAGCGGCCAAGTGAGGCCTGCCGGTACCAGCGTCCCCTCTGTGGGTGGAGAGAGGGGACGAATGTCCGTGTCGGCTGTGGAGCGGCTGCTAAGTGCTACTGGGAAGGTCCCACAAACCCGAGCAGGGTGCGGCGCCGGAATTACATAAGAGTTATTTGAGGTCAGGCGGTCGGGAAAGTCCTGGGGGTTGAGGGTCTCTACGGGGGTCCTTGCGCCCCCATCCCGCCGGCGCCCGAGTCCCCTCCGCGGCGATTTGCTTCTGGCTCCAGGTGGCCTCCCCACCCCCGCGCATCCGTGCGCTCCTCCTGCGCCCGTTCTGGTTCCGCCTGCCAGGAGGGTGGCCCCGGGCCGGCCGGGTCTCTGGGCGCGCACCGTGACACCGGGGGCGGGTGTCCCCAGCCGCGCGCGTGACTCCGCCCCGCCCGCCCGCGCTCGCGCTCGGCGCCTCTGCCGCCCGGCGCCGCAGACGCTCCGGATCCTCCGAGTCCTCGGCGGGTGCCCAGTCCGAGCGTGGAGCCCATGGAGCCGGCGGGGGGCGCGCCCCAGGAGAGCGCCGGGGCCGAGGCGCTGCTGGGCGAGCTGGAGGCGCGGGTGCAGGAGGTGGTGAGGGCCAGCTCGTGGTGGGAGCGCCACGGCGTGGACTGCGCCATCCTCGCGCTCAGCCTCCTCGCCTTGCCACCCGGTGAGGGACACGGGGGACTGGGGGCTGCGGGGCCCGCTGGGCGGCGGGGGAGAGTGGCGGGGTGGGGTAGATGGCTTGTGCCCGGGACCCTAGGACAGAGGGTCAGCCCGGAAAGTCTGGTTGGGGTGTCCTGACTTGTGTTCCCGGGAGGTGCCCTGATGGATGAAGGGCAGTGGAGGAGAAAGTTGAGCCGAGTCAGGGAGAGGCGGGGGGTGGGGGGGTGAGATGGCCTGGGGAGGGGGAGGGTGCTGCCTGGGGGAGGGGGCGAGGGGCGTGTTCCCTGGTCCTCGCCTGGCCTGGTCCCCCCACCGTGCCCTCTCCCCACAGCTCCTCTGGCAGGGGCGCAGAATCAAGGTTCCCGGCCTCTCCTCGGTGTCAGTGGGCTCTGTCTTGTCTCAGAGCCTTTAGAGGGAGCCGAGCCATCCCACTCGGGTCTTCGTGGAACCTGCCACATCGCTGTCCGTGGCAGTCCCCAGGGCTGGGCCCTCTTTGGCCCGGGCTTCCAGGGGTGCAGGCTGGGGCGTTTGGGCCCAGATCTCCAAGAACCAGAGAAAGATCCGCCGCCCTTACGGCTCTTCTGCTTGCAGCCAACCCTCTCTTCCCCGCGCAGGGTTCCTGTGTCTGCGCTCTGACAGCCCCCTGGTCTTTGCCCTGGGCATCACCATCCTCGGGGTGTGCCACTACACGCTGACCGTCAAGGGCAGCCACCTGGCCACTCACGGCGCCCTCACCGAGTCCAGAGGCTGGAGCAAGGTCTGGACACTTTTCTTTGTGGAGGTGAGCCTGGGCCTGGGTGGGAGCCGCTGCGGGGCCTTGGTGTGAGAATCCAGGTGTGCACAGCCCTGTGAGCCCTCGAGGGTCAGCAGCTGCGGCTGTTGGCACATGGGCCCAAGCGTGTTGCCTGCCTGTGCTACGGTCTGTGTGTGTCCGCGTGTGTGCAAGACCCCAAGCCCTTGAGAGGGTAGAGGGCTGCATGAGGAATGACCAGTGCGCAACTGAGGCCGTGGACGCGGCCCGAGCACCGGTTTCTCCTGGGGGTGGCTCTCTTCCCTGCAGCACTGGTTCGGGAGGGCGGACCTTCTTCCTCCCCGCAGGACTCCTGCTCGGCTGGCAGGGCCTGGCTGCAATCCTCGGGCGAACTGGTTTTGCAGTTGGGGTTTGGGATGTGAACCACGGACAGAGGGCAGGGGGAGGAGGGGCCTGGTGTCTGTCCCAGCACCCCAATTCCACAGCAGCCCCCACCTCCTGACACCTGGCGATGGTGGAGCCTCCTCGAAGCCCTCTGCTTCCCCCGGTCTGTACTGGGAGGGCCCCTCCTCTCTCCTGACTCTTGCCCCGCTTCTTCCACCATCTCCTCAGCCTGCCTCAGCCTGTGGGCATGGTCAGGAAGGCAAAGGTGTCTGGCCCAGTTCCCCTTCTCTCTGGACCAGTCTCATGTCTCTGATGCTCTGAGCGCCCCCTCTTCCCTCCCTTCCAGGTGACCCCCCACCATGGGCCCTGGGTCCCTTATGAACAAATGTGAAAGATGGTACCAGACACTGTCCTTTTCTACCAGGAACTGGTTACTGTGACCAATTAACTCAATTATTAGCTTTTTTTTTTTAAGACCTTTTATTTGTTTATTGGCTGCACCACGAAGCAGGTGGGATCTTAGTTTTCCAAGCAGGGATGCAGCCCTTACCCCTTGCTTGGAAGCTCAAAGTCTTAACCACTGGACCACCAGGGAAGTTCCTCAATTACTAACTTTTAATAAAGTTATATAACTTTACATAACTGTACATGCACGCACACAGGACATTTTATAAAATTATAGTGCATGAGTTAGATGAGAGGAAGCATTGTCTGTCTAGCACCCTCCATTGCCTTCATCCTCCCCAAACCCGCCTCTCCCACCTGCACACATTTCTGTTTTTTTTCCTTAAAGGGAGGGAGATTCCTTAATTTTTTATTTTTAAAAATATTTATTTATTTGGCTCCAGGTCTTAGTTGTGGCACTCGGGATTTTTGATCTTCGTTGCAGCATGTGGGATCTAGTTCCCCAACTAGGGATTGAACCTGGGCCCCCTGCACTTGGAGCGCCAAGTCCTACCCACTGGACCACCAGGGAAATCCCTGCACACATTTCTAAAATGCAGAGGACAAGGGGAGGACTTCTGGTCCAGTGGGTAAGACGCCAGTGCAGGTTTCCCAATGCATGTTCCTGGGTTTGATCCCCGGTCAGTGATCTAGGTTCCACATGCTGCACCGAAGACCCAGCATAGCCAAATAAATAAAAATAAAGAAATATACTTTTTAAAAAGGACAAGGGGAACCAATGGGTCCTCAGGGTCCATTTCAAGACACTCTTCTTCCCAGGGACCCCTGAGCATTGGTCTCAGCCAGACTCTAAGGTACAGACCCAACCCTCGAGCCAGGGTCAGATGCCGCCCCCCCCAAGTTTGTAATCACAAGCAGGGGAGGAACCAGGCATGTTGTGCTACCACGTCGGCTCTGTCAAAGCTACACTGAGCCCCAGGGGCCTGGGGGCGGCTCAGAAGGTGGAGTCTTCCCAGGCTCCCCAGATGGAGGGCTCCAGCTGAACCACAGTGCGGGACCCTCCCGGAAGGACCCCGGCAGCCTGGTGGCTGCATCTCCTCTCGTCCCCTGGGACCCAGGGCAGTGACCTCATCTTTGCCTCTTTAGTCCCTGGCACAGGGCTGAGCTCAATGTTTGTTGACAGTGACCCTGCAGGGGACCCGGGGACAAAGTCCTGCGAAGAGTGAGCTGCCGGAAGGTCACAGCCTGGAGGCGGGTGAGCCCCACATAGTGGGGGAGGCTTGGCTTCCACCCCCGAGCTGTGACGGCTGGTATGCCACAGGCAGATCACAGATTTCTCAAGGGCACCCTGAGTGGGAGGCCTCTGCTTTTTTGCCCCCCATGCCTCAACGCATGGCCCTGACTCTGGCCAACCTCAGGGAAGATCCAGCTCCAGTGGGAAGGAGGGGACGGCTCCACCGCCTCGGCCACTGGCATGGGTGGGGCGTGGATTCTTTCCTTTTGTCAACCAGGCAGCGGACAGTGTCGGGGCCACCTTGGACACACTGACTCTGTGACCTTGGATAAGTTACTTAATTTAGCATCTAAGTGTTGGTTTCTCCATGTAATAAATGAGAATAATAATGTTACCTCCTTTGTGAAACCAGTGTGAATATTAAACGAGACACCCTGGATCGTCATTAGGGCCTGGGCCTGACTCTTCAATGCCTGCTTCCAAGTAACAAGCTCTCCCACTGCCCCCATCACCTTTTTTTTCCTCTTGAGGGAATACACAGTCAGTTGCAAGGAAAAGGTTAGTGGTTTTCGTTACTTGTTTTGTTCTGTTTGTTAGCATTTATTTTTTTAAAGAAATTGCTTTAATCAAACGCTTTAGTTTTCTGTTTTTTCTTTTTTTTAATACTTTTGTCTGTGCTGGATCTTTGTTGCTGCACGGGCTTTTCTCTAGTAGTGGCGAGCTGGGGTTACTCTCCAGTTGAGGTGCGTTGGCTTCTCATTGCGGTGGCTTCTCTTGTTGCAGAGCAACAGAGCTCTCGTGCATGAGGGCTTCAGAAATTGCGGCTCCCGGACTCTAGAGCACGTGCTCATTAGTTGTGGTGTTGTCGCCACGCGTTCTGGGAAACAAACTCACTCAGAAGGACAATGCAGATAGTGGAGTGCAGTTTATTACACCGGCGGGCCCAAGGCAGAGTCTCCTCTTAGCCAAGGACCCCGACCAGTTTTTGGGAAAACCTTATATACCCTAAGTGTACTTGCTCAAACCCACCTCCCCAAATTCCTTGAAACTAGTCTGGACAAGGTAAAAGAGAGATTCGATCAAAGTTAACCCATGATTCATGTGTCACAAGACTAGATAAACAGTGGATGCTTATCAACAGGCCTGTGGTCATATCCTGATAAACATAGTGGAATCTACCACTTTGTTCTGTTACAGAGACAATTAGCATATTCTTTTAGGCAACGATCGTCCAAGTACAAGTCCTGAGGCTCTTTTATCTGGGGGTCCGGTTTCCCATTGGTATGCCATTTCTATAGACACCGGGCCCAAAGCTCAGAGTCTACTGGGAGGATGACCATGCGTGTAGCCTGATGTTCGCAGCCTGGCCTAAGATGGAGTCCAGCTCTGTCTGTTTCCTCCTTCATTCCCCTCTCTTGATGTTCTTAACTCATATTATGAGCATCATTCACAGGGATATATTGAACTCTGGCTCTCCGACCTCCAATTTGGGAGAATGACATCAACCTTCGGGTTACAAAGTTCATAATACATTGTAAAATTCAGGGTCCACAAAGCAGAACTATCAAGGCAACTATAACAATGGTAAATGTAGTTTTCCACCAATCGCCCTTCACCCAAAATAGGACCGAAGTCCAGAAAGGAATGTTTTCATTTGACATTGCTTTTGCCTGTTTTTTCATGTCATCTAAAGCAGTTGATACATTGCCAGGTAAGTCAGGAATGCATACACAACATTCAACCTTAATTATAGCACAGGTCCCTCCTTGAGCCGCTGTGAATATGTCCAAAGCCATTCTATTTTGAATTACTATTTTTCTCATTTGGATTTGCTCTTCGTTTAAGGCTTGGAAGGCTTTTGTTCTATCTAGGAGGGCCTGTTTTGTGAAATTAGTCAAGACCTCTACTTTAATCATGATATCTGTGGTCCCTATAGAGGTTACAAATAAGGCAGCAATATACTTATACCATTGAAACACAGATCTTGTCCACCTAGCATGTAAATAAGGTAGATATACTGGGGCTTGTTGTAGGTTAGGCTTTTGTTACACTGGCATTTATATCAAATGCAACCCTATGACCCGAGTCTATTGACTGTAGGTCTGGCTTACACCCAGAGAGCAGGGAGAGATTATGATTGTGTCCCAGAAAAGAGCAGAGTGGTTTAAAATCTCCTTGGTGGAGGGGTGACAGCCCCCAGGGAAGTCCATCCATCACAGACAGAGGCATAGCCCCACATCCCCAACAGCTGGAGGTATTGTGGAAGTTGGCGTAGGAATGTGCACGTTGATGAGACCAAAGCAGCAGGAGTTGATTATGCGGCTTCATCCTCAAGGGGCTGGTCCAGGATCTTCTTTTCCTTCTTCTTCTTTTTTTTTTTTTCTTTTCCTTCTTCTTAAGGATGGTCTTAGTCTCTTGAGGGTCAGCGGGGTCCCTCTGTGTAGTCCACTCAGCGTTTCCTGGGTCTGCGTGGTATGCTCTCTTCACCCTCGTATGATGGATCCAAGGGGCAATACCTGCAACTTTAACTGCAATAGGGGTAGTTAGAATAACATAAGGGCCCTTTCACCAAGGGGCTAGTAAATCAAATTTCCAATCTTTGACCCATACTTGGTCACCAAGCGTAAACTCATGAATCTGTTCCCCAAAGGGGAATGGCACCATTTCTTGTACAAACTTAGTTACCTGATTTATTACCTTACCCAGTCCCATCTGCTGTGAAATCCTATCCCCCCTTACTGGAGGCAAATTTGTTGATTCCTGTTTTATTATGGGAGGGGGCCTCCCATACACAAATTCATATGGCGAATAGCCTTGGGACTGTGGGGTCATCCTGAGTCTGAGCAGAGCCATTGGAAGCAAGTCCACCCAGGAGCAGTCAGTCTCTATGATCCACTTGGAGAGTCTCTTTAAGTGTCCGGTTGGTTCATTCCACCATCTCAGAACTCTGGGTCTATATGCAGTATGCAGTTTCCATTTGATGTTTAAAGTTTTGCTTACTTGTTGTACTAAATCAGCTACAAAAGCCAGGCCATTGTCTGATCCAATGCTGGTAGGAAATCCAAATCTGGAAACTATTTCCCTAAGCAGGCACCGGGCTACTTCTGATGCTCTTTCAGTCCAGGTAGGTCAGAAAAGATGACTGGAATGATTTCAGTTTTTTGAATTTACCAAGGCTAGATTTATGGCTCAGGATGTGATCTATTCTGGAGAAGGTTCCATGTGCACTTGAGAAAAAGGTGAAATTGATTGTTTTGGGGTGAAATGTCCTATAGATATCAATTAGGTCTAGCTGGTCCATTGTGTCATTTAAAGGTTGTGTTTCCTTGTTAATTTTCTGTTTAGTTGATCTATCCATAGGTGTGAGTGGGGTATTAAAGTCTCCCACTATTATTGTGTTATTGTTAATTTCCCCTTTCATACTCGTTAGCATTTGCCTTACATATTGCGGTGCTCCTATGTTGGGTGCATATATATTTATAATTGTTATATCTTCTTGGATTGATCCTTTGATCATTATGTAGTGTCCTTCTTTATCTCTTTTCACAGCCTTTATTTGAAAGTCTATTTTATCTGATATGAGTATTGCGACTCCTGCTTTCTTTTGGTCTCCGTTTGCGTGAAATATTTTTTTCCAGCCCTTCACTTTTAGTCTGTATGTGTCCCTTGTTTTGAGGTGGGTCTCTTGTAGACAGCATATATAGGGGTCTTGTTTTTGTATCCATTCAGCCAGTCTTTGTCTTTTGGTTGGGGCATTCAGCCCATTTACATTTAAGGTAATTATTGATAGGTATGGTCCCGTTGCCATTTACTTTGTTGTTTTGGGTTCGCGTTTATACAGCCTTCCTGTGTTTCCTGTCTAGAGAAGATCCTTTAGCATTTGTTGAAGAGCTGGTTTGGTGGTGCTGAATTCTCTCAGCTTTTGCTTGTCTGTAAAGCTTTGAATTCTCCTTCATATCTGAATGAGATCCTTGCTGGGTACAGTAATCTGGGTTGTGGGTTATTCTCTTTCATTACTTTAAGTATGTCCTGCCATTCCCTTCTGGCCTGAAGAGTTTCTATTGATAGATCAGCTGTTATCCTTATGGGAATCACTTTGTGTGTTATTTGTTGTTTCTCCCTTGCTGCTTTTAATATTTGTTCTTTGTGTTTGATCTTTGTTAATTTGATTAATATGTGTCTTGGGGTGTTTTGCCTTGGGTTTATCCTGTTTGGGACTCTCTGGGTTTCTTGGACCTGTGTAACTATTTCCTCCCCCATTTTAGGGAAGTTTTCAGCTATTATCTCCTCGAGTATTTTCTCATGGCCTTTCTTTTTGTCTTCTTCCAGTCCAGGTAGGAAAAGCTTTTACCCATCTCGGGAATGTACATACCATGACCAGCAGATAATGGTAGTGTCGGTGAGGTTTCATTTTAGTGAAGTCCACTCCCAGGTGTTCAAGGGGCAGCATGCCTTTCAGCTGAATACCTGGAGGTTTTTGTCTGAATACCCGAGAGGCAGCATTAACCTGTGCGCAGGCAGCATGGCCTAGGAGGGTCGCTTGGTGTGTCTGGCTTACCAGAGTGTGTGCCAGCTCCTCCGGTACCAATAATTTGCCACTTGGCAATTCCCACCATCCCTTTTCAGTCTTAATGGCCCCTTCTGCTCTGGCTAACCCAACAGCTGTTGTCCTTGTTTTATCAGGCTAGTGCCATCAGTATATAGGACCCAATTAGGGTCTGGAACCTTGAGCCCTTCTTTAAAACAAACCCCAGATACCTTACCTCCTCTTTGTAGATCTGTGCCTTCTTCTTCGACACCCAGTAACCTGCTTCCATCAGCAGCTGGAGCAGTGCATTTGTCCCTTTCCAGCATTTTTCCTTGGTCTCTGCAGCCAGCAGCCGGTCATCCCCGTATTGTAGGAGCCAACATCCATACTCTTCTGGATGGAATGAGTCCAGGTCCAAAGCCAAGACTTCCCCAAAGATGGCTGGGGAGTTCTTAAACCCTCGTGGGGGAGTCCAGATGAGCTGTTGTTAGGTGCCCCCGACTGGATCTTCCCATTCAAAGGCAAAGATGGGCTGTGACGCTGGGGCGAGGCATACGCAGAAGAAGGCATCCCTGAGATCTAGGCGAGTATAAACTTTAGTCCTCGGCGGGAGGAGACTAAATAAGGTGTAGGGGTTTGGAACAGTGGGGTGTAAAGTCACAGTAGTCTGGTTGACTAGCCTGAGATCTTGTACAGGCCTATAGTCCTGTCGTTCTTCCTTTTTGACTGGCAGGATCGGCGTATTCCAAGCTGACTGGTACTCTACTAGAATGCCTGCTTGTTTCAACCTATTGATGTGGGGCAGTATGCCGGCCTGGGCCTCTATCGGTAGCAGGTACTGGCGCTTTCTAACCTGGATGGTGCCTGGTTTGAGTTCTGTTATCACTGGGGTGTGATGTTTAGCCAGGCTGGGGGGAGGGGGGCTTGTCTTCCGCCCAGACCTCAGGGAATAATTGCGTTAGCTCCCTCATGCTCTTTTGGCCCACCTGGTTCTTCCTTCGGAGGCTCATGCAACCTCCACTCATCTTGGGGGGGTATTGAGAGAGAAAGCAAATAAGTCATAGTGCCCATCTGGAAGGTGGGCCTCTCCTCAGGGGAGAAAGTCACTTGTGCTCCTAGCTTGGAGAACAGGTCTCTTCCCAGCAGGGGTACTGGGCACTCAGGAATGTAGAGGAATCCGTGAATCACTTGGTGCCCCCCCATCTGACATTTTCTGGGCTGGCAAAACGGTTTAATCATCTCTTCTCCCGATACCCCAGTTACAGCGGTAGTCTTTCTGGACAGTGGTGCCACAGGTTTTGTTACTACTGACAGTTCTGCTCCTGTATCCACCATGAAGTCAATGTTTTGGTCCCCCACTTTTAAGGTTACCATGAGCTCTCAGGGACCTGAAATCTCTGAGCCCCGGCAGCCCTAGTTAATTTCCAAGTAATTTTAATTTCCAGCAAGCCCCAGAAGTGCAGGAGCTTCCTCTTCCTTCCTTGCCTTAGGGCATTCATTCTTCCAGTGGCCAAAACCTCGGCACCCGGCACACTGGTTTGGCTGTGACGGGGCCCGGGGCCCTGGGCCTCCGTTGGGACTGGTTGAAGGACTGTCCTGTTCCTGGGGGGCAGAGGAGGTTTTCCGCCAGAGATAGACTTTCCCAGAGCAGGAGCTAGCATTGCAAATCTCTTATCTGTTCTCTTTCTTTCCCTCCGGCTCTCTGACAGAGCGCAGTCTCTGCTTAATTCCAACATCTCCCTTCCCTTCCTGTCAGTACTCGCCGGGAGAGGTGGGTATTGCTTGGGCGGTTCGGCTTGAGCCGGATCCTGGAAGTGTTGGCCAGAGGCTTCTGCCACCGGGATCGGAGCCCGCCGAGGTGGCGGCTCTACGACCTCCTCCGGGAGAGCTGGCGGAGGAGCAGCGGCTGCTGCAGGAACTTCCTGGCCCTGGATCGGGCATTAAGGCAGCCTCTGGTCCTGGTGGAGCACTGGGCCGGCAGGCACGTCATCATCCAGTATGGGGTAGGGGTCAGGTCATCCCCGTCCAAATCCTGCCAGATCCCAGAGGGAGAAGGGGGATCGGCGTGTCTTCACCTGCCAGTCAGCACTACCGAACCAGAACACCACGTGGTCTAAGACTGTTTTTCTCCCTTAAAGTCTATTCTGCCTTGGTGGGCTTGATCAGGTGTGGATGAAAACATAGATGGGTTAAATATCCCACGTCCCAGGCCGTCTCTCCGGAAAAGCCAATTCATACTCACTTATGTATCCCCCTCCTTCTAGCCTGACAATTCCAAGGGGGTCAAGAATTTCACAGCAGACAGGACACCTCCTGGGGCAGGGCAGAATATGAGCATACAAGGACCAGTTTCCTATCCTAAAAATCCCCTGGCGATCGCTGGTAATAATTTTCCCTGAGACAGCATGGACACACCTTCCTAAGCCCTAGCGCGCTCGTCGACCTGTGTACCAAGCAATCGCCGCCGGCCTATTCCAGGCTCCTGTGGGTCCATGCTCCTTCTAGTCCCTCCCAGGGGGGTGATCAGGCCCCCTCTCCCACCCTGCCGGGTGGCTTCCTCCTCCCCTGAGTGCTCAGTTCCCCTGCTACCGTCCACCACCTGCTAACGTGAAAGGTCCGGGCGTTGAGAAGCAGAATCCTTCCAGAAGGGCGAGGCGCCTTCCCCCCTCTGGAAGATTCAAGTCACAAGGCCTCAGAGTAGTCCCAAATGGGACTTGTCTCCTTAAAGTGAGGAGTTTCCCGGCCCATGCACCAAATGTTGTAGCCACGCGTTCTGGGAAATAAACTCACTCAGAAGGACAATGCAGATAGTGGAGTGCAGTTTATTACACCGGCGGGCCCAAGGCAGAGTCTCCTCTTAGCCAAGGACCCCGACCAGTTTTTGGGAAAACCTTATATACCCTAAGTGTACTTGCTCAAACCCACCTCCCCAAATTCCTTGAAACTAGTCTGGACAAGGTAAAAGAGAGATTCGATCAAAGTTAACCCATGATTCATGTGTCACAAGACTAGATAAACAGTGGATGCTTATCAACAGGCCTGTGGTCATATCCTGATAAACATAGTGGAATCTACCACTTTGTTCTGTTACAGAGACAATTAGCATATTCTTTTAGGCAACGATCGTCCAAGTACAAGTCCTGAGGCTCTTTTATCCGGGGGGTCCGGTTTCCCATTGGTATGCCCTTTCTATAGACACCGGGCCCAAAGTTCAGAGTCCACTGGAGGATGACCATGCGTGTAGCCTGACGCTCGCAGCCTGGCCTACGACGGAGCCCAGCTCTGCCTGCTTCCGCCTTCAGGGGCACACGGGCTGAGTAGCACCATGGCACATGGGATCTTCTCTGACCAGGGATCGAACCCGTGTCTCCTGTATTGGCAGGCGGATTCTTTACCATTGAGCCACGATGGAAGCCCAGCGTTGTTGATTTTTAACTGAAAGTTTGGCCAACTTGAACAAAGCTCAGTGGAGCTGTGTGTGTGTGTGTGTGTGTGTTTGTGTGTATTGAGGGGACTGTTTGCTGAGGCCCTGAACCATACCTGTCCTTTGCATCACGCAGAGGACCAGCTCTTGCCACGCAGGATCTCAGTGGACTACCTGGGACCCTCCTGGATCCCCGGCTCCCCCATCTTTCACGTCTCGTTGTCTCTCTTTCATCCTCCGCTTGTCGACTGCCTGCGCTCTTTCCAAACAGGAGTCAGCATCACTATAGAAGAATCTGGTCCCCTAGTCGTAGCCTCAGGTATTGACTGAGTGTCACCGCACCCAGCTTTTGCCAGGCTTCTTTCACGATCTACTGGCAAGAGCTGGGGGTGAGAGAGGTCACCCTCTCTGACCCATTGGGTCTGAGGGGAAGGCGTGCAGGATGGCGGGGGCGGCTGACATCCAGGTTGCTATTGCTTCTCTGCTAAAGTATCCAAAATCATATACCGCACTCACACCAGGATTGGCTTCCCTCCAAACACTCACTTCCCGTCTACACCCTAATGTTCCATTCCATTCCGTGCACCTCTGATCCTCTCCCTTGCCCATGGCTTACCCTCGTCTGCCTGCCCCTTGTCCTGGGTTATGTCATGACGACTTCCGCTTATCCTCTTGGGACTGCCTGTCAAGGGCCGCAAGAATGTAGGGGGCAGGCTGGAGTGGGCAGGCCCCCGTGGTTCACATACCGAAGCTTGGAAAAGTTTAGTTTTTAATTTATAGTTGATTTACAATGTTGTGTTAATTTCTACTATACAGCATGGTGATTCAGTCACACACACACATACACACATTCTTTTTCATATTCTTTTCCATTAGGGCTTATCATAGGGTATTGAATATAGTTCCCTGTGCTATAGAGTAGGACCTTGTTTTTCACTCGTTCTCTATGGAATAGTTTGCAACTGCTGACCCCAAATTCCCTGTCCCTCCCCCATCCCTCTCCCCCCCTTGGCAACCCCAAGTGTGTTCTCTGTATCTGTGAGCCTGTTCCCTGTGGCTGTGAATCTGTTTCTGTTTTGTTGATAAATTTATCACATGAAAGTGATATCTATCACATGGTGTTTGTCTTTCTTATTCTAACTTATTAATATGACAATCTCTACATCCAACCACGTTGCTGCAAGTGGTATTATTTCATTATTTTTTATGACTAATATTCCATATAATATATATTATCAAATCTTATAACCACATGTTATATTCCATATAGTATATACTATCATATATTTATGTATGTATACACCACATCTTCTTTATTCATTCATGTGTTGATGGGCATTTAGTCTGTTTCCATGTCTTGGCTGTTGTAAATAGTGCTGTAGTGAACACAGGGATGCATGTATCTTTTCGAATTATAGTTTTCTCGAGACCCACACCCAGGAGTGGGTCGCAGGATCATATGGCAACTCTGTGTTTAGTTGGAGAAGATTAACTCCTGTAATCAGGAGGGCTTTAGGGACTCCCTTGCAAGTCACTCACAGTCAAGATGCTCCCCTAAGTGGGAGGGAACAGGCCGTGCCAGTTACTAAGCTCCATTGTGTCTCAACTTCCAACCCTCCTTTTAAAGTCGGCTCTGTGCTACGGGGGTGGCGTCACAGCTGGTCCACAGAGAGCCCTGTGGGGAGGGGTGTCACCCGGGGGGTACTGTCACCTTCATTCCAGTCCCCTGTGGTGGTCGTGGAAGCCCAGCCCGAGCCCAGAACCCCCAGCCCGATTACGATGCTGGAACGACTCCCATTCTCTTCCCACCAGTTCACTGTGGCCTTTATCTTCAGGGCCGTCTCTGACCTTCTTTCTGTTTGGCCCCACCTGAACCCCGAGGGGTGGTCCTCTGAGTATGCTCCACTGTGATTTTTAAATTTTTTAATTAAAAAAAATATTTAGCAGGCAAACTCAAAGATCTGTAGTACAAAATATACTTCTTAAAAAAAAAAAACTTTTGTACTTTTGAAATAGAGATTCACAAGACCCTGCAAAAACGGATCAGAGGGGACAGAGCGGTCCAGTGGACCCTTTGCCTAGTCTCCCAGAATAGTTACATATATTTAAATGTCATTCAACATTTGACATTCAGGACTTCCCTGGTGGCTCAGTGGTAAATAATTCACCTGCCAGTGCAGGAGACATGGGTTCAATCCCTGGGTGAGGAAGGTCCCCTGGAGAAGGCAATGGCAACCCACACCAGTATTCTTGCCTGGGAAAGCCCATGGACAGAGGAGCCTGGCGGGCTAGGAGTCTGTGGGGTCGCAGAGAGTCAGACACGACTGAGTGGCTAAGCGACAGCAATTCAGCACGCCAGGACGTTGACTTTGGTGTGTGTGTGTCTGTGCGATTTTATCATGTGTGCACATTTGTAAATGTACTTGCAAGGGGTCATGTGGCAGTTCCCACACCTGTGGGCCTCCAAAAACCTGGCCCCCGTGGGCTTGCACACGGGCCCCCAGAGGCCGAGGATGCTGGAGCAGGATCAGGTGGTCCTCTGTGGGTGGTAGCACTGAGCCTGGTGAATGTCCTGGGGTGGGTATGGTGGGGGGCGCGGCTCGGAGAAAAGGGTGGGGCTGCTCCTGGGGGCCGTGGCTGCCCAGCGGGGAGGGGAGACTTGGAGGGAAGCTGGGTTTGCTGGGGAGATGTAGGAACCGAAACAGTGTCAGTAGTTGAGGCTCCATGTGGGCACTGGCTGAGCAGTTGAAAATCATCGAGCTTTCGCTCCCGGCCCAGCCCTCTGCTGGGTGCTGGGGACACAATGGTGAGCAGACCCTTGTCCGGTTCCCCAAGGGCTCAGAGTCCAGTGGGTAAATAGGCACACATGAATGACATCAAAATAATAGAAGTCTTAATTATACCAACTGACCCTTACTGGGTGCTTACTGTGTAGCTGATGTCAATTATCTTATAATCTTGCCTCCCTGTGAGGTCAAACCTATTATCACCCTACTTTGTGGATGAGGAAACACTGGTCTGGCAGGTTAGGTCACTTGTCCCCGGCTGCTCAGCTGCTGCACGGTGGAGCCCAGGGCCAGGGCAGGCAGATTGTGAAGGCAGCTGTGTGAAGGCCGTGGGAACACAGAGAGGAGAGAGCGTTGCAGGGATATGGGCAGTGTCTGCAGGCGTTTGGGGCTGTGATGACTAGGGTGTGTCTGTGTGTATGCACATGCGTGCGGGTGTGTGTGTATGTGTGTGCTGCTGGCATCTAGCAGGTAGGGGCCAAGGTTGCTGGTAGTCTACTATACACAGGATATGGAACGAAAAAGTGTGAACGTGTTAGTCCCTCAGTGGTGTCTGACGCTTTGCAACCCCATGGACTGTAGCCTGACAGGCTTCTCTGTCCATGGGCTTCTCCAGACAGGAATACTGGAGTGGGTTGCCGTACCTTCCTCCAGGGGAATCTTCCCTTCCCAGGGATCGAACCCAGGTCTCCTGTATTGCAGGCAGATTCCTTACCGTCTGAGCCACCAGGGAAGCCCCCGGTCCCCAGAGGCAATAGTGGTGAGGCTGAGAACCCCTGGTGAGAGCGTCTGGAGGAGACGCTGTCAGGACAGGCTGGCTGGGCCCAGGGGTGGGAAGGTGGCTGCTGGTTTGACTTTTTGTGACCCCGTGGACTATAAGACACCAGGCTCCATAGAGTTCTCCAGGCAAGAATACTGGAGTGGGTTGCCATTTCCGTTTCCACATCCTATACTTTTTTTTAAAAAAAAGAAAAATTTGGCTGTGCCAGGTCTTAGTTGCAGAATGTGAGATCTTTAGTTGCTACATGTGGGATCTAATTCCCTAACCAGGGATGAACCTAGGCCCCCTGCACTGGGAGCAAGAAGTCTCAGCCACGGGACCAGCAAGTACGTCCCCAGGTGTCCTATACTTTACTTGACAAACCTAAAGCGGGGAAGACCCCAGCCCACAGTCCCTCCGGCCTGAGGGATGCTGCCTCTGGGACAACCCCCAGCCCCTCCTCCTCACGCTGCCCACCCTGTGGCCCTCTTCTCCTGTTCCCACCTCCGGAGTGACCCGCGCCCCCCAGGCCTTGAGCTGGAGACTTGGCTCCTGTCTCGATTGCCTCCTCCTCCTCCTCATCCTTGCCCCAGATCCCTCCTTCCGCCCCTGCCCTCTGGCCCTCACCTCTCTCAGTGGCCACACCTCCAGCCTCCAGCCTGGCACCTGCCTCATCCTGCCCCTTCCCTTCTGATCCAGTAAGTGATCTATTTGAAGCCCAACTGTGTCCTAATCTCATAATAACGGTTTTCAATCCTGCAAAGTATTGTTTGCTTAAGAATTAAAAGAGGAAAATATTAGAGGACACATAAAGAGATAGAGGACCTCCCTCACCTCCCAGGAGGAAAATGGGGCAACTGGCAGGTGGGGTAGGAAGAAGATCCCCCACCCCCACCCTGCGTACTTTTTGAATTATGCAAACATATTACCTGTTCAAAAAATAAAATATTTTAAAAAGTACCAAGTTAGAGAACTACCTTTGGCTGCTGGTGGAGGTCTGAGGATGCTTAATGAATAAACAACTAAATGAAGGAATGAGAGATCTGGGGAGGGGCTCCGATTTATTTTCATTTTTATTTATTTGTTTTTGGCTGCCCTGGGCCTGCGCTGTTGCTCATGGGCTTTCTCTAGTTGTGGTGAGCCGGGGCTACTCTTCGTTACGGTACTCGGGCTTCTTGCTGCGGTGGCTTCTCCCGCTGTGGAGCACCAGCTTTAGGCGCGTGGGCTCCAGTAGTTGCCACTCAAGGGCTCCAGGGTGTGGTGGGTCCCCCAGCTGTCGCTGAGAGGAGATGTCGAGAGGAATTATACTGACGTCTACCCCACATTCACTCTGGCCACTTGAGGAGCCTGAGTGAGGCTGAGAGATGTAGGTTCTTAAGTCTGCCTGAGGGTCATAGAGGGTAGTGATATCAAGAAGTTTCTGGAACTTTCTCTGGGTCTGGATGGGTGATCATCTTGGGCGAGGCCTGTAAATAATCTTTTGTAGCAGGACCGTCTGTAACGCATGGCCCTGTCCCCCGGCCCTTTGTCATCAAAGGGCACGTGATACACGCCAAGCCCAGTGTCCAGTCTCTCTCCTCCTCCCAAGCCCACCGTGCTCCCTCTCGTTCTGGAAAGAACATCTAGATGGGAGGGAGAATTCCAGTGTATAGAAATAGCCTCAGATCTGGGTTTCTTTTCCTTTCTTTTTTAACGTGGACCATTTTTAAAGTCTTTATTGAATTTGTTACAATTCTGCCTCTGCTGGGAAGCAGTGGGGTCTTAGCTCCCCAACCAGGGATGGAACCCAAACCCGAACCCCCTCATTAGGAGGTGAAGTCTCAGCCCTGGACCACCAAGGAAGTTCCCCCAGATCTGTTCTTATTCTTGCAAAAAGGCAGGTCACACAGATTCCGGAAGCCTATGCTGAGTCACAAACCACATGTTACACACATGCTGGCCCCTGCCCCCAATTCTCTGGTCTGGGTATGTGGCTGAGAACCTGGCCCTGCAGGCCCCTGAGGTCAAGTTCCTACCACGCTCAGTATGGTTCAGGCCCCAGGCTGTTTCTGGCTCAAAGCATGATCAGCTGCTAGTCTGAGCAGAGATGTAGAGCTCGGGCCAAAAGGAAGGGCAAGAAGGAAGAGCAGATTGCTGAGTGCAGCTAACATTTCTTGAAGCAAAAAGCAATGCAGACAAGCTCGGCCTCACACAGAAGTGTGAGGAAGGAAAGCAGTTAAAAACAGTCACGGACTTCCCTTGTGGTGCCAATGCAGGGGACACAGGTTCGATCCCTGGTCCGGGAAGATCCCATATACCCAGGGTCAACTAAGCCCGTGTGTCACGACTGCTGAAGCCCGCATACCCTAGAGCCTGTGCTCGGGAACAAGAGAAGCCACCCTCGAGAAAGTCCGTGAGCTGCCAAAAAGTAATTAATAATTAAATTAAAAACAAAACAACAACAACAGCAAAAGCCCAGTTGCTTTTTTCCAGTTACAGAACCGTGAGGCTCAAAATACACTTGCAAGCCTTGGGCAGAGGCGGGCTGGCCTCTGAGGAGGCCCTGGCAGATCCTGGCAACTGCTCCTTTGTGAACCAACTGTTTGGTCCTTTTTTTTTTTTTTTTTAATAATTGATTATATTTTACTTTAAAAAAAATATTTTTTATTTATTTGACTGTGCTGTGCGGCATTTAGGGATCCATGACTGAGGACTGCACCCATGGCCCCTGCAGCCTGCAGCCTTAACCACTGGATCACCAGGGAAATTACCTGCTCTGCTGTGTTTATGGTGCTCACAGTGACTGGCATTGGGACACCCTTCACATCCTCAAGGAAATAGGCAGGCAGCATCTTCAATAAAATTAGCCAAGTCTTCTGACTTTTGGATAAACTATTGGAAGAGGCTGAGGTTGGGTGTGTTAATTTGCATATATCTGCATGAGGAACACTTTGGCGCCTCTTTTACATTCAGAATGACTGCTCATCTTGGCGTCAGGGAGCTGCTGCAGCTGCTGGCTACCAGCTTCAGAGACGCCCACGTAGGGTCATGCCAAAGAGTCACCCCTAGGAAGAAGTTAACTCTACCCTGGGTGCCACCTTCAGGGACGGTTCAGAAGATGGCCTTTCTTCCTCCCTAGACTTCCCTCACTGCGGGGGGCTCAGGATGCAAAGCAGTGTCCTGAAGGTGCAGATGTTTCCACGATGAACACTCACGAAATAATTGCCATCGGATGCCTGGAGCTTTGCCTTCGGTGCGTCCAGTCCTCCAGCGGCCCTCTCAGACTTACTGGCCTCCCGCCCCCAAACGCTTTGCAGCATCATGCTGAGTGGATGCAGTTGCTTTTTTTTTTTTTAAAAAAAAGATTATTTATTTGGTTGCATCAGGTCTTAGGGGCTTCCCAGGTGGCGCTAGTGGTAAAGAACCTGCCTGCCAGTGCAGGAGACAAGAGATGCGGGTTCCATTGCTGAGTCGGGAAGATCCCCTGGAGGAGGGCATGGCGACCCACTCCAGTATTCTTGCCTGGAGTATCCCACGGACAGAGGAGCCTGGCGGGCTACAGTCCATGGGGTCGCAAAGAGTCAGTATGGACCAACGAATCGACGTAGCTCGCTCACGCACGCACACACACGCGCGCCAGGTCTTAGCTGCGGCACCCAGCCGCAGGATTTTTCTCTGTGGCTCACTGGCTGTTCACTGCAGCGCATGAGCTTCTCTGGTTGTGCTGCGGACTCTTGAGTGTGCAGACTCAGTAGTTGTGGGATTAGCTGCCTCCAGGCATGTGGGATCTTAGTTCCCCAACCAGAGATCGAACCCGCGTCCCCGGCATTGGCAGGCAGATTCTTAACCACCGGACCTCCAGGGAAGTCCCAGGATGGGGTTGCTGTCCTAGATCCCTGAGAGCTGATGGTCAAGGCCGATGAGCTGGGGGTGGAAGGCAGGAAGGCCCTGGAAAGGCAGGGTCTGGGGAAGGAGGGTCTTTTCGAGGCTCCAGTGGTCCAGCTTTGCTTGCCTGTGATGTGGACCCCACCCCGCTTCTGGCTCCCTCCTCCAGGTATGCACGTCCTTCACTGCGGAGTACGCCAAGTATGGACACGTGAAGATGCACCATGGCTACACCAACGTGCTGGGCCTGGGGGACTCAAGCACGTGGAGGCTGCCTTGCCTCAACCGCTATGTCTACATGTTCCTCGCTCCTTTCTTGATCCCCATCATAACCCCGCTGGTGGCTGTGGGTGAGTAAGCCAGGGCCGTGCCCTGCAAAGACCTGGTCCCCCCCCCCCACGCCCCTTCCCTTCCCCCCTCTCCTGGCTTCGTGGAGGCGTCATGAAGGAAGCTAGGAGCCCCGAGTTGAGACCAGACAGAAATGTTCTGAGACACCCAAGCAGGGTGGACAGAACTTTGGAGCTGGGACCAAGTCTGCGTCTGCCGGTTACTGGGGGGTGATGACCACAGGCAGGTAACTTAACGTCTCTGAACTTCAGGTTCTTACCTGCTCCTCAAGGATGGTGCGAAAGCATAACGAGGTCGTAGATGATGTAATAGTGTTTTGTAAAGGCCTCACTCTGTTGTAGGTTATAATTGTTAGTCTCATAGGGGCAATTTTGTTAGGTGGAAGGAGCAGGGCCCTAAGGGGCTAAGGGCTCAAGCCCCATGCCATCACTTATTATTAGTATCAGACTGACCTCGTTCAGGTTGCTTAATGCTCTGTTTTCTATTCTAAAAATGGGTGAAAGAAAAAAAAAAAAGGGAATTCCTTGGTGGTCCAGTGGTTAGGACTTGGCACTTTCACTACTGGGGCCTGGGTTTGATCCCTGGTCGGGGAACTAAGATCCTGCAAGCCACACAGTGCAGCCAAAGGGGGAAAGAAAAGAGAATGAACCTACTTTTCAGGGCTGTCACTACCTCCGTCACCTGAGTTTGCACCACTCAGCCACCAGGGAGCCTGCATATGTTGGATCGGAACCTTGCCAACCCCCTCTCCCCCAATCTCTCGCCCGTTCTGGCAGAGCGGCTGAGAGAGGTGGAGCTCAGGACGGCCCTGCGGACTCTGGGCCTGATCTCCCTGGGCCTTTATTCTCAATACTGGCTGCTCCTGAACGTGTCTGGCTTCCGGAGCCCCAGCTCGGCCCTGGCCTGCATGCTCATCACCAGGTCCCTGCTGGCCCACCCTTATCTCCACGTCAACATCTTCCAGGTGAGGCTCCCCTCCCCTGCCCACTGGGGAGGGGGGCGTGGGGACCAGCCTCCGGGGGGCCTGGCTGCAGCTGGACTCTAGATTCTAGGGAGAGAGAGGCCACCAGGTGAAGTGCCTCCCTACCCTTAGCCTCTGCCCTTCTCCCTAAGGGTTATCACAGAGGGTTTTGGTCTCAGGTAAGGAGTTTACTGCCCTTCAACACTGGCTGCCATTTGAGCATGAATGGGAGATTTATTAAGCAGCTTCTGTGCAAAGGTGGCACTAGTGGGAAAGAACCCACCAGCCAATGCAGGCGACGTGAGAGACCCGGGTTCGGCCCCTGCGTTGGGAAGATCCCCTGGAGGAGAGCATGGCAATCTGTCCCAGTACTCTTGCCTGGAGAATCCCATAGACAGAGGTGCCTGGTGGGCTACAGTCCATAGGGGTGCAAAGAGTCGGACACGACTGAAGTGACCTTGCACGCACATGTGCAAAGTTTACTTGATTAAGCTCCTTAGGGACACAAGTGAATAGGACCCCAGCTCCTAGCCTCAGGGCTCTTACTGTGATGAGCCTGAGAGAAGTGAAACAAGGGCCATCACAGAGATCCCAGCGGGCATGTGTCTAGGTAAGATGCTGGGGGAGCTGGAGATGGGAGGTCTTTGTGGGAGGCCGGCAGCTCAGCGCTCAGTTCTGGGGCTACTTCCGTGGGGACGGTCCCCTCTCTGCTCCCTGGACCAGTGAGGATCCCAACCTAGCACTTACCACACAGCCATTATGACTTAATCCCAGGATGCAGTCCCATAGTTGTGTTCCCTCCGCTTGTCCTGTGAGACCGGAAGTTCCCATTCACTTCCACATCCTCTAGACTGAGGACAACGCCTCGCAGTGGAGGCGTTTCTTGAACCATGAGCAGGATTTTGATTGTTGAAAAGAGAGCAGAGAAGGGTCTGTTTGGGATGAAGCGAAGGCACAGGGATGTGACGGACAGTGGGGGGCAGCCGTGGACTCAGAGGACCACGGGGTCAGAGGGGCACCCAGACTCCCATTCACTGCGCTGACGGGGGGCGTGGTCCAGGGATGGGCGAGGCTTGGCACAGGGTATAGACAGGGTCCTGCCAGAGCAGGAGGTGAGACGGACACAAGGACCCACGGGGCCCCCCGGGAGCCGGCTGAGGATGCCGGGGCAGGGTGGGGACGCACGGGTCTGCCCGGCCCTGCCCCTGGGCCTGACCCTCCTGTCTATCTCAGCACATCGGGCTGCCCATGTTCTCCCCCGACAAGAAGCCCCGACGGATCCACATGATGAGCCTGGGGGTGCTTAACCTGCCCCGGCTGCCCGTGCTGGACTGGGCGTTCGGCCACTCTCTCATCAGCTGCCACGTGGAACACCACCTCTTCCCCAGGCTCTCCGACAACATGTGCCTGAAGGTAGGTGAGGGTGGGGCTGGAGGGGCTTGGATGAGGGAGCTGCCTGAGGGTGGAGGGGGAGTCCCCTTCAGGGCTCTCTGACCAACTGACCTGGCCAGAATTTCCCAGGAAGGGGCCGCTCAGGGAACAAGTAGCAGTGTGGCTTTTGATCAGAAACACTTGGGTTTCTGACCCAGCAGTGTGACTCTGGACAAGTTAACTGAATACCTCTGAGCCTCAGCTTCCGCATCTGTAAAATGGGACTAAGCTGTGCCTGAGCTTCCCTGGTACCTCAGACAGTAAAGAATCTGCCTGCAATGCAGGAAACCTGGGTTCAATCCCAGGGTTGGGAAGATCCCCTGGAGAAGGGAATGGCTACTCACTCCAGTATTCTTGTCTGGAGAATCCCATGGACAGAGGAGCCTGGCGGGCTGCAGTCCATGGAGTTGCAAAGAGTCAGACACGACTGAGCAACTAACACTTTCAAGCAGTGCTTACGTTGACAGGTTTTGAAGATAATGGAGAAATGGACCTGAAATGTCAGGCACCTGTATGCTTGGTGAAAGGGAGAGATGGCGTTTATCCCCCTATGCTAAGGAGGACTGTCAGAGAGTCAGGGTCCCCGGACAAGAATGCTGGGGATGAAAACTCCCCTTTCCCTTGCCTGCTGGAAACGCAGGAGTTCTCCCAGCCCCTCAGCTCCTCCCCAGCATCATGGGACCAAGCAGACGGGAGCTGGGGGCTGGGAGAGGAAAGTCCCCATGAGGATGCGCCTACCTGCAGCGTCTCCTCCCGCCCACCTTCTGGCAGGTGAAGCCCGTGGTGTCCCGGTTCCTCCACGAGAAGCAGCTGCCATACAACGAGGATTCCTACCTGGCTCGCTTCCGTCTGTTTCTCCAACGCTATGAGGAATTCATGGTGCAGACCCCTCCCATCACAGAGCTGGTGGGGCTGCAGTGAGGGGCGGGCCAGCCAGGCCACCTCGCTGTCCTTCCCGGGGGCCCAGCCCTGGCGCTCCTGCCTCTGCTGGCCACCCCTGGGGCGGGGAGGGCGCCGGCCCCCACCCAGGGGCTGTGCTTCGCTCCATTGGAGTGTGGAGGTGCGGGTGGATAGTGAGGCGGGGAGCTCACGCCGGGGGTTCTGGGGGTCACCTGCTCTACTTGCTCTTCTGGGTTTCGAGGAATAAAGGTGGCTGGGCATTCTGCTCAGTCTGGACCTCAGCCAGCTTCATCTCAGGACTAAACAGCTGGATTCCTTCCTGCTTTCGCTCTGAGCCTTGGGAGGGCTAGTGGACAGGGGTATGGAGAGGCTCTAGGTTGGGGGCAGGCCGGGAGGGGCACCAAGAGAGAGGGGTCCACCTGCCGCCTGGCGAGGGCCTCCCTGGTGCCAGGGAGCTCTGGACTTGGCCACTCCTCCTTCCTGTGCCATTTGAGGTTCTGGCCCCGAAGGAGCTCTCTCTCCAGGGACCACAGGGAGAGGTTACCTCCGGCAGACTTTCCTAGTATCTCAGCCAGGAAACCTGTGCAAGACCCTGGGCTCAGCAGCTCCCGAGACCCACAGCATCTGTGAGATCAAAGTGTGTGTTTTGTGGGGAAGGCTCCAGGGCAGATGAGGATAGCAAGGGGGTAAGTAGCTTTGAGCGGGACCTTGGCTAGCTCTCCAAGTCAGCATTGCTTGTGATGTTTGCAAGGGGTGGAGGAATTCTCAACTGGGGGAGAGAGAAAATGACTGGGAGGGTAGCTGAGGCTGGAGAGGGGTTATGGGAACAGGCGCTGGAGGTCAGATGGCCTTGGAGAGGAGAGGAAGGAGGGGGAGAGGGATGGGGGTTCAGACACAAGAGCTGGGAGTCAAGGGCTACGCTTAGCTGTGAAAGGAATGTCTGCAGCCTGGGAGTGAGGCGGAGATATAAGGGAGTGACTGATGCCAGCCAGAACAAGAGCCTAGGTAGTGGGGATGCCACTGAGATCCAGCCCAAAGCGGGCGGCCTGGAGAGAGCAAGCTGGGAGCAGCGCTGCCTGGAGGCTGGATGAGAAAGTGGGAGGCAGGGCCCAGCTGGAGGCTGAGGGAGAGTCAGAGAAGGAGGCCGGGCCTCTGATAGGAGGCCAGAGCAGTGAAATTTAAAACAGCTTTCTCACTTTGGCACTGTGATGCTTTGGCCAGCTAATTCTTTGTCGCTGGGGACTGTCCTGTGCATTGTAGGGTGTTTAGTCACATCTCTAGCTTCTATCCACTAGGATGCCAAGTTGTGATAATCAAAAACGTCTCCAGACATTGCCAAATGTCTCCTGGTTGGGGGGCAGGTGGCAAAAACCCTCTCTGGTTGAGGACACACAAGTCTATCCTAAGTGCATGATCACCTTGTTTTTCAGTGAAGTCCTTGGACGAGGTGAAGGACATGCTGATCCTGATAAAGGGAAGGCTGAATGCCAGCACGTGGGGTGGGTGGAGGGGAGAGGAGCAGGCGAAGGCGTTCTCTGAGCCTGGTCTCGTGAGAGCACCGGTCTCTGGTGTGGCCTTAGGCGGCTCTGCTGAGTAGCTCCCACTTGCCTGGCCAGGTCCACTCCCCTCTCCTCCACCCTGCCCGTCTCTCTGGAAGCCCACAGCTCCTGGCCAGTGCCCTCTCCTCCTGCTGCAGCTCTTGCTGCTTCCGGAACAGCTCCTTCTTTTTGCTCCTTCAGGGCCTAGGGTGAAAGTGGCTTCCAGCTGTTGATTGTCCCCCCCATGGGGTGGGGGGGCGCTTCACCACATCCTTCATCCTGCCACACCTCTGCACAAAGTTTCTTCATTAAACTCTCTTCACTCAGCCCCTCTGAGCATGCCATCTGGTTCCTGCTGGGAGGCTGACTGATAGAGCAGTTTGGATCCAAGCAGCCCTCTTGGAAGGAGGCGGGCTTGGCAGCCTCCCCCGCCTACTGCTCTGCTATACGTTATTGATGCTCTTTTGAAATGCATTAGCAACTCAGAAATGGCCTTAAGGTCTGGGAATGTGATTAATCAAACTGCTAATTCTCCACATGAAAAATGCAACATCAGAAAAGGCCCCTTGCACCTCCAGGCCTCCTGGCTAATGATTAAAACCATCCTAATACAACCAGTGACTCAGTGTTATTGTTCTGGGCCTGAGTGGGGAACGGGCTGAAGTTGGAGGCCCTGGTACCAGACCTGGCTACACAGCAGGCCCCCAAGAACGCTCTGTCACTTTGAGGCTTGATTGTCTGTTACTCTGGGATTGTGACTGGGATTGACTGGGCCTTGAGAAATGAGGGGAGATGACAAGAGTGAAGGAAGCCCTTTGAGGGCTCTGCAGAGACCTAAGGTCTAATTTACAGAGACACACTGGAGGGGATGATATTTATGATGATGTTAGCTATCATCAGTTCAGAACTTATGGCACATTTTCAACCTGTGCTATCTAACTTAAAAATTATTTATTAGGCTTTGCTGGGTCTTAGTTGCAGCATGTGAGATCTAGTTTCCTGACCAGGGATCAAACCCTGGCCCCTGCATTGGGAACTCAGAGTCTTAGCCACTGGACCACCAGAGAAGTTCCTATGCTATCTAACTTTAATCTTTACAAGAAATTGTTACTATTTCCCCCTCATATTGTGAAGATAAGCCTTAGAGAGATTAAACTTATCAATGTCATATAGCTTGTACATGGAGGAAGAAAGATTCAAACCTGTTGTATCCAACTCCAGAATTCCTGCTCTTAACCACCAGAGATACCACCTCTGGGTAGGGAGCAGTCTAGGGCTTTCTAGGGTGTCTATCCTCAATCTCCATCTCTTCCTCCCATGTGAGAGGATAATAAATGGAATGTTAAGAGAAACTCTTCATGTACATCCATTATGTGCCTGGCAGTGTGCAAACTCTGGGGATACAAAAGTGTGATTGGGCCCCAGTCTGCTGGAGCTTATTGTCTAGTGCAGGAATCGAGAAACCTTTTCAGTAAAATGTTAGATGGTAAATATTTGGGGCTTCGTGGATGATATGGTTTCTGTCACAACTACTCAACTGTGCCATCAAAATACAAAAACAGCCAGAGACAATATGTAAAGAAATGAACATCACTGTGTTCTGTTTTTTGCCATGCTGTGAGACTTGTGGGATCTTAGTTCCCCAACCAGGTATCAAACATGGGTCCTGGCAGTCTTAGCACTGAGTCCTAATCACTGGACTGCCAGGGAAGTCCCTAAATTAAAAAAAAAAAAACTTTATGTAATTTTCACATGTCACAGAATATTATTCTCTAGTTTTAGAAAAACCATTTAAGAATGTAAGTCATGAACTTGTGGGTTATACAATACAAAGACAGGTGGTGAGAGGAATTTGCGCTACAAACCGTAGCTTGCCTACTCCTGGTCTGATGGGAGGAGTACAAAACACAATGACTTATTAGAAATCAGAGCAGTGTTTACTTCTCAGTAAAGGGAAGTAAGTGGAAGGGAAGGGAAGTAAGCAAAGGGAAGGGAAGTGTCTAGAAGGGGCAAAAAGAGCTCCTGTGAGTGCTGGCCAAGTTCTACTTCTTGATCTAAGTCATGGTTACATGGTTACATCTTGTGATGATTCATCAACCAGTACACTTAGGGTTTGTGCAGTTTTCTGTTCATCATACTTTGTAAAGAAAAAAAAAAAGTCTGCCATTCCAGTTCTACAAGGCTCAAGCTATTAGCTACTGCAGTCACTCACCAACAATGTTCCCTGAGGGGAATTCACGATGGGGAAAAACAGGAAGTGTTCCGTGCTTTGTATGTTGTTTTAGTCCCTAAGTTGTGTCTGACTCTTTTGGGACCCCAGGGACTGTAGCCCTCCAGGCTCCTCTGTCCATGGGATCTCCCAGTCAAGAATACTGTAACGGGTTGCCTTTTCCTGCTCCAGGGGATCTTCCTGACCCAAGGATTGAACCCATGTCTCCTGCACTGGCAGGTGGATTCTGTACCACTGATCCACCTGGGAAGCCCTGTGCTTTGGATATACTGGCCCCCAGATAGTTAAGTTATACAATTAAGGAAAAATTCCAGTGACCCCAGATTCTTGCGTCTTCCCATACATGGAAAAGTACTAAAATCATTAACTCAAGATGTCTGTTCTTTGTGGTTAACAGTAATCTTTTTATGCTTGATTGCATGTTATTTCCAGCAAAACAAAAAACAAAAAACAAAAACAAGTTTATAAATATCCTGGCTCCTCCCTTACCTCTTTGAAGCAGTGTCTCAGAGTAACCTGAGAGGCTGTCTTCCTGGGCAACAGTCCTCAGTAAGGTCCCGGAATAAAACTGAACTCACAACGTGTACATTGTGCATTATTCTTTCAGCTGACAATGTCAAATAAAGAGATAACTTAAGAATGATAAAGCAGTTTAATAAGTAATGAGGAGCTGGAGTGTTGAGGGGACAAAAACGGGCGCTAACCCTGCTTGGGAGACGACGGGTCAGGGAAGGCTTCTTCAAGGATGTGCGTGACAGGAGGGCACTTGGGGCGGGGGGTTGGGGGAGGCGGCATCACGAGTATTGGGTCAGATGTCACTAGGGCTGTCATTTAAAATACATTTTGTTAATTATGAATTTTTGGCCTTATTTTCATCTTTTAAAACATTGCATTACAATATTATTACCTCGATTTCTGAGGGTTTGGCGCCCTCTTAAATTTTGCACTCGGGGCCAGTGCAAAATTCGCCTCCGTCTATTCCAGCTTGTTGGATGAGGGTGGGAGATCTGGCTCTGTCCTTCGTACGGAGGGCAAGACCTTCCTGCTGGTCCCTCATCTTTGTAAAGGGAAGGACGGTTACGCAACAAGATCACGGAGGTTAAATTCTTCCTGGCCCGACCAGGGCTCACCTCGTCGGGGTCAGACCATGTACAACGCGCCGTAGAAAGTGGGGTAGCCAGCGTGCCTCGGGAAGACCCTTTTCCCAGACTTCCGAACTTCGTCTTTATGACCCAATGGGCGGGGAGGCGCGCTTGAACCCGGCTTGTGATTGGCTGGGACCGAAGCGAGCCGGGATAGGCTCTCAAAGGGGAACGGCGCCTTGCGTCATCAGCGAGCGACGAGTGCCTCTAGTGGGAGCAGGTAAGTAAACTAAGCTCCTTTCTAATTGGCTCGCTCTTTCAGGAGGGTTGAAACAGCAATGGGGATTTGCTCTCCTCCAAGTCTAGGCTCCAGATAATTGGAGAAAGGGTGAAGAGGGAGAAGTTTAATGCGTCACTTACTGCCCGGAAGCCCTGGGGGGGGCGGGCCTTCAGAGAAAGGGGGTGGGTTGGGGGCGGGCCTTTCCCTGTGGGGAGTTAGGGATAGAGCCGCCACGCCGTGGGGTCCTGGAGCGTGGGAGGCGGGCTTGGGGGCGGGGCCTAACCTGTGGGCGGGGCCAGAGGAAAGCCTGGGGCGGGGCCGCGCCCGTGGGCGGGGCCAGGGAAGGCGGGGGCGGGGCCGGGCCAGGCGCGGGAGTGCGGGGCAGCCGGCAGAGTCTGGTCCCCTGGCTGGTTCCTCTTCCCAGGCATGGCTCCGCGGTGTTGGCGCTGGTGGCCCTGGTCGTCTTGGACTCGGACTTGGCTGCCTTCTTCCAGGAGCACCCAGAGTAGGAGCAGGGCGCCTCTAGGGCTGGGTGGGAGTTCGGGGAGGCCTGCGAGCGATCCCGTGAGAAGTAGGAGCCGAGCTGGGGCAGGGCTGGAGACGGGAGAGGGAGGAGACCAAGGCCGAGACTGGAGGGGTGCACTCATGTAGACGGGGTGGGGGCGGTGTCCAGGGGCAGATGACGGGCTGTGCGGCAAGGTGTGAGGCTGCTGGGGTGAGACAGGGGTCAACAAAGGTTCGCAGGGGGGACCATGATATCCAAAGGTGTGAGAAGGAGTGAATGAGGGGAATAAGGAGGTCTGTGGGGCAGGAGGGAAGTCTGAGGCGAAACAGGCGTCTGTATCGGTGATAGAGGGCTCTGTGGAAGGAGAGGAGTTAGAAGTAGTAAAACGGGGCATTGTGGGGAGATCCACAGGGGCGAGATTGGGTGATACTGGGTCTGTTGGAAGATGTGGTATTCTAGCTGAGTGGGTCGTGAAAACCCAGTAAGAAAATTTAAGTAGGGCAGCTTCAGGGGTGATGGGGAGTGTTGAGTAGGCCCTCTAAAGCAGGCTCTGGATGTGGGTGAGATGGGGGCTCTGGATGGACACACAACCTTTGGGGATTCAGATGGAATAAGGGACCCTGGCAAATGTCGAAGGTTCGAGGAAAAAGAGAAGGAGGATGCATATGAGGGTGAAGGCTGGGAAATTCCGTCTTCTCTTCGATACTTAAGTTGGGATTTGGCATGGGCGAGGGAGTCTTGATCTGACCTTCCGCCCCCATCCCCCCACCCTAGACTTCGGCCAGCACTTCTCTACACAGGAGCAGACCCCCCAGATCTGTGTGGTGGGCAGTGGCCCAGCTGGCTTTTACACAGCCCAGCACCTGCTAAAGGTAAGCCACTTCCCCCTGGTACCTTTTCCCCAAGATTCACCTGCTGCTCCAGTCTTAAGTGCAAGCCCCACTCCTTTGGGTTTTAAAAGCACTCCTGGATTCCTGATGGGGAAGAGGCTTCCAGCCCATCTGGACAGGACACTTTGTACATGCTTTGTCACCTGGGGCTCCCCACTGTAGGTCCTCAGCTTGGAGAGAAGTGTGTTTGCCTCCTGGGTGGTGGTTCGTGGCAGACAGTTGGCTATGCTTTCCTGGCCAAGTACTGCAGGGAGCTTACTCCAGACCTGCAGGATAACTTTATTCTGCCCCTCATCTTCCCTTCTTTCTCCTCTCTCTCCTCTCTGTTCCAATATCCTGCATCTTAAGGCCACCTCCTCTTCTCAAGGCCCTCTGTAACTTTAGGTGCCTCATTGCACTCTCCTTGCCAATAGTTCCAGCCCTATGCCATGCTGTTTTTTTCAGCCTGCTCTCCACTCCCCATCCTACCCCTTCTCCCCACCCCATGGCCAGAGTCTCAAGGTTTACAGTACTAGCCTTGGCGGGCAGGGCCCCAAGGTTGCTGGTTACCCTTGAAACATCGGCAGGCCTTGGTGGGGCAGGAGTCGGGGATGGGAGAGGGATGTGGGAGAGTTCAGCTGACTAAGACATAGGACACTGACCTTGCTGTGGAGAGACAAGAGAACGGATGAATATATTAATTATACACTCTACTTAAAAAGTAGGGTGATCGACCTTCCCAGTTTGTCGGGGATGTGAGGCTTTCAGCCTTAACGCTGGGAGGGTCTTGGGGAGGCCAGGATGAGTTGGTCCCCTTGCCAGAAAGTGACCTAAGCTCACCTTCCAAGCAGCACAGGTAAAAGAGCTAATTACAGTGAAGTGACCAGTAAGAGCCTGGTTAGGTGGGGTTGGTAAGAAAGTGCTTCCTGGAGAAGGTGTGTTTGCGTTGCACTGAGGGAGGCTCCGGAGAGGGTCTGGAGAGGGTCTCCCACGTGTGGGGCTTCATTACAGGCCAGTTGGCATGTGTTATAACAGACCTGGGCACTGGGAGGGAGGCCAGGGGTCTTCCAGGGCTTGTGTAAGGGTCGCTGTGTGAGCAGAGTCTGAAATTTGGGCAGAGGGAGCCTTCCCGGCAGGATTCTCAGTGCCTCTACTGTGAATAAAGGCTCTGCCCTGTGCGTTCTGTCCCTGTGGGAGGTACTGGGGGTGGGCACCAGGGCCAATTACAAGCTGGTCCTTGCCCACTGGGAGCTTCAAGCTGTGCTCCTGGGACAGGAACACAAGGCACGCTTGGGACAGTGGCACCTGGCTGGGTCAGGCACTGTCTGCACAGCGTCTCCTCGCAGCCTCAAGACAACTTGCGAAGCAGGTGGCTTGACTCTCGCTTCAGAGGTGAGAATGCTGAGGCTGAGGGAGGCTGTCCAAGGCCCCACTGCTGAGCAGGGAAGGCCTGGGTTCTGAGCGTGGACAGTCCGATGGCAGAGCCTGCCCTCAGGGTCCACGCTGGGCCGTTCAGTTATCAACCACTGGATGCTGACATGATCCAGGCACGGCTTGGCACGGGGAACATGAGCAGGACAGACATGGTCCCCATGCTCAAGGACCCGAGAGTCTACCTGGGGGGTTGTGGAGTAGAGGAGAAGAGGGTGTACGTGATATTCTAGGATCCTGATGGGCGAGGGGACGCTGCGTACAGGGGGGACACCTTACCCAGCCGGAGGGGGTGATGTCCTTGATTGATGTGTAAAGGACAGAGGAGGGGTGGGGCAGGAGGCCAGAGAGCCCCGGGCGCAGGGAACGGCGTGATAATCACCCCGAGGAGAGAGGATGCGGGTTTGGAGATGGGCGAGTTCAGCAGCTGGAAGGGTGAGAGCAAAGGCTGGAGGAGGTGCTTGGGCCCAGGTACTGGGGACCTGGAAGCGCTGAGCAGGCTGGAAGCCGGCGGTTTCTCTTGGTGCTGTCCACCCCACTCCCTCCATCAGAGTCCCCTGGGGGACTGGGGAAAACGCACATTTCTGGGCCTAGTTTCCACCTAATCGAGCTGTGACTGGGGCCCAGGAATCAGCATTTGAAGACAACACGCCTCTTTTTTCCCAGGTGCCCAGTTGCCACAGGTGGTTGGCTTTGCCAGAGGGTTTTAGGCGTGGGGGTTGAAAGCGCCCTGATTTTGATCTGGAGCTCTCTCTGCCCGCAGGGAGGGCAGGGCTGGTGGCCAGGAGTGCAGTGGGAGCCGCTGGGGTGGCAGTGGGGCGGACGGGGGTCTGATTGGACACGGTTGAGGGGAGTCAGAGAGGAACCCCAGCTTCTGGCTCGGGGTGGAAGGAAGCCCGGGAGCAGAGCGGGGAGAGGTTTGGGGGAAGGGGGACTGGCTTCCATCCGGATTGGTGTGAGGTGTCTTGGGTGAGCTGTCCAGGCTTGGTAGGAGGGCTGAGAAGAGGAGAGTAGAACGTCATCAGTAAGTCCACAGGAATTTGAGGTCATAGGAGGGAGCGATGACACCTCCCCAGGGAATGTCCTGGGCAAGGGGAGGGGACCTCAGATTGGAAGAACCTCCGAGAATATTCTTGTTAGAGAAGGAATAGAGCAAAGAGGACCTGGGAAAAAACAGCTAGAGGGATTGGAGGGACGGGGGAGAGCTAGGAGGCACCAGTGGTAAAGAATCCGCCTGCCAATGCAGGAGACACAAGAAATGAGGGTTCGATCCCTGGGTCGGGAAGATCCCTTGGAGGAGGAAATGGCAACCCACTTCAGTATTCTTGCCTGGAGAATCCCATGGACAAAGGAGCCTGGTGGGCTACAGGTGGGGTCCCAAAGAGTCCGACACGACTGAAGCGACTTAGCACTCGTGTGAGAGCTAGGAAGGAGGGGCTTCCCGGAAGAGGAGTCCGGTCCTGTGAGAGAACCAGTGAACAGGCCCAGCGGGTTTAGTCTTATGGAGGTGGCCTTGGAGAGGGCCCTGCGACCTGGAGGGAAGGCTCCAAGCTGGAAAGAAGGAAAGATAAGATGGGAAGGCAGATGGTGTATGATATTGACCTCTGGGCTAAGCAGTTTGAACCTTGTCCCCTGGCCGGGCCGCAGGGAAGGCTCGTGAGCCAGGCGGTGAGACACGGCCACCACAGCAACTGCGGTGATGGTCATGACCGCTTCTGATTGAACACTCGCAGCGGGTCTCGCCCGGGGCTCAGGGTGCAGGCCTTGCTCATTGCATCTGAAGCATCACGCCAGGAGGAGTGTTCTGGGCAAGGGGAGGCCAGGGCAAGTGTTCTGTGGCCCAGAGAAGTTGAGAATCATTCCAGCGGCACAGGGTCAGATAGATGGTGGTGGCGCTGGGTCAGCTCCCGTGGCTGTTGACTCCAAAACTTCAGCTCTTCAAGGGCACAGGGAGGTCAGTGGGGCGGAGGGAGGTGGTTCTGGCGCTGCCTGTGGATGGCACGGATGGGAAGAGTCAGGAGGCACGGTGGGCAGTGCGGGGGGTGGGGGGTGCCTGGACTTGGACACAGGCAGTGGGCTTCCCAGGTGGCGCTAGTGTCTCCGCCTGCCACGGCAGGAGACATAAGAGACATGGGTTCGATCCCTGGGTCGGGAAGATCCCCTGGAGGAGGAAATGGCAACCCACTCCAGTATTCTTGCCTGGAGAATCCCGTGGACAGAGGAGCCTGGTGGGCTACAGTCCATGGGGTCACAAAGAGTCGGACACGACTGAGCGGCTGAGCACACACAGCTGTAAGTTTCCGAGGGTGGTTCTCAGGCCATCCGCAGGCTGGGCGTTGCTAGAAGCGTCACAGGGTTCTGGGACAGGGCTGTGTGTCCTGCCTGACCCAAGCAGATGAAGAAGCTCTCCTGATACAGCTCCAGTGAAGGGAAAGCTGCCGCCTTCCTCGGCTGGCCAGCGGTCTCGCCATCTCAATGGGCTGGTGGCCCTTGAAGTTGGGCCTTGGCTGCCCTGGCTCTGGACTGCCCATCCCTCTAGTCTGGCTCTCTGGGCAGGTGAGGACAGATGGGCCTTCCTCTCTCCTGGGTCCTCAGCCCGCTGAGCGGGGCTGTCCTGCTCTGCCCTGGGAAGGGCAGACTTGGCCTCTGCTTCAACCCCACCAGGGCTTCCCAGGAGGCCTGCCCATGTAGGAAATGCAGGCGATGTGGGTTCCATCCCTGGGTCGGGAAGATCCCCTGGAGGAGGAAACGGCAACCCACTCCAGTATCCTTGCCTGGAGAATCCCGTGGACAGAGGAGCCTGGCGGGCTACGGTCCACGGGGTCGCAAAGAGTCGGACACGACTGAAGCGACTCAGCTCGCAAGACGCTTGGCCCCACTAGCCGCTGCCCTCTCCCCCAGCATCACTCCCGGGCCCATGTGGACATCTACGAGAAACAGCTGGTGCCCTTCGGCCTGGTGCGCTTTGGCGTGGCGCCCGACCACCCCGAGGTCAAGGTGGGTGTCTCTGGGCTCAGAGCGGGGGTTAAGAGACTTTGGTCAAGATGGGGGGGCGCGGAGGGAGGCTCCTGGACCTCATGGGATGACCCTTGGCTCTCTGGAGGGGGGCGATACCCCGGACACTATGGTGAGCTTGGCACTGCCGTGGGCCCTGGCGCTGCCCAACCCTCTAACCCCTCCCCCACTCCCCCGGGCCTGGCAGAATGTCATCAACACCTTTACCCAGACGGCCCGCTCTGACCGCTGTGCCTTCCACGGCAACGTGGAGGTGGGCAGGGATGTGACCGTGCAGGAGCTGCGGGACGCCTACCACGCCGTGGTGCTGGTGAGTGCAGGCGGGTGGGCGGGGGTGGTGGCTGGGGGGACGCTATGGGGAAGAAGCTGGAAGGAGGCCAGTGGGAGCCCGGGGGGTGGGCTGCCCGGCCCCTTAGCTGCTGCTGAGGCCTCTGGGTCTGTCCTCAGAGCTATGGGGCAGAGGACCATCAGGCCCTGGATATCCCCGGTGAGGATCTTCCCGGCGTGTTCTCGGCCCGGGCCTTCGTGGGCTGGTACAATGGGCTTCCTGAGAATCGGGAGGTGAGTTTGGGGAGTACTCCCTCGGCCTCTTCCTCCCCACTTCTCAGCCAGCTCTTGGCTCCCACAGCTGGGGGAAGGGGCAGCCACAGGCCTGGGAGGAAGCGTCAGGCTGGCTGAGGGGGGCTCTGGGAAGACGGGGTGAGGGGTGCTGGGGGCGGGACCTGGGTTGAGGCTTGGGGTTGGGGGTGAACGTTCTGAGCATGGAGCAGCTTGAGGCTATGGCTGGGGATGGGGCGTGAGGCTGAGATCAGCCTGACTGAGGCCCAGGCTGGGTGAGCCTCATCCCGACCTCTGCCCTCCAGCTGGCCCCGGACCTGAGCTGTGACACAGCCGTGATTCTGGGGCAGGGGAACGTGGCTCTGGACGTGGCCCGGATCCTGCTGACCCCACCCGAGCACCTGGAGGTGAGTGGGTAGGTCGGGATGGAGGGGTGGGAAGGGGGGTTACACCAAGGAGAAGAGGCCCCTGCCTGCAGGGTTTGGGCCTCGTCTCTCCAGGCTGAACTCAGCTCCTGCTTCCCCACAGTGCCTGGCAGAGGCCTTCTGAAAGGCGGCTTTATCTCATGCCATTTCCTCATCACTTTCTGCAGCTACATAGGGTTTTTAAAAGGAAAAGTTTTCAGTGTACACACACCACTCCCCCTGCTCAGGACCCTCTCAACACACCTCCTATGTGTGTGCGTGCCTGCTAAATTGCTAAATTATGTCTGACTCTTTGTGACCCAAAGGCTGTAGCCCGCTAGGCAGCTCTGTCCATGGGATTCTCCAGGCAAGAATAACTGGAGTGGGTTGCCATGCCCTCCTCCAGGGGAAGTGAAAGTCGCTCAGTCATGTCTGACTCATTGCGGCTGTATAGTCCATGGAATTCTCCAGTCCAGAACACTGGAGTGGGTTGCCTTTCCCTTCTCCAGGGGATCTTCCAGACCCAGGGATCAAACCCAGGTCTTGCACATTGCAGGTGGATTCATCTTTAATTAATTTTTAAAAATAATTTCATTTATTTTATTTTTGGCTGTGCTGGATCTTCGTTGCTGTGCAGACTTCCCTCCAGTTGCATTGAGCAGGGGCTGCTCTCTAGTCGTGGTGTGAGGGTCTCTCATCGCGGTGGTTTCTCTTGTCTCCGAGCACAGGCTGTAGGGCACGTGGGCTTCAGTAGTCGCAGCTTCCCGGCTCTCGAGCGCAGGCTCAGTAGTTGTGGCGCATGCGCTGAGTTGCTCCAGAGCACGTGGGATCTTCCCAGATCAGGAATTGAACCCATCTCTCCTGCATCAGCAGGTGGATTCTTTATTACTGAACCACCAGGGAAACTCACCTGTGTTCATCTTTTAGTTCCTGACTCAGTTGTTCCTCCAGGAAACATTCCAGGACCACCCTGAATAGGTCTACCTCCCCTTCTTCCCATAGACTTGGCTACTTTTGTTTCAAAGTATGTTGTCACCACTGCAATGTTACACTTATTAATGAGTATTTGATAAGCCTCTCTCCCAGATCAGAAGCTCTGTGAGGGCCGGCATCATGTCTGTTTTGTTCACCATTGATTGACCCTGCCCCCTATGCCCCTTGCACACTTGGTAAACACTTGTCGAATGAAGATGATCGGCCTGATTTGCTACTCAGTTCAGTTCAGTTGCTCAGTCATGTCCGACTCTTTGTGACCTCGTGGACTGCAGCACGCCAGGCTTCTCTGTCCATCAACTCCCAGAGCTTGCTCAAACTCATGTCCATCTGGTTGATGATGCCATCCAACAATCTCATCCTCTGTCGTCCCCTTTTCCTCCTGCCTTCAGTCTTTCCCAGCATCAAAGTCTTTTCCAATGAGTCAGTTCTTCGCATCAGGTGGCCAAAGTGTTGGGGTTTCAGCTTCAGCATCAGTCCTTCCAGTGAATATTCAGGACTGATTTCCTTTAGGATTGACTGGTTTGATCTCCTTGTAGTCCAAGGGACTCTCAAGAGTTTTCTCCAAAACCACAGTTTAAAAGCATCAATTCTTCTGCACTCAGCTTTCTTTATGGTCCAACTCTCACATCCATACTTGACTCCTGGAAAAACCATAGCTCTGACTATATACGGACCTTTGTCGGCAAAGTAATGTCTCTGCTTTTTAATATGCTGCCTAGGTTTATCATAGCTTTTCTTCCAAAGAGCAAGTGTCTTTTAATTTCACGCCTGTGGTCACCATCTGCACTGATTTTGGAGCCCAAGAAAATAAAGTCTGTCACTGTTTCCATTGTTTCCCCATCTGTTTGCCATGAAGGGATGGGACGGGTTTGCTGCTAGTTGGAACCATTTGCAGAATTGGCCGCAGTGCTCCGTCTGGCCACCAGAGGGGACAGTGTTGCCATTTCAGGCTGCCAGCCTTCTCACCGCCCGGGGTCTGGACACCAGCAGATGGAGAGTCCCCTTCCGCGGTCATTTTCCAGTGACTTTAAGGTCCTCCTTTTGTGCCAGAAAACGGACATCACTGAGGCTGCCCTGGGAGCCCTGAGACACAGTCGGGTGAAGACGGTGTGGATTGTGGGCCGACGTGGACCCCTACAAGTGGCCTTCACCATAAAGGTACTGGGGTCTGAGGGAGATCCACCAGGGTCCCTCGGGAGGTGTGGCAGGGCAGAGCTGCCTGGGGTGGATGGATGAAGGGGAGCCAGGCAGGGCCCCCTGGGGCCCAGTGCCTTCCCTGGTGGTGGGTGGCGGTGATGTCTCCCCTGGGCTGGGTTCTGGGGTGGGCTCGGGAGTGGACAGTGCTCTGGACCTGACCCTCTCCTCCACTCCCCACCCCCACCCCCAAGGAGCTTCGGGAGATGATTCAGTTACCAGGAACTCGGCCCATGTTGGATCCTGCGGATTTCTTGGGTCTTCAGGACAGAATCAAGGGTGAGGGGCCCTGGTCTGGCCCCCCGGCTCACTAGGAGGGGATGGTCTAGGTCAGGGAGGGCTGGGGGGAGGGCATGTGGGGAAAGGACTGGGACCTGGACACCGCCCTGAGATGTCCTGCGTGGCTAACAGAGGCCGCTCGCCCGAGGAAGCGGCTGATGGAACTGCTGCTTCGAACAGCCACGGAGAAGCCAGGGGTGGAGGAAGCTGCCCGCCAGGCATCAGCCTCCCGCGCCTGGGGCCTCCGCTTCTTCCGAAGCCCGCAGCAAGTGCTGCCCTCGCCAGATGGGCGGCAGGCGGCAGGCATCCGCCTGGCAGTCACTAGACTGGAGGTGAGTCTCCTGTTACCCAAAGACACCCCCGTTCTCAAGTCTCCCTACCCCCTAGCCTGGTGTTTCCCACACTCTCCCCGCAGGGCGTCGGTGAGGCCACCCGGGCAGTGCCCACTGGTGACACGGAGGACCTCCCTTGTGGGCTGGTGCTCAGCAGCATTGGCTACAAGAGCCGCCCCATCGACCCCAGTGTGCCCTTTGACCCCAAGCTTGGGGTCGTCCCCAATGTGGAGGGCCGGGTTGTGGATGTGCCAGGTGAGAGGGGGTGGGGAGGGGGTGGGCCAGAGAGGCTGGTGTCTCTCAGGGCTGTTTCACATTCATTCCTTCATCCAGTGACATGCCTGGAGAAACTGTTCTGAGTCAGGCTGGTGACTCAGCCCCCCCGCCTCCTGGCCCTACGAGAAGTCCCCAGTGTAGCTGAGATGCCCACTCGTGTGTCTGATTACTAAGTCGGTCAGGGTACTGAGACCTGCTCTGGGCTAGGCCAGGGCTGTGTCCTCTGTGAGTTTCCAACCTGGTTAAGTGTCCACATGTGTGCTGTGCCCAGTCGTTCAGTCCTGTCCCACCCTTTGTGACTCCATGGATTGTAGCCGCCAGGCTCCTCTGTCCATGTGGATTCTCTGGGCAAGAATGCTGGAGTGGGTTACCATGCCCTCCTCCAGGAGATTGTCTCAACCCAGGGATCAAACCCAGGTTCCCGCATTGCAGGCGGATTCTTTAATGTCTGAGCCACCAGGGAAGCCCAAATAACCACATACTCATCTAGTTATTAATTCATTCAGTCAATGTTTACTGACAGCCTACTGAAGCAAAGTGACAGGACCCAGCCCCTACAGGGAGCTCCAAGATGCAGGGACACTAAGGTGTAAGGTGGGGGGTGGTGCGTGGTAAGAACACCTGGGTGTGTTTGGGGAAGAACTGAGGGCAGTGGGCAGCAGACAGTGGGCCCGGCTGATGGATGCTGGGGGGCCATCCTCCCAGCATGTGTATCCTGGGGCTCAGGCTTGCCAGGGTACCCAGCCCAACTCCCCATTCCTTTACCCTCTTTCACCCCCAGGCCTCTACTGCAGCGGCTGGGTGAAGCGGGGACCCATGGGTGTCATCACCACCACCATGACCGACAGCTTCCTCACCAGCCAGATTCTGCTGCAGGACCTGAAGGCCGGGCACCTGCCGTCTGGCCCCAGGCCAGGCTCTGCGGCCATCAAGCGCCTGCTGGGCAGCCGAGGTCTGGGCCCCGTGTGGGCTCCCGGGAGGTGGGAGGTGGGGAGTGGGAGTGGGGGGAGGTCCCTGGGCCAGAAGGGGGCTGCTCCCTGCTGTGGCGGGGGAGCAGGTGGAGGCCCTGAGCCATCTTCCCTCTGCCGCAGGGGTCTGGTCCGTGTCTTTTTCGGACTGGGAGAAACTGGATGCTGAGGAGGTGTCCCGGGGCCAGGCCTTGGGGAAGCCCAGAGAGAAGCTGCTGGATCCTCAGGAAATGCTGCAGCTGCTGGGGCACTGAGCCCAGATCCCAGTCTGGCCCGGTGCAGAGAGAAGAGGAGGGTGAGCCCAGATCCCAGCCCGGCTCAGAGAAGAAAGGAGGCGCGCTGGGCAGCCGAGAGGCGTCGGGGTCAGCCTGAGCGGGACTCTGCACCCCAGCGGCGTCGTCTGCCCGTCCTGGCATACGGCCCTGGCTGCCTCTTCTCCAGGGGCGTGGGAGCGCTTTCTCCAGCCAGAAGGTCGCTCCTGCCAGTGTGGGTACCTTTCAGCAAGGAGATAACCTTAGTTAGGGATGGTGGCAGGTACAGGCTGACCTCCCTCCCTCCTGCTCTCTCCTGCTGGACTGTGGAGGGCCCCCAGGTCAGGAACATGCTGGAAATAAAGCATCTGCCACCGAGGGTCACTGGTCAGTGTGCCCAACTTCTTTCGAGGCTCAGGGTCACCTTCCGCCTGCAGCTCCCCTCCAGTCGCCAGGTGGCGCTGCAGAGCGAGCTCCCTGCCCCCGGGGGGCCGGTGGGGGGTTTTGGCAGCCCCGCCTGGCGCCCACCCGTCTTCCCAGCTTGGCCCTGCTGCTGCGGCCGGCCTGCCTTCTGCCCGCCCTGCAGGCACCCTGTGACCCCAGCCTGCCCGCTCCGCTCGCCCTCCTGTCGGGTCCCGGTCCCTGGTTTTTGTCTCCAGCACAACCAAGTGCTCTTGCAAAAAGTGGGAGCCAGGGCGCCGGGCGGCCGCTTGCCCGGTGCGTCCCTGGGGCCCCTCGGACTGGCCCGGGTCCCCCGCGCTCTCACTCCCAACGCCTTACCGCCTTGTTGCTCTCCAGCCAGATAGATCTTTGAAAAATAGCACCCCGGTGTCCCTAGCGTGTTCATCATCTTTCTACCAGCCCCCCAAGCTGCCGGCCTCACTTTACAGACTGGGGGTGGGGTGGGGGTGGGGGAATCCTCGAAATTAACCAGCCCAAGGTCACACACCCAGTAAGCCTGGGGCTCGAACCCAGGGCTGCGGGCAGCCTGTTTTCTCCGAGGCTGTGGGGTCTGGGGACTTGGGAAGAAGGGACGCGCCGGTGGGGTGGGCCGGCCGGGGCGGGGCGGAGGCGGCGGGCCCCGGTGGGGCGGGCCCGCGCGGGTGGCGGCGGCGGCGGCCAGCGCTCCGACACAGCCGGCTGGCGAGACCCGGGAGCCGGAGGCGCGGCGCGCCGCCCAGCCCGGGACGGAACCCGGCGCCGAGCGGGCCACGGGAGGGGCGCGGGCTGCGGGGCGCGGGGGCGGGCCCGGCCCCAGCCCGGCAGGCCGCGCCACGGGCACCGGCCCCGCAGGCGCCCCTGCCCAGGCGCCCGCCAAGCTAGGACAGAGCGCGCCAGCGCGCGGAGCCGAGGCGCCGGGACTCGCACCGCGCGGGAGGCGGCCGGCGCGGGCGCAGCGCCCCTTCCTCCCGGTGAGTGGCGGGTGGCGAGCGGGGGGCGCCAACTTCGCCGCCAACTTGGGGCTGGGCTCCGGCGCCTCGCGGGCAAGGACGGCGGGGACAGAGGCGGGCCACAGGGGAGAGTCTGGCGGGCGCTCGGACCCCGAGGCGGGTGGAGCTGGGGGGCCGGGACCTGGGGCACCCAGCCTGGGGGTTCAGACCCAGGCGGGCGGGGACGAGATGTGGGAGAGAGGCCGAGGTGCCAGGCGCGCGCGGCGGACGCGAGGGAAGGACGCGGGCGAGGCGCCCAAGACGTTCGTCTCCTGGGTCGCCGAGCCCTCCGGCTCCCTTTTTCGCCGGGCGCCGCGGCACCGCTGGGGAGGGTGCGGTGCGCGGACGCAGGAGTCGGGGCTACGAGCCCCGCAACTGTTGCTGCGGGAAGCCGGGCGGGGCTTGGGGAGCTGGAGCTGTGGCTGAGCTCAGCCAGAGCGAAGGGGGCTGGAGAGGGCGCGGAGCAGAGAGGACGAAAGGGGCGTCGGTGGCGCCAGGAGCCGGCCGCCTGCTCCCGGAGGTCAGCAGAGCATCTGCCCTCGCAGCCCCGCCCCCACCTCCCCAGGTCCCCCTCTCCCAGCTCTTCCTTCCATGCAACCTCCCTCCTCTGACCTCAGGGAACCAGAGTGGGCTTCACGGGGTGGTGGGATCTCCCCAAACGCTGGCCCGGCGCCCGGCTGGGAGACGAAGGGTGGGCGAAGAAGACCTGGGAGAGGCGAGAGCCCCCCCACCCCCGCGCTCCGGTGCGCTGGGCCTTGGTGGCCGCACCAGCACGTTGCTCTGGTCTCCCCGGGCTTCGACCAGGATCCCCGACGGCGGGGAAGGGGGGCCGCAAGTCTCCTGCTGCAGAAAGAGATTCATGCCTAGGCCCAGGCGGGCAGGGCTAGGGCCATGCGAAGGTAAAGTCACCCAGAGGCCAGAAAATCCCCAAGTGTGCATCCCACGAGCCATGGAAAGGTCCTGCCGGGTGAGCGAAGGGGGAGTTCCTGCCGGGCCCTGACGCTCACCCTACTGGTCCTAGACCTGCTCCCCCGGAGGGACTTCGGGCTCGGTCCCCAGCTCCCCAAAGCGCACCGCCCTGGCTTCATCCCCGAAATTGAGGAAGGGAACTTGGGGGGTGGGGATGCCTGCTCTGTCTCAGAGCCCGTCTAGTTTCTGGCTGCGCCAGTCAGCTTCTAAGCTGCTCCTAAACTCGGTACTAGGAATTCGAATATTAACGTGAAGAGGACCCTGGGACCCAGTAAGACCGGGAACCTGACTCCTGGATTTGCCCTAGGGCAGGACTGAGCTGGTACGGCGCCCACAGCCCCACCTGCCAGGCGAGCTCGGTTCTCCCCACCCGCGGGGCTTGGGGCGCGATCCAGCTTGGGGGCAGCGGGGATGGGGACCTAGGAGCCAGGGAGGTCCGCAGAGGGCAGCGGCGAGGCGGGGGGCTCGGGTGCGTGGTGCCCAGTTTGGCCGCCAGGAGGCGTGGCGCGGGTCCCGGCGTCCGGAGTCGGCTCCGCCGCATCGCAAGTGTCCTTGAGCCGCGGGTGACAGTGGCTCTCGCCGCTCGCGCCCCCTCCTCCCGCTGGGGGAGCCTGATGCCACGTTCCCTATGAATTATTTATCGCTGGCCTAAAAATACCCCGAACTTCACAGCCCGAGTGTAAGAGATTCCCCGGGGGTCCGAATGGAATCAGCGGCGAGGGTGTGTGGGGGGAGTTAGTCTTGCAGGAGGGAGACCTCGGTGCCCGCGACAGTGGCGGCAAGGTGGAGGGGTGGTCTTCGCCCCTGGCGTCCGGGTTCTCCCCTGGCGCTCGGCAGAAGGGAGACAGGGAAACCCGACGGCAGGTAGCTCAACCGGTGGGCGGAGGATCCAGACGGGCCGCGCAGCTGGGGTCCCTCGGCTCCTCCGGAAAGCTGCGCGGTTCGTGGGTGGGGCTGACTCCGGGGACCCAGGTTCCCGGCCTGGGGGAGGGGGAACGGCCCTCAGATGTCTGGAGTGGGAGAGTGTGTGCACGTCTGTCTGTGTGCGGGGAGCCTGCCTGGGATTGGGGGAGCAGGGGAAGAGAGAGAAGAGCTCTAAGCAGGCGGAGGTGTTCGGGCCGTTCAAGGTGATGCTGTGTCTCGGAAGACCCGACCATTGCCTTCCTCGCCCGGGCTTTTTTTGGGAGGCGGGGTCGGAGTGTTCATCAAGTATTAACAGCCCCTTTGCGAAAGGTGTGGGCTGCAAGGGGGTGGGCAGAGATCTGGAAGGCAACAGTCCAGAGCGGGGAGGGGGCATCCGGAAGTGACAGGAGCTCCCCGACCGGAGGTGGTGGGGGGGAAGGGCAACCAGCCTGGAACCAGACCCAGACCCTCTGGGTCCTCACCTGTGTGTCCGGAGCTGCGAGGTACTAAGTCAGGGGCTCTGTGGCAGAGGGATTTCCCTGGGGCTCTGAAAGTTCTGGAACTTGTCGTGTGACCGAGGGGAGAGGTCACTGGAGCCCGAGGGAGCAGCAGAGCAAAGGCCTGGAGGTGAGGGCAGTGCGCCGTCTGGCCACCAGGCTGGAGGAGGAGGAGGTCCCCGGAGGGGCGGGCGGGCTCTGTCCGTGCGACCAGGGTGTCCCGGCTTCGTGTGCGGGCACCAGGGAGCAGGCGTGCTGTCTGAGGAGGGGTGCAGCGGCCAGAGGGCTCTTTCTGGCCAGTGGGGCAGGTGGGGGCGCTGGCTGGATGGGAGGCGGAGAGGTGGGAGGCCAGGGGGAGACACGTGGGAGAGGGGGTCAGGCTGGGGCTCGGGTCTGACCCTCCTAACTTGCTGGGGAGGCTGGATGCCCCGTGGTGCTGAGACTGTGGAGGCTGAGACTTTTGGAATCTGCCCATTGCTCTTTTTTAAAAAAAATATTTCTTAAATTTATTGTTATTTAGAAGATAATTGATATTCAATGCTGTGTTACTTTCTGCTGTACACCGAAGAGAATCAGCCACGCATGTGTGCTCAGTGGCTCAGTCGTGTCTGACTCTGTGACCCCGTGGACTGTAGCCCGCCAGGCTTCTCTGGCCATGGGATTCTCCAGGCAAGAGTACTGGAGTAGGTTGCCGTTTCCCTCCTCCAGGGGATCTTCCCGACCCAGAGATCAAACCCATGTCTCTTGTGTCTCCTGCACTGGCAGACGGATTCTTGAGCACTGTGCCAATTGGGAAGCCTTTCCCATTGCTCTTTGAAGCCTGGGGACTGCCTTGATTGGGGTCCCTCCATCCACAGGCATTCTGTGATCACTCCTGGGGAGAGGCAAAACCTGCCCCAGCTTCCTCTCCTCGCCAATTCCAGCCCTGGAGGACACCTTCCCATCTGAGACAGTCTCTGGGGACGGTGCCCCCTCGGAGCTGAGGGAGGACCTGGGTCCTTCATCTACAGTCACGTAGTCGGAAAGAAACAAAATGAGAGCCACATGTAGGCACGTTAGAAAAAAGGAAAAAGAAGTGAAATGAATTCTACCACTATATTGTGTCTGAATCAATGTATCTAAAATACTTCTTCAACATGTGATCAATATAAAAATATTAATGAGATGTGTTCTTTTTGTAAGAGGAGTTTTTGTTATCCAGTGTGTATTTTACACCTACAGCATGCCTCCGTTGGGATGAGCCTCATTTAAGGGCCTGATAATCACACGTGGCTGGTGGCTGCTATATTTGACAGCATGGGTCCGGAACTCAGAGCTGGGAGGCAGAAACGGGGGAGGCTTCAGGCTTCCCAGGGATGGGCAGCTGAGCACAGAGAGCTTGCAGGAGGAGAAAGGAGCATGACAGTGTCCTTTGCTGGTGTGATTCAAAATCTCTGATTGAAGGTAGCAGTGGACATGGTGGGCTTATGTCCCTGCCCTAGAGTCACACACATCTCCAGGCTGACATTCTTTTTATTTATTTATTCCACTGTGCCGGGTCTTAGTTGTGACACGTGGGGTCTTTGATCTTCTTTGCAGCATTCAGGATCTTTAGTTGCAGCATTCGAACTCCTAGTCGTGGCATGTGGGATCTAGTTCCCCGACTAGGGATCGAACCCGGGCCCCCTACATCGGGAGCGTAGAATCTTAGTTACTGGACCATCAGGGAAATCTCTCCGGGCTGACATTCTCAGTGTACTGGAAAACCCTACACAGGGGGAGATTTCAAGGGCACAAAAACAAGTACAGTATTCCCTCTCCTGCCAAAAATCCTGTCTTCTCATTCTGAAATGAAAGCTGGCCCAGCCTGGTCACCCTTTGGCCCTCTCCCGTTCAGAAGTTTCATCGGGGAAGTGATGGGAATGGAGAGGGTGGCAAAGCTGTGGCTGAGGGCCAGCAGGGGGGGAGAGCTGCCTCCTGCACACCGCTCACCGGCGTGGCTGTTGGTCCCAATCCAAAGCAGTGACGCTTGTTTCAGGAGGATACACATCAGGCCCTTGGGGTAGGTTTAAAAAATCCCTCACACCAGTGACGGCCCAAGTCATGTGTGAGATACTGTGGGGACTGCAGGTGACCCCAAGCCCTGAAAAACTCAGCGGGGTCTCACACTCCTGCTGTGGAAGAGCTGCTACTAATTGAAGCCACGGAGAGAAGGGTAGGGATGTCCAGAGCCCAGAAGGAGGGGCTTTGTGCCAGGCAGGGTTACATAGAGCAGGGTCCTCAGGGATGTTAGATTCAACTTAAGATGCAGGTGTGTGTGTGTGTGTGTGTGTGTGTGTGTGTGTGTGTTACAAGAGCTGCCTTCCTTCACCTGACTATGGGGCTGTCACCTAGAAAATAAGGATGCTGGTAACAGTGGGTAGCCCTCCCACTGCTATGATGTAGTCCTGGGATTATTGCAGGCAAGAAATCATGGCTCAGAGAGGCTAAGCAACTTCCCCAAGATCACACAGTCAGTGAGTGGCAGAACTGGGACTTGAACTCAGGTCTCCCTGACTCAAATCCATGCACTTGGTACCAGATTAGCGTTTGATGTGTACCTTCCTGGGGCAGAGCCCAGACAGATAAGTTTCAAAGGTCTGGCCTTTCTAGCCAAGCGTGCTGTTCAGCAGCAGAAGGGAAGTCATAAATACCCGTCCAGGCCACGTTCTGCCCAGACCCCGGTCTCCAGGCTGCATGTGGACACTCAGCTAACCTCTCTGCCTCTTTCTCTGTGTCTGTCTGTGTCTGTCCGCCTCTGTCTGTGGAGGGAGGCTCCCCCCTCTTCTCTTTCATCCTCTGGGTGTCTGTCCCTCTGACTCTGGCTCTCGCCTCCTCTCTGTCCTTCTTGTTTTTTCTCCATGCCTCCGTCTCCCTGCCTGTGCCTACCCTGCTCTCTCCGCAGGACTCTCCGGCGGACATGAGGGTGGCCCTGGGCCCGGCCCTGCTGCTTACCTCACTCCTCGGGGCCTGGGCAGGGCTGGGCCCTGGGCAGGGAGAGCAGACTGTGACGGTGGCCGTGGTGTTTGGCAGCTCGGGGTCCCCGCAGGCCCAGGCCCGTACCCACCTCACCCCCCAGAGCTTCCTGGACTTGCCCCTGGAGATCCAGCCGCTGACCGTGGGCGTCAACAACACCAACCCCAGCAGTCTTCTCACCCAGATCTGCGGGCTCCTGGGGGCTGCCCGGGTCCATGGCATCGTCTTTGAGGACAACGTGGGCACCGAGGCCGTGGCCCAGATCCTGGACTTCATCTCCTCCCAGACCCACGTGCCGATCCTCAGCATCAGTGGGGGCTCTGCTGTGGTCCTCACTCCCAAGGTGCCCGTTCAAAGTCATGTCTTCCCATCCCTTGAGCTTGGAGCCAGGCTGGGGCTGGGTGTGTGGGCTGAGTCTGGGCCAGGGAGATGCCTGGGTCCCAGGAAGGTGGGATTGGGTGGGCCCAGCAAGCATGTGGGGACTGAGAGGGACATGGGTGAGGGAGGGGAAGGCTGTGGGAATGATGGTTCTATGTTCTGGAAGATAAACTTTCTGAGCTGCTTTAACATTTGTGACTGGATGAGGGGTGGGCAGGTGGAAAACCCACCGGTTCTGAAACAGCCCTGGCTCGCCTTCTCCCTCTTTTTCTGGCCTTCCTTGGTCAGGCTCCAGACCCCAGATCAAAGTGCCAGGCTGGGTATGGGATCTGAAGCAGCTGGCCTGCAGGCTAGAACTTGTGGGGGCAGGTCACGTCTGAGACCTGGGGGAGGCACGCCCTCGCTGTCTGTCCTTGGGGGGGAGAAAGTTCTAAACATACATTCACCTGCAGTCACAGCTGGGATCAGTGTCTGGAAGAAAAAACACGGGGTGCCTCGAGGGAGTCCAATAGGGCCCCTTCTGGGTCGGGGACTGGTCACAGAAGAAGGTCTCTTGAGAAGTGACACCTAAAAAAAAAAAAAAAAAAAAAGAAGTGACACCTAAGCTGAGACCTGGAGGATGAGGGGGGTTGACAGGTTGTGTGTGGGGGGGGAGGTGGAGTGGGAGTGAGTGTCCTAGGCTAAGGGAGCAGTTCCAGGCAGTTCACAGTAGCGCAAATGCTCAGAGGCTAGAAGCAGCAGAGTATTTAAGAAACAGAGAGAAGCCTGGAGGGGGAGGTGAGGTCCTGACCACATGGGAAGACATTTGGGTTTTACTGTAAGAAAGTGAGGAGCTGACGGTGTTGAGGGGAGAAACTGATCTATTTGCCCGTCTTTTATGCTTATATTTTTATTATGGGGAATTTCTAAGCATACATAAAAATAGAAGAGTTTAATGATCCCAGGTAACCCCCAGGCCAACCATGCCTTATCCTTACCCCCACCCACTTTCCCTTCTTCTGTATTATTTTGAAGGAAAACCCATATGTAATATTTATCTCATCCATAAACACCTCAGTACACAAGTCTAGACGATAGGGCTTTACAAAGTAATAAAACCACCATACATCATCCCATCTACGAAACAATAAAAATCCCTTAACAGCAAAACACTTCCAGGCAGTGTTCAAATCTTCCCCCATTGTCTCATGAACGTCATAAATGTGTATGTTAAAGTCTGTTGACTTGAAGCAGGAGCCAAACTAGAGTCCCACGTAGCGATCGGTTGGTACCACTTCCGAGTCTCCGTCTCAAGTCTCCTCTTCCACCTCTCTCTTTTTTCCTTGTAAAGTTGTTTGTTGAAGGGACTGGTTTGCTTGTCTTATAGGGTTTTCATGAAGTTGCTTTTTTAAAAGATTGAGAGAGTAGCAGTGTGGTGAGATCGTGATGGGGTGGGGCGGCAGCAGGGAACCCACAGCTTGGAGAGGACTGCCCTAGTTCAGGCTAGGTCTGGCGGGGCCAGGGCGCTTTGTGGTGGCCGAGGCAGGGGAGAGGAGGAACCTTCTCATCGCCAGGGCTCCCTAGAGGATGGAGCTTTCCCAGTTGCCTCTGGGCCTGACATCGTCTCTCAGCACGGGTGACTCTCCACTCTCACAGTGCTGTAGAAAAATACAGACGCCCAGTGTACCGTTTCTGAGAGGCCCATTCCGTTGGCCGGGACTAGGGGCTATAGAGTCATCTGAAGAGTTTGTTGAAATACAGATCCCTGGGCGCCGTCCTTAGAGAGTCTGACCCAGCAGGTGTGCATTGCCCCAGAGAATTTACAATTCCTACAAGCGCCCAGGTGACGCTGCTGCTGCCAGTCTGCGGTCCAGACTTGGTCAGGCACCAGGGTTTTAAAAATGCTCTCCAGGGAATTCTCATGGGCAGCAGAGGCTGAGAACCACGCGCGGGACCGGAGGGAGGGATGAAGGGATGCCGGGGTGCCCAGCATCTTCTGACGCAGAGGCGTGGGGGGCGGGGTCAACCGAGGGGCGGGGTTTAACCCAGGGGCGGGGCACGACCGGCCCCGCCCCCGCTCAGGCCCCGCCCCCCGTCCCGCAGGAACCGGGCTCCGCCTTCCTGCAGCTGGGCGTGTCCCTGGAGCAGCAGCTGCAGGTGCTGTTCAAGGTGCTGGAGGAGTACGACTGGAGCGCCTTCGCCGTGATCACCAGCCTGCACCCCGGCCACGCGCTCTTCCTCGAGGGCGTGCGCGCCGTCGCCGACGCCAGCTACCTGAGTTGGCGGCTGCTGGACGTGCTTACGTTGGAGCTGGGCCCCGGCGGGGCGCGCGCGCACACCCAGCGCCTGCTGCGCCAGCTCGACGCCCCGGTGCTGGTGGCCTACTGCTCGCGCGAGGAGGCCGAGGTGCTCTTCGCTGAGGCGGCGCAGGCTGGCCTGGTGGGGCCTGGGCACGTGTGGCTGGTGCCCAGCCTGGCGCTGGGCAGCACCGACACATCCCCTGCCGCCTTCCCCGTGGGCCTCATCAGCGTTGTCACCGAGAGCTGGCGCCTCAGCCTGCGCCAGAAGGTCCGAGACGGCGTGGCCATCCTGGCCCTGGGCGCCCACGGCTACCGGCGCCAGCACGGCGCCCTGCCCGCCCCGGCTGGGGACTGCCGCGCCCACCCTGGGCCCCTCAGCCCTGCCCGGGAGGCCTTCTACAGGTAGGCACCTGCCCAGGGCATGGGCGTGAGTTTGGGCTTGCCTGTGACACCTCCCACGAGCTGTGTGAGCTGGGGCCGAGTGACCTCGCCTCCCTGGGCCTTAGTTTCTCCATCTGAGAAAAGAGCGGGGCGTGAGAGTGTGGGGAGGACCTCGGGGGTCAACATAAGGAAACAGAGCAGTAAATACACAAATGCTCCCTGGTCCTGGTGGTGGTGATGAGGCAGGAGGTGGGGGAGGGAACGTGCGGGCCTGGGCCGTGCTGCAGGCAGGGCTCAGGGGGCACTGGCTTCTCCCCTCCTCGCAGGCACCTCCTGAATGTCACCTGGGAGGGCCGGGACTTTTCCTTCAGCCCTGGTGGGTACCTGGTCCAGCCCACCATGGTGGTGATTGCCCTCAACCGGCACCGCCTCTGGGAGATGGTGAGAAGGGGGTGAGCCCAGGGGCCCTCGGTATCCTTTCATTGTGTCCCCCCTCCTTGCCCCACAGCTGAGCAGAGAGTCCCATCTGCCCCTTATCCAGCCCCTCATCCTTCAGATCTCAGCTGAAACATCTCCACTGAGAAGCCTTCCAGGTCCCTCAGGGTGGGTGAGGCTCCTCTGCTCTGGGCTCCCACACCACCCTGGTCTCCTTCCACTGTAGAACTTAGTAAGTACTCTTATTACACAGTCCTGCGCTTGGAGGAGTAACTCACAGCTGTGTTGGCTAGATGGATGGAAAAAAATGGACTTTGGGGAGATCCGTGTTTATGAAAGAAGGTTTGCAAAGCATTAAGGGAGTAGAGAGGAGGGGCAGAAATTGATTCTGTCTTCAAAGGAGGAAACTGGAGAAGTTTTCCCAGAAGTTGGAACATTTGGCCTGGGCTATAGACACCACTCTTATGGCAGAAAGTGAAGAGGAACTAAAAAGCCTCTTGATGAAAGTGAAACAGGAGAGTGAAAAAGTTGGCTTAAAGCTCAAGATTCAGAAAACTAAGATCATGGCATCTGGTCCCATCACTTTATGGGAAATAGATGGGGAAACAGTGGAAACAGTGGCTGACTTTATTTTTCTGGGCTCCAAAATCACTGCAGATGGTGATTGCAGCCTTGAAATGAAAAGATGCTTACTCCTTGGAAGGAAAGTTATGACCAACCTAGATAGCATATTAAAAAGCAGAAACATTACTTTGCCAACAAAGGTCTGTCTAGTCAAGGCTATGGTTTTTCCAGTGGTCATGTCCATATGGATGTGAGAGTTGGACTGTGAAGAAAGCCGAGCACCGAGAAATTGATGCTTTTGCACTGTGGTGTTGGAGAGGACTCTTGAGAGTCCCTTGGACTGCAAGGAGATCCAACTAGTCCATCCTAAAGGAGATCAGTCCTGGGTGTTCATTGGAAGGACTGATGCTGAAGCTGAAACTCCAGTACTTTGGCCACCTGATGCGAAGAGCTGACTCACTGGAAAAGCCCCTGATGCTGGGAGGGATTGGCGGCAGAAGGAGAAGGGGATGACAGAGGATGAGATGGCTGGATGGCATCACCGACTCGATGGACTTGAATTTGAGTAAACTCCAGGAGTTGGTGATGGACAGGGAGGCCTGGCGTGCTGCGATTCATGGGGTTGCAGAGTCGGACACGACTGAGCGACTGAACTGAACTGAACTGATACACAGTTGAATAGGAGCCCAGCAGGAAGGGATACTAGTTTCGTGTAGACCAAGGGGAAGATGGATGTGGAGCATTTTTAATCAATGTGGTCAGGGGTGTGGAGACTGGGGAAGAAGGAAGGGGTGATGGAGAGAAGTTAAACCTAAGTGTGAAGGGCATTGAGTGCTGGGCTAAGGACTTTGTGTGAGGGTCTGGGGAATGACGTGGAGAGACAGGCTCAGGTCTGGGCTTTAGGAAGACTCTCTGGGCCAGCAGCAGTGTGGAAGCTGGACTGGAAAGTGTGGGGACCAGAGGCCGGGGAGGCTGCAGGGAGGTCTTCCCTTCTGGGCGTGCCCAGCCCTTTGCCCTGACTCTCCTGTTCTCCAAACTCTCTCGCCCCAGGCCCTGCTCTGGCCTGTCCCAGGTGACCCTAGGAGTGGTGGGGGGATTCTTGGTCCTGGCAGGCTCCCCGCCCAGAAGCCATACCTACAGGATGGGTGTAGTAGGGCTGAAGGTCCCAGGCTGAGGCCGGTCACCTTCTGCAGGTGGGGCGCTGGGACCACGGCATCCTCCACATGAAGTACCCCGTGTGGCCTCGCTACAGTGCCTCCCTGCAGCCCGTGGTGGACAGCCGGCACCTGACCGTGGCCACGCTGGAGGAGCGACCCTTTGTCATCGTGGAGAGCCCCGACCCTGGCACAGGCGGCTGCGTGCCCAACACTGTGCCCTGCCGCCGGCAGAGCAACCACAGCTTCAGGTCCGCCAGAACACACGGGGCGGGGAGGGGGCGACATGAGCCGTGCGCTGCTGAGTGATGGCGCGAGAGTGTGTCTCATGCTCGGGAGTCGGGGCAGGGCCCGCACGCCAGGCTGCGAGAGCCGCTGGCTCTGACCCCCGGTGGTCTTCTTGGTGGCAGCAGCGGTGACGCGGCCCCCTACACCAAGCTCTGCTGTAAGGGCTTCTGCATCGACATCCTCAAGAAGCTGGCCAAGGTGGTCAGGTTCTCCTACGACCTGTACCTGGTGACCAACGGCAAGCATGGCAAGCGGGTGCGCGGCGTGTGGAACGGCATGATCGGGGAGGTAGGCCGCCCCCAGGCCTCCCAAGCCCACCCGCCTGCCTGCCCGGCGCCCCCCGCCCCGACGTCCGCCAGCCACCCCCAGATGGTCCCTTCGGTGTTTCCTCCTGTGCTGGGGATCCGTTGGGATGAGACCCAGGCCCAGCTCCCACGGGTCTCCAAGCTGGCATGGGTACTGTGTTGGCACCAGTGATGACTCCCAGGGGTAGAGCTCTGAGGACTCAGGTGGAGGGTGCTGGCCGGGGGGCCAGGAGGGGAGTGGGAGCCCCTCCTCCGATCTGGGTCTGACCCTCAGGTGTACTACAAGCGGGCGGACATGGCCATCGGCTCCCTCACCATCAACGAGGAACGCTCCGAGATTGTGGACTTCTCCGTGCCCTTCGTGGAGACAGGCATCAGCGTGATGGTGGCCCGCAGCAATGGCACCGTCTCCCCCTCGGCCTTCCTGGGTGCGGCTCGGGGCAGGGTCGGGGGCGAGGGTGGTGCGGAGGGACCCCCAGGTGGATGTGTGGAGCCTGGGGTGGGCCCTTGGAGAACAAGCACTGGGTGATGGGACCCTGTCCCAGGGCAGATGGAGAGTGGAGACCAAGGCTTGCTGGGGAGCGTGGTCTCCCCAGGGGTGGCGTCTCCCCTGGGGCTCCGCTGCTCTGAGAGTCAGGGACCCCCTCCGCTCCGTCCAAGGGGCTGGTGACCACGTGGGCCCACCTGCCTGCACCCAGGCCTCCTCTGAGCCGCCTCCCTCTGTTCCCAGAGCCCTACAGCCCTGCCGTCTGGGTCATGATGTTTGTCATGTGCCTGACGGTCGTGGCCATCACTGTCTTCATGTTCGAGTACTTCAGCCCCGTCAGCTACAACCAGAACCTCACCAGCGGCAAGAGTAAGCTCCCACTTGGGCCTGGGAGGACGGAGCAGGCTTGGAGCTTCCCGGAGGGGTGGGCTCAGGGCTATGGGTAGAGGGGTTGGGGGGGAGGTTAGAGGGTGAGAGGATGGGGCAGTGGGGTGGGGGGAGCCTTTCAGAGAATGCCCCCTGGGGGGATTCCTGGCCTTCAGACAACATGCAGGGGACCCATCAGATACATGAGAGGGGGAAGCAAAGTGAGTTGATGTGCTCTGGGGTGGGGATGGCCAGGGATGGGGTTAGTGGAGACAGGAGCCGTGGACTCAGGTGGGCTGGACCTGATACCCTCTGTGCCCCAGCGTCTACCCTCTCGCCCCCAGGGTTGGGGGGCCCATCCTTCACCATCGGCAAGTCCGTGTGGCTGCTCTGGGCGCTGGTCTTCAACAACTCGGTGCCCATCGAGAACCCCCGGGGCACCACCAGCAAGATCATGGTGCTGGTGTGGGCCTTCTTTGCCGTCATCTTCCTCGCCAGCTACACTGCCAACCTGGCCGCTTTCATGATCCAGGAGCAGTACATCGACACCGTGTCCGGACTCAGTGATAAGAAGGTTCTGAAGCCCCTGCTGTTGGAGGGTGGCGGGGCGGGGGATGCCACGGGCAGGCAGGCAGGGGCAGGCCTTGGGTGGGACGCAGGACAGCTGGAATCAGAGGAATCTGAACTGGAGGCGGGAGCAGGAAGAAGCCAGGGAGCCTGGGGAGGGGAGAGATGGCTTAAGTCCACTTAGTATGTCTTGAGTGCATCTTTCCTTGTCCTGGACTCTGTGTCCTCATCTTTAGACAGACCTGGCGCAGTCGGTCTCTAAGACAGTTCTGCCGTTCCTGTGCAAGTCCAGGCTGTGGGGATGGGGTTGGGGGTGTTGGCGCCTGGAAGGTCGGAGGAAGGGTCAGGAATGCCGACAGCCGCCCTGTGCCCACAGTTCCAGCGGCCACAGGATCAGTACCCACCCTTCCGCTTTGGCACCGTGCCCAACGGCAGCACGGAGCGGAACATCCGCAGCAACTACCGCGACATGCACACCCACATGGTCAAGTTCAACCAGCGCTCGGTGGAGGACGCGCTGACCAGCCTCAAGATGGGGTGGGTCTGCAGCCCTGCACCTCCCTTCCCTCTCACTGTCTCTACCCACGTGTCTCCCCGAGAGACCCAGGGTGGGGACGGTGAGACTGGGTTGCCTTGTAGGACTCCTGGGGAGGGGCAGAGTGAGACAAAAATGGACAACCCACCAAAGCCCAGGGGCGCAGCTGTGGTACTGACCAGGGTTCAGCCTTGCCCCCAAGTGTTGGTTATGACCTTCTTAGGGTCTTTAGGGGCCTGGAGGGCAGAGAGGGTGTGTCCTCCAGGGGCAGAGAGCCCCCTGGAGTCTCTGAAGAGGAGGCAGGTGGGGTTCCCAAGCCGTGGGAGGGAGCTTCTTTGCATCCAGGACCCCAGGGAAGAGAAAGCTCTGCCCATTCCCCACCCCACCCGGGTGGTGGCCAGTGGGCTCACATGGCCCAGATCCCCATCAGGCCCCGGGTTCGGTGCCCTGCACCTTGCTTGATCGCCAGCCTGAGGGCTCAGCCTGTCCCCCAGGAAGCTGGATGCCTTCATCTATGACGCCGCTGTCCTCAACTACATGGCGGGCAAGGACGAGGGCTGCAAGCTGGTCACCATCGGCTCTGGCAAGGTCTTTGCCACCACCGGCTATGGCATCGCCATGCAGAAGGACTCCCACTGGAAGCGGGCCATAGACCTGGCGCTCCTACAGTTCCTGGGAGACGGTGGGTGCAGCCTCTGGTGGGGGCCGGGGTGGGTCCTGCGTGGTTGACAAAGCCCGTGGCCGGGACAGCTGCGTGGTGACTGGTTAGCATCTCCACTGCTGTCCTCTGAGTGCCCAGCGCCTGTTGGCAGGGAGAGAGGCTCTGGGGGTGGGAGGCTGGCACAGTAGTTGGGTAGGGGCATTAGGAACAACTGGAGGGAGACCTGAGTTGGCCAGGAGGGAGCAGGGAATAGTCGGGGAGTCCCTGAAGGAAGGAGCTCAGGCCACATAGCCGGGGGTGGGGTGGGGAGTCTGAACTCCTTTACTTTTTCCCAAGACCCCTCCCCTCCATTTCCATTTTTTTTTAAACAACAGCTATCTTTTATTTATTAATTTATTTTGGCTGCACCTTGGGACATGTGAAATCTTAGTTCCCTGACCAGGGATTGAACCTGTGCCCCCTGCAGTGGAAGCATGGAGTCCTAATCACTGGACAGTCAGGGAATTCTCTCCATTCCCATCTTGAGATGATCTGGGGTTGGTGTCAAGAGCCAGCCTAATCCCAGAGCCCCGGCCCAGGCTGGCCTTGGTACTGAGAACTCACACCCTTGAGCGGTCCAGCTAGGCTGCTCCGAGACCCAGAGAGAGCTTTGAATTTAGAGTCCCAGTTAGATAAAGAAACTGGTTTTCCATCATTGCTGCAGAGTAATGTGAGTGATACCAGTGAAGGTGTTTGCAGCCTCCTTGGGGGCCTAGGTCTTTTGTCTGTGTGTGCCCAGCTCCACGCCTGGCATGCAAGTGATCAATAAGTCTTTGACGAATAAATGAATGATAACATTTACCCAGTCAACAAGCCTTTACTGGGCATGTGGGAGGTAAGCGTGTCAGAGGCTGGCATTGCCACCCCCGCCCAGGTCCCACTCTGGTCTCCTCCGTCCTGCTTACTGACACCCTTCCCCCCATCCTCCCTGTAGGGCTGGATCCCTGTGTAGTCCTACAGGTGGGTGGTACCCTGGCCCCAGACCCCTCCTCACTCCAGGCATAGGTGAGCGCTGGAAGGGTCCTCCCTGAGCCAGATGCGCACCCACCCCCGCCCCCAGGGGAGACCCAGAAGCTGGAGACGGTGTGGCTCTCGGGGATCTGCCAGAATGAGAAGAACGAGGTGATGAGCAGCAAGCTGGACATCGACAACATGGCGGGCGTCTTCTATATGCTGCTTGTGGCCATGGGGCTGGCCCTGCTGGTCTTCGCCTGGGAGCACCTGGTCTACTGGAAGCTGCGACACTCTGTGCCCAACACGTCCCGGCTGGACTTCCTGCTGGCCTTCAGCAGGGTGGGTGCCTGCCCTGCCCCAGCCAGGCACCAACCCACCTGGCCCCTGGCCCCGTTTACAGATGTAAAAAACTGAGGTCCGGAGAGGTGGCATGGCCTGCCAGCATCACGCAGCAGATGAGAAGCAGAGCCCTTCTCCAACAGGCAGGGCAGGACTCTGGAACCAGGCTGACCTGGGTCCAGAGTCCTCACTGCCATTTATTTACAAGCGGTGTGAGTTTAAGAGGAGTTCATCTCTTGGCGCCTCAGCTTCTCTGTAAACGCTCCCAATGGGACCTTATATAAGAGGCGCCTAACAAATGTTAGTTTCTTCCTGGGACTTAGAGATGCCTGAGTTGATGGATCCCACCTGGGCGAGGGGCGTGCGGCGTGGGGGCTGTCCGGGAGGGCAGGGCGCGGCTCACGGCGGGTCTACCCCCTCCCTCTGCCCAGGGCATCTACAGCTGCTTCAGCGGCGTGCAGAGCCTGGCCAGCCCCGTGCGCCCGCCCAGCCCGGACCTCACCGCCGGCTCGGCCCAGGCCAGCGTGCTCAAGATGCTGCAGGCGGCGCGCGACATGGTGACCACGGCGGGGGTGAGCAGCTCCCTGGACCGCGCCACGCGCACCATCGAGAGCTGGGGCGGCTGTCGCCCTGCGCCCCCGCCGCCCGCCTGCCCCGGCCCGCGGCCGCCCACCCCGGGTCCTCCCCGCGAGCCGAGCCCTACGGGCTGGAGGCCGCCGGACGAGGACCGCGCCGCACTGGGGCGCAGGGCCGCGCAGCCCTCGGGCCGCCCCCCGACGCCCCGGCCCGCCCTTCCCGACGTCTCCCGGGCGTCGGGCCGGCGGGCCTGGGAGGCGCGGTGGCTGCTGCGGCCGGGGCGGCGCGGGCGGCGCTTCTCGGCCTCCGAGCGGCGTGCGCACCCGGAGCGTCCCCTGTCGCCCGAGCGCGGCCACTACAGCTCCTTCCCTCGCGCCGACCGGTGCGGACGCCCCTTCCTGCCGCTCTTCCCGGAGCCCCCGGAGCCCGAGGACCTGCCGCTGCTCGGGCCGGAGCAGCTGGCCCGGCGGGAGGCCCTCCTGCGCGCGGCATGGGCCCAGGGGTCGCGCCCGCGCCACGCTTCCCTGCCCAGCTCAGTGGCCGAAGCCTTCACTCGGCCCAGTTCCGGGCCCGCCCGCTGTGCCCGCCCGGCCTGCGGGCGCTTGATACCCGCGCAGTCCATGCGGCTGCCGTCGTACCGCGAGGCCTGCCAGGACGGGCTGTGGGCCGGGCCCCCCGCCTGGGCGCACAGACCGCACGCCTGCCTCCACGCCCATGCCCACCTGCCGCTCTGCTGGGGGGTTGTCTGCCCTCACCTCCCACCCTGTGCTGCCCATGGCCCCTGGCTCCCTGGGGCCTGGGGGCCTCCGGGACACAGACACAGGACTCTGGGGCTGAGCCCAGAATACAGCGGCGGTGGGGAACTGGAAGGGGTCAGCAGGGCGGCCTGTGGGACACACGACTTTCCGCCGCCTTGCACCTGGAGGCGGATCTCCAGCTTGGAGTCAGAAGTATGAGGGCTCAGGTCCTCTGGTTCCTGTTCAGCTGGATCTTCTGCCTGGCGCTGCCAGCAGTTAGAGGGCAGGTGGTGTCCGGCCTTCCTGGCTTCCGTCTTGAAATCCAACCGAGTGACAGATGATATCTTCACGGTCAGCCGGTGACCTCAGCAGCCGCAGTCCTGTTGCGGGTTGGGCTTCTGCTATCTTCTTATGCAAATCCCTTCCCACCTGGCCTGGAGTCACAGGGGGAGCAGCGGGGTCTCCCTCCCGTGCTGTGAGCCGGTCCCTGGTCTTCGCTGCTGGGGGCTTGGTGTGGGAGGCATGGAAGCTGGAACTTGGGGTTGGGGCAGGCTGACGTGTTTCTTGTTCCATCTGGCTGGAGTTTTTTTTCTCAGAGTGCTGGGACATTAAACCAACCTTTTACAAACCACTGGCCCTGACTGCCTCATTCTGCATCCCCGGAGGGGGGCACAGGGCAGCCTTTAGGTGAGAGGAGCATCATGGGAGTATCCCAGGTGAGGTGCCTGGCTACAGCAGGTGGGCAGCTCCTTGGGTGGGAGTACCCAGGAAGTGAGGCTGAGCGAAGACTCCGGGCAGAAGCCACTTGGTTTACAGTGTCAGCTCCCTCCCACCCTGGTGCCAAAAATGACAAATGTACTCAGCAGGGGGCTCTGGTGGTTGATGGATGGCGTTCATCCTTCAGTGTCCTTGAAAACAAGGACTCACACCAGGGGTCTGTGGGTGCCCTGTCCTGCCAGGGGCCCCGATGGAAGCCTGACAATGTCATGGTGCAGATGGTGGGGGGAGGTCTGTCTGGGGAAACTGCTGGGCTTTCCTGGCCAGCGGTATTCACTCCATGGTGGCTGTGCTGGGCTCAGACTGCCTGCCGGTTCTGGAAGCCTGGCACGGGTGGGCTTCTGGGGTCAGGCACAGCTCAGCTTCGCTGGTGCCAGGACTTCTGGGGCTGGGAGGACCCCCAGGTCAGAGATTCTGTCCCACATCTCAGTTCTTTGTCCTCCCTCGGAGGCTCCCAGTCCCACCTCCTTCCTCTGCTTCATGTCATTGGCTGTGAACAATCTAAAAAGATGGCTCTTGAGTACTGTTTTCAGTGCTTTCACATCTGTGATTACATTTAGCCCTACAATAACTGAAGCCAGAATTCTTTCTTCCATTCATTCTGCAAACACCGGTGCCAGCAGAGCTTTTCTGACTGTGAGCATGTGAAGCCTGGGGCCTTTCTGTCCTGACAATTTGGGTGAAGCAGGGCGGAAACTAACTCTGTGTCACAGGGAGGAGGCCAGGGAGGGTGGTGTTGGATGCCAGAGCCATGTGCAGCCGCTGCCTCGTGCCCTCACCCTCACCACTCCTCCTTGCTGGCTTCCAGGAGGCTGGGTTCCCTCACGAGCCTCCAAATAGTCCACCCTGGGACTGGAGCCATGAAAACTGGAAATTTTTTTGGTTTGGCTTTAGGGGTAACAGCAGCCGAAATAGTAGAGTGGGGGAAATTTCTAATATCCCTCCATTCCCAGCTGGAGTGCCTGACCACCACCAGTTTAGGGGGCCCCCATCCATTACAGTCAGTTTCACTTTCTCTGCCCCATGGTTTTTCACAGGTTCAGATCCAGAATCTGGGAGCTCCACAACAGGTGGTGAGTGTGGGTCGAAGTGAGTGCTAGAGGCCCGTGCTGTGGAAGGGCGCAGCCTGTGGAGGTGAGAGGGTTAAGCATTGGCCACCAGCCCCTGGATCTGAGCACCAGCCCCTGGATCTGAGCACCTGCCCCTGGATCTGAGCAGGCTGCAGTAGGTGAGGCTGGGAGGGGCTGCGAGGTCCAAGCTGCTCTCCGCTCCCTGCCCAAGATCATTAATAACCAAGAACTGGAAAGATAATTAAGAACCACATGTGGGGCTGAGCCTGCTGCTGGCTGGCTCTAAGGAGGGGCCTGTCCCACGCCCAGGGCCAGGCTCCTGGCTGCCTGGCTCCTTGTCTAGGAATGTATTCTGGGGAGAAGAGAGTCTTAGGGGGGAGTGGGGGCAGGAAGGGTGCCTTCTGCAGGTTCACATGCCTGCTGCCCCTCTGTGGGAGGACTAGAGAAGGTCCTTCGTCATCCAGGGGAGGGCAGAAAGCCTGGCAGGGGCTCAGGGAGCCGGCTGTGTGGGTGAGCGCAGCGAGGCCATGGTTATGTTCAGTCATCGTAAAGCAGGGTATGACTGGGTAGCAAACAGCCGGCTGAACCCAGACACCCAAATGCTGTGTTTTTCTTTTGATGGGACACACGGGGAGGGAGGAATTTGGTCACGTCTCAGCTGCAGACATTTCCCATTGTCTCACTCCGTTCCTTCCTGCTGCCCTGGTCACTGCGTTTCTTCCTCTGTCTTAACTGAGGGGCTCATCCTCTACACCTCCTCTTTCCTGGGGCCCAAGTGTGGGGAAGAGGGCACGGAGCTTAGAGAAGGGTGGGCAAGATGGCTTCGGTCAGGATACCTGAGCTTTGGTTCCGTCTTGGCTCCAGAACTCTCCAGCCTGGGCTGAGTCTGGCGCTGTGAAGGGGGAAGGCTGCCCTTCAGTTTGCAGGGGAAGTTGGGGAGCCAGAGACTCCCCCCTCCCCAGAGCCCTAAAGAATTCAAGTGCATTTCCTGTTTCTGAATCATGGCAGGCAACTGCCAACAAGAAGACACTTGACTCACTAGGCAGCTGTGAAACCAACTGGGTGCCTGAGGACCCAGACCAGGGGTCTTTGATGAGTCTAGAGGGACATGGCTACATGTGCAGTGTGTCTGGTGAGGACAAGGGAACTGGGAGTCAGTACACCGTAAGAGCTTTCTGAGAACTTCTGTGCCAGGCGCTACACTCAGGACTTCAGCTCCCATACGGGTCAGGGATGCAGGTACAAAGGACAGGAGGAGAGCTTGGGGGTTGCTGCCTGCAAGTGGCAGGTCCGATTTCTTGGTCTCCACTCAACCTGCAAGCTATGCCGCTAAGGTCCACAAGGAGAGTGCCCAGTGCCATGCCTGGAACACACCAGGCACTCAGGAGATGTCACTTACCCCTTTGTGCAGTCTACACCGCGAGCCCCGGGCCCGGGGAGGCGGGATCCTACAGCTGTCACCTGCAGCTCTGGATCCTGGTTTTGGAAGAGCCAGGTGTCAGCCCCGATCAGGGGACGGGTCTCTCAAGAGGTGTGGTTTCAGCCTTCACTGGCCCAGGGCCATACACACTGCTGGCTCTCCCCACTGGGCTGGTTCCCCGGGAGGTGGGGTCTGCCCCTGCCCTCCCCTCCCCTGACATTGGCCTCTGCCTGTTGCTGAGGCTGCTCCCGGCCCCTGTTTTGGTGAGAACAGCTGTGTGGCTGAGGGCCTGGCAAGGTGCCTGCTGCCCACCCCCCACCACTTGGCAGTGCCTCCTGGCCTGTCACCCGCCATATGCCCCATCTGTAAGCCCGCAGCTGCCTCTCTGGCCTCAGGTGAGGGCACAGCCAGGAGCTGCTGGCACGAGGCTCAGCACTTTTGCAGGGAACAGACAGAGTAGGCTGACTCCCACCTTGACCTGGCCTGCCCTCGGGGCCAGTCTGGGGCAGGCAGGGCAGGTGAATGGCATAGGGTTGGGGCTACTGAGTGTATGTTCTCCTCCTCAGCAACAATTTGAACCTGGGCCAGGTTGGGCTGGCATCCTTTTCTAGCTTCCCCACCATCGACCCCAGGGCCGTCTGTAGACTAGAAGCCATCACCCCACTTGCCCACCTCCCTAAGCGGGTGTCAACACAGCTGAACGTGCTGGATGGGCAAGGTGAGCACCTGGGGACCGGCCAGCTGTCAGGCCCTCGGCCCCCCTCCCCCGGGGCCATCAGCAGCAGAGAGGGTGCTGACCCCATCTGACCTCCAGCAGGACAGACGCTGGGCAAACAGCAAGGAGCAAAGGAGCCAGACCGGCAGGGGTGAAGGGCCCTGGTTTGCCGTCAGTGACGTGGTCACCTCGGGCCACTTCCTTCCGGGACTGTGGCTGCCCGGCTGGGAGGCGGAGCGGAACGCGGCCGCCCGACTCCGTGGCTGTCAGCTCCAGATTGCCACATAAATCAACCTGGCTTTACGACGCTAATAAATTTGTGTCCAAAATTTGGTTTGGAGCCTGAGGCAGCAGAATGGTTTGATTCGCTTTGTCCTTAAGCAAGAGGGAATGTAATTGGAGAAGGGTAAGCACAGATGTTTTAATTGACTTTTCAGCAAAACAGCTGGGCAGCCCCCAGGGAGGGTCCCAGCCCCAGGAGGCAGGGTCACCGTGGACACATCCCAGCCTCGCCCACCCCGCAAGGCCTCCTGGGAGGCAGCTCCGATGGCGAACGGGCAAGGGGCATCTTTTCAGGAGGGTGGAAGATAACGGGATGCTGGAAGAGCTGTGAGGACGGAAGACGCACGACAAGAGTGAGAAAGCAGGTCGCGGCCTATTGAGACATGGTGTTCTCACAGTCCGGGGGCTGCCCCCCGGCGCCCGAAGGGAGGGCTGGGACCGCCTGCGGACTCCCCGTGTTCTCGCAAAGCCCGTGTCCCCCTCCCCGAGACCACCGTGGGCCTCAGAAGACCTGGCGTCCACGCTCTGTCCAAAGTTTGAAGACAGTTGAGATGCTCGGGGATGGAGGGGGCGGGGAGCAGGCTTGCAGGGATTCCCTGGAGAGCCGAGCAAGGCACTGAGATCAAAGGACGGAGGGGCAGGGACCCCACCCCAGAGGCTGCTCCTGTCCACTGCTCTGGGCTCCAGGACAGGAGGATTTGGCCCAGGGCCGGGGCCTCGCCAGGGAGGGCCAGGAGGAGCCCCCTGAGGTCCTGAAGCAGGAGAAGGCACGTTGAAAATGCAGTTCATTTGAGTCACCCGTGTCTCCAAGGGAGGCTGGCCCAACAGGTGCATGCATGATTGTGTGTGGGGGCGGGTACTACGTGGAGCTGGTGAGGTGCCCGGGGAACCTGGCCCTCCTTCCATGGGAAGGGTGAGCAGGGCCCTATCTCACCCCATGGCGCCCAAGGGACATGGAGACCATGAACATCGGGCTGTACCCACAGCCCGGCTCGAAAGGGAGCCCCTGTTAGTGTTGGGGGGGGACAGGGACATCGGGGGGCAGGCCCGACCTCTCTTACGGGGTGGGAACCATGGGCTACATGCCTGGGGTGCTCCCAGCCACGGAGGTGACAGCCGGGGGTCGCTCCCCCCCAGTGCCCCTTGAACGCTGGCCCCTGCCCCCCCAGCCCTGGCACTGCAGGAGGCCCACGGATCCCTCCCGGGGATGTGTGGGCTGCTGTGTCTGCGAGGAAAGGGCTGCTTCCGCCCGCTGCTCCGGAGTCATCGTGGACTCAGGGGCCCGGGACAGGTGTTGGCGCCCTTGCGTGGCCCTCGCTGCTCTGGTCTGGGGCCCCTGGGGCCGATTAGCACGTCTGGTCCTTGTCACTGGCTGGCCTGGCACTCCCCTAGGAGAGGTGCTTGGCACCTCCAGGCCTGGCGGGAAGGTGAGCCCTGCCAGGCCCAGTGGGGAGGAGGCGAGGGGCCTGGGCTTCCCCTGATGGAGCAGGTTTCCCAGACGAAGATGCAGGATGGGCTGGGAGAGAGGGTGGGGGCCCGTGTCTGGTGTAAACAGTGGCCGCGCCAGCACTGCATCTCTACTCTCCAAGCAGAGGCCTCGATCCCAGTAACCCGTCCTAGAACCTGGGGGCGGCCGCGTGCCCTGCTGTGGGCCTCGGCTGGCCGGGGGCAGCCCCAGGCAAGAGGATCTGGAGGAGAGCGACCCCAGGTGCAGGCTGTGTGGAATCCTGCGTGGGGAGAAGGTCCCCTCCAAGAGCCCGGGTCTTGCCTGCCCCGCTGAGCCCAGGGAGGCCACGAGCCCTGGGCTCTGCCAGTCGGGGGCCCCTACCCCGCTGGTCACCAGACACGTCCTGCCGTCAGAGCTTGGTCTCGCTGAGGACGATGTTGGCGGTGACAAAGAAGAAGCAGGAGAAAGCCCAGAGCAGCACGAAGCCCACCCAGAAGGTGTGGCGGAAGGGGGACCTGTGCTTGTTGACGGTCCCATAGCCGAAGGCCAGCTGGGTGTCCTTGCGGCAGAGGTACACCAGGAAGGCCGGGATGACGTACTGGATGCCTGTGCCCGCGTAGGCCCCCGTGATGCCCACCAGGGACTCCAGGTCGTGGGTGCAGAAGGCCACCAGCACGGGGGGCAGCAGGGTGATGGTGGGGAACACCACGCGGTCCACAACCCAGGGGTACGTGCCCCCCTCGCGGTGGAAGAGCGTCTTCCAGTTGTTGCGGAGGGTCACGGCGATGATGGGGAAGTTGGTGCTGATGGTGAAGACGGGGAAGAGGCCCAGGAAGAAGCGCACGGCGGCCAGGCCCACCACATCGCAACGCGCGAAGTTGAGGGTGTACATGTCCAGCAGGCTGTCGCCGCGGAAGCAGAAGATGGCGGTGAAGGAGAGGAGCCCGTAGAACGCCAGGATGAGCACGTAGTCCAGCAGGACCAGGCGCGTGAGGTGGCGCTTGGAGGAGACGGGGGTGAGGAGCGATGGCAGGGAGTGCTGGCACATGAAGGAGTAGACGCACACGCCCAGCAGGTTCCGGATGCCCGAGAGGTCGGCCAGCGGCGGGCGCCCCTCCCCGCGCCCGTGCGCGATGCGCACCAGGGCCAGCACGATCATGATGGCGAAGGCTGGAAGACAGGACGGGGGTCAGGCAGGCAGGGAGGAGGGGCAGCCAGACGGGCCCGTCTGGGGCCCGGGGGCAGCGACCGCAGGACCCAAGCCCCGAGGGAAAGCACATTAAGATTTCCAAGGCTGTGAGTCATCCTCAGGGGGCAGGCCGGCGGTGGCTGCTGCTGTTGGGGACATCCCGCCCACTCCCCCCACCCGCAGGTCCAGGAAGGTGTGTGTGGGGGGTTTGCTGGGCACGGCAGGAGGGCGATCAGCGGAGTAGCCACGCGCTACTGGAGTGCAGTCTCCCTTACTGGCCCCAGGGCTCTGGGGTTGCGGGGGGGTGGTTTCCCGCCAGCTTCCTGGCAGAGAGCAGGCCTGGAGCAGGGTTCTGGTTGCTCTTCTTCCTTTGGTTTAAAGACTGTGTTGTCTGAGGATTGAGGGGTAGAAGGGGTGGTGGAGGGCACAGAGTGCTTGGGAGGAGCCGTCCTCCTGGGTGAGGAGGGGGTGGGGGGAACGGGTGGTACCCAGAGTCACTGGAGGCCAGAAACGCACCAGGGACCAATGCTGGGGGAGCTGAGGCCAGGGCTGGAGGCCGAGGCTGGGTGGCTCTGTTCTCCTGGATGGTAGGGGGCAGGAAGCAACTCTGCCCCGGTTGTGCTGCAGAAAGGGAAGGGGATCGGGGACCCTGTTGACAGCAGGCAGAGCTCCGGGCTGGCTGCACTCTTATTGCGGGCCTCACACCCCGAGCCGCTGCTCCTGAACGTCAGCGCCTGGAAGACAGACGCACTTGCAGATCCTGTGGATGCCGAGTCTCTGGCTTCCCAAATCTGTCATCCAGAGTTCCCAGAACTGCCACCGTGAGGCGCTCCACACACCCAGAGACCCCCGGCGTTCCTGTCTCCAGTGCCAGAGCACACACCCCTGCTGTCTCTGCTCAGACCAGGCCTGACAGCCCCTCCAACCTGGGCCCCCACCGTTCAGGTAAAGCTCACCGTGACACCTGACATTTCTCGGGCAGTGACGCAAGTGACGGTGAAGGGACAGTGGCTGAAGAGCCTGGCTGCTGGCCACGTGGCTCCTGCCTGCCAGGCTGTCGCAGGCTCGGGGCTCCCCCCAGGTGGGAGGCTGGGGATCTCCCCACTGTGCCCTTCAGGCCAGATCACACCATCCATGCCCCGGAAGGGAGCCCTTTCTCTGAGGACGCCCAGGAAGCCAGACTACTGTCTGCCCACAGTGAACTTGGGAGCAGGACGGATGGAAGTGTCATCTATTACTTTTAATCGGAGCTGCCGACGCCGCTGGGCACTAGTCGGGAGGAGGGGAGCCAGGGAACAGGCCGTGGAAATTGCCAATAAAGATGATTTGTTTCTGAGGCTCTCAGCTGCACCCATCCCTGCTGCTCCTGATTCCGGGGGACCCACAACTGAGGGCATCAGAGGTCCTGCCAGCGCTGGTCAGTCAAGGGGAAGCGGCAACCCAGTTCCCCTCTCGGGGACACCCGAGACCCCGGTGGTCTGGCTTGTCTGTTTTCTCGGGGTGGGTGCAGCGTGGTGGGGCGGGTCAGAGATCTGCATAGGAGAGCTGCATCCAGAAAGTGCACTGGGGCGGCGTGATGGCGGGGGGTGGCAGACCCAGGGGAAAGGCCGGACAGGGTGGAGGTGGAGTCCCCCACGTGCCAGGGAGTCTCGGGCTTCCCTGGTGGCTGAGTGGTAGAGAATCCTCCGGCAGTGCAAGAATCACAGGAGACACGGGTTCGATCCCTGGTTCCCCTGGAGGGGGGCGTGCTAACCCACTCAGCACTCTTGCCTGGAGAATCCAATGGACAGAGGAGCCTGGTGGGCTACAGTCCATGGGGTCACAAAGAGCCGGACACAACTGAAGTGACTTGGCACGCAGGCAGGGAGTCCGTCCTGGGCCAGAAAGGGTTACGAAGCAGAGCTGAGCGGGTGGGGTGGCTACAGCTGGCCCTGGGCCCACCTGGTGATTAGCTAGTCACGGGGCTGCAGCGGACAGTTCTAGCGGAGGTGGGCCACCTGAGGCGGGGCAGAGGCCAAGGGGGCAGCCGCTACAAGGCAGGAGCTCAGCCCCGCTGCGCCACCGCCCGAGTGTCTGGTGGTGACCTGGCACTACTCCTCGCCCAGGCCGAGGCTGGCGTGTGCTGTGAAAGAGGCACGTGGAGAACCCTCCAGCGCTCTGCTGAACTTGGCCGAGGGGCCCTGGGTCTGGTGGGCGTGCGGGAGGCAGGAGATGCTGGCTGTTCGGACGTGAGCCTATCCCTGCTCCCTGCAGCTAGGAGGCTGGCTGGCGCGTCTCTCCTCATCTTCCTCCTCGGCTCTAAGTCTCCAAGACGCGGTAAGAAACACAGGCAGAATCTGGCTTGCTGACTTCAGAACGAGCTACCTGGTCGGTCCTGACGGGTGGCTCTGACCTTGAGGGGTCGTGGCACCAGGGGTGCGAGGCCCGACCTCCCCAGAGCCGGCTGGTCCTGCCCTCGGGACCACACGCCTTCCCTCTGGGCCCGTCCCTCCCCTGGGGCTGCCAGAGGAGCAGAGTTCAACAGCCGTCTTCTAGATTGATTGTCCCGTCCCTGGGAGATGGCTGCTCCAAAAACTCCTTGGGTCTGACCGTAAATCAAGATGAAACGAGGGTGACAGGTTGTGAGCTACGGCTGTGGCCGGGAAGCGCGGTGGAGCGCGGGGCTCTGAACGCACACAGGATGCCCAGGGCTCTGGTGCGGCCACTGACAGCTCGCGCCCCAGGGTCGCGGCCACGTGGGAGGGGGGATGGGGCAGTGGGCATACTGACATCCAGGCAGGCAGAACCTGCAGCTCCCCAGGGCACACACGGCAGGCTGGGCTTCTCTCCGAGCCTCACAGGCTGTGTTCAGAGAGCCCACGTGATGCCTGGGGTTGCAGTCCGCATCCGTCCACTTCCACCTGTGTCCCGCACCAGGAGTCCTGCTCCAAGGAGTGGGGAGGAGGTGCGGCGAGCTGCTGGGGAGGCGGCCCTGGGGGTGGGGGGAGCAGCTGGGGGCCTGACACACGGCTCCCAAGGAGTGGCTGTCGGCCTCGGAAGGGGCAGCTGCAGGGTGACAAGCGGGGTCAGGAGGCTTCTCCTTTAATATCTGCGGCACCAGCCCGGAGGAAAAACAACCGAGCCTGTTTTGTATGAATCAAGGGGGCTCACCCGGACCATTTATTCATTCATTCATTTAGCAGTGACGTCCTGAGGGTCTCCTGTGCCGATAACTACTCTGGGCATCTGCGGATGGTGCCCTGTGCCAACAGGAACGGTCCTAGTCCTTCTAGAGCCTACAGTCCAGGGGGCCCACCAGGTGGAACTTATAGGGGAGAGATGACAACAAAAGGACCGGCTAACAGCCACGTGGGCTACGGTGGGGAGGTGGGGAGAGCCTGGTCTCAGGAGGTCCAAGCCAGGCGGTCAGAGGGGAACCAGGCGCCAGAGTCGCTTCGGAAGAACCCGCTGGGCTGCACCCGTCGCGGTGCAGGAGGGGAGGGTCAGCCCGATGGGACAGGGATGGGGTCAGGGCCCCTGGACATCACTTGCTGCCATGCCCTGTTCCACCCTCAGAGTACTGATCCACCTTTAGCCCCTCCTGCACTGCCTCGGGAGAGAGACAAGGCAGAGAGGCAGACAGGAGCGGGAGGCAGGTCCTAATCTCTGTACAGATCCTGAGCCCTGAGCGGGCAGCTTGGAGGAGACACCTCCCTGATTCCTTTTCTGAGGAGGTCAGGTTGAAAGTAACGTCTACACCAGGACGGGCCCTCCGGCTCAGGCACGTCCAGTTGGCGGTCGCAGCTCAGTGGGGTCACGTCGTTGCCAGCTTTCCCTCCCGGGGATGTCAGAGGCCTCAAGTATGGCGGTCAAGGTAAAATCTTACACCAAGACGCAGGCTCACGGCAGTTAACAAGGCATCAGCGAGGCCCCTAGGGTGCTCCGCCGAGAAACGCCCCTCGGTCACCTGCCCTGATTTGCACATGACACTTACGAGACACAGGGCTGAGCTGTGAAATGGGGCTGTCTTTAAAAAGCCCAACGAAAGGCGAGCTCTCAGTTGCCTGGGGCTGTGACCGCCTGGGAGGCCTGCCCTGCAAGGGGAGGAGATGTTTCGGAAGTGGCCTCTGGTCCTGGGTCACCGAGTCAGAGGGACGTGTCGGTAAAAGTTGGAGCTAGAACAGAGCTCCTCTGGAAGGTGGCCCAGCCCTGACCCCTGCTGTCTCCTCTGCGGGCCCTGGAAGGAACACAGCTGTCACGGGAGGAGAAGGGACACGTGTCCACTAAGGCCAGGTCCCTCATCCTTGACCCCGGAGCACACAACACGAGGAGCCACGACCGAGAGCCAAGGGTGAAGGCGATGGACTCCTTCCAGCGGTGCCCCGGGCGGGGGCCGAGCCGGCAGCCCAGCCCCTCCCCGCGGGCCAGCGCTGTGCCGTGCATCGCCCGGCAGGGGCCTGGTGCTGCCTCCCTCCCTGAGCTCCGGGCCTGGCCCCAGATGCTGCCCCCCACACACCCTGCTGTTCTCGGAGCCCCGCGAGTGGCTCCTCTCCCACACGTGTGAGGCGCAGGCCGTCCGCCAAGGCGGCTGTCGGGGGGACGGCGCCCTCCTCTCCAAGCGGGGAACCAGCGTGCCACGGCTGATTACGAATGGCCGTGGATGCCCAGCCCAGCTCGGGCACCGGTGCCCCAGGCGGGGAGCTGGGTCCCGGAGAGAATCCAGCTTCCTCCTTCAACCCCCAGTGCCCCTGGGTCATCAGAGCTGGGCTGCCCCCAGCCCCCAACCCTGAGACTCAGGAGGGCTGGGAGGAGCTGATGGGGTAACGTCAGCCTGAGCTGAGAACGCTGAAGATCAAGCAGTTTCTCGGCCCTAAAGGCAGGAACAAGTGGCTGGGCAATTGTTCCTTATAGAATAGGACTGGCTGGGCAGGTTGCCAGGACATGCAGGTCAGGGGTGTGAGTTGCAGCTCAGCCTGCAAAGCTCTAACCCCTCGGAGAGAACAGGAGAGAGGGAGGGAGGGAGGGGGCCGCTGCTTTTCTTCTGAACGAGCTTAAGTCCTCAAGTTACAATGGGTTCAACTCCTGACCCTGAACTGTGTGAGCCTGGAGTGGTCACTTCGCTTCTTAGTGCCTCTGTTTCATCATAAAAAAAAGGAGATGCTCGTGGGTGTGGGGAGATGGAATAAGATGTTATGTAAAGAGGCGGCAAAGGTCCGTCTAGTCAAAGCTGTGGTTTTTCCAGCAGTCACGTATGGATGTGAGAGCTGGACTATAAAGAAAGCTAAGCGCCAAAGAACTGATGCTTTTGAACTGTGGTGTTGGAGAAGACTCTTGAGCGTCCCTTGGACTGCAAGGAGATCCAACCAGTCCATCCTAAAGGAAATCAGTCCTGAATATTCTTTGGAAGGACTGATGTTGAAGCTGAAACTCCAATACTTTGGCCTCCTGATGTGAAGAACTGACTCATTGGAAAAGACCCTGATGCTGGGAAAGATTGAAGGTGGGAGGAGAAGGGGAAGACAGAGGATGAGATGGTTGGATGGCATCACTGACTCGATGGACATGAGTTTGAGCAAGCTTTGGGAGTCGGTGAGGGACAGGGAAGCCTGGCATACGGAAGTCCATGGGGTCGCAGAGAGTCAGACACGAGTGAGTGACTGAACTGAACTGAATTGAATAAGGCATACGGCAGGGCGTGGCCCACGGCAATCATTCAAAAACACGTCCGTCCCTTTTATCATCACAGAAACCTTACTTCCCATCCTGATAGCCCAGGCCAGCAGGAAAACCTGAAAAACCCAAGTCCTCACCTAATCCTCCTTTTGCGCAAGGAGGGTCCTGGGGTCAACCCACGACCCCACTCAGGTCAAGTCACAGTCATGACCCTTCCCTGCTGAGCGTCTCTGGCCCAGGCTTCAGCTAATCTCTGGGGGTCGAGGAGGACCCGCGGCAGGATGCTCATACCTGCTCTGTGACCCAGAGCCATCTCTTCCTGCTCCACTGAAGGTCACACGAGGTCAAGCTGTCCCCAACACCGGTGGTCTGTGGGGACTCGGCGAGTGCTCTCTGTACGGGGCTGGGTGGGAACCGGAAGGGAATTGCTTGGGCTCTTTGGTGCTCATGTCGGCCCATCCTTCTGGGCATCACCCTCCCACCTGAGCTCAGGCTGTGGTCGGGGCAGGGGCTCCTTTCACACCCAGAGAGGACAGGACACAAGGACACACTCGCTCTCTGGCTGGGAGGGGTTCCCTCGGGGGAGAAGGGAAGCCCCCTGAGCAGACGCACTCGGCTCCAGAAGCAGCGTGGCCCTGGGTCAGATTTCATGCCAGGCCCACAAGACATTCTGTGATTGCTGGCCTTGCCTGCATGACTTGCACAAGTCCCCTGGGTTTTGATGAAGGAAGGGACTTTAGATCTGACTGCCTTCCCCTGCTGGATCAGCCCCCGAGGTTTTTGGAGGATTCTAGCTTGGTGGGCATCGTTATCATCTCAGAGGCAGGAGAGAAGGGTGTTTAAGTAAACAACTTAAGGGACGGAGGTTCTGCTCCAGAAGGACTCAGGGCAGAGCCTCGAGTGTGTCAGGAGGAGCGGGTCGTTGATCAAGGGCAGGTATTTGAGTCTCTGAAGCAATCAAGCCTTGAGTATGAAATCAAGAGCTCTGGCCTTTTCATCCCTCGACTTTCTACACCCTCAAGGCACTGCAAGTGGTGACTGGGAGGGCGGGCGGGCTCTCGGTTCTTCCTTCTTAAGCTGTCTGAGCCGGCTGGCAGAGTGCAGCCCAGGGGCCTCTGGCTGGCGGGCAGGCTAATCTCCTTTGGGGAGATCAGAAACATAAAACTTCCACACCTGTCGCCTTTCGGCTCAGTCCTTTCTAAACCTTTTCTTCTTCTCCTTCCCCCTCAGAGTCGGAAGCCCTGACCCCTGATGTGACCGCACCTGGGGTGACTGCGTGCTTCCCAGGGGGGTGCTGGGAATAATCCGCCTGCCAGTGCAGCTGGGGACAGGGCCGCTAAAGAGGTCAAATGAGGTCAGAAGGGTGGACCCTAATCTGATGAGATACGTGCTTTTTTTTTTTTAAAGAAATTAAAAAAAAAATTAGTTATTTTGGCTGCTCTGGGTCTTCATTACTGTAGGTGGGCTTTCTCTAGTTGGGACGAGCGGGGGTCACTCTTTGCTGTGGTGCCCGGGCTTCTCTTGTTGCAGACCACCAGCTCTAGGGCACGCGAGCTTAAGCTGCTCCGCGGCACGTGGGACGTTCCCAGACCAGGGACCGAACCCGTGTTCCCTGCACTGCCAGGCGGACTCTTAGCCACTGGACCACCCGGGAAGTCCCACGTGCGCTTATAAAAAGAGAAAGGGAGACAGAGCACGCGCTGTCTGCACACACAGAGGAAAAGCCACGTGACGGCATGGTGAGCAGGTGGTCGTCTGCAAGCCAGGGAGGGAGGTCTCACCAGAAACCAGCCCTGAAGGCTCCTTGATCCTGCGCTTCCAGCCTCCAGAACTGAGAAAATAGACCTCTGCTGTTTAAGCCACTGGTTCATGGTATCGTTACGACAGCCTGAGCCCACTAAAGCAGCTGATGAGCAGCGGCTGGGTGCAGAGAGAAACCAGGAAGGCCAGAAAGAGGGGAGGCAGTGCTGTGACAAGGGTGTGGGGCGGCTCCCCGGGGTCTGAAGGTAGATTCCGGGGCTGCCCAGGGCCACGGCTGCCCTGATACGGCCACCCGACCTGGCTGCTTGGCTGGGGTTCACCCTGGCTCGCAGGCAGCCTGATTCTGAGCAGAGGCGTGCCCGTAACCCTCGTCTGTCAGGCACCTCGCCTGTCTGGGCCTCATCCCCCTCCCTCTTCTGGAGTCCAGGCAGCTGGCCTGCCGACCTCCTGGACGAGCAGGAGTCCATGCCTGAAGGCCAGGTCAGCACAGGTGTCGGCCACACGCAGGGCAGAGCTGCCGATAGCAGAGGCCGCTCAGAGGGGAGAGCCAGCCAGGGTCTCTGCTTGGGGCCGAGCCGAGCTCTGAGGTCAGCCCTGCCGCTAATGAAAGGGGCCATTTGGTGACATGTGGCTGGCCCTTCAGCAAGCTTTAATTAAGTGTCCACTCTACCCTAAGAGCCTTAAGACAGCAACCTCCACTTCTTCTCCTTTCAACTGACCTCTGAGTCTGCAGAGAGAACTTTTGGAAAACCAAGAATAAAATGAAGACCAGAGTGAAAAACATACATAGAAAGGTTTTCCTGGATTCCCTCCGCTGGCTGTGTAACAAGTGAAAGCTGGACACAAGGAGAGCCCTGGACAGTGGCCCGAGGCGGGGGGTGTCGGGGGTGGGGGCAGCAGCAAAGGCGCAGGACGAAGCCTGGCTGGGAGGGCAGACGGGGGTCCATGTGCTACTTTCATTTGGGAGGGGGGGCTCCTTGCTGGCCTTCCGAGAAGCACCAGTTGCGTGAGGGGACAGCACTGCGTGGCCGTGAAGGAATTCAAACAACGAGCTGGCCTGTCGAGCCAACAGGATGTGGGGAACAGATGGCCCAGGCGTGGACGACCCCGGGCTGCTGGTGGTGACGGATGAGAGCAGTCCCAGCAGGAGACGCTCAGCTGAGATCAGTCATGGATCCACGGGGGGAGTTGGCCACTCGGCCACAGATAATTCTGGGGACGGGCAAAATTGGAGCCCTCGTGTTCCCAGGTGACGTCCCTTCCCAGAGACCTTCTGCCACTCGGGCCAGCAGCCCCGGGTCCCACCTCTCCCTGCTGGCTCGGCCTGGAGGACAAATCTGGGGCACCTGCCAGGGGGAGGTGGGGTGTGCGGGGGCCGAGGAAATCCACGCAGCTCTGGCGTATGCACAGACCGCGGGGGGGATGGTGCCTGACCCACTTTGAGGGGAGCACAGAGACGGGAATAACGCGCGTGGTGCTGCTCTGAATACACGATCAGAGGGAAGGCAGCCCTGTGGGTCCCCGACAGCCCAGCCCGAGGAGGGCTGCCGCGCCAGAGCTGCCTTTATTAGAGAGAAGCGGTTTTTTAATAACACTGAATGGGGCGCCCCGAGCCGAGCCAGCTGTGTCCCCGAGCGGGAGGCGTCTGCTGGGGGTGGGGCGTGAGGGGGGATTCGGTAAGAGGGGGTGAAGGGATGCCGCCACTGTGGCCCCGTCCAGCCTGAGACCCGTCCCCCTGGCCCCTGCCCTGGGCGGCCCAGGGGCCACGGTCTGCAGCGGTCGGTTAAGCAGCTGAAGGCTCCAGCTCTGGCGTAACATTTGCTGGGGCTGCGGGCACGAAGGACAGAACTGTCGTCTGCGTCCCCTGAGTGTCCCTGGTGGACGTGTGGCTGACAGTGGGAGCTGGGAGTGAGGAGGAAGCCTGGCCTCTCTGTGAGGCCGGCCTGCGTCTCATTACTGGGAGGCTCGGGCATTCCTTGAAGACGTGGGGGTGAGGTTGGTGGAGAGCAGGCAGGCATCCCGTCTGGTGGGCCTGGGGCCCAGCGCTGGGCAGGGGTGGGAGGCTGGACAGAGGCAGCTGGCAACCCTCCAAGATCTCGGCGGGGATACCCAGGGACATAGCTCTTTCTGGGGTGGTTTGGGCCACGTCCCTGACCTCCTGGCCAGCCCCAAGGGAGGCTCACTCTGGGGCCGCTCCTGGGACGTAATGGCCAGAGATGACGATGGTGAGGGCGTGCGCGGGGCTGGTGTCTGGATGCTGGAGCGCTGTGCAGACAGCGCTTTCTACACGATCCCATTGTATCTTCCAGGTCTCCCAAACTCAGCCACCTGGTCTCCCCAGAACTTATTTGAGCAGCAAAAGAAACCAACGGTGGCACTTGTTAGACATGTTCTGACGTTTTCCTGACAATGTGGCTATTTGCAAAGGCCATCGGCCCTTCAGATTGCAATCAGGGGCTTCTGGCGGAGGGCATGGCCGACGCCCTGGAGGGACCGGTCCTCAGGCTTCTCAGCTCATCTGGAGCTCTGGGGCGGGGGGGGGGGGGGCGGTGCTCAGGCGGGGTCCCTGCAGTCTGCCCTGGCCTCAACAGATGGCAGAACAAACTACTCATTACGCTCGAGAAAGCTTCCGGCTCAGCACATCTATTTATGATTTCCCGGTCTCTTCGGCGTTCCTTCTTCCCTGTATCTTCCAAGAACCCAAGCCAGCTGATTGCCACCCTATCTCCCCTCCCCGCGCCTCTCCCCCGGACATCCTGGACCCTAATCTGGGTGGCGGGGAGAGACAGGGTGGGCGGGAAGTGGGAAGGCAGGGGGGACATGGCCACAGAGCTGCCCGTTCAGCAGCAAAATGAAGAGGGGGCTCGTCGCAAACTGACAACTTGACTCATACTCCAGAGGACAAACAGGGCCAGGGTGCTCACTGCCTCTGCAGGAGTTCTAGAAAAACCACCCGGGGTCATTTGGGGCCAGAAGCGAGACCCCCCACCCCACGATATCCCACGGGCAGGGGAGACTCACTCCTTCCCATGGCGGGGTTGCCTGGCGGTTCCCCGGGTAAACGATCTCTGCTCCCTGTCCCCCACCTGCTCTGCCCCGTGCTCTGGGGTCAGGACCGGGGAGACCCCTTCGAGCAGGTCTGCAAAGGAAAATTCCTCGGGTGGCTCCAGCGTCCCGGGCTGGGAACCGAACCCCGGGCTCAGCCACCCGTTAGAAGGCTGGGCTTCCCACCCGAGGGCTTCGTGTCAGAGATGGCTTTCCTTTTCGAGCCCAGAGGCCTGCCTTTCTCAGGGAGACAAACGACAGGCCTGAGCTGTCACCCGTGGTTGATGGAGAGGCTGCGGCCGATTGATTCTCTCTCGGGTCAGAGGGAGAAGAGGGGCAAGGGACTCGCAGCGACAGCCGTGTCACCGCCTCACGCCCCCATGCAAGGCCACGGCAGCCTCACCCTGCCGCCCCGCCAGGGGCTGCCTCCGAGGGCCCGGGGGCTGCAGGTGGAGACCGGAGGAGGCCCCTTGCAGTCCCCTCACTGCCCTGAGTGCGAGGCTCTGGCCAGGAGGAGGAGAACAGAGAGGGGTCATGGGGGGCCGTGGCGGCCCACACTGGGGGAAAGAGCAGCCCATTTTCTAAAGCACTGTGAGCCCCGTCCTGGAGGAAGGCAAGGACCCCAAAAGCAGAACCGGGAGGGGCAGGGGCTGTGGGAGGTGCCCCAAGAGCCCGGGGCCTGGCTGGCGCTGGGAGCTCAGCGCCGCCTCTGTGGGTGGAGCCGGGTCTGACCTGAGCCCGGGGCCGCCTGGGGTCTGTGCCAGACCCCCGCCCTTTATTTACCGTCAGCCTTCCCTCTCCCTCCTAAAACCTTCTCTTCTAACACAAGCACCGCTCGTCACACGCAGACAGGACCTTGTCATGCTACACAGGCCCCTCGGGGATCCTGGGGGATTGGGGAGACCCCTCTGTCAGGCCCATCCACCAGAATGGCAACAGCATCTTTGCTTTGAGACCCAAACCAGTGTGCAACTGATCCCAGAGCGCCTGCCGGGGACGGGGGTGACGGTGACTGCATGCCCTCCGGTCATGGGTCCAGGTGGGTCCTGGACCTACAGGGTGGCTGGCAAGATGTTGTCAGAAACGAATGAACTCCCAGCTGCCGACCTGGTGTGGGGGAGACCCCTGAGCTCCCCCAAGGACGGCAGGGGTCTTGCTCTTTGCAGCATCAGTTGGAAGGTACTATGGTGTCTTTTTATGCTCTAGTGGCCGGGGACTTGAGGTGGCCACCACAGCCTGCTGGGTTTTATGGTTGTACCGCGTGGTGTGTCCATGAGAACAAAGAGCATCTGCTCTCCTGCACTGAAGGGGCCCAGCCCCATCCAGGCCTCTAGGAGCCGCGGAGCACCCCTCTGGGGTGGTGGGGACCCAGTACAGTCGGGACAAGTGGTCCTGGGCTGAGCCCCGCCTTTGCCCCCATTACCTCGAAGTGACTTATCTTTTTTGGGGGCAAAATTTGTCCACCAGTAAAAAGGCACAGGGTACCTGCCTCCTTCCTGCGCTCAGGGGTCCACAGGAGCCCCCTCCACCTTCAGCCCTGGCTGCGAGCCCACGCGGCCGTGTCGGGAAGACTGGGAATGAGGGGAGCAGGGCAGACCTCGAGACGCTTGTCAGACTCACCGATCCATCTCATTAGGGACGTCAGGATCTGCAGGTACTTGGTCTTCTGGACGTCAAAGAAGGTGAAGGGGCCGAGGAGGAGCGTGAAGACGGCCTGGTGACAAAAACGAGAGTGAGAAGGCGCGGAGGCCGGGCGCGTGCGTGTGCGGAGGGCACACTGTTTATGCAGCCTCCAGCCATCACCAGGGCTGCTCCTAACCCAGGTGTGTGCCAGGAACGGCAGAGGCCCCCTGGGGTCAGACAGCACCGCCTGGCGGGTTCCTAGGACCAGAGCTGCAACAGAAACTGAGATCCGTGCGTCTCTGCTGTGCCTCACACCTGTGGTCCTGAGGCTACTTTCTAGGCAAATCCCAGGTGATCTCTTGGGGACATGGCCCTGCTTGCTTCTCTTCTCAGTAAGTGCTGACTGAGGGGGTCACGGGCCCAGCAGCAGGCTGGTGTGAGCACAGGTTAGGAAATGAGGCTCCAAAACAAACCCCAGGTACATCCCGGGTTCTCACAGTTTACTGGGAAGAAAGGACGGAGGGGCGGGGATGCAGGGGCCTGGATGGCCCGGCACAGTGGGAAGGACATCATCCTGAATGGTTCAGAGGACAGGATCAATCGGGATGTCGGTAATCAGCAACCTCTCGAATTCTGAGAGAAGGTGAAGCCTGGAGAATCGGAGCCAGTGTCTCCCAGGGCAGAGCCATCGGAGAAACAGCCTGGACCAGGCAGAGCAGGAAGCCTGGAGTGGACAGGTGTTGGGGGTGGGAGCGGTGGGGGGTCCGGCACTGGCCCCCTCACTGCCCTTCCTCTCTGGAGAACAGGGGAGGGCGAGTGCTTACTTAGGGGGAAAACAGAAGAGAATTCGAACCTGGCCTTAGAGAACTGGGATCTGGGAAAACTGAATCCCCTCTGCAAAAGAGAACAGGGGGCTGGATAAACGTGGCCCTGTGGAGACTGGGGCTGGGGATGGAGGGAAGCTGAGGACCTCCATGGCAAGCTGGCTGCTCCGAGAGCGGCGTGATTAGAAGCTGCTGGGTGGAGTTGCAAGGATGGCACCATTTCCAATCTGCCACTCGGAAGCGGCAGCGGAGGCAGCAGACCTTATTAACATTTACACTGTGCTGTGTTATCACGTTAATGCTAATGACACTCGCCAGAGATGCGGCGGATGGTGCCAAGCCTGAAAGTGGGGAGCAGGGCTCGCTTTGGGGGGGTCGGGGCTGGCCCTGGGATCTGGGTCAACACGTCCCAGCTGCTTGGCCTGGTGGCCAGGCCCTGGCTCCCCTGATGGGGGTGGGGGTGAGCCCGTCCCACCCCCCACTCCGCCCCGCCTGGAATGGGAGCAGGATGTGGGAGAGGCTGTGACCCCTCATCCAAGTCCATTATCACTGTGAGAATGACAGGAAAGACTGAAGTACCGCTTAAGCAAGGGCTCTAATTAGCTGGGGTGGGTACGGCCTCCTGGCAGTCCCCCGGGGCTGGGAGATTTCTGGAAGGAGCTTCCTCCTGGGGGCCGACAACCAGTCCTGCTTCCGCTCTGGAAGGAGCAGGGGTTTCAGCAGGCGGGGTGACAGGGGAGGCAGAGGACAAGGGCTCTCGAGCAGTCCTCGCTGGTCCTCTGTGGCCTGGGGACACAGGGAGGTGACAGTCACCCAGTCGTGTCCAACTCCTTGCCATCTCATGGACTATAGCCAGCCAGGCTCTTCTGTCCATGGGATTCTCCATGCAAGGATATGGGTTGCCTGCCCTCTTCCAGGGGACATTCCCAAGCCAGGAATCGAACTCTGGTCTCCTGCATTGCAGGCATGGCCCGGGGACACAGAGAGGTGTGGGATCACCAGCTCTCGGCTGGCCGAGCCAGTCTGTCTGCAGCGCCATCAGCAAGTCATTTAGGAAAATTACCACCTCAGGGAAACTTTCCACTGATGAATTTCTCTTTTGAAGGATGGGGGCGGGACATGTCACGTGGAAAAACATGGACCAAACCACCTGCCATAAATGTTCTCCAATGACCCTGCGCTGCTTGAAACTAGACTGTGGAGTGTCTGGGGCCAGGAGTTGGGGGGTTTCACTTCTGACCTGAGACACCTCCAGCTGCGGGTGCTTATGGTGGGGGGGTCAGATCTCATCCTGGAGGCCTAAAGACTGGGTTTTAGAAGGTTCCACTGCGTAAAAACAGGGAGATCACAGAACCTGCCCTGCAGGCAGGCGGGGAATTCTGCTGCTGTGGGCCGCTCGAGGTCTCCTCTCCAGGGGGGACCCCGTCTTCATCCTCCTCCTCGGGAGATACGTCAACATCCTTTTACACACGAGGCCCCATTACATACCCCCCTGTAGACGGGACTCTGCTGAGAGACCCTTCATTTAAAGGGATGGAGCACACAGACCCGCCTCCCAGGGCAGAGTCTGGAAGTGTATGCGAGGCGCCCACCGAATGCCGGGGAGTGTGAGTCGGGCTGGGAATGAGGGTCTAGCCCCGCCGGGCTCTCTGGGACCCACGTGCGTGATAACAGGCCTGTGCTCAGGGTGGGGGCAGGCGGTGAAGGGCTCTTTGGGGAGATCGGGTCAATAGCTGTGATAGCCATGGCTGGACAGCGGCTGGAATGTGTTTTCTTTATCCCCCCAGGTCGGGACCACAGACCGACCGCAGGGCCCGGGAAGACGCAGGGCCGACGGGCAAACAGCAGCTGCACCGGGTGCCCAGACCAAGACACGGCGCAAGCTGGGGCCAATCAAGGAACAGGTGTCCTCTGCAAATTGGTTCAGCCAGACTCGGCGTCCGGGGCGGGAAAGGGCAGGGGGCTCGGCCGGCGGCGTGCGAGGCCTCGCTGCGGTGCAGCTGCGAGGTCTGGGCGGGGGGACGGCCCCAGGGCCCCGGGGGTCCGGCCGGCCTGAGCTCACCGATAGATGCTGAGCAGCCACGCGTGCCTGTCTTCCCTTCTCTTTTTACCCAGAGAAGGAATCAAAAGGCAGGAGACAGTCTGTCCTCCTGGGTTTTCCTGTCCAGCCCGTGTGACATTATAAATTAGCTGGCTCCCCGAGCCATTTCCAGACACCTGAATGCCATTGATCAGTTCAAGCTCGGGATCTGTTCAAGGACTCTCCGAGCCAGACTCATTACAGGAGGCAGGGACACCAACTGCTGCAGCCAAGTGTGTTTCTTTAAAAAAACAACAACAACAAACAGACAAACAAAAAGAACGAATTCTCTGGTCTCTAAATGAAACCTTCAAACTGGTCGCGGGAACAAAGTCCAAGACCTGGGAGGGTGCAGACGGGGCCACGTGTGGGCCTCTCTCATCCGTCTGGTGAGTCGAGACGCCCACCGAAGGCCCCACGGGGTCCTGGGGGGGTCCTGGTGGACAGGAGGCGGCTCACGCCCCCGGCACGCTTGGCCACGGCTCTCGCGGTATCCCTGGGGAGCTCGGCGAACTTGACCGGGAGTCTCAGCACTCGACACGGCTGCCTCTCCACCTGCGTCCCCAGGCAGACTAAGGGTGCCACCCGCCTCCGGCTGCTCCCACGACCCCTGAGGCCTTCCTCACTGTGCCAATGTCCGGCGACCGCTGTAACCTGGTGGCTTAAAACCACAGGCGTGTGTTTCTTTACAGCCTTGGAAGGGACACAGGGAGCCCGAGGTGTGTGTGTGCGGGGTGGGGGGGAGGTCACAGCTGTAACAACGCATGAAGTGAGAGGACTCAGGTGGGCAGAGGGCTGGCGGCAGGTCGGGACTGGGGAGCCGCCTGGAGCCCCTGTGTCCCTGTCCTGATCCCTCCTGGGCCCGAGCTTGCTGGCACCTGTGTCCCCTCCCCACACTCAGCCCCAAGCACACCCGCTCGTGCCCGACACGCACGCACGGTTTCGTGGCCATCTGTAGCGTGACACCAGCTGTACCTCCTGCAACAACACCCTAGACGGGCAGCAGAACGGTCGCCAGGCAGGGGCCGGGGCCTCGCTTTGCTGATGAGGGGGCGGAGGGTCTGGAGAGGCTGGTGACCCAGGAAGCGGTGGACGGGACCGGGCGTCTCCTGGCCCTGCTCCTCCCCCCGACCGCTGTGATGGCTTGCTCCCCGCTGTGTGAGGCTGCTTCCCCGCCACGACACCTCCTCTCCCCACTTCCAGCTGGTTCTCACCCTCATGCCTCTCCCCTCGTGACTCCCCTTCGCCTCTACCTTCCTTCTGCCACCTCTCATGCCCGCTCAGGTGCCAGTCTCCGCTGCCAGCTTCGCCAAACGTTTGCATCCTCACTGGGGGGCCCCGAATCACCAAATGCACGGTTGGTACCACACCACTTAATTCTTGTAGGTTCCCTATTGTGGTTTTTTTTTTTTTTTTTTTTTTTTACTATTTATTTGCTGCCTCAGGTCTTAATTGTGGCATGGGTTTAGTTGCTCCGGGGCACGTGGGATCCTCTCGGGCCAGGGATTGAACCCGTGTCCCCAGCATCACAAGGCGGAGTCTTAACCACTGGACCACCAGGGAAGTCCTTGGAGTTTCAACATGAAAGGCCAGCAGACCCACTTGGCGCCTCCATGCTCTCAGACTTCTCTGCTAATCCAGCAGGGGTGATGGAGCAGCAAGTTCTGGAAGGGTGAAGGGCAATATGCTGCCTGATCTACCTAAACACGCAGAGACCCCTGGGCGGGCTACGCAGTACACCGGGCCCCGGGGAGCCAGTTCACACATTCCAAGGGCACGGCTAAGTTCTCTGGACTGATCCTGGAGGTCATTTCAAGTGACAAAGGACACAGACGCCTCAATCACAGGGCCGCCCTTCTTGGGCGGCTAGGGGTTAAGAGTTAATTGGGGTTAATGGCAAATCAGCACGAACCGTCCCTAAATGGGAACTGAACTTTCAACGCGTCCTTGAAGTGCAGTGAAGACGTGCTTGAGGAGTCTATTTTTATTTCTCAAGTGGCTGTGAACGTTTTGGTTTGGGAGTTTACATCTTCCCAACTTGAATTACAACGTCTGATGACACGGCCACGGGGAGGAGGTGCGCCCTGGGGCAGCGAGGGGCAGAGCGGGGGCCGGAGGCTTCGGGGCCACGCGCTCAGGGTGGGGGCCTGTGTCCTGAGGGTGCCCCAGCTAACGGCGAGACCCCAGAGTGCTCGTGAAGGTCCCAAAGCGCATCGCGTGTGCAGAGAAGGTAGTCAATGAACATCAGCCCTGGCCGCGCGGCCCCAGCAAGGAGCAGCACACCCTTGCGGGAGGACGGTGTGAGCTCCACCCATCCTCCCAACATGCTGGGACCGGGGAACGCGAAACAGCTGAAGCCAAGTGAGGCGCCCCCACCACACAACGTTAGGTCAGGACTAACGATCCTGTTGCCTGACCTGCAGCCCGAGCGCTCTGCAGGGCGAGTTCAAGTTCATCCCCATCGAGCGGAGGACGGATGTGAGGGAAGCAGAGCAGAGGCCTGTGCACGGCGCTCGGTGAGACAAGCACAGCTCATCCCAAAGCCCCACGAGCAGAGGCGGCGTGCCGCTGGGACGCTGCAGGTGGACTAGCACTTTCGGAGGAAACGGAGGGTGAGCTTTCAGAAACGACAGTCTCCCCCCAGAGGGCGGAGGACGGGCAGTGGGCGGCTGATCCCGAGAGCGTGAGGAGCCCTGCTGTGGGAACAACGGGGCCCCTGCCAGGACAGGCTGCCGGCCTTCAGATGACCAGCCCGGCCACCATGCGGGTGCTGCCAAGCTCTCCCTCACCGATCCTTCAAATACGTTCAGCTGCTGGAGCAGGGGTGATGCAGACAGACGGAGGCCAGACGCCTCTCCAGCCCCCGAATGAGCTGCTCAGAGCAAGTCGCCACGTCTTAGGGTCCCTGGGTCCCTCCCCGGCGTCCCCCAAACTTCACCCAGAAGGTACCTGGGAGATGCTTACTGAATAGAACGAAAGATTCAGGTGATGCCTGAAGATAAAAGTGGAGGCTTGAGGCCCAGATACTCTAGAGAGGCTTCTGGAGCACAGAAGTCAGCTCTAGAAACCCGGTTATCATCTCACGACATCTGCAGCGGAAAGACAAGTCGGCTCATGTCAAACAATTCAGCCCCATTCGGAGTGAACGAGAGCCGAGACACGTTAACACCTGTGGCTCCCGTCAAAAGGCGAGTGCGTGACTGCTGAGGAGGCAGAGCCCGGGAGAGGAGGGCGCAGAGCCAGCAAGGAGCCGGAAGTTACAGTCCCCCAGACAGTCTTAGGCAGCCACTGGGCTACCGAACAGAGGCAAGAAACCAAACCTGCACGCTGGGACCTCGACCGCCCGTCAGTCCTGGGGATCAGGGAGAAAAGACCTGTCCCCACGCCTGATAACTCAGAAGAGGATGCAACTCCGGGGGCGGCTTCCGGGCAGCAATGCAGGCCGGCCAGGAAAGGGGGGTACCTGAAACACCTCTGCTAGAAGACAGGTGAAAACGCTATCTCAGATGGGAGAGTCTGGGAGAGTGATTTTGGGGAGGAGCCACAGAAGGGGTGGCTGCTCTCAACTCTGCACACACATTCAGCTCTGGCTGTCCAAGCCCAGAGGATGTGAGTTCGGTTTTTTTGGGGGTGGGGAGGGGGTGCCCTGGAAGAGAACAGCCAAGAGGCCCCAGGATGGAGCTGATGTAGCAACTGCTTGAGACGAGGGTTCCCGGGACCGCCTGTGCCATCTGAGAGGGGAGGGCTGGACACAGGCCGGTCCAGGCCCCTGGGGTACTGCTCCCATCGGACCTGCATCTTTTGCATCGGCAGGCAGGTTCCTTACCCCTGAGCCACCAGAGAAGCCCAAACCAACATCACCAGGCACATATTGAGGGCTCAAACATGACAACATCTTCCATCTAAGACTGCTTTTTAATCCTGACACCCTACATGTTGGCTATCATCTTCATTTTGGAAAAAACAAAACAAAACAAAAAAACTGAGGTTGAGGGGGACTAATTAACTTGTCCACGGTCTCATAACAACCATGACAGCTGAGACCAGGGCTCAGAGCTCAGGCTGTCTGTATCCAAGGCCCGTTCTCTCTGCGGAGCACTTGACCCCCTCCCTTGATTATGCCCTAGAGAGAGTCTCTCCAGCACCCCCTCCAAGGCTGGCTCCCTGGGGGCCGGGGGCAGGAGGGCTGGGCTGGTCCAGTGGCATTAGCCTGGCACGGCTGTCCCCCCCCACCCCACCCTCTGATTGGAGGACAGGCCTGCGCACCTGTGTTGCTTTCTCAGCTGAAAAGCCAGATGGTACCCGGTGGTGGGCAGGGTTCCAAGGATTTGATGCCAGAGCCGCAACCCTTGTGGTTTGTGTGTGTGTTGGAGGGGGAGATAAATATTGTGGAAAACCACGCACTCACTCACTAATGGTGATGTGCCCCCAGGGTTTATAAAGGACAGCCTGGCTCCTTACAGGTGTGAAAATAGAGATGGGGGTGGTGGTGCACACACACACTTCCAGGTGCAAGACTGAGGAGCTTCACCCTGCACGAGGTGGGCTTTAAGAACATGATGACAAGGAGCTGGGGAGGGTCGGGGGCTGTGGGAGGATGAGGGAGGTGGGGTGAAACAGGTGGAAGGCTGGGGGCCCTGCCGGCGGGAACAGACCTGACTTTGGAGCCGGCACCCGTCCTAACGTTAACACTCCACTGCTCACTTTCCAGGTGATAAGGGGCGGCAGAGACAGATATGGGCAGTGAGCCAGCCTCAGCCTCCTGGCGACTGGACGGCTTCTGACTGTTCCCCATGATCTGCAGCGCCCGCCCCCCCAAAGACAGGGGGCCCTTAAGCCCTCACTGAGGGGCAGCTTCCGTCCCAGCAGCGAGGAGTAGAGGACAGCCCAGGCCTCTGGGAAAGGGAGGGCTGGCTGGACGGGGAGGTTTTGAGGCTGGAATGGCGGCCGCCAGCTGTGGCGAGCCCCAGACAACGGCAGGGCCGACGGTGGGCTTCAGAGCCAGCGGCGGCCGCCCACCCGAGGGGTCTTGTCTGCTTGGATGCTCACAGAGCAACTCCCCCAGTGTGTGGCCGGCCTCACGCTGGCTCTGGACCCAGAGGTGGACAAAGCGCAGCTCTGGGCCTTGAGGAGCTCCCAGTGAGGCCAGGGAACTGCATGCGGATGAGAGTCTGATTAACGCCATGGCACGGGGTGTCATGGGGTGAGCCCCTGACCCAGCCTGGAGTAAGTGAGCACCTGTCAGACTCTGCAGCGAGGGGCATGCACGTGAGGGGCGCAGAGCCATGAAAAGCGCCCAGCGTCTGCGGGGGTCAGTGGCCAGTGAGGGTGAGGCGGTGGTGACAGAGAAAGTTCCAGAAGGGAGATTAGAGCAGACCACGTCTCGTGGAGGAGTTTAGAGCTGTCTCACACAGACACAGGCATTCCTAAAGGGCTCTGAGCAGGGAAATGGCAGTCAGGTTTGCCTAAAACCAGGCTGAAAGAATGAAAGACAGAAAAACCTCATGACCTTGGGGCGAGCCTCATGCTGGGAGGCGGCCAGGCTGGACGGCGGGGAGGGGGCTGGCGAGGGGCACCTCTCCGTGGACAAATGGTCCAGGCGCCCGGGGCTCCAAGGTGCACCCCCAAATCCCCTGGTGGAAGCCCTCCCTGTTCTCATGGGATGAGATCCGAAAAGGACTTGAAACACTAGAATTGGGAGTCCCGGGGGCTGGAGGAGAAGGCAGGGCAGGGACGTCCCCGTCCAGCTGGGCTGGAAAACGCTGAGCTGGCCCTGGCAGGGAGCCCCGTGGAGCAAGGGAGGCGCATGAACCCATGGCGGGCTCCCAGGCAACCCTCTGCGGCAGGAAGAAAACAGGCCTCAGGACTTCCTGGGGGTCCGATGGGCAACACACCACGCTCCCACTGCAGGTTCGATCCCTGGTCGGGGAACACGCTGCCAGGTCTCGTAGAGGGAGGCAGGGTTTTTCTAACGGGCAGCAGGGTTTGAAAGCTGCAGGAGAGGGCGGCAACCTCACTCCCCAGGCTCAGCGAACCGAGGCACCGAGAGAACTTCTCAGGCACCGCGGGCCTGGCTCACCACATCCCACTCTTTAGCTTCCGAATTCTGTCTGCCAAGAACTGGAACCAGCTCTGGGTCCTGGTCTATTTCTGTTGGATGTCAAGGAACGGGAAAAGAGGGGATACTTGGCATTCCTCCCTGCCGTGGGCCAGGCCAACGTATTACACGCTGCCTCACAGACGCGAGGAAGCTGGAGGCACTGGCCGTGTGATCCCGGGGCTGGGGAACAGCTGCTGGGGCCAGGCCGGGATCCATGGGGCCCTTAAGGGGCCTCAGAACGGGAGGCCTTGAGGGGAACAGGCAGGTGGGTATCGCTCTGCATCATGGACTGTGTTACAAGTTAACGGGAGGGGGGACCCTCTGGGCCGTCGGTCCTGGCCCTTGGCTCCCTTGGGAGAAAGCACCCATATTCCCGGCCACGCGAGCCCCATGGACCTCAGAACCCGCACGGCTGTTGGCGCCTCCAGGAACCGGCTGGCATCTGACTGCTTTTGCTGTGACTCCTGACCCCTCAGGGGCAGGAGGCGGCAGAGCCATCGCCATTGGCACCTCGGCTGGATGTGCGGGCACCCCACCCCCCACTTCTCCCCTCATCTCTGCGCAGGGAGAGCGGGTGCTGGGAATCGGGCTCTTCTCGGGGCCGGAGTGGAGGAAGTCAGGTGCCTGGACACGGGAGCCCTGCGGCAAGCATGGCAGCTGGCTCCACCCCTCCCCTGCGGACAGCCGACCTCCAAACAGTCAGGAAGGGGCAGGACTCTGCTGGGTGCCCAGTAACCTTGGAGGTGGGGAGAGCAGCCGGCTGATCAAGGAGCTCTGTCAAGTCGGGTGTGAGGAATCTCGCTGAAGACCCCTGGCTTCCTCCCTGGTGGACGGTCAGAGCCCAGAGGCCTCTCCACGGGGCTGGCACGCCGTGGCTCCGGGAGGAAGCACCACCCGCAGGGACCTGCTGGCCACGGCGGCAGAGGGATACCGCCGGAGGGCCCCCTCTCCTGGGGATGCTGAGAGTCTGAAAGTGGCCTGATGAGGGCAGTGGAGCGGCTGCGTCCCTGTCTGCAGGAGGCGTCCTGGTCGGGGAAGAGGCCACATGCCGTGGGGCAGCTAAGCCCACGCACAACTACTGAGCCTGTGCTGCCACTACTGACGCCTGAGTGCGGAGGTGGCGTCACCTGCAGTCTGCGACTCGTGACGCCCGCCTGGAGGCCTGCGACGCCTGCCCGTTCGTTCCTGGGGGAGGCTCGGTTCGGGAGGGCCCTGACCCCCGTCTCCCTGGCCGAACCTCAGGAGGCAGATCCAAGGGAGACTAGGGCAGGCCTCTCCCTGGGAGGCTTGGTGTCGGCAAGACCACGTACCGCTGCGAGAGGGCCTTGGCCAGCAGACTTTCTCAAGGGGGAGAGGACCCAGAGTCACCCTTGGAACTGGTGCAAAGGGCTGATTCTTGGGCCTTGCAGTCGGAGGTGCTGCTACATTAGGTCTGGGGTGTCACCTAACAATCTTTTTTAAAAAAAATAATTTTAATTAATTTATTTTTGGTTGCACCGGGCCTTCGTTGCAGGCTTTCTCTAGTTGTGGTGAGTGGGGCTACTCTTCTTTTCGGAGCACGGGCTCTGGGTGCACGGGCTTCAGTAGTTGCCACACCCGGGCTCAGTAGTTGTGGCGTGTGGGCTTAGCCACTCCACAGCATGAGGACTCTTTCCAGACCAGGGATCGAACCCGTGTCCCCTGCGTTGGCAGGCGGATTCTGACCCACTGTACCGCCAGGGAAGTCTAGGAATCTGTATTTTTCACACGTGCCAGTGGTCCTGGAACCAAGCTCTGAGACCCAGTTGAATGAGACTCGTGGCCTGACCCGGGGAGAGGGAGGGCTGAGCGGCGTTCCTGGAGGCCGGTGACCTGTCCCTGGGGTGGAGGGCAGCCTCCTGCATGGTGGTTCTCCTGCCAGAACTGCTCAGATGTCACAACTTGGTCGGGGGTTGGGGGTTGGGGGGGGGCGGTGAGGCTTCCAGCCATGACCTGGCCCACCGATCACCTCCCTCCTCCTGTCAAGGCTTCCAGAGGACATCTCAATCCGCAAGTTCTTCCGGGAGCTCAACTCAGAGGCCCTGCAGTGCCCTGTGACCTGTCCTTCCGCCTTCACGCAGCATCTGCTTGGCGACGCCCTCTGCAGTACCCCTCTCGGCACTGGGAGCCTTATTAAAACGTGCCTTGGTCTACTCTTGGCTAACCCATGAGACAGCCCGCCCACATGCTAATTAATCAGATGTCATCATTGATCTGCACCCTAACTGCTCAGCCCCGTCTCCTCACGCCTGAGTCCCAGGCACCTCTCTGCTGCCTGCACATCCTCTGGGGTTCCTTGGCTCCTGCGTTCTCCTCGGGGCCGGCCTGCGGGCTGGGGGACGTGCCTGCAGGTACTTTCAGCCCCTTCACGGTTTGCAGGGCCAGCACCACTGGCTGGGACACCAGCCACACGGAGGAGTGCAGTTATTACTTTACAAAGAGTGCTTTATTTAATTAAACCATTACTGCCAGGGCCCTGGAGCACTGTTTAGAAAGACAGCAGATTCCGCTTATAACAGACACCCTGTAACAGAGTAAGCATCACTCAGGGAGGGGCACGGCCTCCCAAGTCAGCAGGGCTGTTGCCAGGACTACGGACTCATCCGTGCCCCGAAGCATCCGAGAGACGCAGAGCGGGAGGAGGAACACGGTTCGGCATATACAGCTCTGATCCTAGTTAGCACCAAGTAGTTAAGAACAACTCATGTTATTCTTAGAACTCCTAAGAGGCTGCTACGCTTCCTTGACCACAGTTCATTCCCGGACTTTTTGGGAAATGAAGCCAAAGAAAAAAAGAGCAAGGGAGAGTAAAGATTTGAAATTGACAGCTGGGACATTTCCTTAAAGAATATAGAGTCTTTTTTTTTTTTTTTAATCTTTGCCCAGAAATGGGAGGTTTTGGAGCAGAGGGGATATGGAGATGACCAGAGCTGGTGGATTTTGGGAGTTTTCCTGCAGTGGCTTCTTTTTTTCAAAATGAATTAATTTGGCTGTGCTGGCTGTTAATGTGACAGGCGAACTCTTAGGCGCAGCATGCACGTGGGGTTCAGTCCCCTGACCAGGGATTGAACCCTGGCCCCCTGCATCAGGAGCTTGGAATCTTAACCACTGGACCACCAGGGAAGCCCCTGGAGCAGCTTCCTGAGATGACTGACTGAACACACACACACACACACATGCACACACACACGGGTCAGTGGATAGGACCTGCCTGAGGCTCTCGTGAAGCAAGGAGAACCAGCTTTCTTACCCTCTGATCTTGTTGAGCACAAATAGAGAAGCCTGGCGCTCAGGGTGTGCCCAAGATCAGTGTGAAGTGTGGATAAAAATGGTCCAGGAAGAGCACAGTGCAGAAGGTCCCCAGCGGGGATGAACACTCCCCACGGAGACCTATTTGGAAGTTTCCCAACCAAACTGGCCTGTGCATGAGCGTGGGCCGTGGATATATTCTTAATATGCTCCATGAAGCTTTCCTGGCTTGGGGCTGTGTGTGTGTGTGTCTGTCTGTCTGTGTCTGATGTCCATGCCAAATCCACATAGGCCTGTTTCTATACAAGCCCAGCTCTGCAGTCCCACACTTTACACACAAGCACGCAGATACCAGAATTTACTCGAGATGGGCTTCTAAAGGTTCTATTTATAAACACTTAATTTTCACAGAACAATGTTTTACACACACTAGGGAAACCAAGAACTCAAAGAGAAACCTGCCGTGAGTCCTTCTGCAAAATAACAAACTGTTCTGTAACAAGTAATTACCCCCCTCGAGTTTGTTTTTTACGCTGGGATTTTCATACGATGGGGCATCTCAGAAGCCGAGTCTGCCGGCAGAGCCTGCGACCGGCTGCGGCTCACAGATAACTTTCTCTCTCAGTGCCCTTCTCTGGGACTGGGGGACGGGGGCAGGGAGAAGGGACGAGACACCAGACAAGCCACACTGACAGCTCCCACAGGCCTGGGGTACAAGCGGCGGGCGCCCAGGGCGAGTCCTGTTTGTAAGGACGCACTCATTACTTTCCAGGTGACAGAGAGGGGGACGTGCTAACAGGGTCAGAGAGACACTGAAGCTGTCATTGTCAGAAGGGGGTCTCGGGAGCTGGAACCCAGCTTCCTTCACCCAGCAGGACGGAAGGAAGGCCAGGGGGTCCCAGCTCACCCAGGGAGTAGCTTCTGAGGCTGGGGGAGGGGCCGTGGGGACTGTCTTGTGATCCCGACTCTTGGTGTTCTTACTGGGAGCTCGGAGCAGGCGGCACAGGGGAGTCAGCTCCGTCCTCTAAGCCGGCGGGTCAGGCATCAGCCATCGCAGAGGCAGGACGTGGGGCGTGATGGATGGCAAGCTTAACGCCGGCGGACAGAACCCATGTCCCCAAGAGCTGCATTAAGAACAAAAACAACCAGCTTCTCCCTGCACTGGAGGAAGCTGGGGCCAAACGACCCAGGATGCCGGGGGTTGGGGAGGGGTCACTGTGGTCCAGTGAGGGGGCGGGGGGGGTGCTGTGGTCAGTGAGGGGCAGGGGGGTCACTGTGGTCAGCGAGGGGTGGGGGGCTCCTTGTGGTCCAGGAGAGGGGGCGGGGGGCGCTGTTGAGGGGGCAGGGGTCGCTTGTGGTAGAGAGGGCGGGGTCGCTGTGGTCCAGAGAGGGGCGGGGGGGGGGGGTCGCTGTGGTCCAGTGAGGGGCGGGGGGGTTGCTGTGGTCCAGTGAGGGGCAGGGGGGTCGCTGTGGGTCCAGCGAGGGAGTTGGGGTGGTCACTGTGGTCCAGCGAGGGGGTGGGGGGGTCGCTGTGGTCCAGTGAGGGGGCAGGGGGGTCACTGTGGTCCAGCGAGGGAGTTGGGGTGGTCACTGTGGTCCAGAGAGGGGGTGGGGGGGGTCGCTGTGGTCCAGTGAGGGGGCGGGGGGGTCGCTGTGGATCAGAGAGGGGGTGGGGGGGGTCGCTGTGGTCCAGTGAGGGGGCGGGGGGGTTGCTGTGGTCCAGTGAGGGGGCGGGGGGATTGCTGTGGTCCAGCGAGCGGGTTGGGGGGGTCGCTGTGGTCCAGCGAGGGGCGCTACCCAGGTCTCCTTGGAAAGGTGAGGGCTGGTCTGGAGCAATGCTGGGCAGCGCTGGGCCAGCAGTGGGCAGAGGCTGGAGGCTGCACCCAGACACCCGTGGGGGAGTGACGGCTGTGGGCCCTGGGGGTGTCCTGGCAGGAGCTCCAGAGACAAGCCACAGTGTTGGAGTGAGTGACAGTGTAATCGGAATTTCATTTAGAAAGGACGGAGGATGGGGTGGCGGTGGACAGCACGACAAAACACCAGCGGCCACTCCCTGGATGAGCTGGAGTGGCAGCTCCCCAGGAAAAGGAAGCAAGAAAAATGCAGGCCCATCCCCGTATTATTGATTTCCCTGGAAAAGAAGAGACAAGCTAATCCTTTAAAGTCAGTCATTTCAACCTCAGCGCTGGCCACTGTTTGAAGTTAGAATTTGCTCAACATCGGCGTCTGTCTGGGGAGTGCGTACACGCGGTTTAGGGGTGTTGGGCAGAAATGCTTTCTTCCTAGAGCCCCAGGATCACGGGCTGGAAGCAGAGATTGGGCACTGTTGGGGGCGGGAGGGGCAGTCCGTACCCTGGGACACAAGTGTTCCCGGGGGCCCAGAGGAGCCGGCGAACAACCACAGACCCCCACCAATTCAGGGTGGGCCCGGCCTGGGGTTGGGGGAGCTACTCCACGGACCGCACCTGTGGGGGGTTGCCGAGCATGACTGGTGAAAGGGGAGGGAAGGGAGAGGTATGACAATATCAGCCTTCCAGGACTTCCCTGGTGGTCCAATGATTAACAAACCACCCTGAAATGCGGGGGACACAGGCGGGACCCCTGGTCGGGGAACTAAGGCCCCAGGTGCCTTGGGGTGACTGAGCCCGCACGCCACAACTAGAGTCCACGTGCTGCAGGAGGCAAAAGACCAGATGCAGCCACAAAAATTAAAACAAAACAAACTGACCTTCCTGGAGCCTCCAGAATGGGATGAGGCGCGGACGCTGGGAGAGGAAAAGGAAGGCAAGGAAGACGCCGTCCCTGGTAGCCCAGGTAGGTCCCCAAGTAGTCCCCATCCCACAAGGCAGGCGCCTGGATGTCCCAGACCCTGTGAGGCCCTGTTGGCAACCCCCTCCTTGCCCCAGGTGGCCAGGAACCTGGCCCAGCTTGCTCCGGTTTGGTGCTGGCCTGAGTCCCGACCCATGGGACTCAGACAGGCTGATGTCCCCAAACAAGGGACTACCAGGCTGTTTACTGAGCTGAGGGCTCAGCTCTGGATTTGCGGATGGAGCCAACCCCTGACTCCTCCGTGGAGACGGTTCATCCTGCCAGCATGGTGCTCGCCCTCTGGGGCCACGCCTCCGGTCTCGATGGTCCCTGTTTCCTTCCGGGTCCCCCACCCTTGCAAATACGGGTACAGTGCTCACATTGTCTCCTGCTGGAGTTGTGCTCTTGGGGGTGCAGGCTGGTCTTCTGGGGCGGTCCCCGAGAGCCCCCAGGTCCCATGAAGTCATCGCTGCCACTGAAACTCGTTACTTCACACTGACTTTCCCTCCTCCCTGGTCCCGGAGGCCTCTAGGCCACCTCCTGCCCCAGAACTGGTGAGAATAAATATGCAAGCGATGGCAGCGGTGACCCACTTATTAGCAGATGCCACAGCCCCAGGGCACTGGGGCTGCTGCTGAAATACAGAGAGAGAGAGGCTGTGGCAGGGAGGGGAGATGTCCTTGGGCAGACGCGCGGAGCTCCAGCTATTCGAGCGAACGGGAGAAGCCCTTCTGGCCACCGAGGACCGAGGAGCGGCAGGAAGATGGCGGGTCTGTCAGGCGGACGGTGGGACGTGCCGACACGGATCACCCAGCAGGCCCCATCCTGGGCAGCCCTGCCCCGACCTCTGCAAACATTAGGTTCCAGGGCTGGCCAGCGGGTCCCCTCGTATCTGCACCCTCGTCTCTGCCTCAGCTTAGGGACCCCAGGGAAGCCACGGTCTCCGAGTCTCCGCTTTCTCTGCTGTGAAATGGGATGATGCCATGGACCTTCCTGCCTGGCTGGGAGGGCCAGACAGGAAATGAGGAAATAACTGGTAACACGTTATACCCCCGTGAACCACGCAGCAGGAAGGACCCGGCAGGGCTCGGCCAGGTGCTCCAGGCGGGGACGTCACTCTGTTCTCTACCCCCAACAAGTAGGATGTTTTTCCCTTCACTGGTACTGTTCTAGGAAGAGACCGCTAGGTTTTAAAAAGGGGATTACGTGCTGTTTTAATTGTGGCCGGTGGTAGAGGCAAGTGATATCACGTAAGACTGAGACAAGGTGGATCAGAAAACACAGCCTCCTGCTGGAGAAGATGAAACCAGGGCTCCTGGAGAAGGCCCAGAAGGACCTTCAGCGCTAACCTGAGCCCTAATCAGACTGACCTGCTCCTTCAGGACGAGTCCAGCAGGCAGAGCCCCCCCACCCCGCTGCAGAACCCAACATACGCCCTGCTTCTTCAAGTGGTGTCCGGCGGGAGAGGCCCCTCTGTCTGGCAGAGGGTGGCTGCACCACCCTCCCGGGTCACCCGGGGTCCTGGAGGTGGATCCCCCTGCTCCTGTGTTCAAGGCAAGCCAGGATGACCTTGTCCTGGTCCAAAGCGGCCCGCGAGGGGCCCCCCGCCTGATGCTACCAGTGTGCGGCCGGGTCTCCGGCCAGGATGAGCTCCGCTCTGCCATCTGCGTGCCCAGTTCTGCCTGGCCTTGCCTGCTGGGTGGCCGGTACCCCAGCGGCATCGATCCACCTGTGAGCGGTGGAGGTCACTCCCGCCGCCGGCGACGAGCCCTCAGAGCTCGAGGAGTCCCACTGCCCCCCAGAACTGCCCTCTGACACTCTCGGGGAGGTGACGCCGATGGGGCCTGGGGTGCGGGGTGCGAGTGAGGCTGGAGGGGACTGCGGGAACAAGGACAAGACAGCTGGGCAGTGCCCTCGACTCGAGGGGAAAAGCCACACATGCCCCACTTCCAAGACGCTCGGGACAGTCTGGTTCCTGGACGGGACTCATTTCCATACGACCCTGCCATTCACCAGTGGCCCCTGACTCCTCCTCACCATGCAGGAGAATGAAATGCTAAATCCCGACTTTGTTTCCTACCCAAGTCGGAGACGCTGAGCAGAAAGAATCCCAGGATGCTCCCCAGCCTGCAGGCAAGGTTGCGGGTTTGAAAGCGCTGGGGCATCAACACTTTCCCATTTGATCCTTCAGAGGAGTGGGGTGGGGTGCAGGGTGGGAATGGGGATGGGGCGGGGATCTGAGGATCAGATCTGGACGTGAACTCGCGTGGCCCCTCCGGCCGGGGCCCAGGTCACCGCTGGCCCCCGCTGTGGCATCTTGCTGGGATGCCCGGGGGGGCACACGTGACTCGCGGGACCACCCCCAACTTTGCAGCGCCCTGTGGCTACTCCAAGGAGGGAGGAGACGGAGAGACTGACTCAGATCAGCTGCACTGGAGTCACAGGATGTGGATGGAGCTCGCGGGCCGCGGGAGGGGAGGAGGAATTTTCCGTTCGTTAAGGTCAAGGGCTTCGGGGAGGCGACTGGTGACTGCGGGTGGAGGAAGCTCCCTTCTCACAAGCTCTCACGGTGCTACACACGGGCTGGCCCCCGAAGGCAGTTAACATCCTACGTGTTCTCGTCCCGCGTGCCCGTCTCAGCAGCATTCCCGCAGAGACACAGAACAGGCTATTTCCAAGGACTTTCTAAAAGCTAAATTGTAACGTAGAAGAAGCCAGAATATGCTGGCCTGGAAAAGACAAGAAGTGGCTGTCAGAGATCCTTTGAAACAGGCAGGCTGGGCAGGCGCACGGCTTACCTGAGACAAAGAAGTGACTGAGTCTGGAGTGGGAAAGGGGCCTGAGACCCACCTGCTGCCTTGCCCAGCGTGGCAGCAAAACAGCTGGTAGAAAGCATTGCCATGGGGGTGGGGGGTGGGGGGCCTCTTCCCTGGTGGTCCAGTGGCTAAGACTCGGCGCTTCCAGTGCAGGCGGCCTGGGTTCGATCCCTGGTCAGGGAACTAGATCCCCCCTGCCGCAACTAAGAGTTTACATGCTGGTACTAAAAAGAACCTGCACGCTGCAACCAAGACCCGGCGCATCCAAATAAATAAATATTTTTAAAAAAAAGAAAGAAAGAGCTGTGGTGGGAATCTCTAGCCTGGAGGGACAATTTCCAAACAGGAAGGACTGTGGCGGGGGGTGGCGGGGGGAAGGTGAGGGAAAAGGACGCCCCTCGTCTCCCACGACCTAAGGGCCCCCCTGATGGAACAAGGACACAGGGGTGAGCCCCTCAGGCCAGACTTGGGAGGGAAGGTGCCGTTAGCACAGAGTGCCCGGGCCCGAGGAAGGAAGCCCACGTCGGCCGACCCCCTCCTTCAGTTACTGGGCCGCTTCTGATGCACTAATAGCGGGCGGCCGGCACGGGGACGGAGCCCCCAGTGTTTAGGGTCAGGAGGCTCGGTGTTGCGGAGGCTGTGGACCCCGGCAGCCACACGCGAAGTTGTAAAATAACTTCTGAGACGGCGCCGAAGTCCACCTGTTTGGAGTTTCTCCAAACCAGGCAGAAGAGCGAGTCTGAACTGAAAACCTGAGTGAACAGAAGCCCCCAGCGGCGGCCGGGGGAGGTGGGAGGGTGTCAACACCCCGCAGGGGAAGGGCTCTGGTTCCGTTCGGCCTCGCCCCCCCCCTCCTGTGTTGTGTGGATTGTGGGGGCCTGGTGGCAATTAGCTTCGTGAGTTATAAGTGTAATATCTGGGAGATGAAGGCAGTAATTAATGCCTGTCTGCTTTCCTGAAGGGTTCCTTCTGTTCGCCCAGAGAGTTATTGAGATTCAGGGAGGGAGGCTTCCATCATGTGGAAGGTTTACAGGACTAAGAGGAGGAACGATTTAATAAGGCAATAATAATGGTGCTAAATAATTCACCGGGCCCGTGGCAGCAGCCGGCACTCCCAGCGCTCCATGTCTGTTTTGCGGATGGGTGGGGGGATGCTGGACAGACCCTGCATAGCCTCCAGCAGCCCCACCGGGGAAGGACCCACCCGAGGGGCTCCCCCCGCTGACCCTCAGTCTTGGATCTGCCCCCAGGTCTGTGCTGAGCCTCTCGGACCCTTTCCTCAACCTCCTCCTTCTGCTATGTGGGTCAGAGATCCAGATGGGTCCTCACACTCACCAACGCTTTTGCTCATTCTATCAATCATGGTTTGTTGAGATGCTAAGAGGCTAATGGGCCTCCAGTCTTCTGGGGGCCCTGCGGAGTCCTCTGCCTGCCCCCAAGGCTGGGGTATGGGGGGGAGGGTGCTGGGAAAACCTGCCATGCATGTCCCGCTGGACCTCGGGTGAGATACAGTTCTCCGAGAAGACAGACTCCTGGCTGGAGCTGACCGTCGGACTGTTCCAGAAACAGAGAGAGGAAAACGCGTGTCTCCCGGGGCTGGGCCACAGGACTCCCCTGGGGGCAGGCCTGGAGGGTGGGGCTGGGAAGGCGGAACCAGTCCTGGGGGTTAACCCAATTCAGAGCTGAGCAGCACAGCCGCCGCGGGACTGCGGGAACCGCTGGCAGGATGCGGACAATTAGGAGGCCGGCTCCCTGCCTCTCTCACGGCTCTGCTCCCCCTCAGCCTAGGTGGCCACAGGTCAGGCTGTGTGTCACCTAATGCCCCTACATCTGTGTCAGGGCTGAGAAACACCAAGAGGAATCGGAGCGTCTTAAGAGACGCTGCACACGCGAGAGGGAACCATTTCTGAGTCCCGCCTACAAACCAGGCAGAGACAGACACTGCTTCTGGTTTATTCCCCGAGACACACGGGGCGTGTCCCTCAGCTCCCATTCCCCCCTCCAACCCCCAACCTCTCCACACTGGCACAGAGCAATCAAGACGGAGCCTGAAGATTCATCTTCCCGTGTCTGCAGAGAGCAGGGGAGACGGAGGGCGAGCGGGGCTGATCCCTCCTTGTTTGGGGAGCTGCCCGTAATCAGCGTCTCCGTGACAGCTCAGTTCCACCCGCCCAGCCAGTAACCCCGGGAACCACTCACGCGCTCGTGGGTTGGGCAGGTGGAAGGTCAAAACAGGAAAAGCTTCCAGAAAACCAGCCTGGGGCCTCTTAACGGGGCTTTGCTAAGCGTGCCCTGAAACCCTGAGCTAAGTTTATGAGAGTTCGTGTCGCCCTGGAGCCGGCACCGACCTGAATGCCAACTCCAGACCACATACGACAGAGGCCTGGTGGCCTGGACACCCTGCGGCTGGCGCTGCAGTGACACGATCCACCTTCTGACCAGGACCGAGACCCCCGGAACCAGCCAGGGTGTGGAGCTGTATTGATGCCCCTCTCTGGGGAGAGCTCCAGCCGAGTGGAGGCGACTCACAGGCCCGGTCCCCCCGGCCGGCCACTCACCAGGTAGGTGCGGTAGGCGTCCATGCGGCGCAGGGGCCCCCAGCACGGGTCCGTGTCGTTGTACTTGGCGTCAGCCTCCACGCCGCACGAGTCGTTGCCCAGGGCGCTGCTGACGAAGAGAACAGTGGCTCAGTGTGGGCCTCCCCGCTTGGCCGGAAGCCGACAGAACCTGCCTTTGCCAATTGCGGGCAATCGCCGATTCTCCACGCCGCCCCTGCACTGCGGCTTCGGGTCCCACGATCTGACTCTGCAGGCTGTCCCGTCTCTGGGGGCAGGCACCGTCCCCTAATCCCGCTGCACCGTTTCTCAGCCACTCAGGAGCCGCCGGTGGGAACCGCGGTCCCCTTCCCAATGGGGCAGGGCAGGGACAGTGCTGAGGAACGTGTCTCCGCAGGCCAGGATGCACGGCTGGCCGTGGCACGTGCAGAGAAGGGCCTCGGACACCGACCCGCTGGGGACGCTGATGGAGGTGCTCAGTGTTGGGCTTCCACCCCGAGGACACACCGCCCTGACCGTGACCGCCCGAGGGAGCCCGTCTGGCTGCAGCGGGTGGGGGCGGGGGCGGGGACACTCACCAGGTCACCTGCATGAGGGAGAAGGGCACGGCTGCCGCGTAGATGGCCAGGTCCCCGTACAGGTAGATGATGATGCAGAAGTAGAACAGGTTGACCCCCACTGGAAGCAACAGAGCCGTCGGTCAGGGAGCCACCGCCCGCCTGCTCTCTCACGACGGGGGCTCGCTCTCCGAGCGGAGCGGGGAAGCCCTGCCCCCGAGCCCCACCTCTCAATCCGGCTGCCTACACCGTGATGCTGGAGGGAGACTGTCACCTGCGAAGGGGGCTGGGCCAGGCTGGATCAGAGAGGTTCTGAACCCAGACCGGCTGCAGAGTGAGCGTGGGGCACGGACTGGCCGCAGAGGATCCGGAGGCGTCTGTGCTCGGGACCGGCTGCCCGGTGAGGGCGGGCGGGGAAGAGGGGGGATGGCCCGAGGCAGGGGCCTGAACCCCAGGGCTGGCGAGGGGGGCGCCTTTGCAGCCACATGCAGGGCTCCAAGACAGAAGACTGAGGGACCGAAGAGCAAGAAGATAGCAGGGAGTGGCCGAGCTCCGGAAGCTGAAAGTCGCTCAGTCGTGTCCAACTCTTTGCGGCCCCATGGACTATACAGTCCATGGAATTCTCCAGACTGGAATACTGGAGTGGGTAGCCTTTCCCTTCTCCAGGGGCTCTTCCCAACCCAGGGATTGAACCCAGGGCTCCCGCACGGCAGGCGATTCTTTCCCAGCAGAGCCGCCAGGGAAGCCCGGAAGCTAAAAACAAGAGGGTAAAAAGCCCTGGATTTCCAAAGACCGTGTGTCTCATTCTGAATGTGGTCCATCACCAAGCACCCAAGGGCGAGGCTGGCCCGGTGTGCTGGGGGCGGGGGGCGGCTCACTTTCCTTCTTACCAGAATCACCCGCGGGGAGGATGCTGACGAGGAAGGTCCCTCTGCAGAGGCCAACCTTGGTCCCTCTCCCCCAAGGAGGGGCCTGGACTAGGACCCGGGAGCTCCGCTCTGGTCTTAATCCTGCCAGCCTCGTTTCCTGACCCTGGCAAGTCCCTGACTATCTCTAAACCTGTCCAGTGAGAAGAATTCAGCCTGCGCTACATTCCACATGTGATTCCGGCTATAAAAACTTGGTGTAAAAGTGCCTTAAAAAAGCACCTGGGCCCTATGACCTCAGGGTCACGGCCCCAGACAGACAGCCTCAAACTCCTGTTCAAACTGGTGGCTTGTTTTCGGTGTCACTGATCTCAAGCTGCTGGTGTCGCCGAGAACAGAAAGAAAAATGAAGTGACAGTTCCCTTCTAATCCTGGTGGCCAAAGAGCCTCTGGGTCCCCGGTGGTGGTGGGGCGGGGGAGTCAGGGACAAGTTCCTCCTGGGCTATTTGAGATTGGCTCTGCTCCTAGGAGTCTAGGGGGAAAAGACTCAGAAGACACCGTTTTTGGAAGAACCCTGGAGGGCTTCAGAGAGCGCCGACGGCTAAGCTCGGTGGCCCCTGGGTGGGGGCGGTCACCACTGCTCACCCCAAGGCTGTGAATCCAGCTCCCCGTCACCTCCTGCCGGGGGGGGGGGTCACCGCCCCTCCCCACTCCCAGTCTTTCCTCCTCCCGCAGTGCACTTGTGTGCTGTTTATAAACTGCCATCGGCCCTCCCTGATCAATAAATTTCATTACGAGACACAAAGTGGGAGGATCAATGCGCTTCCTTGAGGACAGCGGTGACCAGGCCTGGCATTTCTAATTACAGGCCTGAGTCTGGGCCCCCAGGGAGCCTTGTGTGGAGGCTGGCAGCCCGTCCAAAGGTAACGGGGATGATCGGTGACGTAGGATTGAGCCGAGCAGTGGTTTCAGTTGTCGGGTGCGGGGGGGCGCGACTGTGCCCCCCACCTCCTGCTGGGGACACTTGGCAAAGTCTGAGGACATTGTTGATTGTCAGGACTGGGCAAGCGCTACTGACCACTAGTGGGGGCAAGCCACGGGTGCTACTCAACATCCTGCAACACGCAGGGCAGGCCGCACAGTGAGGAAGGGTCCAGCCACACGGCAACAGGGCCGAGCTTGAGGAGCCCTGGAGCAGACGAGGGGAGGGTGTCCTCCACGTCTGAGCTGCTCTCGAACGAGTGTGTTTATTTTCTATCAGTTTCGGGTAACCTAGACGTCTAGACTGCGGGGCGCACAAACACAACAATATAAAAAAAAAAAAAACCGAAACTGCAAGTTCCTAGAATTCTTAAAGAGATCAGAGCGGACTGTAAAACGTGAAGATTGGGGAGGAGGTTTAAGAGGTATATGCCCTGGCTTCGACGTGCATCCTGTCTCAGAAGCCTGCATTTGGGAGGAGGCTGTGCAGCGGCAGTCTCTTATAAGGAGACGGGCAGAGAGAGAAACAGGATGAAAGAAGAGCACAGAGGAGCCAGACGCAGCCCATCTGGTTCTTGTGAGTTCTGAGAGTTCTCGCTGAGGCTGGTCCGGTGGGGAGGGTGGAGGCAGGCTCTGGGGTGACCTCGATCACCATCTCCTGTCGCATCCCACCATGGTGACAAGTGGATGCTTGATGTCCCAAGAAACAGCCAAGAAGATTCTAGTTTCCACAGTCCCCGCCTCGGCTCCAGCTCAGTGCAGCCACATTCAAGACCAGGAAGAGCCAGTGGAGACGCTCCCCTCTGCAAACAGGGGGCTTGGATGAAAGGGCAGAAAAATCTCCCAAGGTAACTGCAAGGTCAAGCATTTCCTGAGATGTGTCCGACTCTCGGTGAAGGTTCGGGCATTACCAAGACTAAACCCTTTAACAGATCATCTCCCAGAAGAACAAGATTTGGGATGGAGGCCTAAGATGTTGTTGCCGGAACAACCGACACGGACGGCAGCATCTGAGCTGGCCGCTGTCCTTGCGATCCCACCGGGCAGCAGGTGGAGCACTCCGGGAGGTCACGATCAGCCCTGCAGAGTCCTGACAGCGGCCCCGAGCACGGGCTCCTGGCGCCCTCTGCTGGCCACTGTGAAGACACCCTCCCCACACACAGTCACACACCAACCCACCGTCCCTACAGGATGGGGGTGGCTCTGGGCCGTCCTAGACGCAACAGCCCAGAAGAAAAGAGACAAGGCAGAAGCAATCAAGAAAGAGGCACAAGACCACCAACCGCCTCCACTGGAAAGCTGCTTGGGACTCAACCTCCATGAGCCATGGTTGGTAGTGAAAGTGAAAGTCGCTCAGTCGTGTCTGACTCTTTGTGACCCCATGGACTGTATAGGATTCTCCAGTCCAGAATACTGGAGTGGGTAGCCTTTCCCTTCTCCAGGGGCTCTTCCCAACCCAGGAATCAAGCGCAGGTCTCCTGTATTGCAGGCGGATTCTTTACCAGCTGAGTCACAAGAGAAACCCAAGAATACTGGAGTGGGTAGCCTACCCCTTCTCCAGGGGCTCTTCCTGACCCAGGAATTGAACCGGGGTTCTCCTGCATTGCAGGCGGATTCTTTACCAGCTGATCCACAAGGGAAGCCCCCATAGTTGCTAAGTTGTTGTTTTTTAGTGCCTGACTCTTTGCGACCCCATGGACTGTAGCCCACCAGGCTCCTCTGTCCGTGGGATTCTCCAGGGAAGAATACTGGAGTGGGTTGCCATTTCCTTCTCCGGGGGATCTTCCCAACCCAGGGACTGAACCCATGTTTCCTGCATTGGTAGGCGGATCCTTTACCACTAGCTGCTTCTTTATTCCTGATGCACTGAACAGGGAGGGAACCAAGAGAACACTTTGAAGGGGTTCAGAACACTTTGAAGCCAGCAAGGTGGCTTCTCAGGCCAAGAATCTGTTCCTCCCTCCTCCCCTGCCCCATCCCCAGGGGAGGTAGAACCCCCGACCCGGGTGCCCCGGCCCGCAGGAAGGCACCAGCTTCCCCTGCCCGCTCCCCACGCGGAGAAAGCACCCCCACCTTTATTGAAGAACATGGAGGCCATTTGTCCCATCTCCACCCGGTCTGTGATCTCGAAAAGGCTTGATCCGCGTCTCTCTGTGGAGCCAAGAAGAAAGAAAGGGTGCTATTTTTTCCCACGAGGACAAACTCCTAGGAGGGGTGCTGGGCTCACTGAATCCTCCAGAATAATGAAATCCCAAGGGGCTCAAACTCTTAAGAAAACTCTTCCTTGTGTTTCCTGCTTGAAACATTTTTAAAAACACCCATAGAGGAGGCTCCCTGGTATTCAGGACTCTGAGCTTCCATCGCAGGGGTCAGGGGTTAGATCCCTGGTCGGGCAATGAAGATCCCACGTGCCTCGAAGTGCAGCCAAAATAAATAAATAAATAAATAAAGGAAAAGAGAAAATGTCTATAGAAAGGGACCCAGGGATGCTCACTGTGGGGTGAGAGGGAAGGCGGGGGTGCCTCCCGGTCAGCTGGGATCTGGGTGTGTGTCTGTCCGGTGGGACAGGAAGGAGGGAAGTCAGAGACCGACACTGACTTGGGCTTCCAGGGGCCGAGGTCAAGGGCCCTCCCCGTGCTGCAGACAGCAGTTGGCGGCAGAGTCAGCAGCGGGGAGCCCGGCCCAGGGCTCCCGGGCGGTGCTCTGCTCCACATTCCCTGCTGCCTTCCCAGGATCAGCCCTCAGGTGGGAAGTGCTCTCGGAGGGTCTCTGCAGGGAGAACCCCAGACCCACCCTGAGCCCTCTCCATGAGGAAGGGGAAGCCCATGGACCAGAGGAAAGCGCAGGCCAGCCCGGAACCCCAAGACTTACGCACAGACAGGATGGGCCGCTTCTCCGCCCGCTCGTAGCTGTCCTGGGCGAGAACGTCGCTGTCGGAGGCCGAGGAGGAGGAGTCGTCGTCTTCCTCGTCCTGGGAGGGGGCGGGATGCAGAGGGTGAGGAAGACAGGAAAGAAACAGGGACACCCAAGGGAGAACCTGTTCGCTCTGTCCTCTCTTCCTAGAAGGCATCTGAGCAGGGAGCTTTCCACACTTCCGGGCTGTCCCATCAGGGGGTCAGAGGCGCTGAGGGAGAGGCTGCAGCATGTGGCCTGGGATGAAGGTTCCCAGGTCAGAGGGAGGAGGGAGCAAGGAGGGGATGCCGGAGAGCACTGGGGAGGAGGGAGCAATGAGGGGATGATCAGAGAGCACTGGGGAGGAGGGAGCAATGAGGGGATGATGGGAGAGCACTAGGGGAGGAGGGAGCAAGGAGGGGATGACTGGAGAGCACTGGGGAGGAGGGAGCAATGAGGGGATGATGGGAGAGCACTAGGGGAGGAGGGAGCAAGGAGGGGATGATCGGAGAGCACTGGGGGAGGAGGGAGCAACAGCAGAGGCTGTGCATATTCTGGAAGCTGACATGGCTGCGAACTTCAGCTCCTCACTAGGGTCCAGAGGGGGTCCAGGTTCTGGAGGAGGAAATGGCAACCCACTCCAGAATTCCTGTCTGGAAAATCCCATGGACAGAGGAGCCTGGTGGGCTATAGTCCATGGGGTCGCAGAGTTGGACATGACTGAGTGACTAACTTTCTTTAACTTTTCTGAGTCCCAGAGCTGCCCTCGGTCAGGAGCGGGGAGCGGGGAGAGGACGGCCCGCTCTCTGCACTCGGCGGCCCCGGGGGACAGCCGAGCCCAGGGCGGCGCACACACCTGGCGGGCTTCCATCCTCTTCCAGCGGAGCTGAGCGTTGGCCGCCCCCATGGCCTCCACCACAAAGGTCGTCGTCATGAAGCTGCAGGGAAAGGCCGCCGGTGAATCGCCAAAGGCAGGGAGGAGGTTGGAGGACGTACAGAATAAAAGGAAAAGCCGCTGAAAACCGGACCTGACCAACCGGCCAGCCCAAAGCATTCTCTCTGCAGAGGAGGAACCGCACGTCCCGGGATGGGTCTGACCCCGTAAGAAGGCGCGGGTGCCTCCACGGCGCCTCGCAGGCTCGCCCTGACGCCTGTTTATATTTAGAACGGGTTTTAGAGCACAGGAGACCAGGGTGTGAATCAAGCTGATGGGAAGGAGAGAGGGTGACCCTGGGGGAGAGGTGACTCGGGGGCAAGGTGGTTCGGCACCCCAGGAGGGGCCTGTTGGGGGCCGAGGTGGGAGAGAGGGGGGCAGAGAGACAGCAGGTGAGGCTCTACACTGGGAGGAGGAGGCTGGTCCACAAGGGGGCCGCCCGAGGCTTCAGGGAAGGGCAGCGGCAGCTCTCACTTCTCGCTGGGCAAGCGGTTGACCCCGTTACACATGCTGATGAACGGAGCGCGGGTGTGGATAACTGAAAAGGATGCTTGGCTCTGGAATCACCCTCCCCTTTTTACTTTGTGGGGGGTGGGGTGGGGGTACGTTCACTTTCCTAATAATCTGGCTAATATTAAAATAATTATTTTTAATAATATTTAATAATTATTATTATTTTAATGTTAGCTATTAAATGAAAAAAGACTGCAATAAATCAACATATTTAATTAATAAGTTAAAACATATTAACAGATGAAAATATGTTAATATTTTAATAGTCTAATAATCTGGCCCGAATGAAAATGGAGACTGGGAGGTGGCATCAGACCTTTGTGAGAAGTGAGACTCGAGCGAAGAGACTCTACTTTTCTTAAGGAAACTGGAGAGACCGGGGTGACGGCGGGAATGCTCTGTGAGCAGACATTACAGGGCAGGGCCGGGTTTCTGCTGCTAAAACCTGAGTGACCCCACCCCTGCCAAAACGAAGCAGACGGAACATTCAGGAACATTCACCTCCCTCTTTCTTGAAGCCGCTGGGCAGGCGGGCTTGCCGCACGGCCCCCTGGCCCACCTCGGGTGCGGTCACCTGCCGCAGGCTGGCAGTCAGGCGGTGGGGACAGGGGCCCGGGGAGGGGGGCCAGGAGTTAACCCGCGCCCGGTGGGGGCGGGGCAGCCAGCCCCCAAAACCCCAGCCGCCGCAGCTCCTCCGAGAAAGGTTTCTCATTATCTTGCCTAAGTGACCATTTTACGGGCTTTCCATTGCCTCTTCTTTTGGGAAGTGAAACTAAAATCCATCTTAATTAAGGCATAAAGAGGCTCTCGTGGCTGCACGAAGCCAGCTCATGGATCATGCTGGAATATAAATGGGTTGCGGGGGTGGAGGGTGTGTGGCGGCCCCTGCCTGGGCACCCCCAATAACCACTTCCCTTTCAGGCGGCTGCCCACGCTGAAGGTCCTTTGAAGGGGACAGCGCAGTCACAGGAAGACAAGGACGTCTAGGGCTCCTGGCCATAGAGCTTGCAGGACTTAATGAGCCAATAGTACCTTGAGACTAGATACAAACCGCCCCCCACCACCCCAGGGGAAAACATGGGAAGAAAGGGAAAAACAGGGGCATTTTCCCACCCCGTGCAGCCTCCTCTAGGTCTTAGCTGACTTCAACTACTAAATTCTGGGGGGCTTCCCTGGTGGCTCAGGGGTAAAGAACGCGCTTGCCAATGCAGGAGACGTGGATTCAATCCCTGGGTCAGGAAGATGCCCTGGAGGAGGAAATGGCAAGCTCCTCCAGTATTCGTGCCTGGAAAATTCCATGGACAGGGAAGCCTGGCGGGCTACAGCCCATGGGGTTGCGAAAGAGCAACTAAACAAGTGACTTCTTGTTTAGCAACTAAACAAGAACAACAAAATCCCTCTCTAGCCTGGGGCCCCTGCCTGTGAGTCCCCTGAGGAGTGGCCTGCAGACGCACCAGCTGCCGCATCCCAGTGAACCACGAACACCTGCCCAGGGGCGGGCGCCCCGAAGGCTGGGCCTCCTGTTTGCTGCTGGGCATGGAGCCATGTGAGATTAACACCTGAATATGACCGCACCTGCCTGCTTATCGCTGCGGTGAAACTATCTTAAACAAACTCTAAATTCCGAACTGACTGCCCGGATCACCTGAAACGTTAGTCAGCGTCTCTTCTGTGGCTGGGTGGGAATTTTTCCGGGAATGAACGTTGATGGTCACATTCAGAAATTATGGGCACGGCAGAGGAGGAAAGCCAGCCGGGGAAGAAACACGCCAGCCCCACGGGAGACATCCCGGAGCCTAACTGGAGGTCTTCGCTTTTTTTTTTTTTCCCCACTAATGTCAGGGCATGTGGGATCTTAGTTCCCTGACGAGGGATGGAACCTGTGCCCCCTGCAGTGGAATCTCAGAGTCTTAACCACACTGGACCACAAGGGAAGTCCCTGGAGGTCTTAGCTTTTCAGTGATCAGGGGTGGGCAACTACTCCATCAGTGTGAGCCCCCCGCCCCGAGACCTTCGGGCCTCCCCTCCTTGCTCTGCGAACCTGCTACCAGATGTCTCTCTCAGGCGGATGGAGAGAGCTCGGGCCCTCCGGGGAGGCGCTCCCAGTTTCATCCCCAGCACCCCCACTCCGGGATGGCCTCTTACCTCATGAAGCCCAGGAATACCAGTAACACCAGGCTGACCAGCCACCCGGCCGTGGCAAAGGCCTTGGGCATGGTGAGCGCACCGGTGCCCACGATGAGGTTGAACATATACACCAGTCCCACCTGGAACCGAGAGAGGCGACATCTGAGCCCAGAAATTGACAAGCCTCACCACCCCCAACGGCTCCCAAGGGTGACCCTGGGCGATGACAAAACCCGTAGAGGCCAGGAGGCCCAGGAGGCCTTAGCCAGGAGGGCACGTCAGAAGGGAGGGTTCCTCCCGGGTTCCACGGAGGCGGGATCTGCAGCCGGACGCCGGGTGACCAAAGCCCACGGTCCATCCGTCTTTTCAAAATGTCTCTGGGGCTCGGTTTTATCCTCCTCTTTTGCGTCATCACCCCTATCACCTCATCAGTGCACATTATTCGGAGCTGCGTCTTAGATGGTAGCTCTCTACTCAACCCGACTTGCAGGTTTCCTGAGGACGGGCCAACACATCTGGGGTGACCTGGCACCCAGACCAACCCACACTGCTGACCCTCCAAAAAAATCCTGCTTTTCTGAGACCACTGAGCATGCGACCCAGTCCTCCTCCCCACCCATCCTGGCAACTGCCCTTTGGGATGTCAACATTCATGCTGGTTCCCTTTTCCCGCCCCTGTTTTTTAAATTTGAGAGGGAATTCCCCAGCAGTCCAGGGGTTATGACTTGGTGCTTCCCCTGCTGGGAATCAGGTTCGATCCCTGGCTGGGGAACTAAGATCCTTCTGCAAGCCTCAGGGCAGGGCCAAAACAAACAAAAAAATTGAGATATAAGTTCTGCAGTCATGACCACCATCTAATTCCATTTCATTACCCCCCCAAAGAAGCCCCCTACTCATCAGGAGCCACTCCCAACTTCCTGTCACCCCTGGCAACCCACCTCCCAGTGGAACTGCTGAGTCACTGACTTCAGGTTTGAAACTTAACTCGAGTTCACACCAACTCGACTCCAGCTCAGCTGATTCCAACGATTCTTTTTCCAAGATCTCCACCATGAAATTCTTTTCTTTGACCCAAAGCCTCTGCTCCCACACCCTGTCCATCCTCACCCATCTGCCTTTGTGCTCCTTGTGTTGCCCAGGCCCCCGCCCTCCCTCCCCAGGCCTCCTGCTCCGCGTGGCCTCACGGGCAGTCAGCTGGTTCCTGAAAGCTCGCACTGCCCTGCCAGCTCCCCACATCTTCCCTGTTCTAACCTTCCTGACCCGGGGCCTCGGAGATGAATCAGCACCCGCTTCCTCAGTTCTCTAATATGAAGCTGCTAAAGGCTCCTGGAATTAAAAAAAAAAATCCTCACGATGATGGGACTTCCCTGGTGGTCCAGTGGCTAAGACTCTGAATTCCCAAGGCAGGGGCCCAGAGTCCATCCCTGGTCAGGGAACTGGATCCCACCTGCTGCAACTAAGGTTCAAAGGCTGCAACTGAAGATTCCGAACGCCACAACTAATATCCGGTGCAGCCAAACAAACAAACAATAAATACCTTCTTTGAAAATTAAAAAAGCAATTCTAATGCTGAGTCCTCTGACAGATGAGGGTCCCTTCCCCTGTGGTCGGCGGCATCAGATTTTCTTTCCTCTTCACGGTGGATTTGCGAGCACGTCCCACGTAAAGGCTCCAAACCTCAGCCTCCAAAACCCAGACCCAGGGCTCCCATCTCTTTCAGGTGAAGGCCGTCCCTCTAGAGATGCTACAGAGGTAATGGAGACCATCGGATGCACACTCCCCAAGGCTCACTCCTCCCTTTTTCTTCTCCCTGCACCGAGCAGCTTGCAGGATCTCAGTTCCCCAACCAGGGATCGACCCCTGGGCCTACAGCGGTAAAAACCGAGTCCTAACTGCTGGAACTCCAGGGAACTCCCAAGCCTCGCTCCTTCCGAACTCAAAAACCGGTGCCTCCTCCCTCCCTTCCTCCCGTCTCTGGGGACCCCTGTGCTTCCTCCTCACTGAGAGGCTCAGCCCTGCACCCAAGCTGGGCTCAGTTCTTTCTAGAAACCTCTCCTCCTCCGAGCTCTTCCCCTCTGCCTGCAAACACTCTTTGATACCTTTAACACACCGCTTTCTAACTTTCCCTTAGCCAACTCCTTCAGGAAGCAACCACAGGCTTCTCTGGTGGTTCAGATAAAGAATCTGCCTGCCAATGCAGGAGACACGGGTTCAATCCCTGGCCCAGGAAGATCCCACATGCCACGGAGCAACTAAGCCCACGTTCCTAGAGCTCATGGTCCTCAACCACCGCAATGAGAAGCCCGAGCACCGCAACTGGAGAGTAGCCCCCGCTCCCTAAATTGGAGAAAGGCCCATGCAGCAATGAAGAACCAGCGCAGCCAAAAAATGAGATAAAAAAGAAGCAGCAACTATATCCTCTGCCTTCATTTCCCGCAGTTTGTGGTTTCCATCCCTAGAACTCTCTTGAAATTGCATTCTTAAAAATCACCAATGACCAAACAAAAAACAAACAAAAAAGAAAAATATAATCACCAATGGCCTCCTGATTGCCTAACCCAGCGGCTGTGTTAGTCTTCAACCGTTCGTACTGACATTGGCCGTCTCTTTCTCTCTCTGTATCTCATCCTCAGCAACATCACTCGAGCCTACGGCTTTAATTATCACGGGGGCCAAGCAGTGGTTAGGAAGGGAGCCAGGCTTCGGGGCAGGGGTTGACTGGCCGTCTGAGTGCTGGACAAACAGGAGGGTGTCCTCCAGGGAGGACATAGCTCTGCCCAGGGTACCAAGCTCCTGCGCCTCCCACCCAGCCCCTCAACTCCCACCCACCACGGGATGGCGGGGAGGCGATGCCCACTGCAAAGCCGCTCCCACTACAAAGCCCTTCCCAGCCTCCCGAGTCCATCTTGCTCCCAGTCTCAAAGCCCTGGATTGAGAGCACTTCTGATGCCCTAGTTTGGGTTTTGGGTGTTGATGTGTTTATCTTTCCCCTGTTACTAAATCCGAGGCTCGCTGCGTCTCACTGCGTCTCTCTGCATTTCTCGGGGTGCCTGGCCTTGAGGTGGGAATCCTCGGTGGCCCCAGCTCAGTTCCCTCTGCCGTGAATCTGACGGTTTTCGTCCCAGTCTCACTTTGATCCCAGAGGCAAATCCCAGTCCCGTGTTAAACATCCCAGTCTCATCTCGATCCCTAGACGGATCCCAGAAGGATTAAAAGAAGTTTGAGCTGTCTTCCTCTGGCTCTAAACTGGATCACACCACCAGCACGAGGGGCTTCCCCTGCCAAGAGTCCTGGCCCAGGGTGATGTGGTGAGAATAAATGTGAGGGTGACAGGTGACCTTTCGAATTGACTTTTCAAAGATGTGAACATCCTCAGGCTAACTTTGACTTTGTGTCTGTTAGTCACTCAGGCATGTCCGACTTTTTGCAACCCCATGGACTGCAGTCTGCCAGGCTCCCCTGTCCATGGCATTTCCCAGGCAAGAATACTGGAGTGGGCTGCCACTTCCTACTCCAGGGGATCTTCCTGACCCATGGATCGAACGCGGGTGGATTTTTTACTGCTGCGCCAGTCGGGAAACCCCAACTTTGACTCTTGCTGGGGTTAATTTCAATCACCGGCCCTTGGAGGGGAGTACCTCCAGGTGTGGGCGGGAGTGGGTCAGTGAGCTCGCCCAGGCCTGCTCATTTGCTCGCTTACTCAACAGCTACCGAGAGTGTCCAGTGATCCTGGTTCTGTGCTCAGAACCCAGGGGACGACAGGGAGCAAGACGGGCAAGAGGACACAGACAAGAAAACAAACAATGGTCACCACCTTGGAGAAGCGTTTGGGAGGAAGGAATCAGGGCTCAGTGACAAAGGATAATGGGGCAGCACCTCCAGGAGCGGGCGGCCTCGGGGTGACATTCAAGCGGGAGCCTTCCAGGCAAAGGGCCAGGGAAGAGACTGGCAGGGATGAGGGCCTAAGGTGGGAGATGGGGAGGATGTTCCAGGAGGCCTGAGGCCAGCGTGGCTGGAGCATGGCCAGCAAGGCTGCAGACAGACTCCCCAGCCCTGGTGCACGGGACGGGGGTCCGCCGCCGCCGCGGGAGTGTAAGCAGGACACTGAGACCAGGCCCCGGGGGGGGGGACCTGACGTCTGATCTTCCAGCAGCTTCATTCCTTTTTTTTTTTTTTGCCACACTGCAGTACAGTACATGCGTGTGTGTGCACACTCAGTCTTGTCTGACTCTTTGCGACCCCATGGACTATAGCCTGCCAGACTCCTCTGTCCATGGAATTTTCCAGGCAACAATACTGGAACGGCTTGTCATTTCATTCTCCAAGGGATCTTCCAGACCCAGGGATTGAACTCACATCTCTGGCATCTCCTACACCGGCAGGTGGATTCTGTACCACTTCTAACTCCCCAACCAGGGATCGAACCTGTGCCCCCTGCAGTGGAAGCATGGAGTCTTAACCACTGGACCGCCAAGGCGGGGCCCTGTATATCACTTTTATAAGTGGTAACACTTATGAAGAGCACTTACTTCTTATGGAAAATGGCTCTGGTGATGGTTCTTATGATAGTAGTTAAGAGAAGGCAAAGAGCCCTAAGAAAGTGATGGTTCTCAGCCAGAAGTTTTATAGGAATGTGAATTCCCTGGTAGTCCAGTGATTAGGACACCACACTTCCAATGCAGGGGGCCCAAGTTCAATCCCTGGCTGGGGAACTAAGATCCAGCAAGCCATGCATGACACAGCCCTCCCCTCCCAGCTCCCCAAAAGTAACTTCCATGGGGAAATTAGGTAGTACAAGAGGCATTTGTGAATTCAAGGATGGCAGGGTTTCTCAGACAGAGCATTGCTGATACTTGGCGCCAGATTAGTCCTTATTGTGGGGGCCTGTTTTGTGCATTGTCAGGGTGTTTAGCAGCATCCCTGGCCTCTAGCCACTAGACTCCAGTAGTCCCCACCTCACCCCTGCGTTGTGACAGTCACGGGGTCTCCAGACATTGCCAGATGTCCCCTGGTAAGCAAGACAGCCGCTAGCTGAGAACCACTGCTGATAAACACGTAGTGAAATAAACACACACCCAGCAGAAACTTCAAATAGATCTCGGTGAGAAAGACCCTTTAAGAGCCTGACAAAGAAGTTAATTAGTGATTGACTGTTGGCAGTTAGGAGCACAAATGGGTAATCCAATTTGTTTTGGGTTGTTGCTATTTTTTTAGTTTGAGGCCAGTATTCTGGGTCTGGGGGTGGGTGGGTGGGGAGCCCTATATGAAGATGTATGGTGTCTCCAGAGTTAAACCCTCTTTACTTTCTGTCAAGGGGATCAGAAAGGACCGATCTCAAGGAGCAGAACAAACAGGCAGGGAGCAAACCTGAGCTGAGCCCCAGGTCGGGTGGAAGGCAGTTGTGAGGCAGGAGGAAGCCCGCGTGTGTGTGGGATCCCCTCTCCTGCTGGTTGGTGACTGTTCTTGGGGACAGCCTCCAGGGAGGCAAGACCGAAAGCAGAGGAGCAGGGCCCTGCTGCGGTCTCAGCAAAGCGGCCCTGCCAACCAAGCCTCCTCCCGTTCTCGACTCTCCCCTGAGGCTGACCCAGGGAAGGCACAGTTCCCCGGGGATGGCTGACCCGCCGCTCTAGGGGTTCAGCGCAGCATTCCTGTGGCCTCACCCACGGGTGCGCACGAGGTCAGCGTCACCGGCATCTTTCAACAGCTTCCCCAACGACAGTTGTCACAGGAAACAGAAGGCGATGGAGATGGGGAAGCAACAACTCGGGTTTCAGGCCACGAAACAAGCCCTCTTTCCTTCGAAAGCACCGTCACCCATCTTCAGCAAGACGGGCTGGTGGGGGGCAGCCTCAGCAGCTGCCTCTCTGTGGGCGGGGACCCCCTTCTTCCTCTATTTCGACCACAGGATCCCTTCAGTCCCGTGCCACTTGAGGTCCCCTTACATGGGGACACAGACAAGCCTGTTCTGAGACCATCTATGAGGGCAAGGTGCACAGCCCTGAACCATGCTATCCTCGAGAGGGCTTGTCATCTGAGCCCCCTTGCGAGGCTCATCACACATCGGTTATGCAGAAGAATGCAGGCGAAGGCGAACACCCGTGACACCCACGAAGGGCAGGAACTCACAACAGGGCACAGAGGTGGGGGAAGGCTGGGGGTTGGGAACGCCCCCTCAGTATCAGGCTCCCCCAAGGCAGCCAGCACGGTTCTGCCTGGGCTCTGCTGAGCAGGGAATTCAGCTGCGGAGGAAAGCAGAGCCCGCAGTCAAGTCTGTTCCGCAGTCCCTCTGGGCTCAGCGCAGGGAGGTGGGGGGTGCATCTCCAACCCTCCTCCTGATCTCACGGGGGACCAAGAACCATTCTCGCAGGATGGCAGAGTTACGGAAAGCTCAGGCAGGAGGCCTGTTCTCCGCTCAAACCCTCGCTAACTCCCGCTTAGCGCCACCTCACCCTCAGTACCACCCACCTCCCCCCGCCTCTCTCTTCGCCAGCACCATTAGAGAATACGAGCCTCTGCTTATGGCCAATACCCAGAGGAGGCCCTTGAACGCAGACCTTGAACAACACCCAACACACAGGAGATGGAGGGAAAGAGTTTTAAAAAGCGGAATTTGCTGAGGCTTTTAGGTCTCACTGCCCCATTTCCTGTGGGCACATGCTGACATGTGAAATGATTACTGAACAGCTGGAGGCCCAAGAAAAGTGGGCACATCAAAGGCTTTCCTTCCCAAGGCTCAGCTACAGAAATAACTCATTTCCTCACCTCTAAGCTTACAGATGTTGGAAGATGACGCAGGAGCCCTGGTGACGTTTATAGACAGTGTGGACATGTCATTGCTGATACCCAGAGGGGGCTGTGAGCTGTTACATAATTCCACAGATGAAAGGAGCATGATCCGATCCATTTCAAGGTTCAAGAGAGACTAACCTGATCGATTACGAGGTGAAGGGGCTTCCCTGGTGGCTGAGGGGTAAAGAATCTGCCTGCCAATGTGGGAGATGAGGGTTTGATCCCTGATGTGGGAAGATCCCACATGCCCTGGAGCAGCTAAGCCAGTGACCCATAGCTACTGAGTCTGTGCTCTAGATCCCGGGAGCCGCAACTACTGAAGCCCACATGTCCTAGAGCCTGTGCTCCACTGCAACAAGAGAAGCCACTGCAATGAGAAGTCCAAGCACCGCAACTAGAGAGTAGGCCCTCGCTGGTCACAACTAGAGAAAAGCCCATGAGGCAATGAAGACCCAACACAGCCAAATAAATAAATATATAAAATTACGAGGTGAAGAAGTGGCCCTTGGAGTCACACACGAATGGCACAGGACCTTGGTGTAAGGGTTTTTGCCGGCTGTTCTCAGAGGTGCTTCCTTATCCATCACATCACAACTTAGCAGGGACAGAGCGTGGGTCCCCAGGGAAGTGCAAAGCAGGGCAGTTGTTTAAGGTTAGGGACTTTCTAGAAAGAGGACTTTGCTACTTAAGGCAGTGCTGCCTTTTCCTGGAATACTTAGCAGCACTGGGGCACTTGGTAGCAACATGAATCAATCATTTGATTATTCCAATCCTCCAATCCTTCAACTATAGAGGATTCCATGATGGACCCATGACCAATCTTCTATAACACAAAGAAGATAAACTGAGTGTATGTGTGAGGGTAATGCAGACCCACAACAGTGAGAAATCCATCATTGTAATTGTTCTAATTACAGGCTCCAGCGAACCACAACTGGAGGTCTCTGCGTGCTTTCTCTGCCTCTTACGCCATCCGAGACTATAAAAGTTGTGCAACATAAAGTTCAGTTAAGAAGTGAAATGGTTTCAAACTGCTGAGTAGAGCAAAACCCAGAGTCGACAGGTGAGAGCACCCATCCATCTGAACTGACCTCACAGTTTGCAAGTGACAGCAGCCCTGAGATAAAAAATAAGGGGCCAGTTGTGTTCCCGACTGCTCTCTGATCAACACGTAAAGAGTTAACAAATCTGACTCTCATCCTCTCTTCACCATGGCTTGCTGCTGACTCGGGTTCCCAGACCCCAGCCGTGAAAGCCGCCGGGCTCACAAGCACAGTCCACGGGAAGCAGTGTGCTTCTCTAGAAGCCAAGGGCACCGATGTGGGCAAAATAGGCCCCCAAAGCGAAACTCACGTAGGGAGAATAGAGCTCCCCGGTCTCTGTGATTTCGCCTGCCATTTCCCAAAGTGAGGAAGGGTCCCTCGGCGGTCAACGTTTCTTCCTTGCTGGGGTGGCAGCTGCTGCGGCTCCCTGGAAAAGGAACAGGCTTCAGCTTTCTCATGGACCTAGACAGCGGTTGGGGATGTTTGCAGGGCCACCCCCTCCCCATCCTTTAATCAGTCACTCAAGGCCTCAGGGGCTTCCTGGGTGACTCAGACAGTAAAGAATCTGCCTGCAATGCAAGAGACATGGGTTCAATCCCTGGGCTGTGAAGATCCCCTGGAGAAGGGAATGGCAACCCACTCCAGGATTGTTGCCTGGAGAATCCTATGGACAGAGGAGCCTGGCAGGCTACAGTCCGTGAAGTCGTAAAGAATCGGACACAACTGAGCGACTGACACTTTATGGCCTCAGCATCTGTCACCAGACAGCAAGGACAGAAGTATCTCCCGGTATCATGACACCTGGGTGGTCTCTTCATACCTTTCCCTGGCTGTGCAGGGCATGTATTCATTACCGCTTAGACTGCAAGTGATTTAAGAGTCCTCGGATGCCACTAAGTCTCACCCAGCACAAGGGTCTCCTTAACACACTCTGGTTATCCCCATTCAATGCCAGCAACAGCGAGCTCACGACCGCAACAGGGCAGCCAAATAACTGCCTCCTCCGCCTGGGGCAAAGGGCTGGGGGCTTCCGAGGTCACCCCCCAACCCAACTCCTTCTCCCAGAGTCCCGTCCAGGGCCTCCGCTCCACGTCTCCCAACCTGCCTGGGGCTCTCGCTCCTCTCTGATCCTCTTCCCCATTTTCCTCCCCTCTCCTGAAGGAGCCCCGAGTCGGGCACTACCCCAGTCCACCCCAGCCTCTCGCCCCGACACCTGCAGCGAAGCCGGCTCCGGGCCGCCGCGGCAGCCGCCTGCGATCCCCGGGGCTGCGGCCGGCGCCAGCTGTCCAACACCAGCGCCCGCAGCGCGCATGCGCCCGCGCCGGGAGCCCACCTTTTCCGCGCGCGCCGCGGAAGGGGCGCACGGCGCGGATTGGGCGCCTCGCGGGGGCGGGGCTGCGCGCGCGCCTCCGCGGCCGCCGTCTGCGGGGCGGAAGTGGGCGGGGCGCACGGCGCGGATTGGGCTCCTAGCGGGGGCAGGGGTGCGCGCGCGCCTCGGCGGCCGCCTTCTACGGGGCGGAAGCGGGCGGGGCGCGCGCCTACGCGCGTGCGTGAGAGCGGCTGTCGGCCCGGGGGAGGAAGCTGGGGCCGGGTGCGAGAGGTGGGCTCCTGTCAGGGCCCAGGAGCGGCTGTGGATTTGGCCGTCCCCGGGACCCCAGTGGCCGTGGGGTTCGAGAAGCGTAGCCGGTGACCCCTCACAAAGGGCAGGCGATCGAGGCCTTCAGCCCGCCTCCCTCTAAAGTGGGCCGGGATGGGGCCCCGATGGCTCGCGAGAGTCCCGGGGGGCGGGGAGGTTCGCTGGGAAAAGGGGCTGGAAACAGGTTTAAGACGCGGCGCAAAATTAACCGTAGGGGGCGGTGTCTTAGGACTGGCGCAAGTGATGGGAGTTTCGGTGATAAATCTTGGTGCTTGGGTATGAGGCCTTCTGGGTGATGGGGTGGAAGGGACAGCCCATGCTTGAAGGCTCCTTGAGATGCGAGTCCAGGATTGTTTAATTATCTTTCATCAGCCCGGTTCCCCTCCTTGCAAGGAGTTTAAAGGCCGTTTTCTCTGAAGGGTTTGGAAAGGAAGAAGGATGGCGGCTCTCTCTTCTGACAACTTAGCCCCTGGAGGCGTTTAGCGAATTGAGAGCCCAGGCTCCCACCCTAAGTGGGAGGAAACTCAGGTGCTGAAATCTTTGCCCTCCCCGCTAGCTGCAGGTTGCCACCATGAGGCTGAATCAGAACATCTTGCTGCTGGGGAAGAAGGTGGTGCTGGTCCCCTATACCTCAGAGCATGTGCCCAGGTAACCACTCTCCTGACATGGGATGCAAGCCAGCTCTCCAAGGTGCAGCAAGGAGGGTCAGCCTGTCTTAGCCCTAATCTCAGAGGCTGTTTTTCTCTGAGGAAGGGAAACCTTGGTGCGAGAAGTCACTGCAAATAGGAAAAAGTGAAAACTGGAGCAGAGGGCAATGACCTCCCTGGAGGAAGTCACCGGCCCGTATTTCTCCCCCCACCCCCACCCCCCAGCTTCCTTTTTGGCCTTTCAGCAAGGAATTCCTTTATGTAAACTACATGTGGGTAAGGAAGAAAAGGTATTGTCTTCTCTCCTGAGTGTAAAAGAGTGCTACCCCCTTGGTGCCAGTAAATAGGCTCAGTTCTTGGAGACTGGACGCTAACCTGTTGTAAAACTGAGCCCACAGGTTGTTGTGAGGGAGGTCTGTTGTTTGGGATGGCCAGGAATGAGTCTCGGGGTGGGGCTTTTGTGGTGGCAGTTGGCGAATGTCTGGTAGAGGGGGCTGGTAGTGCTATAGGCGTGTATTCGCTGCTTGTGGTTTTCGTTTGGGGGGTTTCTGGCGCCCCGCCTTTGTGGAGATCTGTCCAGCCTTCTTTGCTTGAGTTCAGCTTGCCATTACATCTCCTCAGGAATTTGAGGAATGTTTAGCTTCCAACTGCTCCCCCTGCGCTGACCCCTGAGACAGGCGAGGAGGCTGAACAGACAGGACTGGCTCCTGCTGTCTCTGGCTACTAGGCCTGCGGCCTTCTGCCATAGGAGCCATTATAACCCTTTCTTGGGTCTTCTCTGGCCCTCTGTTAGCCCTAGGGGTTTGCCTCAAGCATCTGTTTCTTCATCTCAAAATGTCAGACTTAGGCTTCTGAATTGGTCCTACTTGCTGAAGGCTGCCCTTCCGCCCCTGTAGGTACCACGAGTGGATGAAATCAGAGGAGCTGCAGCGTTTGACGGCCTCGGAGCCACTGACCCTGGAGCAGGAGTACGCGATGCAGCGCAGCTGGCGGGACGACGCGGACAGTGAGCAGCAGAGGAGGCCCGGGCCGGGCCGGTCGTGGGAGGACTGATTCCAGAGTCCGCCCTAGCTTCCCTCCTTTTCCCATTCCCGGCTGGGGTCCCAGAAAGATTGCAAAAAACAAAAAAGCACTTTGTGGAACTCTGGGGAGGTGCCTGAAACCCTGAGACTGTGACGTTCCCCTGAAGCCAGACCCCGAGGGTGGGGGCTGATGATTCTGCTCTCTTCCTCACTCATTGCACCAGGACTGGAGGGATATAGAGAAAAGAAAGCTTGTGGGGCTCTGGCTGTAAATCAGGCCGCACCCCCTCGCACCCCTTGCTGTAAGCCCAGCGTGGTCTTTTTGTTGCATCCCCCTCTGAGAATGCAGTCACTGTTTGCAGAAGGCCACTGTTGCCTGAAGGAGGCCGCTTTCGGGCTCTGTAATCAGCGGGAGGAAGCGCCAGCTCCCTTTTTCTGCCAGACTCAGAGACAGGGCTAGTCCTCTGGCTCAGGTAGGAAGACTGGCCCCTGCCCTCTTGTGGGGAGAAGGTGATGACCCTGTGCCCCCTCCGCAGAATGTACCTTCATTGTGCTGGATGCAGCGAAGCGGCAGGCCCAGCCGGGCCACAGCGAGGAGAGCTGCATGGCGGGAGATGTGAACCTCTTCCTCACGGATCCCGGGGACCCCTCCTTGGGGGAGATCGAGGTCATGATTGCAGGTTTGTCCCACCTGGCCCTGCCCTCCCTCCCCTCTGGCCCTCAGAGCCGCTGAACCTGAAGCTGCCCAAGCTGCAGAAGGCACCCAAAGAGCTCGGCGCAAGGCCCTGGCCTTGGTGAGCCCAGCACCTGGCTGGGCAGACCACTTGGCACCCTGTCAGCCACACGGCTCACCCTTGGTGGTTTGTTTTATTCCCATCTCACGCGTGGGTGTGAACGTAACCTTTGCGTTTAGGATCTGCAGGCTGCAGTCTGCCCTCTCTTTGGGGTGGACTGGGGACTCCCCAGAATCAGTGTTCTTCCCTGGAGCATCTTCCTATGCTGTGTGAGGACCCCCCGTTTCTGTGTCCATCGTGGTCCTCAGCCCCTTTCTAAAGGGCTGTGCGCACGTGCTCATGGGGCAGCACGCTGAGCTGAAGGGGTCAGTTTTGGGGTCAGGTTGCTGACTGTCGCTGATCTGTGAGACCTTGGGCAAATCGTTTCACTTCTCTGGGCCTCTGTCTCTTCATCTGCAGAATGGTACCCATATCTGCAAGCTTCCTAGGGTTGTGAGCCGGGCATGCAGTGTCAGTGACTCTTGTCGTTCCTCCTAGAGCCCAGCTGTAGGGGCCAGGGCCTGGGCACAGAGGCCGTCCTCATGATGCTGCTTTACGGTGAGGAGGGCCGGTCCCAGGGGAAGGCGAGGGGGTGGGGGTGAACCTTCAGGCCCAGGGGTGGGGGCAGATGGGGCGGAGGGTGCTGGGAGGAGGGGCGGGGGGCTTCAAAGTGCAGCTTACCCTCTCTGATCCCTTCCGAAGGAGTGACCAGGCTAGGTCTGACCAAGTTTGAGGCTAAAATTGGGCAAGGAAATGAGCCGAGCATCCGGATGTTCCGAAAGCTTCACTTTGAGCAGGTGAGGCTGGTGCTGGTGAGAGGGTGAGGCCCGGGTCTGGGCGGGGGGCCCGGTGGTGCTCGGCTGTGACTTAGCTGGCCCTGCTCTGTCCCTGGCGCACGTAGGTGGCTGTGAGCAGTGTTTTCCAGGAGGTGACGCTCAGACTGATGATGAGTGAGCCGGAGCGGCAGTGGCTTCTAGAGCAGACCAGCCACGTGCAAGAGAAGCCCTACAGAGAGGGGACATCGGAGCCCTGCTGACAGCCGGCCGCATGGACAGGCCTCCCTGTGTGTATGGGCGTGGAAGCCCGGAGCCCTGCTGCAGGTGAACGGATGGAGCCTGGGGCGCGGGGCACGCTGGCCCCGCTCCAGGCTGGGAATCTCCTTGTGGGGCCCCTCAGCCTCTGGGCCGGACTTGGCCTTGGCCTCCCTCTGGCTGGCTGCTGTGGCTGGGCTACTCCAGGGTCAGCCCGTCCTCCTGCCAAACCTGGACTCAGACTAGAGTGGATGGCCTGAGTCCACAGGTGGAGGAGGCAGGTAGAGGCAGAGCTGCGGACCCGGGGGGCCTGTGACTGCGTGGGGCCTCCCTTTCGCCCGGAGGGGCTGCCCCGTCTCGGGCCGGGAGTAAAGCGCACTGCATGCAGCTGGCCCTGTTTCCTCACTGGGCCCGTGTGGAGAGCCTCCAGCGTCGCAGGGACGGTGCTGGGAGCTTGGTCTTCAGTCCTGCAGAAGCAGGAGGGCGTGACCGCGGGAGGTTTGGAAAGGAAGGGGGTCAGCCCTGAAGGACAGCCAGGTGGCTGGGAAAGTGGGTGGGTGTCCTGGTCTTTGGAGCCAGTTTTGAGGGTGGGGTAAGTTCTAGACACAGCTCCGTGTGGCTGGAGCACCCCTTGCCCCCCCGATGAAGCTCGGGCCTCCTGCTCAGCTACAAGGGCTGCGGGAGGAAGCGGAGGCCAGAGCCGGGGCCTCCTGAAGGCACCTCGCTCTCCCTGCCTTGTCCTGCCTCCCCGGGAGCAGCTCCACCTGCCGAGGCCACGAGGGGGCGCCCGTGGCACAGGCCTGAGCTGGCCGGGCTGCGTGGCAGCCAGTTAAGCACCTCAGAGCCAGCGGGACAGCCTTTGACATCTGTCTCTCATCACGCCCTGTCGTAACCCGGTGGCATGGTTTCAAAACACCGTCGGAGAAGAGACCTTTGAGGGCACCTAGAGTATTTTCATGGAGGAGGAAATGGCACCCCACTCCAGTAGTCTTGCCTGGGAGATCCCATGGACAGGAGCCTGGCGGGCTACGGTCCACGGGGTCGCAAAGGGTCAGACACGACTGAGGGAGGAGCAGGCGCTTGCCAGAGGCCCCGGCGCTTTTGATGGCAGAGCCAGGAGTGGCTGAGGACTGCCAGCTCCCAGGAGGCCTCTCTCACCAGATAGGAGCGTGGAAAACTAGAATCTAAAATAGCCTGAGGGCTTTCCTGGCGGCTCAGTGGTAAAGAATCGCCCCCCTGCCAAAGCAGGGGACGCGAGTTCCACCCCTGGTCTGGGAAGACCCGATGGCAGACCAGCTGAGCCCATGCATCACAGCCTCTGGGTCGGAGCTCTGGAGCGTGGGAGCCCCAGCACTGAGGTCTGTGGGCACCAGAGCCCGTGCTCTGCAACAAGAGGAGCCACCGCAGTGAGAAGCCTACGCCCCCCCAACTGGAGAGCAGCCCCTGCTCGCTGCAGCTAGAGAAAAGCCCACACAGCATGAAGACCCTGCACAACCACAAATAAACTCATTGAAAAAACACAGCCTGCACCTCACACACACACTGCTCGCTGGGGCCCGGGGCCCCTCGGTGACAGGTGCCTCTGAGCCACCTGTGCCAGTTTAATGAGAGTCAAAAGTCCTTAGGGCCTCCCCACCCAGCAGGTGAGGTAGGGAGGGCCCCTCCCCAGCCTGGGGGGCCAGCACACCTGCAGGGGACCTCCATCAGATGTCACAGGGTGGAGGCAAGGGTGAGTGGGGTCAGGCCAGGCCCAGCCTAACTGCTGCAGTTGGTGCGGTGATAAGGGTTTTGGAAGGTTTCTCTTTCCCAGTGGTGGAATTCTAACTAATCTTAACAGGTCTAGCGATGGCCAGATAGTGACCTTCCCTGCTTGTTCTCCTCAGTCCCAGGAACCTGGCTTGAGTGGCCTCCGGGTGGGGTGGAGGACAGCCCAGGGCCAGCTTCCCTTCCTCCTGCCTGCCCATGAACTGGGCCCTGCAGGCCACGGTGGCAGCTGCCCAGGGTGCCCTTCGGGTCAGCAGTATAGAGACCTGGACCTCCCGTGGAGGAGCAGGGCATTTCATCCTTGGAAAGTCCCCTCCACCCCACCTGCCACAAGCATGTCCCAGGGCCCAGCGGGCCAGGTCTATCCTCCCCATCCCCGCAGTCAGGTCCATGGCCAGGTAAGATGAGTATCTGGGAGGGGGGCGGGGACACCAGCTTGGGTCACGCCTGGGAATCTGCACCTCTCTGGCAGTGGGCAGAAAGATTAAAGCCAAGCCTTCTCTCTCCAAGTCTGGCTCCATCGTGGATTCACCCTTTGAATGCTCCTGGGATCCGAGGTGGGTCTTAGAGCCCTCCCTCTGCGCATGTGGTCTCTAAGCTCCCCGTTTCCCTGATGATCATTCCTGTAGGGCTGGCCCAGGCAGGGTCCTCACACAGGACCCACGCATGGCCTAGCCACCCAGCAGCTACAGGCTCAAGGCCCTCTCGTTAAAGCCACCCCACTTCTGGCTCCGGGCTTAGAGTCCCAGGGAGTCCTGGACCGTCCTCTCGGCCAGAGGCCACTCTGGGGACACGCATGGACAGAGCTGCAAAAGAACACACAGAGGCCAAGGCTGTTTGGAGAAACTAGTTGAATTTCGGGTAAGAGTTTCCTTACAATTGTGTCTGGCTCAGGGCTGGGCAGGGGGTGGCCAGACCCTCCCCATATTGCCCAGGTCTCTGGGGTGGGAGCAGAAACAAAAGTTGAAGGAAGGGTAGGGCCACTGCTACGTCCCGGATGCAATAACCTGGGAAATCATGTTAATCAAGAATCGAAAGTCCATCTAAACTGTAGTACTGCACTTAAAAAATCAGAAATAAGATGCCCAAGTCACAGCTCTGAGGATGGTGGCCCCAGTCCACTCAGCGATGTTGCTGTGATCGGAGTCCTTGATGGATCCCGGACCTAGTCGTCACTTGGGGTCAGGAGGGAAGGTGACCTCTTGCCCAATCTCAGGATCTTTGCTCGATGGAGGTCCCAGTGACGTCCCAGGAGGGTGGCAGGGGGGCTCTAGGTGGGCTGAAGCACCCAGCGAGGAGGGACACACAGAGTATGCTTTTTGACTGGGGCAGGACAGAAAACCAGTCACTTTGTCGGAGGTAAGGGAAGAACACAGTTCTCTAGAAAGATCAGATTTGCCAAGAGAGGAGATGCTGGTGCTGATTTGTGTGTTGATCTGGGGATAAGTGGGGGAGAGGGGGTCGGGCTGGGTGTGGGGCTGGGCTTTCCTGGTGGCGGGGGTGGGGTACGGCTCAGAGGTTGCTGAAGAGTTCGTTTTTCTTGCTCCAGTCCATCTGAGGGGCCCGTTTGCTGACGCGCTTCTGGTGGGCCCTCTCTTTGGCCACGGCCAGGGAGATGTTGAAGTCCAGGATGGGGTCGGAGGACGAGGAGGAGGTAGATGAGGGTGCCGTGGAGTCCTGTTGCTTGGGACTGTCTTGGGAATTCAGCTGCAAAGAGGAAGGGGGGGCCTCAGCGCCTCGGCGAGGTGCTCCCTTGAGGCCGCGCGCGGGGAAGCCAGGTCACGAGAACAGAACGTGGCTCAGCGTGTGACCTCCACGGCAGGCTGGTGTGCCAGGAGCGAGCGAGACCTGGGAGCGGACTTGCTGCCACCCAGCGCCACCCCCGCCCGCCCAGCTGGCCGGCCTTACCTCCTCGCTGGTGTCACTGGAGGCGGTTCTTGCCAGGGGTGGCACGGGGCTCTCAGAGGCCATCTCGGCCGGGGCTTCAGGACTGTTCTCCTGGTGCAGAGAGGAGAGGAGGCGTGTGGGTGGGCAGTCCTGAGCCATGAAGGGCACTCCGGGGAAGACGGGACCTTGGTCTGAGTCCTGCCATCCACCCCAGAGTCCCGCTGCCAGAGCCTGCCAGGGCCCCGCGGGGATTTGCACTTGCACATTCTTCCAAGGATCAGAGGGCAGCCGGGTTCCACCATCCAGGGCAGCAAGACCACCCCTCGTGGGATTAGCTGGATGGCTCACCCGGCCCCTGTCCTCCCAGGCAGCCTCTGGGGTTGACTCCTCCTTAGCACAGTGACCACGGAGGGGTGTGGGGGCGCCGGGAGACTCTGCTGAGTGTGGGGAACACCCGTGATGTCCCGAGTCTCCTGCAGCCCACCTGACTTGTTTACTTGGACTTGACCCCCGGATTCTTGAAATCTTAACCCCCAAGCAGCCAAGAAGGGCTTTGAGGGAATAAGGTGGGGGAGAGTTAGAGACCCGCTCAGGGCCTTCTTGCTGCGCCCCCAGCAGGAGCCCCCGGGAGAGGAAGCCTGGAAGCAGGCCCTGAGGAGCCCTCCCGCCCTGTGGCCTGACCCCGAGGGGGCTGTCCCAGAGCCCAGGCCTCGGGCCGCAGCTGGACACTGAGCTTCTGCCTGGGTTCCCGTGGCCCCAGCTGGCACCGGGCCGCGCCATCTCTCCCCCGGCCCCCACTTCCCTCGGCCCGGGTAGGAGGGGCTTTGTTCTCCCAACCGAGACTGGAAGTAGCAGGGGCCCGGCAGCCCGAGGGCAGACACTGCCGCTCTGTTCTTGGGGGGAAGAATGGCCTCCTGTGTGGTGGGGAGCTGGAGGCGGGGCCTGTCACCCAGGATGGGCCTGGCCAGGCGGCTCCATCCCCTCTGCCTCAGCCCCAGGCTGGGGCCCTTACACGGCCCGGGGCTCGAGACGTGAGGTCTTCACCTGAACCAGACCCTGTCCTCCTCCTAACCACACGTCCTCCCCCGCTTCCTGCAGCCCTAGGGCTGAGCCCAAGAAGCATCAGGGCTCTGCCTTTACCTTCTCGATTTCCCCATTGGTAATGGGCTCAGGCAAGGGACCTAGATGGGGAAGAGAAGAGCGCAGGTGAGTCAGAAGCCGTGGGAACAGAGTGGGGCGCGGAAGGCAGGGGGTCGTGGGGTTTGGCTAGACCGTTTGACCTTGTTCCCCAAGGTCAGTGTTTAAGTCTCCTGACTGCCACCCACTATAGTACACTGGACATTTTGACAACCTAGCAGCCTCAGACTATGTAACATTTAACAAAACAACTTGCCCTCACTATATCTCAAGGCTCTTTGAGATTTCCTATTCAGTTTCATTAAAAAGATGGGGGAGGGACGGTTGGGGAGTTGGGGATGGACATGTACACGCTGTTACATGGAAAGTGGATAACCAACAAGAACCTGCTCACTGTTACGTGGAGCCTGGACGAGAGGGGAGTTTGGGGGGGAACGGATACATGTGTATGTATGGCCGAGTCCCTAAGCTATTCCCCTGAAAGTGCTGTAACATTGTTAATCGGCTATACTCCAATACAAAATAAAAAGTTAAAAAAAAAAGGAAAAAAGGTGCCTATTCAATTAATCCCAAGAACCACTGATGAGTAAGGAGCTGTTTGAAAAAAGCAGTCATAGACGGGGCTGAAATTCCAGGCAGCTGCCTCCCAACCACCCAGGAAGCTTGTTAGAAATACAGATCCCTGGGCTTTGACACCAGGGTGTCTGTCTAAGTGGGTCTGGGACGAGCCTAGGAATCAGTATTTTTCGAATGCTTCCTAGGTGACGGTGTGTCAACAGAACTGGGAACCACGCCCTGGTTATGATTATCAGCTGTGAAAGAACCCCATCCTCCTGGGGATGGAGGGGGGCCTCAGGGCAGAGTCCTGGGCGTGCCCTCCCCCAGCCAAGGGGAAACCTGGTGGTGGCAGGTGGGGTCAGAAGGCGAGCATGCCCTGGGGTCACCCTCCCTGGCGTCACTCAGGGTAGACTCCCCACCTGGCTGCAAAAGGGGGCTATTCCATCTCCAGTCAGCTTGGGTGGGTTTCTTTTGAGCTCTTAGCTTAAGATCAGGGTACGTCTTTCTCCTTGCCCTGGACCGGGGCAGGAACATCTCTCATCTAGCCTCCCACAGTGGCTGGGCAGGGGACTGCGGGACACGGGGACACTCACTCCCACCCTCCACTGTACCCCGCTCACCCGTGAGCTGTGGTCTACCCAGCTGTGGGCAGGAGGCAGCGGCTGGGGACGTGCAGAGTTACATCCACCTGGGAGGAGGGACACCCAGGGAGGGGACCCGCCCCCACGCCTCCCTCCGCAGGTCCTCTGATCAGAGGCTGCAGTCATGGAGGTTCCCAGGGCCCTTCCTGCCCAGCCAGCGGGGAGAGAGAGGGCTGATGACTTGGGAGTCGGGGGAGAAGGGTGCTGGGGGAGGCAGGGGCAGGTACAGGAGCAGCCGAGGGGAGTCCGGATTTCAGCCGTGTCTTCCCACACTGGGGTCTCCCTGGCAGCTCAGTGGTAAAGAATCCACCTGCCAACGCAGGAGACCTGGGTTCCATCCCTGGGTGGGGAAGATCCCCTGGAGGAGGGCATGGCAAACCACTCCAGTATTCTGGCCTAGGATAACTCCACAGGCAGAGGAGCCTGGCGGGATCGCAGAGAGTCAGATGGGACTGAGCAACTAACACTTTCACTTTCTCATACCACATTGCCAAGAGCAAGGCTGGGGGGACTTCTCTGGGCCTGTTTCCCCCCTAATGAGGATGGGGATTATCAAACTTACCTGCTTTCCATGAACTTGGGAGACAAGGGTACAGTGGTACCCACCTCCCATGACCGGAGTCTGCTAGTGACTTCCAGGATACCCCCAGGACCCACTGGGCCCCTCCAAGTTGGCGATCTGAATTTGTGGCAAGACCTCTGTGTGGACCCCTGTGCCCCACATCTGACCCTCAAGAAAACCCCACCCATTGCAAAGTCCAAAGAGGTTCCGCCCAGTCCCGCAACCCCTGGGAGCCATCTTCATCTTCCCAGGGAGAAGGTCCAGACCAGGGGGCAGAGCACGGCTCAGCTCCTCCTTTCCTGGGCGGCGGCTGCCCCGTTTGGCTTGGGCCAGGGCGGGGGAGGTGCCAGGCTTGGCAGGGTGATGGAGGGGCGGGGGAGGGCAGGGGCCCAGGGACCCACCGCTCTCAAGCCAGCAAGCCTGGGTTTCCAAGACAACCTGAGAGAAGGGAAGGGGAGGCACTGGGGCCCTGTCACTGGACTCTGATCTGACCAAGCTAAGGCTGGAAGCCGCCCCAGAGTTAACTGTTTCCTTGCATCGGCCCTGCCCCGAGCGCTTACTGCGAGTAGAGTGGGGCGGGGGGCGGGGGGGGGGCATGGGGAGGAGGGGGGTCCCCTCCCTCTGCGGAATCAGCAGCCCATTCCATCTCACCATCCCTTGTGCGGGTCCCCACCCCCCACCCCCCAGCCATACACCATCCTCAGAAACCCACTGCCGACGCTGGCTTCCTCTCCAAGACCCTCTCCCCCAACCTTTCTCCCCTCCCGTGGGACCCAATAAAGTCCAGAGCACATTCCTGACCGGGGGGGCCCTCAGGCTGCCAAGCCCAGCTCACCTTGCAGGTGCTCCTGCGATGGGATCACTTTGCATTTCTTGAAGAACTCGTCCGTCTCCCTGTCCACCACCAGCAGCTTGGCCTCGTCTCCGCCGGCCTTGATGGCAGACACCACCTCCCCGTGCGGCTTGCCCTCCACGCAGACCCCGTTCACCTGTGGGTGCGGGCAGGGGTTAGCCGCACAGGTCTCAGTTCTGGGCGGGGGGCAGGTGAAGGCTGAGCTGGTTGGCAATCGTGAACACGCAGTGCCCACCCCAGCACCCCCGGCCTGTAGAGCCCTGAACCAGGCTGAGTGGTCCTCCCACTCGACAGTTGGATGGGGAGGCAGGACACGTGGGAAAAGCCAAAGAAAATACCCGGCCGAGACTGAACAAACACAGCTGTGACAGACGGTTCGGGAAGGGTCTGGGAGGCCTGGGTTGGGCCCCAGCTTTTCTAGGTACTTCCCTGCCTGGGCCTTGGTTTGCTCGCCTGTAAACTGAGACGTCTTGGGAGAGCTGATCTTCCAGCTCTGAGGCTCGAAGACTGAGATTCTGGGACCTGCCCCAGGCCCTGGGTTCACGTTTCCTCTTCTGACCGGCAGGGCACAAGAGTGCAAGAGCCTGCCAGCCCAGCCTCACTCGGGGGACGGATTTCATGGCCCCCAGCTCCGCCCCGTCCCTGTGCTGGTGAGGAGGCCTCGGAGAGCGGGAAACTGGCCATGGCCCCAGGCAGCTCCCTGGACGGATGGGGGAACCGTGGGCCGCTGAGCGTGTCTGCTCCGCCAAGAGCCCGCAGGAGGTGCAAGCAGGAAAGAAGTCAGTTCACCTCTCTGTCTGTCCATCCATCCGTTCACACATCTTTCCTTCCTTTTTAAAAAATCTTTTTCTTGGCTACACCTTGCAGCTTGTGGGATCTTAGTTCCCTGACCAAGGACCCAGGAGTGGAAGCGTGGCGTCCTAACCACTGGACCGCCAGGGAGTCCCCCATCTTTCCTTCCTTTCTTCTTGCCCACTCACCCACCATTCTCCCCGTCCTCTCTCCAGCAACTATGGGCTGTCGGGGTGCCTCACGGGCTAACCAAGGAGCAGATGCAGTGTTCGCTGCCCAGGAGGCCATCAGGAAGGAGGAGCCTGGGAAGGGGGCAGGAAGCCTCACATTACCTCCACGATGCGGTCCTGGGCCCGGAGCCCCGAGGCCTCGGCAGGAGAGTCTGGGTCCACCGCCCGGATGAACTGGCCTGGCTTGGACTTGTCGCTGTGCAGGTTGAAGCCATAACCATTGGGGCCCTTCTTCATGGCACAGAGCCGAGGCCGAAGCTCGCGCTGTGGGGAGAAAGCGGGGGACATGGTCCTTCCACACCGGCCTGGGGTGCCGCCCTCCCTGCTCCGTGCCTGACCCCATCCCCCCGACCGAGGAAGGTTCCTCAGATCCTCCAGCAGCCAGAGAATGCTGGCCGGGGACCCTGCCCTGCTGCAACTTGCCTGGGTGCCCCTGGGCACAGCGCCACCCCTGAGTCCATGACACGTTTCCCTCTTTAGGCAAGTGAGGGGTGGGAGCGGATTAGCTCAGGTCTCTGCCTTTCTGAAATTCTAAGGTTAATCATGTTATTTGTTTTTGGCCACACCGAGAGGCATGTGAGATCTGAGTTACCCAACCAGGGATGGAATCTATGCCCCCCCTACACAGGACGTGTGGAGTCAACCACCGGACTGCTAGGGAAGCCCATTTATCGTGGTGTTTAGATGGCTACCTCATCCCTCCCAGCTGATGGCTCGGTCTGCTCCCCTCCTGGCAGCATCCCTACCAGCCTAAGTGCCTGGGACAGTGAGCGGGGACCCCCAGCTGCTTTGTACCCTCCTCTCTGCAGGGGAGAAGCAAGGGCAGGTGCTCACTCAAAGCTGGTTTACATATTCACAGTAAAGCCTTCCCTCCCCAACACGGACTCCCGGCTTGTCCCCACCAAGCCAAACGGCCCACCTAAAGGGAGCTGGGAGCCAGATGACCATGGGGCTGAGGGAGGTACAGCCAGGGGCCCCAGACGTCCCACCAGCGGAACCAAGGCCGAGGACGAAGGTAGTGACAGAACCCCAAACAGCCTGCTGGATCCCAGGGAGCCTGAATGGGAGGGGGTGGTGGAAAGCAGGGCTGGACTGCGGGGAGCCCTGTGTGGCCGTGACCTGGAGAGGACCCGCCGAGAGGTGCTCAAACACTCAGACCCTCAGCGTGCAACAGTTCCCACCATCCTTGGCCCAGCCTAAGCAGCTTAGCTTAGAAGCTGCAGCCCGAGGGCACGTTTACATGATGGAGGAAACTGAGGGGGCCTGAGCTCTGAGCCCACGATGGACATGGGGTTCCCATTCCCCCGGCCCCCAGGCCTGCCAGTTTTGGATTATCACCCGGATGCCAGGCAAAGAGCAAATGCTGAAGTCAGGGCCCTGGCCCAGCTTCCAGCTTACCAGCTCGGTGACCCGGGGCAAGTCATTTCCTTCTCAAAGCCTTGGGTTCCTTGTTTATAGACTGTTTTTAATGCCACCTGCCTCCCAGGGCTGCTAGGAGGTCCAATTAACATAGGTGGGAGCCCCTGACCACCCTACACCCCTGTGCACGAGGGGATGCCCCCGTCGTTGCTAATACTGATGGTCAGTCAGTCACAGGAAGCGGAGAGATGAGATTTCGAGGGTGGGGTGCTGGTCGCTCTGAAACCTCACTGCCCAGCTGGAGAAAAGGCAAGGGAGGGGCGGGGCGGGGAGGCCCCACAGCCCTCCTGCCCCGACCTGCTGGGCCCAGGAGGCAGCTGCCACCTGCGGTGGACTCAGCCCCCACCCCTCTGCTCCGCGGAGGATGGGGGGTGGGGGGTGGGGAGGGTGACTCTGCTTTCCTTCAGATGCCTGGGCCGGCCTTTCAGCTTCAGGATGTTGACTGGGGGTGTGGAGAGGCCCAGACCGGAAGGAGGGCGAGGTGACAGTTAGGCTTGGCTCTACCCCGATCTGGGCATCCCAGACAAGAGCAGAGGCACTTAAGTGAGCATGAAAAAGGGGACGGGGACCCCCGCTTCTCTCCAGGTCCCCTCATCCCTCCCTGGCCCTTGCTGGCTTCGGGGCCCACTCCTCACGGACTCCCCACATCCACCCCCTGCTGGTGGCCGCCCCCCCCATCTACTTCCGGGAGTAAGTGAGGCTCTTCTCCCCTAGAGCTAAGCCCTCCCACAGGCCCGAGGAGCAGGAACAGGTCCGACCAGTTGCCGCAGTGGGGAGGCTCGGCTTTCGGTGGCCAGAGCTCCTCTGTCACCCTGAGAAAGCGGGGAGGGTGAATCACGGGGAAGCCAGAGTGTGGCCCGCTGTCTCCTGCCCCTCCCGCTGCCCCTGACTCCAAAGAGCCTCCCTCCTGTGCGTTAGGACCCTAACCCTAACCCCGATCCTGGAGATGGTGAAAGTGAGACCCCAGACGTGAAGCCCAGGGCCCGAGCTCCTTGGCAGAGGAGCCAGGACTCCACCCCGGGCTCTGACTTGGAAACCCGTGTGCCCTGCCACCATCCATGGGAGGACTCAAAGCCTAGACTGGGAGGAGGCCCACTTGGGCAAGAGCTGCAAACTCGGGCTGCAGCCTCTGCTGGGAGGGGCGGGGAGATGATGAAACCACAGGCTTCCTTCCGGGGAGGGCAGTTCGGCTGGGAGCAGGCAGGCCTGGTGGCTTCCCTCACTGATCCGGAGCACCTGGCACCCTGGGGACCCTTGCCTGGGGACCTGTCCTTTGCACCTCACGCCCCTCTGCCAGCACCAGGCCGAGGATCTCAGGAAGTGGCAGATCCCCTCCCAGGGGTCCAGGAAACCCCAGGCATTTTCTGAGGTGCTCAGACTAGTATAGAACCCCACCCAGCTCCTACCTTCCCAAGCCCCCCAAGACTGGGCAGGGGGCTCCCCTTCCCATGTCTCTCTCCACCCCTCTTCCAGCTGCCTCCAGAACTGTCACTGCCAGCTGCTGAGTCAGTCATCAAAGGAGCCCAGCCCGGCCTGGTGGAGGCTGGTGCTGTCCGGAGTCCTGGGGCAGCTCCCCGAGGCCCCGCACTGAGATGTGGAGATGTCAGGCGCTGGCCACCGAGGGGATACCTGGGCCCTCCAGGACATCCTGGGCCTGGCATGGGGCCCCTAGGAGCTCACAAGCGGCCTTGGGCCGTGGTTGCAGCTCCAGAGGGGTCCGTGCTGGAGGTGGGGTGACTTTGAGGGGAATATGGCCAGATTGTTCAGACACTCAGGTGGGTCTTCAAGTGACCATGGCAGCTTGGAAGTAAAAAAAATCAGGATCTGCTCAGCGAGGAGACTGGCAGAGAAGTGAGAAGGGGGACTGCCAGGCAGTGGTGGCTGCGGGGCTGTGCAAACAGGCTGGGGCGGCCGGGGCTGGACGAGCTTCTCACTCCCGACCCCCGAGGAGCACTGCCTTCAGACTCTTCTGCGGGCTTCTGCCACCCCCCAGGTCTCAGGCGGCCCCAAACCCTGCACAGGCCTGGCGGCTGCTCCCTCCACCACCTCCTCCCCCCCTCCCAGGGAGCCCAGCCCCACCCCCGAGTGGCCGCCCAGTCACCTCCACCCACGCGGCCCAGGGAGCAGGCGTCGGGCACAGAATTCAATAGGCACCATCAGCAGCCACCTGGGAGGCTGGGGAAAGTCGATACCCTAATCCCAGTGACCGTCTCTGGGGAGCGGGCCCGGCCGCTCCCTGCTCCTCCCCTCCTCCCCGGGGAGGGAGGCCGGGGGCCAACGCCCCACTGGGCCAGCCCCTCCCTGGCCGACGCCATGGTGATGAGCCCTATGGAAAACATCCCATAAGCTCGCCGGCTCTGGGTCCCAGAAGGTGGGGCTGGAGGAGCAGGAAGACCACCGGGGTGGCCAGGGGAACAGATAGAGGTGACTGGTCACTGCCCCTCCCCCAGCCCAGCCAGCCGGGGCTCGAGTTTATGCAAATTAGATAAGAATGGTACCTCCCGCCCCCTGCCCGGGAATCTGGCCTCAGCAAGGGGGGATGGGTGGGGGGGCGGAGACTGGGAGACCTGGTCCTCTGGTGGGGGAGGGGTGGGGGATACTGAGGGGAAGGGGCCAGGGCTGCTCTGGAGACAGGCCTGGGTCTGGCGCCAGCTCTTCAAGGAAACCAGGGTGGAGGAGGTGGCTCTGCCTGGGGGCACGTGTGACCGGGCAGCGTGGGGGCGCTGTCTTTTAGGACAGGCTGCGGGGTGACCCGGAGCTCAGACTGCAGGCCAGGGTCCAGGGCTCTGGGCTGAAAGCATCCTCTCCTCACCCCAAGGGACAGACGACCAAGGGCTTGGCTGCCACTGACTCATGACCTCTGACCCCGATGTGGCTTCATGGATCTCACCCTAGAAGACCCCCGCCCTAGGTCTGCACACGCTGAGGAATGCCGGACAACCTCCCTTTGTGGAAAAAGAAGGGACTCTGGCCCTTGATCCCGCCGCTTCTCAGCAGGGAAGCCTCTTTCTGGAGCTTCGCAGGGTGGGATCCGGATGATAACATGAGGGGCTACTGCTCTGACACTGCTCCTCAAGGGCCTTGAGCCAGGTCCTTCCCCGACTCTTCTCTCCTGGTGCTGGCCAGAGACATGCCCGACGGAGCGTTTGGCTCAGGTCTCCCCAGGGCTGGGCAAGCCTGGGATGGAGCAGGCTGGTACCTGGGCTGCTGCCTGGCTGGACACCATCCAGGCTGGCTGCCCCATGCCTGCCTGCCCCCGCAGGCTCTCTCCCGTCACCCTTCTCATCCCTCCCCCTCCTCCCAGAAGCCGCTGGATTTAACTCCCGTGGGCGGTCCCAAGAAGCTCGGTAAGGACCTTCTTGGAGCTTGTGAAATTGGGACTCTGCTGAAATAACAAAGAGCAGCTGGCCTTTAACGAGCACTTGCTACGTGCCAAGCACCACAGTGGGGCTTTTAAGTGTATTTTCTCACTAAGACCCAACTATAACTCTTTGAGGAAGGTATTACCACCCTCACTTCGAAGTGGAGGAAATGAAGTGAAGTGAAGTCGCTCAGTCATGTCCGACTTTTCCCGACCCCATGGACTGTAGCCTACCAGCCTCCTCAGTCCACGGGATTTTCCAGGCAAGAGTACTGGAGTGGGTTGCCATTTCCTTCTCCAGGGGAATCTTCCCGACCCAGGGATCGAACCTGGGTCTCCCGCATTGTAGGCAGATGCTTTTACCATCTGAGCTACCAGGGAAGCCCCCACATGGAGAAAAGTCAGGTTCAAATAGACGGCATAAATTGCTCAAGTACATGCAGCTGATGGGAGAAGAGGGGAGGCTTTGAGCTCAGATCTAGAGCGGCAAGGTCAAGAATCCGCCTGACAAGCAGGAGACAAGGGTTCAATCCCTAGAGAAAGGAATGGCGACCCACAGGTATTCTTGCCTGGAGAATCCCATGGACAGAGGAACGTGGTGAGCTACAGTTGATGGGGCTGCAAAGAGCTGGACATGACTTAACAACTAAAGAACAACAACCAGAGCAGCTTGTCTCACAGAAACAGAATGCCAGTCATGTCGGTAACTTAGAAGGTTCTAGCAGCCACATTAAAGAGTAAAACAGAAACATGAGTGATCAATTTTAACCTTATTTAACACAACATATCCAAAATATCATCATTCCAACAGGTAATCTAGTAAAAAGTTAGTAATGGGATATTTTACATCCTTTTTGTCGTACTAAGTTTTCAAAATCTGGTATGTGTTTGATCTTACCCTTACTGCACATCTCAGTTTCGACTGGCATACTTCAAGTGCTAGGAGTCACGTGTGGCCAGTGGCTGCCGAAAAGGCCCATTCTACAGACCCCAGAGGTCTCACTCTCAACTATTCCTACATCCCCACGGCCTTTGCTGTCTCATTTGGGCATCATGACCTTATAACAAGCACAGGGAGACGCTGGAGCCTTTTGTCCCTGGGAAGTCAGAGCTCTGGCCTCAGTCCCACGGCTGTGAGTGATACTAGAACCCAGATCTAACCCGAAAGTCAAAGTAGGCCTCTGTGGGGGGGGTGGTCCTTTGTGCTACAGGGGAGCCCCAGAGCCAGTAAGGGCGGCTCTCACGCCCTGGAGATGAGGATACAGACTACGTCACTCTCTGCCAGGCCCATCACACAAGAAGGATGGGGCCTGGAGCCTGCCCCTTCTGGGCCAATGCCTCCCATCAGGGCTGACACCTTTCCTGATTGTGTCCCCTGGAGACAGAAGCACCTGGGAGCCCTGAACCTTGCAGGGAGCTGGTTCCAGCAGCCTGAACTTATGCCTATGTGATGGCCCTGTGTGGCTCAGAATGTGATGGGCAGAGTCCGAGTGAGCGGGGTTCTGACACTGCCCTGCTGCAAGGTGAAGGCTCACTAGCTCAGAAGCCCGGGGCCACCCCCAGAAACGACAGAGCCTCAGCCTCTGCAGGCAGACGGTAGGGCTAATCTCTGTCTCACAGGGTGGTCGTGGGGATTCACCGAGATAAGTAAGGCATGTTTAGTACAGAGCAGGTTGCCAGACACAGATAATAGCTACCATTTATTATTTATCAAGTTACAAAATGGAGAAAATAATACCTAGTTTGCAGGGTTGTGGTGGGGGGAAAACAAAAAAGAACAATGGAATTTGTATCATTATCTTTAGGGCACAGGGCCAGGCAATTAGCAGACTCAGGAGAAATGTGGGTTTCCTTCTCTGCCTTGAGCTCCCATTACTGGGTCTAGAGCTCTGCTTTCTCTAAGAGGCTTGCAGCGTCCACATAACCTTGGTGAGGCCCCTTCTTCTCCTAATTCCTAACCCCTCCACTTTCTTGGGGGCCGGTGGATGGGAAGCCTAGGGAGGCAGAGAAGGGCCCTTATGGAGACATGACAGGCTTCCTTGAGAAGGAAGCCCCTTTCCTCTCTCCAGGAGAATAGTCTCCAGGATTGAACAGGAACCAGAAGATAAGGGGGTTGAATCCCTGGGGAGTGAGAAATCCCAAGTATGCGGTTTAAGAAGAAATCGTCCCACCCAGTCCCTTTCAAATCCAAACATCCTGCAGCTCAAATCCCCCTCTGCCCTCGCCTGTGTGAGATGAAACCTGGGAAAGAGGTTGGAGGCTGCCAGTGAGTCATGCCCACCCCGCACTGTGCCACCTAGGGTGCCTACCCGGTCTCTGCCTCTGGGATCAGTGTCAGGCGTGGCGGGAACCCACCCCCCACCCCACCCCCAAGCAGGGCACTTACACTCCCCTTCATCCCCATCATCTCATCAAATCTCCCCCACAACCCTGCAGGCTGGGAGCCTCTCTCCCCATTTCACAGAGGGAGAAGCTGAGGCTTGCAGGGAATGATGAACCATCAGGGCCCCAGAGCCAGTAGGCAGCAGAGCTGGCATTCCCAGACTTCTGGCTTTAAAATGGAAGCTGCTAGTAGGCAAGAAAAAGCCAATAAGCTCTATCTGGAATTCCGATCTCTTGGGTGTGCTCTCTAGGTACACGCAGGCCCAGGTGGGCTGGGCTGAGATGACCTAGGACAAAGGTCCCCCAAGGCTGTTTAGCAAGCATTCATTCATGCAAAAATTATTTATTGAGGCCCTCCCTGCCCTGAGCCTGGACAGCGCTGGGGCGATAAACATAAATAAGCTACAGCTGTTGCCCTTGGGACTCTGAAGGAGGTCAGGTCGGGGGAGGAGAAGTGAACCGATGATTCAGATACTGGGCGTTGAGGGTGAGAAAAGGTGGAAGGACAGAAAGCAGGCAGAGGTGAGACAAGACGGCTCATGTTGCCTGTGGGGTAGAGGAAAGGCCGCCTGGGAGCTGAGTGGTCTTGGGGAGCGTGCCCGGCGCAGAAGGGGACTGAGGGTTCCCAAGGGTTTGCTGTCACCCCCAAATTAGACGAGAAGAAATGGAAGCTCAGAGAAACTTGGCCCGAGGTGGCTCGGCGAGTGCAAATACCAGGTGCAGAGGCTCAAAGCGCATGGCACGCTGGGAGGGAATCCGGACCCTCGGTGTGGCTCGGTGGGCTGGGGGTGTCCGAGAGGGGCGGTGGCGGGAGCGAGGCGACCAGATTGTGAAGGGCTGATTATTCAATAGTGATCCCAGACTGAGCATCTAGGGATGCCAGGCTTGGTCACAGCTGCCCATGCCCAACGAGAGGGGCAGATCCAGGCCTGGCTGCACCTCCTGGGTGAGGGTATAATGGTCACTGTGAAATGTTTATTAACTCAGAGGCCAGCCACCAGCGTTCACTGAATGCTTACTTAGTGGAGGCTCTGAGCTACTGACTTAACAGACATCCTCATGTAACCCGCCAACCCCACGAGGCCGCTGTGTCGTCACGCCCGAATTAAACGAGAGGAAATGGAAGCTCAGAGAAACTTGGCTCGAGGTGGCCCAGCGAGTACAGCTGAGCAGGGGTGCTGCGGCTCCTCCCTCCCCAGGGGTGGACGTGGGCCGGGCTGGAAGCACCCCACTCCTTCCTCCGAGACCAGTACTACAAGCACCCCTTTGCCTTCTGTCTTGAACTGCTGTTGACCCAGGTCACTCCTCCCAATGAGATGTCACCCGCCAACCCTCTCTGCTTGACAACTCCCCACCAAAACCTTTTCCACTTCCAAGAACTAACGGAGATGTCATGACAGCCCCGACTTTGCAAGTAAATTCAGATTCAAAGTAATCAATAGCATGCAAACGTTGTATGTATCCCTTATACAGACCCCCCCCCCCCCCACACACACACCTTGTCTTCTCAGGGAACAATGAACTCTTGTGTCTGTTAACTTTTTTTTTTTGAAGACAGGGTGAGTCACCTGCATGCCCACCATACCAAATTTCACAGGAATTTCCTAGCAGAGGGGCTTAACACTGCTGAGCAGCTACAGAGGCTAAGGGAGATCCCAGCTCGTGGCTGGGATTCAAATGCCTGGGCTCACAAGGAGCTCAGTCCAGGGCTCACAAGGAGCTCAGTCCAGCACCCACTAGGGGCTCAAGCGTATTATTATTTGTAAAATCCTAGAGAAGGCAGGTGTCACTGGAATCCAATGCTCTGAGCTTGGCAGAACCAAGGCTCAGAGAAGTTCTGACTCGCTTGTTGACCAGAAATCCCAAGAGGCCTGGTGATGATGTCCCAGGGAAGGGCTGGAGGAACTGGCCCGATAAAGCATACACACGGATGCAGGTGTCAAACCCCCACCTGGGGGAAACCCCATTCTGTGGTCACCCAGAGAGCAGAAGCCAACCTCCGCTGCTTCTCAGACGGCCTGGCGGGTGAGCTCACGTGGAAGGTCAAGCCTCCATCCTGGCCTCGGCGTCCACCAGCCCCCCCACTCCCAGCAGTAAAACTGAAAGGGCAGTGGGAGGAGCTGAACTTGACTGCAACTTGCGGGGTGAGGGGGGCGGGTTACTTGTGCAAGTGCCAAAGTCCATTAAAAAAAAAAAAACACAACAAATCGGGAATGCTAAGTCGGTGCCCTGGGCACAAAGTTCAAACTGGATTTGTCTGGGACCAGAGATCATGAGTGTTTCAACTCCCTGGGGTCAACCCCCTGCTGGGGTGCTCTGACCCCACCCCCAGCCTTGCCAAGGCCAGCTTGGCGGCGGCAGGAAGTGGGCACCCAGTGGCCCTGGCATTCCCAGCACCCAGCTCCGGCTGGACAGGGCTCCTGGTGACCTCACTTCTACCAAACCAGTTGGTCCTCTCGGGCTCCACCTTCAAACTGAAAGGCTGAACTGTGTCCTTTCTGTGTCACGGGAGGCTCCTACCGGCACCACGAACACCCCTGCCAGCAGGTGGAGAGCTGGTAAAGCCGAAGAGGCCCAGGGGAGGCCCCGGCCCTCCTCCTCCCAGTCTCACCTTGAGGCCGCCCCTACTCTCTGGGCAAGGAAGCCTCAGTAGAAGTCCTGTTTCTCCTTGCCCCTCCTGCAGCTGATCCAGACTGGGGTTATAAACACCCAGCGTGGGCAGAAAGCAACCAGCCTGCTTGCTGTCCAGGGCCTGGAGTGGGACAGCCAGTGCCAGGCAAGACCACCTGCCCGTGGTGACCTCCTGGCTGCTGTCCCGCACCCCACCCCCACAGCCAACCACCTCTCCAAGGTCTTCCCTCCTGCTCCCAGATAGGAGCTAGCTTACTCCTCACATTCCTGAGAATCATAAATCCTCCTGGGGGCTGAGCTGCCACCGCCCCCGGACCATTCGCCCCTGCCCCTCCTCCCTCAGCCCTGCCCCCACCCATCTCCTGCAGACGGTGGAGCTTCTTTCTTAGAAGTCAGGCTGGACTTCAGGAGGATGAAGTCCACCAGGCTGAAGTTAATGATACACAGGCCAGCGGGCTGTGGGGAAGGGGGGAAAGGGACCCCTTCCCTCTCACCGCTGCGGCTCCACACAGAAGGTGGTTATTCCTCCAGCTTTTTGAAGTCCAGGCCGCTTCATTTACCACCCCCGGGGGGGCCTGTGGAGGGAGCTGGCCACTCAGAGGAGGGGTGGAATTGGGGGTCCCAAGGGGTGTAGGAGCAGACAGCCACCAACAGAGTGGAGGAAACGGAGACTGGGTTCCCTTGCGCCGCCCTCCTTCACCCTCACTCCCTAAGGCGCTCAGGGTCCCAGCCCAGCTTGGGGATGGGGCGCAGGGGTCGTGGGACGCAGCCTCAAGACTGTAACTGCCAGTCGGCCCGGTCGGCGGGCGGAAGCAGTCTCGCCTCCGAAGATCGAGTTTCAGAAAGACAAGGCGGGGAGCAGGGCTGGGCATCCCGGGCGCCTGGGTCTCCCCATTACTCTCCTTCCCACCCGCTTCCATCCAGCCTCGCCGCGAGGCCCGGGCCCGCACTTACCCGCTCCTGATGGCTTTGCTCGGCCTCTCGAGGCTCTGGCGCGGCGGCCGGAGGCTCATTTTCGCCGCCAGCCCCCCGCTCCTCGCCGGCGGCGGCCGGCGGTTCGGCCTGCCCGGGCCCTTCCTGGGCACGCAGCATCTCCTCCCGGACCTGGACGCCCAACTTCTGCAGCCGCTCGTCGGTCTCCGGGTCGACCACCAGCAGGCGCACGGAGTTGAGGGCGGCACGGATGCGGTTCACCACCTGCTGGTGGGTCTCCTTCTCCACGTTCTCGCCGTTCACCTCTACTAGCCGGTCTCCGGCCAGCAGTCCCGACTTCTCGGCCGGCGAGCCGGGCTCCACCAGCCGGATGTACTGGCCTACCTTGCCCTTTTCCCCGTGCAGGTGGAAGCCGTAGCCGTTCGGACCCTTCTCCAGGCAGCAGAGCCGGGGCAGGGGCGCCCCGGCTGCCGCGTCCGCGCTCATCTCGCTTGGCAACGGCTCAGTGGCGCTCAGCCGTGTACAGTCGGGGTCCGAAGGCGGGCCGGTCCAGCTCCGCGTCCCACTCTGCGGGCCGGGAGGCGAGGGTGAGAGCGGCAGGCAGCCCGGCGACGCCGGACGGGCCAACAAGCGAGCAGGTGTCCCGGGAGCCGCGGCGGCGAACGGCGAAGAGCCGAAGCTGGGACTCAAACACCGATCCCCGCCCCGCACGGCGACTGAGCGTTCCAGAAACCGCCCGGGCCGCATACCCCGGGGGCGGGGCCACGCGGAGGGTGTGGACCGCCGGGGGCCAATCAGACGCCTCTCACGGGAGGCTCTCTGGCCGGGTGAAGGACGCTGGCCAATGGGAGCACTCGGGGGCGGGGCTCTGGGCTCCGCTCGGCACCCCGCGGCGGGAGAAGAAAGAGCGCTCAGGAAGTGGAAGTGTTTGTTACAGAGTGGCCGGAGTGCAGGCCCGGGGAGGGGCGCTGGGTGCGGGGCGGGGGAGTTCCTGGTACCGGGCAGGGTGGCTCGCGAGATCGGTTCTGACTCCCCCCCGCCACCAGCACCACCTGCGTCAGGGATTGAGCGCGCCAACCCTCGGGTAAAGGACCCTGAGGCTTTAACAGCCTTCTGCCAAAGTGTTCATCTCCAGTTGGGGGGTGAGGGTGGAGTGGGGGCGACTGTTGCTAGGAAAACCAATCCGGCTCCGGGGCTGCGAGGTCCCCACAGTTTTACTGTGGTCCAGGCTCACCTCGGACCCAAGAGAAATGTTGTTCTAATAACAATATTTTCCTGTTTGTGGGGCGCTTGGCGCTGTCCCAGCACCTGCTAGTAGGGGTACGGGCTCCGATCTTCGCTGGGACAGTGTGAAGGTCCAGCAGAGCGCCCAAGGGTTCAGTGGGACTGCCCAGCGAAGACTGGCCACCCAGGTCAACGGTGTATCGGCGTCAGCCTTTGGCTAGGGAGGTGGGGGAGGGGAGAGGCAGGTCAGAGTCTGGTAGCCGATCTCTGGGTACAGAGGAGCCCTGGCGCTTTTCAACAAAGAAAGTAAAATGATTAGGACCGTGAGATAATAAACCTTCTTTCAGCTCCTACTTTCACATGAGAGGCTGGTCACAGAGGCTGGGGGCCGTCTGTTAAGGGTGAGGTGACCAGTTTGGGGGAGGGGTGGACATTGAAGGATGAGGATCAAATGATTTTGGCAGTTAGTGACAAGCAACAACGATTCTTTCAACATGAACTGCCCCCGCCCTCCCCCTACCCCCACATCATGTCCACCTCAAAGAAACAGTGGACAGGGTGTACTTTCCACAAAATACTGCCATTTAATGCTGGAAAACACAAATGCTAGAGGCTCAGAGCAGCCCGTGTGACTGGATCCCTGCAACCTGCCTTGGGCCCCAGAAGAACCCTGCAAGGTCAGGCTCCTCCCTGCTCCGCCTGGAGAGCTTCCTTATCGGCCTGAGTTGGAGCTGCTGACTTTGCTCAAAGAGCAAGATTTCTGCTTTGAAAGCAAATGCAGCAGCCTGAGAAATGGGCAGTACGTACCTTACACACCCCTCTCCCGGCCCCTGGTGTACAGAGCCGGAGTAAAGGTGTCTCTAGGTCATAATCTGCACAGCTCCTGACCTCGTCCCAGGGTTGGGGTCAGGGCTTGGGGAGACCTGTGACCTTGGCGCCACAGAAACTCCTTGCAGCCCCTCTCCCCACCCAGACCTTACCAGCCAGACCTTGTTTTGCATACAATGCATTGATTTACCCGGAAATGGAGGACCTCTTACTCCCTAAGCTGGCTCAGTTGGAAGGGAGATAAAGCAGTTTGGGCTCTAAGGTCCGTGGGTCTGTCTGTCTGAGAGAAAAGGAATGAAGGAGGTCAGGGAGGAGGCGGCACTTGAGTTTGGGGGTTACACAATGGCGTGAGGTTTGCTCACTTCTGCCTCCTGCCTACGCCAGGATCAGGGTTTTCTCTGCTTTCTCTTTATTGGGCTCTTTTGTCCAGTAGAAGCACTAGAGCTGCTCGAAGAAGTAGCCTGTGGGCTGCATACCTGCCAAAGAGTTGGGACCAGAATAACCTTTTCCTGTCTATAACCTTAGGTGTCTGGAGACATAGATGGAAAGGTAGAAAGATAAGGCCAGGGATTCAGGCAGGAGGGGCTCCTCTGGGATCTGAGGATCAGAGAACAGGAACCAGGTGTTTCCAGGTGCCTTCATGTGTTTGTGGGCTGGAGGAAAAGGGGTACACCTCCCAGAAGGGGGGCCAGTAAGCCCAGAGGTAGCCAAACAGATAGACCTAATCTCTGTTACTCCTCTCCTATCTCCCCACAGGGAGCCAGGTCTCTTGCCTAATCCCCACATCTCTTATCTTCCAGAGGCTTTGGTCTGACTCCCAGCACAAGGGCTCTGTTTTATTGGGGAAGATTGCTCTCTGGGGAGCTGGAGAAAATGAAGGCCTGGGTTTGCTCAGCCTCTTGCCAGCTGAAGGATTGGGGTGGGGGGGGGGGTGTCACTACTTCCCTTTATGCCCCAGAAGTGCATCAGTGCCCCCTGGTGCTCAGCTGGAGCAGTACCACCCTCACGGTGGTCAGGAGGGAGGCCCAGGCCCCTAAGTGCTAGTACTAGAAGGCCAAAGGGCCACCACCAGCTCTCTGGCTTGGTTTTTCTGATGCCCTTTTGATTAAGTTATGTGTCATTAAAATGAAAGATAAATATTTCGCCCTCCCCTGCGGACGCAGGGAAGCTCCAGGAGCTAGGGGAGGGGCAGGAGCCTGGAGGGGCTGTGCAGTGGGTCCCCCAACTCTTTCCCCGCTGGCTCAGCCGCTCAGAAGAAGCCAGGTCTGGGGGCGCAGGGGGAGGCTGCATGGAGCTTCCTTTCAGACCCTCGGGATTCACAGGAAGGAGCAGCAGCTGGGCCGCTTCTTCTGGGACTCCACGTAGTCTCGGATCTGGAAGCTGGGCTCATCCGCCTGCTGCCCGGCTCTGTATTTTAGCTCCCTTGAAGAGGAAGGAGAAGTGGGCTGGGCAGCCGGTGGGGAGCTGAGCCTTGCCCCAGTCCCACGGCCTCCGAATGCAGGCTGTAGATAGACCCAGGGACTGGGCGAGGGGCCAGGCCCCATTGGATCCCAGATGGCGCCACCCTGCCCTGCACGCTCTCTTTCCCGGCTCAGCACTCACTTGGCAATGGCCAGAAAGGCTAGCTCCACATTCATGCCCGTCTTGGCGCTGGTCTCCATGAAGGGAACTCCATATTCCTGCCAGGGGGAGAGCGTGCTCCGTGGCCAGTCTTGGGCTGCCCCCATCCCTTCTCTCCCGCCCCCCGGCTAGTCACTTACCCTGGCCAGCATCTCTCCGTCCTCTGAGCGGATCACCCTTTCACTGCTCACATCTGCCTGTCAAGCCCAGGTGGGTCACTCTGGGGGAAGGACGCCTTGACCCCAAGCCGGCCCCTCTCTCTGCCCTGGGAGCAGGACCTCCTGCCCTCTGCTGGTGGCCTGCAGCACTGCGGGTGGTCTGATCCACCCCCGGGGCCAGGACCCCCTCCTCAGGTTCTTAGCTCCCAGCAGGGGGATCTCACCCCAACTTAGAGAGATGGTGGGTTACTCTGCTTGGCAAAGGGGTGGTGACCAGCCTCAAAGGGACGGCGGTAGTTGAGGTTAACCCTCTCCCATCTCAGATCTTCATCCATGTATCTAGTCCCTAGGATCTAACAGAGTAGCTGGGCATTCCTGGACTACTCAGGAAACAGCTCTACCTTTCCCTGCAGGGGGCCAATTCCAAAGCTTTAAGAGGGCAGGTGAGATGGGCAGAAGCCTGCAGATAGGTCTGACCTCTGAACTGGAGGCTGGAAAGGGTCCTTTGCTGGCAGGATGTCCAGCAATTACTCTGGTGGCTGTGGGGGAGGGTGGGCCGACCCTGCCCTGGAGCCACTCACCTTGTTGCCCAGAAGCATGATCACCACATCCCTCTGGGCGTACTCGTGAATCTCAGTGAGCCAGGCCTGTGAGAGAGGGCGTGCTGAGCTGCAGCCGTTCTCCTCCTTCCCCCGGCCTTCCCTGCTTCTCCCCTCTGGATCCTCCTGGGCTGCTCACTGCCCCCGATCACTGAACACGATACCCTGGGCCTTCTCTCTCCTGCATCTTTGCTCGGGCCTCTCTCCAGTCCTGAATAGCTCTAAACCCCTTACAGTGTAACTCTCAGTTCTATGGAAGATAGAGGAGGTACAGGCTTTATGTTCTAGATCAGCTCTAGTCACCAGCACTCTCCTTGAGTGCCCCGTAGAGGATTCTAAGGCCACGTAATGGCTCGGTGATCAAAACTACTGTGATCGATTAGAGCTGTCTGCCATGCCCATGGGGTTGGAGGAGGCAGTAGGGATGCCATGGGTTCCATCCGGTTGGTAAGTGTTTTATCTCTATATGTCTGGTTTCCCCGGTTTGCTTGCCAACCTCCTGAGGTCAGAGAGCACGTGAAACCTTCACTGTGCTGTGCACAGAGTCAGTGCTTATATTTATTGAATTATTGCCTCGACTACTGGATAGTTTGCTTGTGAGGACAGATCCACTCATTTTTGTCTGCCTGAGTTGCTTTCTAGAAACTTGGGCTGCATATATATGGTAGAGTTTTTCTGCTTGGGCTCTCCCCTTGAGCTCTTGTCCAGGGTGGAGCTGGGGACTTTCTGAACATGCTGTCATGAAGTGCACTCATGAATCACAGGCAGGGATAAAGCAAGTGGCACACAGCCTGCTTGGCCTTCATGCCCACATGCCAATCAGCTGCCCACGAGGAGTTTATGACTTCTGAGTCACAGCTCGGGTGTTTTTAGGGAGGCAGCAGTATTCCAGGCTCCACCCATTCCCACAGAGCAGGAAGCGGTCCTGCCCTGCTGGCTCCCGAGAGTGGCGAGTGGTGGGGTAGGGAGAACCTACCCGGATGTTGTCGAAGGAAGATTTGTTGGTGATGTCGTACAACAGGAGCAAGGCTGGAGGGGGAGAGAGAGGTCACGCGGGGCGGGGGGACTTGGGGCAGAAGGGTGACTGTTACAAGTGGGCTGGGGGAGCGGTGAACTGCCCTTACCCTGGGCGTCTCGGTAGTAAGCGTGGGTGACGCTGCGGAACCGCTCCTGCCCTGCGGTGTCCCAGATCTAGGGAGGGAAGGACAAACAGTCAGAAGTGGGCAGGCACTGTGCTGGGCAGAGAAAACCCTTGTTGTGGTACCAGGTGTGGGAGGTGAGAGGTTTCTTTCTTTGGTTTCTCAGGGGCCTGTGAGCGCCTGGTGACGTCCCAGATGGTGGTGGTTAACGAGTTAATGAGTTCTCCAGCTCGTCTGATGCTGTTGCCCTGAGTGGTGAAGCCCAGGGATTAGGGGTGTCCAGCCTCCTAGAGCATGTGAGGCCCGTGACACTAGGGAGGATTTGCAGCAAGCCTAAGCTTGTCTGAAGGCACTTGGAGCTGCTGCCTTTGACAGAAGAGAGGGGCCTGGGAACGGCTTTCTCTGCAGACATCAAACAAACAAAAGCCGTTTCCTCTCCTGGGCCCCACAGGAAATTACCCCAGGCTGAGGGCAGGGCCGCGGGCCTCCTGTGGGTGGGTGAAGAGCCTGGGCAGGCGCCCCCATCCTTGAACGGCCCCCCTCCCCGACACCCCAGCCCTCCCAGCCCCTGGTCTCACCTGCAGCTTCACCCTCACACCATCCACGGTCACCACCTTGTTCTGAAAGAGAGAAGGGCAGAGGGAGAGGTGGGTGCTCAGGGCGGGGGAGGCGGCTTGGCTTCTGCGTCCTGCTGAGTCCTGCACGGCAGCAGGCATCCTGTCTGGCTGCTCCCCCAGGGTGCCAGGGTGTCTGCCGAGCCCCGGAGATGTCTCCAGCCAGATCGCCCCATCAGGGCGGTGGGACCCTGTCCCCAGGCAGCCCTCCTCTGTGGACTCCGTCTGTCCACAACACACCAAGGCAAGGGAGCCGAGAACGTGCCCGGCCCCGCCCCTCCAGGGCTCAGCAGGGCACACGGGCTGAGCCCTGGAGGCGGGGGTGTTCCTGCCTCTTTCCTGCTTCTGTGCCTCTCCCAGGGCTCAGCCTCAGCACTGTGAAGTAGCTCTTCGAGGTGAGGTGCCCACCAGCATCTCGGAGACCTCAGCAGGCACATCTGCAGGGCTGTCTTTGCCCTGGTCGCCCCCTGGTTCTCCCGCTAGGTGAGGCTTCCCCTCCTACTGGGAGGAGGCACCCGGCCCCTGAGAGCCCCGCTGCCAGGGTTAAGCCTGAGCCCTCCTGGCCCCTGGGGCTGTGTGGCGCTCAGAGCGCTCGGCAACCCTGATGCCAATCTGTTGATGCCAACCCAAGATGGGTTCACCCCGGTGAGGGGGCAGGATGCTGGCTGCTGCTCTCTCCCCATAGGACCAGTCCAGCTCCCCAACCTCCTGCTCTGCTGTGCTGCCCTGAGCTCCAGAAAGACCAGGCGCTGACCTCACGTCTTGCCCGAGGGGCCGGCTCGCAGCGTGGGGGGTGTGGGGTGTGTCTGCCCTGCTCAGGGGCAGGATTCTAAGATGCAGTCTCTCATTTCTCATTCTGTGGGGGGCAGGGAGCCCCACCAGCCCAGACGCCTCTAAGTTGGCCACCTCTAGGGTGAGCCACTGAAGACCTGAGGGGTCCCTGCAGGGGGGAGAGGACAGACCCCCCCATCCCCCCCGTGCCTGAAGCCGTGACCCCTGGTTCACCGCTGGGAGGAGGAGCCTGCAGCCACCTCACCCTGAAGTCTATGCCGACGGTGGCTATGAAGGTCCCGGACAGGAAGGCCCCGTCTCTGAATCGGATGAGGAAACAGGTTTTGCCGACGCCCGAGTCTCCCAGAAGCATCACCTAGGAGGTGGGGGCAGAGGCAGTTAATGGGGCACTGGGGCGAGATTCTGGGCTCCCAGGGAGGGCCGGGGAAGGATGCTGAGCCCCGAGGGGGCGTCTGCTTCTGGAAGGCCTGCTGCCTCCTGCTCTCCTCCACTCTCCTGGGCTCCCGCTGGAGCAGCTCCCTCGGACCCTCCTGTCCTCATCTGGCTTCTGGGACGCCCGAGTTGAGACCCCGGAACCAAGAGGTCCCCAAATGTGCTTGGTGGCCCCGAGAACAACCACATTCCGTGCGTCTAGACTCTGGCCCCCTTTGCCCCGCTCCACGCCATGCCGGGATCCCGTCCTTTGCTGTGTGTTCCATGCCTGCGTGCACACGTGGGTGGGGCCACGGTGCCAGAAGGAGAAGCATTAATATTTCAGCCAGGGATTCCCACCCAAGGGAGGGTATCAGGATCTGAGGCGGATAGGCCTCTGTCAGTTGCCAAGGCATATTCTAAAATTGCTCGCGTTCCAGTGTTTTATTTTTGGTCACCTTTATTTGGAAGTTCCTAATGACATTTTCTGTTTGTAAAAGCCTTGCGTGAATTAGGAAAGGCTGAAATTTATACTAAGGCAGAGAGACATTTGGCCTGAAATGCTTTCCGCAGTAACCTCCCAAGTGGGACAAGTGGCTTGCAGGGGGGGTGGGGGGCGGAAGGGAGTGTGGGCGTGTGTCTGCCCCTTTACTGTCTGGCCAGTCTCTGCTCCTCTCTGCTGGGGATGGGGTAGGGTGGGGATGGGGAGGGGACCCCTCTGTCCTGTCACTCCTCAAACTCAGAGAACAGGGGTTGAGAGCCAAAGCTGGAATTTTTTCCAACTGGCTGAATAGATGCGTAATGGGTGGAGCCAGGGACTAAGGTTTGTGTTCCTTTGGGGGCCTTGACCTTGACCATGGAGCCCAAAGGCTTTCCTGCTGTGACCATGGGGTATGGGAGTAGCTAACCTGGTGACAGATGGGCAGTTGAGCAAACGGTGCATGAAGGCTGGGGTCCCGGCTTGTACGTGGATGAGTGGGGGACTTTGGGAAGATCCCTTAACCTTTCTGTGGCAGTTGCCACAGTGGTTAGAAGGAAGGAAGGATGATTTCTTGAAGTCCTTTCTAGAGTCTGTTAGTGGCTAGGGTCAAAAATGTTGGCATGAACCACCTGAGATTCTGGAAGCATGGCCCAGGGGTGGGGGCTGCCTGCCTGTGGCCTCATCCTTTCTAACCCTTCCCAAGGAGCTTCTGCCAGGCTCCTCTTAGACCATCCAAGTCTCAGTCTCCTTGGCAGGCCTCAGGTATGAAGGGGGCTGGGGCCAACTCTCCACAAAAGCCCACTTGGCCCAAGGGACAGATGGTGGGCTGGGGGCTAGAGAGCTCTCTGGAGCCTGCATGGCTTCCTGGTTCCTGGGTACCAGTACCCGATGGGGCAGGAGGGAGAGAGGGAGGGAAAGCAAGCACCTGTGTACTTTAGAGACCACAGCTGCCTTGAGCAAGAGATGCCAGCCACCCACCCAGCCAGGCAAGTCCACCAAACACAAACAGTTGCCCAGCCTCGCCACCTCCTAGGCAAACACCCAGCTGGCTGGTCAAGCAAGGAGGTCAGGCAGTGCCCCATGGCCCAGGACTGGTTCTCAGCTGCTCCCCCTCCCCTGAACACACTGGGGGCCCATTTCCTGCCTGCAGCCCGCACCGGGGACGCCTATCTCAACGGCTCTGGGCGGGTGACTTGCGGACTTGCTTCCCCTGAAAGAAGGGGGTGGGGGTGGTGGAGGGAGGAAAGCAAGGCACAGAGAGAGCAGGTCTCCTTCAAGGTCATGCCGCAGGAGACAGGCCAGTCCCCTCATCATCTCTCCCCGACCCTGCGGAGGAAGAGTGGAGGCTCTGGGCTCCCTCTTTCAGAGATCCCGGTACCTGTCTGCTCCCAGAGTGCAGAGGAAGGGCAGACAGCTCAGTGTCCACCCGCAAACCCCCCTTTCCTCCAGGGCCACCCACAGAGGGAACCAGGCCCAGAGAGCTGACTTAAACTCTCCCAGGTTGGGGTACCAGTGCCCAACCGCTCCCATCATTCTCAGGGTCTAAAAATTCCCAGGTGAGTCTACTGTTCTGGCTAGCAACATCCTCCCAGAAGAAGGCGTGGGCAGCTGGCTGCAGGGGTGGGAGGGGAAGGGGTCGCACCTGGGGGCACCTGGGGTCCTAGTCCACCCTGGGAGAAGGGCATTAACGCGCACGTTCCCCCGCTGTCAGGGGGCGTCCCTTCGGAGTCTCTCCCAGCGCTTGGGGGTGCCTGTGCCCTGGGAGAGTTGTGGGCTCAGGGGCTAGCGAGAAGCCCGGGGTTCCCCGGGGCTCGCACTGGCCGAAGTGAGGCAGAGGGAAATGGGGCTGGGGTCCTCGGGGGGTGGGGAGTCACTCAGTACTTCCTACGCTCCTCTCCCCTCTCCCAGATCCTTGGACGTTGGCGTGGGCCCCGGGGGCTGTCTCGACCCTCCCCCGCTTACTCTGAGAAGACCCGGGGGTGAGGGGGGGCTGGGGGGTGGAATGGGATGAGTCCAATGCAGACGCAGCCAGAGAGGAGCTGGGGCCGGGAGGGTCTAGGAGCGAAGGGCGCGGGGAGGGGCGGCCCCCAGAGCCGGCACCGGAGTCCCCAGCGCTGGGCGCGGGGCCCACCCACCTTGCCCGTGAGATCGTGGCTCGGCCCGCAGGGTGGGGAGCGCTCGAGGGCCTCGCCATCCCGGGTGGCCGCGGTGCCAGGCGTGCCCGTCATGTCCCTGGACCAGAGGTGAGCTGGGGCCCGCGGCGGCCGAGGGACCGGCAGGAACCGCCCCGCCTGAAGCTCCGCCCGCTTCTTCTCCCCTCCACCGCCCCGGGCCGGGACCCCGACAGGCTCCTCCCTCCGTTCCGCCACCTGAACAACGCTGGCGGGGAGCTGGCTGTCCCGCGGGGGCGCGCAGGACCGCAGAGTCAGCTCTCGAGGGGGCAGGCAGGCCCCTAGAGCCGCACCAATCGGAGGGTGTAGGCCAAATCCAGCCTAGAACCGCTCCCCAAGGTCGCCAGCTGCCGGGGTTAGGGTCCCACAGGGAGCTGTCCCTGGGGACCCCGCCTTCTGGGGAAGGTCTGGCATCACTGGGACCGCGGGCCGGCGCCCGGGTTGTGGCTGCCCAGCGCGGCCAGCAGGCGACGCCCGAGCTCCATCCGGCCCGCGGTCCACAGGTGCCTGGCGGGGGGTGGGTTGGGGGCGGGGTCCGGGGAGCCTGGAAACGCCCCTGGGCCGCGCGGTGCCGGGTTCGAGAGCACGCCTGCGTTCTGAGCTCAGCTCACAGACAGTTTCGCTTTTGCTAGTCGCCCTAGCTCGACGTCATCCGAATGTAATTGTGTTTACCGACCGATGGGTATTCACTCTGCAGCACACTTGCTTGGGCCCCCGGCCGGTGCTTGGACTTTGACACTTCCCCTGTTCCCCCCCTGACCTCTTGGGCTGTGCCCAAAATGTCCCCTGCCGGGAGAGCCTTCCCAGGCGGCCTTCCCGGCACACTTCCCAATCCAGGTGCTCCTCAAGGCAGGACTAGCCTTATCCACGTGTGGCCCTCCCTTCTGGCACCTGCTGCTGCTACTGCTGCTAAGTCGCTTCAGACTCTGTGCGACCCCATAGAGGCAGCCCATCAGGCTCCGCCATCCCTGGGATTCTCCAGGCAAGAACACTGGAGTGGGTTGCCATTTCCTTCTCCACTGCATGAAAGTGAAAAGTGAAAGTGAAGTCTCTCAGTCTCTTCAACTCTTCAGGACACCGTGGACTTCAGCCCACCAGGCTCCTCTGTCCATGGGATTCTCCAGGCAAGAGTACTGGAGTGGGTTGCCACTGCCTTCTCCCCTCTGGCACCTAGTAGGTCTTAAAGTCTGGTACCAAATGATTTCATAAAGCTGTGAATCAGTTTGAGCTGAGTCTCCAGGACCTCCCAGGAACCCCGCTGCTCCTGTTGACAGAGACTAAGAGTGTGTCCAGGGGTTGTCCAGAGCAGAGTTCAGGGGCCCTGGCCTGGGCTAACCATTCAATTCAGTTCAGTTCAGTCGCTCAGTCGTGTCTGACTCTTTGCGACCCCATGGACTGCAGCACGCCAGGCCTCCCTGTCCATCATCAACTCCCGGAGCTTACTCAAACTCATGTCCATTGAGGCGGTGATGCCATCCCACCATTCAATTACCTGATCCCAAATCCTACATAAGCGCAGTCAGGTTCCCACGGAACAGGGTGAGTACTTTACAGAGGGACTGGGTGAGGGGCACGTAGAGGGGCAGGGGCCCTGTACCTCTTTACCGAGGTATGGGGGTGAGGGGCAAGGGGCAGGCCTGGCTTACAGGTGACCGTAATAAGCCTCATGGGGACTGCGTGTACACCTGCTTCCTGCCCTGTAACTTTAGGCATCACCTGGAGCTATTTTCCATGGAGCATTGTTATTTTTGTTATTGTTTTTGGCCTCAAAGTGCGGCCTGTGGGATCTTAGTTCCCTGACCAGGGATCTAACCCATGCCCCTTGCTTTAGAACCGCGGGGTCTTAACCACGGCACCACCAGGGAAGTCCCAGGAGCCATTTTCCGAAAGTGGGTGTGCCACGACCTTCTACCACATGGGAAGGGACTTGAGCAGGGGGCACAGAGCCCCTGAGGGCTCACATGGGAACCCTGCAGGCGAGAGGGTTTCAGCCCGAGAGGGTGATGACTGAGGAGGAAGGAGAGGGGGGATGTGGTCTGGTCCCCTCTGGCTTTCCTCTGCCTGCCAGGCTGATGTGGGTTGCATTGTGGTTCCCCCCGCCCCAGAGAGAAGCTCAAGTCCTAAGCTCTAGTAACTCAGAATGTGACCTTATTTGGAAGTAGGGTCATTGCGGGTATAATTATTTAAGATGAGGTCTTAGAGGAGAGGTGGTTGTTGTTCGGTTGCTAAGTCGTGTCTGATTCTTTGCAACCCTGTGGACTGTAGCACACCAGGCTTCCTTATCCTTCACTATATCCCGGAGTTTGCTCAAACTGTCCATTGAGTCAGTGATGCCATCCAGTTACCTCATCCTCTGTCGGCCCCTTCTCCTGCCTTCAATCTTTCCCAGCATCAAGGTCTTTTCCAATGACTCAGTTCTTCGTATCAGGTGGCCAAAGTATTGGAGCTTCAGCTTCAGCATCAGTCCTTCCAATGAATATTCAGGGCTGATTTCATCTAGGATTGACTGGTTTGCTCTCCTTGTAGTCCAAGTGACTCTGAAGAGTCTTCTCCAACACCACAGTTCAAAAGCATCAATTCTTCAATGCTCAGCCTTCTTTGTGGTCCAACTCTCACATCCATACATGACTACTGGAAAAACCATAGCTTTGACTAGACGGACCTTTGTCGGCAAAGTCGTGTCTCTGTATTTTAATACGCTGTCTAGGGAGGAGGGGGTGGGATTTTAATCCAGTGTGAATGGTGTTCTTTTAAGAAGAGGAGGGAGGGAGAAAATGGCCCTGGTGAGGGACGTAGAGCTGGGAGTGTTGCAGCTACGAGTCAAGGAATGCCAAGAGTTTCTGGGAGCCACTGGAAGCTGGAAGAGGCAAGGAAGGGCCCTTCCCTTGAGCCTTCAGAGGGCTTGTGGCCCTGCCCACGCCTTGATTCCTGGCCTCCAGCTGTGGTTTGTGTAGGCTTCAGCAAGCCCCTCTCTGTCCTGTGGCAGGCTTGGGATGGAGAAAGTTGTCCATTGGTGTGGGTGCCCTGGACATGGTGGAGAAATACAAGCCTGTGTTGCTGCATTTCCGCTCTGGGCGGGCTGGCGGCAGTGGGGCATGAAGCCCGCAGACGTGGCAGAGAGGCCCGGCTGGACTCCTCTGGGCCGTATCTGTGGCCTGCTGGGTCTGGGGCCTATGGGTGGTGTTGTGTGCAGAGGACGTCACACGCTGTCCTCTGGGACACTGCAGTGTCAGGTGGGGTATTCAAGGGCAGCCTCCAGGGAGGCAGAAGTGAGGGGGGCATCAGGGATGTTCAGACCTAGGGGGTGCTGGGCAGGGAGGTGTTGCCCCAAAGGGAGGATGCACAGCCCATTCAGAGATGGGGAGCGTCTTTAGACAGGAGGGGTGGCGGAGAGAGTGGATGGAGGACACAACCTCTGGGGAGTCCAGCCTTCCTGATGGCCTCTCTAGTGTTGTGTACACGCTGGGGCAGCCTGCATCTCCCCGAGTACTCACACCAGGCACACGTCACCCCACCCACTCCTAGCACCTTACCACGGACACACACACACACCCCTCACATGACACACACCCAGAGACACGTCACACCCCATCACAGACACTTCACACCCAGACACACACATACCTGTCACCCCGTCACAGACACCAGACAACTCACACCACAGACACACAACGGCTCACACCACAAATACACACCCTACATCATGCACACACCTCACGCACACCCCTCAAATCACACACACCACCCAGGCCACAGAAACACACGCCGCTCACGTCACGCACACTGCAATTCAAGTCATGTAAGTACCTCAAATCATTCTACATGCACGTTTATCAGTGAACACAGGTGTACTTCATATCATACCGTAAACACACAATGCCTTACCCCCTCCGCAAACACACACATCTCACATTCCCCAAACATGTCTCACCTCCTCACGGTCACAGACATGACTCAACACCACTCCCCAACACGCATGCCACATCACTGCACAAGTACCCTCCTCACTGACCCCCACATCACACCTTCCCTAGAGGAAGAGATCACCCTCTGAATACAGTGTCTCTCAGTGACCCCAGCCCCTCTCATCACCCCCAAGTCCAGAAGGCACACACCCCACACTTCACCCCTAACTGATCTCCCTGCCCTCCTCCTGTACACAAGTCACCCCACAACCCCACATGATCTCCCGTACGGAAGTGATGATGCTGCGTGACACCTCCAGGTCATGGTTGTTCAGAGGAGGGCCTTTGTGTGCAGTGAGGAGATGAAGGACTCAGCAGAGTGGGCGGCAAGAAACCCCCAGAGCTGGGGGAACACCTCCATCAGAGTCCGAGGTGCCTGACCACAGGTCCCCACATGTGTGTGGGTGAGCTTGGGATCCACGACTGCAGATAAACTGGAGGTTTTCATGTGCATTACCCGCGTGTTTGAAAACCACCAGACTGAACTGCACCAGACCTTGGCTGGCAGAGGACGGATTCCAACTTTATTGGAAGGAGGTAGATGAGCCACTGATGGTGCTAGGTGGTGGGGAACAGGGGTGAGGCTTTAGGAAGCTGAATGTTACAGCTGTGTTCAGGCAAGACTGGAGAGTTTAGGGGACATTGAGACATCACATAGCCAGGAGACCTGACTGGGTTGGGAGGGGGCTGGCTGGGGAGACTGCCGTGTGAACCCTGTGGGTGTCAGCACCCCAGTAAACTCATCTGCAGGATTCTGCCGCCAGTTTGGTGGAGCTGATGACAGAGGAGTTGGAGAAGACTTTGCTCTGAGAGCCATCTACCCGGACCTGGGCAGGTCCCACTTCCGGAAGCAGTGAGCTCAGAGGTTCTGGAGGGGGCCTGGGGGCAGATCCCAGTGGTCTCCCCACTCACGTCTGTCTTCTGTATTTATTGTTATTATTACTAACTTTTTTTTGGCCATGCGGCAAGTGGGATCTTATTTCCCCAACCGGGGATTGAACCCATGTCTCCCGCAGTGGAAATGCAGAATCCTAACCAGTGGACTACCAGGGAATTCCCCACCTCTGTCTCCTTTAAAGTGAAGGTCAAGGACTCCTCCTCTCTCCTGCTGCCCAGGCTCCACTCAGCCTAATGAGCTGGGTCAACAGGACACCCACCCACCCCCACCAGCTACCAGAAATTCTGACCACAGCCAGGGCTGGCGACAGGACATTTGCACGTGGCCAGCTCTTTGGAAAAGACCTTGATGCCAGGAAAGATTGAGGGCGAGAGGAGAAGGGGGCGACAGAGGATGAGAAGGTCGGATGGTATCACTGACTCAATGGACATGAGTTTGAGCAAACTCAGGGAGATGGTGAAGAACAGGGTAGCCTGGCGTGCTGCAGTCCATGGGATCGCAAAGAGTCAGACACGACTTAATGACTTAACAACGAGCTGTCAGCAGTGTTTCAAGTTAATGTGCAAACAACAGGTGGACAGGCGAGTGTCCGGCGGCCCAGCTCTCTGGGGCCCCCCAGACCACTGATACTGGGAGGAGACCCCCGTGGCCTCCAGCCTCTGTGTCAGAGGACGTGGGAGACTTCAGCTGCTGGGCAAAGATCCAGCTGGTCTGAGCAGAGGGTTGGAAGGAGACCCGTCTCTGGGAAGGAAACGAGTGGAAGGTCCCTGGTGCTAGCCAGAGGAGTGGGGAGGGGGCTTGTGGAGGAGACGGACGTTTTCTCAGTGACCGCTGCAGGCCTCTTTGTGCGGAGCTGGGCAGTGGCGTCCGGCCCAGGGTTAGTCACACCAGTGTCCTCAGTGTGGCTCCTGTCACAGGCTGTCATCACTACGGCCAGTGTGGGCTGAGGGGTAGGGGGTGTGCCCGGTTTGCTCCCAGGCCATGCACGTGACCCAGGAGACCCCAGACTCAGGCCTGAATCGGGCCCCCAGGCCCTCACGCAGCAGAAGCTGCCCGTAGGTTTGTCCTGAGGTGCGAACCAGGCCGAGCGAGCAGCCAAGGCCCAGGTGGGAGGGAGGGCCCGGCCCGTGCGCCGTTGGCCACTCCCTTTCTTCCTTCTCACACGGGCTTTTCTCACCAGGCTGGTGGCGAACGTTGGAGGTCCCACCCCGGCGCCTCTGAGGAGCGGGAATCAGTTTTCCCCCACCCTCCAGCGCCCCTCTGCCTCTTGCCCTCTGACACGCGGGAGGACGGGGACGGAGTGAGTGAGGAGGGTGGCTGTGGGCACACACGTGCCCTGCACGCTGAGGGGCAGGTGACGCGGGCCCACGGTGGAGGACCCCTGGCACCCCTTTCCTGGTCGGCTTCCTGGCACCCTGGTCCGAAGCCTGGACCCGCCCCTCGCAGCACTAGGAGCCTTGGGTGCTGGTTTTCAGGCTGAACTTAAGGCCCTGGAGCATATCCTGGCCAGTCTCTCATTTCTGCTCCATCATGGTCCCTTGCCTTCTGCACGGTGACCCAGTGGTCAAGTCCAGATTCTGGGGGGGGGGGGTCCCCTCTCTCTTCCCACCAGCATGGTTCTGCTGTGTCCCAGCACCTCCCAGGCCCAGTGCTCTGTCTGGTCCGGGAGGCTGGCCTTTCAAACACCCATGCTGCCCAAGAAATGACATTGGTCCTTCCGCATCTCTGGATACTAGGATTCTGGGGACCCCTAAAGAAGGCCATTTTCTGCCTGCCACCATCCAAGGGAGGGTTGAAAAGCTTTCCAAAGGCTTCCCCACGATTCAAGGTCGCTGCCAGCCACTGGCAGGCATAGTGAAAGTGGAGAGAAATAAGGATGTGGGCTAGAGGAAGCGCTTTGTGGCCTGCAGAGGGGCTAAGAATAGACAAACCTGAGGATGCTTCCTTAATCTGAGCTTATCCCCCATGGTGTGTCCAGGGAGAGAGAGAGTGCGAAAACCTGAACTTTAATCCTTGACATGCCAGCGCCCTAGAACCCACAAGACAATGCCAAGTTTAGATATTTTTTTTGATATGGACCATTTTTAAAAGTTTTATAAATAAGTTAAAGTCTTATAAAGAGCTTCTCAGGTGTCACTGGTGGTAAAGAACCCACCCGCCTGCAAATGCAGAAGATTAAGAGATACAGGTTTGATCCCTGGGTCAGGAAGATCCCCTGGAGGAGAAAATGGCAACCCACTCCAGTATTCCTGCCTGGAGAATCCCACGGACAGAGGAGCCTGGTGGGCTACAGTCCATAAGGTTGCGAAGAGTTGGATACGACTGGGTGACTGAACAGCAACATAAAGAATTTGGTACAGTATTGCTTCTGTTGTTTTGTTCTGGCTTCTTGGCGCAAGGCATGCGGGACCCTAGCTCCCAGACCAGGGGTCGAACCTGCACCCCCTGCATGGGAAGGCGAAGTCTTAAACACTGGACCGCCAGGGAAGTCCCATGGACTTATGTGCAACTTTTAAGCTACCTCTTTGCCTCTCTGGGCTTTTTCTCGCCCTGTATCTATGTCAGGATGCTCCCTTGCCTTCTAGCTGTCTTCGGTCATGGGGAGTCCCAGAAGGAGATGGACAGGGAGCTGGAGGGGAGCAGCCTGGGGCAGGGGACAGTTTACTGCCTTGGCTGCCTCCTGGGTGGGCTCTGACGGTGGCTGTGTTCCACTGCTGGGGTCAGGCCAGCCCTCTGCACACAGCCCTCTGTCCCTGGTTCTGCTGACCATTCCCCCTTCTCTTTCTTCAGACCTGGGGTGGGTTGGGTGCCATTAAACTGCCCAAGGGCCCTGCCACATCCCTCCTGGTTTCCCCACCCCCTGCCTGCACCTCGGCCAATAGCTGTTTTATTAAACCTCCTGAATGACCCAGTGCGAGCATCCACCTGTTTCCTGCCAGGACCCTGTCAGAGGCCCAGCAGGGCCCCCAAGCCCAGGAGTGCTTACTGTGAATCCGATTCCCACGGTGGCTGAGAAGGAGCCCGGAACAAACTTGCCCTGGTCGAACTGAACCAGCAGGGATGTCTTCCCCACGCCGCTGTCCCCCACCAGGATGGTCTGAAAGGGAGCAACAGAGGGGGCTGAGGACCTGCGAGTGTGGACCAGGCGGCTGAGAGTGGGACGGGGCTGTGGGAGTGGGCTCCTTCTAAACACACATACACATGTGCCCACACACACACACACACACACACCCCCCCAAATTCTGGATTTCCTAGTGAAACCATTGAACACGGCATGAAAGCATAATGGAAATCTTGTTTCAACCCAAGTTAATCAGTATCTCGGGTGACCTTGAGAATGTGCCTCTCAGACTTCCAGACCCCAGGGCATCGCTGACTGAGGTCCCGCTGCTGTGCTCTCTGGTCTGTCCTTGAACCTTCCTGCTCTTCCTCCTTCACCTGGGGACAGACCAGACCTGGGTCAACCGTGAGCTGGTGCTTGCCAAGGACATCTGCCAGGTTCCCAGCTGGCGCTGTGCTGGGCTCAGTCACTCAGTCGTGTCTGACTCTTTGCGACCCCGTGTACTGTAGACTGCCAGACTCCTCTGTCCATAGAATTCTTCAGGCAAGAATACTGGAGTGGGTTGCCATGCCCTCCTCCAGGGAATCTTCCTGACCCAGAGATTGAACCCAGGTTTCCCATGTTGCAGGCGGATTCTTTACTGCCAGTGGTAAAGAATTCACCTGCCAATGCAGGAGACGTGAGAGTCTTGGGTTCGATCCCTGGGTCAGCCTATCCCATGGACATAGGCTACAATCCGTAGAGCTGCACAGAGTCGGACACCACTGCAGTGACTTAGCACACACGCATGCAAGGGCATCTGACATCTGCTTCTGCGGAGATTGAATCCAGTATTGCTGCAGCTGTTGACCTTCGAGATGCCTAGAAGGGAGTTCAGGGTGAAGAATGAGGCACGATGTGCTCCAGAAAAACTGGTGGAACAGGTCTTTAGATAGATATTTTGAGGACTTGATTTCATGACCTCAATCCTTGCATCTCTTCATATCTAGAAAAGCGCTAAATCCCTTCATGGTGACGCTGGCTCCTCGTAACTAGCAGAAAAATACCGTTTGTAAAATAGGTGCTCAATTGCATGAACTCCCCCTTGACCAAAATCACACCTTCCCCCATTACCTCCTTGGAGCAGTCTCTCAGAGCTATCTGGGGTGCTGTCTCCTGGGTTGCAGTCATTTTGCCCCAAATAAAACTTAACTCACAACTCTCATGTCGTGCATCTTTTTAAAGTCAACACCTTCATCACAGTCTGACCGCTCTCCCTGCCTCTCCCACCCCATTGCTCTCATAGGTGTTTCTCCCAGTAACATCCTTGCACTTTTTTTTTTGACCACACTACGAGGCATAGGGGATCTTAGTTCCCCATCCAGGGATCAAAACCTCATTGGAGGCTCAGAGTCTTAACTGCTAGACTAGTTGGGAAGTCCAAAATCCCTCAACATTTACTAACCCTTTTGGCATCTGCTTCTTGGAACACCTGTGTTAGGGGTCTCCCTATGGGAAAGTCTGTAAAATGAAAAAAATGAGGACATTTGAATATATACATTGGGAAGAATTTGCACTTGGCCTTGTAGAGGATAACATTTCAAAGGGACGCAGAGTCTGGGAAAGAAGGGTCTGGCTACTTCTGTACTTGGAGGAAGTAGTGGAGAGAATTACCTGGAAGTTCAGGTTTGATATCTGAAAGAAAATCATAAGTGATAGGGAAGGAATAAACATGCACTCAGAGGCTGATAGCCAGTGGATCCTCAATGAATGAATGGGTGGGTAAATACCTTAGTTTCAAAGTGGACAGTAGCCACTGTCCAAAGGCAAGCATTCACGGTCACTGGAAAGACTTGGGAGATGCTGGCTTTAGCTCAACTTACAAAGCCATAAAGATACAAAAAAACAAACGTGAAAAACTATAAAGATTGATGGGGCCTCCTTGGGTCAGACCATGGCGCCAGCACTGTTTGCTCTGACCATGGCACTGAATCACTAGCAGGGGTCATTCTTGATGTTGCCTTTGGACACTCTTTGACTGTGGTCCCCCAGTTCCACTTCCCGAACCGAATTCTATTCAGTTTTTATTTCCTCCTGGAGAAGGCAACGGCACCCCACTCCAGTACTCTTGCCTGGAAAATCCCATGGACAGAGGAGCCTGCTAGGCTACAGTCCATGGGGTCACAAAGAGTCGGACATGACTGAGCGACTTCTCTTTCTTTTCCTTTATTTCCTCCCTGGTGAAAAGGCTCCATTTGTTTGTTGGCTGCAGTGGCTTTAATAATTTACATCTCAAATCTAACTTCCTCAAACTGGAAGAAGTGCTTCCTAGGGAGAATATTCCAGAATGTGAGGGGTCCGTCTGTCCATTTGCATCCACCTCTTTTACTAAAGTATAGGACAGGTTCTCATTCTTTCTGCCCTTATCCTTGTTCTCTCCAGGGTGAAGAGTTATCATCACCTTTTCTTCTCATGTGAAAACAGTTCCCTCTTCTTGGGACCTTCTTTCTTCTTTCTGATTCGGTGAGGACACAGTCCAGGGTGATGGGGTTCAGCATTTCAGATCCAGCGGAATTCTGCCCGGAGGCAAAGGCAGGATGATGCTCTTGGGTTGGTCTTTTTAAAAACAACAACTTCATGAAGATGATCACGTCAGGAGTCAGTTGATGATGGCGGCAAACTTTTTTTCTGGGCTACCATGGTGAGCTCAGAGCTGATCAATTTAGAAATTGGATGATTGCCCCTGAAATCCAGGACCACCTTTATGCCTGGTCTTTGTCTGCCTGTGCCCCTCCCCATGAAATAAGTGGTCCATGGAGCCAAAGACTTGTGTCCCCCCATAGACTATAGTTTGCTCCAAGCCAACTGCTAGTGGTGCCTGAGTAGTGGCCAAGGGGTGGCTGTTTGCTGGGATGTGGACAGAGCTTGGGTGTGAAGGCTGGGTGTCCACACACACACTCTCCTGAGGACCTTGGGGTGTGGAATGTGCGGGAGTGGGGCTGGCAGGGGATCGTCTGTGGACGGTGGGCTGAAGACTAGAAGACGTCTGTCATTAGGCTGCTACGTCTCGGTATAGAACTTCTGAGAACGATACATTCAAATCTGGCTTCTGGGTTGGTAGGCAGGTATTTTTGTCAAGGTAGGAAGGTTAGATGCACTTTTTTTTTTTTTTGGCCATACTGTGTGGCCTGCGGGATCTTAGTTACCAGAATGCACGTGTGCTAAGTCGCTTCAGTTATGTCCAACTCTTTGTGACCCTATGGACTGTAGTCCGCCAGGCAACTCTGTCCATGGGATTTCCCAGGCAAGAATACTGGAGTGGTTTCCCATGCCCTCCTCCAGGGGATCTTCCCGACCTAGGGACTGAACCCACATCTCCTGCATCTCCTGCACTGACAGGTGGATTCTAGGGAAGCCCCTTAGTTACCAGGTCAGGGATCTAACCTGTGTCCCCCTGCAGTGGAAGCACGGAGTCTTAGCCAGTGGGCCACCAGGGAAGTCCAGATGCATTTGATTTGAAAGATTTAAAGAAAATATTTGTTTATTTATTTGGCTACACTGGGTCCTGGTTGCGGCACTTTCCTTGTGGTACAGACACTCTCTCGCTGTGGCTTGCAGGCTCAGTAATTGCAGCCCACAAATTTAGTAGCTCCGAGACATGTGGGATCTTTAGTTCCCCTACCAGGGATTGAACTCGAGTCCCCTGCATTGTAAGGTGGATTCTTAACCATTGGACCATCAGGGAAACCCTGATTTGATAGATTCTTTTCTTAGCTTGCTTTAGACTATTAAAATATCGAGGCATATGGTATATGGGCTGCCATTTGTATGCTAGCTCTGGTCCCTCAAATGTTAGGGAGGGGTCTGGCTAATCTATTACCTTAATGCACAAAGTAGTGTCTCCACTCAGAGCTGCCAGGATTTTCCTGAAGTCTCTCTAGGTGGGCTCCAAATTTCACTGCTCAGATAAGCCAGATGTCAACCTCAGATCTAGGTTTTCCAGGGCACCTCCCCTTTTTGGGAGCATCTATGAAAGGTTAATTAACTGTGGTTGTGATAGAAACCTCTGTGTCAGCTTCACCACCGTTTAGACAAGTGTCTTTGTTCTTTCTTCTTGTCATTTTGTTTATGTCCCTATTTGTGTGTCATCCACATCCAAGAGGGATCTGAGGTGATTTACAGCAAAACCCATCATAGGTGGCTCAGTGGTAAAGAACCCGCCGGCCAGTGCAGGAGATGTGGGTTCGATCCCTGGATCGGGAAGATCCCCTGGAGGAGAACATGGCAACCCATTCCAGTATTCTTGCCTGGAGAATCCCATGGATGGAGAAGCCTGGTGGGCTTCAGTCCATGGGATTGCAAAGAGCTGGACACGACTAAGCATGCATGCACGCACACCACTATACCAAAGGACAGTTAACGATGCTGCCTGATTATGCCTGGCATAAATTCCCCAAAGTGAGGTTGGGTTTTCCCTGTGTCTGAGCATTACATTTGGTTCTGGATTTCCTGGAAGTCAAAACGAAATGGGAAGCCAGACAGAGTGTGTGGTACTTTATTGCCAGGAAAAATGCCTGAGTCCTTTCAATCTGTATTTTTTTCTTGGCGTGGGCTGCTAAGAGGACTCTCTTGTGTGGATCCTTACACAAGAGGCCCTGAATGACAAGATGGGCATTTGTAATTTTACAGAAGATGCAAAGCTTTTCCTCCAGCTTTTGTATCGATCTTTGCTAAAAGCCGGGCCTGACATCTACTCGCACTTCCGTAGAGGCCTCTCAATGGAGCCGGGCTAATGGTGTCTAAATACATTGCTTTCCTGTGATTTCATGATTCAGGGGAACATTTAGAAAACCAAGATGAATGGAGTGGTTACCGTGGCTCTTACAGTAGTTCTTAGCTACCTTTTATTTTTTTAACAAGACAGGAAATTCAGATGCCATAAAGAAAAAGATCGATAGATCTGATTGTATAGGGAAAAAAAAATACTCTGGTCATTAGAAGATACAGCAACAAAATCAAACGAGAAATGACAGAGGGATAATATTGGCACGATGGACAGAGGAGCCTGGTGGGCTGAGGTCTTGGGGGTCGCAAGGAGTCGGACAGGACTGAAGGGACCAACATAGCCCAGCCCAGCCCAGCCCATGCGAGGCAAAGGGTTAAACACCTCTCAAAAGTTCTCAATAGAAACATGAGCAAAGGTTATGGATAGAGAGACTTGATGAGCATTTCGTATAAACAGACACACGCCATATGTGATCTTTTGTGACTTATCCTTTTACTGAGCGTACTGTTTTTGAGGTTCATCAATGTACCTCATGTAGCAGTAGGTTATAGCATGTAGCAGTAATTAATTCCTTTCTATTATAGGATAATAGTCCATTATATGGCTATACCACATTTTGTTTTTCCATTTGTCAGTTGGTGGGTATTTGGGGTGGTCCCACTTTTTTGGCTACTAATAAATAATGCTGCTATGAACATCTATATACACATTTCTGTGTGAATGTATGTTTTCATTTCTCTTGGGTAGGTATGTTTGTTTTAGGTGTCAACGTGGCTAGGCTATAGTTCCTGTTATTCAATGAAACACTAGTATAGATATTGCTATGAAGGCATAATTTGGATGTGACTAACATCTACGACCAACTTCTGCTTGCAAAGGTACACCAAGACAGGTGTACAAGGCCACTCATTGTAGCATTTGTAGGAACAAGTAGTTCTGCTGTTGGGACTGGTGACTTGTAAGACTTCAATAATCCACAGCTGCCTTATCCAGTCAATTGAAAGATCTTAAGAGCAACATTGATCTTCCCCTGAGAAAGAAGTTCTGTCTCAAGATTGTAGCATTGGCTCCTGCCCGAGAATTTCCAATCTGCTGGCCTGCCCCACAGATGCTGGACGTGCTGGTTCCCACTGTTGCATAAGTCAATTCCTTAGACGAAATCTCTCGTTATAGATAGATCTCCTACTAGCCCTGTTTTTCTGGGGAACCCTGACTGATAAAAAATAATATAGAATGGTTTGCTAAAACTTTGATTATGGTCAACATTGGCTGAGACTTGGGGAAGCAGGCACACATACATACACCATTGGTGGGAGTCTACACTAGGGCCTTTTGGAGAGCAATTGACAATATCTATCCAAGTTACACTGCAGATGGTGATTGCACCATGAAATTAAAATATGCTTGCTCCTTGAAAGAAAAGCTATGACAAACCCATACAGTATATTAAAAAGCAGAGACATTATTTTGCCGACAAAGGTCAGTCTAGTCAAGGCTATGGTTTTTCCAGTGGTCATGTATGAATGTGAAAGTTGAACTATAAAGAAAGCTGAGTACCGAAGAATTGATGCTTTTGAACTGTGGTGTTGGAGAAGACTCTTGAGAGCCCCTTGGACAGCAAGGAGATCCAACCAGTCCAGCCTAAAGGAAATCAGTCCTGAATATTCATTGGAAGGACTGATGCTGAAGCTCCAGTATTTTGGCCACCTGATGTGAAGAACTAACTCATTGGAAAAGACCCTGATGCTGGGAATGACTGAGGGCAGGAGGAGAAGGTTGGGTGAGGACAGAGGATGAGATGGTTGGATGGTATCACTGACACGATGGACATGAGTTTGAGCAAGCTCCAGGAGTTGGTGATGGACAGGAAAGCCTGGCGTGCTGCAGTCGATGGGGCTGCAAAGAGTCAGACATGGCTGAGCGATTGAGCTGAACTGAACTGATCAAAGTTACAAATGTAATTTTTTTCCCACTCCACAGCTCTAGGGCTTTGCTTGCAAAAATGCACCAAGATATATGTACAGGACTGCTCACTGTAGTGTTTATAGGGGCAAATAATCCAGCAGTTGGGACTGGTAAAATGAACTCTAGAATTTACATGAAATGCAATATTGTGAATGATAGAAGAATGAGGAAAATCTGTATGTGCTGTTTGAAAAAAACTATATTATTAAGCAAAAGATGAAGGGGCAGAGAGGTTTGCTTGTATGATGACTTATGTGTACTTCACTTAGATACATATTCTAGTTATGCATAAGCTTTAAAATCTACTTAAAAATTTTTTTGGCTACACCATGTGACATATGGGGTTTTAATTCCCCAACGAGGGATCGGACCTATGCCTCCTGCATTGGAAGCTTGGAGTCTTAACTACTGGACCACCAGGGAAGTCCCTGCATAAGGTTTTTTAAAAAGAAGCAACGGAGTCTGACAAAGGTTACCTTTGAGGTTCTGGACACGGTGAGGTGGGGTTGGAAAGGAGAATTTTCTTTTTCCTTTTATCTCTCCCACACTTAAAAAACTCTGCAGTACGTTTTAAAGAAATGTTAACAGGGATTATTTCAAAGTGGGCATTATTGGCTTTGTTCACTTTTTGAATTTTTCTGTATTAAAAATCCCTAATAAATGTAACAAACTAATTGATGAAGTAAAGTCATACAGGAGTGATCCTTTACTTAACCTGGAATAAACCACTTTTCTAAAGAAAAGAACACAAAATTGGTAATAGAAACACATACTTGTATTCAACAGTGGTTGTCTCTGGGGTGGGATTAGAACTGATTTACCAAGCACTCTTTGGGTTCCTCTGTATTTCATTATTCTTCAACAATGAATACACACTACTTTTGCAATCTGAAGAAGACTGTAGTCTGCAAGTCCAACGTGACCAAGAGGAGTTTTTGGTTTTAGTCCCTGGAGGCATTTCTACCAAAAAGAAACATGAGCTGGTTCTGTTCTCCAAAGCTTTAAAACCATTCTTTTTTTTTTTTTTTTGACTGTGTCACATATCTTGCTGGATCTTAGTTTCCTGACCAGGAATTGAACCCAGGCTTTTGGCAGTGAAAGCTCCGAGTCCTAACCACTGGACTGCAAGGGAATTCCCTAAAACCATACTTCTTGATGATATTTGTTTTATAGGACGTCTTTTCTCAAAGGAGATGGTGTTGTTTGTGATGGAAATCTGTTGAGAAGTGAGTGATATGAACTCATACATTAGTGTCTCCTCCTGATTTCTGGAATAACTTTGCATTTCTGCAGGAAGAGATAAAAGATGGGTGAAGTATAAGCCTGAAAGTTAAAAGTGATTTTCTCAGGCTGATGAGACGAAGGCAATTAAATCCTTTTTTCCCCCAACCTTATCTGTATTTCACAATTTATTTTCTTGAAATGAACTTGTATTGCTTTCTTAGCTTAGAGCAACTTATAGTTTTGAATCACAAGCCATGGATGACTAGTGGTCCAAGGGCTATTCTGATCTGAACCACATTAGAGGGAGAGGTGAGGTCGGGGGTGTTGAGATAGCAGGGGCAGGACGGGCCATCTGTGAAGAGCTGCAAGGAAAAGTCAGAAGGGCAGAGGGGACTGGAGTGAACAGAAACCACGCGTCAGCTAAAGCCGCTGAGTGGAGAGTGAGGCAGCCGCTGTTGCGTGGGTCTGGATTTTGTGGGGTCGTCTTTAATTTTCGATTACCACAATCATGCTGCAAAGAACTGTCCGAAGCTCAGGGGTATGTAGCAAGTTTGGTGAGTCAGCGGTTTAGTCTGGGTGGTCTTTCTGGCCTCAGCTGGGCTCCCTTGCGTGTCTGGGAGTCAGCAGGCTGTTGGCCAGAGCAGCGTGGTTCTTGATCTGAGTGCTAGCCTGATGCATTCTCAAGGAGGAAGTAGAGGAGCATGAGAACAAAGGAAATGCAGGAGGCCACTGCGGGCTGAGCTTGGGAAATGGCGCACCATCGCTTCTGCTGCATTTTCTTGGACAAAGTAAGTCCCGAGTCGATCCAGACTCAAAGAGAGGGGAGGAGACTCTTCCTTTTCATGAGAAGAGCTCTGGGGTCAAGGGGTAGATACCCGGGGTGGGACCATTTATCCCAGGCCTGAAGTTCATACAACGTTGGAGGCCCTTTTTAAAAGGATCCTGGGACTTCCTGCTGGTCCAGTGGCTAAGGGTCTGCGCTCCCAACCCAGGGGCCCAGGGCTCGATCCCAGGTCAGGGAACTAGATCCCACATGCCTGCCGTAACTAAACATCTCAGGTGCAGCAACTAAGGCCCAGCACAGACAAATAAATAAATAAAAAGGGAAAAAGAATCCTGAAATATGAATACAGAATTTGATATAGGGGCCTGGGCAAGTGAGGGGTGCTGACATTTAAGTTCCATCAGGTTCGTGGCCTCTTCCTCACTTTCACAAGGAAGCGAGAAGCTCGAAGCCCCAGTGAGGGGAGCCATCGTCATGCCAGGGGCAGAGCTCAGAGGGAGACCCGTTCAGCCCAGGGCTGGTGCCTGGATTCTGGGCAGCTGTCTGCTCTGGTCCCATGATGTCTGGCTAAGCACCGTTTGCATTTGCTCCTCCACTGAGAGGCTTAGTTCCTTCAGGTCCACTTTGGTTTAGGCTTTGGTTTTGTAATTTTCCATTGGGCCTGGCAACTGCCATCCCGTGGACCTTCTATTCCAGAGTGGGAGAGACCCAGTGAAACTGGCCTTTTCAATACAGGGGCTCCTCCCCCTGCCTGCTGCTGTCACTTCAGTCGTGTCCGACTGTCTGCGACCCATGGACTGCAGCCCGCCAGGCTCCTCTGTCCGTGGGGTTCTCCAGGCAAGAATACTGCAGTGGGTTGCGTTGCCCTCCTCCAGGGGATCTTCCCGGCCCAGGGATCGAACCCGGGTCTCTGAGGTCTCGTACATTGGCAGGTGGGTTCTTTACCACTCGTGCCACCTGGTAAAGATCCTGAAAAGATTGAGTCCAGAAAAAACGCTGTCGTTTGTAAGCCCATGTGACCTAGAGAGGTAGCTTGAGCAAGTTTCTGTTCTTAGTCATCAGGACAACCCGACGATTGCATCCACACACACACAGTACACACGCACTGCACGCGTGGACATGAATTTGAGCAAACTCTGGGAGATCGTGGAGGACGGAGGAGCCTACAGTCCGAGGGGTTGCGAAGAGTCGAATGCACAACTGAACAGCAGCGCCTGTGCACGCATCGCACTAGCACGCACAGGACAGTGCGCACGGGTAACACCACTCCCACACATGGGCCCAGGTACAAACGTGAACACACCACACGTGTGCCCATGCATACGTGCACACGTGACACATTCACACACACAGGTGCTTCAGAGCAGGGGAGTCGCAGACGACCCGTCCAACCCCTTCCTTCACACGTGGAGACGTGGGAGCCCAGCGAGGTGACGGACTCGTGCAGATGTCGATGGCCAAGCCAGGAGGAGAGCCTCAAATGGGTCATGGAAGACACAGGGCTCCCAGAACAGCCTGACACTCCTCTAGTCCCCAGGGGCATTTGTGTAGAGGAACGGACTCACTGTCACTTAGAGACTTTCAGAGAATTCTCTCTTTTCTTGACATGGACCACTTTTAAAGTCTTTACTGAGTTTGTTATAACTTTGTTTCTGTTTTATGGCCATGAAGTATGTGGGGTTTTAACTCCTTGAACAGGGAGTAAACCTGTACCAGCTGCATTGGAAGGTGAAGCCTTTCTTTCTTTCTTTTTAATAAACTTTACTGAGGTATAATTTATGTACAATAAAAGCCACACATTGTAGGGTATAAGTGAAAGAGTTTTAACAGATGTATATACCAATGTAATCACTACCCCAATCAAGATACAAAAAAATTGGTACCTTCCCTGCAAGTGTGGAAGGTGTCTTAACCTCTGGATCACCAGGGATTTCCCCAGAGGATTCTCTTTTGTTGACTCCAAGCAGAATCTCTGTTCTTGACCCAGGAAGGCCCAGGATCAGAGGGTCAGGACACAGGCTGAAATTTGGAGCAGCTTAGAGACTGTTCGCTTCTTACTGACTGTGCCCGAGAAAGGAAAGATCACCCCACACCCCTCAAAGCATGTGCCCCTTGCTTTCCAGGGTGCCCCATCTTACTTAACTCATTGGTCATTTCCCCTGGAAGCCAAATGCTGTCTCCGTTTGCTGAGGCCAGATGTCTCTCAGGATAGCTATTCAGGGTCACAGGCTGAGGTTGACTTTGCTGAGCAGTAGGGTAGGGACGGAGGCTGACCAAGTTTTCACTCTGTATCATTGACCTGACTTGACTGCCTGGAAGGACGTAATGTGAGAAGCCAATTCTGGCCACATCCTGGAAAACCCTTGCTTATCAGCAGCTGCATTTTCCTCTGCAAATAACCCTCCCGACACCTAGTCACTCCTGATAAGGACATGAGGGGCTCAGATCTCTCCTTGGGAGACATCACCAGGTACGTGTGACGCACAGCAAAACTGGCTCCAGGAACAAAATCTGAGAAAGGTCTGACCCTTTCCTAATTTCTGGGCTTCATCCCAGGTCTTGCTGGGATTCTGATAGGGGAAGGGGAGGGAAGGATGACATCTCTGACAACACAGATTTGTCAGAAAGGGGGTCAGGCGGGGGAAACTGGGGGGTGCATCTTTTATTTCCACTGCATGAGGTAGTTATTACAAAGTGTGTGTCGAGGGGGTGAGGTGCTAGGGGTACATAGCCATGAACAATGAGCTGGTTTCTTCAGGAAGGTATACCGACAAGTTTCTGGAGGATTCAGACTAGAATCGATATTCACGGATGCTCGCCTTGTAAGCTGGGCACAGTGATAAGAGTTTCTGGTATGTTCTCAGGACAGAGGCCCCTCTTGTCCACTGGACCAGGAATTCCCTGATCACATATTCCTACTCTTTGAGCCCTTTTCTTTTAGTAGGTAGTCTGTTTTAATGAATTAATTTACTTATTAAAAAAATTTTTTTTCGGCTGCCCCATGAGCTGTGTAGGATCTTAGTTTCCTAACCAGAGATTGAACCCTTGCCCCCTGTACTGGAACCTTGGAGTCTTTTTTTTTTTTTTTTATTAGTTGGAGGCTAATTACTTCACAGCCTTGGAGTCTTAACCACTGCACCACCAGGGAAGTCCCAGTCGTCTGGGTTCTGACACTTCCTCACCCTCTCCTTCCCATCTCTGGTCTAGCTTGGAATCTAGAATCTCTCCTGTGACTTTGGCCCAAGCCCCCCTGTGAATAAGTAGAATTCCTGAGCTTCCAGGCTCCTGAGCATAAAGCTATGCCTGAAATCCCACATGTAGGCCACTGTGTCCATCAGTCTTGGCTCTCCACAACTTCTGCTGTGGTACCAGGCTCCCCCTAACCCAATCTTCCCACCAGGGGAGAAGGACTGAGGAAAAGCCGCTCAGACCCAGCGGGTCTGCAACCTTCAAGGCTGAGAAGGAGCAGAGTTCTCCTTTTAGAGAACCCCTCGAGGCTCCGGCCAGGGAGGTATTTCTCAAAAGCGTATTCACGATTGCTTCTTGCATGGCCTTGAAATTTCACCCATCCCACCTCCTTCCGCTTTTCATCTCGTTCGCCAGTGGGAAAGGACCAAAGGAGGAAGCGCGAGAGTGAGAGTAAGCGAAAGCAGAAGGGCTGGAAGTGAAGGAGGCTGCCGCTGGTTCTCCCTGACACGCTGCACCCGAAGCCGTGTGAAGACAAAATGTACCTGCCGCTGTTGTTCTGCCTCTTCCTCCGGCTTTCAGGTGAGCGGAGCCCGGGTCTGTTCGCCCACGGCAAGTTGATGGGGCAGGAGGAAGTCGCGGGCAGAGGAAAGAGGGGGCTCAGCAAGGCGTCCTGCTGAGGCGCCAGCTCTGTTTCTGGGTAGTTCCTCCCAGCCGTGAGCCTGTGGGTTTCATCCACTCAACCCTGCGCTCAGGGTTTCAGGGTCCACAAGGCCAACGCAGAAAGGTGGAGCATGGTCTTCACAATGAAGCCAGCACCAGGCATCACTCCTGACCCCTGGGGGCTGATCCTTCAGGACGGACGGACTGGGGGCCGGCACTGGTGGGGGAGAAGCAGAGGCGCCCTGGTTGCTCAGGAGAGATGGGGAGTATGCACCCCTGCTCCCACCTTCCAGAAAGTGTTATGAGCACGGGAAGGCTCTGGAGAAGGGGTGAGGGTGAAGGGGACCTGGAAGGAAGGGAAGGAGGGGATTTGCCTGATGGAGTGGAAGAGCTGGTTCTAGGCTTTCGGGGAAGAAGGAAATAGAATGGAAAGGTTGAGAGAAGGTAAGCTTGGTAGGATGAGGAGGAAAAGGGGGCTAGGATATGAGCAGAGACAGAGGGTTGAAGTCAACTTGAAGTTGATGGAGACCTTTTTGTTTTTTTGGCCATGCCACGTGGGAAGAGGGATCTTGGCCACCCAACCAAGGATCGAACCCATGGTTAAGACTTGTTAGAAGTGCGAGTCTTAACCACTGGACTGCCAGGGAATTCCCATGGGTATCATTTTGATTAAAAGTCAAGGGGATTTTCTTGGCTTTGATAGAGCTCAGTGTCTGAGCACCTTCTCTCTCTAGAGTCAGCCTCTTATTGATCTCACCTCCTCTCTGAGATGACTCCCGCTTTTGTATCCCTAGCCTGGACATCTCTCTGAACTCAAGAATCTTCTATCCAGCTCTCCATTCGACATCTTCACTCAGATGTTGACTTTTCATTTTTTTTTTTTTCTGTCCACGCCATGAGCTGTGGGGTCTCAGTTCCTGGACCAGGGAAGGAACCTGGGTCCCCGCAGAACCTCAACCACTGGACCGCCAGGGAAGTCCCAGATGTTGACATTTCAGATGTGGCCTGACCACATCTCCTCTGTCAAATTCCTTTCTCTCCCATCTTTGTGTTTGGCAATTCCGTCTTTTCAGGTGCTTGGGCAGAACCCCAGGGGCATCCATCACTTCTCTCATATCTCATAGTGATCCTTTGAAATGTAAGCCAGATCCTGTCTCTTCTCTGGTCAAAACCGTCCAATGACCTCCATCCTAGAGTACAAATTCAAAGTCCTTACAGAGGCTACCAGATGGTACCATCCGGGTCTCCCTCCACACCATCTCCCGGTCTCATCTTCCACTCTGCTTTCCCTGGCTCAACACACTCCAGCCATCCCAGCCTCTCAGATGTTCTTTGAACATGCCAGGCACACTCATGCCACAGGCCCGAGGCCCGTGACGTTCAATCTGCTCAGTGCTCTTCTCCAGAGAGCCAAGGCTCCAGTCCTCACCTCCTTCCCGTCTTTGCTTCTCACTGAAGCCATCATTGATGACCCTAATGAAAACAGCCATTCTCTGGACTTCCCTGATGGTCCAGTGGTTAAGATTTTGCACTTCCACTGCAGGGGGCTTGTGTTTGACTTCTGGTTGGGGAAATTCCACATGCCACGTGGTGTAGCCAAAAAGAAGAAGAAGAAGAAAAAAAAGCAATTCCCTTGCATTACTTTTCTCCACAGTTTATCCTCTCCCTCCCCGCACTTTGATAGAATATAAACTTCAGGAGGACCAGGATTTTTGTGCCGTCCTGCAACGACTGGTGCAGTTGAGACAAATAGTGAGCATTAGTTGAATGAGTGAATCCATCTAATGGACAGGGAACAGTACGATTGCTGTAATACCCATCCCATCCCACCCACTGAATCTATGTCCTTCTACTTTCATAAAATCAAACAATTGAGGCTGTTAACATTACCTGGAGAGGACATTGCTCATGGGATTGTAAAATGGTACAGCCACTTTAGAAAACAGCTTGACATTCTTGAGAATATTAAACATGTGGTTACCACATGAGCCAGCAATTCCACTCCTAGGTATATATCCAAGAGAATGGAAGACATATGTCCATGTAAAAAACGAATATGCAAATGTTCATGGCAACATCGTTCATAGGAGCTAAATAGCGGAAACAGTCTAAATGCTTGTCAACTGATGGATGGATAAATTAAAACTTGGTGTACCCATACCATGGTATACTAGTCATAAAAATTAATGAGGTACTGACACGTGCTACAGTCTGGATGAATCTGGAGAACATTAAGCTTGGTAAAGAATCCAAACACAACAGGGTGTATGTTGTATTATTCCATGCATATGAAATGTCTAGAAATACGTAACTTCATAGAGATAGTAGATTAGTGGTCTCCAGGGGCTGGGGAGTGGGTCAGGGGGAGGGACCCCTTCATATGGGGTCTCTCTTAGGGTGATGACTGCGTTCTGGAATTGGTGGTGATGTTTGTACTGCTTCGTGAGTATCTCACAAAACCGCTGAACTGTACAAATTAAAAGGGTGAATTGCATGATGTGTGAGTTATGTCTCAATAAGAAAATAATCAAACAGCAGAGAGAAGAGTTAGGAGCGGTTATGGTCTCCTGAGAAAACTTCCTGTGGTCACCTTTGGGTCTGAGGCTCCGAAAGGTGTGGCAACCGGACAGTCCTTTGTGACCTGTGACTGTTTTCCATGGTCTGCTTTGATCATTCAGTCCATCAGGTGTAGAAATGAAAAGGATACTTACAAGCAGTGATGCATGCTGCGAGCAAAGCTAAGCGCCATGCCCCGACTCAGGGGGCGGCGGGAGCGCCTTTGATGGGGTGGGCTTAGAAGGAGCCCTCTGAGGGGGAGACCCCTGTGCTGAGACCTGGAGGACAAGAAGGAGCAGGTACTTCAGATCCAGGAGGTTTCTCAGGCACAGGGGACAGCAAGGCTCTCACATGGAAATGAGCTTGACCTTGGTACGGCTGAGGAACAGAAGGCCTTTGTTACAGGCCCCACACGCTCCTGCTGGGGCTGATTGGGAGGTTCTGTGCTGTGTGCTCTTTGAGACCCTGTGGACTGTAGCCCACCAGGCTCCTCTGTCCAGGGAATCTTCCAGGTGAGAATACTGGAGAGGGTTGCCGTTTTTTCCTCCACGGGATCTTCCTGACCCAGGGATTGGACCCACGTCCTCTGTCTCCTGCGTTACAAGCTGATTCTGGACCCACTGAGCCGTTGGTGGGGAGGTTGCTTCTATCTGTTAGGGGAAAAGGTCTTAGAGGAGCAGAGAGACGTGTGGCTCGTGGGTGGCTGGAGATGGCTTGTGGATGCTCAGCCTTGAGTTTCGGTGTGGAAACAGAGGAGGAAGATCTAGGGTGAGAAGTTAGGGGACAAATTGAAAAGCAAGGTGGGGAAGGCACATAGAGGGTTTTGTTCTTCCCCCTGACATCTGGAACAGGGGAACTTAATGGCGAGCAGATGTGAGAGTAGTGTATGTGCGTGTGTGTACGGTTTGGGAGGGATTAAGACAGAGCAGGAATGTTTGTCTGACGCGGAACAGCACAGCTGTGTGCGGTAAGAACCTAGTCGCCAGCGTGAACCTCGGTGTCAACCTGTGACCAGCCTCGACCATAGAGCTTCCCATCACAAGCAACACATCTAACCAGCACTGCTTCCTTCTTCTTGAGAGCTCACTGCTGCAAAAGTACACAGAAAACAACCCAGAAACTTTCCACTGGGCTTCATAGCAATTCATTTTCTGTGAGAAGCAAGACTTTTAATGACTCTCTTTTGTGGCTCAGTGGTAAAGAATCCGCCTGCCAATGCAGGAGACGCGGGTTGGATCCCTGGGTCGGGAAAATCTCCTGGAGAAGGCAATGGTAAGCCACTCCAGTATTCTTGCTTGGGAAATCCCATGGACCGAGGAGCCAAGTGGGCTACAGTCCATGGGGTTGCAAAAGAGTTGGACATGGCTTAGTGACTAAGCAACAACAAAATTTTTTTTTCAGAGAAAAATTAGCTGCCTTGTCGCACGTGAGCCTCACTGTAGGTGGTGGCAGAGGGGGACCAGACCCCCGATGTGTTGACCCAGAGTGGAGACTAGCTGATGTCCCCTGTTGAGCTGGACCTCCAGGCCCGCCTGTTGCTTACTGACACTGAGTCAGTCACCTCCCCGCTGCGGCTTGGTTTCCACCTGATCTAGGATTACTCTCCATCATCCAGGCTGTGAGGAGCCATGCCCCATGAAGGTGCTGCTTCTTGGAGCTCCGGGCTGCCTCTGGGGGCAGGACGGTTCCCCAAAGCAGAGCCAGACTCTGCGAAGGTTGATGGGGAGTGGGCACCCCAAAGAGGGGTCTGAGAAGGGAGTGGATAGATGGTTCAAGGGTCAGTGCGGGCCTGCTCAGTCCCTCAATCGTGTCTGACTCTCTGGGACCCCCACGGACTGTAGCCCACCAGGCTCCTCTGTCCGTGGACTTCTCCATGCTAGGATACTGGAGCAGGTTGCCATTTCCTACTCCAGAGGATCTTCCTGACCCAGGGATTGAACCCACGTCTCCTGCATTGGCAGGCGGTTTCTTTACCACTGCACTACCAAGGAAGCCCAAAATTAAATGCTCTTTAAGCCATTGGAGTCGTGGCAACTAAAGATGAGGTGGCTGTCTATGTTAGAATCCTAGGGCTCTGGGACAAATGACCACAAACTTAGGGGCTTAGAAGGACACAAATTTATAATATCACAGTCTAGAGATCAGAAGTCTGAAACGAGTCAACAGGGCAACATTTCTCCTGGTGGCTCTAGGGGGAGAATTCAACCCCTTGACTCTTCTAACTTCCAGAGGCTGCCCGATCTCCTTGGGATGTGGCCCCGCATGCCCGCAGCCCCCGGTCCACAGTCATCTCTCATTCTCTGACCCTGACTCCCCTGCCTTCCTCTGATAAGGACTTTCCTTAATTCAGTCACACCTGCACAGACCCTTTTCGCCATGTAAGGCTGATTGTGTTCACAGGTTTTGGGGGTTAGGACATCTTTAGGGGCTGTTACTCTGCCTACCACACTATTAAACAGCCCTGTGCAGACATTTTTGTTTTTCCTATGATTTTGAAAGTAATAAGTGCTCATTATTGATACTTGCGAAAGTACAGGAAAAAAAAAAAAGTGAAGTACAGAAAAAAAATGAAGAATTAGGAAATATAAAAAACCTGATGTCTTTCTTAATGCTCAAGGCAACCAGTTGTTTACATTCTAGCTTATTTTTTATCTTTTTTATGCATTTTTAGAAGTTAGTTGATATTATACTGTATATGGTTTTAAAAAACGCTCATTTTCACTTCATAGGAGAATTTTCCACATAATTAAAAACATTTCTAAGCCTCATTAGCAGTGTTTGCATTACTTCATTATGTACTTATTTCCCTAGTTGATGGAAGTGGGTCTTGTTTCCTTTATTTTTGCTAACTACGTAATGAATCTTTGTGCACACCCTTTTTGTGTGCCTCTCTGATGGTTTCCTGAGGACTGAATCCTAGAAGTGTCATTACTGGAGCAAAGGGCACGCCTGTGTTTGACACATGAAACTGCCTCATGGCTTTCTGTGTGTTTGGACCAGTTACCCTCCTTCCAGCGTCTTCTCCTAGTGCCTGGACCACCTGGCCTCGGTCAGCGAAATGCGCGTCATCAACACTTGGTTGATTTGATATGTGGAAAGTGGTGCTGTCTTCCACATTTCTTGTTTGTTACGTTGTTTAAACTGAACATTTGAATTTCATTAGCCACTGAATTTCTTCTTTGTGACTTGCCTCTTATCTCTCATCAGTTTTCCAAATGGAGTCTTAAATGTTTTTCTTCTATACATTCTTAATCAAGAGAGAGACTATTGGGAATAGTATCTCCTCCCTGGTGGTCCAGTGGTTAAGACTCTGACTTCCAAGACAGCGAGTGCAGGTTCGATCCCTGGTCGGGGAGCGTGCCCCGTGGTCAAAAAGTCAAAACATAAAACAGAAGCAATACTGTAACAAATTCAATAAAGCCTTTAAAAATGGTCCACATTAAAAAAATCTTAAAAAAAAGAGAAACACTATTAATCCTTTTCTATATTATTCGCTCTAAATATGTCTCTCAGTCTGTTCTTTGTCTTTTTAGTCTTTTTTAATTGGTACATCCAAGTGCTATCTTTGCATGTAGTCAGATTCCCTACTGACTCTGTTTCCGCTCGTTCGTTAATTTCAAGTTTCGAACCTGCTCCCCGTCATCTAGAGATTTTATAAATATTCACTTGTATTTTCTTCCTGTTTTAGAAATGCTCCCCTGTTTTATGCTGACCTCCTTAATCTCTCTCTGTTTACCTGATGGAGTACAGGAGAAGTGACAGGAGAGGGTTCTGTCCCAACCCTCCCCGTCCCTGCTTACCGTTTTAGTTTTCTATACTGCTGCTGTTTAGTTGCTAAGTCATGTCTGACTCTTTGTGACCCCGTGGACTGCAGCATGCCGTGGCTTCCCGGTCCTTCACTATCTCCTGGAGTTTGCTCAAACTCATGTCCATTGAGTCGATGATGCTGTCCAACCATCTCATCCTCTACCGTCCCCCTCTCCTCCTGCCCTCAATCTTTCCCAGCTTCAGGATCTTTTCCAATGAGTCAGCTCTTTGCATCAGGTGGTCCAAGTATTGAAGCCTCAGCATCAGTCCTTCCAATGAATATTCAGGACTGATTTCCTTTAGGATTGACTGGTTTGATCTTCTTGCTGTCCAAGGGATTCTCAAGAGTCTTCTCCAGCACCAAAATTCAAAAGCATCAGTTCTTTGGCACTCAGCCTTCTTAAAGGTCCAACTCTCACATCTGTACCTGACTACTGGAAAAGCCATAGCTTTAACTATCTGGACCTTTGTCAGCAAAGTGATGTCTCTGCTTTTTAATACACTGTCAAAGCTTTTCTTCCAAGGAGCAAGCATCTTTTAACTTTGTGGCTGCATTCATTGTCCGCAGTGATTTTGGAGCCCAAGAAAGTAAGATCTGCCACTGATTTCACTTTTTCCCCATCTACTTGCCATGAAATTGTGGGACCGGATGTCATGATCTTAGTTTTTTGAATGTTGAGTTTTAAGCCAGCTTTTTCACTTTCCTCTTTCACCCTCATCAAGAGATTCTTTAGTTTCTCTTCACCTTCTGCCATAGTTTTCTATGGTATATATAAAATTCTTAAATAGACTAGGTCTGTTTTTAGGCTATTGGCTGTATTCGATTGAGGCGCTTACCTAGTCTTGTTAGATTACCAAGATGGCTTGTTTATTAGGCCTGGTACCATTTTAATTTCTGGCAGGCAAGTCCTTACTCATTGATCAACTTTCAGATGTTAAAAATTCTTGTCCCTTCATTTATTCAGATAACCTCTAGCATATATTACATGTAATATTTATTACACGTGCATGCATAGACATATATATACACACACACATATATACTACGCCTATTTGTAGACAGAGGTTATCTGAAAAAGAATGTATATGTTCTAAAAATGTTCTGGGGTTTTTTGAGTTAAATCTTTAAATGTATTTGGGAAGGAAGAAAATTTTTGCAATATATAGCATTTTCATTCCAAATTATAGCTCTTTTATGCATAAAACTTTATGTCAGTCAAGAAAATTTCAAAGTGTTTGTGTATGATTTTTTCCTATAAATCCTAATTGTTTCTATTCAAGCGATTCCTTGATATTGAGTACACTTTTATTGGTATTGTAAATGAGCACTTTTCCATTTTGATTTCCAATTACTTGTTAGTGGTTTACATGAAAGCCACTGATTTTTAATATATTTATTGTGTTTTTAGCCACTCTACTGAATTCCATTAAAAATGAAAATCCTTTTAAATTGAAGATTTAAATATTTTCCCTAAATGTAATTATTTCCCCCCAATAATGATATATTTTATATTTTTCTGTGTCTCACTACGTTGGTCAGAATTTCAGAAAATAATATGTACAGATGGATAACACGTACAGAAAAGTGGATACAGAATCAATGTCCAGGTTGACAATTATAAAGTATACACTGATATCTCACAATCATTGTGGTATTTGCTGAGGCTTTTACTTGATAATCTTCATCAGATAAAGGAAGTTCTACTCTTAATTTGCTAAGAGTTTTTAGAAAATCAAATGTGTGTTGACATGTGGCGTGTGGTCAGGGATCAAACCTGGGTCCCCTGCATTGGCAGGCAGATTCTTTACCAATGAGCCACCAGAGAAGCCTCTCTCAGCTTCATTAATTTTTATTACCTTCATTATTTCCTTTCTTCTAGTTTTTTCTTTCTTCCTACTCCTCCTTCTGTTTTTTGTTTTAACTTTTGAAATAAATGTTTGACATATTAAAGTCCTCTTTACTTTTCTAATACATGCATTTAGTGCGCTAAAATATCCCTAAGCAGAACACAACTGGTCTGCCGGCAGATGGGTCTGGGAGGCCCAGGCTAGATTGCTATTGTTTAAGTTAAAGTTTCAAAGAGAGATTTCACCCAGATTTGGAGCTACTCCTTAAAGTGTAAAGATCTGAAACCCCACTGCCTGCTTCTTGCATGAGGACAATGGGATAAGTGCCCACCCCCGCCACCTCCCAGCACCCGCCCCCCCCTATTCAGGGGCATCTGCTTTCCAGACTGCCGAGGTCCTCACCACTTTCCAGGTTCTGACATCAAGTACTAGTGACAGTCGCCATTCTTCATGATGCTTGAAGTGTCGTTTCCTTACAGTAAAGAAACATTTCTCTGTATCTCCAATCTTTCAAAGATGAGGAAATGAAAGAAAGAGCAAGAAAATCATATGTATCAGAAAATGCTGCTGCTTTTCTCTATAATACTTGCCTTCCTGCAGGGCTGTAGTATTCAAGGCAGTGTGGATTCACATTGCTATTGCTGTTGTTCAGTGGCTAAGTCACGTCCAACTCTCTGTGACCCCATGGCCTGCCGCACACCAGGCTCCTTGGTCCTTCACCATCTCCTGGGATTCGCTCAAGTTCATGTCCATTGAGTCGGTGATGCTCTCTATCCGTCCTGTGCTGCCACCTTCTCTGTTTGCCTTCAAACCTTCCCCACATCAGAGTCTTTTCTAATGAGGCGACTCTTTGCGTCAAGGAGCCAGAGTATTGGAGCTTCATAAGGATAGAGCAATGGAACAGAATGGAACATCCATAAAGAACTCACATATTTGCTTTTTGACAAAGCAACCAAAGCAATTCAGTGGGAAGAAATGGGATCTGGGTAATAAAAATTCCAGAGCACCGGGAAACCGATTGGCATTACTCTTTTGGTCAATTTCAAAGGTGGGTCGGGAAGATCCCCTGGAGAAGGAAATGGCAACCCACTCCAGTATTCTTGCCTGGAAAATCCCATGGACGGAGGATCCTGGTAGGCTACAGTCCACAGGGTCGCAAAGAGTTGGACAGGACTGAACGACTTCACTTTCACTTTTTCACTTTCCTACCAGGCTGGTTTACTATAGAACCAGTGGACACAATTAGAACCTTAGGAACAGTTTCTCCAGAGCTGGGTGATGGGGATGTTTCCCCTGGACCTCCTGAGGTCGTCAGCACAAGAGTCATCTTCTGTGCAAATAGGTTCTTTGCTCTTTCCTCCCCATCAGAGCAGAATAACACTGGGATGACTGCAAATGGACATTGCTGGAGTGGAAAGACTTACTGGCTACAGACAGGGGGAGAGGGGTTAATTATAGGAAGGTACTCTTGCTCTGGGTCAATGTTTTTGTTTCATTGAGATCTGCAGTTCTGCTTTCATGGGATTTTCCTGGTGACTTTGGCTAGAATTTTGAAGGACAAAAAGTCTGTCTTGATCAGTTCCTTGACTGTTTCTCCGCTCAGGAGACCCTTGGGTCTGGTTGAACTATTCACAAGGCAGGAAGCTGTGGCCCTGCCCCCAGGGCGGGAGGTGACAGGTGCATGGATTTGTATTTCCAGGCTCATCTGCCATCTCGGGTCCCAGAGCAGTGAGAGGTGTGGAGCAGGCATCACTGACCGTGCGGTGTCGATACGGCCCTGGGTATGAGTCCTACCTGAAGTGGTGGTGCCGGGGGGCCGCCTGGGGCAGCTGTCGGATCATCGTTGAAACCACTGGATCAGAGAAGGGGGTGAAGAAGGGCCGCGTGTCCATCAAGGACAACTGGAAGGACCGCTCGTTCACCGTGACCATGGAGAAGCTCAGGCTAAACGATTCAGACACTTACTGGTGTGGGATTGAGAGAGTTGGAATTGACCTGGGGAACCGAGTACAAGTGACCATTGACCCAGGTAAGAGTCTGTGTCCATGTGGACGTGTCTCTTCAGAGCCTGCTCTGTCCAGGGACCCAGCTGGCCCTCAGAGGGAATGTCACAGAGGTGGGGGAGTCCTGAGGTCTCACGGAGCCCCCGCTGACCACCTGGGCTGGGAGGGGCAGGGCTTCCCCTCATCACTCTCCTGGCTCCAGGGCCTCCTCCGGGACGGGATCAGGCTTTCCTGGCACCTTGCTTTCCTCTGCACAGTCAGAGCCGAGTCTGTTCCCAAGGAGATGAAGGTGGTGGTCCCAGTGTCAGCCCGTGGGCCAAGGGACCCTCCTCTGTGGGACCTGGAGCCCCCGATTCCCGCCAGTGCTTTCCTGGGACGCCTGCTGCCCTGGGGGTGTTCCTGCTCTTTCGGAATTCAGGCTTGGGTCTTCAGAGCTGCCATGCCCACCGCGTGGTCCATATCCCATCTCAGGGGAAAGACCCAGCCCAGTGGGGGATACTATGCTTAATTTTGGGGGTCTGGAAAGGGCTTCACTGTCAGAGGGCTGTATTTCCTGTGCCTTAAACCCCATCATGAGCCATTTACACATTTGGGATGATTGATGCTCTCTTCTTAAATCCTTCTAAATGCAAACACTCCTGGGCATGTTAGCTCAGCGATCTTGGTTTGACATAATTTATCTATTGGGCTCTGCTTCTGCTGGCCCTCAGATAGATGACACCAGCTCACGGGGCACCTGTGTGGCAGGGGGGCTGGGTACACAGTCAGCAGTCACCACCCGACCCCCACGCTCACACCTGGAACCTGTAAGGCTCATTCTACTTGCAAAGCAGAGCAGGTTCGTCATCTCATTCAATCCTGACAACATTCCTGAGAGGAACTATCCCCATTGTGGGAGCTTAATTACATCCTCCAAGTGCAGGCTCTTCCTGAACCTCGGGACTTTGCTCAGGGCTGGTCCTGACCTTTGACGTCCCAGACCTTGGCTATGTCAGCTGCCTGGTAGCCCCCAGTCTACTCCTGTCCTCGTGGATAAGTAGATGGGGGAGGCACTGGCCGAGGCCCTGGCATTAGCAGCTGGAGCGTTTGGATTCAGCTGCCCTCTAGCTGCCCTTGTCCTGAGGCGACCCTGGGCCCCTCTGACCTCCCTGGACCAGTGCCAACCCCACTGCCTCTGAGGCTCTGAGTCTCCAGGAGGCCACGGAGATATGAGCAGTCCAGGCTGTCGGCCCCTCCCTTGGCTCTGCTCCAGACTCCTCAGGGCAGGGAGGCCCATGCTCCCCAGACCCCAACCCCCCAGACTCAGAGGCACGTTTAGGGCGGCGGGCGGGCGAGCAGGCAGACTGGTGTGTAACCTGGTCTCTATGCCAAGCACCAACTACAGTGCCAACCACCACGCCCACCACCTCCACTGTCACCACAAAAGATATTGTTCGCTCCTCAGCTGAGACCGGCCACAGCTCCAACAACAGGTAAGCCAGCTCCGATGCTGCCGTTCCTCGTGGACCACTGGGCCCAAACTCCTTGGAAGGGGGCACCCTTTGTAGTCCCAGGCCCCAGCCAGAGCTTGTCTCTGCACTCTTGGGCTCCAGGATGCTAGGGTCCCCTTTCACTTGCTCTCACAGCTCAGGAGGCCAGAAATGAAACCAAGGTGTGGGCAGGTTGGCTCCTTCTTGGGACTCTAAAGTAGAGTCTGTCCCAGGCCAGTCTCCTCACTTTTGGGGGCTGCTGAGAATTCCTTGGCTTGTGGCAGCATCACGCCAGCCTTGGCCTCTGACATCACATGGCCTTCTCCTTGTGTGTCTGTGTGCCCCAATTCCGCACCCCCACCAACCCCCGCTGTCTTTTTAAAAAACATTTATTTATTTGACTGCACTGAGTCTTAGTTGTGGTTTGTAAACTCTTAGTTGCCAGCTGTGGGATCTAGTTCCCTGACCACGATTTGAACCTGGGTCCCCTGGGTCAGAAGGGAGGAGTCTTAGCCACTGGACCACCAATTTATCCTTTATAAGGACACCAGTCACTGAACTCGGGCCCATCCTGATCCAGCACGACCTCATCTTAACTTGACAACCTCTGCAAAGATCTTGCTTCCAAACGGATCTCAGGTTCTGAGTGAACTACCGGAGGAAGGACACGGTTCAGCCTGCACTGGGGGCAAGCAGAGAAATAGGAAAACCTTTTCAGAGGCTTTGCCTCACAATTTCTGTTCAGTCTGCAGACCCACAGAAACACTGTGTGCAACCCTCCTCTCCATCTTTTTTTTTTTTTTAAAACCAGAACTTCCTTGGTGGTCCGGTGGCTAGAACTCTGTGCTCCCAATGTGGAGGGCTTGGGTTTGATCCCTGGTTAGGGAGCTAGGTCCCACGTGCTGCAGTTTGCCTGCTGAAGCTAAAACTTAGCGGAAATAAATGGAATATTTAAAAAAACATCTTTGGAGAACTCCCTGGTGGTTCAGTGGTTATGATTCCATGATTTCACTGCGAGGGTGCAGGTTCAATCCCTGGTCAAGGAACTAAAATCCCATAAGCCCTGCAGTGTGGCCAAGAAAAGGAAAAATAAAATCTTTGTGGGTACCCAGGAGTAGGGGTTTCCCAGGCTGGAAACCACAGCCCTGCAGTCAGAAGGTCTAAGGGTGTGTGGCCATCTCTGCCCCCATGTGGGTGGGATAAGGTCAAGGGGGGAGGTGAGCCAGCACCTGTCATTTGCAGCACTGACGGCCTGGGGCTCAGTGTCCTCCTTCCTCTCATCTTTGCGGTGTTGCTGCTTCTCTGCATGGTGGCCTCGCTTGTGGCCTGGAGAATGGCGAAGAGACCGAAGAAAGGTGAGGGGACTGGGCTGACGCTGGGCTGGGCTGGGTAGCAGTGCGTGGGGTTGACAGCCTGCTTGGTCATCCCGGAGCCTTCGGACCCACGGATTGCCCGCAGACTCCGGAAGGGCCGCTGTCCCGAAGGCCACAGCAGCTGGCAGTTTGAGGAGCTGGAGCTTGGAGGTGAGCCCAGGAGCTTTCAGTGTCAGGTCTGCCTTGAACATCCCTCCTTGTTCTTCTTGCCTCTTTGCTCTGCCTCCCTGTCTATTTCCTGATTTGGCTCTTTGTGGCAGAGGTGATGATGATCTTAGGCAGGCAGCCCTTCTAGGGTACCCAGACCCTTTAGAGTCTTGACCACCACTTCCTGTGGTTGTCACGGAGGGACTGAATTGACATGAGGGCAAGGGGAAAAACCCACAGGAAAGTATGCACACATGAGCGAATGTACACACACGTGTGCAAGAACACATGGACGTGTATGCACGCACAAACACAGCCCGCACATGAATGCACACATGTGCTTGGACACACACATACCCAGTCCTCTGGGTTTTCTCAGAAAGGTTGGTGGCCACTCCTGTTTTTATTTATTTATCTACTTTTGGCTGTGCTGGGTCTTCGTTGCTGCTCAGGTTTTTCTCTAGTTGCGGCGAGCAGAAGCTACTCTCTAGTTGCAGTGCACAGGCTGCTTATTGAGGTGGCTTCTCCTGTCGCAGAGAACAGGCTCCAGGGCGTGAGGGCCTCAGTAGTTGTGGCTCCTGGGCTCCAGAGTACAGGCTCAACACTTGCGGTGCATGGGCTTAGTTGCCCTAAGGCATGTGGGAGCTTCTGGGGCCAGGGATCGAACCCCTGTGTCTTTGCATTTGCAGGAGGATTTTTTATCACTGAGCTACCAGGGACAACCCCAGGCCTATTTCTGCTCTTCTTCTCCAGCCTTTTCCCAAGCTACCCTCCTTGTTCTATGTAAATTTACCCTTTAGGGAAGGGCCCCTGCTCATGAGTCTGCACTTGTCAGTCATGAGGTTTGGCCTCAACCAACCCTTTTCCTGTCTGGCTCCACTTCCACATTCTTGCAATAATTGCACCTTCTCCTTCTCGGAATCCAGCGGGACCCGAACTCTCAGGGGCCCTGTTTAACGCTGCCCCCTCCCCACAGCCTGGGGAATCTTGTAGTTTGGGAAGAGGGGAGCCTGATTCTTGGCTCATCATATTTTCTCCCAAATGTATTGTCTGTGACCTAAATACATTCTGGTTCCCCCCTAAAACCCGGGGGGCGGGGGTGGTTTATATTCTTTCTTTGTAGTCTCCAAAGCTAGGTGCAGGAGATGGCAGGGACATAAAGAAATAGGAACCACAGCTGAAAGCTGGTCCATGCAGTGTTGACTCAGCTCAAGTGCTTAGAACAGCTTAGAACAATCCTGTCTCATGAGCAAGTTTTACCACGGGAGCCCTGGTGCGCCTGATGCAGCCAACACCGGGAAAGCATAGAACGGGCTCGGCTACCTAGCAGCCCCCATCCTACCCGAGGACTAACCAGAATTCAACGGGATGAGGGTGTTGCTCTTTTGTGCTTTAGTCGTTCAGTTGTGTCTGACTCTTGTGCGACCCCAGGGACTGTAGCCCACCCGCCTCCTCTGTCCATGGGGTTTTCCCAGGCAAGAATACTGGAGTGGGTTGCCATTTCCTTCTCCAAGGGGGTCTTCCCAACCCAGGGATCAAACCTGGGTCTCCTGCACTGGCGGGAGGATTCGGGTGATGAGACAGACATAAATCAAATACCCTGGGAGCCCGCAAGGGAGGGATTCGACAGCCTGGGTAGCTGCAGAAAGTAGGTGTGACTTGAGTTGACCCCTGAAAGATGACAGGCAGGTCGAGAAACGGTGGAGTTATGAGCAGAACTCCAGAAGTTATGGGCTGAGCCTAGTCCCAGAGGAGTTGATAGCTGGCAGGGCCACCTGAGCAACTGATCACACAGTTCTGCGATGTAGGGAATAGATGGACTGAGCTCTCCTTATCATCTGAGGATGAGAATTAGGACCAGGTCTCTTCTCAGTGGCTCAGCAGCAAAGAATCTGCCTGCAATTCAGGAAATGTGGGCTTGATCCCTGAGTCAGGAAGATCCTTTGGAGTGGGAAATGGCAACCCACTCCAGTATCCTTGCCTGGGAAGTTCCATGGACTGTGGGGCCTGGTGGGGCGACAGTTCACGAGATTGCAAAGAGTTGGATGCAACTGAAAGACGGAGTGTGCATGCGTGTGTGCGCACACACACACACACTCTCACGCTTTTCTCTGAGCTTTAAGCCTAATTCACTTCATTTCTTCCCCAGACCTGGGGGCATGGCTGAGTGTCTGAATGGGCGTTCTAACTCTGGTTGTTTTTGTCTTTTAGCTTCTGGGACATCCCCAGTGCAGGTAAGAGAGACCCCGAGGTCAGAGCAGAAAGACTGGACACCTTGCCCCTTTCTTGTTTTCCATCTGCCAGGAGCACCGAGGCCCAGGTGCCTCAGACAATCCCCATGCCCAAGTGCCTGTATGCTCACGATCCAGCTGCAAGGGATGGGAAGGGGCCCGGGAAGATGCTGGAATCAGCAAGAAGGCGGGGAGCTTGGGAGGGGGCAGGCGTGGGAGGCTGAGAGGAAGTGGAGGCTGCAGAGGAAGCTGGGAGCGGGGCGTCCCGGGGAACCAGCGAGCCACGTGTCCCTCCGTGGAAGAGGAACCTGTGTCTCATCTCCTAGGTGCGTCAGCCCCCGGGGAGCGACATAAGCTATGCAGACCTGAACCTGCCACAGATTGAAAAGCCCTCTGTCTCCTCCCGGAAGAAGGCCTCTGGGAGGGCCTCCTCCTCGCCCCAGGCCTACTCGGGGGACGGGGACTATGCCAACATGGTATGTGCTCAGTGGGGCTGCTATGGGGCTCAGACCAGACCCGCTGTTGCCTCCTCCTTTGAGGATGGGTTTTCTCTCGCCCACGTGGAAAGGTGGGCGCTGAGCAAAGATGCAGCCATTGAAAGACTGGCTTGCAGAGCCCCTGTGGGCTTTTAGCCTTTGGCATCACCTCCGTACCAGACCTCAGCACTGGAGGCTCAGAGCCTAGTCAGACACGGTCCATACGCTGGGTGCGGCCGAGTGACCCGGTATTCTGTGCAAAATGTGCTGCCCTGGCACGGAATTGAGGGAGAGCAACTTCTGCTATGACCGGAGCTCAGGGTGCCCGGCTGAGTGGAGGGAGGAGGGGCTGGAGGGCCTGGGAGAAGCCTCCAGAAGTCCTGGAGGGTCTGTCTCCCCGGGGTCCTCCAAGGCCTCCTCCACGTGTGGGCAGCCTCCGGCCAGGACCTCTAACCCCGAGGACATCTTCACTGCAGGCTGACGTTTTCAGGGACAACATCCCTTACACCCCTCTAACCCCGAGGACATCCTCACTGCAGGCTGAGGTTTCCAAGGACAGCATCACCTACGCGGCTCTGTCTTTGGACGCCTTGGACGAACAGCCGACCTACGGCAACACGGGGCACCTCAACGGCCCCCCTCCCAGCAGGATCCTCGAGGAGGCCACGGAGTACAGCGTCATCAGAAAGCCTTAGCCTCAGCCCCAGAGCACCTCTCTGAGCCCCCTGGAGACCTCTGAGTACCTTCCTGTTCCATTCGTCTGCTTTCTGCCCTCTCTGTCCCCTCAGGGGCCCAGCCACTGACTGAGGTCTCTGACTGATGCGGCTGGCATCACGGCCAGCTCTGGTCTGATGGCTTGGGGTCTGGTCTCAGGGAGCTTCTGAGAGTTAGACAGAGGTCTTTCCACATCCCGTTCTCTCCCACACAGCTTGAGACAGGGTTGGGGATACAATCTGGAGCTGCTAAGGGAATAAGCGGGATGATAATGGTAATAACAGTAATTCACTTCTATTTATTGCTTATCACGGGTGGTGGGCTTTCCTGGTGGCTCAGATGGTAAAGAATCTGTCTGCAATGTGGGAGACTCTGGTTTGATCCCTGGATTGGAAAGATCCTCTGGAGAAAGGAATGGCAACCCACTTTAGTATGTTTGCCTGAAGAGTCCCGTGGACAGGCTATAGTCCACAGGGTCACAAAGAGTTGGACACGACTGAGCGACTCACATTTTCACTTTATCATGAATGGTGGGCTGAATAATGGTTCTTGAAATTATTCGCATCCAAAGCCCCAGAACCTGGGAACATTACCTTCTGGGGCAAAAGGGACTGTGTAGATGTAATGGAGTCAAGGATTTGGGGATGGGGAGACTATTCTGGGTTATCCAGCTGGGCCCTAAATATAAGCTCAAGGGTCCTTATAAGAGGGAGGTGAGAAGGTCACAGAGAAGAAGAGAGTGATGGTGGTGGGAGCAGAGGTCAGGATGATATGGGCAGGATCCAGGGAACACCACGGCCTCCAGGAGCTGGAAAAGGCAGGAACGGAGCCTTCCCTGGGGCCCCCAGAAGAGTCAGTCTGTCCGACACCTTGACTTTAGCCCAGTGAGACTGATTTCCTGCTTCTGGCCTCCACAATTACGGGAGAATAAATTATTATTTTCACGAAGCCACTGTGTTTGTGGTAATTTGTTACAGGAACAATAGGAAAAATGTACTATTGTGACAGGCACTCATCCCTAAATTCTTTACCTGCAATAACTAATTTAATCCTCGTTACAATGCTAAGAAAATGCTTTCATTACTGTCCCCACTTTACAGATGAGGAATCTGGGTGCAGAGAGGTTCAGTGACTTACCAAGTTTTACCCCCAGCAAGTGGCTAAATTGAAATTTGAATTTGGGCATCTTGGCTCCAGAGTCCAGAGTCTGGGCCACCACCTGGACTGTGTGTATAAGGAGGATAATGTGTGTGAGTGTGTGTGTGTGTGTGTGTGTGTGTGTACACTGTTACTCACAGAGGGATAGTCCGTGAGTATCTATAGATGCTGGACTGGGACTTGTCTGGTGGTCCGGTAGCTAAGATTCTGAGCTCCCACTGCAAGGGGTCTGGGTTTGGACCCTGGTCAGTGAATGAAATCCCATATGCCACAACTAGGAGTTCACATGCCACAGGTAAACATCGAAGATCTGCATGCCATAACTAAGACCCAGCACAGCCAAATAAATAAAAAGAAATATTATAGATGCCGGACTTACTGTCTTTATTCTAGGGTCCCGACACCTCTCTCTCTGGAATCCTGGTTCCTGTCTCAGCTTGTCATCTCCATGGTTACCCAATTAGTCCAGTCCCTGGCCTGGAGTCCCTCTTGTTCTCTGCCCCTGAGTCCATCCTCCTCCCAGCAGCCAGAGGGATCTCTTTAAAGCACAGGCCTGATCATTCTCTGCTTGTCGCCTCCTCGTGGCTGCTCCCATGGAACCACGGGGCCCAGGGGTCCACGGATCCCCATCTGCCCCGGGACCCTCCTTCTGGCTCCTCTTCCCCCGACTTGCCCCGCTCTGCCCACACTGGCCTTTCTCCTGTCCATCTAACTTTTAATCGCCTCAGTCAGCCTTTAAAATAGGCACCTACCAGATATATCTCTGGATATAAAGTTTTTTTAAAATCCCAGATTCCAGTCATCTGGATAGATGGCATTCTGAAAAGGGACCTTTTCGTACCCTTAGAGATGGGGTTGACTAGGCCCTGATATTTGTAAACTTTGTCCAGTCCATTCTATAGCTAGCCAGGCAGAGCGGACTTCTGAGTGGTGGTCCTCACAGGAGGCACTTAGGTTCTTCCGGTGTTGGGTCGTGACTACAGGAATCTGTCTTGAATCCAGCCCAGTTTGTTCAAGCCTGAGAGTGCTGGGCAAATGGTCAGGGTGGGGGAAGGGAGGCAAACATGTGCAAGAGGGCTGAAGGAAACTGTTTCTTAATGTTTAGAGATTACCATCTTGGTGTTGTCTCAGCCGTATCCGGCTTCTCCACAGAGGCTTTGCTAAGGCAGACCTTGGGTTCTGGACTAGCACCTTTATTGCAAGGGAGAGAAAATTCAGATAAGGTTCATTTGGCCTCAGTGAGGGAGGCACTTAGCATTTCCCAGGAAGGCACACTCTGTTAGGACAAACTCCAAGATGTTTAACCACTCAGTTCCGGTTGAGTGCCCAGGTATTTATAGCCTGACAAAGGTGCCGGAGTTTCCCTCCTTTGGTTTTTGAATCATTAATATTTAAAGATCCCACTTTATAAAACATTGGGGGGTTTGGATAGTCTCCTTTTGAGAGAATACGTGTGTATTTATGGCTTTCAGAAGACAGAGCCCACCCCCTTTTTTTAAAAAAAAGAAAATGGAAGTATAGCTGATTTACAATGTTATGTTAATTTCTGTTGTACAACAAAGCGATTCAGTTGTACATATATATTCTTTTAAAATATCCTTTTCTCTTATGGTTTATCACAGGGTAGTGAACATAGCTCCCTGTGCCGTTCAGCAGGACCTCATTGCTTACCCGTTCTGTGTGAGTTTGCATCAACCCCAGACTCCCCATCATCTCTCTTCCACCCTCCCTCCTCCTTGGCAAATGCAAGTCTGCTCTCTATGGACTGAGCCCTTCTGAGAATCAGTTTAGAGTCATACATGATTAATATACATACATTGGATTGGGACTTGCCCGGAGGTCTGATTCTGTGCTTCCAAAGCAGGTTTGATCCTTGTTTGGGGAATTAATATCTCACATGCCGTATAGCATGTTCAAAAGTTAAAATATATATATATATATATATATTTATAAATGTTAGACAGAAGTGGTGCTAAAGGCTACCTTTGTTGGATATGTTGAAAACAGAGTTCATAGCCACTGGATCTTGGAAGGGCCAGGCAGCTAAAATCAGTTGATTTTATGCGCCAATGATTTTTTATTTAATTTTATTTTTTAAAGACGGGCAAGACTTGTTAAGAAGCATACTATTTTTTTAAAGTCTTTATTGACTTTGTTACGATATTGCTTCTGTTTTCTATGTTTTGGTTTTTTTGGCCATGGGCCATGTGGGATCTTAGCTTCCTGACCAGGGATTGAACCCCCACCCCCTGCCTTGGAAGGGGAAGTATTAAACACTGGATCACCAGGGTCGTCCCTCACATATAAGAATTTTTTAGACCAGGAAGGACTGATATAGTGGTCAGGCTTTTATCTTACCAAGTAGATGTATTCTTACCCAATGTAATTGGAATTGTTAACGGTTTGTTTACTGGAAAAGTTGGTTTTATCAAGGAATCACACAAAAGATATATTCTTTCTCTAAATGCTTTCTTTGGTTCAAAATTTCTAAATGTGTCATCATTGGCTATTAACAGTATCAAGATGTAAATCTAAGCGTTTTCTTCACTGATGAATCTGCTGAAAAAAAAAAAAGGGATTACTTGCCTTTTCTGCACAAACTACACACATTGTCTGGTCCTGGAGTTTCTAGTTCCAGTTTCCCTGACGTGGAGCAAGACATTCTCGATACTGATGAAGCAATCTGATTGCAAAATCCTTTTTCATTTTTATGCTTTCATTATGAATATTTTACAGTCTTCTCCCTCATTTCTAATTTGCCGTTAAAAAATGATATGCTTTAATTGAGTCTTTCTAAAACACTCGATTTATTTATTTATAAAATAAAAAAATTTTTGGTCGCACCACACAGCCTGCAGGGTTATTGAACCAACCACGCCACCTGCAGTGGAAGCTTGGCGTCTTAACCACTGGATTGCCAGGGAAGTCCCCTCAATTTTGTAGAAGTAACTTTTTTTTGTTTACACTCCCTGCCATTGGTCAATATTGTTTCTGTTTTTACTCTTAATTGGTTTGTTCATGGGTGAATTCATCAAATTGCATAATTATAATTCACAGGTATGACTGGCCTAAACAGGTTTGGGCCTGGATGCAGTTGACTCTTGTTAAACACACATCTCAATGGGTGATGCGTGAAGAGCAGAAGCAAGGGGACCTTCCAGAGAATCTACCTGTTGCCACAGGCACAAAGACAGTATTTTCACCAAGAGATCGAAAGGTGTTGGTTGCTGTAACAAGTTGGTTAAGAAAGGGGTTGGTTTGGAACTTCCCTAGTGGTCCAGGGGTTAAGACTTTGCACTTCTACTGCAGGGTTCAGGCCCTGGGAAGGGAACTAATATCCACATGACCTAGGGCATGGCCAAAAAAAAAAAAAAGAACCATTTCTACTAAACCATCTGTTATGACCACAGTTTCATAAAAGAAAGGACATGTGCGCGCCCCAAATCAGAACAGTAGGCGGTGCTTCCCACGAAGGACAATTGGTGACTTTGGGCCAACACGGATTTATAGTGTGTCTGTATATAATCTACGAATTGACTAATGCTTTGTCAAGGGCTGGTGCTCATGTATAGACTAAGAATTGTTAGCCACTGATTTTGTCCACATTGTTCTCTAGACATGGATTCTCTCCTTTAGGTCCAGTTAGTGTGGTCTGTGCATGTGCGCTAAGTCGCTTTAGTTGTGTCTGAATCTTTGCGACCCCGTGGACTGTAGTCCACAAGGTTCCTCTGTCCATGGGGTTCTCCAGGCAAGAACACTGCGGTGGGTTGCCACGCCCTTCTCCAGGGGATCTTCCTGACCCAGGGATCGAACCCGCGTCTCTTTCGGCTCCTGCACTGGCAGGCGGGCTCTTTACCACGAGCGCCACCTGGGAAGCCCAGCATCCCCCTAAAAGCTCCTAGTCACTTATTCATCTGAATGCTGAGGTTGTCACTCATGAGGGCCCTGTGACCTTACATCAGTAGGGAAAAGAGCCGCTTCAGTCCCTCAGATTCCCCTGCCCAGCATAAGCCCTTCCCTGGATAATCCACTGGGAGAACAAACTCACACAGCCCTATCCTGAGTGGGTGCAGTTCCAGCAGCAAAGGTGACCGGCTCACTGGTTTTACTGAAGAACCTCTAAGGACAGGTTCGGAGTTAGGGAGCGGGTGAGACTGTTCCTGGGGCTTCTCTGATGGTTCAGACTGTAAAGAATCTGCCTGCAATGTGGGAGATCTGGGTTTGATCCCTGGGTCTGGAAGATCCCCTGGAGAAGTCAATGGCTAACCACTCCAGTATTCTTGCCTTGAGAATCCTATGCACAGAGGAGACTGGCGGGCTACGATCTATGGGGTCACAAAGAGTCGGATACGACTGAAACGACTAACACTTTGCCTTTCAAGACTGTTCCTAAGGATCAGAAATAGAGAAGAGACATTCTGAACTGTTGTGTGATAGAAAAGCCGCTCTTAGCAGAAAGGAGGGATGTCTTGTCTTGTGTTCCAAAATAAAAACTCCACCATGGGGACTTTCTGAAATCTCCCACATCCTCCCCATCACCCTTTCCATCTTCAGTCACAAACCCAGATGCCCCCAGTCCCACTGTTTATTGCCTTATTATCATTATTTTTGGCCATGACACAGAGCATGTGGGATCTTATGTCCCCGGCCAGAGATCACACCTGTGCCCCCTGTGACAGGAGCTTGGACTCTTAACCACTGCACTGCCAGGGAAATCCTTACCTCCATCAATTGTTTCATTTTAAGTTTTATTGGGCAGAGGATAAGATGGTTGGATGGGATCACTGACTCAATGGACATGAATTTGAGCAAACTCCGGGAGATGGTGGACAGAGGAGCAAAGTTGGACACAACTTAGTGACTGAACAACAAGTTTTAATGACATATTGGTGCAGGCTATGTCTACATAAGATGTGTATTTGTTTTAAAGGGTAGGGAAGCAAACACTCCCTATTCACCATCCTAGTGAAGAAATGGAGTGTTACCACTGAAATCACCCAGCTCATCGTATTTTGCTTCTTCCAAGGAAGATTGTGCTTGCCTATGGTGCTGTAAGCTTCTATCACAGCCCCTGACCCACTCTTCTTGCCTTCATGTTAATTACCAAAGCCGTCGGAGGAGCTGGTCTTCATTATGCAACATTCTATACTAAATTAACAAATCTACGCACAACCCTTCCTATCTTAATATGACTTTTCTCCCTCAATAAAGCTGCAAGCCAACGCCTGACTGTGCCTTTATGCTCTTTAAGGATCTGGTGATGCTGGGAGGGCAGCCTCATCAAGTTTCCTTGCAGCATCCCCGTGCAGAATGCTACCCTCTGTCAGAGACAGTGAGGGTTTCTGTGACAAGGAAGCAGCAGGTTACATCCCCAGGTCTCATCCACGCTGCTCAGTGCCAGCCCCCTGGTCACTGGAAGGAGTTGCAAAGTTCAGACGATGTACTCATTTCAAAAGTTCACATTGCCTTTGCAAGATTAGCAATAAGCCACAAAAGCAGAAGGACTGAACGCCGGAGACCCTTGTCCTCCCACTGAAACACCCTGATGCCTGTTGCATGGCAAATGAAAAGTAGGACCAGTAGAGAGATAATCCACCCAAAAATAGCTGAGATGTGACAACAGAAGTGAAAACGGAGGCAGATGAAGGAGATTCTTCCCTGGAGCCATCATGGTGTCAGCAAATCTTGCTGTGCTTTCCTGTGGCTGGTTATTTAAATTAAAAAAAATTGTTGAAATACAGTCAACTTACAGTGTCATGTTAGTTTTAGGTGTGATTTAGTTTCATATATATATATATTTAATATTCTTTTTCAGATTCTTTATCATTATAGATTATCCTGACTCTTTGCAACTCCATGGACTGTAGCCTACCGGGCTCCTCTGTCCATGGAATTCTCCAGGCAAGAATAGTGGAGTGGGTTGCCATTTCCTTCTCTAGGGGATCTTCCTGACCCAGGGATCGAACCTGGGTCTCCTGCACTGCAGGTAGATTCTTCACAGTCTGGGCCACCAGGGAAGCCCTTATGGATTATTACAAGATTTTGAATATAGTTCCCTGTGCTGTACAGTAGGACTTGTTTATCTTTCGCAGTTGTGTTTTTATGGAGGCAAATCCCCAGGGGACAATGTTGCTCTTGGGCCCCGGTGAACAGAGACTCATTGCACCAGGCCTACTTTCAGTGGTGTCTGGGTAGCCCCAGGGTTGGGGTTCTGTCTTTTTCTTTCTTTTTGTGGCTACGCCACATGGCATGTGGGGTCTTAACTCCCCAACCAGAGACCACACCGGTGCCCCCTGCGGTGGAAGCACAGAGTCTCCCTTAACCACTGGACCACCGGGGAAGTCCCAGGGTTCTGCCTGTTTCTTACTTATTTGCTGGGTGGCCTTGTACAATCACAGAATGTCTCTCAGGGTCTGTTCATCCCTCTGCCAGACGGTGTTTAACCAAAGGGCCACAGGCCCTCTAGCCTGTGATCTCAGAGTGACCAAAGTGACCTTTTGGTTCCCAGTGTGTGACAGCTTGGGCCTTGCTGACGTCTGTCCAGCCAACCTCAGCTCTCTCTGAGAGGTCCCCCAGGAGCTGCTGCACAGGCCCCATGGAAGGCTCCTTCGAGGCTTTTTATTTCTTTAAAAAGCTGGCCCTGGGGAGGAATACAGCTCACTTCTTGGCCACTTTGCCCAGAGCGTAAGATCACCTTTCTCTGGCTCCTCACAGCTCATCTGAAGCCAGGCATGGGGTGAGGCCAAAAGAAAGGAGGGCACACCCAGAGAACAGCTCAGGACTACTGCAGAGACCTAGGCTCGGACCCTGCAGGGGGTCCTATTTGACAGCAGCAATGGTTACGGATTTTGTAAGTCTCAGCGCAAAATAACAATACGGGGCTCCTGTACAAAAACTGAGACTCTCAAAATGGGGAGAGTATTAAACCAACACTAAACCAGCAGAGTATTAAGCCCATCACAGGGCCCTTCCAGGTGTGGGGCTGGTGTGATGGCCCAGGCAGGTCGCTTGCCCATGAAGCTGGCCCTGTTTGGCTCACTTTTCATCTGCTTTTGTGAATCCATGGGCTGCTCACAGCTTACCCCTCCGCCCTTCCCCCCTGAAAAATCCAGGCTTCTTCACCCCACTTGACTCTGACCCCAAAATGAGAAGGAAGAGCTTCCCTCCATTCCAGCCTGAACGTCACCTCCTGTATCCTCATCCCCTATCCCCCACCCCCGCACCCCCCTGTAAGCCTCCTTCCTGGGAGATTGGAGGCTGGGTCATCCTCCTCCATAGGAAAAGCTACTCCCACCCCCAGGGTGAGGTCTGACTCCATAGCCCCAATAAACCAGTCTCTTTAGAGGGTGACGTCAGTTCATTTCCGGAGTCTGGTCATTAAGAAACTGAGTTGGACTATTTAGTCTTTAGCAACAGCACGAGTGAGACACAGCTAGCCCGGTTTAGGTGGGAGAGTACAAGTTCAGTCCGTTTCTTTTTCAGTCCCTTCTCGCTAAAACACTGAAAAGGTCCTGTGATCAAACTGGGATTACCATAGGGGCATCTGTCGTTGCCTGGTGAGCCCGCAGCTAACATCACCCCCATTCTCCTGGGAAACTGTTCTCTTCCACCCTCCATCCCTAGGGCATGGGTGGGACTGACTCCACCTTCACGGGTGACATCGACCTGTCCCCGCCCAATGAGCATTAGCTCTAGGACTTTTTATGTGTTTATTTTTGCCTGCACTGTGTCTGCATTGTTTTCGCACGGGCTTTCTCTGGATGCAGCCAGCAGGGGCTGCACTCCATTGTGGTGCCCGGGCTCCTCACTGTGGTGGCTTCTCTTGTTGCTGAGCACAGGCTCTAGGCTCGCGCGCGGGCTCATAAGTTGCTCGTGGGCTTCAGTAGTTGTGGCTCATGGACTCTGGAGTGAGCGCTCCGTATTTTGGCTCCAGGCTTAGTTGCTCGGCAGCATGTGAACTCCTCCTGGACCAGGGGTTGGACCCATGTGCCCCACGTTGGCAGGTGGATTCCTAACCACTGATCCACCAGGGAAGCCCAGGGCCTTGGCACTTTTGAGTTTGGATGTTTTTTTGACACAGATCTTTAGAGATGCTGAGGGAGGGGTACCAGCTTTGCTTCTCCGGATCTGACTCTGCCACGCTTGGGCCATACATCTTTGCTCCAGGCACGTCTCAGAAGAAACCCCCACCTTTCTTGGATATTGGACTTGAAGAGATTCCTGTCTTGGGTGCCTGGAGCCATTCTGAGCTCCACAGGTGGGCTCGTTCCCAGAACTGTGGATAATGCAGCCTTTTGGATCAGTCACTGAATTGGGACCCCGAACTTGGCAGCTTGAGATTGCCACAAGCATTTGACCTGGTCCTCTGATTTTCCCATCATGTGGGGCGAGAGGTCCCCAACTTCAGGACGTCTTCATGGGCACCAATATCCGTGTGTCCATGTTGGGCGGAAGTGAGATATGGCCTGAGTCTTCTGAGCCAGGCTGCTGAGCCAGCCAGCCTGCCTGACTCAGCTCCTTGGGGTGGGGAATGGGCCTTGTTCTGGGCTCTCGGGCACAAACCGCGCCCAGCAGGTGCTCACTGAATCAATTCTCAAGATTCTCAATCAAGCATATCCAGTTTCAAGGGGGGCAAGTGGAATGGGACAGTGGTGGGGTATAAGAAAATGAGCCCAATCCCCTTTTGTCTCTTTCTTGGTCTTGCCCTTAAAACCCAGATCCCTAAGTCCCTGCCATGAGCCCTGAGCAGGACGGAGGCAGAGCTGTGGGTCCACACCTGTGAGTATCATCGGGATGATGAAGACTCCTGAAGAAGAAGCATCCCGCACCCCTGCCCTGGCCAGCTTCCTCTCTCCCCACAACCAGCTCAAGTCCAGGGCAGGCTCCAGCTCATAGGCACATGGTCCCTAAAGGGGTGCAGGAAACTGGGTATCTGGGGAGAATAGAGTGCCTGCCTGACCTAGGTCACAGTTAAATGCAGCCAGGGGAGGGGGAGATCAGAGAGGAGAGGACCCGTGGGTAGAAAGGGCCAAGGGAGCCGTAGATTGAGGCCATCCTTTCAGCCAGCAAACCGCATCATCCTGACATCGTTCAGCATCTGAGTTCTCCAGGTCTCCCTCTCTTTTATCATCCCTGAATTTCATGCTTGGCAAACCATCCGCTGATTATAATATGGCTTGACATCCAGGACAATACATCAGTTTTGTGAGTTTGATTAACACAGGGCTGCCTGGAAAGATGGATCCATTGGGTTGTTTTGTTTGTTTGTTTGTGTGTGTGCATGTTTTGCCTTTTATTTTTAATGCTTTTTTTTTTTTTTTTTTGAGATGGATCCACTCTTGACTGAGTGAGCAAAACTGGGTCTCTGATCCTACAGAGCTGGGGCCATACATGGGACCCTGTCAACACCCGAAAATGATGCAATCTGTGATCCCCTTGGTGAAGTCCTTTGCCCTCTGCTGAATCCATTCATTTGCATTTCCAGCTTGCTGGGGTCTGAATCTAGGCTTTGCCTCTAATTAACTGTGTGACCTTAGGCAAGTTCCTTAATGTCTCTGTGCTTCAGTCTACTCATCCCTAAAATGAGATTAAAATAGGTTTGTTGCAGGGTTGAAGGCTGTTAAGAGTTTAGCACAGTGTCTGGTTCATCTGTGCTTTGTAAGGATCGGCTCTTGCTATTAGAATTTCCATAATGCCTACCTGCTGTGACCTTGAGCAAGTAACTATTTTTTTTCATCTGGCTTCTATTTCTTTATTTATCATATGGAACTAATAATACAATCTATTGGAAAAAGCATGGGGCAAAAGTAAAGTGTCATAGAATGTATTATAAGTTTTTTTAAAAACTATAATGCTCCATAAATGAACCAGGGGTTTATTTTTCTCATTTATCATGAACAATTATTAGTCTCACGGGGTCCCTCTGGACTATGCTGTCAGCGACAGACTGGTACTTGCCCTGTGTGCTTGCCGTCTACCTCTACAAAGATTAAATCAAGAACTGCTGCAGCTGCTGACCTTTAACACCCCCTGAAGGAGTTCAGGGTGGAGAGCAGGAATGAGGCACTCTGTGCTCGGCGAAAACTGGCCGAACAGGTCTTCAGATATTATCAGGAGCTGATTTTATGAGCCCAATTCTTGTTGTGTCCTCCTATCTAGAAAAGCACTAAAATCCTTCATCGTGATGACTGTTCCTCGTGACTAGTGAAGGCCTCAGGAGACTAGTAGAAACCTTCTGGAGAAATATGTACTTGATTGCATGTGTTCCCCCTTTGCTGACAAAGGTCCGTCTAGTCAAAGCTATGGTTTTTCCAGTAGTCATGTATGGATGTGAGAGTTGGACTAAAAGAAGGCTGAGTGCCGAAGAATTGATGCCTTCGAACTGTGGTGTCAGAGAAGACAGCAAGGAGATCAAACCAGTCAATCCTAAAGGAAGTCAATCCTGAATATTCTTTGGAAGGACAGATGCTAAAGCCGAAGCAGCTTTGGTCACCTGATTCACTGGAAAAGACCCTGATGTTGGGAAAGATTGAGGGCAAGAGGAGAAGGGGGCGATAGAGGATGAGATGGTTGGGAGGCATCACAGACTTAAGGGGCACTCCAGGAGCAAACTCCAGGAGCTAGTGAAGGACTGGGAAGCCTGGTGTGCTGCAGTCCACGGGCTTGCAAAGAGTCAGACACGACTGAGTGACTGAACAGTTGCTTCACCAAAAATCACATATACACTGACCTTTCCTCCCCTGCCTCTTTGGAGCAGTTTCTCAGAGCTATCTGAGCTGCTGTCTCCTGGGCTGGAGTCCTCATTTTGCCCCCAATAAACTTAACTCGCAACATTCATGTTATGCTATTTTTTAAGTTGACAGTGCAGATGATTTTAATACTTAGTTCCTAGCCTAGTGAAACCTTAGAAAGGGACCAGAGAAGAGGGAAGAACATGGGTAAAGAGGAGTTTGGCACCGCTCTCCACAGAGGAAGGGGGTACCTCAGGGGCTGGAGGAGGCTCTGAGTCTGTACCAGCAGCTTCACTCCCTCCCAGAGGTTAAGAGGCTTCTCTGTGTGAGGCTGGGAGAGGCTGGAAGAAGTTGGTCCCGGTCCTGACTGTCCCCTGAGGGTATTGCTCTGATACTTGGCAGAGCTGCCTTTTAAAAAGCAGAGTCGCTGTTAGTGATGTGGTTGCAAATTCAAATGGCAGAGGGCGGAAGAGGGGAAAGGTTTGCTTTGCCTTTGAAAGACAGTAAGAGATAAGAAGAAACAAAAAATAAGAACACCTCGTCACTGGTCCTGCCTGTACCTTGTGAATGTGTGTGTGTGGGTGGGTGTTTCTGCTGTTGGTAACTGGGGGTAGGTAGATGGCTAGAAAGCAAAAGGAAACATGAACGTAAGCAGAACTTGGTTCAAGGCACATAAAAACATATCTATGGGGCTTACATAAGCACCAGTTATTAAAAAGATACCTTTATGTTAATGGCTAAAAATTGCCTGCTAAAAGCAGAAATGCAAATAAGAAGGGAGGGAGTAGACTTTGGCATCAAGGTCAGGGAAATAAGGATCATTTGCTTGGGGAATTGTGAGCTCTGCTTGTTTCAACAGTTACATTATTTCCATGGCATCACTTAGGGGCTTCCTAGGTGGCTCATTGGTAAAGAATCCACCTGCAATGCAGGAGATGCAGGGGACACAGGTTTGATTCCAGGGTCAGGAAGATCCCCTGGAGGAGGGCATGGCAACCCACTCCAGTATTCTTGCCTGGAGAATCCCATGAACAGAGGAGTCTGGCGGGCTACAGTCCAGGGGGTCACAAAGAGTCAGATACAACTGAAGGGACTGAGCAAGCAGCGCTTAGCACCTCGCTAACTTCATGAGCAGCACAAGGTCTGGAAGGCCTTGACGGGTGCGGTCAGGGGTTAAGATGTCTAGATTTGTTGTTTGCTGCTTCTTGGAGCTCTCTTATCTGTTTCCCAGAAAGCTTCCTTTCTGGGCAGATGGGAGGGTGGTCCAGGGCTGTTCCAATTGGGGAGGTGCATTACCTGAGATCTCTGCTAGGTAACAAAGAAGCTGTGATCTCCCTCCTTGCTTGCAATCTCCAGGGATTGTTCCTCTTGTCTGGGAGGAGGATGGAAACAAGGAGCATGCTGGGATACGCTTGGAGCCACTTCACGTGTCTAGCTGCACAATCCCCTACCCTGCTGCTCACCTCTGGCTGTTTACTTCCAGCAAAGCTGGATTTCCTGCCCTGAAGATGAAGGGAGATGGCCCAGTCCTTTCCCAGAACAGCTCACGAGAGGATCACTAGTGAGTTTCAGATGTTTCCTCACAAACAGTCCCAGGAATTCTAAATTAGAGGGGAGAAGTGTTTGGAGTGGGAAGCCTGAGACTTTAGAAAATGACTTGGAGAGGTTGGGCAGAGTCATGATCATTTCCTGCTAAGGTTATCCAGGAGAACCAGCCAGCATCTCTCCCCAAGCGCTGGCTGAGTTGGGATCTGGGCGGGACTGACAGATTAGCCCAAGGAGTCCCAGATGGTCAGAGATTGTTAATGATGTAACATACACATCATTTGTTTATTGGAAGGTCTCCAGAGTGAGCAAGAGAGCAAAACAAGCAAATGGAAATATTCTACAAGGAGTGGAACAGCTAATCTTTCTAGGCTTTCTTGTTTGTTTCCGAGCTGAGACTGGAAATCAGGCAAAAGTTGGACCCAGTCATTCTCACGCTTTCATTTTTTCATATATTTTTTTCTTTTGCTTTTTCCTTTTCCATCTCTTCCTCCCTTCTCTTTCTCCTCCTTCTCCTTTCCCCTCTCTTTTTTTAAAACCACTTTATTGAGATGATGAACTTTGAAAGTGAAATTTCTTACCTACAGGGCATGGATTTTTCTCTGAAATCAGATGCTTTGACCACTAATTTGTGTTTCATTAACTTTGTTTGATGGAAAAAAAAATGTCCCTGAGGGATAAGGAATGGTTAGAGGGAGACAGATTAGCTGGTATGGTCTTTTGCTGATTGATTTGTCTTTCTCTGATAAAATTTTCTGATAGGGAAGAAAAATACCACAGAACCCAGACTGTTCTCTAGGATGAATCGGTGGTGGCCTTGTGGGAGGGAGGCTGGCTGGTGTATAGATTTCTGCCTTTCTTAGATATTAATACTCAAGCAGGGGCTATGAGCGAGAAGCCTCAAATTGAATGAGAAGTGACCATTTCTTTCTGAGTTACCCCCTGTTATCTTCCCAGACCTTTATTAGGGCACCTCTGAGACTCTACTGAGTATTACAGCAATTTGTGTGCGTATTTCACAGGCCAGGGGCTACTGAAGGTGGGAACTAGTTTTGGTGTGTGTGCCTATGTGTGTGCATCCTTTATAACGCTCATCATAGTTTCTCACCCTTTGGAAACAATCCATAAATGTTTGCTGAATGACTAGATGAGGCACATGTGCTATTGAGGGAGATAACCGTACAAGAGGGATGTGAAAGATCAGCCCAAGAGAGGAGGGAGAGGAGGAGAGGTGACCTGTTTCCGTGTCTCACTCACGTAGAAGAGGTGTCGGGGGCAGAGTTGGAAGGAATGGGAATTCTGTAGGACAGGGACCTTTTGATTTTATTTCCCTAGTAATTCCATTTTTCCCCAGTGAGGACCCGCCCTGGATGAATGGATGGATGCCCCCCTCCCCGTCCCTGGTCACTGGTTTTGTTAAGGTGCTATGGAGGAGATTGACTTCGGCATATTAAATATTTGCTCCTCTTGAAACAAAACTGGCTTGTGGGTGTTCATTGCAGTGCTGGGGATGGTGAGTTAGGAAGCGAGCTCTTGAACTGAAGTCTCTTGGTCCTGATTCACCAGCATCTGGGGCAAAAGCTGACCCCACTCTTTCCCCAGAATTCACAGTCAGGCCTGGCACAGCAAGAACCCAGCATGGAGTTTCTGAGCCCCTAACGCACATTGCTGCCTTTCGCGGCTCCTGAGATTGTGCTGGTAAGCAAGAGAGGGCTGAGAGTTCTCTGATGGAAAGAGCAGCAGGGTTGTTTACATGTTTTAAATTATTTAGCTGCATCAAATATTCAGATTTGTGAGAACAACAGCAACTCTATTTAAAACCTCCAAGCATATGATGGATGAACTCTGCTTCTGGCCAAGTTCCCAGCTTCCAGCCCAGACTCAAGGAATATTCTGAGAGTTTCTCAGGCTCATTTGGTTCAGCCTTCACCTCTTGGGATGAGTTAAGTGCAGGAGCCATCCAAGGCTGATGATCCTTGGCGAATGTGTTTCAGATAAGTGAATTTTAATGAGAGGTCTCACTGCATCCGTTAGGGAAATTAAAATGGAGGACTTCAGAAGCAGGGGAGCAGGCCCCTGACCCACCTGGACACTACCTAGATTCCCAGCCTGCCTGCGGGCACAGCAAGTCAGGTGACACTTTAGACAAGAAAGGGAGTGAGTCTCGGAATCTCTTAAGTCCCTGAGGACCTGGCCAAGAACTCCCTCCTTCTCCGCCCATCTAAGAAGTCTTATGACTCACCAGGTGAAACAAACAGCATTGTAAAAGTTAAAGTTAAACCAGAGATGCATTTTTGCACGCAAACTGATGATGAGATCAGTCTGGGATCTGGGATTGTAAATGAGAGCCCTCCAAACTGCATTTGATGTCTTACCCGTGGGCCGGACGGACCTCCTGGGTTCTGTGCTGAGTCACTTCAGTGGTGTCCAGCTCTTCGCGACCCCGTGGACTGTAGTCCACCAGGCTCCTCTGTCCACGGGATTCTCCAGGCAGGAATACTGGAGTGGGTTGCCATGTCCTCCTCCAGGGGGTCTTCCCGACCCAGGGATGGAACCCGCATCTCTTATGTCTCCCTCATTGACAGGCAGGTTCTTCCACTAGCACCAATTGGGAAGACCCTTTCCCAATTGGGATTCCAGGTTTGCTGTTAGTGAGGAACTTCCCACTGCTGTTTAAGTCTGGTTGAAGGTTGTGGGCCTGATTTGGTGATGTAGAGACTGTTACCCTTGTCTGTTGTTTCTATTTCTTTTCTTTTAATGACAGCATAGTGAAATTAAGTCAAATAACCCTCTATTAAATATTGGAATTGTTTATGTGTGTGTACAAGCAGCTTCTTTTGTTAACAAATCCTTTGAACCTAAAACGAAAGTAAAACTTTTGGTGAAACAGCTTCCCATATCTCACCTCCCAGAGAAAAGAGATGTTTGCCTTACGAAATCAGGGTTGCGATATTCACATAGAAGTCAGGAGTTTTGTGTAGGTGGGTGTGTGAGCTCAGTCCCTTGGGATTGTGTCTGTGAAATGTGTGTGTGTGTTTCTGTGTATGAAGCTGCTGCTCTTCTCACTAAGCTTCATCGTGTTAGGTGAGACCCAACGTGACATCTACCGAAGTTGTTCTGGAGCTCAAGATGGGTCTCCTAGTAACAACCATTTATTGAATGTTTCTTATACACCTGATAAATAATAAAGATATTACATTATGTTACTAACATTTCACTCAAAAAAAAAAAAAAAAGAAAGAAAAAAGAAAAACCCTAGCAAGCCAGGTATTATTATCATCCCTGTTTTATAGATAAGAAAAATAAGGCTCACAGACGTCTTTCAGAATCAAATCAAGGTCTGGTCTGATTCCAAGTCTGGGGTGTCTTTCCACCATACAGTAGTATCTCTTCTCTGGCAGCTTTCTAGGACTATCCTACATAAAATTTAGTAGCTCTGTCAAAACATTAAATAATGTTTCACCCTCTGTAAAGGTGACCTCTAGGGAGGAGGACACGGGTAGTGTGTGGAAAAAATGTTGGGGGTGGTTTCTGGGGAGCTGGAAAGGTTCTTCTTCTTTTTAATTTGTTTTTTGGCTGCATCACGTGACATGTGGAATCTTAGTTCCCTGACCAGGGATTGAAGGCGTGCCCCTGCAATGGAAGTGCAGACTGCTTTTTCTCCAAATTTATTTATTTATTTTTGGCTGTGCTTGGTCTTTGCTGCTGTGTGGGCTTTCTCTTGTTGCAGCGAGTGGGGGCTGCTCTCCAGTTGTGGTGTTCGGGCTTCTCACTGCGGTGGCTTCTCCTGCTGCAGATCACAGGCTCTCGGGGGCATTGGCTAAAATCGCTGGGGCATGTGGACTCCGTAGTTGTGGCTGGAGGGCTCGAGAGCACAGGCTTAGTTACTCCAAGGCGTGTGGGATTTTCCTGGATCAGGGACCGAACCCTTGTCTCCTGCCCTGGCAGGCTGAGTCCCTACTCCTGAGCCACCATGGAGACCAGGAAGTGCAGATTCTTAACCACCGGGTCTCCAAGGAAGTCCTAGGAATGTTCTATCTTCATCCTGGTAGTGGTTGCACAGAAGTGCTCACTTTGTGCTAACCCATCAGGGTATAGACATATGATTTGAGCTTTTCTTGTATGTGTTATTCTTCAATATAATGTTTATTTAAAAAAATCCTCTCCAGCAATTAATTGTTGGAAGGGAGCCCTCCCTCCTATGGTCAATTTGTTAGAGTGACCCAACAGGAGTTCCTCGGACTCTGTTACATAGTAAAGTTTAAAATAATATAAATATGTTGGTACCTTGTCCCTTTACAGAAAGGTCACTAAGTGGATCACAATGAAAAGTCATGTACAATAATAAAATAATACTAGGAGGAGGTGACCAGTATTATAGGAAAAGGAAAATTGCTACCCACATATGTTACCCTGTTTGGTATCACAGAAGGTTTAAGGCCAGCTTCTACCCTCAAGATGCTCACAACCAAGTTGAAGATATTGAGCGTTTACTAGTGGTAAGTAGACACCTGTCTTCAAATGTATTGGAACTTGTAGGAATAGGCTCCCTTCCAATTTGGTAATCAATAAACCCAAAGGAAGTGAACGTTCTCATGGGCTATAGCCTAGATTTCCTGTGTGGGTAACTGAGGTGGGAAAGACCATACGTGATCAGTAATTTTGAAACTTGGATCACCAAGTCTTAAAGCTTTTTAAATGGATATTTATATATTTATAGGATGGTTTAAACTTGGAGAGACCCATGTATCTAGTCACCAGGATGCTTTTGTAATTGATTTGTAATTATGTTCCCTTTTGTTTGCATGCATTTTTGACTGAGGCTAGATTTACCACCTCTAAGAACACAGACCTTATTCGAGTTTATTTCTAACAGTGGTGGTGTTTAAACTTCCTGACTTAGGAAGTTAAGCATTTTTCTTCTTCTCTATAGCCTAGAGGTTCAGGGACCTAAAGGGAGAAGTCATTGGACTCATCAAATCTATAGACCCTCTTCTCTTAGTAGTTGGCTTTCTACAAATGTGTCAGAAATAGCCAGTGTGGCACCTGGCAGTTTCTGAAAGTTTAATGTGCATATTTATTTTCTAGAGATGATGTTAAAATACATATTCAGATTCAGCAGGTCTGGGGTGGAGCCTGAGATGTCACATTTCTAACAAGCTCTGAGGTAAGGTCAGTGCTGTAGGTCCGTGGACTACACTTACAGAGAGAAAAGAATACTAGACTTTGAATCATAATTCCTGGCTTTTAGCACTCTGCCATCCACTACCTTGTTTTCTTGGACAAGTCACTGTACTGCTCCAGGTTTGAGTTTCCTCAGATGTCAACTGTAGGCATGCATGCATGCTAGTAGGCTTCAGTCATGTTTAACTCTGTGTGACCCTGAGGACTGCAGCCCACCAGGCTCCTGTCCATGGGATTCTCCGGGTAAGAATACTGGTGTGGGTTGCCATGCCCTCCTCCAGGGGAGCTTCCTGGCCCAGGGATCAAACCTGCATCTCTTATGTCTCCTGCATTGGCAGGTAGGTTCTTTACCACCAGCACCACCTGGGAAGGCCAACAACTGTATAGTAGGGGACAAAAGAGGATGAGATTACTTCAAAGCTTACATTCATGGAATTTTCAGAGTGATACCTTGATTTAAAAAAATCTCCATGTATAGGACTATGTACTGCCTTTCAGGGACTAATAGATAAACCGGTGTTAACAAAGCAGGAAATAAAAGGGCTGAACGAAGAAGGCAGAGAAAGAGATGAGAAGCAGTAGTGACTTCTTATGGCAAAATATACGTTCAGCTTATTTACAGTGATTTTTTAAAAAAAATATTTGTTTGGCTGCGTCAGGTCTTAGTTGTGGATGCAGGAAACTTTAGTTACAGCTTGTGGGATCTAGTTCCCTGACCAGGGATCAAACCCAGGCCCCCTGCATTGGAAGTGTGAAGTATTAGCCACTGGACCACCAGGGAAGTCCTGACTGATGGGTTTGGATTGGAAAGTGTTGCCTAGAGAGAGGCTGCTACTTTTCTCCAACAATCACTTCAAGAGGATGTTATTGATAATTTACATTATAATTTAGTTATGTTACTGATAACTTAGTTATATAAAAATCTTGAATGAGAGAAGCAAGGGGGTGAGTATGAGCTATGAAATAAGCACTTTCAGGAGGCTATGGGCAAGTCCTGGCTGGAGGGCAGGTTTCCGGTGGTGCAAAGGAGTCTGGTTTGAAAACAACAGTTTATTTTTGCTGCAGACCACTTTGATGTTTAATTTCAGCAGAGCTGGCCAGGAGTTCGGGTATTTGGCCTCAACTACCAGACTTAATGGGACTGGAGCTTGGGAGGCAAGGGTGGGAGAACAAATGTATCCTTCCACAAGGGTTATGGAAGGCAAAGATTCTTGAGGGTCACGGGGTTGAGAGTCAGGAGAGAGGATGTGAGAAAGGGACACAAGTGATTTAAATGAATGAACCAAGCCCCCGACGATATGAACCTCTGGCGGCGGCCCCTCCCCCGTGTACACGCATCTGTTTAAAGTAACAAACAGCATCAAGCATAAAGGATTCCCCAGGCTCACAGGTACGGTCTAGTTTCTCTTTGAGTTCCAAAGCCAAGTGAAGGGAAGGGAGAGAACTGGTGACGGCGCCCTCGCCCGGGGGGAGGTGGGGGGGGCGAAGAGATCCTTACCTTATGCAGGACGTGCTCATGGAAGTCAGGGCCGGCTCCCCCTTGGTAGGAGTCGAGTCTCTGCAGGTCCATGCCCGGCTTGGAGCCCGCTGTTCCCCGCTCTCCCTGCGCTCTGCGTCAGCTCCGTCCGGTCTCCTCGGGGTGCAGCAGGCTCGGGTCTAAGCCCCGCGGGCCGGCCGCATCCGGTTCAGCACTGGACAGCTCCCGCAGCCGCTGCGGCGCGGTACCCTGGGAGCAGGCGGCCTCTCCCTTCCGCGACCGCAGCGTTTCAGCACCAGGAACAGCGATACCGTCCCTGCGCGCCCAGGGCCAGAGTTCCGAGATCCCGTCCCCTGTCTCGTGACTCCAGGCTTTTGGGAGGGATGCAAGATTTCAGTCTAGCCGGCGGCCCGTGCGAATGTCATTCAGCTACCGTATCCCGGGGCCTCAGCGTCCCGGCTGCGTTCTCAGGGCATTGTGGTCCCGGGAGCTCACCGCTCCTGATTCTTAGTGACCGAGCATCCCCGTCACACCGCGCAGCTCAGCTCTCCTCCTGCGGTTGCCGAGGTGAAGCCCAGCGGCGCTGGAGCCGCTTATTTTTGATCTCTAGACAGTTCCCTACAGGATGTATGAGGTCGACAGATGAGGGCCCAGAGGGGTCCCTGAAGTTTCTGAAATAATTTGCACAATTCTGCTTACCTGCATTTCCCTACAGAGAGGGTCCAGAGCTTAAATTACACTCTCTAGAATGCATATGTCCTCCTCCCCCAAACTTAAGAACACTTGGCTTGGGAAAGGCAGAAGGGTTATTTGGTTCAGGCTCCAGAGTTCAAATCATAACTCCGAAAATGACGGGCTTCCCTGGTGGCTCAGCTGGTAAAGAATCTGTCTGCAATGCGGAAGACCTGGGTTCGATCCCTGGGTTGGGAAGATCCCCTGGAGAAGGGAAAGGCTCCCCATTCCAGTATTCATTCAGACCTGGAAAATTCCATGGACTATAAGAGTCAGACACGGCTGACTGACTTAAGAAAAACTGGCTTGGGAAAGGCAGAAGGGTTGTTGTTACGGGCTCCAGGGTTCAAATCATAACTCTGAAAATGATAAGTTGTAAAACCTCAGCAAGTGACTTAACTTCCCCTAAGCATCCACGAAGTGGAAATAATAATAGTTCCTACGTCATGGTGTTGTTCTGAGGTTTTAATGAGTTTATTCACATAAACAGCCTAGAATGGTGCCTGACATGTATTAGGAACTCAAAAAATGCTAGCTATTGTGCTTTATGGACAAGGGGGTGAGAACTCTGTCTACCTCTCTCCTGTTGCTGGGACCAGCAATTTGCAGAGTTTTGTTACCACCTGAAAAAGTGAACACGAAGTTGACCCCTATGGGAACTGGGAGCTGAGATGTGGTCTCAGAGGTTGTCCTCATATGATGACTTTGGCATTCAGCAAGCAACTACTTCATTAGACACAAATTCTATCACCACCAGCTTCTAGAGTCAATATAATATGGAAGGAAAGGGCCAGGCCTAAGATTAAAAGGGTGAATTTTACTTCTAGGTTTCAATTCCTTTTTTGGCTAGGTGGCTTTAACCAAACCACGCACGTCTTCTGGGATTGCTTATGTTTTCTCATCTGTAAAATAGGTAGAACAATTTGTGCCTACCTCATTGGATTTTTGTGAGGAGTTAATGAAGCAATTATGTGAAAACATTTCTTTCTTTTTAAACTGTAAAACCAAACAAAGAAACAGAAGTTTGATTTCCAACCTATTTTTCTGGGCTTCATGCCTTCTGAACCTTTTTGTAACATTTTAAATCAGCATAATAATTTTTGAAAACACTTTATTCTCACAGAAATTATATTTTGGATTGGTATGTTTTTGGTATTTGGAGCTGCTCAAGTGTCACTGGCAAGTACCTTTGTTACCTGAAAACTGGGTTTACCTCCTGGAGGAGTGTCTAACCAAAGACACAACCAAACCAAAGGGTGGGAGACAGAAGGATTAATTACTTGCTGTAAGTAAGGAGAACACCAGGGGTCTTTCCCAAAGCAGTGTCTCCCCAAACAGCAAAATTGGGAAAGTTTTGAGCGAAGGGTGCATGGGCTTCCCAGATGGCTCAGTGGTAAAGAATCTGCTTGCTGATGCAGGAGACATAGGAGATGCGAGTTGGATTCCTGGGTTGGGCTCTATCTCTGGGTTGGGAAACTCCCCTGGAAGAGGAAATGGCAACCCACTCCAGTATTCTTGTCTGGGAAATCCCCTGGACAGAGGAGCCTGGCAGGCTACAATCCACGGGGTCATAAAAGAGTCAGACATGACTTAGCAACGGAGCACAGTGCAGCACGGGTGCATGTATATTCACGAAGGGGCTTGAGGAGAGGAGATGCAGCATAGGATCGGGGCACAGACAGGGTCCAGGCTCTAGCTGACTGAAGGCATGATGGTCAGCAAAGACCAGCATCATTATTCCTTAGGTTAGTCTGGTGGTTGATTGCTTTAGGGGGTTCGGATCTTGCAAAACAGCTCAAGAATGTGCTTTAGGCTAACCTTACCTTCAAAACAGAACTGGGGGGTCTTCGTAACTGATAGTGTCTCTGATACTGTTAAGTTATCTCCCTGGACTGGTAATAGATAATGTTTCTTACATTCTTTTTTCCCCTTGAAGTCACTAACTACTAATGAGACCCGTTCTGCAAGGGTACTGATTGTGGCCAGGCTTAGATAACAAAATGGCTTAGACTTAGAATGCCTTCTTTTTCATTTTTTAAAAAATGAATTTATTTTAATTAGAGGCTAATTACTTTGCAATATTGTGGTGGTTTTTGCCATACACTGACATGAATCAGTCATGTGTGTACATGTGTCCCCCATCCCAAACCCCCTTCCCATCTCCCTCCTTATCCCATCCCTCTGGGTTGTCCCAGTGAACTGGCTTTGAGTGCCCTGTTTCATTCATCAAACATGGACTGGTGATCTGTTTCACATATGGTAATATACATGTTTCAATGATATTCTCTCAAATCATCCCACCCTTGCCTTCTTCCACAGAATCCAAAAGTCTGTTCTTTATATCTGTGTCTCTTTTGCTGTCTCACATATAGAGTTGTCGTTACCATCTTTCTAAATTCCGTATATATGCATTAACATACTGTATTGGTGTTTTCCTGTCTGGCTTACTTCACTCTGTATAATAGGCTCCAGTTTCATCCACCTCATTAGAACTGATTCAAATGCATTCTTTTTCATAGCTGAGTAATATTCCATTGTGTATATGCACCACAGTTTTCTTATCCATTTGTCTGCCGATGGACATCTAGGTTGCTTCCACATCCCAGCTATTGTAAACAGTGCTGCGATGAACATTGGGGTACACGCGTCTCTTTCAAAATGACTTCTTATTACATCAAGAAAGCTGCGTTTGGCTCTCTTCCTCTGGGGACCCCCACCAATCCTATCTGCTTACATACCTGCAGACCTATCTCAGAAGAGTGATTCATTTTATGGGGTTCTCTGATCTAAATTTTTTAGAGGTGACATTTTCTTACACTGCAATGAAATAAAACTCATTTTATGACGAGGTAAGAAAAAAAAATGACATATTTGTCTGCTTGTCTGATCTCCTCCCTTGCCTTTAGTGTGTGTCATGCATTTGCAATGACCTCCTTAGAAGATAGCATTCCTTCTAATTTTATAAGGGGTCATCATGACCCACAGCTGGCTTTGTACGTGCAAATCTGGATTGTATGAACCATCAAATACATCATCTGATGCACAACCCTTTGTCTCAAAAACATATGTAGCAGTTCTCAGAGCTTTCTGAAAGACTGACTCCTGGGTTTAAATCCTTAGATTGTCTTTTTTTTTTTTAAATACATATTTCATTTATTTTATTTGGCTGCATTGAGTCTTAGTTACAGCCTGTGGGATCTAGTTCCCTGACCAGGGATTGAACCCAGGCCCCTTCCATTGGGAGCACAGAGTCTTAGCCTACTGGACCACCCGGGAAATCCCCTTAGATTGTCTTGAATAAAAGTATCTCACACAGGGGCTCTGTAATAATCAGAAGGGTGGGATGGGGAGGGAGATGGGAGGGAGGTTCGGGAGGGAGGGGGCATGGATGTACCTATGGCTGATTCTTGTTGATGTTAGAAAACAACAAAATTCTGAAAAGCAATTATCCTTCAATAAATAAATAAATACAAAAATCTGTTTCTTTCTTAGATCAACTGTTAAGATTTTTGTTGACAGCTCTCTCCATGTGCTGAGGAGGTATTTATTTGCACAGGGACTCTGAGGCCAGAGGGGCAACTATGTTACAAATCCAGCTGACTGCTTATTCCCCTTTCTGGGGTTTGCCTCTTGGTCCAGCTCCCCTCTGCTGGGAAATGGTGTTAGAATTCTACTAGGGCATGTGGTTCTGAGTTTCTTCTTTCAGTCCTTGGTTTCAGGATCTGTTGAATTGTCTATGCTCAGTTCCCTTTCTTTATCTCTGCACAACTTCAGTGATCAGCAGTGTTGGGTTATGTGAGTTCAGTGGTTAGCTTCCCCTCTGCTTTCATGGTTTACAATCCACGTTTTTATATTAAAGGCAGGCTATGTCCACTCTGAGTAATTTGTCTCTATCAGCACCTCCCTGTTACATGGGATTCTTAAGAGCACTCATTTACATTTTATCTACTTTATTAAAAATTTTTTTTGTTTTGGCTGTGCTTCATGGCTTGTGGGATCTTAGTTCCCTGACCAGAGATCGAACCTGGGTTCACGGCAGTGAAAGCAAGACTACTAACCACTGGACAATCGGGGAACTCCCTCATTTACATTTTATTTTATTTATTTATTTTTTTCCTCATTTACATTTTAATAGGAAACTTTCAGTCCTTTGTCTGGGGATAGCAATCACTTTTGGTGAGTTCCCTTTTTATATCTATCATGGCTGAACTAAGTTTAAGAATTTTTATTTTTTTCATTTCATCTGGAAAATTGTAAACAAACCAATAAATGCCTGTTAAGTCAAAATACAGAATGATATATTCAATTAAAAAAATAAAAAGGAAAATATAATGGTATGAAAGGGCTCTTCTCTCAACTTCCAATCTCTCTTCTCTCAGGCAAGCCTTATTTTTAGCTCTTTCTCATTTTTAGTTCCTTTGATGCCAGTTTTATGTTTATCAACCACGAACACTTTATGTTGGCTTGCACCCCGATATTTCCTCTGCTCATCCTTCTTGATATAGTTATGTCACTGTCTTCCGTTCTTTCGCTACCATTTCATACAACAGACTGAAACCTCCATTTCTTGCCTCATTAACTGTAGATTGTATCTTTTTAGTCCCCAAGATGTAAGATGAAGAATCAGCACCCCATCCTTCCTTTTGCCTTGCTTGCCTTTACATTTCCCAAGCTGTATCAGATACACTTTTATAAAGCCCTTTATTTTAGAATTATTTTATGCTTACAGAAGCTTGCACAGAGTATAGAGTTCTTGCATATCCCATAGCCAGTTTCCTTTACTATTCACATTTGCTTATCTGTCACAATTATGAACCAGTATTGATGTATTATCTTTAACTACAACCCTTACTTTATTAGTATATCCTTTTTTTTTTAAACCTAAAGTCCTCATTCTGTTCCAGGATCCAATCCAGGACATTCTATTGCACTGAATCATTGTGCTTCCTTAGACTTCTTCAGACCGGGAGCGTTTCTCAAACTTGCTTTATTTTTGATGACCTTTTGAGGAGTATTGGTCAGGTGTTTGGTAAAATGCCTTTCAATTTGGATTTGTCCGACATTTTTCTCAAGGTTAGAGTGGGATTACATCATTATCAATACATCATATCCAAAGAATGTGTTATCAGTATGACTTATTGATGGTGTAAACCTGGATCATCTGACTGAGGTTGTGTTTGACAGGTTTACCCACTGATGTTTATCTCCTCTTTAACATTCTTCTTCTTTTTTTGGAGCACTTCTTTCTGAAACTAAGAGTCCGAGGATTCAAGTATCCTAGCTCTAGAGTTATGGTGTACATTTCTTTCCCCCTCTTTTTATTGAAGTGTAGTTGATTTACAAAGTTATGCTAGTTTCAGATGTACAGCAAAGTGATTTTATATATATATACACACATAATCAAAGTCAGATTATTTTCCATTGTACATTATTATTATAAGATATTAAATATAGTTCCCTGTGCTATACAGTAGGTCTTTGTTGTTCATCTATTTTATATTCAACAGTGTGTATTTGTTAATTAGGATTATCATATACATTTCTGCCCAGACTTAGAATCAGTCATTTCTCCAAGAACCCCTGGTTCATTTTGTTGGAGAAAATATTTGGACGAAGATCTGGGTGCTTGATATGTTCATTGCTACTGGGATATTATCAGATGTACTTTTGCTTGTAAAGTTTCTCAACTGACAGAAGGAATGTATTTTATGTAATCATACTTATATAATATGTAAATATATTATAATGTTTTTGATTCTTTATAGACTTATTCTGAAATTTGAATCCTTTTCCAAACTGTGGATTTTTTTTTTACCACTTAGCCACTAAGGAAGCCCATTTAAACTGCTATATTTAGGCAAATACCGTTTACTTGCAGAGCCAGATAATATATTACTATTACATTTTCATTTCATTTCCAAAGGTTTACTCAGAAAGATTGTTCTTATATACCCCCATTGCTCAAAATCATGCATTGTTTTAATCTGTCCCTTGTCTTTTTGTGTATTTGTTATTTTCTTTGATGTTTGTGATTGCATTTCTTTGTGCTTTTTGGAAGAGGGGCCCTTGTGGCTCAGCTGGTAAAGAAGCCGCCTGCAATGTGGGAGACATGGGTTCAATCTCTGGGTTGGGAAGATCCCCTGGAGAAGGGAAAGGCTACCCACTCCAGTATTCTGGCCTGGAGAATTCCATGGACTGTATAGTCTACGGGGTCGCAAAGAGTCGGACACGACTGAGTGACTTTCACTATCACTATCTTTATTATACCTCCCAGATCTTCCATCTTTTTACTTTTCTTTTTCTGTGGTATTCATTCCATTTCTTTCTTGACTCTCAGTGACTTTCTGGTCTGATATGTTCTGGTTTCTTTGTCTTTAGGTAACGACTTTCTTATATTTCCTTTTCCTTGAGTGTGTCTAATTGCTTTTAAAAATTGGATTCTGGGACTTCCCCGGTGGTCCAGTGGTTAAGAATCAGCCTGCCAGTGCAGGGGACATGGGTTCGATCCCTGATCTGGAAAGATTCCACGTCTTGGGGCGACTAAGCCCTGAACTGCAGCTACTGCAGCCTGCACGCCTAGAACCTGTGCTCCACAGAAGGAGAAGCCACGGCAATGAGGAGCCAGCGCGCCACAACTAGAGGAACCCCACTCGCTGCAGCTAGGGAGAGCCCACGTGCCGCAGTGAAGACGCCCCGCAGCCCATAAATAAATCAGCTGAATTCCAGGCCTGCACCATGCGCTCAAGGCTTGTTGTCCAATTTCTCCTCTGTGCTATCTCATGACGTCTGTGCTTTAGGACCTTATTTTCCTGTTCCAAGCTGAGCTGGTTGCTTTCTGGGCCTGCCGCGTAGCTGTAACTCTGGTGTTTTAGTTTTATTTCTATGTGGACTCAGTATTTCCCATGAGTCATACTTTCCTCCCTCTCAGCTTACTCCTTCGAGAACTTGGCTTGCTTTTCTTAATTTACTGTTTGTGAATAAGTATTTGAGGAAGTTTCTTGAGAATGCACTCAAATAACTTCTTAAGAAAAGGGGCATGGGAGGTGAACTTCCTGAGTCTTGACGTATCTGAAAACGTGTTCTACTCTTACTCAGTTTCAGCTCCATTTGGAATTCCAGGTGAAGTCTATTTCCCCCAGGTTTGAAGACATTACTACATCGTCTTCCAGTTCACTAATGGGAGTTAGTATTGCTAACTGGAAATGTTGTCAGACTAATTCCTCAGCTATGGAAATGGCCTGTTTTATTACTTGTTTTTCTTTGTCAACTCTTAGGATCTTGTCTTGACCCACAGTTTTCTTTTTTCTTTTTTTATATTTATTTATTTGGCTGAGCTGAACCTCAGGTGGGGATTGAGTGGCAGCTTCATTTTGGGTCTTGAAGGAAATAATCTATAAGCCACAATAATAAAAGTGAAGCAGGAGGGCTCTGAGTCCAGTGGATTTGAAGGAAACACTCAGAATAAAACTCCATGATGATTTAATATTGCATAAAGTCGTGAAAGGAGGAGACGGCATGGCCTTTCTAGCATGAAGGATGCAGCAACATCGGTCCTCTCGTGAAGCTCTTGGTAGAGCTCCTGTGATCAAGCTCTGGGCTCTTGGAGTGAGTGAGAAATTCACGACAGGAAAGAGCCACCTGTATATGGTATACCCAGCCACCTGTCCTTCCCCCCAAATCTCCCCCTCCCCCAGCAAGCTGGGATGAGGATGGAGGTTCTGAATCATATCCACCTGGGAGGAACAATGGGGCTGTCTCCTTCCTCGAGGCTTTGGAGAATATTGTTCATTCATTCATTCTTGGCCAGGTGCTATGCTGAGTGCTGGAGATAAATAGATAGAAGACCCTCTGGCTTCCTGCCTTTGAGGAGCTGACAGTCTGCTAGGTGTGACTAACAGATACAGAAACAGCACACCAGGTGAGAAGGGCCATGGTGGGCTGTCAGGGAGGTAGTGCAGCGCTGGAATCGACAGAGCCAGACCTGAATCCCAGCTCAGCTGTGTTTTTTTTTTTTTTTTTTAATCTGGATGGCACTATAATTGGGTTGGCCAAAAAAAGTTTGTTTGGGTTTTCCCATAAGCTGGTATGGAAAACCTGAAACAAATTTTTTAGCCAACTCAATATTTCACTTTTGCTAGACTTCACTTCCCTCCTTCATGCGATTGTCATGAGGATGAAATGAAATAAGGCACAGGAAATGCTCATCCCACCATCGGGTATATATTGAGAATAATAATACTGAGAATAATGAGTGCTGCAGGTCTGGAGAAGATGGTGATCAATTCTCTCTGCCTGGAGATGAGGGCAGTGGGAAGGGTTTCACCCAGGAAGGGATCTCCAAGCACTGACTCTTCCTTTCTGAGAAAGGCCCCCAACTGGTATCTTCCCCTGTCCTAGCACACCAAGGAGTCACACCTTTGACAACTGACAAGAGCTTCCAATAAGGGAAATTCACTCTAAAGCCGTCGCGGTAACTTCTCTTGAAACCGTAGTTTCGCTGCTTTGGCTTCTCTTAGTTTCTCTACTGGGTGCTTTATGGGAGATACAGGGATGAATAATGAATGCATCTGTCTTATGACCACCATCTGTCCGTCTCTTTTGCAGGTTTTGTCTAATTTAATCTAACCCAATGATCCTTTGGAGGAGGCTCTTCTGGTTTTATAGATGGTGGGAGTGAGCTGGTTCAGGGACGTTAAATTAATCACTGAGATCATGCAGATAGCAGACAGAGCCAGATTCAGTCCCGCCGCTTGGCCCCAAGCTGATATGCATCCCACATCCTGCAGCTGCCTCATTTGCATAGAATCATCAGTCAAGAGTTGTGGTTCAGAAAGGGACCCAGTGATTCACTCAGTGCTTTTAGCTCCATCGATGGAAAAACTCTCTGACATGCAGGGCTTTTTCTAAGTTCCAACCTTTCCTGCCACTCCGTCAGGGTCAGGGGAGGAAAAGCTAAGAGGGTTTGCCTCTCCAGGGCTACAGACACGCTGGTGGGCTTGCCATTTCTGTTCTAGCACCCCATTCTGGACACATACAGGGGATTGCCGCCAAGTTCTGGGCAGTGTCCCAGTGCCTCTCTTCCCTGGAATCTGGGGAAGTGTGACAACCCCTATGGCTAGGATCCATAAGCGGGGGTCTTTCTATCGGTCATCCGGACTGGAGCACCCTTCTGTCTTGCGCATAGGTCAGCTGCGCAGACCGTGAGCCTCAAGGAGCACCAGGGCAGGCTTCTCTACCGAGCTCAAAGCTCTCCGTAGCTCACTGTCTCCTCCTTGTGGACATTTGGCCCCAGTGGGGACAGCCAGGCAGGTAAGGACCCCTCTGGTGGCCTTAGTCTTTGGGCCCCCTTACCGCTCCAGCCCTACATCTGGGTCTCATTACTCTGACAACACTTACAGGTGGAAACATGTTCTGGGGACATTTTTGCAGAGCAGGAACAGAAGTCAGAGCTGCAGTGATCTTACCCATCAGTGGCTTAGATGGTGAAGAATCCCCCTGCAATGCAGGAGATCTGGGTTTGATCCCTGCTTCAGGAAGATCCCCAGGAGAAGGGAATGGCAACCCACTCTAGTATTCTTAAATCCCATGGACAGAGGAGCCTGGTGTGCTACAGTCCTTGGGGTCACAAAAGAGTTGGATACAACTTAGCAACAAACAACAACTTGGCTGTGAGAACTAACAAATGGTCTTATCCATAGTTAGTAGCAGGTGTGTGTTGTACATCTCTTTGTAGGAGGCATCATATTTTGAGGGTCTTTCTTTGCTGAAATCACACACCACCTGGCCACGATCCTATGCCAGCAGGCCCTCTAATGCAGCCTGCCACCTGCTTGCAGGGATCAGCAGATTCAATTTCAGGTATTTTTCAGAAGAGGCAGAAGGTGCTCTGGGCTCCTGGGCACTCTCTCTCCTTTGTGATTTTTCTCCTCAAGGCACAAAACTGAGCATCAGAACTGGGAAGAGGAAAATTCAGTTCCTCCTTCCAAGAGCTGATGATGCGAGGATCTCAAACTATTTATTCATCTATTAACCCATTTTTTCTTTCAGTTGAACTTCAGGGTGCACAGGATTGGGATAATCAAAGCAATGTGTTCTAGTACATTCACCCATGAATGGTTCCCACCCTCTCTTCCTTCCTTCTTTTATTATAATGCAATAAGAACTTGCAAAGCCAAACCAAAGGCTAGGACCTTGACAATGATCTATATGTAATCATATTCCCTCCCCTCAACCCACCCATAATTTTGTCTCCTGCATCTGAGGTTATGATAATCCTGATTCCTGTGTCCATCACTCCTTTCTTTCCTTTTCCAGATAGTTTCGTTGCATCTATATGCATTTCTCAAAATACATTTTTAAAATTTTAGTTTCTTTTGACTCAAGATTGCATTGCTAAGATTCTTCTATATTTTGCTTGTTGCTGTGGTTCATTGTTTTGATTGCTCTGTATGTTTGGTTGAATGAAGAGACCACATTTTTTTTCATCCCTTCTATTGAAGGAAGCAATTAAAAAGCAGCAATATCACATCTGTGTAGTCAAAGCTATGGTTTTTCCAGTAGCACGTATGGGTGTGAGAGTTGGACCATAAAGAAGGGTAGGCACTGAAGAACTGATACTTTTGAATTGTGGTGTTGGAGAAGACTCTTGAGAGCCCCTTGGACTGGAAGGAGATCCAACCAGTCAACTGTAAAGGAAATGAGTCCTGAATATTCACTGGAAGGACTGAGGCTGAAGCCGAAGCTCCAGTACTTTGGCCACCTGATGTGAAGAACTGACTCACTGGAAAAGACCCTGATGCTGGGAAAGATTGAGGGCAGGAGGAGAAGCGGGTGACAGAGGATGAGATGGTTGGATGGCATCACCGACTCAATGGACATGACTTTGAGCAAACTCTGGGAGATGGTGAAGGACAGGGAAGCCTGGTATGCTGCAGTCCATGGGGTCGCAAAGAGTTGGACACACTGAACAACTGCAACAAACTGACTTGGCTCTTGGAGGCTCAGTTTCCCTGTGGGCTCTGGTCAGCATGCCGAGCTCTGAGGCTCGTGTGTGAGAACCCCTGTGCTGGTGTCTGGCTCATCGAAGGCACTGCTGTGAGTAACCTGGGCTGTAGTGCTAGCTCCTTACACAGACTGAGTTTCAAATCCTGGATTTGGAGGGAGGGCATCTACTGATAGTTTTCATACGGACTTCAGGTGAGTTTCCTTAGAACCGGAGGGTTTGGGTGCCCTTATCAAAAATACAGATTTCCCCAGACTTTCTGAATCAGGATCTCTTGGAGGTAAGGCTTGGGAATACGCATTATTATAAAGTTCTATGATGACTCTATGGAGAAGGAAATGGCAACCCACTCCAGTATTCTTGCCTGGGAAATCCCATGGATGGAAAAGCCTGACAGGCTGCAGGTCACGGGGTTGCAAAGTGCCGGATACAACTTAGAGACTAAATAAACAATCAAAAAAAGATGACTCTAACATGAGGACGAGTTTAGGAACTACTGGTTAGGGTTGGGAAGAGAGGAATTTAGGGAGAAGAAAGGAAGAGAGGAAAGGGAAAAGGAGAGTAAAGGGTAAGTCTCCAGTTAATGGTTCAACGTGGAAAGTTTTTGATTCAGAGAGACTATGCCTTTTCACCTGATATTTCAGAAGTGGGAACAGATGGGAGGCCTTATTTCATCTACCTGCTCTAAATGCCAGGCAGGGACAGGGACAAAAATACTTCCCTCCACAGGGAGCTCGTGACACAGGGTAGGACTTGTGAGAGTCAGGTGTGTGTCAGCGGCCTGACACCTCCCGGCCACATTAGAAGTGAGGTCACAGCACTGCCTGTGGCCACCTACATCCAGGACGAGCTCTGAGGATGGGGCTTTGGTCTCAGGCTCATCTCGTCTCTGGGAGGTCAATGCAGGTGTCAGAGCTGTCTTGTCCTGTCTTATCAGCGGTGGCATCGGAGTCTGCGAGGTGATCATTGGCTGTGAGACACACTAAACAAAGTCAGTCTGGAATAATTTCCCGGAGTCTGGCACTGTCTATTTCTGTTCTGTATCAAGTCATTGCATGACCTCGTTGCCAGCCCTGCAGTTTTCCCATAGCTCTGGAGAAGGGGCGATCCAGATTTCAGGGAGGAGTCCTGGGGGCAAGGGGCAGGCAACTGAATGTTGCAGCTGTCTGGAACTGATGCTTGATCCAAGCAATGACTGTGCCTGAAAACACGATCCAGACAGGACTTTGCTTCCTTCGGAGAGCTGGGGAAGAGTCTCGGTGGGAATGGAGGCAGATGGTGGTAGACACAGAAGCAGAGATTTTCTTTGTGGAAGGTCGTAAGAAAGGGGCTGGCTGAGGGGGGCTGACCTCTGTCACCTGTTATCTCCTTCTGGATAATTTACATCTTTAAAAAATTTTTTTTTCCATTTATTTTTATTGGTTGAAGGCTAATTACTTTACAATATTGTAGTGGTTTTTGCCATACATTGACATGAATCAGCCATGGATTTACATGTATTCACCATCCTGATCCCCCCTCCCACCTCCCTCCCCACCCCATCCCTCTGGGTCTTCCCAGTGCACCAGCCCCGAGCCCTTGTCTCATGCATCCAACCTGGGCTGGAGATCTGTTTAAAAACACGGAACGCTTCACGAATTTGCGCAGGGGCCATGCTAATCTCTGTACCGTTCCAATGTTAGTATATGTGCTGCCGAAGCTAGCACAATTTACATCTTTACATGGCATCCAATGGTGGGAAGGTAGTAGAAAGAGGTCAGATCTGTGCGATTTGTGATAATATATATCAGCTATTATTATTAGAAATAATTTATTACATTGCACAGCATAAGCGTTTGATGTGATGGCTGACTGCTTAATGGGAAGCTGCATGCAAAGGGTTTAGTGTCAAAGGATATCCATCCCATAAGCCCATGTTGGCTTCTTCATTGCCTCCTTCAAAGCACCCTATGCTGTGTCTTACTCTCTGGACAAATAGTGCTTAAACAAACATGCAATGACAAAGAACAGACAATAAGCACTCTTGGTCTGTGTTGAGACTCTACCCTGGACTCAGAAATTGGCTTGGGCTGAAGAGAAGGCATTTGGGGCATCTTTGCTTATCACAAATGCACCGGCTTCTGTTTTCCCTCTTATCTCAAGATGCTTTCAGGCGCATGAGAAGCAATCATCAATCAACATTTACTCACCAGATACTGCCCTGTGTCAGGCGACAGGAAGCACTTTATCAACCTCTCAATTTAGTTTCTGTTTCAGGTGGAAGCCCAACAAGAAAGGTTTTCCCTATCCACTAGTTCCTGCTTCTGCTTCTTTTTGGAAAACCAACTCTCTGTTCAAAAGTAAGGGTATTTGGGGGTCATTTTCTTGGGGAGATGGAAGGATACAAAATTAGTTTTCAAAGGAAAGTGGTCATGATGTATAAAAGGGACGATTTGTATAAAAAGATCTCAATTTCAGGAAAATAGTACATTCAGACTAAACAGGGAAGAACTGTCACCAGGAAGGACTTTCCTGGTGGCTCGGTGTAAAAAGCCCGCCTGTCAATGCAAGAGACACAGGCTCCATCCCTGCGTCAGGAAGACCCCCTGGAGAAGGAAATGGCAACTCACTCCAGTATTCTTGCCTGGGAAGTCCCATGGACAGAGGAGCCAGGCAGACTATAGTCCATGGGGTCACAAAGAGTTGGACACGACTGAGTGACTAAACAATATTGTTACCAGACCATTAGCAGTAAGGTAATGAGATAATGGTGATTTTTATTTTCTCAGTGTTCTGCATCTTGTAAAATTCCTATAGCGAGTATATTACATTTAAATCAGAGAACAAAAGTTAAAAATTGAAAAAAAAACTAAAGAAATTTTCTTAAGCTGGATGGGGAACACACACACACATTTTATTATTCTTCTTTATCATTTTTTTTCTAGGTTTATGTACTTTGCGTGAAGTATTTAATGCAAAACCTACAAAATATTTTTGTAGGTTGCAGAACCTCTTATTTAAATAAAATTTCATCTGTAAGCTACCTTAATTGGAGCAGGAAGCTCCCTGGAGGCTGGCTCCCTCTGCCCTGCCCTCCAAGATCTAGACACCGCCCCGAGGAGGGCCAGGACCTCAGGAGGGCGCTCTGGGGTCCTCCTTCTGCAGGTGGGAACCTTCAGGCCTGGGGGGAATGGCAGAAATGGAGCTAGACTGCACTTTCAACTGCTTACTGATTCCCCCGCCCCCCACATACTGGCTCTCTTCATTCCAGTTTCCTTCTAGTTTGTCTTCCCCCCCCCTTAAAACTCTCAAGGCTCTAGTGCGTGAGCATGTGTGTGTTCTCAGTTATGTCCGACTGTGCGACCCCATGGACTGTAGCCCCCAGGCTCCTCTGTCCAGGGGGGTTTCCAGGCGAGAATCCTGGAGTGAGTTGCCATTTCCTCCTCCACGGGATCTTCCCAACCAGGGGTTGAACCCAGGTCCCCTGCAATGGCTGGCTGCTGGAAAACTCTGATTTTCCAGCAGGTGGCGCTACCGCTCAAGTTTGTCTTTCGTTCCCCGCAGAGCCCAGCCTGTTTCCCGAGCGCCCTCCCTCCCCGTCTCCCGGGGCTCGGGGTGCTCTCTGAAGAGTAGAGAAAGAATGGGTTTAGCCCTCAGTGAGCTGGGCGTGCTTGGGGGCCCCGGGGGACGATCGACCCTCCGTGACGTTTTCCCAGTGGCTGTTGGGCACGCTTCCTGCCGGGCTCCTGAGCGCAGCCAGTAGGGACCACATCCCTTAGGTGCCTCTGACTTTCTGACCTGCCTCTTTCACAGCGCCTCCCCGCCCTGAGTCACACGGTGGTCTCGCCTCAGTACTTCGGATTCCGCAGGAGAGAAACAGGATCCTCCAGCATCATCCTGCACAATTGTCTTCCCTCCTCGCTCAGGGGCTCAGCCGTGTCTGACGCTTTGCAACCCCATGGGCTGTATAGCCCACCAGGCTCCTCTGTCATGGGATTCTCCAGGCAAGAATACTGGAGTGTATTTTGGTCCAGTGCAGTGCTGGCATCTGCCCTGGGAAGCCTGGACTTCTTCAGAGACTCTTGTACGTGGGTGTCTGACCAGGTCAGCCTTCACCAGGTTTCGCCAGCTGTGGCTGAGAAGGGCTGGGACCAGCCCCTTGGCTTCTGCTGGTTCCGCAGCCCCTTGCAAGATCTGGCTGTCTGTTACTCAGCGCACAGATGAGTGAGACCGCTCCCGGGTCCCTTGGTGTATGGTGCTGGATCCCATAACTCCCACAGAGGCAGCTTTGCTTGTGGACGCTGACTTTTAGCTCTTAAAAGGGGGGTTAAAAAGGAGGGATGTGTTTTGCCATTGTGATGCTTGCTCCTTGGAAGAAAAGCTATGACCAACCTAGACAGCATATTAAAAAGCAGAGACATTATTTTGCCAACAAAGGTCTGTCTAGTCAAAGCTATGGGTTTTCCAGTAGTCATGTATGGAAGTGAGAGTTGGACTATAAAAAAAGCTGAGGGCTGAAGAATTGATGCTTTTGAACTGTGGTGTTGGAGAAGACTCTTGAGAGTCCCTTGGACTGCAGGGAGATCCAACCAGTCCATCCTGAAGGAGATCAGTCCTGGGTGTTCATTGGAAGGACTGATGCTGAAGCTGAAACTCCAATATATTGTTTTGGCCACCTGATGTGAAGAACTGACTCACTGGAAAGACCCTGATGCTGGGAAAGATTGAAGGCAGAAGGAGAAGGGGACGACAGAGGATGAGATGGTTGGATGGCATCACCGACTCAATGGACTTGAGTTTGAGCAAGCTCTGGGAATTGGTGATGGACAGGGAGGCCTGGTGTGCTGCAGTCCATGGGATCGCAAAGAGTCAGACACGACTGAGCGACTGAACTGACTGAGAAAGGAGGGATGTGTTTTGCCAGTGTGATGCTGTAGTGCATTTCTTTTCTTTCTTGTATTTTATTGAATTTTTAATTCAATAAAGTCCTTGTCTTTAGTCCTTGTCTGCCAAACACTTGCTAGTTTTCATTTGTAATTTTGCCTTATGTATTATATCGACCTGTGAATTTTCTTTTCTAAAAAAATAAAGTTTATTTATTTTTAATTGGAGGATAATTGTTTTACAGTATTGCATTGGTTTCTGCATTATTCAACATGAGTCCGTCAGAGGCATACATGTGTCCCCTCCCTCTTGAATTTCCCTCCCACCTGCCACCCCACCCCAGCCCTCTAGGTTGTCGCAGAGCACCGGGTTTGAGCTCGTGAGTCACAGAGCAAATGCCCATCCGCTATCTGTTTTACATACGGTAATGTGTCTCAACGCGACTCTCTATTCATTCCACCTTCTTCTTCCTTCACTGTGTCCACAAGTTTGTTCTCTATGTCTGTGTCTCCTTTTTTTAAAAAAAAATATATTTACATATATATTTATTTATCTGGCTGTTCCAGGTCTTAGTTACAGCATGCAGGAACTTTTGTTGCAGCCCGTAGGATCTAGTTCCCGTCTAAGGGTCAAACCCTGGCCCCCAGCACTGGGAGCTCCAAGTCTTAACCACTGGACCACTAGGGAAGCCCCAGCTCATTTCTTTTTAGCACTGAATAACCTTCCTTTGTGGGATGTAGCACAGTTTGTTTGGCCAGTCACCAAACATCTCGGAAGGACCTGTTTGGAAGGACAGCTCGGTTGCCTCAAGATTTGACAGTTACGAATAAAGCCTTCAGGAGCATTTGTGTCCAAGGCTCTCTGCTGACACTCTGAGGAGACCCTCCCGCCAGCACTCGAGGCCCTTGGCACATGGATTTTCTCTCCATGGCCGCAGCGCTGCTGGGGTTTCCAGGCTGTGAGCGCAAGAGGAGGTGGTCACCCTGTTGTTTTCTCTAGTGCTTGCCTGCCAGACACCTACAGGTTTTCTTTTCAGTTTCTTCCTTAGAAAAAAAGCAGCAGAATAAACAACGGCTGCGATTGTGAATGAAAGCCACAGAAATGAGACAGACATGAAAGCAGAAGTAAGAGAGTGTAATCCTTACTCTCTGCGGGATGGGCCCAGATAGAGTTTAGAATGGCGGGGTTGTATTGAGGTTTGTACCGGAGACCAAATGACCAGTCTGAACTTTGCTTGATGAAAACAAGAATCAGTCACCCAGAATGGTTGATGTCGGAGGTCACCTATGCTGAGCTGATCCAGATTACAGTTTTTTTTTTTTAATTGTGTGTTATGCTTCTTTCAAACTGTGGTGCTGGAGAAGATTCCTGGGAGTCCTTTAGACAGCAAGGAGATTCAACCAGTCAATCCTAAAAGACATCAACCCTGAATATTCATTGGAAGTTCTGATGCTGAAGCTGAAGCTCTAAAACTTTGACCACCTGATGTGAAGAGCCGAATCCTTGGAAAAGACTCTAATGGTGGGAAAGATTGAGGGCGGAAGGAGAAGGGGGTGACAGAGGATGAGATGGTTGGATGGCATCATTGGCTCAGTGGACATGTGTTTGAGCCAACTCTGGGAGGCGGTGAAGGACAGGGAAGCCTGGCGTGCTGCTGTCTGTGGGGTCACAGAGAGTCAGACACAACTGAGCAACTGAACAACGACAATGCTTCTCTCAGAGACAGGCTGTCACTTTCTATTGGAAAGACCCCAACACACTGTGACGCTCAACTATTTGTTTGGTTCTTTCCTGGTAGTTAGACATGTGTGTCCTGCCAGCTCCAGCCTCCTGGCCCAGAGACGCACGTGGGTTCTGGAATCTGGTGGCCTGCATTTTAATCCCGACTCTGCCAAGCATTAATTAGCATTACAACTCAGGCAGACACTTACCCTCCTGTTTTTTCTTCTTCCTGGGGGCTGAGGCTCTGCTCAGGGAAGTTCCCTGGGGTGCCTTTGGCCACAGACACATAGGAGATGAGCGTGAGGGTGACCCCAGGATGGACTGTGAAAGCACCTGGTCAGAAACATGTGTAGATAAAGAGCCGATACAATATGGCACCTGGGAGGGGTGGGAGAGTCTCCATCCATCAGAAAGAATGACCAGCAGCTTCCCGGATGAATCTCCGAACTTGGATGTTCAGATGAGAAAGCAGCTGAAGGCGATGTTGCTCAACTCAAATGTTATGCAATAGAAATACTCAAGAGATGATGTTTGGGTGGGTGCAAGGGATAGGTGTGGAGTTAAAAGAGAAGATAAAAAACAAAACTACAATAAAAGATGAACAGGGCACACGTGGGGACCTAAAGGTCACAAGCTCAGGTTTATGACTTTTTTAATGTGCTTCTTTAAATGTTTTTTTTTTTTTGATGTGGACCATTTTATCATCTTTATTGAATTTGTTCTTTTTTTTAATGTGTTGGTTTTTTGGCCACCAGGCAGGTAGGATCTTAGTTCCTTGGGATTGAACCTGCATTCCCTGCTTTGAAAGGCAAAGTCTTAACCACCAGACCTCCTGGGAAGTTCCATTTCCTATTCTGTTTTTTAAAAGTTGTGGCAAGATATACATATTAATAACATAAAACTGACCAGTTAAAGCATTTCAAAGTGCATGGTTCAGTGGCATTAAGTATGTTCACTTTTGCCCAACCATCCACCCAGTTCTCACTGCGGTTTTAAGTTGTTTCTCTGAAAACTGATGCGGCTGAATACCTTTTCATGTGTGCATTAGCTCTTCACGTATCTTCCTCAGTGAAGTTTCTGTTCAAATAAATCCTAGGCTTATTTAAAAACTTGAGTTGCTTCCCTTTTTTATTGTTCATTTATAAGAGTTCTTTATATATTCTAGGTGTCCAGTGTTCAGATGTCCACGATGCAGTACATACATTTTTCCTCAGTCTCGGACCTGCCGTTTCGTTTTCTACACAGTGTCTTTTGATGAACAGAAAATACTAATTTTAATTTTTTTCCCCTGATGCTGGGAAAGGTTGAGGGCAGGAGGAGAAGGGGCGACAGAGGCTGAGATGGTTGGATGGCATCATCGACACGATGGACATGAGAGTTTGAGTAAACTCCAGGAGGTAGTGAAGGACAGGGAAGCCTGGCGTGCTGCGGTCCATGGGGTCACAAAGAGTTGGACACGACTTAGCGACTCAACAGCAGAAGACTAGCTCCTGGGACACAGTCTCTCAGGGGGCTCTGAGGACCCGCTCAGGAGAGGTGAGGCGGCAGGTGAGGATGTACGTGATTTTGGTGAAGAGAAGAGAAGCTTCTCTCCCGGATTCTTAGCCTCCTCCATGTGGCGGCTTTCCCCAAATGCACGTGTTCTGGGCGGTTCTGGCGGGTGCGGGTCGGGCAGTGGGGAGAGGCCCAGACGGCAGCTCTCCCGTCTCCTGCGTCCCGTGCAGCCTGCAAACCCTGGCTCGGGTAAAGGGGGCCAGCAGGGCGGGGGATGAGGGTGTGATTCCTTGGGAAATGAACCTGCCTACTTCCTGGCCACTGAGCCCTCAGTCTCCTTTATAAGCTCGTTTCCTGCTCCCTCCACTGGCTTTCCCCAACCATCCCAAAGGACACCAAGCGGAACTGGGACTTGTGAGCCTGATGAGATGACGCCTGGCTTCAGGGCCTTTCTGGGCTTCCGTCTTCTTATCTGTAACCTGGGGATGATGGTAACCATCTGACGGCTTTGTTGTGAGCTTTAGAAATAGTTGGACTTCCCTGGTGGCCCAGGTGGTAAAGAATCCACCTGCAGTGTGGGAGATCTGGATTTGATCCCTGGGTTGGGAAGATCCCCTGGAGCAGGAAATGGCAACCGACTCTAGTAGTCTTGCCTGGAGAATTTCATGGACAGAGGAGCCTGGCGGGTACAGTCCTTGGAGTCTCAGAGTCGGACATGACTGAACAGACATGCATGCACGTCTTAGAAATAATTTGGGCCAAGCCTCCAGCACCGTGCTCAAGGCAGGACAGCAGTTGCTGTGACCAGGAGCCCCGTTTGGCCTCCTCTGACGGCTGCAGCTCCACTTACTGTTCCCCTGAGATGCTCTTGGTCTTTTCCAGAAACTTTGGCTGTCAGCGCCCTACGGCCAACTTCTCACTCAGCTTTCCACCAAAACATTTGACTTTCCACATACAGAGTCCTGCCCAGGAACAAAGGTTCACACCCCGCCCATGGTTGAGCAGAACCCACTGACCCAGGCACCTTTCTCTTCCCTGGAATCTTCGAAGGAAGTGAGAGGTGTCTGTGGTGAGAGACAGAGAGGAGCTCTGAGACCTGGCTGCTTAATGTTTATTAATTAAAAAAAAATGATATGTCTTCTTCCAAGAATTAACTTTAACATTTTCAATAAACATAACCATATTAATAATGATGATTTAGACATAAAACCTAAAGCTTAACTGACTTGTTTTCCACTGTTATTTCCTTTATATTACTTCTTCCTCAAACTAACATTATTTGGGTTCATTTCTTGGTTGGGTGGAGTGCTTTGAATTCTTTTTTATGTTTCTTCCTTTTAAAGCCTACAGATGAAAAAAAAAAATAAAGACTACAGATGGATAGTGTACGTGCAGAGTCCTTGTATTTTATTTTATTTATTTATTTTTTATTTTTTATTTTTTTTGAGTCCTTGTATTTTAAAAACATGTTTTTTTTTTTTTTCTCTGTGAAGTGTAGTATTCTTGGGCATTGATTTTTCTCTCTCAAAATCCATGGAAATTGTTCCATTACATATATATGTATATTTAATTATACACACATAATTAATTTATTAATTATATCTAATATGTATATTTAAATATACATATTCAATGTGTAATTTAACATGTATATTTAAATATATATATTTAATGTAAAATTTAATATGTATATTTAATCAACATATGCATACACATATAATTAACATGCATATATACACATATATGTATGTATATGTATGCTTTATATATACATACATGTATATATATAATCATACATGTACATTTAAATGTAAGGTATATCATGCTTAGAGAAGGCTGTATAAACCATATATGTGTAGTTTGCAGAATAATTTTAGAGCAATGTTTATTTATTTTTTTGGCTCTGCCTTGTGGCATGTGGGATCTTAGTTCTCCAAACAGGCATTGAACCTGTGCCCCCTGCAGTGGAAACTCAGAGTCCTGACCCCTGGGCCACCAGGGAAGCCCTTGAAGTGGTGTTTGTATAACTCCAATGAGGTTAAGAAAAAGAACAGCTTATTAGTCACTTGCCTGTTTGTCCTCAGGTCCTCTCCTTGGCCTTCATCTCGCTGTCTACCTACCCATCTGTCATCTGCTGGCATACCTTATTTTATTGCCCTTCACAGATAGCGTGGTTTTTTAATCAATTGAAGGCTCAGTGTCACATTTTGGTAATTTATAGCTGAGCAGCACCGGGAAGGATTCCTCCTTTTGAGAAGGACATGCCCCTGAGCCCCCAGCCGCTCCAGCTGTCGGTCTCCTCATTGCTTATTCACTCTGCCGTGCTTTTCATCTGTCTTCCCAGCAGTCTATGGAGATGCTCTTGACCCGTCCAAAGGCACCATCTCTGTTTGCATCTTCCTTGGCTTCTCAGCAGCATCTGACTCAGTTGATCACTTTTCCCTGGCAGACACTGGCTCCTTTCTTAGCTTTCAGACTCTCCTCGTTGACCTCCTGCTTCCCTTTCCTCCTCCTTACTTTACTTTATCACTTTCTCCCCTTCTTGATTTAGAAGACATTTCAGAGCCTGGCAGCTCAGCTCTTGGACCTCTCCACTCATCCTTTGGGTACCTCACGCAATCTCATGGTTTCAAATACCAGTAACCACTGCTTTCTTCCAAATGTGTGTCTCTCACCTGGATCCCTCACTGCATATTCAGTTCCCCCCTTAACACCTCCACCTGACTTCTAACGGATGTTGGGAGCTTACTACATCCTTGTGGGCGTCTAGATCCATCCTCACCATCAAAGCCCTTCTCCCATCTTAGGACGTGTCACCAGTTTTACGGGCTGAGTTGTGTCCCCTGAAAACTTACATTAAAGTCCTAACTCCGGGACTTCCTTGGTGGTCCAGTGGTTAAGAATCTGCCTGCCAATGCAGTGGACACGGGTTTGATCCCTGGTCCAGAAAGATCCTACGTGTCGTGGAGCAACTAAGCCTGCGAGCCACAACTATTTGTGCTCCACAGCAAGAGAAGCCACTGCAAAGAGAAGCTCGCCCACTACAGCAATGAGGAGCCTCTGCTCGCTGCAACTAGAGAAAGCCCTTGGGCAGCGGCAAAGACCCCGTGCAGCCAAAAAAAAATAAATAAAAAGAAATAAGTCCTAACTCCCAGTAACTCAGAATGTGACTGTATTTGGCGATCAGGTCTTTAAGGAATTAAGTTTAAATGGGGGCATTGTTGTGGGCCCTAACCCAACATGACTGGCATCTTTATAAGAAGAAATTTGGACACAGACACACGTAGAGGGAAGACCACGTCGACACAGCGAGAAGATGGTCATCTGCAAACTGAGGCCTTGGGAGAAACCAGCCCTGCCGAACCTTGCTCTTGGACTTCCAGCCTCCAGAATTAGGAAAAGATAAAGACCTTTGTTACGGCAGCTCTAGCAAACTGGTAACACTGACACTGACCCAGTTTTGCCAGAGGAAACCTGGGAGTCACTCTGGATTGCTCCTACCCCCGCCCCCTCATTTTGCATCTAGTTCGTCACAAATCCTGATGCTTCTGCTTCCCGGAACGGCCCAGGAGTGCAGACTTGGGTTCATCACTGCGTCAGGCCGCCGTCACGGCCCTCCCTGGTGACAGCAGAGCCGGACTCCTCTCTGCTTCTCCTTTTCCTACGTCCGCACCGCGGAGTGGTTGTTTTAATACATAAACCAGAACCCACACTGCCCAAAACCCTGCGGTGGTTTCCCACGGCTGTCACTGAACAGTCCAGCTCTTTACCGCGCTTGACAAGGCCCCTCTCAGACCCTCGCATCTCTCTCCCCCACGGTGTGCCGGGCTCCCCTGGTTTCCTTCCGGTTCTTTGAATTCATCCAATGGTTTCTCATCTCAGGCCCTTTGCGTATGCTCTTCCCTTGGCCTGAAACGCTTCTCACTGAGCTAAGGGTCTCTCAGCCCTGGCCCTGCTGACACGCTGGGTTGGGTACCTCTTGGTGGTGGGGCCGTCCCGCGCACTGCGGTGAACACAGCATCCTTGACCCCTGCCCACTAGACGGTAACACATCCCCCACCCCGACTGTGACCACCAACACTGTCTCCAGGCTTTGCCAAACGTCCCCTGGGGGCAGAAATCCCTCCTCTGAAACCCACTGCCATAGCTCTTTATTTTTCATTTAGTTTTAAATTGTATTTTGGTTGCTGTGAGTGGTCTTTCTCTGGGTGCCGAGTGCTGGGGCGGGGTGCCCTTCACAGGGCGGGGGCAGAGCTGCTGGTTTTGAGGAAGCAAAGCCCTGACTCGAGTCTGCCTTGGCTCCCGCTCAGCTCTGCAGCTCTGGACACCCAGCTCGGGACCCGCCCCTTCACCACACGTGGTGCTGTTTCCTGTTCTAGGGCCAAGCAGGTGTGTTGCCTTAAAGGTCCGGGAGCACCGAGAATGCAAACAGAACACAAAATCTGGTGCAGTGGGTCAGGGGACCTTCAGCCTCTATCGGACTGGAGGTGTAGCGTCCACTCTGAGTCCAGCTGTTATTCCTGATTGCAGACTACCAAACTTTCTTTGATCTGTCTTTCCCAATACACTGCATTGACACAGTCCAGATCTCCTTGTTTTTTTGCCCCAGGCTGTTCCTGATTGTCTCGGGAACGGTCAGCAAATGCGTGGGCAGTGTTCATACCTGATGCTGACCCGGTGTTCCAAGGTCCATGCTTTCATGATGCCAGTCATACTCTTTTCTGGGTCTGGCCTTGGGGTTTGTAACAAGGCTATTACTCTAAGAAAAATATATTTTTAATTAAATATATTATGCTCAGTCACTTCAGTCATGTCTGACTCTTTGCAACCCTATGGATTGTAGCCTGCCAGTCTCCTTCGTCCATGAGATTCTCCATGCCCTCCTTCCGGGGATCTTCCGGACCCAGGGATGGAACCTGTGTCTCCCGCATTGCAGGTGGATTCTTCTACCCTCTGAGCCACCAGGGAAGCCCTAAGCATATTTTATATCTCATTATATTTTCTCTCTTTTGATTACCTGCAACTAGTCTATCTATATCAGAAGTAAACTTCAAGGTAGTAAGAGTGGTTTTTTCCATTGGCTAATTTCCCTTTTCTATCAAAGAGGGTGTCTCCTGGGCTCAGGGCAGTTTGGGACAGCACATAAAAGCAGGAAGTGAAAGGTCGGGAGAGGGGGACCCCAGAGAGCGGAGGAAGAAAAGCAGGATGTTGGTGGTTGTGGTGGTGATGATGGCGGGCGAGTGAGAGAGAAGGGCTAGACTTTGGTTGTGTTGAGTTGGAGATGCCAGTGGGGTCAGGATGGAGCCGTCCCAAGGTCACGGGGCTCAGCTGGGCCCTTGGGGCGAGGGGCCGGAGACACCAGGCAGGAATGCCAGGTGTGACCAGAGTCGCTTAGGGGGCCAGTGGCTATCCATAGGTGAAGACCGCCTGCTTCCTCCGGAGTCACGTGGAGTTGTACCAAGTGAATAGAACCCAGAAGAGAGTGCCCACATCTTGGGCCATCAAAGGAAGATGGTGGGGGCCAGGAAGAAGCACGCAGGTCTCTAACTGGCCTGGGCTGAGCTGGGCTGGACTTGGCCTGAACCCTCTCTCTGGCCTGAGGTCACTTTCTAGGTTGTTTGGACCCTGAAAAACCACCATACCATCTAAAGTAGCTCCTGTTACCCGCCCAGTGACAATCCCAAGGGTGTTCTGCTTTCAGAGTTCCACTTCTACAATAATAACGGGTAAGAACGATTGCTAGGCACACGTGGGGAGGGTTCCATCCTAAGAGCAAAGGACGGCAAGCTCTTTTCGTCAGGACCAGACAGTACACATCTTAGTCTTTGTGGACATCTGGTCTCTGCCACAACCACTCCACTCTGCTGCTGGAGCCGGAAAGCCACATAGACAACATGTAAGTGAACCAAGGTAGCTGTGTTCCAGCACAACTTATTTACGCAGGCTAAAATTTTACTTCCATGAAATTTTCACATGTCGTGAAATATTTTTGCTTTCGATATTCCCTCCAACTCTTTAAAAATGCCAAACTGTCCTTAGCTCATGGTCTGTGCCAAAAAAGGGGAGGGCTGGAGGTGTGGCTGTGGGTTTGTGTTCATCCCTTATAACCCTACAAGCCTCATCGATTCCCAGTGTGCTTTTCTTTTTCTTTTTTTGGCGGGAGTGGGTGGGGTGGGTGTTGCACTGTGTGGCTTGTGGGATCTTAGTTCCCTGACCTGGAATTGAGCCTGGGCTCTCAGCAGTAAAACCATGGAGTCCTAACTACCAGACCACCGGGGAGTTCCTCTATACTACGTCTTTACTTGTTATGTCATGAGAAACTGACCTTGGAGCTCACATTTGTATGTGGTGCAGCTTAGGTGCCTGTTTCTATGGGAGACTCTTTAATACGTGGCTGCAAGCGGTCAGGATGGTGTCGTGATTCCGCAAGGCTTTCCTTCACTCTGATTTGAGATTATGGGGTCTCTTTACAGATCCCAGCTTTTGGCAGGGAGCTCCAGCTCCTGCCTGATATAGACCTGAGACGTCAGCTCCTGGCCCTGAGTGGCTGTTTTCTTTATTTATTTGGATATTTATTGATTTATTTGGCTGTGTGTGTCTTAGTTGTGGCATGTGGTTGAACCCAGACCCCTTGCACTGGGAATGTGGAGTCTTAGCTACTGGGCCACCAGGTCCCGAGTGGCTGTTTAAATGCCAGCCTCTCTCCTCCTGAAAGAGAACTGTCCATTTCTAATAGTTTCCATTAGCTGTTCAGTATCAGGTCCCACTCCTGGTCTTGGCTTTCAATTCCCTTTACATTTCTGGCACTTGGGGATGTTCTTTGCATGATTTTGACCTCAGTTATATATATTACAACTTTCAGGGTTGTGTTTTATACAGAATTCCTATTTGGGTCTAGGAGGAAGTCTCTGTATTGACTCATCTACCATACTGGGTGAACTTTCTCATTGGATTTTAGTGAAATGTGACCACATTAGTCATATTTTATATATATTTTAAGCCACCAGCACTTGATTTTGCTTACTTGAATTTCCTTTACTTTATAAACAACTCCAGGATCATATTGGGGAATAAAAAAAGAAAGCAGAAAAAAGCAACATAAAAACAAGGGCAGAGGGACTGGAGATTTGTTTGATCCTCTTGGTGGATCGAATAACGTGAGGACCATAGCCTCCCTCCGGCTGTTATCAGTGTTGAAGAAATGACACAGGAAGGGACTTCCCTGATGGTCCAGTGGCTAAGGCTCCGCCCTCCCGGTGTGGGGGCCTCAGGATCGATCCCTGGTCGGGGAACTCAGATCCCACATGTGATGTGGTGCGTCCAGAAACAAAACAAAAACAACAGTAGCAACAAAAGTAGGCCGCCAGAGAGGAGGGAAGACAGAGAAAGGCAAGGGACAAAGGGTCTCCTCTGTTGTTATATCTAGGGATTGAGATCATGAAGGCCAAGGTATGACCCAAACCTCATATTGTTACTAAACGGACAAAAAAGTTGCTAGATTTCTCTTGCTGATTTGTCTATTCTCTGAAGTGTCTCTTGCCACCCTTCCCCTTTTTCTAAGTAAGGCTTCAAATTAGGAAGTAGCTAAGAAATTATAAAGGAAGTAGATGAGCAAGTAACGCAAAGGAATGTTGAACAAGTGGAAGGTGGGTGGCCCAGGCTCAGTTGTTGACACCTAGACTTCAGCTGGGACCTGGATCCTCTGGGGCCACCTGCCAGGGAGATAGGACCATGTGGCTGCCCTCAGCTCTTCTCCTTCTCTGCCTCCCAGGTGAGTGGGGCTGGGGCCTTTGGGAACTTGGTTTTGCAGGGGGCAGAACCGTAGAACAGTAGAAGATCTGTCCTGGGTTCAAGCCAGAGGCAGAGCATCAGCAGAAATGGGAGGGAAGCAGAAATCAGTTCATCTGCCTTTTATACATTCAGACATTCATCTTATGGTCCTACACACACTTGTTGAGCCCCACTGTGTGCCTACACGCACTTATTGAGCACCAACTGTGTACCAGGACTGTTCTGGAAGTGGTAATTCAGAGCAATTTCTGCACTCAGGGACTCGTGATTGGATGAAGGGGTCAAGTTACTACGCTACTGCATGAAACTAGGGCTTCCCTGGTAGCTCAGACAGTAATAAATCTGCCTGGAAGGCAGGAGATGCGGATTCGATCCCTGGGTTAGGAAGATCCCCTGGAGAGGGGAATGGCAACCTACTCCAGAATTCTTTTTATTAAAAAAAAAAGAATTTATTGATGGCTGCACTGGGCCTTCATCACTTTCTCTGGTTGCGGCGAGCAGGGGCCACTCTGTGAGGTGCATGGCTTCTCATTGCGGGCGCTTCTCTTGTTGCAGAGCACAGGCTCGAGGCGTGCAGCCTCAGTACTTGCCCTGCAGCATGTAGAATCTTCCCTGCCCAGGACTGAATCCATGTCCCCTGTCTTAGCAGGCGGATTCTTAACCACTGGACCACCGGGGAGCCCCCCGCTCCAGTATTTTTGCCTGGAGAATTCCCTGGACCGTGGAGCCTGGAGGGCTACAGTCAACGGGGTCACAAAGAGTCAGACATGCGTGGAACTTGCTATAGAAGAGATTTGCTCATGTGGTGATGAGTGTGCACACAGGGCCCCCAGTTCTGCTCCTGGAAGGATACAGGTCTCCCTGAAGCATGACTGGGAGTTAGTCTGGAACGATGAATGAGTCAGCTGAGTGGAAAATCGGAGTAGCTGATGCAAAAGCGCGGAGATACTGGAGGCTGTAGAAAGATCAGGAAGGAGCAGCCGCGCTGTCTGGCCAGGGCTCAGTTGAAAGGGGTACGAAAGGTTTGTCAGGAGGGATGAACCAAGAGTCTAGAAGCGCAACCTCTGCTTCCACGTTAAATCCCTCCTGGAAGAACATGATCAAATTGTTCCTCAAAGGTTGAGCTTTCAGAAGAGGACATCTTTAAAGAGACATTCACAGTGCAGGAGAGCACATTTTTAACGTCAATTTTTATTGGAGTATAGCTGATTTACAGTGATGCGTTAGCATCTACAGTACAGTCAAGCGAATCAGCCGTATGTGTACATACATCCCCTCTTTTCTGGATTTCCTTCCCGTTGAGGTCACCGTGGAGCACTGCGTCGAGTCCCCTGCGCTCCACAGCAGGTTCTCACATCTACTCTATACACAGTAATGTGTACAAGACCGTCTCAACCTCCCAAATCCTGCCATCCTCCCCACTTTCCACCCTTGCTGTCTGTGTCTTAGTTCCCTATATCTGTGGCTCTGCTTTGCAAATGAGATCGTCTGTACCATTTTTTCTAGATTCCACACATATGCATTAATATATGATATTTGTAAATTTAGGATAAAAATTAGAGGATTTTCTTCATGCTTTTAGAGTAATTTTTATGTTAGGCTCCCTCACAAAATGTAGAGCCTGCCCAATGTAATCACAGACTCTTCTGGAAAAGTGGGTGGAAAAGGGGGAGATTTAAAGGATCTATTGTACAGCACAGGGAACTCTGTTCAATGTTCTGTTCAATATGTAACAATGTAATTAGGAAAATAATTTGAAAAATAATATATATATATATTTATACCCATTCCAATGTTCTTGTCTGGAGAATCCCAGGGACGGCGGAGCCTGGTGGGCTGCCGTCTATGGGGTCGCACAGAGTCGGACACGACTGAAGTGACTTAGCAGCAGCAGATGTGTAGAATGTATTCCACGTGTATAACTAAATCACTTTGTTGTACAGCCCAAAACTAATGCAACATTGTTCATCAACTGTACTCCAAAGTAAAATAAAAAGTTTAAAAAAAAAATAAAAAAGGAAAAAGAAACCAGTCATGGGGTAGAGTATTCACACCTTGGAAACCGGCAAACACTACGAATCAGGCTTCTCCCCTAGGGAGTTGGTTTACCAGCATATCAGTGCTTGTTTAATCTTCTTGTTTAAATCTAATAAAATGTCTAAGTGCCCCAGCCTGGGTGCAGTTAAACTGAAGGTGGAAACCTCTTCCCACCTCTTTCTGTGGAACTGGCTGAACTCTCCAGAGCTACGGCCTCATTTTTGCGTCTTGAGAACGTTTGCAGCTGATGTTTCACGTGGGCTCAGATCGGAACTTTGAAGTCACTTGTAAAGATTTAAGTTTCAGTTCTTCTTTTTCATCCCAGCTCCCTCCCCCACCCTGTGCACCCATCTGGGGTTACAAACACGATATGGAAAAATGTGATTACTTTAAATTTATGGAGGGCACCCACGAGGGTTGTAAGGGATATAAAGAAAGACGGTAAGGGCGATTCCAGAACAAAGAGAAAAAGAATGAAGATGGAGGAAGTGAATTCCAATATAGAATGAGCAAGAATAGCACATTACAACCTACAAACACTTTCAAACCTACGGTACAACTTAGCCTTCTGAGCAACTTTTCAAAAAATTGTATTGGATCGCAGTTGATTCACAATGCTGTGTACGGCATTCACGTGTATAGCAAAGTGAATCAGTCATTCGGACATAAGTAAAAGTTGCTCAGGCGTGTCTGACTTTTTGCCACCCCATGGACTGTAGCCCACCAGGCTTCTCTGTCCGTGGAATTCTCTAGGCAAGAATACTGGAGTGGGTAGCCATTCCCTTTTCCAAGGAATCTTCCCAACCTAAGGATGGAGCCTGGGTCTCTTGCTTTGCAGGCTGCTTCCCTTGTGGTCAGCAATAAAGAGTCTGCCTGCAACACATATACATGTATCCATCCTCTTTTAGGTTCTTTTCCAGAGTATTGAGTAGCGTTCCCTGTGCTATACAGTAGGTTCTTATTAGCTATCTATTTTATATACAGTAGCGCGTATATTTCGATCCCAACCTCCCAGTTTATCCTTTCCCCAACTCTCCCCCTGGTAACCATAACACTGTCACCCACATCTGTGACTCTATCTCTGTACCATTTTTCAGATCTCACATATAAGCAATATCATATGGTATTTGTCTTTGTCTGACTGGCTTCACTCAGTATGACAAACTCTAGACCCATCCATGTTGCTGCAAATGGCATGATTTCATTCTTTTTTATGGATGAGTGATACTCCGTTGTGTATATAACATGTACTACATCTTTACCCATTCCTCTGTTGGTGGACATTTAGGTTGCTTCCGTGTCTTGGCTGTTGTAAATACTGCTGTCGTGAACACTAGGGTGTGTGTATCTTTTTGAATTATGGCTTTCTCTGGACATATGCCCAGCAGTGGGATGGCTGGGTCACATGGTAGCTCTATTTTTAGTTTTTTAAGGAACCTTCCTACCGTTCCCCTCTGAGTAATTGACGCAAGCAGGGCAGTTAATATCATTCCCACTTTACAGATAAAACTGTGAAGGGGTTAGTGACATATCCAGTAAGTGAAAGAACTGAAAATTAAATCCAGATGAGCCTCCTCCCCAGGGCTCTTTCTGACGCCCACGGGGTACCTAGAACAAAGCAAAGCCTGTGATGTTCACAAAACTGCTCAAGGTGCGACCTGCAGATTGCTCTGCTGACCACCTAGTGTTTCCATTCTGAACTCATTGCTGTCCGACTCTCGCTCCTGTGAACTTCAAGCAACCAGCAAACACTCTCCTTAAAAAATGCACACACGAATTTATATAACCCCACGTAAGACTTGCTAATCTTGCATTCAGGCACATTCTAGCAGGACAGAGGAGAGTACTCTCTTGGAATTAGTAGAATCTTCTTTTTTTCTGTTAACTTCTGGTGTCCAGATTGGGTTGGTCTTGGCTGGATGCCTTCTCATCACTGGTCCATAGAAGGCCCTCTTTTATGTTAATCATATATAATTTAGCAAACCTCTGTGAGCTCACTGGCCAACCCAAGATGATGCAACCCAACCCAAGGGATGCTACCTTTAACTTAGACCTACCAGCTCCTTCCCAATCCAACCCGGCTTCCTCATTCAAACACCAGTAACTTGGTATCACTTGTCAACATATTTCATGAACATTTGCTTTTGACATATTTGTGGGTTAGGTCGAAATTGGGCTGTGATCTTATAAGCCACCTTCTAAATCTGAGGGTCTGTGATGAGAGCCAGAGATTTATCTTTTCTCCCTTGAGAACATGTGGAGAGCAGAGTAAACAAGAAGTTATACTCTTTAAAAAAGACTGCTTGCTTCATCAGGTCTCAGCTGTGGCGCGTGAGGGCTTTGGTGTGCCAGGTGTGGTCTCCTGTTGTGTCTCACACACTCTGGTTGCAGTGTGTGGGTTCTTCGTTTCAGCATTTGGGATATTAGTTCCCTGACCAAGGATCAAATCCATGTCCCCTGCATTGCACGGCAGATTCTTAACCAGCGGACCACCAGGGAAATCCCAAGAAGTTGTATTCTTAAAGAAATAGTTTGAATTACAAAACACCCAGGATGCAGAAATCTTACTCCAAAGGGAAGTATTTTGGTCATACGACCAAACTTCATGCCTTCATGCCGGCAGAGGCTGCAGGGTTAAGGACAGCGCAGGATAGTAAAAAGAGCGACATAAAGCCCTTTGCAGGAACATGGATGGACCTAAAGAGTGTCATACTAAGTGAAGCAAGTCAGAGAAGGAGAAATATCCTATGACATCCCTTATATATGGAATCTAAAAAGAAATGATGCAAATGAACTTACAAAATAGAAAAAGACCCACAGACTTTGAGAACAAACTTATGGTTGCCAGGAGGGCCTGATGGGAGGACGGGATACTTAGGGAGCTGGGTACGGACATGTACACACTGTTGTATTTAAAATGGAAAACCAGCGAGGACCTACTGTGTAGCACAGGGAACTCTGCTCAATGTTACAGGGCAGGCTGATGGGAGGGGAGTTTGGAGGAGAATGGACACATGTATTTACAGTTGAGTCCCTTTCCTGTTCACCTATCCTGATGTTGTTAATCAGCTATACCCCAGTAGAAAATAAAAAGTCTAAATTAAAACAAAGCAAGCAAACAACAAAAAAGAACAGGGCAGGACTGCCAGCCCTCTCTACTCCCGCCTCCTGCTGTGGTCCGACTCCCCGTGTTCCCAGGGACAGGGTACCCGTGCAGTCAGGCAGCGTGTCTGGGTCACCGGGCAGAGGTCTGAACTGGTCCTGCTGCCCGCCGTCTCCAGACCCTCTGGCTTAGGTCTTAAATCCAGGTGTCTCTCCAGGTCCCCATCCCCGAGCCTGGAGTGGTCCATGCCTCCCTGGTAGCTTTCCCCTTGGGCTTCAAGCAAAGAGCTGCTGATGGGGCCTCTTTGGACGGAGTCCTGGGATCTGGCTTGTGTTTTCCAGGCTCTCTGTCACTGACGGGCCCCGGCTCTGTGGCGGGCACCGCGGGGAGCTCTCTGCGTATCCGGTGTCAGTACGAGAAGGCATATAAGGGGCATAACAAATACTGGTGCCGAGGAAAGTATGGCACAACGTGTCGCAAGATTGTGGAGACCGAAGGAGAGGAGAAAGAAAAGAGGAACGGCCGCGTGTCCATCAGAGACCACACGGATAACCTGACCTTCACAGTGACCTTGGAGAACCTCAACATAAACGACACTGGATCCTACTGGTGTCGAATTCAGACTGTCTGGATCCTGGACGTGTTGTCCTTGGACCCCTCGGTCCAGGTTGAGGTGTCTGTTTCCCCAGGTAAGAGCTCCCCTTGGTCCAGCAGCAGAGCTTATGGGAAAAGAGTGCGCTTGCGGACAAGGATGGGCGCTAATGAACAGTGTCCTGGGTCTTGTCTTGTCCTCTGTCTCACTGGTGTTGGGAGGAGCCTAGGGTGCAGTCAGGGAGGAAGGCAGCTGACCCTTCAGCTTTGGCGTGGGCTGGGGGGCATAGGTACCCCCCACACGGCACCACCCTTGCCCTTACAGAGAGGCAGAGACCCCTGAACACACTGACTCGCTTCAGTAGAAAGTAGTGGTCACTGGATGATTCTGTGTGACATCAGAGCCACATGGGTGCTTAGTGTGGGACTGGGGAGACAGTGATGCCTGGGGCATGCTTTGATCTCCAGCGCCAAGTACCACCCCAGGGAGCATCGCCTGTCCGGCTGTACCGGCTACCTTCCCGACAGTGAATGATGGACAGAACCTCAGCATCAAGGAGATGTCGAACCACTGCCCAGGGTAAGGGCCCCAGGCCTGGAGACCATGGGGAAGGAGGGTCAGCAGCCTTAGGGGTCCTGGGGTGGGGGCTGGCAGCATGCCATGACCTTTGTACCTCACCGTCTGCTGGGTTTCCCTCCAGCTCTGGTTCTGATGTTTATATTCTCCAAAGCTGCATGTAGAGTGGAGGATAGCACCCGTTCTGTGAACCTCTCCCCCAGGGGCAGCTGCAGGGACACAGATGGAGGCTGGTTTCAGGTGGACTTGAAGCCCCTCCTCCCACCCCCACCCTCCCCGTCTCCCTTCTCATGGGGCTCTGGATGCGGGGGCCTGATTCCGCGGCCCCTAGCCCAGGCTCTCATCTAAAGGTCTTTGCTCTACCAGAGATTCTGCTTCCCGGAGCTGCCTGGGGGTTCTGTGGGAGGTGCGCTGGTTCCAGGCTGACATTTGGGTCTGTCTCCTCCTTCCAAAGATACCCAGAAGGGCTGTGATGCTGTCAGACCCTGAAGGGAATGGGGGGCGATGTCTCTGAAGTCTGGGTGAGGACTGGTTGTAAGAAGTCAGCCGATAACAGGGGAAACTGTGTGTGCAGGAAAGGGATGGAGAGGCTGAGTTTGGACGCATGCTTCTCGAAGCAGGCGCTGCCTGGTCCCTCTCCTCCCTCCGTTCCATTCCCTCCCTTTAAGGAGAGTCCCAAGGGCAGTTCCTGAGGCAGGAATGATGACAGGAATCCCAGAGAGGGATTGCCCTGACTTGGGTCTCTTCCGGGTTTGATCCTGAGCTATCTAGGAACTTCCCTGGTGGCTCAGATGTTAAAGCGTCTGCCTACAATCCGGGAGACCCGAGTTTGATCCCTGGGTTGGGACGATCCCCTGGAGAAGGAAATGGCACCCCACTCCAAGACTCTTGCCTAGAAAATCCCATGGATGGAGAAGCCTGGTGGGCTACAGTCCACGGGGTTGCAAAGAGCTGGAGAAAACTGAGCGACTTCACCTTATCTAGGCTTCAGTGTCAGGATGCGGGGGTGGGGGCGGGGGGGGGGAGCGGGAAGGGTCCTGGGACCTCCTCCAGAGGTGGCAGCTCATTTCCGGACACCATGTCTCCCACAGGTCCCGGCTCAGCAATGTCCACTTCCTGCTCCTGGTCTTCCTGAAGCTGCCCCTATTCCTGGGCATGGTCGGGGCTGTCCTCTGGGTAAACAGACCTCAGAGGCGCCCTGGAGGAAGAGAGAGACAGTTTGACCATGGAGGTCCACCGTGCAGCATGCTGTCCCTAGGAACGCCCTTTCCAGGAATACAGCTCTTCAGACTGGACAAGAGAGACCTTCAGATTCTGGGCTCCAGGGCAGGGGGGCAGCAGTTGCTAGATTCTGGAAGGACTCAGGTCTTCTGGGGGCACTGGTCCAGGGAGGGTCCCGGATCTTAGAAGACACTCGTTCTGAGTCCTCAGGTGAGGGAGGGCTCCGTCACCCCTGCCCTTGCTTGGGGGTTCTCTTTTCTTCTCCCCATATCCCCTGATTCCTGGGTCTCACACCCACGTCCCAAGGGCAAGAATTCTCTGGAAGTTGCATGCTCAGAGGCCTGACATTTTACTCTTCTCCTTGGCACAAAAGCTTCTTGGTTCAGCATTGCCAGGGAAATGACCACCTCCTGCCTGCAGACAGGAGGCTGCCTGAGGACACACCCCTCCCAGCTTCAGTCCTGGGCTCACAGGACTCCATCTGCTCCTCTGGGACAATCCCAAGGGAGTTTAGTCCTGACAGAGTTTGCTCATGCAGCTGCCTGCTGACCTGTGAGCTCAGGGTTTCTTCCTCTTTTCCAATGCCTCTTTGGCTTCGAGCCTTCTTGTGTCCTTGTGACCGGAGTCTGACTTGGCTGAGTGCATCTCTGTCTGGCCCAGCCATGACTGAGCAGCTTCGAGTTACAATTCTGTGGCTGTTTGGAGCAGTGATGGTAGAAGGAGGCAGTGGATACCTCTACTATCACTCCGGTAATTCCCTAACTCGGAGGGTCTCCCGTGCACAGAGTCGATGGAGAGTCCAGGTTTATCCAGTTTAGGAGAAGTCTGGTTGAGACCATCTATCAACAATTAACCGTCTTTGCAGAAGAGGCAGACATAGCTCCAAGCACAGGGCACAGGACACAGAGGAAAGGAGATGCTTCCCCACGTTGGGATCGCGCAATGCCACCATAACCATAGACACCCTTAGCCCAGGGGAGTGCTCGGTTGGTTCTTGGACGCATATCCATCACTCCCTCCCTGAAGTTTGCAGGCAAGAGTTGCACAGTCTGTCAGCCTTTCCACTCACCTTTCTGCACCCGTAGTGACCCTTTTCCTCTGAGAGCTCCTCTGAGCACTGAGTTCTCCGGCAGGGCTGCTGCTCTCTGAACCTAAGCTCTGATGTGTCTCCCATAAGGGTGCGGACATTCATGGCATCTCAAGGAGAGCTGGGGCTGGCCCCAGACTCAGCTGAAGGAAAACCTCGTTCTAAAGAGGCACATACTAGTCGTGACTGTAAAATATACACAGGGTGGTATAGAAAGCATAATAATGGACAAGAGGAGAGCTTGCGATGCACTTTCTAAGGAAGATAAACTCACAAGTCAGTAGAGTGCAGGCAGGGCTGGCCAGGGCCACTGGGCAGTCACAGGTGAGATGCTTCATGACATCAGAGGGGAAAATATTATGTCACACCGGCTGGATCAGGGGGAGGAGGTGATATTTGAGACTGATGTTAAAGGAGGTATACACTTTCAGTCGAGTGGGGTGGTAAGGGGGGTTGGGGAGCCGGGGGGAAGGAACATATTCAGAGCAGCAACAGCAGAAGTGAAAACAGGGAGCCAGAAAATACTCATTGTAATAGTCAGTCCGAGAAGACCAATCAGCGGAGTGTGAGGTTCACACGCAGTTTCCCATGGTGGCCGTGTGTTTCGTATTCCAGTGGGATGAAGTTGTGGCAGTGCAGTTCTAACTGCAAAACCTTGGAAGACCTAGGAAAACTAGGGTGGGGGTGTGTTGAAGGGGTTTAGAATCCAACTTCTACTCAGGCTTTGCTGGAGACACTTGGATGAATTTGAGCAGATCAACCTGGAGTCATGGATGTGTTCTAGGAAGGCTTACCCAGCTGATGAGTAGGATAGTCTGAAAGGAAGAGTCTGGGAGTACGGAGATGTCAAGCTTGGAAGACCAGAAGGGTAGGCATCATTGAGAGAAATAGGGAAGTCAGGAGCAGGCTAGGGTGAAACAGAGCTTGGTTTTCTCCATGAGACTGGGATTAGCAGGCATAGAGGAACAGTAGGAAGCTAGAGATGTGGGTTAAAGTGTTAATGCTGGAGGGAAGATGTGTGGGGCAGTAAACCGGAGCCCGGAGAGAGGGGGAATCATCAAGGGAAGAGTTCTGGGCCAAGGACAGAGTCTTTGAAGCCCCTGCAGTTAGGAGGGACTGGGGGCTTTCCAGGAGGCGCTAGTGATAACGAACCTCCTTGCCAATGCAGGAGACAGTAAGATACTTGGGTTAGATCCCCGGGTCAGTGAAGATCCCCTGAAGGAGGGCATGGCAACCCACTGCCCTGGAGAGTTCCCATGGACAGGGGAGCCTGGTGAGCTACAGTCCATGGGGTTGCAAAGAGTCCGGACATGACTGGACTGACTGGGCACGCATGCACACAAGACAATAAACAAGCAATTGCATAGATCAATATTGGGAAAATTGACATTTTTACTATGTTGAGTCTTCCATCCACAAATGAGGTGTATCTCTCAATTTATTTAAATATTCTTTGACCTCTGTCATCAGCATTTTGCAACTTTTAGCACACAAATGCTATGCAGGTTCCATTAGATTTTTACCCAGGTATTTCTTATTTGGGGGGAAGCAGTTAGGAATAGTGTTTTATGTTCTACCAACTTGTTGTTAGTATCTAGAAATATGATTCTCTTGTGTGTGTATTGATTTTATATCCTGCGATCTGGTTGAACTCATTTATTGGTTGAGCAGTTTGTTTTTGGTAGATTCTGTGGGATTTTCTACATAGACAATTATGTCATCTGAAAAAAGGGACACTTTTATGCTTCCTTTCCAATCTTCAAGTTTTAGTGGTGTCCTGGAGGCCCAGGGAAGCCCTGGGAAGGTTTAAAATACTCTGATGCCATGTAGAGGATGTGGCATTGTGGGTCCACTGCTTTCAGCAGAGAAGCTGGGGGACTTCCCTGGAGTCCAGTGGTTGAGACTCCATGCTTCCAAAGCAGGGGGTGTGGGTTCGATCCCTGGTCATGGAATTAAGATCCCACAGGCTGCATGGCATGGCAAATAAAGAGAGAAGCTGGAAGTGAAATCCCTCATGTTCACATACAGGCAACAGATTCCATTAATAAAATACAATGATCAAAATGAAACACGTCCGTAAACCCATGCAGGTTATGGGTACAGTCTGTGACTTCTGAGCAAAGCAGAGAATTTCAGAACACCGTGTGCCTGCGTGGTATTTATGCCTGGGGCCATATGGTGCCCTCAGCAGGCTTGGGAACTGACCTTCTCAAGAGCGCAGATGGATCTGTGGGGACGGTGGGTGAGCCAGACGCATGCTGGTCCAGGGGCAAACTCGACTCTGCTACCTGGCTCTGCGACTGGGCACCCAGGGTCCTCGCCCTTCATGTCTCCTTGTTCTTATCTGTGACGTGAAGGTGCTGGATCAAGACTTGTGTGTGGCAGCTTTAAAGCATGACTTCGAAGTTCCTTGACGCTCCTCCTATTAAGGGTCTGGACTTCCTTCCCCTCCTGAGTCTGGGTGAACTGGGACTGCCCCAATCACAGACTGGAGCCTGGGTGCACTGGGACTGCCCTGATCATAGCCTGGAGCAATGTTTCCCAGTGCTTTCCCCATTATCATCCTCCTAGAGATCCCCTGGGGGAGGAAATGGCAGCCCACTCCAGTATCCTCACCTGGGAAATCCCATGGACAGAGGATCATGGTGGGCTACAGTCCATGGGGTTGCAAAGAGTCAGACGTGACTGAGCGACTATACCACTAGCAGAACCATCAGTTACAGTTTGCGTCTACATGTAGGGAGTCTAGTCACGACCTCCGTGAGGGGATAAAAAGGTATCTTCTAGGTCTCTTCCCTCTACTTGCTGCCAAGTCACAACTGCTAGATGTGTTCTAACTCTTGTGTTTGATTTAGGGTCACTTCACACCCTCTAGAATATATGGGTCGTCCTCTCATACATAAAAAATGAAACTGGTGTCCCAACGAAATCTCAAAGGAGCACAGGAAATCCATAGATTTTAATAGGAAATGTACAGCAGAAATGTACAGCTCACAAACACATGAGCTGGGCTCTGGACCAACCGCATCTTCAATTATCTGTGTTCCGGCCAGTCTTCCTCTAGGAGGTATGGATGCAACAGAAGGTGGGCTTGGTGGACCCCTGTACACCCGGCCCATGGTGGGGGGTCTTTGCCCATCTAGACACTCGTTAAAGCTTCTTAAAGAATAGTTTTGTTTATTTTTTTTGGCCACATGCGGTCTCTGTTGCTGGGTGCGGGCTTTCTCTAGTCATGGCAAGCAAGGGGGGCTATTCTCCGTCACAGTGCACGGGCTTCTCATTGCAGTGGCTTGTCTTGCTGTGGGGCTCCAGCTCTGGAGCTCAGGAGTTGCGGCGCATGGGCCTAGCTGCCCCGAGGTATGTGGGACCTTCTCGGGCCAGGGATCGAACTGGTGTCCCCCTGCATTGGCAGGCGGATTCCCAACTACTGCACCACCAGGGAAGTCCCAAAGCTTTTTAGTTTAATTCCAGTTTTATGTAAACCGATGGGTCTAGAATTTTGAAACCCATTGTTGGGCAGGAGTCCTGAACAAGGTCTTAGTCAATTATCTTTGGAAGAGCTGCCCCCCTCTAGAGTCACAGGGACGGAGGCATTGAAAGGACACCCCCCGCTCCAGGTGAGATCACAGGGGCCTCCGAGGACCCCGTGTGTAAGGGGAACACCATCTCCCCTCCTCTCTTTGATCCTGCGGTAGAGGCTGCAGGAGGCAGAGAGGCCCCGTCAGGCTTCTGAGGCCAGGATGAAAGGGATCTTCACCGCAGCAGGAACGCTCATCTCCTTTGGGACTGAAATCACCGCTCCTTCTCTGATAAGAAGTCAGGAGCGTCTTCTCCATCCGCTTGGCAGGCGGGCAGGTGGGCAGGCGGGCGGGTGTTGGTGGTGAGCGCGCTGCGGTTCTCCCGCTCAGCCCAGCTCACTGCCCCCTGGGCTGCCCCAGACTCCTGCTCAGCCACGGCGCAGCTCACAGCAGGCCCCCAGCAGGGCCACCTTCACGAAGCTCAAGAGCACCACGCGGATGCTGCAGAGGAGGACGCTTACGAGGCACAGGTCACAGGAGTGAGCTTCGTCTTTAGGGGAGCCCCGGGTCCTGCCTCTCTACCCTGTCCCTGAGTTCAGACCTGGGTGAGGGAGGGGCAAGCCTGCGTCCCTGCTGGGGAAGTCTCCTCGAGGGGCGCAGCCATTCTGCTCAAGGGCCAAGCCTTCAGGGCCTCCCTACAGGCTCGGCACCGGGGGCCGGCACCCTCTGCTGTCTGTTACCATCCCGCCCTGTGACTGCTCTCCCACGATCCTCCTCAAATCCCCCGCAGTCTAGACCCTCTCCTGTCTTTCTGATTCGGCCTCAGCTTGCCTGGCCACCTTGTGTTGCCCTTGGTAAATTCTGCCTGTCGTCCAAGCTCAGATCTAATATCACCTCTTAGAAGCGGAGAAAGGTTCCTCTGTCCCATCAACCTGGCTTTTTACCTGTTCGGTTCTCCTGGGAGGGGGTCTGTCCCTGCTCTGGCCCCCATCAGATAGTGCATATAAGAAGGAATATCTCATATAACACACACGTATTTTTTAAATTGGAGGGTAATTGCTTTCCAATGTTGTGTTGGTTTCTGCCATAGAGCAACGTGAATCACATATGTCTCCCCCCGCTTGAGCCTCCCTCGCACCCCCACCCCATCCCGCCCCTCTTGGGTTGTCACAGAGACCGGGTTGTGCTCACTGGCTATCTGTTTTGCATATGCTAATGGGCTTCCCTGGTGGTTCAGCTGGTGGTAAAGAATCTGCCTGCAAAGTGGGAGACCTGGGTTCTGGTTTGATCCCTGGGTCAGGAAGATCCCCTGGAGAAGGGAATGGCAACCCCCTCCAGTATTCTTGCCTGGGATACCCCATGGACGGAGGAGCCTGGTGGGCTACAGTCCATGGGGTCGCAAAGAGTTGGACACGACTGACCGACTAACGCGGACAATGTGTGTGTTTCAATGCTACTCCCTCAACTTGTCCCACCCTCTGCTCCCCCTGCTGTGTTCACAAGTCTGTTGTCTGTATCTGTGTCTCTATTGCTGCCCTCCAAATAGGTTCAGCTGTACTATTTTTCTAGATTCTGTATATATGCATAATATACAATATTTAACACGATAATGTATTTGTGTTACATATATGTACACATAACACATATCTGACACTTGGTCTAGTTACACTGCTGGGCCCTCAGTTGTCTCGGCTCCCTGGATAGTCCCTCCCAGTACAGAAGAGGGTCTGATCCCCTCTCCCACAAGCAGTGCCAAGACCCCCCCTCTCCCCTCAATGCACCCCCCCCCACCCAGCGCGCCAGCCTTGGTCTCTGCCTCCATATGCCCTGAGCGTGGTGAGTCATGTAGTCACTACCCGTTTTCCTGAGAGAGAGAGCGGGCACGCTGCAATGCCAGCCTTAAAATAGCCCTTCACCCACTGTGCTCTTCTCACCCGTCCCAGCTCAGGGACTGCCCCACCCTCCCCTCCCTCCGCCCCCTGCCCACTACCCCAGGCTTCTTCAGCTTCTCTAGAAGTCCTCATTCTGTGGCTCCATGGGACAACCCCCCACAGCAATGAGCAAGACAGAAGCGGGGCGTGAAGCATCTCCCATAACCTCGTCCCTTTCAGACTCATTACTGAGCAAATGAGAGCCCTCCAAGCAACAGGACCCTCGAGAAAGGAAGCTGGACCGTAGCAGGGGAGGAAGATGAGAGAGGGCGATTCTGGGAGGCAGGACCCAGGGAGAAACTGGACCTTGACCGTGGGAGCCTGCGGGCACCAGGCTATGCTGGGGGGAAACTGGGGCGGCGTGAGGGGGAGACGCTGCCCTTTGATGAGAGAGCTGACCTCTGAAGGGGGGGTGGGCTTCAGGCTGCTGTCACGCCTCTCTCCCATGTTGTGAATGTGAGAAAGCAGGAACCCTAGCTCCCCACTCCCTCCTGGGACGTCCTGACACCTGGGGAGAGGAGGACCAGAGCATATGCCTGTGACCCTCCCGAGCAGATTAATGGCCCTCCCCTTCCCAGGGGGCTCAGTGGTAAACAATCCACCTTCCTGTGCGGCAGACGAGGGTTCCATCCCTGGGTCAGGAAGATTCGCTGGAGAAGGAAATGGCTACCCACTCCAGTATTCTTGCCTGGAGAATCCCAAGGACAAAGGACCCTGGCGGGCTACAGTCCATGGGGCCACAGAGAGTGGGACACGACTGAGCATGCGCACATTCACAAAAGATGTCCTAACCCCCAGAACCTGTGAATGTGTTATATTACACAGCAAGGGAGGGGGGGGGGCTCATCGTGCAGACAGATTTAAGATTGGCGATCCACTGACTTTGAGAGGGGAGCAACATAATGTGGGGAAGATGATGTGTTATAGCTGGCTTTGAAGCTGGAGGGGGCCAAGAGCCAAGCAATGCAGAGGCCTCTTGTTTAGTTGCCTTGCTGTGTCCGACTCTTTGCGACCCCATGGACTGTAGCCTGCCAGGCTCCTCTGTCCATGGAATTCTCCAGTCAAAAATACTGGAGTGGGTTGTCATTTCTTCCTCTAGGGAATCTTCCCAACCCAGGGATCGAACCTGTGTCTCCTGCATTGGCAGGTGGATTCTTTACCACTGAGCCCATTTGGAAGCCCACAGTGGCCTCTAGAAGCTGGAAAAGGCAAGGAGGTGGATGCTACCCCAGAGCCCCTGAAGGAACTCAGTCCTGCCAGCCCCTTGATTCTAGCCCAATGAGGCTTATTTCAGATTTCTGGTCTCCAGAGCTAGGAGATAATACAATTGTGATGCTTTACGCTACCAATGGACATGAGTTTGAGTAAACTCTGGGAGTTGGTGATGGACAGGGAGGCCTGGCGTGCTGCAGTCCGTGGGGTCACAAAGAGTCGGACACGACTGAGCGACTGAACTGAACTGAACTGAAGCCACCAGTTTTGTGGCGATGTTACAGCAGCCACAGGAAGCTCACCCAGAGTGCTTCCCTTCTGGCACACTCAAGGCTGAACCCCACCATGCCTCCTTTTGCTTCTCTGGGTCTGGGGGGCAGGTCAGAGGGAGACCACAGCCTTGCCTCCTGCAGCCCAGCTGGAGAACTTTGCTCTGGTTCCTCGCAGGGAGTGAGTAGCTCTGTCAGTCCTCAGAGGCATAAACGGGGAGGGGGAAGCCCAGGACAGATGACTGTTTCTCCTCTCTGCACAGGAGACATCAGCGGGGCCATGCGGGGCTCCTAACAGGCCCCGAGGGAAGCAGCCACCGGGCAGCCGTGGGGAAGGTCTGCAGGAGGCTGTCTCTGCTTGCCTGGTGAGGACGCTGCTCAGGGCCGTGGGTTGGCTGCTGCTGACGCTCTGGGGGGCTGGAGCGAGGAAGCCGGGCTGGCCAGTGTGTCTGCTGTCACAGGATCAATTCTTTCTGTGGTCACAGGTCCTGTCGTGAATGTTGTTGACAGGGAGGGTGTTGCTTTTCTTGCTGAACACAAAGGGCAGAGTGTGGCTCCCAGGGTGACCCGGGCGGCTCCCCTTGGCCTTCTCCACCCCCGCCCCTCTCCCCCGGGGATTAAGAACCTTTCGGTCTGAGCACCTCCGATCAACCACCCTGGCCTTCTCTTGCATCTTTTTTATTTTCATTCAAGCCTGTCTGAGCTGAGTCTGGTCCCCCAGATGACAACAGATGGAGATGTGCAGAGATGCCAGGTTCACGCTTTCTTTCAAGCTTTCCAGAAAATCTATCCACCCCCTTCCATGCACGTGTGTGCACACACAGGCACGCGGAAGCATGGGCAAACGTGTAGTCTCAGGTGAGTTTCAAGGCTCCCCCCACCCCCCCGCTTGGGCAGAGACAGGAAGAGCTCTGCACCCTCCACGGGTCTGTACCAGGGCCTCGGAGGACAGGAGGGTAGTTCCTACCTGGGGGGACGGCCCCGTAGACTTGGTGCCCAGGTCAGGCCCGGTTCTCTGGATCCCGCACCAGCAGGGTTGGTGTCACCTCTCCCGAGTCCTTCCATGGTCACGGTGGGCGTGCGCCCCCTCTGATTGTCCCAGATGGACACTCAGCCCTTCCACACCAGTTCCTCTGAGCTGGTGGTCTTCAGGAGAACCTGGCAGGAGCCCCAGTTCTCTCCGCAGCACCCCCACTTCAAGTAGCTCTCCCACTGCGGGTCATAGTGACACTCGATGGTCACCAGACCACGTTCGGGGCTGCTCACTGACACCACAGATGCAGAAGCAGCCTGGAAAACAGGAACCCCACTTGCATCTCCTCCTTCCTGCAGCCCCGGGTGGGCCTGGGCGCTGCCCCGGGCTTTGGCACCTTCCTCGGGGCCTGACCAGGAGCCTCTGCCCTCTGCCCCAGGGTCCTCAAATCCCACTTCCTGACTGTTTCCTACTCCCCTGCACTGTTTCCCTTGCTGTCGCCTCTCGTCAAGCTCCGCTCTGGGGTCCTAACTGCCCAACACAGAAGCATCTGCAGACTCCTCATCCTGTGGACCACTAGCCGCACCCTCGTTTCAGAAACTCTCCCACCCTTTGCTCTCAGGCAACACCTCCTTCCCCTCCAGCCCGCAGTCCACAGGCTCAGTCAGTCCCGAAGCCCAGAGCTGGGGAGGTTGTTCTCCTGACTTCCCAGAGCTCTGCCTCCCCGACACACGACACCCACACACACCCTCTGATGAACGAGACACACACACCCTCACACTAAACACTGTGCTCTTTTGTGTCCACATCTCTGCACAAGCTGTTTCCCACACCTGGAATGTTCTCTCTTCCCCGATTGAAGGAGTCAGACCCTGACACCCATCCCCCCCGGCTTGGCTCAGATAGCATCTCTTCTAAGGGCTCTCTGGTTCCGAAGTTAACTGGGTCTCTTCCGGGGCCGCCAGGCTTCCTCCTCCTGTCTCATCTGTCACACTCGCCCCTCTGGACCACAGGCTGGTCTTTGGCTCATCTGGAGCAGAAACTCAGGCAGCTGATGTGCGGGGTTGAGGGACACCCCGAGACCCCGCCCCGCCCTGGTTTTGCTGCCTGTCTTCCTCCCCGCCCTCTGAGCTCTTTTTAGAGGAAGGGTTCTCAGCTCCGGCTCCAAGTCCAGACCAGCTGTGGAGGCTTTGAAGTGACCCAGATGCTGAGCCCTACCTTGACTGTGTGGGTCTGAGCATCTGTGCTCTTTAAAAGCGCCTCAGGGCCTTCCCTGGTGGTCCAGTGGTTAAGAATCTGCCTGTCAATGCAGGGGATGAAAGTTCAATCCCTAGTGGGGACTAAGATCTCACATGCAGAGGGGCAACTAAGCCTTTGAGCCACAACTACAGAGCCTGCGCGCCCTGGAGCCCCCACACCGTGAAGAGAGATCCCGATGATGCAGAGGAGAGCCTTTGTGCTGCAGCTAAGGCCCGATGCAGCCAGATTAATAAATAAACATTAAAAAATAAAGCTCAGAGATTCACACATTCATGCACACACACATGCACATATGCCTCTGTCTATCCACCTATTTGTCCACCCACCCTTCTGTCTTCTTACCCATCTATCTGCCAGCATTGAGAAACGGTACTCTAGAAAACAGATCTCCTTCATGTTACTCATTTTCATTTTTTCCTCCAACACCTAACTTAGAACCTGTCAGAGAACACAAATGTTTTAACCTTTCTTTAAAAAAATAAGTGCATGGATGAATGGATAGGGCCTGCTGTTTACGCCCGAGCACAGACCCTCTCTGTGTCCCAGCCCAGCCTGGCGGGTCCCAGTTCCCGAAGCCCAGCCCGTCTCACCTGGAGGACTGGGAGCAGCCACCTGGTCCTGCCCCTGGGCCCCCGCCTGTGGATCATCAGTGCCAGCTGCTCTCCAGGGACCTGAACTGAGCCCACAGGCAAAGCGCCCTCTATTTGTCCAAATCATTAGTTTTTAGTTTCTCTCATCTACTTCCCTTATGTTTCTCTGCTCTTACTTCCCAGTTTCATGAATTGCTGTCCTTTAGAGCGTGTGATGGGTGTGATAACGTGTCCTCCGTGGCTGGGGAGTTGCAGAGCATCCAAGTTGCCCCAGATCTCCCTGCAAGTGTGTGTGAGGGTCTGAGGAGGCGGCCAGTTGAACACCGTGGCGTGCACGGCGGGGCTGGGAGGAGAGCGCTGCAGAGCCCGGGAGACCTGGTCTGTGATCGGGAAGAATGTAGCACTAGGGCTCAGGCCCAGTAGCTGAGGCACAAGGGCTTAGCTGCTCCGCAGCATGTGGGATCTTCCCGGATCAGGGGTCAAACCCGTGTCTCCTGCAATGGGAGGCGGGTTCTTAACCACTGGGCCACCAGGGAAGTCTCCTCTCTCTTCTCGGCCGAGTCCCTCTTCTCGCTCTTGTGCCTCTCACCCCGCATCTCCCGGACTCTGTCCTTGTTGCCCTCCTCTCTGAGCAGCATCCCCAGCGCTCTCTCCAGCGTCCCCTCCACGCACAGGACCGTCACACGCACATCTCCACTCCCATCTCCGACTCGGCTCTTGGCTTCCAAAGCCAATGCACTTTTGCAGAGTTACCCGCCCCGTTAGGTGCTCAGATATGCTCAGAATGGAATTCTTTGTGAAAGTCCTTGTGACTCCAGTCCTCAGACTGATCTCTTTGCGGCTAAGGCTTCCCGCTCTGGACTAGCCTTCCAAAGACAAAGCCCCCCGTCTTCCTCCTGCCTCCCATCACCCTCCGAGGGCCTTGCAGGGGAGTGGGGCTTGGAGGAGCAGTGGCAAGGCTGCAGCAGCAGGAGCGTGGTGGTGAGCCGGTTCTGGGGAGGGAGCCGTGGGGAGGAGGAGGCTGAGCCGCTTCTGTGTGCGTTTATGTCCGAGGACTGAGCGTTCTCCTGGGAGGAGCGGGAGTCCAGTGCGCCCGGCTGCTTCTGCCTGCAGCCAAGAACTTATGAAGGGATGGGGGTGTGCAAGACTGCAGGGAACACCAGTTCCCTATCTCCCTCCCTTCAGTTCTCAATGGTTTTATCGAGGTGTCCTACTGTTCAGCCACTGACTCATGCCCGACTCTTTGTGACCCCATGGACTGTAGCCTGCCAGGCTCCTCTGTCCATGGGATTCTCCAGGCAAGAAGAGTGGAGTGGGTGGCATCCCAGGTGACTAGGTGGTAAGCACTCTTGCCTGGAGAGTCCCATGTACAGAATACTGGAGTGGGTGGCCATTTCCTTCTCCAGGGGGTCTTCCTGACCCAGGGATGGGAATTGCATGTCCTGCACTGACATGCGATTTTTACCACTTACTTACCTGGGAAGCCCTTTATTGAGCTATAATTGCGATAAAATAAGCTGTGTACATTGAAAGGACCGAGCTGAAAACTTTTTTCTTTTTCTTATTATTTTTCAAATTTTGCATAGAGTAAGACTCACTCTTTTGTGATGTATACTTTGATGAATGTTTAATGCAGGCATCATTTCTTGCAAACACCACCACAAACATACAGCACAATTCCATCACTTTCCTCCCAGGGTCCTCAACTGTGGATTCTGCTTCTTTAATGTCAGGCAGTCAAGAGCTTCACGTGCTGAAGGCTTCCCAGGACTGCAGATCCAACTGAGTTCAGCTTTCAGAGGCTTTGAGGTGCTTTCGGACCTGGCTCGTGTGCGCCACCCAGCGGCTAGTCTGTGACACGGGCTGGCCTTTCCCCAGGTCTCAGTCTTGGGAACTCTCTCAGGGTCCCGCCCGGCTGGCACAGCTTGGAGGGTGAGCTGTCCGTCCAGGGTCCCTTTCTGGAGCTGCGTCCTCTTCCTCAACTCCCTGACCCCTTCGCAGCTCCCAGAGACCTCTCCCTGCTTCCTGGTCCTCTGGTTGGAAAGCTGAGGCTTTTGTCTTCCCGGTCAGCTTGGGTCAGCCTCCAGGGCCATCAGAGGGAGCATGAGAAGAAACACGGACTGCCTTCCCTGCCAGCCGCCCCCATGCTGCTGCTTCTTCTATTTTTTTTTTTTTTTCTTTTTTTTTTAGGATTTATTTATTTATTTTCTGGCTTGGCTGGGTCCTCACTGCTGCACTCAGGCTTTCTCTAGTTGCGGTGAGCAGGGGCTACTCTCTAGTTGTGGGGCCAGGCTTCTCACTATGGGGGCTTCTCTCCTTGCAGAGCGGGGCCTCCAGGGGCGGGGTCTCTAGGGGCAGGGGCTCTAGCGTTGCAGAAACCAGTACTTGAGAAAGCAAGCACTGCACTCGGAGAGTTGGAGAATCAGGTTTATTACACCGGTGGGCCCAGAGGTGTTAACACTCCAAGCTTTAGGCCCAGAACAAAGGGATTACAGAGTTTTTATAGACAGACTGTAGTGGGCAACACTAGCTGTTAATAGTCTGGTTTAAACTAAGGGAACAGTGTGCGGGAACAGTGGTCAAGATGGGGAGGGGGATGTCTGACCTGGACAGGCAGACATGATTAAGCAGGTTTGCAGGGGCTGGGTGATTGCAAAGAGCAGGACAAGGGTGAGTGAGATAAACTCCAGTTCCTAGTATTGCAAGTCCCCACTTTCTGAGACTACGTGACCTACGCGATCTAGATTTTGCAAGGGGCAAGCTGAGTTACAGCGGCAGAAGGAGAAGGCGGTGATGTAAAATTTTTATCTTTTCCTCTTCGTTCTCCCCCTTGAAGCTTCTATCACTTGTAGAAAGCATCATCTCATGTTTTGGTAGGACATTCAGAGCTCCCCATCGTTTAGGGGGCTATATTGAGTTCTTACCATTTGTAACTTTATGGATTCAATCCAAGAGGTTATGAACTGGGTAATAGCATTGAGAATACAAGGGCCAAGCAAGAGCGCTGCAAAGAGCGTGAAGAGAGGACCTGTTAAAGGGAGAAGCCACGATGCCCAACTCCAGATATTGCTCCAATTACCCCAGGAATTAGCTAGTATTTTCCTCCTTTTTATGATTTGTTCCCTTAGCTGTTGGGCCATGTCCCTGACTATTTCTGATTGGTTTACATAAAAGCAGCATTTTTCATTCAAGAAGAGGCAGAGTTCCCTCTTTTCAGCTGTCACTAGGTCTAGCCCTCTCCTATTCTGAAAAACCACCTCAGCCAGGGAGTTGAGTTGGTCCTGTGAGACCGCTAAAGCTTTGGTCGCTCTCTCAATGTCGTCTGTGAAGTCCTTGGATAGTGTATGGTAAAAGGCGGTTGATGAAGCAATTCCTCCTACTCCCACACCTACCCCAGCCGGGATTCCCAGACCAGCTAGTAGGGTATGAACTGGATGGCTCTTTTTGAGCACGTATGTGCTGTCAGAGGTACGGTGAGAGTCTGGGTGTTAGGGACAATATTCATCTGGGGAGTGAGGAAAACTAAGGTGCAGATACCCATCTAATTGACAGGCGTCTACCTGTCAGCCTCTGTCCCACAAAGAAAGAAAAGGCCTTGATGGGGGCGGCACCATCTGTTACGGCAAGGGCCACCCAAAGGCTGCAAACAGCCTGCACGTAACAGGTAACTGAACATGAGCAAAACATTTTCTCCCTGTCTGTGGGTTGTCACGGCTGTAGCAACTGAGCCCATCGTGAAGGGGGGTCAGCTATACTGTGGGGCAGTTTAGTTAGTAGGCAGAATCGATCGTAAGAGACTTTTAGTAAGAATGAGGCTTCCTACTACAGTGAGATAACAGACAGCTAACTGCAGCTTCTGACCCAAATCCCAGTCCTGGGGTGCAGCTGAAGCTAGTCCTGTAGCGAAGAGCACAGAAATAATAGCAATCAGGGATAGAGCCAGGGTTAACAGTGAAAACCCATTGATATTTTGATAGCCGGATCCTCAAGCTTCCGCCGTGCGTTGACCGGCCAGCTGCCGGAGTGTGGCTGGAGCAAGGCTGAAGAATCCTCAAGCTTCTGCTGTGCGTTGACTAGTCAGCTTCCCGAGTGACTAGAGCAGGACTCAGCATCCTGTTTTTGGAACCAGACCTTGAGCGGGTTTTTGGGGCCCCGAACAGCTTTCCAGGTGTCCTCATTACCGGAAGCCGCTGCCTTCTTGACTCTGGTGGGGTGGATCCAAGGGATGACACCTGTAACTCATCTCCTGGCTGATGAGGGTGAACCCAGTTGTCCAGTGAATGGGTGTCCTTTCTCAGGTTTCTCGGGCAATATGGTCGAAGACTTTCCTAGGGCCTGGAGGTGTCGGGACATCTCCAGGTCAGCTAACTGTTGGTGGTCTCTCTTAAGCTTTTTTTTTTTAATCACTGGGCGTGGTCTCCTGTATAAGATCTCAAAGGGAGAACAGTCCAAGGACCTCAGGGTGCATTTACGGAGGGCGATGAGAGTCCGCAGAATAAGGCAGCTTGTTCTAGCACAGTCTGGGCGTTAGCCGGGGAATATTCTTGTACTGCTACTTGGAGAAACAAACTTGGCAAGAAAGTTAGAGATATAAGGCCCAAAGATTAATAGGAGTAGGAAAGCTGCTGAGGCGCTAGCTAGGAGAACCAGGTCCAGACATTGGTTCGTGACATTAGTGTTTCTCTAGGTATGAGAAGATGCAAGAATTTGTACTCATAAAAATCTTTACCTGAAAACATCTGACTATCTGAAGGCCTGTTTTTCTGGGTTTTCCCAGAGAAGAATGCCTTATTTTTTGTCTCCACCCTGCACTCCTTTCAAGGGGGTAAGGAAGGTCAGCATCTTATAGTGGTCATGATTTAATCTTTGTAGAGGCAGTTGGCAAGGTCCAGCTTCCAGTCAGCAGGGCCCCTTCATAGTCATATTTGACCATATTTTGGGGGCATTTCATGGTCATTGTGTCCCGTGGTGCTGGGAAGGCTCATTCCCAGGTCTAACAAAGATTCCATTGACAGGCCACTCAATGTGTTGTCACTAGACCAGGCCTTGTAAGTAGCAAAAGTCTCTGGACTATACCTGTCTTACTAGCCTTTTGGTCCAGGAAAATATTTCCTCCTGTTGCTTCTTTCCATATCTGGAGTTATGTTATTATGATTATTGATCTTATATGGAACTGCATATCAGCATTTATCACAGGCTCAGTCACACATTTGGTAACGTAAGAAATAATCTTCTGAAACAAGCTACATGGAAAATAATATAGCTAGCACTTATTAGTAAGGTCACAAGCAAGGATTTAAGTCAAAAAGTTTCATTGGGTATAGCCCGGTATGCCCCAGGTCATCTGACTCAGTTAAATGAGCCAAGTATTAATCTGGTTGTATATCATGGAGCATCTGACCTTTATCTAAAGACTGGTTACTGAGATAAGCTTTAGAACAATCTTAGAGTGTTCTTTTTAATAACTTAATTAAAAATTTTAGCAATATAACATAACAAGAAACTATCTCAGAAGTGAGTCTTAGTAAGCACAGACCATAATTAACAAAACTAGAACTTAATATTTAGTGAAATATATTTTTTTCTTTTTTGGAGAACTCTTTGTAAGGGCATTAACTCTGTAGCCAGGAAAGGCTTTAACCCATCAAATAAAAAAGGTCTGTCAGGGAGCCGGGAAAAGCCACGTGGCCATCTTGGATTTCCCATAACCCTGGCTCTTTGATTTTCAGCTGTTGTTTATCCATTTTTAATTTCCTGATTTAAGAGCAGACTCTTGCCATGTGTTAAGGACAGCAAGATAGCAAAAGTCTAACCATGAGGGGTTATTTTTTGTAGAAGCAGAATGAGCTTTGTCTACATGTAGCATAATCTTAAATAATGTTTATTTACTTTACCAAAGTAGCAAAAAGATTTTAAAACCAAATATAGATCATTTAAAGGCAAAGAAATTAAGAATCTGTTTTCAAAAGCTGCATTTTAAGAAAATTTTGTTCTCTAAACAGAGAAAAGACCATATTCCAGTCTGGTACCAACTTACTGTTAATTAACAAAATTGGTTTATCTGTTTAATCTTAGAAAGTCTTTTACATAAATCTTGAAGAACTAGCAGCATTCTTTAAAGGCATGAGAGTAAAACCATAGAAGGCATGTTTAAAATCTGATTCTATTGCAATTGACAAAGAAACCTGGTCATAACACTTTAATATGATAACTAGAATTATAACTGACCACATTTTATCAGGGCATATCAGATCTATATGAATTTCACATAATTTTGGAATATCTATGTTAATATCATCAACCATACAGTATAACCTGAAGAGATTTTTCACCCTTTTAACAGTAATTCCCATGTAATTTAACATGTCCAATGAACCCAGGTAGCTTAATAGCTCTTTGGGATGTCTCAGGGGTCCTCTGAAGCATCCCAAAGTTAGCTAGAAGTCAAGTTACTTAGGAAGTTTTGTCGATAAATATCAAAAGGATTTATGACACTCAGTCAGGTAGGATCATATAAGTTACTGTGAAATAATAGTTCTTTACTTAGCCAAAGTTAACAAAAGATTTCAAAGGTAATTATAGAACAGATCAATTAAGAGGTTAAAAAAAAACTTAAATCTATTATTAAAAGCAGTTCAACATCTGAAGAAACTAAGTCCTCTTAACAGAGAGAAAGGCTGAATTTAAGTTTTTGCTGCTGCTGCTGCTAAGTCGCTTCAGTCGTGTCCGACTCTGTGCGACCCCATAGACGGCAGCCCACCAGGTTCCCCCGTCCCTGGGACTCTCCAGGCAAGAATACTGGAGTGGGTTGCCATTTCCTTCTCCAAGGCATGAAAGTGAAAAGTGAAAGTGAAGTCACTCAGTCGTGTCTGACTCTTCACGACCCCATGGACTGCAGCCTATCAGGCTCCTCCATACATGGGATTTTCCAGGTGAGATTACTGGAGTGGGTCGCCATGGCCTTCTCCTACGTTTTGCACCAGCTTACTTTAACTTCATTTAGGTAAACTTAATTAAATTTATTTTCAACTTAGTCAGTCCTAACCATGCACAAAACCTTTTCATGGTCTACCTTCCACAACCTTTTAATCACTTTCTGTAACAGCCACCTGTAAGTCAGCCTACTTTCTTTCCCTTTATAAAATGCAATTTTATTTTTTATATCTTCTTTATTAAAAATACACATCCTATTTTCTTATTAGATTAGCAAACAAGCATTAATACTAGATATGTACTATTGAATATTTCCCATTTCACTTGAATCTGAAATTTATTTAGGTTAATTTTTCTTGCATTTAGAATTGTTTGATTTGTAAGTGCTTACTTTTCTTTAGGCCAATTAAATTGCAATTCATTTACAATTTCAACAATATTATTAGAAAAAAGACATATATTGAGACATACATAAATCCAGACAGACAGAGTGACAGAGATCTTATAGCTTTCTGTTTGAGATTTAAAATATCTCTTCCACCCCCTTTTTTCCTTCGCTTGAAGTTCTAATTTGCACTCTGTTCAATCAGCAATCAGTTCAGTTCAGTCGTTCAGTTGTGTCCAACTCTTTGCAACCCCATGCACGCCAGGCCTCCCTGTCTATCACCAACTCCCGGAGTTTACTCAAACCCATGTCCAATGAGTCAGTGATGCCATCCAACCATCTCATCCTCTGTCGTCCCCTTCTCCTCCTGCCCTCAATCTTTCCCAGCATCAGGGTCTTTTCAAACGAGTCAGCTCTTCCCATCAGGTGGCCAAAGTATTGGAGTTTCTGCTTCAACATCAGTCCTTCCAGTGATCACCCAAGACTGATCTCCTTTAGGATGGACTGGTTGGATCTCCTTGCAGTCCAAGGGACTCTCAAGAGTCCTCTCCAACACCACAGTTCAAAAGCACCAATTCTTCTGCGGTTAGCTTTCTTTATAGTCCAACTCTCACATCCATACATGACTACCGGAAAAACCATAGCCTTGACTAGATGGACCTTTGTTGATAAAGTAATGTCTCTGATTTTTAATACGCTGTCTAGGTTGGTCACAATCAGCAATCACGCACTCACAATCACTCAGAGGCTATCACGATGCCTCCCTTCCTTCAGAGTCTCCAAGTTTCCTTAACTGTTGCTGCCTTCCTGGGAGCCCAAGGAGGTGATCAGTCTCCTCTTCTACCCGTTGGGGAAGGTTCCTGCCTGGGGACTGGTCCCGGAGCCTTGCCTTATCCTGTGACCATTCCTGGTGAGTTGGTCTGTCACTCCAATGAGTCCAGTTGGGGCTCGGCTGTCCGGAGATTTGGAACACTGGTCCTAAAGAGAACCCGGAAAACCGTCAGCTGGCACGTCTCCTCGTTCGTCTCAGGGTTCCTTCACTCCAGCCCGGCTAAGCTACCAGTCTGGCTTCTTAAGGGGCCGGCGTGGTTGGAATCTCGCTGGGGCCTCCAGAAATGTTGCAGAAACCAGTACTCGAGAAACCAACCACCACACTTGGAGAGTTGGAGAATCAAGTTTATTATGATGGCGGGCCCAGAGGTGTTAACACTCCAAGCTCTGGGACCTGAACAAAGGGATTACAGAGTTTTTAGAGATGGACTATAGCGGGCAACACTAGCTGTTAACAGGCTGGTTTAACTAAGGGATTTTGAGTGCACGGGAACAGTGGTCAAGATGGGGAGGGGGATGTCTGACCTGGACAGGCGGACATGATTAAGCAGGTTTGCAGGGGCTGGGTGATTGCAAAGAGCAGGACAAGGGTGAGTGAGATAAACTCCAGTTTCTAGTTTTGCAAGTCCCCATTTTCTAAGACTACATGACCTACGCGATCTAGATTTTGCAAGGGGCAAGCTGAGTTACAGAGGCAGAAGGAGAAGGTGATGTAAAATTTTAACTTTTCCTCTTCACTAGGGGCGGGGCCTCCGGGGGCGGGGCCTCCGGGGGCGGGGGTCTTCAGGGGCGGGGCCTCCGGGGGCGGGGCCTCCGGGGGCGGGGGTCTTCAGGGGCGGGGCCTCCGGGGGCGGGGCCTCCGGGGGCGGGGCCTTTGGCAGCTGTGGCTCTCAGGCCCTGGGCTTCAGTAGCCGGGGCACACGGGGTTGCTTGCTCCACAGCATGCGGAACCTTCCCGGACCAGGGGTCAAACTCATGTCCCCTGCATGGGTAGGTGGATTCTTGCCCACTGAGCCACCAGGGAAGTCCCGATCCTTTGTGTCGGTGGGTGTCTGAGTGGTGTCAAGTTTTGACTGTTGTGAGGAGTGTTGCTCTGACATTCTGGCCCATGCCTTTGATGAACATCTATATACCTTCTTCTTAGCATTTAAAGGGACCCTTGTTTTCTTTATGGGAAGAACCAATCATGTATAGATCAGGTCAGGACCTAATTTTTATAATAGGTCTTTTCATTTTATTTCTCTAATTGAAGTAGAGTTGATTGACAATGTTGTTCGAACCTCTCCTGTGCAGCAGAGTGACTCAGTTATACACACAGAGACGTTCTTTTTTAAAATATTCATTCCCATTGTGATTTATCACAGGATATTGCAGACAGTCCCCCGTGGTATACAGTAGGATCTTGCTGCTTATCCATCCAGATGTAACAGCTCACGTCTGCTAATCCCAGACTCCGAGCCTTTCCCTTCCCTCCTCCCTCCCTCTTGGCAACCACAGGTCTGCTCTCTACGTCCACGAGTCTCTTTCTGTTTGGTCGATATGTTCATTTATTCCATATTTGAGATTCCACGTAAAAATGATATCATATGGTGTTTGTCTTTGACTTTCTGAGTTACTGCACTTAGTAGGATATTCTCTAGTTGCATCTATGTTGATGAAAATGGTCTGTCACGTCTGACTCTTGTGACCTCATGGACTGTAGCCCACCAGATTCTTCCGTCCGTAGGAATCTCCACGCAAGAATACTCGAGTGGGTTGCCATTTCCTTCTCCAGAAAATGGCATTATTCATTCTTTTTTATGGCTTAGTAGCATTCCAGTGTGTATGTATGTGGACATACACACACCACCTCCTCCTCATCCATTCATCTGTTCATGGACATTTAGGTTGTTAATATGTCTTGGCTATTGTGAATAGTGCTCTGATGAACAGGGTGTGTGCATCTTTTTAAATTAGTTTTGTCCAGGTCTATGCCCAGGTGTAGGAGTGCTGGATCAAATCATAATTCTATTTTTGATTTTCTGAGGAACCTCCACACAATTTCCATAGTCGCTGTACCAACTTATATTCTCACTAACAAGGTAGGAGGGTTCCTTTTTCTCCACCCTCTCTCCAGCATTTGTTAAATGTAGACTTTCTAATGGTGGCCATTCTGACCAGTGTGAGGTGATATCTCAATGAAGATTTTATTTGCATTTCCCTACTAATTAGTGATGCTGAGCATCTTCTCATGTGCCTACATAGAACAGTGGGATGTCTTTAGAGAAGTGGCCGAGACCTACTTTTAAGAGAAGTGTAATTTCAGCCAGGGTTAAATCCTCAGCCACAACCTGTGATTCAGGACACATGTTTCCTGGGGGGAAACAGAGGAGGCCCTGAGACCAGTGCACTTGAGCTCCTTACCACCTGCCCAGGTGCCCTGAACCCTCAGGGTGGGCAGAAGAGGTCCGAACACCCGTTAGAAGACAGTGGATCCCCTGCTGCAGCTGAGAAAATGAATTCCTTTCGTTATGACCAGAGGGCTTGCATCGGAGTGGATCTCAAGGCACAGATCCTGGTGGTGGAATCTCATGGTGACTGAGGAGGAGTCTGTCGACCTGGGGCTCACACACACACACACACACACACACACAGCATGGGGCACTCAGCACACTTGCCAAGCCTGGGGAGCTGGGCCTTGTTCACCTCTGGGTAGCTCTTAGCAGCACGGAAGCCACAAAACCACACATGACATGAAATAAACAGAACTGGCCAGGACAGAGTGAGAAAGAAGGGGTCAGAGGCTCAGAGAAACTCCCCTGCTAAAATATGACAAAGAATCCGTCCAGAGAGGAGGGGGAGAGGGAGCAGGGGACCCAAGGGGCCCCTGAGGGCAGTGGGGAGGGTCACCCAGGACACAGAAGAATAAGCAGTGCCCGTGCAGGGCGGTGGCCAGCAGCCAGGAGCCGGGGGGCAGGTGCAGACATGGGAGAGGAAGCCTCTGGACAAAATGGGTGAAAGGAAAAGGGGCTTCTCCTTTCTGATCCTCCCCCAGGGCGGCCTCTGCTCTGCAGTGACTCAGGACCTCAAAGGGAGCCGACCCCAGGGAGGGGCAGGAGTCAGGGTCAGGGCAGGAAGGTGGCTGGGATGCAGGTGGGGTTGGTGCCTGCAGGGAGGGGAGGGTGGGGATGTTTCTGCTGCGAGGCTGGACCTGAGCCCCGAGCTCCGCCTTCTCCCCAAAGTGCAGACCCAGTTGAGTCCATTCCTGCCTCCGACCCCTGCTCTGGGGTCCTCTCTCCTCACCCACCACCAGCTCTGCCCTCTCCCCCCGGCAGCGATGTCTCAGCTCCTCATAGGCACACTCGCCCGGACCCGGACCACTTGTTCTCCCTAGAGGCACAGAGGTCTGCACACAGCTTTCATCATGTGCTGCAATTCATCCTCTCAATCAATGACACTCCTTTCTCCTAATATGTAAATGCAGAAGTAGGTGCTGAAGTGGGAAGTGAACCAGAGAGAAGTGCAAAGGAGATTCAGGAAACATCTTTCAAGTCTTGAGGGACATCAGGCATGTCCACTTCTGATCTGGGCTTCGGGTCCTTGAAGGGACTGAGGGCTCATTAGCTCCGAGGATGGGAGGCAGGACCCCGTGTCTGCTTCCGGCTCTGTTCCTTCTCCTCATCCCAGGTGAGTGGGGCGGGGCTTCAGACTCTGGAGTGACTAAGACAGGAGATCCTGAGGGTCTGTCTTGGGGGAACGTGGCAGGGAACACGACAGGGTCCGTTCATTCACCCAGACACTTATTTGTTAATCAAATATCACGTTTACTATTAACATCTCATAGGTTCTATGTTAGGTGCTGGGAAACAAGAAATCAAACCAAACCAAAGTGTCTCCCCCTTTAGGACAGTGTTTTTCAACTTTGGCCATTCTACACAAGCAGATGAATGAATGAAAATGGGAGTAATGAAGGAAGCCACTCCTGAAGAGCTTTTTAAAGCTTTATTTCTGGCTGCACTGGGTCCTGGGGGTGCGCTGGCTTCTCATAGCAGTGGCTTCTCTGGTTGCAGAGCACAGGCTCCAAGGGGTGCAGGCTCCACAGCTGTGGTCAGGCAGAGTTGCCCGCCTCACCCGTGGAATGGGGAATCTTCCTGGACCAGGATGGAACCCGTGCCCCTGCATTGGACCATCGGGGAAGTCCTTAAGGTTTTTATTGTGATTTTCCCCCCACTATTTTGTTCTTTTGGGCATCCCTGGTAGATCAGAGGGTAAAAAATTTGCCTGCAGTGCAGGATATCCTCGTTTGACCCCTGGGTCGGGAAGATTCCTTGGAGAAGGGAATGGCAACCCACTCCAATATTTTTGCCTAGAGAATTCCATGGACAGACCATGGGGTGGCAAAAAGTCAGACTTGACTGAGCGATAACATTTTTGCTTTATTTTGCTCTTTAGACATTTTCTGAGCACGTGGAAATGGTTCACTTCTATTTTGTTAAAATTTCTGGCTTAGTTGAATTATATCCAGAGAACATACTCAGTGACTTCAGTCCTTGGAAAATTTCAGCGACCTATTTTGCGGCAGGTCTCTTTAACGATCAATTTTTGTAAATATTCTCTATGTGCTTTAAACAAAACGTGTTGTTTGAAGTTGTTAGATCGTGTTCCACATGCTTCTAGTTGCATCTCAAACTCATGCTGAACAATCACGCTGAATGTTTATTGACTGTAAAGAAGTGGTCAGCGCTTCTGTGAATGGGTTTGCATTTGCATGCATGCATGCTAAGTTGATTCAGTCGTGTCTGACTCCTTGTGACTCCATGGACAGTAGTCTCTCAGCTCTCTGTCCATTGGATTCTCCAGGCAAGAATACTGGAGTGGGTTGCCAAGGCCTCCTCCAGGGGATCTTCCTGACCCAGGGACAGAACTCCTGTCTCCTTCCGCTCCTACATTGCAGGTGGATTCTTTACCCCTGAGCCACTGGGAAGCTCCAGGTTTGCGTTGACTTAAGTAAATTTAAATAATTTTTAATGGAGGTCTGATTTAAGTTATTTCCAGTGCTCTGAGTGCCTTTACACAAGTTTCAGTTCAGTTCAGTTCATTTCAGTCACTCAGTCATGTCCAATTCTTTGCAACACCATGGACTGCAGCACGGCAGGCCTCCCTGTCCATCACCAACTCCTGGAGTTTAATCAAACTCATGTCCATTGAGTCGGTGATGCCATCCAACCATCTCAACCTCTGTCATCCCATTCTCCTCACACCTTCAATCTTTCCCAGCATCAGAGTCTTTTCCAATGAGTCAGTTCTTCACATTAGATGGCCAAAATATTGGAGTTTCAGCTTCAGCATCAGTCCTTCCAATGAACATGCAGGACCGACTTCTTTTAGGATGGACTGGTTGGATCTCCTTGTAGTCCAAAGGACTCTCGAGAGTCTTCTTCAACAACACAGTTCAATGGTATCAATTCTTCAGCACTGAGCTTTCTTTATAGTCCAACTCTCACATCCATACATGACTAGTGGAAAAACCATAGCCTTGACTAGACAGAACTAGACTGAAAATAATGAGCCGGTGAGTGCCGTCCTGTCCTTGCTTTTATCCTACAAAAGCACTTCTCCCAGGAATTTGGGAGTGGAATTCACAAGCCGGTGAACATAATGGGATGTGTCCTGTATGGAGTCCATAGCACATGGAGCCCCAGTAGCAACCACTGTTTTGGTCAGCTTCAAGGAGGCCCCTGCCAGGACATTTACTACATCATACCCAGTTTACTACAACTTACTGGTTTACTACATCGTAACCAGTAGGAACAGCCTCCCCACAGACATGCTAAGGGGGTGTGTCAGCTGGACCTCCTGAGGTCATCAGTGCAGAGTCATCTTCTGTGGCAATGGGTCCCCTGGTCTTTCCTCCCCATCAGACCAGAATAACACAGGGATGGCTGCAAATGGACATGACTGGAATGGAAAGTCTTACTGGCTGCAGACAGGGGAAGTGGGGTTAATTACAGAAAGTTACTCTTGCTCTGTTTTAATGCTTGTGTTTCTTTGAGATCTGCAGCTGTGATTTTATGGGAATTTCCTGGGGGCTTTGACTAGTATTTTGAAGGGCAAAAGGTCCATCTAGTGGAGGGTGTATTTCTTTCTTGACTGTTTCTCCACTCAGGAGGCCCTTGTGTCTGGTTGAACTATTCACAGTGCAGGAGGCTGTGGCCCTGCCCCCAGGGCGGGAGGTGACAGGTACACGGATTTGTATTTCCAGGCTCATCTGCCATCTCGGGTCCCAGAGCAGTGAGAGGTGTGGAGCAGGCATCACTGACCGTGCGGTGTCGATACGACCCGGGGTATGAGTCCTACGTGAAGTGGTGGTGCCGGGGGGCCGACTGGGACAGCTGTCGGCTTGCCGTTAAAACCACTGGATCAGAGAAGGAGGTGAAGAAGGGCCGCGTGTCCATCAGGGACAACTGGAAAGACCGCTCGTTCACCGTGACCATGGAGAAGCTCAGGCTAAACGATTCAGACACTTACTGGTGTGGGATTGAGAGAGCTGGACCTGACCTGGGGAACCGAGTAGAAGTGACCATTGACCCAGGTAAGAGTCTGTGTCCATGTGGACATGTCTCTTCAGGGCCTGCTCTGTCCAGGGACCCAGCTGGCCCTCAGAGGGAATGTCACGGGGGTGGGGGAGTCCTGAGGTCTCACGGAGCCCCCGCTGACCACCTGGGCTGGGAGGGGCAGGGCTTCCCCTCGACGCTCTCCTGGCTCCAGGGCCTCCTCCGGGACGGGATCAGGCTTTCCCGGCACATTGCTTTCCTCTGCACAGTCAGAGCCAAGTCTGTTCCCAAGGAGATGAAGGTCCCAGTGTCAGCCCGTGGGCCAAGGGACCCTCCTCTGTGGGACCTGGAGCCCCCGATTCCCGCCAGTGCTTTCCTGGGACTCCTGCTGCCCTGGGGGTGTTCCTGCTCTTTCAGAATTCAGGCTTGGGTCTTCAGAGCTGCCATGCCCCCTGTGTGGTCCATATCCCATCTCAGGGGAAAGACCCAGCCCAGTGGGGGATGCTGTGTTTAATTTCGGGGTCTGGAAAGGGCTCCACAGTCAGAAGGCTGCATTTCTGATGCATGAAACCCCATCAGGAGCCATTTACATGTTTGCGTTGAATGACACTCTTCCTAAATCCTTCTAAAAGGCAAACACTCCTGGGCTTATCAGCTGAGGCACCTTGGTTTGACAGATTTTGTCTGTTGGGCTCTGCTTCTGCTGACTCTCGGACCGGGCAACACCAGCTCACTGGGAACCTCTGGCAAAGAGGGGTGGGCACTCAGTCAATAGGTCCCCTACACATACACCTGGAACCTGTGAGGCTCATTCTACTTGCAAAGCAGAGCAGGTTCGTCATCTCATTCAATCCTGACAACATTCCTGAGAGGGACTATGCCCATGGTGGGAGCTTAATAACGTCCTCCAAGTGCAGGCTGTTCCTGAACCTCGGGACTTTGCTCAGGGCTGGTCCTGACCTTTGATGTCCCAGACCTTGGCTATGTCAGCTGCCTGGTAGCCCCCAGTCTACACCTGTCCTTGTGGATAAATAGATGGGGGAGACACTGGCCGAGGCCCCGGCATAAGCAGCTGGAGCGTTTGAATTCCGCTGCCCTCCAGCTGCCCTTGTCCTGAGGCGACCCTGGGCCCCTCTGACCTCCCTGGACCAGTGCCAGCCCCACTGCCTCTGAGCCTCTGAGTCTCCTGGAGGCCAGGGAGATATGAGCAGTCCAGGCTGTCGGCCCCTCCCTTGGCCCGGCTCCAGACTCCTCACGGCAGGGAGGCCCACGCTTCCCCAAACCCCATCCCCAACACTCAGAGACACTTTCAGGCTGCAGGTGGCTGAGCAGGCAGAGTGCCGTGTAACCTGGTCTGTTGTCTTGCAGCTGCAGAGTCGATCTCCACGTCTGCCTCCTCCAATGCCAACATGTTCACGGCACCTGTTGCCCCAGAAGGGCACCCGTAAGTACCAGTTAAGGCTTTTGATCTTCATGAGATGCCTGATTCACTCATTTATCCAACAAATAAGCACTGAGTATACACTCCTGCCCATCCCTTTTTTAAAAAAAAATTTTTTTATTTATTTTACTTTTGGGGGGATATGCTCAGTCTTCATGGCTATGCATGGGCTTTCTAATGATTTCTGCATTGGCTTTGGCTTCTTTATCACTGGACCACCAGGGAAGCCCGCCCATCCCTGTTTTAGGAATACGAGGGGATATGAGGATTATCCAAATATGCAGCTGTCTGCCTTCCAGATATTTAATTACATAATCAACGTACCAAACAGGGCTAAGTGATTGATTCATAACTTTATTTGTGAAATTTCTGTGAAGAGTGAAGAATAAGGCGTGATTCTTATATTAGCTTGGCTGCCATGACGAAGTAACACAGGCCAGGCAGCTTACACAACGTTCATTTCTCACAACTCTGGAGGCCAGGGTCTGCGGTTAAGGTGTCAACCATTTCCTTTCTTCCAAGGCCTCCCTCCTTAGCCGTGTAGACGGCCGTCTTCCTCGCTGTGGCATCCTGTGTTTCCCCTTTGTGTGTGTCTGTGTTCTAAGCTCCTCTCCTTCTGATGAGGACACTAGTCCTTTCCTGCCCAGGAGAGCAGCAAGGATCAGAACAGTGAGACATGAAGGAATAGTGGGGGTGAAGGCTGTTGTCACCCTGGGGTCCCAGGCTGGCCCTCGTGTAGGTTATTGGAACCCGGGACCTGGGAGAGCTGGGAGGAGGGGGCCTGGGGGGCAACTCACTTCCTGTCCCCTTGTCCCCACAGGCCCCTGCTGGGCAGCATCCACTTCCTGCTCCTGGTCTTCCTGAAGGTGCCCCTGCTCCTAGGCCTGCTGGGTGCCATCCTCTGGGTCAACAGGCCTCTGAGGAGCTCTGGGGGGAAGCCCCAGGAAAACCAGCAGCCCCCATGCTCTTCAACATTGTCCAGAGAGAAAGACCCTCAAAGAGAAGAGAAAGGCATTTTTTCGGGCAATGTCGGTGGTCAGCAGTGACTGTGGCTCTCGAGGCAGCGTGGCTCCCCTGCCTCAAGAATCAGTCCCCTAGCCCCTGGAAACCTGCTGCTGTGATGCTCGGGCCTGGGTCCAGTTTCGCCCTTCCCTGCACAGCCTCTGACCTTCTTCGTCCTGAAGCCTCCAACACAGGAGAAACTACAGGAAGGAATGGAAGAGCAAATGCCTTTCTTCTGGGCCCTGTTCCTTGGAGGACATACATGATCTCAAGTCTGTGCCGCACACAATGAATTACATTTGTCTTTGCATTGTATGCGGGGCAGGGCTTCAGCCAATCGGGGCTTTAGATTCTCTGTGTGTGTGCTGGATCGTGTCCGACTCTTTGTGACCCCATGGACTCTAGCCCACGAGGCTCCTGTGTCCATGGGATTCTCCAGACAAGAATACTGCAGTGGGTTGCCATTTCCTCCTCCAGGGGATCTTCCCGACCCAGGTGTTGATCCCGTGCCTCCTGCATCTCCTGTATTTGCAGGTGGACCACTGAGCCACCTGGGAAATTCTAGATCCCAGGAGGGGGTCTAGTAGAAAGTAGAAAAATTTGCAAAATGATGATAATATGCCAACTGCATGTGAAGATATGAAGCTGTAAGTGGACAGAGGGACTTTGCTGGTCCAGTGGGTAAGAATCTGCCTTGCAATGCTGGGGCTGTGGGTTCGATCCCTGGTTGGGGAACCAAGACCGTGCAGTGCAATGAAAGATTCTGCATGACTCAAGGAACATCCCGGGGGTGATGCAGCCAAAGAAAGAAAGTATTTTCTTAAAAAGTGGCAGAAGACTCTGGCGTCCCTGCCCTGATGTATTTTGTGTTTGTGTGAAATGAGATTCTAGTCCCAGTGCCATCCCTCACCACACCTGAAGATGAGAGCGACCTCACAGTCTCTTCTTTATTTATTAACAAATAAAATTGCAGGACACTTGGGGCTTCCCTGGTGGCTAAGAGTCCACCTCCCAATGTAGGGGATGTGGGTTCAATCCCTGATTGGGGAGCTAAGAGCACACATGCCTTGTGGCCAAGAAATATAACAAACAGACACAATATTTTAAACCAATAAAACTTTAAAGTGGTCTATGTTAAAAAAAAAGAATCTTGGAAAAAGCTCCACAGGACACTCAGTTATAATTGAGTATATTTGAAAATATAAGTATATTTGAAAATATTTGAAAATATATATATTTATATATGTGTATATATATATACACACATATATATATTTGAAAAAATATATATATTTGAAAATATTATATTTGAAAATATAAGTATATTTGAAAATATAAGTATATCCCATGAAATATCCCTGGAAAATACCTATAGTAAAAATTGGAGGTTCCATTGAAAGAGGACTGTCAGGTTTGTCTAGTTCCGAGGAAGGCAGAGCGGGTGCCATCAATGACCAACATGGGGACATGGTCTTTTTCAAATTCTTCTACCTGAGCTGAGCATGTCCTGCCCTGAGAGGCTAAGACAGGCATCTTCTTCTGATGTCACACACTCACTCCTTCCCTCACTCACACTCATACACGTGGTCTCAGGGAAGGGTTTGGGGATTCAGTTTTATAGTTTGAATAAGAATGAAGGGGATCCTGAAACCTCAATCCCCCAGCAACATGATGCAGAAAGGAAGAGTCCTTATCTGGGTCAGGGGTCAGTTTAACTCAGACCCCAGGGTCCGCTTTGATTCTCTCAGCCCCACATCAGTAAGTGTCTGCCTTGTTTTCCCTGAGCTTCTCCAGATGTATTGAGAAGCTGGAGTTGGTGTGTTAAATGAAGACTATGCAGATTACAGAATGAAACAATGCCATTTGCAGCAACATGGTTGGACCTAGAGATGATGATACTGTTAATTAAGCCGGAGAAAGACAAATATCATATGATATCACTTATATGTGGAATCTACAGAATGATACAAATGAACATATTAAAACAGATACAGATGCAGAGACTAAAAAGACAAGCTTACAGCTACCAAAGGGGAAGGAGGGGGAGGGATCAATTAGGAGTTTGCGATTAACATATACACACTATATATATAAAATAGATAACCAACAAGGACCTACTTATAGCACAGGGAACTCAACTCAATATTTTGTATTCATTCAGTTCAGTCGCTCAGTCAGGTCTGACTCTTTGAGACCCCATGAGCTGCAGCACACCAGGCCTCCCTGTCCAACACCAACTCCCGGAGTTTACCCAAACTCATGTCCATCCAGCCATCTCATCCTCTGTCGTCCCCTTCTCCTCCTGCCCTTAATCTTTCCCAGATTCAGGGTTTTTTCAAACGAGTCAGCTCTTCGCATCAGGTGGCCAAAGTATTGGAGCTTCAGCTTCGACATCAGTCGTTCCAGTGAACACCCAGACTGATCTGCCTTAGGATGGACTGGTTGGATCTCCTTGCAGTCCAAGGGACTCTCAAGAGTCCTCTCCAACACCACAGTTCAAAAGCATCAATTCGTCAGCGCCCAGCTTTCTTTATAGTCCAACTCTCACATCCATACATGACTACTGGAAAAACCATAGCCTTGACTAGATGGACCTTTGTTGGCAAAGTAATGTCTCTGCTTTTTAATATGCTGTCTAGGTTGGTCATAACTTTCCTTCCAAGGAGTAAGTGTCTTTTAATTTCATGGCTGCAGTCACCATCTGCAGTGGTTTTGGAGCCCAGAAAAATAGAGTCAGCCATAAATACATCTATTTGTCATGAAGTGATGGGACCGGATGCCGTGATCTTAGTTTTCTGAATGTTGAGCTTTAAGCCAACTTTTTCACCCTCCTCTTTCACTTTCATCAAGAGGCTCTTTAGTTCTTCTTCACTTTCTGCCATAAGGGTGGTGTCATCTGCATATCTAAGGTTATTGATATTTCTCCCGGCAATCTTGATTCCAGCTTGTGCTTCCTCCAGCCCAGCGTTTCTCATGATGTACTCTGCAAATAAGTTAAATACGCAGGGTGACAATATACAGCCTTGACGCACTCCTTTTCCTATTTGGAACCAGTCTGTTGTTCCATGTCCAGTTCTAACTGTTGCTTCCTGACCTGCATACAGGTTTCTCAAGAGGCAGGTCAGGTGGTCTGGTATTCCCATCTCTTTCAGAATTTTCCATGGTTTATTGTGATCCACAGAGTCAAGGGCTCTGGCATAGTCAATAAAGCAGAAATAGATGTTTTTCTGGAACTCTCTTGCTTTTTCGATGATCCAGCGGATGTTGGCAATTGGATCTCTGGTTCCTCTGCCTTTTCTGAAACCAGCTTGAACGTCTGGAAGCTCATGGTTCACGTATTGCTGATGTATACTTTGATGAATGTTTAATGCAGGCATCATTTCTTGCAAACACCACCACAAACATACAGTGCAATTCCACCACTTTCCTCCCAGGGTCCTCAAATGAGGATTCCTCTTCTTTAATGTCAGGCAGTCAAGAGCTTCACCTGCTGAAGGCTTCCCAGGACTGCGGATCCAACTGAGTTCAGCTTTCAGAGGCTTTGAGGTGCTTTCGGACCTGGCCCGTGTGCGCCACCCAGCGGCTAGTCCGTGACACGGGGTGGCCTTTCCCCAGGTCTCAGACTGGGGAACTCGCTCAGGGTCCCGCCCGGCTGGCGCAGCTTGGAGGGTGAGCTGACTGTCCAGGGTCCCTTTCTGGAGCTGCGTCCTCTTCCTCAACTCCCTGACCCCTTCGCAGCTCCCAGAGACCTCCCGCTGCTTCCTGGTCCTCTGGTTGGAAAGCTGAGGCTTTTGTTTTCCCTGTCGGCTTGGGTCAGCCTCCAGGGCCCGTCAGAGGGAGCATGAGAAGAAACACGGACTGCCTTCCCTGCCCAGCCGCCCCCATGCTTCTTCTTCAATTCCTTTTTTAAAAAAAGATTTATTTATTTATTTTTTGGCTTGGGTGAGTCGTTGCTGCTGCACTCAGGCTTTCTCTACTTGTGGTGAGCAGGGCCTACTTTAGTTGCAAGGGGCAGGCTTCTCACTTGTGGCGTCTCTTGTTGCCCAGCGGAACCTCGAGGGGCGGGGCCTCCGGGGGCGGGGCCTCCGGGGGCGGGGGTCTTCAGGGGCGGGGCCTCCGGGGCGGGGGTCTTCACTAGGGGCGGGGCCTCCGGGGGCGGGGCCTCCGGGGGCGGGGCCTTTGGCAGCTGTGGCTCTCAGGCCCTGGGCTTCAGTAGCCGGGGCACACGGGGTTGCTTGCTCCACAGCATGCGGAACCTTCCCGGACCAGGGGTCAAACTCATGTCCCCTCCATGGGTAGGTGGATTCTTACCCACTGAGCCACCAGCGAAGTCCCGATCCTTTGTGTCGGTGGGTGTCTGAGTGGTGTCAAGTTTTGACTGTTAGGAGGAGTGTTGCTCTGACATTCTGGCCCATGCCTTTGATGAACATCTATATACCTTCTTCTTAGCATTTAAAGGGACCCTGGTTTTCTTTATGGGAAGAAGCAATCGTGTATAGATCAGGTCAGGACCTAATTTTCATAATGGCTCTTTTCATTTTATTTTTTTAATTGAAGTACAGTTGATTGACAATGTTGTTCGAACCTCTCCTGTGCAGAGTGACTCAGCTATACATATCAGCTCAGTTTCGTTCAGTCCCTCAGTCGTGTCCGATCTGTGCAACCCCATGAATGGCAGCATGCCAGGCCTCCCTGTGAATCACCAACTCCCGGAGTATACCCAGACTCATGTCCATTGAGTTGGTGATGCCATCCAACCATCTCATCCTCTGTTGTCCCCGTCTCCTCCTGCCCTCAACCTTTCCCAGCATCAGGGTCTTTTCAAATGAGTAACGTTTCGCATCACGTGGCCAAAGTATTGGAGTTTCAGCTTCAGCATCAGTTGTTCCAATGAACATCCAGGACTGATCTCCTTTAGGATGGACTGGTTGGAATTCCTTGCAGTCCAAGGGACTCTCAAGAGTCCTTTCCAACACCACAGTTCAAAAGCATCAATTCTTCAGCGCCCAGCTTTCTTTACCGTCCAACTCTCACATCCATACATGACCACTGGAAAAACCATAGCCTTGACTAGATGGACCTTTGTTGGCAAAGTAATGTCTCTGCTTTTAACTATGCTATCTAGGTTGGTCATAGCTTTCCTTCCAAGCAGTTACGGTCTTTTAATTTCATGGCTGCACTGTTTATAATAGCCAGGACATGGAAGCAACCTAGATGCCCATCAGCAGACGAATGGATAAGGAAGCTGTGGTACATATACACCATGGAATATTACTCAGCCATTAAAAAGAATTCATTTGAATCAGTTCTAATGAGATGGATGAAACTGGAGCCCATTATACAGAGTGAAGTAAGCCGGAAAGATAAAGACCATTACAGTATACTAACACATATATATGGAATTTAGGAAGATGGTAATGATAACCCTATATGCAAAACAGAAAAAGAGACACAAATGTACAGAACAGACTTTTGGACTCTGTGGGAGAAGGTGAGGGTGGGATGTTTCGAGAGAACAGCATCGAAAGATGTATATTATCTAGGGTGGAACAGATCACCAGCCCAGGTTGGATACATGAGACAAGTGCTCGGGCCTGGTGCACTGGGAAGACCCAGAGGGATCGGGTAGAGAGGGAGGTGGGAGGGGGAATTGGGATGGGGAATACATGTAAATCCATGGCTAATTCATGTCAATGTATGACAAAAACTACTACAATATTGTAAAGTAATTAGCCTCCAACTAATAAAAATAAATGAAAAAAAATAAAAAAAATTAAAAAGAACTAAAAAAAATAAAATAAAATTCAACTAATTAAAAAAAAATAAAAAAAAAATAATTTATGGCTGCAATCACCATCTGCAGTGATTTTGGAGCCCAGAAAAATAAAGTCAGCCACTGTTTCCACTGTTTCCCAATCTATTTGCCATGAAATGATGGGACCGGATGCCATGATCTTAGTTTTCTGAATGTTGAGTTTTAAGCCGACTTTTTCACTCTGCTCTTTCACTTTCATCAAGAGGCTCTTTAGTTCTTCTTCACTTTCTGCCAAAAGGGTAGCGTCATCTGCATATCTGAGGTTATTGATATTTCTCTTGGCAATCTTGATTCCAGCTTGTGCTTCTTCCAGCCCAGCATTTCTCATGATGTACTCTGCATATAAGTTAAATAAGCAGGGTGACAATATACAGCCTTGATGTACTCCTTTTCCTATTTGGAACCAGTTTGTTGTTCCCCGTCCAGTTCTAACTGTTGCTTCCTGACCTGCATACAGTTTTCTCAAGAGGCAGGTCAGGTGGTCTGGTATTCCCATCTCTTTCAGAATTTTCCACAGTTTCTTGTGATCCACACAGTCAAAGGCTCTGGCATAGTCAATAAAGCAGAAATAGATGTTTTTCTGGAACTCTCTTGCTTTTTCAATGATCCAGCAGATGTTGGCAATTTGATCTCTGGTTCCTCTGCCTTTTCTAAAACCAGATTGAATATATGGAAGTACACGGCTCTTGTGTTGCTGAAACCTGACTTGGAGAATTTTAAGTACACAGAAGAACTGTACAAAAAAGATTTTCACGACCCAGATAATCACGATGGTGTGATCACTCACCTAGAGCCAGATATCCTGGAATAAGAAGTCAAGTGGGCCTTAGGAAGCTTCACTACAAACAACGCTAATGGAGGTAATGGAGTTCCAGTTGAGCTATTTCAACTTCTAAATGATGATGCTGTGAAGTGCTGCACTTGGTATGTCAGCAAATTTGGAAAACTCAGTAGTGGTCACAGGACTGGGAAAGGTCAGTTTTCATTTCAATCCCAAAGAAAGGCAATGCCAAAGAATGCCCAAACTACCACACAATTGCACTCATCTCACACGCTAGTAAAGTAATGCTCAAAATTCTCCAAGCTAGGCTTCAGCAGTAGGTGAACTGTGAACTTCCAGATGTTCAAGCTGGTTTTAGAAAGGGCAGAAGTTATACGCATAGAGACGTTCTTTTTCAAAATATTTGTTTCCATTGTGATTTATCACAGGATATTGCAGACAGTCCCCTGTGGTATACAGTAGGATCTTGCTGCTTATCCATCCCCATGTAACAGCTTTCGTCTGCTAATCCCAGACTCCAAGCCTTTCCCTTCCCTCCTCCCTCCCCCTCGACAACCAGAAGTCTGTTCTCTACGTCCATGAGTCTGTTTCTGTCTGGTCGATATGTTCATTTATGCCATATTTGAGATTCCACATATAAGTGCTATCATATAGTGTTTGTCTTTGTCTTTCTGAGTTACTGCACTTAGTAGGATAATCTCTAGTTGCACCCATGCTGATGAAAATGGCACTGTGTTAGTCTGTCAGTCGTGTCTGACCCATAAGACCCCATGGACTGTAGCCCACCGGTTTCCTCTCCATAGGACTCTCCAGGCAAGAATACTAGAGTGGGTTGCCATTTCCTTCTCCAGAAAGTGCCATTATTCATTCTTTTTTATGGTTGAGAGTACCCCAGTGTGTGTGTATGTGGATATATACACACCTCTTCTCATCCACTCATCTGCTCATGGCCATTTAGGTGGTTTCCATGTCTCGCCTATTGTGAACAGAGCTGCTGTGAACATAGGGGTGTGTGCATCTTTTTGGACTAGAGATTTGTCCACGTCTATGCCCAGGCGTAGGAGTGCTGGATCATGTCGTAATTCTATTTTTAGTCTTCTAAGGAACCTCCACTCAACTTCCATAGTAGGTGCACCAACTTTCATTCTCACTAATATGGTAGGATGTTTCCCTTTTCTCCACCCTCTCTCCAGCATTTGTTAAATGTAATGATGGCCATTCCGACCAGTGTGAGGTGATATCTCATTGAAGTTTTTATTTGCATGTCTCTACTAATTAGGGAGGCTGAGCATCTTCTCATGTCCTATGCAGAACATCAGGATGTCTTCTTTGGAGAAATGGCCGGGAGCTAGTTTTAAGAGAAGTGGAATTTCAGCCAGGGTTAAATCCTCAGCCACAACCAGTGATTCAGACACAATTTCCTGGAGGGACAGTGAGGCCCTGAGACCAGTGCACTTGAGCTCCTCACCGCCTGCCCAGGTGCCCTGAACCCTCAGGGTGGGCAGAAGAGGCCTGAACACCCGTTAGAAGACAGTGGCTTCCCTGCAGCAGATGGGAGCCTCTGAGAGGGAGCTGGGACACGCTCCCGCCCCCAGGATCTGTCCACCTGCCCTCCCGACCCCAGACCAATGGGTGAAGTTGAGTGTGGGCATGGCCCCTGGGAGTGCTGGGCTACCAGGGAAGAAGAGAAGGAGCTCGTTTCGTCATGACCAGAGGGCGTGCCTGGGAGTGGATCTCAAGGCACAGATCCCAGGGGTGGAATCTCATGATGACCGAGGAGGAGTCTTTTGACCTGGGGCTCACACACACAGACACAGACAGAGACACAGACACAGACACACACACACACAGCATGGGGCACTCAGCACACTTGCCAAGCCTGGGGAGCTGGGCCCTGTTCACCTCTGGGTAACTCTTAGCAGCATGGAAGCCACAAGACCATATATGACATGAAATAAACAGAACTGGCCAGGACAGAGTGAGAAAGAAGGGGTCAGAGGCTCAGAGAAACTCACCTGCTAAAATATGACAGAGAAAAGGAGAGACAAAGAATCCATCCAGAGAGGACGGGGAGAGGGAGCAGGGGACACAAGGGGCCCCTGAGGGCAGTGGGGAGGGTCACCCAGGACACAGAAGAATAAGCGGTGCCCGTGCAGGGCGGTGACCAGCAGCCAGGAGCCGGGGGGCAGGTGCAGACGTGGGAGAGGAAGCCTCTGGACAAAATGGGTGAAAGGAAAAGGGGCTTCTCCTTTCTGATCCTCCCCCAGGGCGGCCTCTGCTCTGCAGTGACTCAGGCCCTCAAAGGGAGCCGACCCCAGGGAGGGGAAGGGGTCAGGCTCAGGGCAGGAAGGTGGCTGGGATGCAGGTGGGGCTGCTGCCTGCAGGAGGTAAGGGTGGGGCTGTTTCTGCAGCGAGGCTGGACCTGAGCCCCGAGCTCCGCCTTCTCCCCAAAGCACAGACCCTGTTGAGTCCATTCCGGCCTCCGACCCCTGCTCTGGGGTCCTCTCTCCTCACCTACCACCAGCTCTGCCCTCTCCCGCCAGCAGTGATGTCTCGGCTCCTCGTGGGCACACCCACCCGGACCCGGACCACTTGTTCTCCCCAGAGGCACAGAGGTCTGCACACAGCTTTCATCATGTGCTGCAATTCATCCTCTCAATGAATGACTCTCCTTTCTCCTAATATGTAAAATGCAGAAGTAGGTGCTGAAGTGGGAAGTGAACCAGAGACAAGTGCAAAGGAGATTCAGGAAACATCTCTTGAGGCTTGAGGGACATCTGGTGTGTCTACTTCTGACCTTGGCTCCAGGTCCTTGAAGGGCACTGAGAGCTCGTTATCTCCGAGGATGGGAGGCAGGACCACATGTCTGCTCCCGGCTCTGCTCCTTCTCATCATCCCAGGTGAGTGGGTCGGGGCTTCAGACCCTGGAGTGATTGAGGCAGGAGATCCTGAGGGTCTGTCCTGGGGGAACATGGCAGGGAACGCAGCTGGGTCTTTTTCTTCATCCAGACACTTAGTTGTTAATCAAATATCACGTTTACTATTAATACCTCACAGGTTCTATATTAGGTGCTGGGAAACAAGAAACCAAACCAAACCAAAGTGTCCCCCGCTGTAGGACAGTGTTTTTAAACCTTGGTCATTCTACACAAGCAGATGAATGAAGGAAAATGGGAGTAATGAAGGAATCCACTCCTGAAGAGCTGTTTAAAAGCTTTATTTCTGGCTGCAGTGGGTTGTGGGGGTGCTCAGGGTCTTTCTCTTGGTGTGGTGCGCGGGCTTCTCATAGCAGTGACTTCTCTGGTCGCAGAGCACAGGCTCCAGGGGACGCAGGCTCCATCACTGGGGTCCGGCATGGAGTTGCCCACCCCATCCATGGAGTGGGGAATCTTCCTGGACCGGGGTGGAACCCATGCCCCTGCATTGGACCATTGGGGAAGTCCTTAAAGTTTTTATTGTGATTTTTTTCCCTCACTATTTTGTTGATTTGGGCATCCCCTGGTAGCTCAGATGGTAAAAAAAAATTCGCCTCTAAGGCAGGATATCCTGGTTCAACCCCTGGGTCAGGAAGATCCCTTGGAGAAAGGAATAGCAACCTATTCCAATATTCTTGCCTAGAGAATTCCATGACAGACCATGGGGTGGCAAAAAGTCAGACTCGACTTAGCGATAGCACTTTCATTTTAATTTTGCTCTTTAGACATTTTCTGAGCGTGTGGAAATGTTTAACTTCTGTTTTATTATGAATTTCTAGCTTAGTGGAATTATATCCAGAGAAGATTCTCAATGACTTCAGTCCTTGGAAAATTTCAGTGACCTATTTTGCGGCAGTCTCTTTAATGGTCAATTTTTGTAAATGTTCTCTATGTGCTTTCAAAAAACCTGTTGTTTGAAGTTGTTAGATTGTGTTCCACATGCTTCTAGTTCCATCTCAAACTCATGCTGAACAATCACGCTGAATATTTTTTTTCATTTGTTTTTATTAGTTGGAGGCTAATTACTTTACAATATTGTGGTGGCTTTTGCCATACATTGACACAAAGGCCATGAGAAAATACTTGAGGAGATAATAGCTGAAAACTTCCCCCAAATGGGGAAGGAAATAGTCACACAAGTTCACGAAACCCAGAAAGTCCCAAACAGGATAAACCCAAGGCAAAACACCCCAAGACACATATTAATCAAATTAACAAAGATCAAACACAAAGAACAAATATTAAAAGCAACAAGGGAGAAACAACATATAACACACAAGGGGATTCCCATAAAGATAACAGCTGATCTTTCAATAGAAACTCTTCAGGCCAGAAGGGAATGGCAGGACATACTTAAAGTAATGAAAGAGAATAACCTACAACACAGATTACTATACCCAGCAAGGATCTCATTCAGATATGAAGGAGAATTCAAAAGCTTTACAGACAAGCAAAATCTGGGAGAATTCAGCACCACCAAACCAGCTCTTCAACAAATGCTAAAGGATCTTCTCTAGACAGGAAACATGGAAAGGTTGTATGAATGTTCATTGACTGTAAAGAAGTGGTCAGCGTTTCTGTGAATGGGTTTGCATTTGCATGCATGCATGCCAAGTTGCTTCAGTCATGTCCAACTCTTTGTGACTCCATGGACCGTAGTCTGCCAGCCTCCTCTGTCCATTGGATTCTCCAGGCAAGAATACTGGAGTGGGTTGCCAAGGCCTCCTCCAGGGGATCTTCCTGACCCAGTAATGGAACTTGTCTCCTGCAGCTCCTGAATTGCAGGTGGATTCTTTACCCCTGAGCCACTGGGAAGCTCCAGGTTTGCGTTGACTTCAGTAAATTCAAATAATTTTTAATGGAGGTCTGATTTAAGTTATTTCCAGTGCTCTGAGTGCCTTTATGCAAGTTTCAGTTCAGTTCAGTTCAGTTCAGTCGCTCAGTCATGTCCGATTCGTTGTGACCCCATGGACTGCAACACGCCAGGCCTCCCTGTCCATCACCAACTCCCGGAGTTTACTCAAACTTGGGTCTATTGAGTCAGTGACGCCATCCAACCATCTCATCCTCTGTCGTCCCCTCCTCCTCCTGCCTTCAATCTTTCCCAGCATCAGGGTCTTTTCCAATGAGTCAGTTCTTCACATCAGGTGGCCAAAATATTGGAGTTTCAGCTTCAGCATCAGTCCTTCCAATGAACATGCAGGACTGACTTCTATTAGGATGGCCTGGTTGGATCTCCTTGCAGTCCAAGGGACTCTCAAGAGTCTTCTTCAACACCACAGTTCAAAAGTATCAATTGTTCAGTGCTGAGCTTTCTTTATAGTCCAACTCTCACATCCATACATGACCACTGGAAAAACCATAGCTTTGACTAGAGGGACCTAGACTGAAAATAATGAGCCAGTGAGTGCTGTCCTGTCCTTGCTTTTATCCTACAAAAGCACTTCTCCCAGGAATTTGGGAGTGGAATTCACAGTTCAGTGAACATAATGGGATGTGTCCTGTATGGAGTCCGTAGCACATGGAGCTCCAGTAGCAACCACTGTTTTGGTCAGCTTCAAGGAGGCCCCTGCCGGCACATTTACTACATCATACCCAGTTTACTACAGCTTACCGGTTTACTACATCGTAACCAGTAGGAACAGCCTCCCCACAGACATGCTAAGGGGGTGTGTCAGCTGGACCTCCTGAGGTCGTCAGTGCAGAGTCATCTTCTGTGGCAATGGGTCCCGTGGCCTTTCCTCCCCATCAGAGCAGAGTAACACAGGGATGACTGCAAATGGACATGGCTGGAATGGAAAGACTTACTGGCCACAAACAGGGGAAGTGGGGTTAATTACAGGAAGCTGCTCTTGCTCTGTGTCAATGTTTGCGCTTCTTTGAGATCTGCAGCTGTGGTTTTATGGGATTTTCCTGGTGGCTTTGACTAGTATTTTGAAGGGCAAAAGGTCCATCTTGTGGAAGGTGTATTTCTTTCTTGACTGTTTCTCCGCTCAGGAGACCCTTGTGTCTGGTTGAACTATTCACAGTGCAGGAGGCTGTGGCCCTGCCCCCAGGGCCGGAGGTGACAGGTGCATGGATTTGTATTTCCAGGCTCATCTGCCATCTCGGGTCCCAGAGCAGTGAGAGGTGTGGAGCAGGCATCACTGACCGTGCGGTGTCGATACGACCCGGGGTATGAGTCCTACCCGAAGTGGTGGTGCCGGGGGGCCGACTGGGGCAGCTGTCGGATCATCATTAAAACCACTGGATCAGAGAAGGGGGTGAAGAAGGGCCGCGTGTCCATCAAGGACAACTGGAAAGACCGCTCATTCACCGTGACCATGGAGAAGCTCAGGCTAGATGATTCAGACACTTACTGGTGTGCGATTGAGAGATTTGGAACTGACCTGGGGAACCGAGTAGAAGTGACCATTGACCCAGGTGAGAGTCTGTGTCCATGTGGACGTGTCTCTTCAGAGCCTGCTCTGTCCAGGGACCCAGCTGGCCCTCAGAGGGAATGTCATAGGGGTGGGGGAGTCCTGAGGTCTCACAGAGCCCCCGCTGACCACCTGGCCTGGGAGGGGCAGGGCTTCCCCTCGACGCTCTCCTGGCTCCAGGGCCTCCTCCGGGACGGGATCAGGCTTTCCCGGCACCTTGCTTTCCTCTGCACAGTCAGAGCCGAGTCTGTTCCCAAGGAGATGAAGGTCGTGGCCCCAGTGTCAGCCCGTGGGCCAAGGGACCCTCCTCTGTGGGACCTGGAGCCCCCAATTCCTGCCAGTGCTTTCCTGGGACCCCTGCTGCCCTGGGGGTGTTCCTGCTCTTTCAGAATTCAGGCTTGGGTCTTCAGAGCTGCCATGCCCCCCGCGTGGTCCATATCCCATCTCAGGGGAAAGACCCAGCCCAGTGGGGGATGCTGTGTTTAATTTCGGGGTCTGGAAAGGGCTCCACAGTCAGAAGGCTGCATTTCTGATGCATGAAACCCCATCAGGAGCCATTTACATGTTTGCGTTGAATGACACTCTTCCTAAATCCTTCTAGAAGGCAAACACTCCTGGGCTTATCAGCTGAGGCACCATGTTTTGACAGATTTTGTCTGTTGGGCTCTGCCTCTGCTGACTCTCGAACCAGGCAACACCAGCTTACTGGGAACCTCTGGCAAAGAGGGGTGGGCACACAGTCAATAGCTCCCCTACACATACACCTGGAACCTGTGAGGCTCATTCTACTTGCAAAGCAGAGCAGGTTCGTCATCTCATTCAATCCTGACAACATTCCTGAGAGGAACTATGCCCATGGTGGGAGCTTAATAACGTCCTCCAAGTGCAGGCTGTTCCTCGGGACTTTGCTCAGGGCTGGTCCTGACCTTTGATGTCCCAGACCTTGGCTATGTCAGCTGCCTGGTAGCCCCCAGTGTACTCCCGTCCTCATGGATAAGTAGATGGGGGAGGCACTGACCGAGGCCCCGGCGTAAGCAGCTGGAGCGTTTGGATTCAGCTGCCCTCCAGCTGCCCTTGTCCTGAGGTGATCGTGGGCCTCTCTGACCTCCCTGGACCTGTTCCAGCCCCGCTGCCTCTGAGGCTCTGAGTCTCTTGGAGACCAGGGTGACATGAGCAGTCCAGGCTGTCGGCCCCTCCCTTGGCCCGGCTCCAGACTCCTCAGGGCAGGGAGGCCCATGCTTCCCAAATCCCCAGACTCAGTCATGTTTAGGGTGGCGGGCAGTGAGCAGCCAGAGTGGTGTGTAACCTGGTCTGTACTTCTTACAGCACCTACAGAGTTGACCTCCACGCCTGCCACCTCCACGCCTGCCACCTCCAACGCCGACATGTTAACGGCAGCAGTTGCCCCAGGAGAGAATAAAGGGCAACTGTAAGTACCAATTAAGGCTTTTGATCGGCATGAGATGTCCGATTGTCTCATTTAACCAACATATAAGCACTGCGTACCCACTCCCGCCCATCCCTTTAAAAAAAATTATTTATTTTATTTTTTTGGATATGCTCAGTCTTCACGGCTGTGCGTGGCTTTTTCTAGCTGTGGCCCTTTTGGTCCCCGACTGTGACCACCCCACTCCGACAGCAGGTCGTCCAGGTCTGCTGCTGCTGTACCTACCAGTGGCCCAGCCCTCCAATGGAGGCCCCCTTCAGAGTCCCGGCCAGAGCTTGTCTCCCGAACCTCAGGCTCTGTCGAGAGGGCAAGGACCTGGGCTCTCTTCCCACTTGCTCCTGGGCTGCAAGTGTCCTCAGAGTCCCCAGACCTTTCGTCCTGGGCTCAGTGACTTTGGCAGGCGTGTTGCTTCCAACGTTCATCCGTCCCGTTTTTATGGAGTGAACCTCTATGTGGCCTGCGCTGTGTGGGGCTCCGGGGACACAGACAAGGAGCCTCTCCTGTGGAGCTCAGACATTGCGACTCTGAGTCTGGGACTCGGTCGGGACGGCAGCCAGTGCGGATGGCACAGCTGGTGTGTGTGGGCCACAGCGGGGCTCTTGGTCCAGATTCTAGGAGAGCAGGGAAGGCCTGATAAGTCCTGCTTTCCCTAACTTCTGCTATGGCAACAGCAGTGACATCATGTCTCCTGGCGGCTCACAGAGGTTTTCCTGTCACTATTCTGTTAATTCTTTGCCCCTGCCTACGCCACTCATGAGCAGGAATGGACAGAGGCATGTTCCCCATTTACAGAGGAACAAACTGAGTTTCACCCATGACCCTGAGTGCCCTGCCCGGCTGTTGCAGCCAGAGGGGCTTTCTGTACGCTGCGAGGTCCCTTTCACTTCCTCCTTCTCTCTCCCTGGCATTCCCTGCTTCTAGATCTGCCCCGCTTCCTATTACTGGGCCTTCACACGGAATATCTGTGGCCCATCCCCCCACCTTCTTCCTCCAGGAACACTTGCCTTCCCCTGTCACTTTTGCTCTGTGTTTGGCAAGTTTCTTTCTACCGAACTGCTGTGAATAAGTGATCACTAAGGAATATCTTCATTGAATGGATTGAAGGCACTCGTCAATGTCAGGCAGGGCCTTTGATGCACATGAGATGGCTAATTCACTCATTTATCCAACAATTAAGCATTGAGCACCCACCCCTACCTATTCCTGTTTTTCCAAGTAATTAGCTTATTTATTTTTGGCTGCTCTGGGTCTTCATTGCTGTACGCAGGCTCTCTCTAGTTGTGGTTGGTGGACTTCTCTTTGCAGTGGCTTCTCTTCTTATGTAGCATGGGCTCTGGGGTGCATGGGCTTCAGAAGATGTACCACAAGGGCTTAGATGCTCTGCAGCATGTGGGATCTTCCTAGACCAGGGATCCAACGCATGACCCCTGCATTGGCAGGTGGATTCTTTATCACTGGACCACCAGAGAAGCCTGCCCATCCCTTTTTTAGGAATACGAGGGGATATGAGGGTTATCCAAATATCCAGCGGTCTGCCTTTCAGGTACTTACATTACATAATTTACGTACTTTTTAAAAGTGATTGATTCATGACTTTACTTGACAAATTTCTGTGAAGAGTGAAGAATAAGGGATGATTCTGGTATTAGCTTGGCTGCCATGACAAAGTAACACAGGCCAGGCAGCTTACACAACGTTCATTTCTCACAACTCTGGAGGCCAGGGTCTGCAGTCAAGGTGTCAGCAGAGTTCCTTTCTTCCAAGGTCTCCCTCCTTAGCCGTGTAGATGGCTGTCTTCCTCGATGTGGCATCCTGTGTTCCCCTTTGTGTGTGTCTGTGTTCTAAGCTCCTCTCCTGATGAGGACACTAGTCCTTTCCTGCCCAGGAGAGCAGCAAGGGTCAGAACAGTGAGACATGAAGGAGAGTCTGGGGGTGAAGGCCATTGTCACCCTGGGGTCCTGGGCTGGCCCTCATGTAGGTTATTGGAACCTGGGACCTGGGAGAGCTGGGAGGAGGGGGCCTGGGGGCAACTCACTTCCTGTCCCCGTGTCCCCACAGGCCCCTGCTGGGCAACGTCCACTTCCTGCTCCTGGTCTTCCTGAAGGTGCCCCTGCTCCTAGGCCTGCTGGGTGCCGTCCTCTGGGTCAACAGGCCTCTGAGGAGCTCTGGGGGGAAGCCCCAGGAAAACAAGTAGCCCCCATGGTCTTCAATGTTATCCAGAGAGAAAGATCCTCAAGGAGAAGAAAAAGGCATTTTTTCAGGCAATGATGGTGGTCAGCGGCACCATGGTGGTTCTCGAGGCAGTGTGGCCTCCTGCCTCAAGAATCAGTCCCCTAGCCCCTGGAAACCTGCTGCTGTGATGCTCGGGCCTGGATCTAGTTTCACCCTTCCCTGCACAGCCTCTGACCTTCTTCGTCCTGAGGCCTCCAACACAGGAGAAACTATAGGAAGGAATGGAAGAGCAGATGCCTTTCTTCTGGACCCTGTTCCTTGGAGGACATACATGATCTCAAGTCTGTGCCCCACACAACATAATGCACTTGTTTTTGCATTGTATGCAGGGCAGGGTTTCAGCCAATCATGGGTTTGAGATTCTCTGTGTGTGTGCTGGATTGTGTCCGACTCTTTGTGACCCCATGGACTCTAGCCCACGAGGCTCCTGTGTCCATGGGATTCTCCAGACAAGAATACTGCAGTGGGTTGCCATTTCCTCCTCCAGGGGATCTTCCCGACCCAGGTGTTGATCCCGTGCCTCCTGCATCTCCTGTATTTGCAGGTGGACCACTGAGCCACCTGGGAAATTCTAGACCCCAGGAAAACAGAAAAACTATGCTAAACACTGATAATGCACTAACTGCATGTGAAGATATGAAGCTGTAAGTGGGCAGAGGGACTTTGCTGGTGGTCCAGTGGGTAAGAACCCACCTTGCAATTCAGGGGCTGTGGGTTCGATCGCTGGTTGGGGAACCAAGACCGTGCAGTGCAACGAAAGATTCTGCATGACTCAAGGAAGATCCCGGGGGCGATGCAGCCAAATAAAGTATTTTCTTAAAAAGTGGCAGAAGACTCTGGTGTCCCTGCCCTGATGTATTTTGTGTTTGTGTGAAATGAGATTCTAGTCCCAGTGCCATCCCTCACCATACCTGAAGATGAGAGCGACCTCACAGCCTCTCCTTGTCACCATAAGTCCCCGCCCCGTTAATCTCTCCATTCTCTTCCCTCTCTCGAATGTATTCAGTCTGATTCTCACTTGGGGTCTGCAAGGAGATCCTCCATGCATTTTGGGGATGGTGGAGTAATCCATCAGTCAGACCCTGGAGTTAGAACCGATCAGCGGCTGTGAGCTAGGGTAGGCTGGAGAGAGTGGGGCTTGGAGAGGACTCTTTTTTTATAAAGATCTCTAGACTAAGAATCCTGGGCTATCAATTAAGTTCTTCCTGTGGTTCATTGTGGAGGAAGAGGGCAGGGCCTCAGGGAGCTAGTTTAGAAAAGGTCAATGGTTTTCTTCTTCTCAAGTTCCTCCCTGGGTTTTTACTTTGGGTTGCCTTAAGACCAGAGAGGGAGGCTACTCACTTTGCCACTCTGTACTTGGGGGAGGGGGCTGCACCAGGAGCAGATGGGAAAGTAGCCTCTTTTTCATTTTTAAAAGACTTTTTGTTTTGTATTGGAGCATAGCTGATTAACAATATCGTGATAGCTTCAGGTGAGCAGCAAAGTGACTCAGCCATGCATATTCATGTATCCATTCTCCCCCAAACTCCCCTCCCATCCAGGCTGCCACATAAGATTGAGCAGAGTTCCCTGTGCTAGACAGGAGGTCCTTGTTGGTTATCCATTTATTATTATTATTTAATTAATTGATTTATTTTAATTGGAGGCTAATTACTTTACAATATTGTGGTGGTTTTTGCCATACATTCACATGAATCAGCCATGGGTGTACATGTGTTCCCCATCCTGAAACCCTCTCCCACCTCATTCCCCATCCCATCCCTCTGGGTCATCCCAGTGCACCAGCCCTGAGCACCCTGTCTCATGCATTGAACCTGGACTGGCGATCTGTTTCACTTATGATAATATACATGTTTCAATGCTATTCTTTCAAATCATCCCACCCTCGCCTTTTCCCACTGAGTCAAAAGTTTGGTTTTTACATCTGTGTCTCTTTTGCTGTCTCGCATATAGGGTCATCATTACCATCTTTCTAAATTCCATATATATGCATTAATATACTATATTGGTGTTTTTCTTTCTGACTTACTTCACTCTGTATAATAGGCTCCAGTTTCATCCACCTCATTAGAACTGATTCAAATGCATTTTTAATAGCTGGGTAATATTCCACTGTGCATATGTAACACAGCTTTCTTATCCATTCATCTCCTGATGGACATCTAGGTTTCTTCCATGTTCTGGCTATTGTAAACAGTGCTGCAATGAACATTGGGGTACACGTGTCTCTTTCAGTTCTGGTTTCCTTGGTGTGTATGCCCAGAAGTGGGATTGCTGGGTCATATGGCAGTTCTATTTCATTTTTTAAGGAATCTCCCCACTGTTCTCCATAGTGGCTGTACTAGTTTGCATTTCCACCAACAGTGTAAGAGGGTTCCCTTTTCTCCACACCCTCTCCAGCATTTATTGCTTGTAGACTTTTGGATAGCCGCCATTCTGACTGGCATGAGATGGTACTTCATTGTGATTTTGATTTGCCTTTCTCTGATAATGAGTGATGTTGAGCATCTTTTCATGTGTTTGTTAGCCATCTGTATGTCTTCTTTGGAGAAATATCTGTTTAGTTCTTTGGCCCATTTTTTGATTGGGTCCTTTATTTTTCTGGAATTGAGCTGCAGGACCTGCTTGTATATTTTTGAGATTAATTCTTTTTCAGTTGCTTCATTTGCTATTATTTTCTCCCATTCTGAAGGCTGTCTTTTCACCTTGCTTATAGTTCCCTTCATTGTGCAAAAGCTTTTAAGTTTAATTGGGTCCCATTTGTTTATTTTTGCTTTTATTTCCATTACTCTGGGAGGTGGGTCATAGAGGATCCTGCTATGATTTATGTCAGAGAGTGTTTTGCCTATGTTTTCCTTTAGGAGTTTTATAGTTTCTGGTCTTACATTTAGATCTTTAATTCATCTTGAGTTTATTTTTGTGTATGATGTTAGAAAGAGTTCTAGTTTCATTCTTTTACAAGTGATTGATGAGTTTTCCCAGCACCACTTGTTAAAGAGATTGTCTTTCTTCCATTGTATATTCTTGTCTCCTTTTTCAAAGATAAGGTGTCCATAGGTGCATGGATTTATCTCTGGGCTTTTATTTTGTTCCATTGATCTATACTTCTGTCTTTGTGCCAGTTTCATAGTGTCTTGATGACTGTAGCTTTGTAGTATAGCCTGAAGTCAGGAGTTTGATTCCTCCAGTTCCATTCTTCTTTCTCAAGATACCTTTGGCTATTTGAGGTTTTTTGTATTTCCATACAAATTGTGAAGTTATTAGTTCTAGTTCTGTGAAAAATACTGTTGGTAGCTTGAGAGGGAGTGCATTGAATCTATAGATAGCTTTTAGTAGTATACTCATTTTCACTATATTGATTCTTCTGATCCATGAACACGTTATATTTCTCCATCTATTTTTGTCATCTTTGGTTTTTTTTATCAGTGTTTTATAGTTTTCTATATATAGATCTTTTGTTTTCTTAGATAGATTTATTCCTAAATATTTTATTCTTTTTGTTGCAATGGTGAATGGAGCTGTTTCCTTAATTTCTCTTTCTGTTTTCTCATTATTAGTGTATAGGAATGCAAGGGATTTCTGTGTGTTAATTTTATATCCTGCAACTTTACTATATTCATTGATTACCTATAGTAATTTTCTGGTGGAGTCTTTAGCGTTTTCTATGTAGAGGATCATGTCATCTGCAGTGAGAGTTTTATTTCTTCTTTTCCAATCTGGATTCCTTTTATTTCCTTTTCTTCTCTGATTGCTGTGGCTAAAACTTCCAAAACTATGTTGAATAGTAGTGGTGAGAGTGGGCACCCTTGTCTTGTTCTTGACTTTAGGGGCTGCTGCTGTTGCTAAGACACTTCAATTGCGTCAGACTCCTTGTGACCCCATAGATGGCAGCTAACCAGGCTCCTCTGTCCCTGGGATTCTCCAGGCAAGAATACTGGAGTGGGTTGCCATTTCCTTCTCCAGACTTTAGGGGAAATGCTTTCAATTTTTCACCATTGAGGATAATGTTTGCTGTGGGTTTATCATATATAACTTTTATTATGTTGAGGTATGTTCCTTCTATGCCTGCTTTCTGGAGGGCTTTTATAATAAATGGCTGTTGAATTTTGTCAAAGACTTTCTCAGCATCTACTGAGATAATCATATGGTTTTTTATCTTCCAATTTGTTAATGTGGTATATTACATTAATTGATTTGTGAATATTGAAGAATCCTTGCATCCCTGGGATAAAGCCCACTTGGTCATGATGTATGATCCTTTTAATATGTTGTTGGATTCTGTTTGTAGAATTTTGTTAAGGATTTTTGCATCTATGTTCATCAGTGATATTGGCTTATAGTTTTCTTTTTCTGTAGCATCTTTGTCTGGTTTCAGTGTTAGGGTGATGGTGGCCTCATAGGTGAGTTTGGAAGTTTACCTTCCTCTGCAATTTTCTGGAAGAGTTTGAGTAGGATAGGTGTTAGCTCTTCCCTAATTTTTTGATAGAATTCAGCTGCAAAGTCATCTGGTCCTGGGATTTTATTTGTTGGGAGATTTCTGATTATGGTTTCAATTTCAATGCTTGTGATGGGTCTGTTAAGATTTTCTATTTCTTCCTGGTTCAGTTTTGGAAAATTATACTTTTCTAAGAATTTGTCCATTTCTTCCAAGTTTTCCATTTTATTGGCATATAGCTGCTGATAGTAGTCTCTTATGATCCTTTGTATTTCTGTGTTGTCTGTTGTGATTTCTCCATTTCCATTTCTAATTTTGTTGATTTGATTCTTTTCCCTTTTTTTCTTGATGAGTCTAGCTAATGGTTTGTCTATTTTATTTACCTTCTCAAAGAACTAGCTTTTAACTTTGTTGATTTTTGCAATGGTCTCCTTTGTTTCTTTCTGCCCTAATTTTTATGATTTCTTTCCTTCTACTATCTCTGGTGTTCTTCATTTCTTCTTTTTCTGATTGCTTTAGGTGTAGAGTTAGGTTATTTATTTGATTTTTCTCCTGTTTCTTGAGGTAAGCTTGTATTGCTATGAACCTTCCCCTTAGCACTGCTTTTACTGAATCCCATAGGTGTTGGGTTGTTGTGTTTCCATTTCCATTTTTTTATATGCATATTTTGATTTCTGTTTTGATTTCTTCTGTGATTTCTTGGTTATTCAGAAGCATGTTGCTTAGCCTCTATATGTTTGTATTTTTAATAGTTTTTTTCCCTGTAGTTGACATCTAATCTTACCACATTGTGATCAGAAAAGATGCTTGAGATGATTTCAACTTTTTAAATTTACCAAGGATATATTTATGGCCCAGGATATGATCTATCCTGGAGAAGGTTCATGTGCACTTGAGAAAAAGGTGAAATTGATTGTTTTGGGGTGAAATGTCCTATAGATATCAGTTAGGTCTAACTGGTCCATTGTATCATTTAAAGTTTGTGTTTCCTTGCTCACTTTCTGTTTAGTTGATCTATCCATAGGTGTGAGTGAGGTATTAAAATCTCCGACTATTATTGTGTTATTAATTTCCCCTTTCATACTTGTTATCATTTGCCTTACATATTGCAGTGCTCCTATGTTGGGTGCATATATATTTATAATTGTTATATCTTCTTCTTGGATTTCTTCTTGGATTGATCCTTTGATCATTATGAAGTGTCCTTCTTTGTCTTTTTTCATGGCCTTTATTTCAAAGTCTATTTTATCTGATATGAGTATTGCGACTCCTGCTTTCTTTTGGTCTCCATTTGCGTGAAATATCTTTTTCCAGCCCTTCACTTTCAGTCTGTATGTGTCCCTTGTTTTGAGGTGGGTCCCTTGTAGAGAGCATATACAGAGGTCTTGTTTTTGTATCCATTCAGCCAATCTTTGTCTTTTGGTTGGGGTACCATTTACACTTAAGGTAATTACCAATAAGTATGATCCCATTGCCATTTACTTTGTTGTTTTGGGTTCGAGTTTATAAACCTTTTCTGTGTTTCCTGTTTAGAGAAGATCCTTTAGCATTTGTTGAAGAGCTGGTTTGGTAGTGCTGAATTCTCTCAGATTTTGCTTGTCTGTAAAGCTTTTGATTTCTCCTTCATATTTGAATGAGATCCTTGCTGGGTACAGTAATCTGGGTTGTAGGTTTTTCTCTTTCATCACTTTAAGTATGTCCTGCCACAAGTGCTCAGGGCTGGTGCACTGGGAAGACCCAGAGGGATGGGATGGAGAGGGAGGCGGGAGGGGGGATCGGGATGGGGAACGCATGTAAATCCATGGCTGATTCATGTCAATATATGGCAAAAAACCACTACAATATTATAATTAGCCTCCAACTAATAAAAATAAATGGGAAAAAAAAAATATGTCCTGCCATTCCCTTCTGGCCTAAAGAGTTTCTATTGAAAGATCAGCTGTTATCCTTACGGGAATCCCTTTGTGTGTTATTTGTTGTTTTTCCCTTGCTGCTTTTAATATTTGTTCTTTGTGTTTGATCTTCATTAATTTGATTAATATGTGTCTTGGGGTGTTGTGCCTTGGATTTATCCTGTTTGGGACTCTCTGGGTTTCTTGGACTTGGGTGGCTATTTCCTTCCCCATTTTAGGGAAGTTTTCAACTATTATCTCCTCAAGTATTTTCTCATGGCCTTTCTTTTTGTCTTCTTCTTCTGGGACTCCTATGATTCAAATGTTGGGGTGTTTAACATTGTCCCAGAGGTCTTTGAGGTTGTCCTCATTTCTTTTAATTCTTTTCCCCTCTCGGCTTCATTTATTCCCACCATTCTATCTTCCACCTCACTTATTCTATCTTCTGCCTCAGTTATTCTACTGTTGGATTTCTCCAGAGTGCTTTTGATCTCAGTTATTGCATTATTCATTATTGACTGACTCTTTTTTATTTCTTATAGGTCCTTGTTAAACTTTTCTTGCATTTTCTCAATCCTTGTCTCCAGACTATTTATCTGCAACTCCATTTTGTTTTCAAGATTTTGGATCATTTTCACTATCATTATTCTGCATTCTTTTTCAGGTAAACTCCCTATCTCCTCTTCTTTTGTTTGGTTTGGTGGGCATTTATCATGTTTCTTTACCTGCTGAATATTTCTCTGCCTTTTCATCTTGTTTAGATTGCTGTGTTTGGGGTGGCCTTTCTGTATGCTGGAAGTTTGTGGTTCCTCTTTATTGTGGAGGTTCCTCCCTGTGGATGGGGTTTGACGAGTGGTTTGTCAAGGTTTCCTGGTTCAGGAAGCTTGTGTCGGTGTTCTGGTGGGTGGAGCTGGATCTCTTCTCTCTGGAGTGCAATGAAGTGTCCAGTAGTAAGTTTTGAGATATCTATGGGTTTGGTGTGACTTTTGGCCGCCTGTATTTTGATGCTCAGGGTTATGTTCCTGCGTTGATGCAGAATTAGCTTGGTATGTCTTGCTCTGAAACTTGTTGGCTCTTGGGTGGAGCTTGGTTTCAGTGTAGGTATGGAGGCTTTTGGATGAGCTCTTGTCAATTAATGTTCCCTGGAGTCAGGAGTTTTCTGACATTCTCAAGTTTTGGATTTAAGACTCCTGCCTCTGGCTTTCAGTCTTATTCTTACAGTAGCCTCAAGACTTCTCCATCCATACAGCACTGATGATAAAACATCTAGGTTAATGGTGAAAAGATTCTCCATAGTGAGGGACACCCAGAGAGGCTCACAGAGTTAAATGGAGAAGAGAAGAGGGAGGATAGAGATAGAGGTGACCAGGAGGAGAGGAGGGGGAGTCAAAAGGAGAGAGACCAATCTAGCCAATAATCAGTTCCCTAAGTGTTCTCCACAGCCCAGAACACCCAAAGAGATTCACAAAGTTAAGTAGAGAAGAGACGGGGGAGGGAGGAGATAGAGGTGATCTGGGGGAGAAAAAGGAGAATCAAAAGAAGAGAGAGCAATCAAACCAGTAATCACACTCCTAACTAAAAATGGGTAGTGAAGATTGGATTCTTAAAGGTACAAAATTGATAACAAATACCAAAAAGAAAATTAAAAATCTAGATTAGAGGTTAGATTCTCAAAAATACCGTATTAAAAAAAATTGAAAAAATTATAATATATATATATATGAAATTTGCTTTAAAAATAGGTCTTTTTTGCAAGGTAATAGTAGGTTTTAAAAATGAAAATTGAAGGAGTAATAAAGAACTTAAAAATTAAAAAAATTTAAAAATGATAATAGTAAAATATATTTAGGAATTTCTCTGGAGCTGTTGAGGGCAGTGTGGGGTCAGTTCAGTTTCAGATAGTTCCTTGTTCCAGCTTATATTTTTTCTCAAGGTCTATAGGCCCCTTCCAATGTAGTCAATGCTAACTACAGGTTTTAATATTTTGCACCTGTCACTTCCAAAGCTGTTCCCTTTTCTTTATTTTGGCTCCCTCTGTTTGCAAGTCTGTTCAGCATCTAATTTCCATCCTGACACAAGGGTGGTCATTTATTTAGGCTCACTTGTTCAGTCGTGCTGTGGGGAGGTAGGAATGCTGCAAACAAACATCACTGGCATGCGTGGGGAGTGCTCGCTGTGTCTGGGCCACACTGGGTTTGCTCCCACTCACGGTGTGTGTGGTTTCCCAGTCTACACTGCTCAGGCTCCAGGTTGCTCTGCAGGGGAACTGTCTAAAGCGGGCCCTGGGTTACATGCACATCCCAGGTCTAAGCCGCTCAGGTTCAGGTTCTCAGGTACTCCACAAAGGCACAGACTCGGTTGGGCCTGCATTTTGTGTCCTTCCCAGGTCCGAGCAGCTCAGGTGCCCAGGTGCTTGGTGAGCGTGCTCTCCCCAGGTGGGCGATGCATCTTATCATCTCCCCGGTCCCAGAGGCTGGGTTTCCTGGGTGCACTGCAAGAACGCTGTCTCAGGTGTGCCATGTGTCTTCTCTGGGAAGCTGATCTCTGACTGCAACTCTCCTGGAGGATGTCAACCATCCAGGATCCCAGGAAGAGTTGGTTAGCAACTGGGAGCCTGCTCACAGTTTGGTGGAGGATGCCATCTCTGGTGCCGAGATTGCCCCTCACCTTCCGGCTCTGGCTGTCACCCGCCTGCCTCTCTGCCTCTGGCGGGGGATGGGCCAGTCTGCAGCTGGCTAGCTCTCTTCTGGTGTTCGCTCAGTCCTTTGTTCTGTGAGTGGGCCAGTTTGTGCCTTAGAGCTTTTCGCGGGAAAGTTCTCTCTCTTTCTGTCTCGCTGTCTCTTTTTTCTCTCTCTGGCTATCCCACAGTTTAGGTTGCTATCTCACATTAGCTCCCTCAGATTGTCCTCAGGGCATTCAGGCCTGGTCCTTACCCTTAACATGCAGCCCATGCCTCCCTGTTCAGGTCCCGCTTGCTGGTGGTGGACGCGAGCATCTGGGCTACTTCTCTGCTGGGAGTTCTGGTTAGGTGCACAATCTGTGGGATTTTTTTTCCCTCCCAGTTATGTTGCCCTCTGAGAGTCCAAACCTCCCTGCAGACCCACCAGTGAGAGGGTTTCCTGGTGTTTGGAAACTTCTCCTCCTTCATGACTCCCTCCCTGGGATGGGTCTCCATCCCTAACTCTTTTGTCCCTCTTTTTATGTTTTATATTTTGTCCTACCTCCTTTTGAAGAGAATGGGCTGCCTTTCTGGGTGCCTGATGTCCTCTGCCAGCATTCAGAAGTTGTTTTGTGGAATTTGTTCAGCGTTCAAATGATCTTTTTAGGAATATATGGTGGAGAAAGTGGTCTCCCTGTCCTATTCCTTTGCTATCTTATGACCGCCCCTGGTTATCCATTTTGAATACAGCAATGTGTACATGTCTATCCCAAACTTCCTAACTATCCTTTCCCCTGCAACCATACATTCATTCTCTAAGTCTGGGAATCTCTTTCTGTTTTTTAAGTAAAATCATTTGTATCATTTAAGATTCCACAAGGATGTCAAGCGATATTCTCTGAGAAGTCTTTTTTTCTAATCTGTTAGAGATGAAACCTTGAGACTCTCTCTTGCCCTCTGAGAGAGGAGGGGCACATAGGAGAGAGACCAATATTTCAGCCTCCTGTCCTGCCATCCAGCTGAAGATTTTGCCTTCATGTAGCTAAAGCTCAGGTGGGACATTGGCTGTATTCAAAGACAAAATGAGGTTGGGGAGGCCCACCCCAGACTTCCCAAAGACTCTGCTGACACAAGGGAATATCAGAGGGGCCATGTGTGGGGGCCCCAGCTTGAGTACCCCAGAGGATAGAGTTATCAGGTTTAGCAAATAAAATTGCAGCACACTGGGGCTTCCCTGGCTTCCCTGGTGGCTAAGACTCCACCTTCCAGTGCAGGGGATGTGGGTTCGATCACTGATTGTGGAGCTAAGATCCCACAGGCCTCTTTGCCAAAATAACAAAACAAATAAAACAGAAGCAATATTTTAAAGCAATGAAGACTTTAAAGTGGTCTACATTATTTAAAAAGTCTTGAAAAAAACCCCACATATTAAAGAATCCACCTGCAATGTGGGAGACTGGATTGGATCCCTGGGTTGGGGAGATCCCCTGGAGGTGGACATGGCAACCCACTCCACTATTTGTGCCTGGGAAATCCCATGGACAGAGGAGCCTGGCGGGCTACAGTCCATGGGGTCACAGAGAGTCAGACATAACTGAGCAACTAAGCACATCACCTCACCGTGATATTCACAGGGTGAGATATTCTCATAGCTCACACAACAGTCTAGGTACTCCAGCAGTATTGCAACAATGCAGTCAGGCCCCTGCGTCCTTGCTCATTTTACACTAGTCTCTGCCCAGCATCCCCGTCAAGGCCCCTCTGCCTGGAACCAGCTGGGACTCTTGTCCGTCCTTCAGTGGCACATGCAGCAGCTCTCTCCTGGCACAATGTGCATTCTTCTGCTACAGTGTTTATGAGACATTACAGACTGTTGTGTGCCAAGGCAACTCCTATCCTGAGAACACTGCAGATCAAGAGTCAAGAGGAAATTCTCTGTATCAGATGGGGACCAGGCAGGTCCTGGAGGCACCAGCTGGTCGCATTCATGAGTAGACCAGATCCTGTGATCTGGGGCATCAGTGAACCGCAGAAGGAAGGCACACAGCTGGATCAGATGGTTCTGTGTGGTGTGCTGAACCTCCTGTAAGTGAATAGCTCCAGCACTTGGATAAATGTAGGGGCGACCCAAAAGCAGTGGTTCTCACGGAGGTGTTTTGCCATCACCCCCCTTCCCCTGCTCCCAGAGGACATTAGGCTGGGTCTGGAGACATTTTTGATTATCACTGGGGGAGGAGGTGTAATCGGCATCTGGTGGGTAGAGGCCGGGAATGTTGCTTAACACAGGAAGGTCCCTATGAAAAAGAATGATCTGGCCCCAAGTGTCCACAGTGTCAACGTTGAGAAACCCAGCATAATCCAAGCATGGAAGAGGGGAACTTTTTTTTCTAGTGGATATAACTTCAAGCAGTGGACATGTTTGCTAACTCTGCCTGAGTGGGCAGACGGCCAGAGGAATGAGGCTGCCTGGGGTCCTGGGCAGGTGCTAACACTCCTCTGAATGATCAGGAAGGTTGATACTGTGCTCACAGTCAAAAGTTCCAGTGTGGATTTCCTCAAGAACCTGTTAGAATTCCCTGGAGGTCCAGACTCTCTCTCTCTGCATAGACACAGAGACAGAGTCACAGTAAGAAGGTGCCTATCTGCAAGCCAAGACAGACCCTCATGATCTCCTGCCCAACCTCAGTCACTCCAGTGTCTAAAGCACCAGCCCCACTCACCTGGGATGATGAGAAGGAGCAGAGCAGGGAGCAGCCACGTGGTCCAGCCTCCCATCCTTGGTGGTAACACATGCTCAATACCCTTCAAGGATGCAAAGCCAAGGTCAAGAGTGGACACCCTGGATGTCCTTAAGGTTTAAGTGAAGCTGCTTGAATCTCCTTTGCACTTGTCTTTGATTCACTTCCCACTGTCAGCACCTACTTCTGCATTTTATATATTAGGAGGAAAGGGTGTCACTCTTTGAGAAGATGAATTGCAGCAGGTGATGGGAGCTGTGTCCAGAAAGACAAAGACAAACACCATATGATTTCATATATAAAGGAAATCAACCCTGAATATTCATTGGAAGGACTGATGCTGAGGCTCTAAAACTCTGGCCACCTGATGCAAAGAACTGACTCATTGGAAAAGACCCTAATGCTGGGAAAGATTGAAGGCAGGAGGAGAAGCGGGTAATAGAGGATGAGATGGTTGGATGGTATCACCAACTCAAAGGACATGAGTTTGGGCAAACTCAGGAAGATAGTGAAGGACAGGGAAGCCTGGCATGTGGCAGTTCATGGGGTCATAAAGATTTGGACCTGACTTACCAACTGAACAATAATACTTATATGTGGAATCTAAAATATGGGAAAAATAAACATATCTACAAAACAGAAACAGACTCACAGATGCCGAGGATAGACTTGTGGTTGCCAAGGGGGAGGGTGGTTTGGGAGCGAAGGACTGGGAGTGTGGGTTTAGCATCTGTAAACTACTTTTTTTGTAGGATGGGTAAACAGCAAGTATATTCTACTGGATAGCACAGGGAACTATATTCAATATCCTGTGATAAACCATAAGGGAAAAAGAATATATATATGTATATAAATATATAAATTCTATATGTGTATAACTGAGTCACTTTGCTGTCAGCAGAGATTGGCACAACATCATAAATCACCTATACTTCAATTAAAAAATAAAATTGAAAGAACCATTAAAAACATTAGGTCCCGGACTGACCTATAGCACAACTGTTCTTCTTGATAAAGGAAACGTGTGTCCCTCTAACTGCTGAGAAGGAGGTGCATAGATATTTACTGAAGGTGAGAACAGCGTGAGGACTGGCATCTAAACAGGACTAGTAGAATGAGGTGGAGCCGTCGCTGGGCTTGATGTGCCCCCCAGCCTCCTGACTCTGTGATCGGCTCTAGGTCAGAAACAAGAAGGAACAGAAGGGTACACGGCACACACACACATTCACGGCATTGAAAGAGTTGTGTGTGTGTGTGTGTGTGTGTGTGTGTGTGTGTGATCAGCCACTCAGTCATGCCCGACCCTTTGCGACCCCATGGGCTGTAGCCCACCAGGTCCCTCTGTCCATGGGGTTGAAAGAGATACAGCTTTCCATTTACTTATATTTCTCTCTCTCAATAGAATTTTAAAGTGATTAAAAATACAAACACATTTCCCATATGAATCACCCTGTGATTCCTAGATTCCTGAGATTCCTAGAATGAATCAAACTTAATCATATTGTACCATTCTTTTAAAGTACTTCCCCAAATTTATCTTTGATTTTTTTTATAGAAGAACCTTTGCACCAATGCCTATCAATGAGATTGGACTATATTTTCTTTCTCATAAATGTTCTCTTGATCAGGTTGTCATATCAATATTACTCTGACTTCACCCCAAAATGTTCCTTCTTTCCACCCCAAAATGTTCTGGAATGGTTTCCATTCCAAAAAGGCCTGGAATGGTTTCCATTCCAAAAAGGCCTGGAATGGTTTCCATTGTGTTGGAAGTATCTGTTCCTTGAAGCTTTGGAAGGACAAATCACTGGGGTTTGTCCATCATTTTGAGGGTTGGAGTGGGGACTGGAGGGAATAAGTAGTTCCTTGGTAACATTCTCAGATTTTTTCATAGCATTTTTAAGAAAATAATTTTATTTATTTATTTGGCTGTTCTCCTTGCTGCATGGGCTTTTCTTTAATTGCAGAGACTGGGGGCTATGCTCCAGTGGCGGTGCACGAGCTCCTCATTGCTGTGGCTTCTCCTGTTGTGAGCAGGGGCCCTGGAGCACAGGCTCAGTAGTCATGGCCCACGGGACACGTGGGATCTTCCGGGACCGGGGATCAAACCCGTGTCTCCTGAATTGCCAGCAGGATTCTTTACCACTGAACTATCAGGGAAGCCCTTTCTACAGTATTTTGAAGATTTCTATTTCATCTGCAGTAAGCTTAGGTAATGTATATTTCCCTAGAAAATTGCTGGTCTAATCTCAGTTTATGAGCATACTTGTAAATATTTTTTTTCAAAGTGCTCTCATGAGATTCTTTTAATTTTCTCTTTATCTGGGAATATTCTCTTTTTTAAATTCCTCTGTTGTATTGTCTTTTTTCCCCCACATTTTCCTCCACTCCACAAAAGGTCAGTCCTTGGGTTTGTTCATGGTTTTACTGCTTTTCTGTTTTATAATTCACTAAATTCTGCTTTTATCTTTTTGAGAGAGAGAGAGAGAGAGAGAGGGAGAAAGAGAGAGATGGAGGAAAAGGGAGAGAAAACTTCCTCTTGTAATAAGGTCATCATCCTACCAGAACAGGGCCCCACCCTCATGACCTCATCTAAACTGTTAACCTACAACTGGGGTTGGAAAGAGACACAGATGTTTGGTCCATGATGGATGACTGACAGACATCTTCAAACTTAAATCAGGGATTTCCCTAGTGGTCCAAAGGCAAAGACTCCATGCCCCCAATGTGGGGGAGCTGAGTTCAACTCCTGGTGGAGGAACTAGGATCTCACATGCTGTGTGGCCCAGCCAAGAAAATTTAAAGACCACAGTAATAACAAAACAAGCCAGGCTCGGATCTTCATCCCCAAACCATCTTTTCCCACTCCAGTTTATTTCGATTTCATTCTTCCCATTGTTCCCCAAACTGGAGCGATACTCTTGACCCCTCTCTTTTGCTCATACACCATATCTGGTCTGTTAAAATATCCTTCCTTCAAAATACCAATCTCCAGGATCTAACCACTCTCCCCTCTGCTCTTAATTTGAGAGCCAGTCATCATCAACTCTTGGACTTTTGCAGACTAACTGGTCTCCCGGTTCTCACGTTAGACCCTCTTCCTCATCTGAACGGTATACTCAGTTTAGTTCAGTTGCTCAGTCATGTCTGACTCTTGGCAGCACGCCAACCCCATGGACTGCAGCACTCCGTCCACTGTGTCAGTGATGCCATCCAACCATCTCATCCTCTGTTGTCCCCTTCTCCTCCTGCCTTCAATCTTTCCCAGCATCAGTGTCTTTTCAAATGTGTCAGCCCTTAGCATCAGGTGGCCAAAGTATTGGAGTTTCAGCTTCAGCATCAGTCCTTCCAGTGAATATTCAGGACCAATTTCCTTTAGGATGGACTGGTTGGATCTCCTTGCAGTCCAAGGGACTCTCAAGAGTCTTCTCCAACACCATAGTTCAAAAGCATCAATTTTTCAGCGCTCAGCTTTCTTTATAGTGCAACCTTCACATCCATACATGACTACTGGAAAAACCATAGCTTTGACTAGACAGACCTTTGTTGGCAAAGTAATGTCTCTGCTTTTTAATATGCTATCTAGGTTGGTCATAACTTTTCTTCTAAGGAGCAAGCGTCTTTTAATTTCATGGCCGCAGTAATCATCTGCAGTGATTTTGGAGCTCCCCAAAATAAAGTCTGTCACTGTTTCCATTATTTCCCCATCTATTTGCCATGAAGTGATGGGACCACATGCCATGATCTTAGTTTTCTGAATGTTGAGTTTTAAGCCAACTTTTTCACTTACCTCTTTCATTTTCATCAAGAGGCTCTTTAGTTCTTCTTCACTTTCTGCCATAAGGGTGCTGTCATATGCATATCTGAGGTTATTTATATTTCTCCCAGCAATCTTGATTCCAGCTTGTGCTTCCTCGAGCCCAGTGTTTCTCAAGATGTACTCTGCATATAAGTTAAATAAGCAGGGTGACAATATACAACCTTGATGTGCTCCTTTCCCAATTTGGATCTAGTCTGTTGTTCCATGTCCAGTTCTAACTGTTGCTTTCTGACCTGTATACAGGTTTCTCAAGAGGCAGGTCAGGTGGTCTGGTATTCCCATCTCTTTCAGAATTTTCCACAGTTTATTGTGATCCACAGAGTCAAAGCTTTGGCGTAGTAAATAAAGCAGAAATAGATATTTTTCTGGAACTCTCTTGCTTTTTCAATGATCCAGCAGATGTTGGCAATTTGATCTCTGGTTCCTCTGCCTTTTCTAAATCCAGCTTGAACATGTGGAAGTTCATGGTTCATGAAGCCTGGCTTGGAGAATTTTGAGCATTACTTTACTAGCGTGTGAGATGAATGCAATTGTGCAGTAGTTTGAGCATTCTTTGGCACTGCCTTTCTTTGGGATTGGAATGAAAACTGACCTTTTCCAGTCCTGTGGCCACTGCTGAGTTTTCCAGATTTGCTGGCCTATCGAGTGTAGCATTTTCACAGCATCATCTTTTAGGATTTGAAATAGCTCAACTGGAATTCCATCACCTCCATTAGCTTTGTTCATAGTAATGCTTCCTAAGGCCCACTTGACTTCGCATTCCAGGATGTCTGGCTCTAGGTGAGTGATCACACCATCATGGTTATCTGGGTTATGAAGATCTTTTTGGTATAGTTCTTAGGTGTTTTCTTGCCACCTCTTCTTAATATCTTCTGCTTCCATTGCTGCTGCTGCTGCTGAGTCACTTCAGTCGTGTCCGACTCTGTGCGACCCCATAGACAGCAGCCCACTAGGCTCCCCCGTCCCTGGGATTCTCCAGGCAAGAACACTAGAGTGGGTTGCCATTTCCTTCTCCAGTGCATGAAAGTGAAAAGTGAAAGTGAAGTCGCTCAGTTGTGTCCGACTCTTTGCGACCCTATGGACTGCAGCCTACCAGGCTCCTCCGTCCATGGGATTTTCCAGGCAAGAGTACTGGAGTGGGGTGCCATTGCCTTCTCCATCTGCTTCTGTTAGGTCCACACCATTTCTGTCCTCTATTGTGCTCATCTTTGCAAGAAATGTTCTCTTGGTATCTTTAATTTTCTTGAGGAGATCTCTAGTCTTTCCCGTTCTATTGTTTTCCTCTATTTCTTTTCATTGATCACTGAGGGAAGGCTTTCTTATCTCTCCTTGCTATTGTTTAGAACTCTGCATTCAAATGGGTATATATTTCCTTTTCTCCTTTGCCTTTAGCTTCTCTTCTTTTCTCAGCTATCTGTAAGGCCTCCTCAGACAACCATTTAGCCGTTTTGCATTTCTTTTTCTTGGGGAGGGGATGATCTACTCTCCATTTATTAAAAAGATTTTTTTTTTTTTGATCTGGACCATTTTTAAAGTCTTTACTGAATGTATTACAATATTGTTTCTGTTCTATGTTTTGGGTTTTTGGCCATAAGACATGTGGTATCTCAGCTCCCCAACCAGAAACTGAACCTACACCCCCTGCATTGGAAGGCGAAGTCTTAACCATTGGACCATCAGGGAAGTCCCTATTCTGCATTTAACAGCAAGAACGATGCTGTGGAAACAAACATGGGATCATGCCACTCCTCTGCTCAAAACCCTCCAAGGTCCCCAACTGCACTCTTGAGTTTCTCTGTGACATCATGTCCAGCTAATCTCCCTCCATTCCATCCTTGGCAGCCTCACTGGCCTCCACAATGCCCTTCATCTATGCCATCAAGGGCCAAGACAGAGCCAGCCTCACAGGGGTACAGCCGGTGTAGCATCAGCAGACTTCACACTTAGAAGGGCCACATGCTTGGCTGATACTCCATTGCTGCCATCTTGAAATTCTTTTTTTTTTTTTTTAGTATTTCTTTATTTATTTGACTGCACTGGGTCTTAGTCGTGGCACTCAGGATCTTTGATCTTCATTGCGTCACTCTTAGTTGTGGCATGTGGGATCTAGTTCCCTGACCAGGGATCAAACCTGGGCTCCCTGCATTGGGAGCACAGAGTGTTAGCCACTAGACCACCCCTGCAATTCTTAATATTTCAAGAATAAGGATATTTTCATCTTGCACTGGGCCCTGCAAACAGCTGACTGTGTGCAGACAAGGCTTAGTCAGTGCTTGATCACACGGGACTACCTGTGCCAGCCACAGGAAATGGGCTATCTTTACAAAGAGGAGGACTTGCTCAGAAAATCTAGATGGAATTTAACCGAGACTGGCGTGGCTGTCGGGGCAACACTGATTTACGGATGGGCCCATCAACCGCAGGCAAGGAATGGGATGGGCATCATCTTCACAAGGAACAGCAACTGGAACTGCACATGCAAATGTGCTATGTGAGAATGACCTTCGACAAGGTTTCAGCATCATTATCTCATGATGTCCCAAGGCCCCAGCTTCCCTCATTTTTCTGACGAACTGAGAACAGCTCTAAGAGGCTGACAGAGGCAGCAGAAAAGCTCCAAGAAAAGCAGAAAAGGGAAACAGTGAGTGGAACTGGGTGAGGAGGCTCCAGGCTCTGGAGGAGCTTGGAGAGATCACCGGGGGACCGGGCCATGCTCTGCTGCTTCTCTGCGTCCCAGGTGAGCGGGGCGGGGCCTGACGTGGGGAAGATCACGTGGGCGAGTCAGTGTGAGCACGGTGTGAGCAAAGGGTGGTGATGGGAAGGAGAAGAAGCATAAGGAAGCAGAGGGTGAGATGTGCCCGTAAAAAGCCCACTTCAGCGTATTTGCTCCCTGGGAAAGGAGGGGTATGAGATGTAAAGCGTGCTTCCCACACAGACAGCACATACTGAGCCCTAAGTTTATATCTGGCCACTTGAGTCATTATTACCAAGATGATTAAAATCAGGAATGTCATCTTGATACACCAGAGAGAAGGGTGGGGGGAGCAGAGAACTAATACTAATTGGACAAATCAATTAGACAAGATTTTCTCTTGTTACTTAACCCAGTCTTTGAAAGTGAAAGTGAAGTCGGTCAGTCAGGTCTGACTCTTTGCAACCCCATCATCTGTAGCCCACCAGGCTCCTCCATCCATGAGATTTTCCACACAAGAATACTGGAGTGAGTTGTCATTTCCTTATCCAATCCTTAATTCTTATTCAAACAAGAGACAGTATGGTGGAAGGGAGGCTGAGAAGGAGGAGAGATATGTAGACATATAACGGATCCATGTTGCTGATAGCAGAAACTAACACAGCATTGTAAAAATTTTTTTTTAAATAATAAAAAATTATATAAAATTAATTGTTATTTTTGCATTAATAAATATTACCTATTATATTAAATAAATAATAAAAATAATAAATACATTTAGAAAAAGACAGACAAACTCAGAAAGGTGCAGATAATTTATTCAAAATCAGTTCATAAAGACACACACAGACAATGGACTTCTCCAGAAGTCCGGTGGCTAAGACTGTGCCCTGTCAATGCAGGGAGCCTGGGTTCCATCCCCGGATAGGGAACTAGATCCCACGTGCTGCAACTAAAGATCCTGCATGCTACAAGTAAGACCCAGCACAGCAGAATAAGTAAATAAAAAAGATACATATACACGTATATAAAGGACATAGTCAAGATTCAAACCAAATACTTTTATATCCAAGGGCATCGGGCTTTTTAATAGTACAATGTCAGTTACGTCTAAGTCCCCAGTAACTATCCCTTTATGTATGGAGGCCCTGATGCACTGAGGGCCCGGTGCCTCTCTGGGGGTCTGGGCTGGCCCCAGGTGGTGGGGTGCGCGGGGCTGGGCGGGGGTGTTCCTGCTCTGTGGGCCCCTGGAAAGTGAGACTGCTGGGAATGTGGTCAGTCCTGGTCTGAGAGAAAAAGCCAAGGTTTCTTTCTGAGGCCCTGGGGGGCAGGGAGCTTGCTCTAGGGGGTGCTGGGGGAGCCACTCACGCTGGCTCGGGGTCAGGGTCTGGCGGAGCATCAGAGGGCAGGGAGGTTCTGGATGGAACTCCAAGTGTCCCTCACGTTTCCCATCCGCATCTGAGGAAGCAGGGCCCCAGATCTTGAAGGGTGGGGCCCAGGCAACTCAAAGAGTCGAATGTCAAGAGTCCAGGCCAGAAGTCGCCCTCCTCCCGCGCCCCATCCCTCCCCTCCTCCCCTCTTCCCTTCCCCTCCCTCCCATCCTTATGGTCAGAATTGGACAGAACATCGCCTGCAGGGCCCAGCAGCAGATGCACAGAGAAGGCTCAGCGCGGCTGCCTCTGTTCGCCGTGAGTCCCAAGCCTCAGCATGGAGGTCTTCCGGCTGGGGCATTTCGCCCCGTCCAGCAAGGTAGCTGGACCTCAGCACTGCTGACCTGGGGGCGCCTCGCTCTGTGTGGTGGAGGGCGCCTTGTGCACTGAGAGATGTTTAGCAGCATCCCTGGCCTTTGCCCACTGGATGGCAGGAGCAATTCTCACCCTCCCTCTCCCTCCTCCCCCCCGGTCCACAATGGTGACCCTCAAAAATGTCTTCAGACATTGCCAGGTCTCTCCCGCCAGGCCTATCGCTGTTGCTTGGGAACCACTGCACTAGGGAATGTTGGTGGGAGAAGCAGACAGCGTTCTGTTGCGGAATATAGGTCAGTGGGCCACTTGGATTTGCTGGGAAATCAAGTGTCCAAATTCAATATTGAAGGTGAAGAAGTGGGAATTCCTTGGTGGTCCAGTGGTTAGGACCCGGCATTTTTCCTGCTGAGGGACCTGGTTTCAATCCCTGGGGTGGGGTGGGGGACTAAGATGCTGCAAGATGGGCAGCTCAGCCAAAATTTTTTTTGAAAATGAAGAAGGAAAAAATGTATTTTGTATGTTAACTTGAACATTAAACAAAAGCAAAAGGCTCCCAATCTGTGGGTGACAGTATATTGCCTCAATGGTTGGTTGGATGGGTGGATGGGGAGAGGGAAGGAAAGAGAAAGGGAGGGAGGGAAGGATGGCTGGATGGACAGACAGACAGGTGATCAGTAAGTAGATTATTTGGGCTTCCCTGCTGGCTCAGATGGTAAAAAAACCTGCCTGCAATGACAGAGACCCGGGTTTGATCCCTGGGTCAGAAAGATCTCCTGGAGAAGGAAATGGCAACCCACTCCAGTAGTCTTGCCTGGAGAATCCCATGGACAGAGAAGCCTGGCAGGCTATCTAGTCCATGGGGGTGCAAAGAGCTGGGCATGACTTAGCAACTAAACAATAGCAATGGTCACAGAGTTCTGGCCTCCTTCACACGTTTGTTACTCAGTTTGTTAGCTTGTTAGTTGCAAAGAGTCAGACACAACCAAAGCGACTCACACACACACACAAGTATATTACATACACAATCCTTTTTCAGAAGTTTGGCACTTTGCCAAAACCATTTCTCACCTGACCTTTATACCGGGCTAACCCATTGCCTCCTTGGCTTCTGATCCCTCCTTCCTCTGGCCTCAGGGTGACTTCCAGGCTCCCAGAGGACCTGACCCCCCAGGCTCCTCTGGCCCAGGCTCTTTAGGATGAAGACAAGACTGACTGTGTCTTCCAGGCTCTTTGTCCCTGAGTGGCCCCAGCACCGTGACGGGTACCGTGGGGGCCTCCCTGAGCGTGGGGTGTCGCTACGAGGAGGAATACAGGGCATTTCACAAATACCGGTGCAGACAGCCGTGCTTCCCGCTTTGGCAGCGGGCTGTGCAGACCAGCGGGTCCGAAGTGCAGGTGAAGAGCGGCCGGGTGTCCGTCACGGACCATCCGGAGGACCTCGCCTTCACAGTGACCTTGGACAGCCTCACTGCAGACGATGCAGGGAAATACAGGTGTGGGGCTGCGACGATTCTGAAGGAAGAAGGACTCCTCGGCTTCCTGCCTGATCCGTTTTTCCAGGTTCAAGTGATTGTCTCCCCAGGTAAGACCCTCCTTTTCTCTGGTACTGGCGGTGAAAGAATCTGAGCTCAGGTCTGCTGGGGAGTCCCAGGAAATCTCAGCCCAGAGGAGAGGAACTGGGCCTTGTGGTTGTATGTCAGAGCTTCAGGGCCAAGTGCATCGTGTGCACGCGAGTGTGTGTCCGGTGTGTGAGTGTGAGAGTGTAAGAGGGTGTGAGAGTGAGGGGGGGACACCCAGGTTCCTGCCACTGCCCCGGGTCCTGACAATGTCTGTGGGCCTTGGGGATTCTGAGGCTGTAGAGGGGGGAAGGGCCCGCTGTTATCCCGGATCCTTCAGGACTAGGGGCTCTTGCCGTCTCTCTGTGCTCACGGGGCACAGGGTGTGTGTGGGAGGGTGGGGGCCACTCCAAAAGAATCTCTTCTCACTCTCCCCTGGCTTCTGCTGTCAGAACTGGGGCCTCTCAACAACCCAGATCCTCATCCAGGAGCCCTGAGTGGTCCAGGCTCATCCCTCTGACCACGTGATCCCGAAGGGCAAGCCCCAGCCCCAGCTCCTCCCCTGGGCCTTTCATTGGCCTCTGACCACTGTGCTGACCCAGGGAAAACCCATTCCCCGGAGGCACCAGCAACTGGGCTGGGGGCCAAGGGGAGTGGTTTGTAGGCATGGGAAAGCCCGAGAGGGAGCCCCCAAGCCTCTGGCCCCTGTCTGGGCCTTAGGAAGCATCACTACGAACAAAGCTGGTGGAGGTGATGGAATTCCAGTTGAGCTATTTCAAATCCTGAAAGATGATGCTGTGAAAGGGCTGCACTCAGTATGCTGTGCATATTGTGCATAAGTGCTGTGTCTCTGTCTGTCTGGCATCCTCTCTGTCTCCTCAGCCTCCCTCTGCTTCTGCTCCTTTCTCTTCTGGACTCTGAACCCTCAGAGTGGTGGGCAGCAGGGAGCCCACAAACCCCTGGACCGGACAAGGTGGAAGTGGGCTGGGGGACCACTAGCAGAATAATCTTAAAATATTTCCTTACTTATTTATGGGTGTGCTGGATCTTCATTGCTGCCCACGGGCTTTTCCCCGGTGTGGCAAGCGGGCGCAACCCTCCAGCTCTGGGGCACAGGCTTCTCCTGGCAGTGGCTTCTCCGGTTGCTGAGCACAGGCTCTAGGACGCTCGGGCTTCAGTAGCTTCCGCTCTGCTGTCTTCTGCCAGCGTGGACAGGGTGAGGGTGGGGTGGCATGTGGATGCACTGGCTAGGGGGTGGGGCCTGAGGTCCAACTCTTGTGCTGACCTTCAAGCACTCCTGTTTTCAACAAGGTGAGGAAAAGGAAAATGCTTAATGCTAGAGGCAATGACGCTGGTCCTGGACACAGAACACCTGGACACAGAACAGGTTGGGATGGAGTTGGGTGGAGATACTCCCATACGTTGGTCAGGCCTGGGTCTGAGCATGAGGAGGTGATGGTCCCAGAACACCTGTCCAGCCCCTTCTGTGAGTTCCCTGTCCTCTGTGGACTGGGAGCCATGCAGGTGACAGGCAACTGGCTGGGGAGAGTTGTGGACAGGACGCTGTTCTTCACCCTCCACTGTTCTTCACTCCACCTTCCATCACAGCCTCCAGTAGCAACAGCTCTACGTGGACTTCTGGATCGCTCAGCCAGCAGCAAGGGTAAGGTGCATGCCTCATTGTGTCCTCTGTCATCTTCACGCTTCTTCCCAAGGGTAGGGCTTCCTTAATGAGTCACCACTCAACAAACATTTAATTTACTTGCTGTGTGCCAGGAACTGATCCAAAGGCTAGGAATATGACTGTGAACTAATGGGCAAAGTTGTGCTTTCATGGAAGTTTCTTTCAAATGGGTAGATTTTAGGCAATGGCAAGATGGATAAGAAGATAGGTAGATGATAGATAGATAGCTAGATATGGATGATCGATAGATACAAAGATACATACACACATAGGAATAGATAGAGGACAGTTGATAGAGATGTGTGAAAGGAAGGATAGCTAGATATGGCTGGCTGGCTGGCTGGCTGGCTGGCTGGATGACACGTACATAGATGAATATAGATAGATATGGATGGATGATTGATAGATACATACCTACAGAGGATAGTTGGTAGAGACAGAGATATGTGACAGGATGGATAGACATATGATAGATAACATCTATGATAGATGGAGAGGTGGATACTTGGATAGATGATAGATAGATAATAGAGGAAAGGTCAGTTAATGGCAATCACTGTGAGGAAAATGAAGCAGGTGTGTAAGGATAGGGTAAGAGGTGTGTGGGAAGATGACGGGGCATGATGAAGGTGACCAAGATGCTCAGTGAAAACAAATAACCAAGAGATTGTCTTAGTTTAGGTTTGTTCAAACTCGATCCTAAGACACGTTTTGGCAAGTTGATCCCAGGAATAATGGTGAGGGAATGGGGAAGTAAGGAACGCCAGTGAAGTAGACACCAGCGAAAGAGGTGTCACCATAGCAACGGGGCTCACTCCCTCTCAGAGAGACTCCGTGGAGCATCCCTGGGGATGGTCCCACAGCGTGGTGAGGAAGCTGGGGTGGTGGTCCACACACACTGGTCCTCGTGGTGGGAGAAGATGGAGAGGCTGGCGGTTTTCATACAGAGTGATGAGGGACGGCCTCTCAGAAAAAGTGATGTGTGAGCAGAAACCTGAAGGACGCGGGAGAGCTCACCGCGGAGCCTGGAGGAGTGTCCAGGCAGAGGGTTCTGCAGCACGTGTGGCCTGCTTGGTGCAGGAAGCCACATACACCCCAAAACCAGAGATCGCCCTCAGGCCAAGGATGTGGGGGACCACTGGGGGGCTCAGTACTGTCCAAGCGGCCAGGAGCTAACAGGGGCCAAGAGGGAACAAGGCGGGAACCAGCAGGGTTGGCCCCAGGAGCCCAGTGTGATCTCGGAGGTGACCCTGGAGGGCCGCCTTAGGCTGGGAGCCAGGCGGAGGGCCTGGGAGGCGGAGAGATTAAGCAGAGGCTCAGGATGGGAAGAGGACGCGGTGTTTGTGAGGAGCTGGAGTGAGGGCAGGTCCTGGGACCCGGAGGTGAGAGAACTGGCCGTGAGCTGAGCTAGGAGATGAGACTGTTGTGGTTGAGACTGCGGAACCATTTACACAGAAGAGATGCTCTCCCACGCGATTGTTAAGGGTGAGTGGGGACTTCCCCAGTGGTCCAGTGGCTAAGACTCCATGCTCCCAACGCAGGCAGCCCAGGTTCAACCCCTGGTCAGGGAAGTAGGATTCTACTTGCCACAACTAAAGATCCCGCATACCACTACTAAGACCCAATGCAGCCTCAATACCAACCAGACTTGACCTTGATTTTGAGTTTTGAGGCCAAGGGACCTGAGCACAGAGGAAGATGGGGGAGGGGCCTGGGCCTCCTGTTAAAGCAGAAACTCACCACGGGTCGCCACATCCTCCCACAAGCCCCGGCTGGGCAGCGCCCACTTCCTGCTCCTGGTCTTCCCGAAGGTGCCCCTGCTCCTGGGCCTGCTCAGTGCCCTCCTCTGGGTCAACAGGACTCAGCGGGCAATTTGTGGGGAGACAGAACCAGTCTGACCAAGACAATCTGCAGCCTTGCCCCCTCGCCATCAATATACTGTCCAGAGCAGACTAGAGAACTTCTGACCTTGAACTTCATGTCGCTTTTCACCTTATAGCCAGAGACTCGATTAAAAAAAAAAACTTAAAAAAGTTTAATGAAATATATCACATATACAAGTGTCTATATGATATTTACCTGCCTGGTGCTTGGCTGGGGAGAACCTGGGAGAGCATTTCACAAGGGCACCCAGAACCCCTCATTCCCTAGGAGGGAGCCCCAGGCACAGCACCGCTCGTCAGGGGACCCCAGGGCCTGATTTTCTGCCATCTCACCCACCTGCGTTTCTTTCCCCCAGGTATAGATTCTCAACTCTTCATTTCTTCATTCACTCACCAAATACAAATACAAAGAGCCTGGCATGTTCCTAGGTGTCGTGGAGAGAGCAATCATTAAAACATGGGTTTATATTCTAATGGAAGTTTTTTAAAAAATAAAGATATAACACTGGTTTATAATAAGCATTGTGGGGACTTCTCCGGTGGTCCAGTGGTTAAGACTTCGCCTTTCAATACAGGGACTGTGGGTTTGATCCCTGGTCAGGAAACTAAGATTCCACATGCCTCATGGCCAAAAAACCAAAACATAAACAACAGAAGCAATGTTGTAACAAATTCAATAAGCACTTTAAAAATGGTTCACACACACACACACACACACAAAGTCTCATAGAGGAAAAAAAAACAGACCCGAATTCAGAGGGTGGGGTGACAGGAGGGCAGAGACGACCTTTCGGATGAGAGCCTCTGGCTGGTGGGGGATGTGGACGGGCTGGACAGAGGCAAAGGCCTGGGTCAAGAAGGAGCAGGGGCTGGGACGACCCTCTCTCTCCAGCCGGGTGATCCCCTCTAAGTCAGCCAGCATCAAAAACAGTCTCCATAAAATAGAGCCTCTTGCTCTCTGGGAGGTGGGAGCTTGGGTAGAGGTATAGTTTACCTTGTTGGGGCCCATCCCCCGTGTCTGAGCCCCAGGTCAGTCGGAAGCCTTGCTGGGTGGATGTGGCATCTCTATTTCCTGACCTCAAGGGCAAAAGTAGAAGGTAACCACTCGGGCTTCCCAGGTGGTGCTAGTGGTAAAGACCGCCTGCAATGCAGGAGACATAAGAGATGCAGGTTTGATCCCTGGGTTGGGAAGATCCCCTGGGGGAGGGCACAGCAATCCAGTCCAGTATTCTTGTCTGGAGAATCCCATGGACAGAGGAGCCTGGTGGGCTCAGACACGACTGAGGCAAGTCGGCACACACCAGGGCACACTTGAGGCAGTTCTTCATCCCACCACCAGGTGGTGCTAGTGGCCTCTTGCAGGGCTTCACTCCTTCAAGGACATACGAACAATTCTGCTCCAACGGGATTGCCTCTCAGCTGCTGAATCTGATCCTGGCCACCCTGAGCATCAGAACAAGACCCATTGCATCCTGACAGCCGTTCCTCTCCAGACTGAGTCCTACCGCCCCTTCCCTCTCGTCAGCCTGAGGTGTCTGAGTAGGGGTGACCTCCCCACCCTGGGACCGACCAGACACGGACCTAGACATCCAGGGGTTCCAGGGCCAGAGCTCAAGGGGCAACCAGGGCTCTGGGGCCAGTGGGTAGTTCGGACTGGAGTTGATCAAGGTCCTAAAGACCCGTTCCCCAGGGAGGGGCTAGACCCAGGTAAGAAAGATGAGGACACGTCTGATTCCAGTCCGGGACTACAGCTTCCCTGAGCAGCCGCTCCCTAACTGCTCTTCTGGACGTCTTCCTCTCTGGGAGGAGTGGAGAGACCCAGCGCCCCCTGCTAAACGTGTCTGCTCTCTTGGAACTCGAAGTGGTGACGACTGTCAGTTTCCTTGTATTACCCGTGAGTGAGGGAAGCTGCTATTCCTATCAAACCACCGGTAGATGTGTAAGTGAGCAGGACCCTATGGGGCCTTCCCGGGGTTGGGGTGTGTGTGGGGTGGTCAGGCCTTCCCCCTTATGCCCTGCTTCAGCTCCTCTCTGAAGTATCTACGTAACAGTATTTGATGCACAGTTCCTGAGCTGTTTTGCAGGGATGAAAACCCCCCACCAAAGGGAAGATGTTGACTGCTTGATGACCATGAGCACCTGGCCCCAGGCCTCCTGGTCCTCAGGACGGGTAGACGGAACCCCTGTGACACCCTCTGCTCCCTCATCAGCCGATCAGAGGATCATGGGGGACCCTGCGACCACCTCCCTCAAGCTGGCTTTTAAAAATGCTTTGCTGAAGTCTTTCAGGGAGCTCAAGGCTTTCTAGGGTATGAGCCTCCTCTTCTTGCAATGAAACTTCCTTTCCTCCGACGTTTCAGTTTGTTTGGCCTCACTGTGCCTCAGGCACACGAGCTTGCATCAGCAGATTAAGTTTTAATCCAGAAGTCATTTTATAGCCCAATTAATTCTACTTTATGGCCATTTGTGTAACAGAAAGTCAGTTTGTGAACTTGGTGCATTTAAAATACACTGCAATTTTTATAATCCTCTTTTGGCATCTCTCCTTTTTTTAAGACTCTAAGAACTTTTATAAAATAAAAAGCTTTATTTTATAAAGTATCTATCTTATTCCCCAGGTTTCTGTGGAGCTTGAAGAGACCCTGAAACCCAGAAGGAAATAAAGCTGATACTCCTGATCCACTCCCCTTCGAAGAAAGGCAATGACTTGGCTTTAAGCTCAGGCGGTAAAGAATCTGCCTGTAATGCAGGAGATCTGGGTTCGATCCCTGGGCTGGGAAGATCCCCTGAAGGCGGGTATAGCAACCTACTCTAGTATTCTTGCCTGGAGAATCACCATGGACAGAGGAACCTGGTTTGAGACCCATGGGGTCTCAAACAGTCGGACATAACTGAGCGACTAAGCACAGAACTTTTTATTAGTTTAATTATATTTTTCCCTGGTGAAAGAGAGACCCAATATGAAACCGTTAGATGTCATCCAGGGAGCTCTGAAGAGCTCTGGTACCACAGTCCTTTATGTCTCAATGCAAAGAATTCAGTGACAGCAAAGTGATAGATAAGAAATGATTTATTAGAATAGGATGCTTGTGAGGCTTACAAAAGGGTGGCTGAGAGATATCACACCCGAGAACTTACTGGGTTACAGTTTTGTAATCAAAGGAAAAGTGGGGAGGAGGAGAAGAACTTTGTTTTTCTCGAGTAAATGTAGTGTTTCCATCATCAGCTCCTCCTCCAGATTTAGTGGAGTTTTCTTGTCCCCACACAGTCAAGCTAGGTCCACAAATTATTGTTTTCTATGTGTGCAGAAAGCATTAATTACTGAACTCACTGGACAGGATGTGGGGCTCATGCCACCACCATTTTATTTTGGGGAGGCATGTCTTGTGCTTCTGTTGCATGGTTTTGTTGCTGAGCAAGCCTGCTTGGTTTTGTGGTTAAGCAAACCTGCTTTCATGAGGAATCATCAACTTACAAGACTTGCAGCCCAGCTGGCAAAGAATCCACCTTCAATGTGGGAGGCCTAAGTTCGGACCCCTGGGTTGGGAAGATCCCCTGGAGAAGGGAAAGGCTACCCACTCCAGTGTTCTGGCCTGGAGAATTCCATGGACTGTATAGTCCATGGGGTTGCAAAGAGTCTGACTTTGCAACTTTGCAATGACTGAGCGACTTTCGTGGTTTCACGCACCCACCACCCATTTATTTTCTACTTCCAACCCCTATTGGGGTAACTATTTAATCACCTACTTTGTCCCTTTACTCTGTCCCAATCAAGTTCACTCTGGTTGATTCCCATGCTATTTAATGCTCCACTTGACATTTTAGGCTTTTTGCTCTACATGCCTCTCTAGCAGCCCTCTGAAACACAAACAGTTCGTCAGCTCCGGGGGATGTCTGTGTGTTGGGGGTGTCGCTCTGTAGGAGGGTTGCCATGCCCTCCTCCAGGGGATCTTCCCAACCCAGGGATCAAACCCAGGTCTCCCGCATTGCAGGCGGATTTTTTACAGCCTGAGCTTAAAGCCAAGTAATTGCCTTTCTTTGGAGGGGAGTGGATCAGGAGTATCAGCTTTGTTTCCCTCATAGAGGTTTGGGATCTCTGTATTAGTTCCTCACAGGAAATCTTTCTGAGTTAGGTCTTCATGTGCAGACTTGAGAGTTGAAGAAGGAAATTCCCGCAGGGCCAGATACACACCTAAGTTGGTCAACACTCTCTAGAGAAACGGAACAATAGAAGGTGTTTGCATATGAAGAGATGTATTATAAGGAATTGGCTCACCTGGGAATACCGCCGTCTGCTGTCTGTATGATTCACGCCAAGTTCAAAAGTTTGAGAAGCAGAAGTGCCAAGGATAGGAAGCAACCAGGCAGGAAGGGCTGAAGACCTTGTTCCTCCACCCGTCAGGCTAACTTCATCGGACCGACTAAAGGATGCCCGCCTACACTGGGAGATGAGATGAGATCCAACCAGTCTTTCCTAAAAGAAGTCAACCCTGGATATTCACTGGAAGAACAGATGCTGACGCTGAAGCTGCAATACTTTGGCCACCTGATGCGGAGAGCCTACTCATCGGGAAAGATCCTGATGCTGGGGAAGATTGGAGGCAAAAGGAGAAGGAGGCAGCAGAGGATGAGATGGTTGGATGGCCTTACCAACTCAGTGGCCATGAATCTGAGCAAACTTTGGGAGACAGTGAAGGACAGAGGAGCCTGGCGTGCTGCAGTCCGTGGGGTTGCAAAGAGTTGGACACAGCTACACAACGGCAACCTACATTGGTCAGGGGCAACCTGCTTCACTGAGTCCGCCCCTTCCCACGCTGATCTCCCTGCGAAACGTCCTCGCACACACCTCCAGCACTGTTCAATCCGGGCACTCTGTGGCCATTCGGGTAGATGCATAAAATTACCCATCACAACAGGAACCCCTACAGAAAACCAGATGCGTTTCCTGAATTACTGTTGTCATTGCCCATGTTGATTCTTCTAACCAATCAGCACAGCCAGGAGCCAGCAGAAACTGCTTTCATCTCAAGAAATGTTTTTCTGGAAAGGAAGATACCCAGGGGAAGTTAGCGAGAAGGGAGAGATCTTGGTGGGTGGAGAAGGTGTAAGAAATAGTCCAGATCAGGTTTCTCAATTGAGGTTACCCTGGTGACCAACAAACCTCGCGTTCTGCTTCCTGGGTCTGATGACTGTGCTTCTGCCTCTTGCTGGCTGCTGGCTGTTTCCCCTTCAGAGTCACCAGATGGTGAGGAGACACTTGGGCCGCTGTGCCAGGGAAACCTGGGTTCGGGCCTTGTCACCATCACTTATGATATGCTTCTGGTCAGTTTGTTCAGGCTTTCCAGGTAGCACAGGGGTGAAGAATCCGCCTGCCAATGCAGGAGATGCGGCTTTGATCCCTGGGTCAGGAAGACCCCCTGGAGAAGAAAATGGCAACCCACTCCAGTATTCTTGCCTGGGAAATCCCATGGAAAGGAGGGCCCGGTGGGCTGCAATTCAGGGGGTTGTGAAGAGTCAGACACGACTGAGCGACTGAACATGCACACATGCAGTTTGTTTACCTTCTGGTTTGTGGGAAGGGTAGCTGAGAGAGGTGAGGTTTAGCGATACACTCTTTACTACATGAAAAAGGCCAGTAAATGATCAATTCCCTCCCCCCCCCAAAAAAAATCTAGCAAACGTTCCGAAGTATAATTTCACATTTTGATTTTGCATGTGTGTTCATTACTTTTTTATTTCCATGTTTTGGTTTTTAAATTCTTTTTAAAAAGGTTTATTAGAGTTTATTTGATTTACAATGTCATGTTGGTTTCAAGTGTATAGCAACGTGATTCAATTACACACACACATGTACTCATTTTCAGATCCTTTTCCCATATAGGTTATTATAGAATGCTGAGCAGAGTTCCCTATTTTTCACAGTAAATCCTTGTTGGCTATCCATTTTATGTAGAGTACTATGTGTTTGTTAAGCTCAAACTCCTAACATATCTCTATCCCCATCCACATTTTTCCTTTGGTAAACCATAATTTTTTCCTGAAATCTGCGAGTCTGTTTCTGTTTCGTTAATAGTGTCTTTATATCATTTTTAAAAAACTGGACTCCATGTATGATATCGTATGATATTTGTCTTTCCCTGTCTGACTTACTTCACTCCGTGTGACGTTCTATAGGTCCGTTCATATTGTTGCACACGGCTCTATTTTATTCTTTTTAACTGGTGCTTAAATTCTTTTATCGAGGCATAACATACAAACAGAAAGGGCGTGAAGAGGATTGAGATGGAGACAGCTGTAATCACAGTGTTGTAGGGAGAGAAGGCTATTATAATACCAGGGGAAAGGAGGGAGAAAGAGAGGGTTAGAGAAATCAAGGACTACAGGATTTGGGTTCCAGGAATATTGTGGCCTCTGATCTTGATAAGAAAGTCTAGAAGAGGAACAGATCTGGGAAGAAAGTGTTTAGGAGGAAATCAGTAGACCTGGCTTGTGCAGGACAAGGTCGAGAAACACATAAGGTGGGTGAGATGACTCTGCACCTGGACCGACCTCCCTGTCAATCCCAGGGGTAACTGACCCTAAACCATCACGTCATGAGATGAGTCACTCTGAGTGAGGACAGACCTGCCTGCCCACCTCCTGGGAAGGACCACCCCCGCTCTCGGCATCTCTGCTCATCACTGCGAGCTCAAAGGAGAGGCCAGCTCCGGTGTCTTCGGGCAGACCACCCGCATGATGTATAGCCGCCCCCTCCACGCCACTGGGTGGAGGGTAAAGGGCCCCTGATTCCTGGGGTCCCAGCTTCCCCCTGAGCGTCTTTCACCACTGAACTGCCCTCGCTTACACTCAGCTCTCTGTCCTGAGGCTCACGATTCAGTCCACTCTCAAAAGAAGAGGAAACAGTGAGGAACGTGGAGGGGTGGGGTCAGCGGCTCTCCATCTGTGTCGGGGATCCAGGATGCACACCCGGAGGGAAGCCCTGGGCTGTGGGATTTGCGCTCGGACCCGACAGGACCTCCTGGGACCATCTGAGGTTGACTGAAGAGGAGCCTGAGGCTCCATGGGGCGGTGCTCTCATGGGTGCCTGGATATGCAGGTCGGCGGGACACAGACCTGCTGTGGTCACCACCCAGGCCACAGAGGATGCAGGAACCTGGCACCTGCCCCCGGAGCCATCCACCCTGACCACAGAGGAAATGATGCATCACCAAGGGTGGGGACGCGCCTCGGAGACAGCCCAGCATGGCCCAGCTGTTGGGGGGGGGCGCATGTGAGACCCGCAGAGGGCAGCTGTGGGCTGAGCTGAGTGGGCCACTCATCCTCGGAAGGCTTCCGCGGACGTCCAGTCACCAGACAGAGAGGAGCCGGGGGTCACCGGCGGGCGTTGCACATCCTTCTGCTCCTTACCCCGAGCTTTCTGCGCGCGGCTCAGCGCCGGCCGCCAGGAGGACTGTGGGGAACAGGGACAGGGCTGGACAAGGAGTGGAGAGGCGAAGAGGAGAAGTGGGCACCGAGAGGGAATCCCCTGAGGAGGCCTGACCCTGTCCCTGCCCAGGGCCTGGCGCTGCTGCAGGTGCCATCCATGCTGGGGAAATGACCCCGAGGGGCAGGGCCGGGTGGCTGCCTTCAGCTCTGCTGCTGCTCCAGGTCCCAGGTGAGCGGCTGAGCCCTTCCTGGGGGAGGGGAGGGGGCAGGGCTGGAGCTGGGTGAGCCGGGGGGAGCGGGGCAAAGGTCCCAGGAGGGGCCGCTGCCTGTCTCAGAAGCGAGCAAGAGGGTTCAGGGCGCGAAGCAGGTGAGGCTGGTCCACTGTGTTGGTGGGAGGGGGCACCTGTGATGGTCACACCTCAACAGTCACAGTCAGAGATGTCCTCTTGGGGCCCCACACACAGTTTTTCCCATCCTGTCTCCATGGATCCCTCTCCTCTGTGAGGAGGGGCCTCCTTCCCCCGTCTTCCTCCCCTAGGTCTGAGGAAGGGCCTGCCTCCTGCCTTGGCCTCCTCCAGACCTCACAGGCCCTTGAGGGACCCGCATCCAGAGCTCCCCAGACCCAGACTCACCTGATGGAGTTGGACTCGTTTGTGTTTTCCAGGCTGTTTGTCCCTGAGTGGTCCCCGAAGTGTGACAGGCATCGTGGGGGGATCCCTGAGCGTGGAGTGTCGGTACCAGGAGGCATTGGTAGACAACATCAAATACTGGTGCAAACACCCGTGTGTGTCACCATGGAAGATTGTGGAGACCAGAGAGTCAGAGAGAGAAGTGAGGAGGGGCCGCGTGTCCATCAGAGACCGACCTGCGAGCCTCACCTTCACAGTGACCTTAAAGAGCCTCAGAGAGGAGGATGCGGGAACGTACGGATGTGGGATCTATGTACCGTTTTCAGTTGACCCCACCTTCCAGGTGGTGGTGTCTGTGATCCCAGGTGAGCCTGTGACGTCAGCTCTAGGGCTGCTGACCGTACCTGGGACCTTGACCCTCAGGGAGGACCTGGAGCGGAGGGTGTCCTGGGATCGGTGGTCAGGACCCAGGCTCTGAGTGGTCGGCAGACACATGTGCACCTCTGGTTCTTCGAGACCTCCTCTGTGTCCAGCCCTGACACACCCTCACACCTGAAGCTCTCTTGGGTGGAAGGGGAGGAGGAGACGCCCTGAATCTGGAGGCCTGCTGCCTTTCTGACCTCACAAGGGTCAGGTCCACTCTGAAGGTGACCCTGTGACTCTTCCTGGACCTCTCTGGCCAGCCCTCGGGGGTGGGGACCAGCAGGGCCAGCAGAGGACATTGCAGTGTCGTGGAGGGCTCCTGGGGCCCCAGCCTCACCCTGGTGGTCCTGGGGATCTGCAGCAGCCTCGAGAAGGGGGAGGCAGAGTCCTGGAGCCCACGTGGGGCTCTGGATGCTTTGGAGACACCTCCCTGCTCCAGCCTGACCTTGCCTCTCCCTCTTCCTCTGGCACCTGGTACCCAAGGAGGAAACCCAGAGGAGCCTGTTAGGCAAAGAAGGATGAGGAAGAGGGCTCTTAGGAGGTGTTATGGCTCTCAGTAGACCGCCACGTGCCGCAAATGAATTCTTAAACTTTCCTTTCTTTCTCTTTGGCCCTGCTGGGTCTTGGCTGCGGCACGCGGGCCTTCTCCAGCTGCAGTGAGCATGGGATGCTCTTTGCTGCGGCGCTCGGGCTTCTCGCTCGGTGGCATCTCCTGCTGCGGAGCATGGGCTCTAGAGCACAGGCTCAGGCATTGTGCATGCCTAGTGGCGTGTGGGATCTTCCCAGACCAAGGATCGAACCCCCGTCCCCTGCAGTGGGAGGCAGATTCTTTGCCACTGGACCACCAGGGAAGCCCCAATAAGTCTTCAATAACAGAAGGCTGCTCTGGTTTCCTAAGAAGCCAGCCACGATCCTCTGTCCACACACATGCTTTCTCTCCTGACTGCTTGCTCTGACGTCGCCCCCTGCTCCCCGAGCTCCTTCCTGCTGGCCCCTGCTTCTCTCTCACGAGGGAGGTTTCCTTTGTGTGTTTCTCTTTACAAGAACGGAACTGAAAGTTTACTGTTTCCGCGGGGTGTGTTGGGGAAGGGCTTTGTCCACTAACCTCAGGAGAGGCCACATTTCATGGGGTCCACCAGGTCGGTATTTCTCTAGATCTTTCCATCATGCCCTCTCACGGAGAGGACCGCCTGGGGCCCTGGGCCTGGCTGACAGGGACACGGGGTCTCCTGATTCAGCTCAGACTCAGCTGCAGGACTTTCCATCTCAGCTCCGCTCCAGCCTCTCCCCTTGCCCGTCACTGTCCACCCAATCTCTCTGTGTTAATCCCTAAAGAATACGGGTCACCGCGTTTGTCCCCTGGCAGGGTGGGCCAGGAGGACAGAGGTGTGTCTGTGGCTGGGGTGACCTGGAGCCAAGTGCCCTCTCTACACGCTCAGATCCCCAGGGGAGCAGGGCCATGTGCCTCTGCCAGTGCCCATCTTGGTGGGGTCATCTGGAGAGGGGCAGGGGGGTGCCCAGGGTGTTGGTCAGGCCTGGGTGTGGCCACGGGGGTGGTGGACACAGCACGTCCATCCAGATGGCATGAGTGACCTTGACAGTGAGTCAGAGCCACACTGGGATGGAGAGGGGGCACCCAGGGGATGAAACGGGGCCTGACTTGTGTTTCTCCCTCAGTCACTATGACAACCACCAGCCCCAAGAGGTCCACAAGCACCCCAGAGTCTCCCACGACCCTGCCAGTGCCCACCTGGAGCACCGTGTCTGGGCCGGAGGCCCCTGATCCCGGCCAAGCTCATCGGTAAGGGACCCCCATCCCAGGACATCTCTCCTGGGTGATTTCTCGGTGAGCCCAGGGAGTAATAGGCAAGTGTCCCTTCACCAAAGACCCTAATTTATTCAACAAATTCTGTAACAAGCAGTAAGGGTCCTACTAAGTGCCTGGAGCTCTCGTTGACTTGAGATGCAGCAGCAAAGTGCACAGACCCAGTCCTGCCCTGACAGAGTCGTGTTCTAAGAGGGGACTCACATGATGAACAGATCGACACATCGGTGGTATAAATACACCACCTACTGATGATTGCTTGCAGGACAATGTCACCTGGATGATGGGCCAGCATGTGTGGGAGGGTGGTGGAGTTTGCTAGTTAACACACAATGATGAGAGAGCACCTAACTGATTCCAGACACTTGAGTGGACGCCCGCAGGATCTGGGGGGCCAGGTATGCCGGGATCCTCAGAAATAAGGCCCCAGGCACACGGAGGGACAGGGTGAACCAAAGGCCCCCAGCCAGGGGCAGGGCAGGAAGCAGATGCTCTGGGTGTGGATGAACCTCTGTGCCCTGGAGCCTGCTCATCAATATCATCTTGCTGAAGAGACCTGGCCTCTGAGGGTGCAGAGCTGAGGGGGTCACTCTTTCACCAGCCAAGGGCTTTTAAGGACTGGAGCTTTGGAGACCCTGGGCAGGTACCGGCTACTCACTGAATAAGACAGAAGGTTCCCTGTGCTCAAGAAGGTGATGCTCTACTGGCTAGCAGACATCAACCAAGTCTCCCAGTATTGGGTTCTGTACCCTCGACCGCAAATCCCCCACATGAGGAGTGTCTTAGATGTTTCCGTCATGTCTGACTCTGTGACCCCCACGGACTCTAGCCCACCAGATTCCTCTGTCCATGGGATTCTCCAGGCAGGAATACTGGAGTGGGTAGCCATTCTCTTCTTGAGGGGATCTTCCTGACCCTGAATCCAACCCGGGTCTCTCCTGCATCGCAGGCAGATTCTTTACCCTCTGGGCCTCTGGGGAAGCCCCCATGAGGAGGGCTCGGATAGAAACCCTCCTAAGGCCCAGGTCCCCCTTGGATCTCTGGTCTCCCTCACATGATTCTCATAGCCACATCCACCCTTATGCCCACAGTCCTAAGTCTCAGGGGCAATTCTTGAAGATCAGGGTCCAGAAGTCCTTCAAGTGGGGCTGCTCTGTGTCAGGTTGATCCTTGTTTAGATTCTTGAGGCCACAGAACCTGGATGCGGGCCAAGCAAGGTGGAGAGCCCAGGGCCTCCCTGAGGATGCTGCTCACTGTCTGTCCCCGTGTTCCCCACAGGTCCCTGCTGGGCAGCATCCACTTCCTGCTCCTGGTCTTCCTGAAGGTGCCCCTGCTCCTGGGCCTGCTCGGTGCCATTCTATGGGTCAACAGGCCTCTGAGGAGCTCTGCATACAGGTGGAGTCAGTCCATTTATGAGAACCAGTAGCCCCAGTGTTCATCGTGTCCTCTTCGATGATGCAGTCGGACCACTGGATGGAAATGATCTTCTGACCCATCTGTCCTGTATCACCCTCCGTCTCTCTCTAGAATACTCTGTGGATTTCCTTGTAGCTTTCTTTCCTTGCCCATGATTCTCTAAAAGCTAAAGAGTACCTCCTCAATAGGTGCTTCTGAACTGTGACCACAGATCAATATTGAGTTCAGAGCTTCCAACTCATCCGCAGAGCATCAGTCATGCACTGAATTCTCAGGTGCCCTCTCTGCAGGCTTCAAACCCCAGGAGTGTGGGAATCTGGCTTTTGGATCTGTTTTGATGGATCCAGGCAGTTCCATGCTTTCCCACATGATCCATGCTACCATAATCACCCACCCTCCACAGGTCTCGGATCCACTGTGGGGAAACTTCCAGTTGCTGAATATGTCTATTTAATTAGGCATTCTAAACTCAGGAAACAACAATGCAGAGAGTCGACAGTCCACGGAGCCAGCATGCACGGGACCTGAATCAAGACTCCATTCTGCACGAACCTTCACACCCCACTGTTCTGTCTAATGGCCCGAAGGACCATGTGGGATTCTCCAATTGGTGTCAGTTCAGAACAGAATCCAGCATTGCATGGAAAACCAGATTATTCCCTTCCCCATGCCCAGTCAAACTGGTTAGTGTGTTTATGTCCTTTGTGGATGGCTGGTAGAAAATAACAGTATGAAATTTATGCAACTATCACAGAATCCTTCCTTCCTCCTGTTCAAAGGTAACTCAAGCCCCACTGTCACCCCATCATTCAATGTCTGTGGTTATAGACCTGGTTCAAGTTTTTAAATCGATTGAGGGGCCATGAGTGAGACTTGTATTCAATAGCTTAGTCTCCACGACTTGTACGGCCAAAGACCTGGGTAGGCTTCCCACAGTTTTTCAGTTCAAACTGCATTGTGATGAACTTGCCAGCACCAAAGATCTCTGAGAGGCAGGTTATCATCCTGACTCATCTGTTTGAAGCAGCCAGGTCCTGGGCAATTGTGCCCACTTTTCATGCAGCAAATATATGGAGAGAGAACCAAAGTAGTAACCAATAACCTAGGCATTACCTCAACCATGATTAAACAGAAGGAAGAGCTCAGCTTTTGTTGCTCACATTCCAGTTGGTGGACAGAGAGAAATAACAGACACAATAGTACAGGTATGCAGACATGCAGAAATGTCCTAGTCCACATTGAAGGGTATCTTTAGTAACACAAGATAAGAGGAGGTGCTATTGGTAAGACAGTAAGGGATGAGTCCTATCATCCTCGTGAAGAGGGTGATGTTTAACCAAGTCCAGAAGAAAGGAATGCAGTGAGCCCTGTGGGCACCTGGACGAAGTGTCCTCAGGCAAAGGGAACTGTGGGTGCAAACGTCCTGCCTTGGGAGCATCTTAGATGCGGATGCAGGGGAGAGCAGAGGGCAGATGCTTGCAGGGTCCACTGGTGCCAAGTTCTCCAAGAATCACGGTCCAGTCGTGTTCACCAGCCTGAGTAGAAAAAGGAAAAGCAGGATTGGAGAAGTTAGTTTCCTGAAAGCAGGGGAGTCCTGAGAGATGAATTCAGTCATTGATCCCTTAGCTGAATTGCCACAGGCTATGCTGGAAAGACAGTGGGCTTCAGGCAAGAAGGTGACATCAGCTCATGGGGCCACAGCCCAGATGGAGACACACAGGGAGCCACAAATCCCAGGAGATCAGTCCAAGAGGGGGTCTCAAATGGTCCAATGGGACACACAACAAGAGAACCAAACTCAGCTGGGAGGGTCAGGGAAGTTGTACAGTCAAGGGTGTTGGCTGTGGGTCAGGAGGAGGAATAGGGGTCCAAGGGTCTGGATGAGGCCCAATGTGGGGATAGGGGCAGCCTGGGGGTGGATCTGGAGTCAGGATGAGGTGGCTGAGTTCTGGGCCTCTGCGTGCTGCCACGAGTTGTGGGAGAGGCCTGGTCAGAACACGGGGGCTTCATCTGGAGAAGGGCAGGAGTCACTGGGGTGATCAGTGATCAGTCAAGCCGAGTGACCCATCTCTACTGCATCTCTCCAGCTGTGCCCTGGGGCCCAGGTCCACTGCCCATGCCCGGGAAGTGGGGAGAGTTAAGACCCACATGGAAGGGATGGGAGACCCTGGTTTCTGCAGACAATCTTGAGAAGCTGAGAAAACCTACCCGAGAGAAGGACTGCAGCCCCCTGTTATCCCCATCCAACTGCCCAGGAAGATATGACTGATGCCCCTGCACATCATGTGAGCGAGCCATTGTGAGTGAGGAGGGGCGGTGTCTCCTCTCTGTGGGCAGGTCCCTCCCTCATCTCTGCACCGTGAAGTGGCCCCTGCTCATCGTGGATCCAGGAGAGGCCCGGCAGTCTGCCCTCGGACCCCTGTTGTACAACCGCCCCCTGTGTGCCACTGACGGGGGAGGAGGCTCCTCTCAGCCCTCAGGTCCCCAGCTCCTCACCCCTCCATGCAGCGTCTTCTCCTCTGGCTCCTGTCCGTCCTCAGTCTCTCTCTGCTTCTCAACGGGGAGTAGCCTCTGCCCAGAGGCGGAGCGTGAAGAAGGGGTCAAGGAAGGCTGGGAACAGCTGATCTGTGTCTAATGTGGGCAGCGAGGGGCCCGAGATGGGGGGAGCCACAGCCCGAGGGATGTGTACACTGGGGGGAACCAGAGTCAAGATGGGACATAGCAAGTTTTCTGGGGTCATAGGGCCAATTTGTAAGGCAGGAAGTGGACTTTGGGGTCTTGTGGGGGCAGAGTCTCATGGTTGCCACGAGCTTCAGGTTGGAACAGAGAGACCTCTCCGGTCAATACCAGGACCAATACATCATGCAAAATGCCAGGCTGGATGAATCACAAGTTGGAATCAAGATTGCCAGGAGAAATGTCAATAACCTGAGATATGCAGATGACACCACTCCAAAGGCAGAAAGTGAAGAGGAACTGAAGGGCCTCTTGATGGTGAAAAAGGGAAATGAAAGAGCTGGCTTAAAATTCAACATTCCAAAAACTAAAATCATGGCATCCCATTCTATCACTTCATAGCAAATAGATGGGGAAACAATAGACACAGAGATAGACTTTTTTTCTTGGGCTCCAAAATCACTAAAGACAGTGACTGCAGCCATGAAAATAAAAGATGCTTGCTCTTTAGAAGAAAAGCTATGACAAACTTAGACAACATATTTAAAAGCAGAGTCATTACTTAGCCAAGAAAGGTTCATACAGTCAAAACTATACGATTTTTCCAGTACAGATGTATGGATATGAGAGCTGGACCATAAAGAAGGCCGAGTGGCATAGAATTGGTGCTTTTGAATTGTGGTGCTGGACAAGACTCTTGAGAGTCCCTCCAACAGTAAGGAGATCAAACCAGTCAAACCTACAAGAAATCAACCCTGAATATTCATTGAAAGGACTGATGCTGAAGCTGAAGCTCCAATACTTTGGCCACCTGATACAAAGAGTCGACTCATTGGAAAAGACCATAATGCTGGGAAAGAATGAAGGCAAGAGGAGAAAACGTGATAGAGGATGAGATGGTTGGATGGAATCTTCGACTCGATAGCCATGAGTTGGAGGAAATACTGGGAGATAGTGAAGGGCAGTGAAGGCTGGCGTGCTACAGTCCATGGGAACACAAAGAGTTGGACACCGCTTAGTGAATAAACAACAACAACAAAGACAGACAGGATGATGAGTATGAAATCCACCCCCGACCACAAGAGAATGTGTCACAAAGGGTGGAGACATTCCTGGAAGGAGGAACCCAGCTTGTCCCTGACCGTAGGAGGTGGGAGGGGCGTGGGGCAGGGGGGGCATGTGGGATGGAGAGAGGACCAGCTGTGGGTTGGGTGAGGAGGGGGCAGCCTCCCCGATGGAGAGACCCTGCACGTGTCCAGTCCCTGATTTAGAGGAGCTGAGGGCAGCAGGTCCTTGCACCGGACCAGGCGTGTTCCCCTCCCACTAAGCTTCCTGTCCCCTGACCCTTGACCCATCTGATCTGACCAAGGACAGACAGCACCAGGAAGCAGAGAGGTCCAGAGAAGCAGAAGTAGGGATGGGGAGGGACTGCTCTGAGGAGGCCTGACCCTGTCCCTGCCCGGGGCCTGGCGCTGCTGCAGGTGCCATCCCTGCTGGGGAAATGACCCCGAGGGGCAGGGCCGGGTGGCTGCCTTCAGCTCTGCTGCTGCTCCAGGTCCCAGGTGAGCGGCTGAGCCCTTCCTGGGGGAGGGGAGGGGGCAGGGCTGGAGCTGGGTGAGGGGAGGAGGGGAGGTGAAGGTCCCAGGAGGGGCCGCCACCTGTCTCAGCAGTGAGCAGGAGGGTTCAGGGTGTGAAGCAGGTGAGGCTGGTCCACTGTGTTGGTGGGAGGGGCCGCCTGTGATGGTCACACCTCAAAGGTCACAGTCAGAGATGACCTTCTGGGGCACCACACACACACACACACACACACACACACACACATAACACGGAGGTGTTCCCATCTGGGCTCTTCTGTCTCCGAGGACACCCTCTTCTCGGTGAGGAAAGAGCTCCTCCCCATATTCCTCCCCTGGTCTGAGGAAGGCTCCCTTTCTGCCTTGGCCTACTCCAGACCACATGGGCAGCTGAGGGACCCGCATCTGGGACTCTTCTGACCCAGGCCCTCCTGATGAAAGCTGGACCCGACTGTTTTCCAGGCTGTTTGTCCTTGAGCGGCCCCCGCAGACTGACGGGCATCGTGGGAGGATCCCTGAACGTGGAGTGTCGGTACCAGGAGGAATTCATAAACAATTCCAAATACTGGTGCAAATTCCCGTGTACGTTATTGTGGAAGATCGTGGAGACCAGAGAGTCAGAGAGAGAAGTGAGGAGGGGCCGCGTGTCCATCAGAGACCGTCCTGCAAACCTCACCTTCACAGTGACCTTGGAGAGCCTCAGAGAGGAGGATGCGGGAATGTATGGATGTGGGATCGATATGCCACTTTCATTTGACCCCACCTTCCAGGTGGAGGTGTCTGTGGTCCCAGGTGAGCCTGTGACATCAGCTCTAGGGATGCTGACCGTACCTGGGACCCTGACCCTCAGGGAGCACCTGGAGCAGAGGGTGTTCTGGGATAGGTGGTCAGGACCCAGGCTCTGACTGGTCGTCAGGCAAAAGTCCACCTCTGGTTCTTCGAGACCTCCTCTGTGTCTACCCCGACACACCCTCACACCTGAAGCTCTCTTGGGTGGAAGGGGAGGGGGAGACGCCCTGAATCTGGGGGCCTGCTGCCTTTCTGACCTCACAAGGGTCAGGTCCACTCTGAAGGTGACCCTGTGTCTCTTCCTGAACCTCTCTGGCGAGCCCTAGGGGGCAGGGACCAGCAGGGCCAGCAGAGGACATTGCAGTGTCGTGGAGGGCTCCTGGGGCCCCAGCCTCACCCTGGTGGTCCTGGGGATCTGCAGCAGCTGCGAGAGGGGGGAGGCAGGGTCCCGGAGCCCACGTGGGGCTCTGGATGCTTTGGAGACCCCTCCCCGCTCCAGCCTGACCTTGCCTCTCCCTCTTCCTCTGGCACCTGGTACCCAAGGAGGAAACCCAGAGGAGCCCGTTAGGCAAAGAAGGATGAGGAAGAGGGCTCTTAGGAGGTGTTATGGCCCTCAGTAGACCACCATGTGCCGCAAATGAATCCTTAAACTTTCCTTTCTTTCTCTTTGGCCCTGCTGGGTCTTGACTGCTGCACGCGGGCCTTCTCCGGCTTCAGTGAACATGGGATGCTCTTTGCTGCGGCGCTCGGGCTTCTCGCTCGGTGGCATCTCCTGCTGCGGAGCATGGGCTCTAGAGCACAGGCTCAGGCATTGTGCATGCCTAGTGGCGTGTGGGATCTTCCCAGACCAAGGATCGAACCCCCTTCCCCTGCAGTGGGAGGCAGATTCTTTGCCACTGGACCACCAGGGAAGCCCCAATAAGTCTTCAATAACAGAAGGCTGCTCTGGTTTCCTAAGAAGCCAGCCACGATCCTCTGTCCACACACATGCTTTCTCTCCTGACTGCTTGCTCTGACGTCGCCCCCGGCTCCCCGAGCTCCTTCCTGCTGGCCCCTGCTTCTCTCTCACGAGGGAGGTTTCCTTTGTGTGTTTCTCTTTACAAGAACGGAAGCGAAAGTTGATTGTTTCCGCGGGATGTGTCGGGGAAGGGCTTTGTCCACTAACCTCAGGAGAGGCCACATTTCATGGGGTCCACCAGGTCGGTATTTCTCTAGATCTTTCCATCATGCCCTCTCACGGAGAGGACCACCTGGGGCCCTGGGCCTGGCTGACAGGGACACGGGGTCTCCTGATTCAGCTCAGACTCAGCTGCAGGACTTTCCATCTGAGCTTCGCTCCAGCCTCTCCCCTTGCCCGTCACTGTCCACCCCGTCTCTCTGTGTTAATCCCTAAAGAATACGGGTCACTGCGTTTGTCCCCTGGCAGGGTGGGCCAGGAGGACAGAGGTGTGTCTGTGGCTGGGGTGACCTGGAGCCAAGTGCCCTCTCTACACTCTCAGATCCCCAGGGGAGCAGGGCCATGTGCCTCTGCCAGTGCCCATCTTGGTGGGGTCATCTGGAGAGGGGCGGGGGGGGGCCCAGGGTGTTGGTCAGGCCTGGGTGTGGCCACGGGGGTGGTGGACACAGCACGTCCATCCAGATGGCGTGAGTGACCTTGATTGTGAGTCAGAACCACACCGGGACGGAGAGGGGCACCCAGGGGACGAAACGGGGCCTGACTTGTGTTTCTCCCTCAGTCACTATGACAACCACCAGCCCCGAGAGGTCCACAAGCACCCCGGAGTCTCCCACGACCCTGCCAGTGCCCACCTGGAGCACCGTGTCTGGGCCGGAGGCCCCTGATCCCGGCCAAGCTCATCGGTAAGGAACCCCCATCCCAGGACATCTCTCCTGGGTGATTTCTCGGTGAGCCCAGGGAGTAGTAGACAAGTCTCCCTTCACCAAAGACCCTAATTTATTCAACAAATTCTGTAACAATCAGTAAGGGTCCTACTAAGTGCCTGGATCTCTCGTTGACTTGGGATGCAGCAGCAAAGCACACAGACCCAGTCCTGCCCTGACAGAGTCGTGTTCTAAGAGGGGACTCACATGATGAACAGATCGACATGTCGGTGGTATAAATACACCACCTGCTGATGATTGCTTGGAGGACAATGTCTCCTGGGTGATGGGCCAGCATGTGTGGGAGGGTGGTGGAGTTTGCTAGTTAACACACAATGATGAGAGGGCACCTAACTGATTCCAGACACTTGAGTGGACGCCCGCAGGATCTGGGGGGTCAGGTATGCCGGGATCCTCAGAAATAAGGCCCCAGGCACACGGAGGAACAGGGTGAACCAAAGGCCCCCAGCCCAGAGCAGGGCAGGAAGCAGATGCTCTGGGTGTGGATGAACCTCTGTGACCTGGAGCCTGCTCATCAATATCATCTTGCTGAAGAGACCTGGCCTCTGAGGGTGCAGAGCTGAGGGGGTCACTCTTTCACCAGCCAAGGGCTTTTAAGGACTGGAGCTTTGGAGACCCTGGGCAGGTACTGGCTACTCACTGAATAAGACAGAAGGTTCCCTGTGCTCAAGAAGGTGATGCTCTACTGGCTAGCAGACATCAACCAAGTCTCCTAGTATTGGGTTCTGTACCCTCGACCGCAAATCCCACACATGAGGAGTGTCTTAGATGTTTCCGTCATGTCTGACTCTGTGACCCCCACGGACTCTAGCCCACCAGGCTCCTCTGTCCATGGGATTCTCCAGGCAGGAATACTGGAGTGGGTAGCCATTCTCTTCTTGAGGGGATCTTCCTGACCCTGAATCCAACCCGGGTCTCTCCTGCATCGCAGGCAGATTCTTTACCCTCTGGGCCTCTGGGGAAGCCCCCATGAGGAGGGCTCAGATAGAAACCCTCCTAAGGCCCAGGTCCCCCTTGGATCTCTGGTCTCCCTCACATGATTCTCATAGCCACATCCACCCTTATGCCCACAGTCCTAAGTCTCAGGGGCAATTCTTGAAGATCAGGGTCCAGAAGTCCTTGAAGTGGGGCTGCTCTGTGTCAGGTTGATCCTTGTTTAGATTCTTGAGGCCACAGAACCTGGATGCGGGCCAAACAAGGTGGTGAGCCCACGGTCTCCCTGAAGATGCTGCTCACTGTTTGTCCCCGTGTTCCCCACAGGTCCCTGCTGGGCAGTGTCCACTTCCTGCTCCTGGTCTTCCTGAAGGTGCCCCTGCTCCTGGGCATGCTCGGTGCCGTCCTCTGGGTCCACAGGCCTCTGAGGAGCTCTGCAGACAGAGACAGGCAGAGTCGGTCCATTTATGAGAACCAGTAGCCCTCATGTTCATCGTGTCCTCTTCGATGATGCAGTCGGACCACTGGATGGAAACGAACTCCTGTCCATCTGTCCTGTATCACACTTTACCACTCTCTCAGAATACTGTCTTTGTGGATTTCCTTGTAGCTTTCTTTCCTTGCCCATCATTCTCTGAAACCAAAAGCACACCTCCTCAATAGGTGCTTCTGAACTGTGACCACAGATCAATAACCAGTTCAGAGCTTCCAGCTCATCTGCGGAGCATCACTCATTCACTGAACTCTCAGGGGCCCTCTCTGCAGTCTTCAAACCCCAGGAGTGTGGGAACCTTGCTTTTGGATCTGTTTCGATGGATCCAGGCAGTTCCATGGTTTCCCACATAATCACCCACCCTCCATAGGTCTCCCTCCCTCCACATGATCATCCACCCTCCACAGGTCTCGGATCCACTGTGGGGAATCCTCCAGTTGCTGATTGTGTCTATTTAATTAGGCATTCTAAAGCTCAGGGAACAACAATGCAGAAAGTCGATGGTCCACAGGGCCAGCATGCACGGGACCTGAATCAAGACTCCATTCTGCACGAACCTTCACACCCCACTGTTCTGTCCAATGGACCGAAGGACCATGTGGGATTCTCCAATTGGTGTCAATTCAGAACAGAATCCAGCATTGCATGGAAAATCAGATTATTCCCTTCCCCATGCCCAGTCAAACTGGTTAGTGTGTTTAGGTCCTTTGTGGATGGCTGGTAGAAAATAACAGTATGAAATTTATGCAACTATCACAGAATCCTTCCTTTCTCCTGTTCAAAGGTAACTCAAGCCCCACCCTCACCCCATCATTCAAGGTCTGTGGTTACAAACCTGGTTCAAGTTTTTAAATCGATTGAGGGGCCATGAGTGAGTCTTCTATTCATTAGCTTAGTCTCCACGACTTGTAGAGGCAAAGACCTGGGTAGGCTTCCCACAGTTTCAGTTCAAATTGCATTGTGATGAACTTGCCTGCACCAAAAATGTCTGAGAGGCAGGTTATAATCTTGACTCATCTGTCTGAAGCAGCCAGGACCTGGGCAATTGCACCAACTTGTCATGCAGCAAATATATGGGGAGAGGACCAAAGTAGTAACCAATAACCTAGGCATTGCTTCCAACCATGATTAAACAGAAGGAAGAGCTCAGCTTTTGTTGCTCACATTCCAGTTGGTGGACAGAGAGAAATAACAGACACAATAGTACAGGTATGCAGACATGCAGAAATGGCCAAGTCCACATTGAAGGGTATCTTTAGTAACACAAGATAAGAAGAGATGCTATTGGTAAGACAGAAAGGGATGAGTCCTATCATCCTCGTGAAGAGGGTGATCTTTAACCAAGTCCAGAAGAAAGTAATGCAGTGAGCCCTGTGGGCACCTGGACGAAGTGTCCTCAGGAAAAGGGAACTGTGGGTGCAAACGTCCTGCCTTGGGAGCATCTTAGATGCGGATCCAGGGCAGAGCAGAGGGCAGATGCTTGCAGGGTCCACTGATGCCAAGTTCTCCAAGAATCATGGTCCAGTCATGTTCACCAGCCTGAGTAGAAAAAGGAAAATCAAGGTCGGAGAAGTTAGTTTCCTGAAAGCAGGGGAGTCCTGAGAGATGAATTCAGTCATTGATCCCTTAGCTGAATTGCCACAGGCTATGCTGGAAAGACAGTGGGCTTCAGGCAAGAAGGTGACATCAGCTCATGGGGCCACAGCCCAGATGGAGACACACAGGGAGCCACAAATCCCAGGAGATCAATCCAAGAGGGGGTCTCAAATGGTCCAATGGGACACACAACAAGAGAACCAAACTCAACTGGGAGGGTCAGGGAAGTTGTACAGTCAAGGGTGTTGGCTGTGGGTCAGGAGGAGGAATAGGGGTCCAAGGGTCTGGATGAGGCCCAATGTGGGGATAGGGGCAGCCTGGGGGTGGATCTGGAGTCAGGATGAGGTGGCTGAGTTCTGGGCCTCTGCATGCTGCCACGAGTTGTGGGAGAGGCCTGGTCAGAACACGGGGGCTTCATCTGGAGAAGGGCAGGAGTCGCTGGGGTGATCAGTGATCGGTCAAGCAGAGTGACCCATCTCTACTGCATCTCTCCAGCTGTGAACTGGGACCCAGGTCCACTGCCCATGCCCGGGAAGTGGGGAGAGTTAAGACCCACATGGAAGGGATGGGAGACCCTGGTTTCTGCAGACAATCTTGAGAAGCTGAGAAAACCTACCCGAGGGCAGGACTGCAGTTCCCCATTAGCCCCATCCCACTGCCCAGGAAGATATGACTCGATGGCCCTGCATGTCACATGAGAATGCCATTGTGAGTGAGGAGGGGCGGTGTGTCTCCTCTCTGTGGGCAGGTCCCTCCCTCATCTCTGCACCGTGAAGAGGCCCCTGCTCATCGTGGATCCAGGAGAAGCCCGGCAGTCTGCCCTCGGGCCCCTGTTGTACAACCGCCCCCTGTGTGCCACTGACGGGGGAGGAGGCTCCTCTCAGCCCTCAGGTCCCCAGCTCCTCACCCCTCCACCCAGCGTCTTCTCCTCTGGCTCCTGTCCGTCCTCAGTCTCTCTCTGCTTCTCAACGGGGAGTAGCCTCTGCCCAGAGGCAGAGCGTGAAAAAGGGGTCAGGGAAGGCTGGGAACCGCTGTTCTGTGTTTGGTGGGCAGCGAGGGGCCCGAGACGGGGGCAGCCCCAGTCTGAGGGATGTGTACCCTGGCGGGAACCAGAGCCAGGATGGGATGTAGGAGGTTGTCTGGGATCACGGGGCAGATTTGCAGGGTAGGAAGAGGACTTTGGTTACTGTGGGTGCAGAGGCTTGTGGTCGCCTAAAGCTGCAGATGGGGAGACAGTGACCGCTTGGTCACCACCAGGACTGGGGAGGGTGGATGAGCATGACATCCACCCTCAGACTTCCCATCCTGACCAGAACAAAATGACGTATCGAAGAGGGCGGGGATGTGCCACGAAGAGGAACCCGCTTGTCCCTGCTGTGGATGGGCGTGTGAGACCGAAAGAGGACCTACTGTGCGTTGGGCGAGGAGGGGGCAGCCTCCCCGATCAAGCGGTCCTGCACGTGTCTAGTCGCTGGGCTGAGCGGAGCTGAGGAAGCGGGTCCTTGCTGGGAACAGCCGTGTGCCCCTCCCCCTAAGCTTCCTGCCCCATGCCCCCTGGACCCTCTGACCTGATCCGGGATGGAACCAGGAAGCAGAGAGGCCCAGAGGAGGGGAAGTGGGGATGGGGAGGGACTGCTCTGAGGAGGCCTGACCCTGTCCCTGCCCGGGGCCTGGCACTGCTGCAGGTGACATCCCTGCTGGGGAAATGACCCCGAGGGGCAGGGCCGGGTGGCTGCCTTCAGCTCTGCTGCTGCTCCAGGTCCCAGGTGCGCGGCTGAGCCCTTCCTGGGGGAGGGGAGGGGGCAGGGCTGGAGCTGGGTGAGGGGAGGAGGGGTGCGAAGGTCCCAGGAGGGGCCGCCGCCTGTCTCAGCAGCGAGCAGGAGGGTTCAGGGCGTGAAGCAGGTGAGGCTGGTCCACTGTGCTGGTGGGAGGGGGCCACCTGTGATGGTCACACCTCAATGGTCACAGTCAGAGGTGACCTCCTGGGGCACCGCACACACACACACACACACACAGACACACACACGGAGGTGTTCCCATCCTGGGCTCTTCTGTCTCTGAGGACACCCTTCCTCGGTGTGAAGGGAGCTCCGTCTTCCTCCCCTAGGTCTGAGAAAGGCTCCCTTTCTGCCTTGGCCTCCTCCAGACCGCATGGGCAGCTGAGGGACCCGCATCCGGGGCTCTTCTGACCCAGGCCCACCTGTTGAAAGCCGGACCCGACTGTGTTTTCCAGGCTGTTTTTCCCTGAGTGGCCCCAGCAGACTGACGGGCATCGTGGGGGGATCACTGAGCGTGGAGTGTCGGTACCGGGAGGAATTCAAGCAAAACATCAAATTCTGGTGCAAAGCCCCCTGTTTGTGGAATACTGTGGAGACTGGAGGGTCATCAAGAGAAGTGAGGGAGGGCCGCATGTCCATCAGAGACCATCCTGCAAGCCTCACCTTCACAGTGACCTTGGAGAGCCTCAGAGAGGAGGATGCGGGAACGTATGGATGTGGGATCGATATGCCACTTTCATTTGACCCCACCTTCCAGGTGGAGGTGTCTGTGACCCCAGGTGAGCATCCTCCACCCTCACTCCAGCACCAGGCTGGTCACCCGGACCCTCAGGAAGGAAGTGGGACAGAAAAGCTGGGCCAGGATGACCCAGAGCGGGTGGGCAGAGAGCCTTTGTCTGGGTGGTGTCTTGGGACATGTTTGTTTGCACACATGCACATCTCTGTCTCCAAGTGGAGACATTCATGCACATTCCTGCTTCACAGGCTGGCAGGCATCCCGCTCTGGGGTCCAGGCTGCCTGCTGTCCTCACAAGGGCACATCCACTCTCAAGAGGCCCGTGTCTCTTTCTGGCCTGTGCAGGGTCCCGCCTACGGGGGGCGCACTCTCACAAGGCCCCACTGCGTACAGGCCGGCCTTGACCCCGGGGCCCTGAGGACTTGAGATGGGCCTGCCCGCTGAGCCCAGGGGTGGGACCTGCTCCAGAGCCCGCACCTGCGGCGGGCTTCTCCACCACGATCCAATACACACTCTGCCCTTGTGCTGGCCCAGAGGCCACCAATGACCCTACAGTGTTCTGGAAGGACCTCCCGGGGTTCTGGGGCTTTTCTTGTAACCCCAAGGAAAGTGCAAAAAAGGTGCCCCCGACCTGAGCGGGGCTCCCTCAGTCGCTCTGGGGGACTTCCTCCGGCCCTGCCGGGCTAAGCCTGTTTCTCCCTCTTTTTCTCCACTCTGCATCTGACCGTGCCCACCTGGCCAAGGTGCATCTGAAGGCTGGGGGGAGGGGGGCCCAGGGTGCTGGTCAGCCCTGGGTGAGACCATGGGGAGCGGTGGACACAGCACATCTGATCAGGTGGCCTGAGTGACCCTGACTGTGTGAGTCACAGCCACATCGGGCCGGCGTGTGGGAACCAGGGGAAGGAGACAGGGCCTGCCTTGTGCTTCTCTCTCAGCCCCTGCTGCAGCCACCAGCGCCGAGAGGCCCACAGGCTCCCCAGGCTCTCCCACGACCCTGCCTGCGGTGCTCCCTGGAGCACCGCATCCAGTCAGGAGACCCCCGATCCCGGCCACCCTCCTCGGTAAGGGGCCCACGTCCCAGGACAGGGCACCTGGGTGGTTTCTCCTTTGGGTGAGGGGACAGGTGGGGGATTTGGTCTTCCATCTCCGGGCCCCTCGTTTATTCCTACACCTGATTGTGAAGGTCCTGGTGCTGGTGCTCTGCTGTGGATGCAGGTAAGACCACCCGGACAGGATCCTACTCTGATGAGAACTGTGCTCTAAGGGGGAAGTCACGCCCTGGGCCAGTCCACACTGAGTTCCTATGTAAATATGGTGGTTTGTGATGAGTACTATGGAGCAATACCAGTCACTGGGGTTTGGTGAGAGTGTGTGTGGGAAGATGATTAGATTTGCTATTTAATACATGATAATCAGGGATGCTTGGCTGAATCCTTTGAGGGGAGACCTGCAGGATCTGGGGAGCCTGGCATTCAGGTTTCTGCAGAAATAAGGCTCCAGGGAGAGAGAAAAGTGAGTGTAAATGTCCCATAAAAGGAGGCTGCGGGACCCGGTCCAGGGCAGAGCAGGTGGCAGAAGCTCTGGGCATCACTGTGTCCCCTCCCCACCTTGAACCCTGGTCAGACGTGTCATCCCGTCAAAGAACCCCAGCCTCCAAGGGCAGAAGAGCTCAGGGAGTCATTCATTCATCCGTCAACTACTACGTCACCTTTTTAATGTTCACCATATGACTTTTTTTAAATTTAATTTTTATTTCATATTAGAGTATACGGCAGATGTTTAACTGCTGATCTTCAGAGGTATCAGCCTGGTACGAGTTTCTCCCTGTGAATAAAACAAACAGTCCCTTCCTTCGTGGAAAACGCTGTTTATAGGAGAGGAGACAACAAACAAATAACCCCACGACTGATTACTGTACGCCAGATAGGGTAACCCCACGTGCGGAGGGCCTCGGAAGGAATCCTCCTCCTGCCCAGATCCCGCCGGGATCCCTGGTCTCCCTCATGAGATTCTCACGGCGACGTCCACCCTCCTGCTCACAGGCCTAATTCTCACGGGGAATTGTTCAGCAGAGAGAAGGGGAGCAGGGGTCCTTAGAGGGGGGCTGCCCTGTCGAGGGGTGATCTTCATGTGGGTTGTCGTGGCCTCCGCTCTGGGGGGCGGGCGTGGAGAGCCCAGGGCCTCCCCTGAGGATGCTGCTCACTGTCTGTCCCCGTGTCCCCCACAGGCCCCGGCTGGGCAGCGCCCACTTCCTGCTCCCGGTCTTCCTGAAGGTGCCGCTGCTCCTGGGCCTGCTCGGTGCCGTCCTCTGGGTCCACAGGCCCTTGAGCAGCTCCGAGAACTGGTGACATCTGTTGCTATGACTGCCCAGGGTCACAGCCCCCTCTGCTGGATGGAAATGACTTCTGACCAATAAATTCAGTGCCAGTGTTGCTCTCAGAACACTCGGGGAACTTTTGGGAAACTTTTTCTTGCAATGTATCATGCAAACAAAAGAATATACCTAATAAATGCCTACTCTTTAAACCAGGAATACTCTGTAACTCTTGAGTGTCTATCTTGCAGCTTAAGTAATAGACATCGTTAAAACTTTTGAAGCCCTAAGTTCCTCCTTTAAACTCTGGATTTTACATTCATCATCTCCTTTCTTCATGGTTTTACCATATATATGCATATGATTTTCCAGAGTGTGTATGTATATACACATATAGGTTTGTCAACCCAGCATCTTCTTTGTCAATTTAATTTAATGTTTGTTTTATAATGGAATAGAGTTGAGTTACAATGTTGTGTTAGTTTTAGGTGTACAGTAAAATGATTCTGTTATACATACGTACACATATATCCATTTTTTAGATTCTTCTCCCATAGAGGTTGTTCCAGAGTATTGACTAGAGGCCCCTGTGCTATACAGTAGGTCTTTGTCGATTAACTATTTTATTCAATATGTATAGTAGTATGTATATGTTAACCTCAAACTCCTAATTTATCCTCCCCTCAGAGCATTCATATATTTTTTTTTCATTCATATATTTTTAGCAGTCCCCAAGATCACTCTATTTTCATTTTTTCCGGGTATTTTTAGATATAACTGATGTATGGCATCAATTTCACCGTGTCTGCACCATGTCTGCCTCATCTGCTGTTAGACATTTCGGTTTGTTTCCATATCTCGGTTATTGCAGTGATGTGGGTGTGTGGATATTCTTCGAGACCGTTTTCACTTCCTTTTGATACATGCCTGGAAGTGGGATGACCAGGTGATATGGTCGTTCTTCTCTTTAGGTTTTCAGGAGCCTTTATGAACATCCTGGTCTTTCTCCTGCTTTTAATGGGAGGCCTTTTCATGATTTGCCTTTTTTCCCTTTGGCCATGCCCTGAGGCTTGTGGGACTTCCCTCGTGGCTCAGCTGGTAAAGAATCCGCCTGCAATGCGGGAGACCTGGGTTTGATCTCTGGGTTGGGAAGATCCCCTGGAGGAGGAAACGGCTACCCACTCCAGTATTCTGGCCTGGAGCATTCCATGAACTGTATAGTCCGTGGGGTCACAAAGAGTCAGACGTGACTGAGCGACTTTTACTTTTGGCATTGAAAGCGTGGAGTACTACCCACTGGATCCCCAGAGAAGTCCCTACCACTGGTTTTAATGTTTGCAGAATGTTTCCTTATAGATATCTTTCCATTCCTAGCTTATCATGAAAAGTACTGGATTTTTGTATAATGCTTTGCATGTTGTTGTTGAGTCATCCAGTCATGCCCAACTCTTTACGGCTCCGTGGACTGCAGCACACCAGGCCTCCCTGTCCCTCACCACCTCCCTGAGTTCGCCCAAGTTCATGTCCATTAAATTGGTGATGCCATCCAACCATCTCATCCTCTGTCACCCCCTTCTCTTCCTGCCCTCAACCTTTCCCAGCATCATGGTCTTTTCCAATGAGTCAGCTCTTCGCATCAGGTGGCCAGAGTATTGGAGCTTCACTTTCAGCATCAATCTTTCCTATGAATATTCAGGATAATGTGGTTTCTCTCCTTTATTACATTCAGTTCAGTTCAGTTCAGTCCCTCAGTCGTGTCCAACTCCTTGTGACCCCATGAACCGCAGCACACCAGGCCTCCCTGTCTATCACCAGCTCCCAGAGTTTACCCAAACCCATGCCCATTGAATTGGTGATGCCATCCAACCAACTCATCCTCTGTTGTCCCCTTCTCCTCCTGCCCTCAATCTTTCCCAGCATCAGGGTCTTTTCAAATGAATCAGCTCTTCGCATCAGGTGGCCAAAGTATTGGAGTTTCAGCTTCAGCATCGGTCCTACCAATGAACAACCAAGACTGATCTCCTTTAGAATGGACTGGTTGGATCTCCTTGCAGTCCAAGGGACTCTCAAGAGTCTTCTCCAACACCACAGTTCAAGAGCATCAATTTTTCGGCACTCAGCTTTCTTCACAGTCCAACTCTCACATCCATACATGACCACTGGAAAAACCGTAGCCTTGGCTAGATGGACCTTTGTTGACAAAGTAATGTCTCTGCTATCTAGGTTGGTCATAACTTTCCCTCCAAGGAGTACGTGTCTTTTAATTTCATGATTGCAGTCACCATCTGCAGTGATTTTGGAGCCCAGAAAAATATAGTCAGCCACTGTTTCTACTGTTTCTCCATCTACTTGCCATGAAGTGATGGGACCGGATGCCATTTATTACATTACCATGATGAATTATATAATTTTTTTGGGGGGGGGCTGCCATGCCACTTGTGGGATCTTAATTTCCTGATCAGGGATTGAACCTGAGCCCTGGGAGTGGAAGCACCGAGTCCTAACCATTGGATCACCAGTTCAGTTCAGTTCAGTTGCTCAGTCGTGTCCAACTCTTTGCGACCCCATGGACTGCAGCATGCCAGGCTTCCCTGTCCATCACCAGCTTCTGGAGCTTGCTCAAACTCATGTCCATTGAGTATGTGATGCCATCCAACCATCTCATCCTCTGTCATCCCCTTCTCCTCCTGTCTTCAATCTTTCCCAGCATCAGGGTCTTTTCAAAAGAGTCAGCTCTTCACATCAGGTGGCCAAAGTATTGGAGTTTCAGCTTCAGCATCAGTCCTTCCAATGAACACCCAGACTGACCTCCTTTAGGATGGACTGGTTGGATCTCCTTGCAGTCCAAGGGACTCTCAAGAGTCTTCTCCAACACCGCAGTTCAAAAGCATCAATTCTTCAGCACTCAGCTTTCTTTATAGTCCAACTCTCACATCCATACACGACCACTGGAAAAACCAAAGATTTGACTAGACGAAACTTTGTTGGCAAAGTAATATCTCTGCTTTTAATACACTGTCTAGGTTGGTCATAACTTTTCTTCCAAGGAGCAAGTGTCTTTTAATTTCATGGCTGCAATCACCATCTGCAGTGATTTTGGAGCCCAAAAAAATAAAGTCTCTCACTGTTTCCATTGTTTCCCCATCTATTTGCCACGAAGTGATGGGACCAGATGCCATGATCTTAGTTTTCTGAATGTTGAGTTTGAAGCCAACTTTTTCCACCCTCCTCTTTCAGTTCCATCAAGAGGCGCTTTAGTTCTTCTTTGCTTTCTGCCATTAAGTGTGGCATCATCTGCATATCTGAGGGAACTCCCTAAATTTTTTATACTAGCAATAGACTTGCTCCACCTTCCCAGAGAAGTGAAGATGGTGGGGCAGTGAACTGGCCTGATTCTGAGGAAACCTGGGGGAGACTCATACTCCACACCTTTTCCTACTTCCCGTCCATCCCTTCCTTGGTGCCCATAGCGCCCAGATACGTGGCTAAGGTCCTCTTACTCCTCCAGCCCTTCTGAATGTGTGCTGAGCCACCAAAACACAGGACTTCCAGGGACAGCTCCCCCTTCCAGTTTGGCTCTGGACTCCGGGGAAGAAACACCCTCACCTGCCTCCCAGAACTGCTCTTGAAGAGTTTTACTCCTGGGTTATATATATATTGTGATCTGAATTAAATGCAGTCTGGTTGAGATTAGAATTTGTCCTATTATTAGTGAGGAAACCCAGTCCACTGGCTTCTTCTCAGCCCCCTGGGCTTTTCTCTTATTTGGCTACACCCTGTGGCATGCAAGACCTTAGTTCCCAGAGCAGGGATGGAACCCAAGCCCCCTGCAGTGGGAGCACCGAGTCTTAACCCCTGGACCGCCAGGGAAGCCCCTATCCTGGGCTTATTTTAGTCCTGCTCTTCATCTGGTGTCTGGGGTCTTGCCCAGGGCATTAATAAGGACGCACTTTGCTAACCACATCCCAGAACTCTGTTTTTGGAACTTCTCGTACATTTCCTCATTAAATTCTCATAAAAGCTCTTATCAGTCCATTTTACAGCTATAAACACTGAGGCTCAGAAAGATTAAGTAAGTTGTCCACAGTTACACGGCTCGTATGTGGTGCTCATGGGGTTAGAGCCTGGGTTTGTCTCATTTCACAGCCGGCACATTCACGCGCTTGGCTGTAACACCTGGACAGAGGCATCAGCAGGTGTGCCCAGCACGGACACCTGGCCCGCGAGTTGCAGAGTTTCCTGCTGCTGGGACCCACTGCTGTCATGGAGAATCATTTCTGGAGCTGACACCCACCCGAGGCCTGGTAGGTCAGAAACCCGCTCCTCTGACCCTTCTGCAGACACAGGCCCCCGTCTCCCCCGCACAGCTCCCCAGCTTCCTCTTTCTGGCCTAGCGCAGGTCTCATACCCTGTGACCCAGCCCTGCCAAGAAACAGCACTGCTTATGCTGAATAATTAAAAGCAGGAAACACTCACTCCATAAAAGGAAGCGAATAACAAACGTAAAGGCGGTCTGGACGGGCCGAGCGCTCCAGCCTGCCTGTGCTCAGAGCTCTGAGCGTCAGCTGGCACCTGGACGCGCTTCCCAGTTTGTAAGTCAGCGGGGAGAGGAAGCCCGGAGGCAGGACCATGTGGCTGCCCCCAGCTCTGCTGCTTCTCAGCATCCCAGGTGAGCGGGCTGGGGCGCTGCAGGGGGCGAGGGGGTGGAGGGTCTGTCCCAGATATGTGTGTGTGCTAAGTCACTAAGTCGTGTCCAGCTCTTTGCTACCCCATGGACTATCCCACCAGGCTCCTCTGTCCATGGGATTCTCCAGGCAAGAATACTGGAGTGGGTTGCCATGCCCTCCTCCAGAGGATCTTCCCGACCCAGGATTCGAATCCACATCTCTTGCATCTCCTGCCTTGGCAGGTGGGTTCTTTACCACTGTGCCACCTGGGAAGCCCTTGTCCCAGGTACAAGGAAGAATATCTTGGGGAAATGAGAGATGACTTTGTTAATTCATCCGACACAATCTCACTGGGATCCTCCTTGTACCAGACAGGCATCTGGCTCTGAGGAAGGGAAAAGAGAAATAGGAACGACCTTTAAAAAGAGGAGCTGGGAGTTCCCTGGTGGTCCAGTGGTTAGGACTCTGCAATGTCACTGCTGAGGGCCTGGGTTCAATCCCTGGTCAGAGAACTAAGTTCCCATGAGCCTAACAGAAAAGGCTCGTGGCAACCGTCCATCTGATGAGCCTGGGAGAATGGGAGGATCAGCTCTCCACGTGGAGAAGAGGGACCAGTGTTCCTCAGAAAGGGAACTGCATGCCAAGGGTTGGAGGCTTGAGAAAGGATGCTGGGTTCGTGCAGAGGGCGCTCTGAATTCTCAGAGAGCCTTGGGGTGTCTGGTTGGAACTGAGGCTGGGAGCGCCACAGACAGGACTCTGAAGGGCCTGGGATACCCTGCCCAGGAACTGAGGCTTTCAAAGAGGGAACTGCTGGGTGATGAGAGGGGCTTCTCTTCTATGGAAAACCACTGCCCTAGCATCCAGGAAACAGCGTGGAAGCTTGCACAATGTAGGCAGTAGGTGTGGGTCACACGGTCCTCTCTCCCCAGGCCTGGGGACTGACCCTGTGACACTCACAGACCACTCCGTAGAGGGGCCGCAGGAAAGAGCATGGCCAAGGAGTCCAGAGAACTGAGTCCCGGTCCCTTGTTGGATTTCCGCGGGGATGGGAGTCCTTGAGTCCTTTCCAGCTCTAGAGGTGTAGGACTCTACTATTCAGATGGGCGTCCCTGAATTCTCACTGCCACTGTTGATGGTACTGATGCTGAAGAAGCCTTCTGATGATACCTGTGGACGGGTTGTGGGACTAGCTTGTCTGTGATGGCCGTGTTCACTAACAGCGACCCCAGGTGACCCAGACCCCCAAAGGATGGCTGCTCAGAATGTCTGCATCTCCCCCTGGGCTCCAGCTTTCCACCTGAGTTCCAAGACCACCCCTCCATCTCCTCCCTCTCTTAACCTCAACGTCCAGCTCACCGGGAGGCCAAGGAGAAGGGTGTGGGTGGACCGTGTTGGGATCACATGCTCTTAGACGCATGTACACAATACACTCACCCGACGGAGTTGAACACACATACCTATGGAATCACATGCCAGTTCATGTCTATATTCTCACACTCTCATAATACACACACACTTGTTTAGACACACAGACACACATATATATTCACTCACAGGGACACAGAATAACCACACACTTGCACAGCCACACACACACTCACACAGGCTGATCGGTGACTTGGGGGGAGGGTTGGCCTTGAGAGAGCGGATGGGTCCCTCCTCTTCAATTCTGAATGAACTTGGGCATGAAGTTAGTCAAGGATGAAAAAAAGAAGCCAGCCAGTCAAGTTTTCACCTCTAGACACCATCAGCCACCCTGGGTTTCCTCTGTGAAAGGCAGGAGAGAGGTGGCCATGGTAAAGTCACAATGACCCAGCTTCTGGTTGGACATTCATCTGCTTGGTTACCAGACCCCCAACAACCCCAAGAATGGAAGAAGAGATCCCTGTTCCCCAAAGAGCAAAGTGTTGCAAGAATAACCAGGGGCCCAGATCTGCACCCTAGAAACTGTTTCTCTTAGCTTGGGCTGCCATGATGTCTGGGGAACACCAGCCCAGACCCCCGGCCCTATAAGTGCAAACTAAGACAACTGCACAAACACCACTGCACAACACACGTTCCCTGGGACCTCTGCTCTGAGCCCCTCTTGGGTGAATTTGCCTCATTTTTGTGAGTCATTTGTTACTCGCTATCAGCCTAGATGTGGAGATTAACCATGCTCTCGATTTTGAGACAAGACCATTCACCCAAGAATTTTGCACAGAGGGCAAACTTCCCTGAATGATTGACATGAAAAAGAAAGTTTATATCTAAAATTCATGAAAGCAAAAAAAAAAAAAAAAATTGAAATTCAAACAGCCAGTCTCCTCTTCCATGAAGTTCTCCAGGCAAGAATACCAGGTTGGGTAGCCATTCCCTTCTCCTGGGGATCTTCGTGATAGACGCACGGATCAAACCTGGGTCCCCCGCATTGCAGGCAGATTATTTACCATCTGAACCATCAGGGAAGCCCCAAACAGGCTTAGGCTTTTAAAACCCATCAGTTATGTTTTCCAGAGTTCTGCTCCCAGGTCAGCAGTGTCGTATCATTTTTCTCTCTTCCTTCAGACCAATTCTTGGGGCAATTCCCTGGAGGTTCGGTAGTTGGGACTTCTCGCTTTCACTGCTGGGACCCCGGGGTTCAATCCCTGGTCAGGAACTAAGATCCTGCAAACTGCAGTGGTACGGCCAAAAAGCAAAAACTAAAAACAGCAAAGACAAAAATCTCTTGAAAATACACAGGTCTAATGAACAGTTTATCATCCATCATAATCTCTGTTTGTAAAAAACCCCCATGTATTTTTAAAAACCAAGCCCCATGACATTATGAGTGCTTGACCATTCTGTTAAATTACCAAGGCTGGGGTGGATGGCATTTCTGTTTCCAAGTACCCACACCTGTTTTTTGCTGTTTATGATCACCGGCAGATAGAATATGTTTTGATTGTGCTTTTGCTTCCTACTATAGCTTATTTATTTTTAAGGGGCAAAAACATGACTCTTTCTGCTGACTCTTACATTAGATTTTAATTTACATCAATTCCTGTCTTTTTAGCAATTCTTCCAATTGACTCCTTTTTAATGAAAAAAAGCTGTTGTTTCATCAGTTAATTAAATTTTTGAAGATTTTGACAAAATAGAAATGTGTGACTTAGAAAGTGAAATTTCCCCTCAAAATCCTCAAATTCAACCCAAACCACTTATTTTCCCCTAAGCATGTGCTATCGAAAAACTAAGGAAGAGAAATCACACACACTCTGTCAGGCAACTTGTTTTAACCTAATGGTAATATGTCTGGGACATCTTTCCCATCATTATGATTTGTCTTTTCTCTTGACACGTATTTAGTTATTTGGTTGCACTGGGTATTAGCTGCAGCATGTGGGATCTAGTTCCCTGACCCAGGATCGAACCTGGGTCACCTGCATTGGGAGTGGGAATCAGCCACTGGACCACCAGCAAAGTCCCTGTCTTTTTCTTCTAACCATGCGTCGGACAGATCACAATCTATTAGCCCAGTCTCCCACTGGTGGCATTTGGATTTGTTTCCAGTGTTCACTGTTAGGTTAGCAATGCAGCTAGCTCCCTTACTTCATTTCTCATTGGTGTGGAAACTATAATTGATCCTAGACTTGGATGACTCTGTCTGAGATCATAACAACTAGCTTCTTTTCAACATAAATCATATACTTCAAGGGTCCCAACCAGGATCCAGACAGTGTGTAAGTCACAGGGGAAGAGAGAGAAAAAACAAACACAAGATCTCTGCTCCTTGAAACAGAGCATCCTAGCAAGGGAGGCAGAGAGAAAGACTGCTGAGGACGATAAGACACTAGTGCAGCATTCAGGTTCCTGTAAAGGGCTGTGGAGCAGTGGGGGGAAGGGGAGGAAGGCTGCAGAGAAGGCGGAACTTTGAAGGAGACCTGGAGAATGACCAGGAGACAGGCAGGGCTGGGAGCAGGGGTTTCTAGCTGGAAGGAAGGAGAAGGGCAGTGACACAGCCGCTTGGGAGGCAGCGTCTGAGTCAGGGAAAGAGGAAAGTGGGGGTGGGCAGCGTGGGAGGCGGGGAGCCGCAGGAAGTCACACTGGACAGAGAACTGGATCAGGATTGTAAAAGAACTAACTACCAAACTAAGACATTTTTCAAAAACTTCATTTTGTATTGGAGCAGAGCAGGTTGACCGTGTTGTGACAGTTTCACGTGAACCGAGAAGGGACTCAGCCGTACGTACTCAGCCGTACACACAATGGATCCATTCTGCCCCAAACTCTCCTCCCGTCCAGGCTGCCAGCAACATGGAGCAGAGTTCATTGTGCTGTACATTAGGTCTTCGCTTATCCATTTTAAGTAGAGCAAACTCAGGCATCTAACATCATTCCAAGGCAGTGGGAAGTGGCTGCGGGAGAGGTCCTCAAAGATTTTAAGTGCTTGTGGCAAGTGTCATTGAGGACGATCTGGGGACAATTTTGGTACAAAACTCCCGTGGCGATGTGCAGAGGAGACAGGAGGAGGGGTGCAGTGGGGGCTGGGGAACCCCGCGGTGTGCTGCTGCTGTGACCCAGGCAGCAGAGCAGGGGTGTGGCTGGGCTACCGCTGATGGGGCAACTCCTGAATGCTGAGGGTTACACACATCCCCAAGAAGAACCTGCAAGGTGGAAAGTAGCTAGCCAGTTTGCAAATACAGCAGCAAGGCTCAGAGAGGAAGCAAGTTAAAGTTTCCCAACTACTCTGTGGCCGACAGGTCTTTCTGTGTCCAGAGCTCAGGTTCTTTCTAGCATGTCAGGCTGTCCCCGTGGACCTTGATGGCAGAGGAAACAAGACAATCATCTGGACAAGCATTTTTGAGGTGTGCTATGCTCAGTCATTCAATCCTATCTGACTCTTTGCGACCCTATGAATTGTAGCCCGCCAGGCTCCTCTGTCAATGGGATTTCCCAGGCAAGACTACTGGAGTGGGTTGCCAATTTCTTCTCCAGTGGTCTTCCTGGCCCAGGGATCAAACCTGAGTCTCCTGCATTGGCAGGCAGATTCTTTCCCACTGAGCCACCAGGGAAGCCCCCATTTTTGAGGGAGAGTTGTCTAATTGGTTACCCGTTAGTTGTGGAGGGGGAGGGAGGGAACACGGCAGTGAGGATGCCAGGGTCTCCAGTTAGATGTGCTCGTGGCGGTGCTGGTTTGAGGAGAGTAGCATTAGTTCTGCTGATTGAAATCCACACTCCTTTCTTATCATAATCGAAAGCAGGGTCAGACTGCTCGCTGCTCAAAAGCCGTTAAAGACAGCAGGTTGGTGGGACGTTTGCTTTAGCTGGATGCCAGCAACAGGGCGGGGTGGGTGCTGGGCACGGACGCCTGTCGAAAGGCTGTCTCCCCTCCCACTGACAGTCAAGATGCCAGAGTTTTACAGACTGCGGGGGCTCCAGGCAGAAACAGCACAATCAGCTCCGACAGTCATCCTGAAGTTGGTCATCAGCGGTCTGACCAGCGTCATCGTATTATTTTAAGTACAGTTAGTCTTCAGTTCCAGGGTGGGCTTGTTCCCATTTCCCTGAGGCCAGTTCTTGGAATTGTGGTAGCTTATGTCACGGCTATAATCTGGTCATCTGTAATTCACTTTTCCACCTGGCGAGGGGCTCATCTCTGTAAGATTGCTCAGAGAGCAGGGCTCAGAATACTATCTATAGCCCTTGGGACGGAACTAAAGGTCTCCGACTATGCTTAAGGACGGCATTGCTATCGTTTGGTCTCTTCTGACTGTTTTTCTTGGCTTCTGCCTGTTTTCACTTCTCTAATGAAACTTGTTCATGGGCTACAGTTTTTCCACAGAGGAAAGGCAGGCAGAGGACATGGGGGTCAGGCACCATAGGGTTCTGCTCCATTTCACTGTGGCTGCTGTAACACATTACCACAAGCCTCGGGCTTGAAATGACACAACTTTATTTTCTTACAGTTCTGAAGGTCAGAAGTCCAAAGTGGTCTCACTGGCTTACACTTGGGGAGTCAGCAAGGTTTCATCCCTCCTAGATGCCCTACAGAAGAGCTGTCTGCTCACCTTTCCCAGTTTCCAGAAGCCACCCACATTCCTTGGCTCGAGAGCCCTTTCTCTGCCTTCAAATCTCTGATGCTGATACTAACTCTCCTTCAGCTCTTTCGCTTTTTTTCTTTTTTGACCACATGGCTTGTGGGAATCTGTGTTCCCTGACCAGGAATTGAACCCAGGGCTGCAGTGGAAGTGTGGAGTCCTGACCACTGGGCAGCCCGGGAAGTCCCTTCTGCTTTCACTTTTAAGGACCCTTGTGATTACATTGGACGCAGCTGGATAACCCAGGATAAGCTTGCCGTCTTGAGAGCCTTATTTCAGTCACATCTGTGAATTCTTGGGAATTAGGATCTGTGCTTAGTCGCTCAGTTGTATCTGACTCTTTGGGACCCCATGGACTGTAGCCCAACAGGTTCCTCTGTCCATGGGATTTTCCAGGCAAGATTATTGAAGTGGGTTGCCATTTCCTTCTCCAGGGAATCTTCCTGGCCCAGGAATCGAACTCGCGTCACTGATATCGCCTGCACTGCAGGCAGATTCTTTGCCACAGAACCACAGGGGAAGCCCAGGACGTGAGCATGTTGGGAGGGAGTTATTCTGCTGCCATAAGTGCAAACCCCAAGTAACTAAAATAGTTTCAGGGAGAAGGTCCGAGGTGTGAGAGGTGACACCTGGGGCAACGGACCTGACTCCCTCCGTCTTGCACAGACCCCAGCCCGCGCCCTGGCCCTGGCGCTCTGGGGCCATGAGATGGTCAAGAGAGGCTTCCTGTGAGCTTCTCTTGGCATATTGCCCCGTGGTCAATGCAAAAATGGTCCTGGCCCAGGATAAAGTATCTGTGTATCTGAACACAGTGAGTTTAACCATTCAGTCCACGGAAAAGCAGAATACCTAGTTACACTCCCAGCAGACCCTTGCTGGTTCATCCATTCCAACTCTCTACGAGAGAGAGGAAGTGTTGAAGGAGAGTGAGTCCAGATGGAAGAAGCGATGTATTCAGTTCTGTGACTGTCGGGACGTCCCTTGTGGTCCAGGCACTGGGACTCTGAGCTTTCACTACTGTGGTCCAGGTTCAGTCCCTGGTTAGGGAACTGAGATCCCCAAAGCTGTGCGACCCAGCTCCCCTCAAAAGCGTCATATCTCTGTAACTATTGACTCTGGGAAAGAGACATCCAGTGTGTATTTGTAAGTGGTAGACTGGGGCCAGGGCTTCCCAGCTGGCACGAGTGGTAAAGAATCTGCCTGCAATATAGGAGACCTAAGAGATGTAGCTCCCATCCTTGGGTTGGGACGATCCCCTGGAGGAGGGCATGGCAACCCACTCCAGTATTCTTGTCTGGAGAATCTCATGGACAGAGGAGCCTGGCAGACTACAGTCTGTGGGGTCGCAAAGAGTTGGACACGACTGAAGTGACTTAGCACGCGCACAGTCAGGCTGGGGCCAAGGGGAGAACTGGGGCTACAAATACGGACTTGGGAATCATCATCATGTAGACAAGAAACCATAGGAATGGAGAGTCACTCTTTGGGGGCGTAATACAGTGAGATGAGATAAAGGCTGGAGGGGGGACCCTGGCTCCTCCTCGGGAGAGCTGGCTCAGACTGGGGACACCTCTTCCCACCTTGGTGCCCAGTGACGTCACGTGGATAGCCTGAAGTCAGCCGTGGTGGGGCTATTTACACGCCAGAATTTGGAAAGCACTCCAAACCGGAGATTGTTTTTAACCCCCGAGGACGGGTTGTTAGGTATTTACCAACACAGCACCACTGTTTACACCAAGATTTAAAGAGAAAGAGAGAGAAGAGAATCCGTAGAGGCCTTGGGGACCGAGTAGTTGGAGAAGAGGAGGAACCAGTTGAGAACAGTGTTGAGAGGACACGGAAAGAAAGTGCCAGAAAAGCAGATGCGGTGAGCAGGCGTAGGGACACGGGGACCGAGGAGACCAAGGCAGCTGGTGGGGAGGAGAAGGACGGAGGAGAAGGTGGACTTGAGGCGTCAGCTGGGGGTTTCGGGGAAGGCCGGGGACGCTGGTGCAATCTCGGACATCAGTCTGGTCCAGCTCGGAGAGGCAGGAGCTGGATTCTGGACTCTGTTTTCCAGGCTGTTTGTCCATCCGAGGCCCAGAGTCCGTGCGGGGCCAGGAGCGGGAGTCGGTGAGTGTGAAGTGTCGATACGACTCCAAGTGGGAGAGCCATAAGAAGTGGTGGTGTCGGGGGGCGTGGTGGGCTTCATGCCGGATCCTCGTGCAAACCCAGGGATCGGGGCGAGAAGAGAAAGGAGACCGCGTGTCCATCAGGGACGACCAGAGAAACCGCTCGTTCACAGTGACCTTGCAGGAGCTCAGGCAGGACGACGCAGACACTTACTGGTGCGGGATTGAGAGGCCTGGAACCGACCTGGGGGCGCAAATTAAAGTGACTGTTGGTCCAAGTAAGAGCTTTCTTGTCTCCACTATGGGGCCCTGGTGCTCAGGACTGGAAGACTGATGTCCCCTCCCCACCCCTCCCCGAGGGCAGAAGAGAAAGGTCGGGGTGTCTGAGAGCGAGCGTGAGCGAGAGCAAGGGACAGACGGATGGGGAGGAAGCGGGAGAGACCAAGGCAAAGCATCACTTCCCAGCCCGGCTGCCTACCGCATCCCGGAGGTCTCTCCGAGGCCCCTGCGGTGATGTCCCAGAGCATCACTCTAGGAAGTGGCCAACCTCCGGTCGTCACACCCGGAACCTGTCATTATGCAGAAGGGCACAGAGAGACATCTGGGGTAACCCAGTGCGTCCCAGCGCTGAACCCCAGGACCCCGGCCAACCCAGGGTGCTCTGGGGCCTCTGCTCGCTGGAGACCGGGCTGCTCACATAAATCATCTCCATAGTTTCTCTTAACGAGATGTATATCTCCTTCATCACTGTCACTGTTCACTATTTCACCGGAAGGGGTCCTCTTATCCACCAGCGTTCTGGAATCCCCCTTGCTCATTTCCGCCCCAGTAACTAGACGCCCTGTTTCCAGAACGTCTGTCCTTGAGCTGTCTTTGCTCGGGCACTGTTTGAGCAGAAAGGACCAGGGGTTCCCACCACCTTCAACCAAAAAGTTCCACTTGCGGTGTGATTTTTCTCTCTCCCCAGAATAAAATGCAGTGCTTACTTTTATTTCATTTTCTTTTGAATTCTTTTTTAATAGGAATGTAAAATTTTTTTTTCATCTTAAAAATTTATTTTTTTGATGTACAGTTGATTTGTGGAAGCGTTAGTTATTCAGTCATGCCCGACTCTGCAACCCCATGGACTGTAGCCCGCCAGGCTCCTCTGCCCATGGGATTCACCAGGCAAGAATATGGGAGTGGGTTGCCATGCCCTCCTCCAGGGGATCTTCCCAACCCAGGGATCAAACTCCATAGTTGATTTACAATGCTGTGTTAATTTCCACTATACAGCAAAGGGATTCATATAGGGTTAGTCATATATTAATATATATATATATACATTCTTTTTCTTTTTTAAAACTGGAGAATAGTTGCTTTATAATGTTGCATTGGTTTCTTCTGTACAGTGAAGTAAATCAACCGTATGCATACAAGTATCCCCTCCCTTCTGAACCTCCTTCCCATCACCCCCTGATCCCACCCCTCTAGGTCATCACAGAGTACCCAGCCGAGCTCCCGGTGCTACCCAGCGGCTTCCCACTAGCTATCTTTACACGTGGAGGATGGGCCGAACTGGGAGACTGGGATTGACATGTTTAATTTTACTCCTTTTGGCCACACCTGGAAATGATGGTGGGGTGGGGGCGGGAGATGACTGTGTACTGTGGTTCAGATGACTTGGCAGAAAGGGGAGAAACCAGAGGGACTGCAGCTAGAGAGGAAGCCCCCTGGACCAGGGGAAGCGGGTCTCCTGAGAGGGCTGAGCGCGGTGGGGCACTGCGAGGGGAGCAGGCACCCCGGGTCTGTGCTGATGACCTGGGCCGACTTCGCCCGTGTGTAGGGGAAGCTGCTCTGACCGTACTAGGAAGCCAGGCCTCCAGGACGAGGAACACCAGCCGTCCAGCCGCGTCCTCCCGCCCCCACAGCAGGTGAGTAGCTGTGGTCCTTTCTCCTGCCCCGACCTGGGGCCTCTCCTGTGGGGCTGTCGACCCTCATGCAGTCAGTCACCTGACCCTGGAGCCCACCTCGGTCAGCGCCAAGGACCCTGGCCCACCCTCCGTGCCCCTCCGCCCAGGCCCCTCCTCATCCTCTATCTTCCCGTTGGAGCCCCAGCCAGATGTCTGCTCTGCAGACTCCTCCTCTGTGAGCATCCCTGCTGGAGAGGAGCTCGCGGGTCCTCTGCCCAATCAACAAAACAGCACGGACGACCTAGTGGATGCCGAGGGAGACACAAACCTCTAGGCTTCAGGGAGGGTGGTTTAGCAGCCTGGAGCTGGCGGCCGTGGGAGCCGTGAACACACAGAGCCAGCCTGCCGTGGGTGACCTGCAGGCGCATCTCCTGGGCTGAGATGCACTCAGACAAAGGTGAAATTGGAGAGGGAAGTGAGCATGATACAGAGCAAGGCCACAAAGCTGAGCTATTCCTAGGGCCCTCGGGACTGAGCCATTAAGCAGGTCCCTGGGGGATGGGGCTGCCGAGCCCAGCGTCACAGGCTTTGCTCCCCGCAAGGCTCCCCAGTGTCCGAGTTCTGGGGGGTGGACATGGAGGGGCCCGGGGCTCTGATTGCTCTGCCCACCCCCTCCCAGGACCCACTACATGCTCCTGGCATTCCTGAAGGTGCCCTTCCTGCTCGGCTTGGTCGGCGCCGTGCTCTGGTTGGAGGAACGTCGGAGGGACGTTGCAGAGCCGCAGGGTCAGCCCATCTACGCCAACTTGTCCTCTGAGCTTCTGACCAGAGACACCCGCGTTTAGATAGACGGATGAGCGGAGCCTTCCAACACCGCACCCCGTTTCCAGAGGAAACTCGGCTGTGGAAAGAAACACCGCGGAGTCATGGCCGTCCCGCCCGGCTCAGGGCCCCCGCTCCCGATGTGCGGTCCCCACCTGGAGGGCCAGCATCTTGTTCCTGCTCCTCCAGGTTGCAAGTGCCCTGCCTAGACCCACACTCGGGGTTCAGGGCTCACAGTTGGGAGCTGCTGGGCTGGAGCCCCGGTTCAGACCATCGTGTCCCCACTGCTGGGAGAGCTTGGGAGCAGGGCCGGGGGCCGAAGTCCAGAGAGAAGCCACAGGGGTACAGGGGAGAGGGCGAGGGGCCTCCTTCCTGAGACTGGCTCAGCGCGCTCCCTGACTGGGCTTCCGACATATGGGATTTTGTAGTTTTTTTCCTTAAGCTGGGTGTTTTTTTTTTTAATTTATTTATTTTTTAATTGAAGGATAATTGCTTTACAGAATTTTGTTGTTTTCTGTCAAACACCAACATGAATCTCAAGCTGGGTTTTGAAGGCTCGTGACCTTCACTTGACTTGATGCACTTGTGGGCGCGCGTGCGCACACACACACACACACACACACACACACACACACACACACACACACACACACACACACACACACACACACACCCTAAGGAGGGTGATTCTGGGGAGAGTGCTGGTTCTGGACCATGACAGGATGACGTCCCCTCTGCCCAGGGAGGACACTGCTCTGTGTCCAGGGGGCTGAGGTGGGGCCCTGGGACTGGCCTTTCTCTTCCCCCTTCATCCTCCCCCTCCCCACTCTGCTCTGGCTCCCCAAGCTCCCTGCTCCCCACCTCTCGGGGGGCTGGGCTCCCCGGGGGCTGAGACTTGGGAGCCCGCCCTTCACTTCCTCCCAGCAGCTGGACTGCAGGGTCTCCATGGGGCTGGGGACCCTCAGAAAGTACGTCAAGGTCAGGGAGGGTGATGTCAAAGTTGTCTGAGGGAAGGGGTGGTGTCTCTTTTAAATAACGTGTGCATCAGGTTAATTAAAGTTGTCTGAGGGAAATCTTGTTGCCTCTCTGAAGTGATGTCCTTTAGGGACTTCCCTGCTGGCTCAGTGGTTAGAACTCTGAGCTTCCACTGCAGGGGCTGTGGGTTCGATGCCCAGCTGGGAAACTAGGATCCCACATGCTGTGTGGCTCAAAAGTTAAAAAAAGAAAAAGTTATGTTCTTTAAAACATCATAATAATTTAAAACATCTGAGGGAAAGTCGCCTCTTTGAAGCGCCTCGCGTGCGTCGGGGACGCCCTGGGACTCGGTCTCTCTCTCTCACTCGGTCACGGTCCGCACACCAGCGGCAGCCTCACTTCACTGAGGAGAAACAGCTCCCCCTGAGATGTGTGCCTCCACACCTACACAGGCAAGCCTGCGGATAGACACACCTTTGGAAAGTTTCCCTCTGGTTGTTCCCCCAGCTTCACTGGGCTTCCCTGGGGGCTCAGTGGAAAAGAACCCGCCTGCCAACGCAGGAGACTCAGGTTCGATCACTGGGTCGGGAAGATCCCCTGGAGAAGGAAATGGCAACCCACTCCAATATTCTTGCCTGGAGAATCCCATGGACAGAGGAGCCTGGCGGGCTACAGTCCATGGGGTCCTGAAGAGTTGGACACGACCAAGCGACTCAACAGCGACAAATAAAAACCGTGTATATTTAAGGTATAAATGTGATTTTTAAAAATGTGCATAATGTGATAATTTAATGTACATATACATTGTGAAATGAGCACCCCAATAAGTTAACAGTCGCTTTACACACTTATTGTTTTAATCAGTTTTAATATTTTTTGTGCAGTGAGAACATGAGATCTACCCTCTTACGAATCCCCAGCATACAGCAGTCTGATGAGTTGAAGTCCCCGTACTCTTAGAGCCCAGATTTACTCATCTCAGACCCGGAAGTCTGTCCCCCCTGGTCAGCCTCTCCCATTCCTCCCCTCTGTGCCCCACCCAGCGCCCTCCCATTGGCCCTGCCCTCCCCACTCCCCCACCAACCAGATTCCACTCCCAAGTTCTGTGCAGAATGTTTCTCTTTGAACACCTGTGAAGACCTGTCCATCCTACCCTTTATCCTAATAGGTGGGCCCTGGTTCTCAGCCCGGAGAGGCCACCGGAAAATGCCTCACTTTGGGGGAAAGGAGAAGGGAATCTTCCCCGTCCCCAGTAAGGTGGGCTGGGACCCCCCTCCGCCACCTCCCTGGGGTACTGTAATCCCCTCTCTTTGTCCTTTGGCCAATGAGAAACCTCCCACTTTACACTTGGTTTAGCGTTCTGGTCAGTGATGGGCCTGCACATTTTCAGAAAGGACAGAATTTGAGCCAGAGTTGGTGATGGACAGGGAGGCCTGGCATGCTGCAGTCCATGGGGTCGCAGAGTGGGACACGACTGAGAGACTGAACTGAACTGACTGAAGACTCTCCAAGTCACCCTGTTGGGAACCCACAGTCTTCCAGCTCCCAAGACCCCTCCTCTGTGGATACCTCCTGGATCCAGCCTTCCAAAGATCCGGCCAGCTAGCTTCAGGTGACAGCAGCTCTGCTCTGGCAAAGCCAGAGTCCAGCTGCCTCGTTGGCTCAGGTGGCTGAGGGGCCAATCACTGGTGATAGTGATTTTCCCACCGTTCTTTGCAGCTGATATTCACTTAGCCCCGGATCTCTATGGAGAAACTGTGGGTGGGTTGTTACTCACACAATGTCATCAAAGAAAATCCACTGGAGTAGGCATCCCCTGTCTGTCCTGAACCCCATCTCTGCCACACACACACACTCACCCACTCACGCACACACACACACATAAAATCACACACACACACTCATGCTTCTGGGAATTGCCTCTTGGGTTCCAACGAAAGTTGTCAGGCAACACTTGACTAATACGCCCACTCTCCAGGGCAGGGAGAGAGACAGAAATGAAATAGGTCAGCACTACAGCTGGGATGGTATTTCCCAGCTAATGTGTTTCTAGGAGGAGCCTGGTAACCAAGCCCTCATGTTCTCCAATAGCTGGAGACTCAGATGGTTCCTCGTGTGTGATTTCAGCGGGTTCTGTAATGCGGATTGCTATTTTTAGAGGAAAGCACTTCTCCTTTCCTGTGAGCTCCTATTCACGGGCCTTTACTTCTGAGCTTCTGTGCAACCACAGAGGAAGTTCACCCAGAGCAGAGAAGCGAGTGAGGGGCGAGAGAAGCAACAGGAGCCCAAGCCAGGACTCCGGGAGCTTTCTTCTTGATGACGGATGCTCCCTGAATGGTGTTTTCCTAATGAGTGCGTGCTAAGTCACTTCAGTCGTGTCTGACTCTGTGCGACCCTATGGACTATAGCCCACCAGGCTCCTCTGTCCGTGGGATTCTCTAGGCAAGAATACTGGAGCAGGTAGCCATGCCTGTCTCCAGGGGATCTTCCTGACCCAGGGATGGAACTCGGGTATCCTGCATTGCAGGCAGCTTCTTTACCATCTGAGCCACTGGGAAGCCCTGTTTTCTTAATAAATGAGGCGAAAAGAGCAAGTTTTCAGCACTTCCCTCACCTATTCTCTGAAGCTTCGTTCTCCACAGCTGGCTTGTCCGCCTGGCTTTGTTCCACCTGCCCCAAACTTCCTAGATCCTCATGGCTGGCTTTGTTTCTGTCCTTATCTGTGGACCCTGCCTCCTATGAAGCTGGGAGTCAAGTTTCCTCCCAGAAGGGGCGTGCAGATGCACCTCTGGGGGCTTTCCTGAGTTCCCCCGACACTCACACTGGGAGAGTTAGCAAGGAGGGGACCTGGAGCCTGGGTCCCTCTGGGCAGCCCTCTCCCATCCCCTTGCTGCTGAGCACTACCCTCCCCCCCACTCCTCCTCTGCCAGTCATCTCTGTTGCTCCACAACATGTGGGCTCTTAGTTCCCGGACCAGAGATCGAACCTGCATGCCCTTGCATTACAAGGCGATTCTTAACCACTGGACCACCAGGGAAGTCCCAAACTAATCTCGATAAAGGGAATGTGGGAAGAAAAAAAAAATCCGACACTAATCATACCCTAGTCATCAAACCAGAAAGATGGTTAGAATCTTCGCTTTGAGGACTTTTATTTAGGACATTGCCCTGATCAGAAAGAGAAAAAGTGAGAATCTTAGAGGGGAAGGGCAGCTGGCCAGAGGCAGACGGGGGCCATGATGGGGAGTCGGGAGAACTGACACTTTCTGTAGTTTAAATACAACTCTGCGTGCATTCTGTTTATTTCATTACCAAGGCAAAAGCTCATGGTCTGATGTGCATCAGGCTCTTAACCCTTACGAGGAGTTTTCTGCCACTGCTGCCTCTTTTAATACTTGAAATTAAGACACAGCTGGAGGAGGTGGGAGAAAAAAGTAGAGGAAAGACAAACACCGAGGAGATCTGGGCTGGAGGTTTGGGAGCTGGATAACCAGCATCCAGACCAATATGGCGGCCACAGGACACATTTGGCTGCCAAGCTCGTGACGTTGTGAATGGTCTGCCTTGAGGTGTGCTGCAAGTGTCAAATACACACTAGGTGTTGAAGACTTGCTATGGAAGAAAGAATTTAAAATATCTCCAATATCACTGAAATGATAATATTTTGAGTGTATCGAGTCAGTTCAGTTCAGTTCAGTCGCTCAGTCATGTCTGACTCTTTGCAACCCCATGAATCGCAGCACGCCGGGCCTCCCTGTCCATCACCAACTCCCAGAGTTCACCCAAACCCATGTCCATCGAGTCGGTGATGCCATCCAACCATCTTATCCTCTGTCGTCCCTTCTCCTCCTGCCCTCAATCCCTCCCAGCATCAGGGTCTTTTCCAGTGAGTCAACTCTTTGCATGTGGTGGCCAAAGTACTGGAGTTTCAGCTTCAACATCAGTCCTTCCAATGAACACCTAGGACTGATCTCCTTTAGGATGGACTGGTTGGATCTCCTTGCAGCCCAAGGGACTCTCAAGAGTCTTCTCCAGTATATCAAGTAATACTACTAAAATTAATTTCAACTTTTTAAAGTGTTTTTAAGGTGGCCAATAGGAAAATTTTAATAGCCCTGGGGTAAAAGCCACATAAGATTGGAATTTGCTGCTGTTTTTATATCAAGACACGCAAGAGCTGGAAACGGAGTATTCTGAGGCTGCCCCCAGCCCTGCTTGGGGAAATGGAGAGGGCTGGGCTTCAGGAGGGCGGGAAGAGGGGACATGAGAATAAAGGGGCAGGGTTGGGTCAGAGAATTAAGATGATCAAACATCGTACTCAGAAGACAAGAATTTCTGAGGATAAATCAGGATGGATCCTGTAAGGATTTTCTAGTCTTTCCTCTCCTGGGTAACCCTTTTGGGCCCTTTCAGATTAAAAAGCAAAGATTTTAGACTTAAAAAAAAAAAAAACAAAACCTTGGATTTGCACATCATTTGATAAGCCTGGGTTCCTAAGGTGCCCTGAGAAAGTCTGGGAGTTGATCTTATAGGGACAAACACATCCAATCCTGAATAATGGGGGCCAAAAAACATGGGAGCAGTTTCCCTAGTGGTCCAGTGGTTAAGAATCCGCCTGCCAATGCAGGGGAGACACGTTTGATCCCTGGTCAGGAAGCTAAGATCCCACACGTCTTGGGGCAACTAAACCCACTCGCCATAGTGGCTAAGTCCACAAACCATGACTACTGAGTCCGTGAGTAACAATTACTGAGTCCACGAGTCACAACTAGAGAGAAGCTCAAGCGCTGAAGCGAGGATCCCACGTGTGGCAAGCAAGACTTGACAGTGTCAAAACTAAATAAATATTTTTAAAGGAGAGGGCGTCGCAGCCGGGTCAGGGTGTGTTGACTGCGCTCCTTGCTCGGCTATGACCTTCTGCCTCTGGTTTCACTGCCGCTCTCCTCCTAATGTCCTGTGTGCAGTGGAGATACAGACGCAGCTGTTAGCAGATACTAACAGCTTTTTCATTGTAAACCCCGAGAAAGCCTGAGCCCTCCCTCCTGACGGCAGCACCCACACGTGCTTGTTCTCCGCGCTGATGAGCAGAATGAGGAAGAGGGAAGCCGTGAAGCAGGAACCGTGCTTATCTCGTCTGTTTCTCCATCCCCAGTGTGGACACCCCCTGGTATCTAGTAAATAGTCAATAAATGAGGAAACGACAGACAATATAGGGGGTGTCAGTACGAGAGAGGGGGCCTGCCCCGGTGGGGAGGAATTCATTTAAAATAAGACTCAGTGTTGGACGGCAGGGAGGAGGAGTATAGAAAGACACATGGAATGTTTGCCAGGCTCAAAGGACCAACGTCATGATCTGACTTCACTTTTTTTCCAAACAAACCGCACGGCTTGTGGGGCTCTTAGTTCCCTGACCAGGGATCGAACCCAGGCCCCCTGCAGTGGAAGCACGGAGTCTTAACCATTGGACTCCCAGGGAAGTCTCAACTTCAAACTTTAATAAATCAAGCAAACCCTTTAAACCAGAAGTTTTCAACCAGAGACAATGAGGGGACATTTGTCAATGTCCAAGATGCTTTTGGTTGTCATGAAAACCAAAGTGGTTAAGAATCCACACTTCCAGTGCAAGGAGCGAGGGTTCGATCCCTGGTCAGGGAACTAAGATCCCGCATGCTGCATGGTGTGGCCAAAAAAAAAAAAAAAAGGAAGAAAAAAAAGGGGGGAGGGGAAGAGACGGGAGAATATGAAGAAGAAGAAGGTGAAGAATAAGAAAGAATTCATGATATTATTACTTTTGTAAGTAGGGAAAAACAAAAGAAAAATAATAAAAATCTAGCTAAGAAAGGCTAACCCTGGGAGACAGATAAAAAATGAGTCACTCAAAGGAAATAACAGACCCAAGGTTGAGAAACTCTATTTGAACAAAGAACGTGATGCCAACTGCAGAATATTTGGAATACAAAGAAAGATAGAGACGATGAGGGCCGCTTGAGGCCACCCTGGCTGCAGGAGGAGATGCCCCAGCGGAATGACACCAGTTCTAACCCAGGCTTATGAACTACCTTCTGCCTATTTCATGATTTAGGCAACCCCCCAGGTAACTGAGACCAGAAAACTGGAGAGGGGCCCTGAAGCCTGCCTGGAGACGTGGGGTCAAGACATTCAGGTTCCAGAAGGGACTATCCCCAAAATGAATCCTTTGAGCTGAGTCATGGTGGAGTCTGAGCATCTCTGCTTGTCTGGCTGGAGTCTGGGTTCTAGATTTGCAAGGATGAGGACCAGGCCTGGGTAAATTCACCCAAGGGATGTAACACGAGGAGGCCTCCTCACTGTCTCCTACATCCATCCTCTTCAGACGCACGTGGGGAGATTGGTCCAACCAGACGAAACCTCAGGGTCCCCGTGGCCCACTTCATGAGGTGGAGCGATCCCAAGCGGACTGGTGCGTCCTTCTGTCTGCTGGGGTCTGGATCCTCAAGCTGCTCACATGCATTCTCCTCGATCTCATCTCAGCATCACTCCCACACTTCCCGGTTAAACTGCTGTCAGTTCAGTTCAGTTGCTCAGTCGTTTCTGACTCTTTGCGACTCCATGGACTGCAGCACGCCAGGCTTCCCTGTCCATTACCAATCTCCGGAGTTTCCTCAAACTCATGTCCATTGAGTCGGTGATGCCATCCAACCATCTCATGCTCTGCCATCCCTTTCTCCTCCCACCTCCCAATCTTTCCAAGCATCAGGGTCTTTTCCAGTGAGTCAGTTCTTTGAATCAGCTGGCCAAAGTATTGGAGCTTTAGCTTCAGCATCAGTCCTTCCAACGAACATTCAGGATTGATTTCCTTTAGGATTGACTAGATGGATCTCCTTGCAGTCCAAGGGACTCTCAAGGGTCTTCAACACCACAGTTCAAAAAGCATCAATTCTTCTGTGTTCAGATTTCTTTATAGTCCAACTCTCACATCCATACACGACCACTGGAAAAACCATAGCCTTGACCAGACAGACCTTTGACTAGATGGACCTAAATTGCTGTGCTGAGCCTAAAATTCAGCAGCAAGGAGAAAAGTTCAAGGAGGTAGGTCAGAGAGCACCCACCCCACTGATCAGGGGTGGGAAGGGAACTTACGTCACAGGTCAGAGATAGCGTTCTGTCACACACACACACAGGCACACACACGCACTGCGTGTGCAAACAGTGCAAACCCCATTTTACAACGTCCGCTGCCCCATTTTTCTCAGTAACTCTGGCTGTTGGGCAAGGCCAGTCTCCGCCCCACTTCATACATGAAGGAATTCAGTATACTGTACGCCAGAAACTAACACAACATTGTAAATCAACCGTATTTCAATTAAAGAAAAAAAAAAAGAATAGACTCAGGTATCTTTAGAGCCTGGTCCAGAATCCAGGCTCCAGGCAAGCAGTGCAGGCTTGGGTGCATCCTTTTACCTCTTTGGGCCTCAGTTTTAACATCTGTGAAATGGATGACTCATGATCTATCCCACCCTAGCCAACCCCGACTTCCCACATGATGCCAAGCTGGGAGCGGAGGCCCATTTCCTGACACCTGGTCTGGGCCTCTCTAATCACTGACCAGGCTGTGTTGCCTCTGCCAGGCAAGAATTTGGAATTGGAGGACTTAGTACCTCAAACTTCTGTGGGTAGAGAGTGGTTCCTTCTGAGGTCGACCCCCTGGAGCTCTGTACCCAGGAACAAAGATGCTTCAGTGACAAGGGTGGGGGCAGACGTTGGTCCCTAAGCCAGAGCTCCAGAAAGGCAGGAAGTCCTGCGATCAGCACTCTTTCCTGGCCAGGTTCTGTCCAGAGCTCCCGAAGGAGACTGGACTGTTTCCTTGGGTATGTGAACTTGGGCTCTGCTCTCTGCATGCACGGGTCTGCCGCCCTGGAGCAGGGTGCAAAGACCACAGGGAAAGAAATTAAAGCGGTCCCTACACGGGAAAATGGGTTTGACGTCACTCCTAAGGAAGGGAATGCAAATTGATAGTATTATCTCCAATCACAGTAAAATTAAAATAGACGTTTGAAAATATCTAAGATGGGCAAGAGTGAAGGGAAATGGGCTCTGCTGGGTATTCTTAATGGGAAAGTCAGAGGGCAAGGCCTTTTGAAGGTCTACCTGTCAATATCTATTGAAATAAACAGTTCCCAGGGACTTCCCTGACAGTCCAGTAATTAAGGCTTGGCCTTCCAATGCAGGCTGTGCAGGTTGGATCTCTGGTCGGGGAGCTAAGACCCCATGTACCTCAAGGCCAAAAAACCAAAGTATAAAACAGAGGCAGTATTGTAACACATTCAGTAAAGACTTAAAAAAAGTTCCATTGATGGGATTTTTTCCCAACAGCTAGTCACAGATATATTTTATATGTGGGTACACAAACGTGGTCTGCGATGGCCAAGGACGGATGTTTGGATTTTTGATCTCTCCCGTCTTGAACCTCTGTGTGTGTCTGTCTGTCTGTCTCTGTCTGTCTCTCCTTCTGTCTCTCTCTCACACCCCCCCCACACATATCCACTAAATTGCTCCTGAGATGCTGAGTGGCCAACTCTGGTCTTGGTGAGGATGATACTGTTTCAACTTCATCTGTGACAAGAACAGAAAGCCGGAGAGCTCTTTCCCTGACATCTGTAGAGAACTTTAGGCAGCCCTTTGTCCTGACCCCACATCCCTTGGGTCAGCTGACAGCCCCCGAGTTTGATGATCTGGGGCGTGTGGCCCGTGTCTGACCCACCCCACTCTGTGAGGATGGTTCTGCTTCTGCGGAAGTGAAGAGCTGCTTAGTCAAACTGACTATCCGCAAGTGACTTCCTCTTTAGGGAGAAGAGTTGATGTACAATATTATATGTTGTGGGTGTGCCATATAGTGATTCCCAAGTTTTTTTTCAAAATTCATTTATTTATCTTTGGCTGTGCTGGGTCATCGTTGCGGTGCGGGCTTTTTTCTCCGGTTGCGGCGAGCGGGGACAACTCTCCCCTCGCGGTGTGCGGGCTTCTTGTGGCGGCGGCCGCTCATGCAGCAGAATCCAGGATTTCCCGGATCGGGGATCGAGCCCGTGTCTCCTGCATTGGCAGGCAGGTTCTTCACCGCTGAGCCACCAGCGAGACCCGTGCCTCATGAGGTTTAAAGGTTATACTCCATTCATAGTTATTATAAAGTGGGGGCTCTGCTCTCTGTGCTGTATAATGTGTCTTTGTAGCTTATTTATTTTATACGTAGACGTTTGTATCTCTTAATCCCCTGTCCCTTTCTTGCCCTCCCCCCTCCGCTCTCCCCACTGGTAACCACTTGTTTGTTCTCTGCGTCTATGAGTCCTGATGGTGACTTTCACCTTGAGTTCAGTTTATTGAGTGTTAGATGCTTGGAGACCCTCGTCAACCCAAGCTCCCCGCTCCTTTATAACCGTCATATCTCCTTTTCACTTGCTTCCAGATTTAGCCACCTGCACACACTAACAATGACAAATAGATGGGGAAACAATGGAAACAGTGAGGGATTTTATTTTGGGGGGCTCCAAACATCACTACAGATGGTGACTAAAGCCTTGAAATTTAAAAATGCTTGCTTCTTGAAAGAAAGCTATGACCAACCTAGACAGCATATTAAAAAGCAGAGACGTTGCGTTGCTGAAAAAGGTTCGTCTAGTCGAGGCTATGGTTTTTCCAGTGGTCATGTATGGATGTGAGAGTTGGACTATAAAGGAAGCTGAGCCCCGAAGAATTGACGCTTTTGAACTGTGGTGTTGGAGAAGACTCTTAAGAGTCCCTTGGACTGCAAGGAGATCCAACCAGTCCATCCTAAAGGAGATCAGTCCTGGGTGTTCACTGGAAGGACTGATGCTGAAGCTGAAACTCCAATATTTTGGCTACCTGAGGTGAAGAACTGACTCATTGGAAAAGAGCCTGAAGCTGGGAAAGGTTGAAGGTGGGAGGAGAAGGGGACGACAGAGGGTGAGATGGCTGGATGGCATCACTGATTCGATGGACATGAGTTTGAGTAAACTCTGGGAGTTGGTGATGGACAGGGAGGCCTGGCGTGCTACGGTCCATGGGGTCACAGAGTTGGACACGACTGAGCGACTGAACTGAACTGAACCAACGCACTAACAAACCGACGCCAACATTGTTCATTAAACAGTTCACTTCACTTCATGTCACTAGTAAGTGAACAGTTACGTGTCCGGCTGGTGCAGCCAGCATGCTTACAGCTTGTTTTAATGTATTACTTGTAAATACACAACTTGTTATTACAGCTTGCATAAGGCAGCTGAGGCTGACTGGGCTGTTTCATCATAGAAGTCAACCAACCTGGGCTGTTGGGTTTTACTTTTCAAGGGCGACTAGCTATGCTCCCACCTGTAACTATTAAAATAAAGGTCTTGGTGCCTTGCAGATTTGCTTAACAATTACTGATAAAGAGAAAGGAAGGGGAGGGAGGGAGGGAAGGAGGAAGAAAGAGAGAGAGAAAGGAAGACAGAAGGAAAGGAAGGGAGGACAGGGAGAGGGAGGAAGGTAAGGCTCTTACGGGGAGAACGCTCTTTGGTTCAGGCCTCTATGCGGTGGGTCCACGTGGCGGCCCTCAACAACCCCGGGAGCACTGTCATTTGCTTTTTACACTTTTCCTCCAGACACGCAGGAACCCAGGGTTTGCCCCCGGCTTAGGCTTCAGGGTGTGTCGTGACTCATTTGCCCCATGTGGCCTGGATTCGCAGCCTGTAAAGAGAGGGCAAGAGTCCTGAGGGTCAAATTCAAAGGCTCTGGGAAGAGCGTTATAGCAAAGGAATGGCAGCCAGTAACTTTCAGACAAGTAACTTAGGCAAGGCTGTGGTCTTCCCCGTGGTCACGTACTCTTGTGAGAGCTAGACCGGAAAGAAGGCAGAACGACAAAGAATTGTCTTCCAGCTGTGGCGCTGAGAATACTCCTGGAAGTCCCTTGGACAGCAAGGAGATCAAGCCAGTCAATCTTAAGGGAGATCAACCCTGAATACTCACTGGAAGGACTGATGCTGAAGCTGAAGCTCCAGTATTTTGGGCATCTGATGTGAACAGATGACTCATTGGAAAAGTCCCTGATGCTGGAAAAGATTGAGGGTGGAAGGATAAGAGGGCATCAGAGGGTGAGATGGCTGGATGGCATCCCCCATGCAATGGAAATGAACCCGGGCAAACTCCGGGAGATGGTGAGGGACAGGGCGGCCTGGCGTGCTGCGGTCCATGGGGTTGCAAAGAATTGGACACGACTGGGCAACTGAACAACAACAATTTTCAGACATTGAGAATCCAGGTCAAGGCCACCTGGAGGGAGTCTCAGAGGCAACTAAACAAAGTGGATGGCAGACAGGCAGGGTGGAATGAACCTTTAAGAAGAGCTTGCTGGGACTTCCCTGGCTGTCCAGTGGCTAAGACTCCACCTTCCGATACTGGAGACACAGGATGGATCTCTGGTCTGGGGACTAAAATCCCGCAAGCTACAGTGAAGACTCGACATAGCCATAAATAAACAATTATTATTATTATTTAAAAAAAAAAAGAAAGAAGAGCTTGCGTCTGAGCCTGGTGAGGGTGAAAGCACTGAAGGGCCACTGGGCCGTCGTTGGATGAGAAAACAGTCTCAGTGACCCTGGGTGACAGCCCCAGATCCTGGAGTGGGTCTGGGCAGAGGTGAGACCTAAGACCTGCTCCATCTGACCCCAGATCCATTGTATCAGCCACAGGAGCTGTGACTGCCCTTCCCTTTGACCTGCTGAAGTCAGGCTGGGGACGATCCAGGGACTAGGAAAAGGCGGTTGGGTACCAAACAGGAGAAGCCAAAGTTGAGGAGGAGTCGACTTTCCTTTCAGCACAGTGACATCGGAGGGATGGGAGTGGCAAAGGAGGCATTGTGAAGCTGAGTGGGAGTTGTCCTGTCCTGTCTCCTCCTTCAAGCCCTTCCCCTTCTCAGCTGCACTGATCCGGAAAATACAGAATTTCTTCTGCCTTGACAGACTGGCTGGAGCGATGAAAATGGGCTTGGTGTGCAGAATGTGTGACTCCAAATACGGCCACAAGGTGGAGACACACAGCTGTCCAGTCCTCCTTCCTTGCTCCGGTGCTGAGGGTTTATGCAACCAATCTGCTGGGGAGAGACATTTAAAAACAGACGCGGTTTGGGGGCGGGGGTGGGGTAGGGAAACAGTTTTAAAGTCATTTTCTTAACCCTGAGTGAGTCAGCCCTGGGTCATCTTTCTAAAGGACTCTGGCTAATTTAGAAATACCTTTCAACCCCTTAGACCAGTTGTGAATATATGATTGTGTGCTGCGTGTGCTAAAGTGCCTCCAGTCATGTCTGATTGCTTGTGACTCTGGACTGCAGCCCGCCAGGCTCCTCTGTCCATGGGATCCTCCGGGCAAGAACAGGGATTGGTCTCTCTTGTTTCCTGCATTGGCAGGCGGGGCCTTTACCACTGGCGCCACCTGGGAAGCCTGAATAGATGATTAACCTGACATGATTTAAAACTGCTTCCCTTCCCCTTCCCTGGTGGCTCAAACGGTAAAGAATCTGCCTGCAATGCAGGGGACCCAGGTTCTAATCCCTGGGTCAGGAAGATCCTCTGGAGATGGGAATGGCAACCCACTCCAGTATTCTTGCCTGGAGAAATCCATGGACAGAGGAGCCTGGTGGTCTACGGTCCATAGAGTCTCAAAAAAATCAGACACAACTGAACACTTTCACTCACATTTAATACTGCAAATATTTACCATGCAGGTAGCCCGTGCCAAACACAGTGCTGTATTTTGAAGGGGAATCTGAACTGTAAAACGAAGGCAAGACACGACTGGGGAAGGACTTTATCGGACACCACTGGGATCCCAAGACACAAGAAGGGCGTCTGGCTGTAACAGGCTTAGTCCAAGAGAGATCATGTAAGCAACCTACACACAGATTATTCAGGAGAAAGTTATGTGTACACGGAAGAACAAAATGAATGTGGCAAAATGGTTTTTTTTAAGGGTGAATCTGGATAAAGGATGTATAGGAATACTATGTACTGTTTTCAGAATTTTTCTGTAAACTTGAAATTGTTTTAAAATAATATAGGGTTTTGTTTTCTAAGCACTAAGATCCCAGGAGTCCTGGATGCAAGATTCAGATTTTCCGTTGCCTATCCGAGTGGCATTTGTCACTTCAGGTTAACCTCTCTGGCCTGTGGCTCCTCTTCTCTAAAACAAAGAAGCCAATTTGCTTTCACTTCTGCAAAACGTTCCACTGTGTGAGTAATCCTCAGCTCACCCGTTCCTCTAGAAGGAAAGATGGAAGGAAAAGAAGCAAGAAGCCGGTGAAATTGATTTTAGTAATATGTTTAAACACAATATACCCCAAATATTATCATTTCAAAATGTAATCATTGTGTTATTAATGAGATATTCTAAATACGTCCTCTTATTTGCATCACGTCTTCTTAGACTCACAGCCCAATTCAGTTTAGAACGAGCACGTTTCAAGAGCTCATACCTCCCTGCCTCGGTGGGTCCATGGCTGCCTCAGTTTGAACTGCAGAGCTGCTGGTTCTCTGGACAGCCCCAAATCGGGCTCCCGCCCTCGCCCCTGCCAAATCCTCCTGCTCCCACCCCCATCCAGGCCTCCCTTTTCTGGTCTGAGGCTGGAAAGCTTTCCCTCCCTCCTCTCTCTTCCCTCAGATCTATGGTCTGGGCACATTTCTTCCTCTTTCAACAGAGCCTTGACTGTTTTGGAACCACAAAGGCAAGTAACCTTTACCCTCTTCCTTTTTTGCGTTGCCCTGGCTTTCCTAAGGGCAGTAAACCCAGTGGATCTAATGGATTAGAAGGAACTACCAGGAACTACAAGACTGCATCAATTAGCATTTCAAAACTATTTTCCCACAGCAAAGTATTTTTTTTTCTTTAATTTTGTTTTCTCTGTGTCATGGGGCCGGGGGGGGGGGGGCGGGCGGAGGCAAGAGCAGTGGTTGGCTCCCTTGTGGATAAAGGATTCCCCCCAGACTCTTCCAGTTCCACCAGGAGGTGATGACTCAGTGTCAACAGAGTCCTCCTTTCAGGTCAAGGCTCTGATTCTTCAGCATCTTCGGCATCACTTGCTTCAAAGTAAGAAGGATGAGCAGAGGCCGGTTTAGGGGATGACGGTTTGTCTTGGAGGACTGGGGAGAGAAAGGTAACAGGGGACTAACTCTCTATGGGCAGGGGTAGGGTTTTATATCAGCTGCATTGATTATTACTGTGTTATGTCATTTAGGTACCCTGCTATTTCATTTTATCTTCACCACAAACAAAGATTTCTAGGGCTATTTCCCCATTTTACAGATAAGAAAACTGAATTGAAGGTCAGACACATATAATCATGTCATACATACGTATATGTATATGTATGTCATACATCATTGTCTGTATCATCTATATACATATTGTTGTTTAGTTGCTCAGTTGTATCCGACTCTTTTGTGACCTCATGAACTACAGCCCACCAGGCTCCACTGTCCATGGGATTTCCCACTGGAGTGGGTTGCATTTCCTTCTCCAGGGGATCTTCCCGACCCAGGGATCAAACCTGTGTCTCTGCACTGCGGGTGGATTCTTTTTTTTTCTTTTATAACCGAGATTTTATTGGTTGTTTTGAGGATCACTACACAGACATTTCAATTTGTACACAATTCTTCACATACGTACCAGAAATCTAAAATATCATGTAGTTGTGATTCTTAACAGTTATTCCAGTGACTTTCCAGCTTAAAATTTGGAGCAAACTTTCCTTAACAGGATATCAAGTACCAATATCGTCAAATATTGATATGTTGTTACATCATAAGTCCCACTGATTCACTGCAGGTGGATTCTTAACCACTTCGGATGTGTGTTATATAATCAAAAGGGAAGAAATGTAAGAAATACTAATGTTACTTCTGGATGACTAGAGACAGGAAGAATAAGGACCCTGATTTTCACTGCATATTCTCCTGTAAACTTTGAGTTTTCGATTATGTAATATGTTGCCTAATTTTTTATTAATACAACTTAAAATATGAAGTCCAGTCAAATGTAGGTTGAGGCATTTCTGGACATATCACCCTCGAGCAGATATTTGTTCAGCCAAGTCACCAGGTTGCCACTCTTCCTGATGCAATTATGAGGAATGTACTCGCGGGGTCCCTGGAGGAAAGCCATAAAGGAAATTAGAAACATATCTGTCTTGCAGAAATTGCCTTTCCCAATGTCCTTTGGTATGCAAAGCTTCCTGGAAGGAAGTTGGGCAAATGTGTGTAGATTAACGAGACTCCTGGGGGAAGATGTGGAGAGCCAGCCCCTTCCTTCACCCTGTTAGACCTTCTCGGATGGTCTCGGCTGAGACCCACTGTCAGGAAATGATATTGAGGGCTCCCGGGGGGTCGCCACCCCGATGGGCAGTCTACACTGGGAAAATCACCCCTTAGAGAGTCACGGGGTGGGGGCAGGGAGGGGGGACAGCGTGTGGCTACGGCAGATACCATCTTGATCTGCCCCCCCTGGCCACGCCGCACAGTTTTACTGTTGTGGTTGTGGTTGGTAGCTCAGCTGGAAAAGGATCTGCTGGCAATGCAGGAGACCCCAGTTCTATTCCTGGGTCCGGAAGATCCGCTGGAGAAGGGATAGGCTATCCACTCCAGTATTCTTGGGCTTCCCTGGTGGTTCAGCTGGTAAAAGAATCCTCCTGCAATGTGAGAGACCTGGGTTCGATTCCTGGGTTGGGAAGATGCCCTGGAGAAGGGAACAGCTACCCACTCCAGTATTCTGGCCTGGAGAATTCCATGGACTGTATAGTCCAGTTCAGTTCAGTAACTCAGTCGTGTCCAACTCTCTGCGACCCCATGGACTGCAGCACGCCAGGCTTCCTTGTCCACCACCAACTCCTGGAGCTTGCTCAGACTCACGTCCATGGAGTTGGTGATGCCATCCAACCACCTCATTGGGCACCTACTGGCCTGGGGAGTTCATCTTTCAGTGTCCTATCTTTTTGCCTTTTCATACTGTTCATGGGGTTCTCAAAGCAAGAATACTGAGTTGGTTTGCCATTCCCTTCCCCAGTGGACCACGTTTTGTCAGAACTCTCCACCATGACCCATCCATCTATGGTGGACCTACATAGCATGGCTCATAGTTTCATTGAGTTAGACAAGGCTGTGGTCCATGTGATCAGTTTGTTTAGTTTTCTGTGATTATGGTTTTCACTCTGTCTGCCCTCTGATGGATGAGGATACTGTATAGTCCATGGGGTCGCAGAAAGCCGGACACGACTGAGCGAATTTCACTTTTGTGGCTGTTTCAGCAGCTAGCATCACTTTTTTTGACTGACACTCAGAGATTTGCCTCCTACAGAAGATTTCTAATTGGTGAAAACTCAGACTAAATAAATATTTTAAATTCACGCCACTTGAGGAGAAGTGAAAGTCGCTCAGTCGTGTCCAACTTTTTGTGATCCATGGACTGTAGTCCGCCAGGTTCCTCTGTCAATGGGATTCTCCAGGTAAGAATACTGGGGTGGGTAGCCATTTCCTTCTCCTGGGGAGCTTCCCGACCCAGGGGTCGAACCCAGGTCTCGTGCATAGCAGACAGATTCTTCACCGTCTGAGCCACCAGGGAAGCCCACCTGGGGAGAAAGAGTCTTGCAGATAATCTCTTGGAGCTTTGATTCTATCTTCTACCATGTCCTTCTGTGTCTTAAACCACCCTGCAGGGGTCACTCTGTGATTAGAAACGGAATGTCTCTAAGGGTTATTTTAGATCAGACTTGGAATATGACTGAACTGGATTCAGTTCATGTCAACAAATGTTTCGGAGTGCTTACTCTGCACAGTCCACGACTGAGTCCCTGTTCACATTATGGGGTCTCTCGATACCCTTTGGGGCTTCCCAGGTGCCTCAGTGGCAAAGAATCTGCCTACCAATGCGGGAGATGCAGGAGACTCGGGTTCCATCCCTGGGTTGAGACGATCTTTTAGAGGAGAAAATGGCACCCTTTCCAGTATTCTTGCCTGGGAAGTCCCATGGACAGAGGAGCCTGGCAGGTACAGTCCATGGGGTTGCAGAGTCAGACACGACTGAGCGACTGGGCACTTGAGGACTGATATAGCCTCCTTCACGTCCACCTTTCAAGTCTCGTTGCCAGGACTCCACGTCGCCCAGCTTCAGGGAACACACTCAACACCGTGTTGTATATGAAGGGTTCCAACTACCGTGTGCCATGACCAGGCTTCACAGCTGCATGAGGCCATCTGGCTATTCCTCTGATCGTTTCATAATTTAATATCACTCCTACTAGACTGCAAGCTCTCTGAGAACAGGTATGATGCATCTTTTTCACTACTGTGTTCGTTGCTATATTTTCACTGCTGCATTTAGTAGTATCAATGAGTAGCCAAGGGCTTCCCTGGTGGCTCAGACGGTAAAGAATCTGCCTGCCATGCAGGAGACCCAGGTTCATTCCCTGGGTCGGGGAGATTCCCTGGAGAAGGGAATGGTGACCCACTCCAATATTCTTTCCTGGAGAATTCCAAAGACAGAGGAGCCTGCTGGATTACAGTCTGTGGGGTTGCAAAGAGTTGGACATGACTGAGAGACTAACACTGTGACTTTCATGAGTGTTCAGATAACTTTTGTTGAGCCAGTGACTAGCTGGATGTATACAGACCTGATCAGAACATGTTGGAGGACTTCCAAACCAACATCCCCTCCGTCTGCGAGAATGGTGAAGTTTTAGCAAACATCCCTGGCAAAATAGGAAAAGATTGTGAGCTAGAGCACTATGTCAGTTTGAAATGTAGCTTCCTGTAAGTAGCAGAAACTCCAACAAACCTAAAGATCTTCAGGTTTATCTGTCTCATACAACATAAACGTGGGTACCATTCGGCACCTCACAACAGACCATCAAGATACACAAAGTAACAACACATGGAATCGAAGGGAGACATAGTGTTCTACAATAATAGTTGGAGCCTTCAATATCCCACTCTCAGTATGGACAGAACGACCAGACAGAAGATAAGTAAGGAAATAGAGAGCTTAACAACACAGTAAATTAACTAGATCTCACAGACATAAGCAAAACACTTCAACCCAACACACATATTCTTCTCAAGTGCACATGGGACATTTTCCAGGATAACCAAATATGAGGCCACAAACTAGGTCTTAATAGATTTTAAAAGACAGACATCATACAAAGTTTCTTCTCTGACCAGAACAGGTTGACATTAGAAATAAATAACAAAAGTTAAACTGGATTCTCTTCATTGTTTTTTAATAGCATTTTATTCACATTGAGATGGGGAGGAGCCATGTCTGATGGTTGGCCCAGTTCATATTGTAAAGGCATTACTTGAGGCTTAAAAAGTTTTTTTTTTTCTTACAAGATATTACGTGGTATTATAAGATGGAATTTAAAAAGCTAATTGGCACTGATTATGTAACCAATCAATTTGAGTTTATTCATCTTTCAATAAATACTCGAAAAGGGAAAAAAGCAAAAGTGGAAAATTCACAAACTTGTGAAAATGAAACAGCACACTCATACACAACCAATGGATCAAAGAAGAAATCATAAAGGGAACCAGAAAACACTTAAGATGAATGGAAGCATAAACACCTTCTACAAAAGCTTATGGAACACAATGGAAACAGTGCTAAGTGGGATATTTAGATGCTTACATTAAAAACAAGGGCAAAGATCTCAAATAAGAAAACCTAACTTTACAACTTTAGGAGTTAGAAAAAGAAGGATAAACCCAAAGCTAGCCTAAAAAGTTAGCTTCAGTTCAGTTCAGTTCAGTCGCTCAGTCGTGTCTGACTCTTTGTGACCCCATGAATTGCAGCACGCCAGGCCTCCCTGTCCATCACCAACTCCCGGAGTTTACTCAAACACATGCCCATCGAGTTGGTGATGCCATCCAGCCATCTCATCTTCTGTCGTCCCTTTCTCCTCCTGCCCCCAATCCCTCCCAGCATCAGGGTCTTTTCCAATGAGTCAACTCTTCGCATCAGGTGGCCAAAGTATTGGAGTTTCAGCTTCAGCATCAGTCCTTCCAATGAACACCCAGGACTGATCTCCTTTAGGATGGACTGGTTGGATCTCCTTGCAGTCCAAGGGACTCTCAAGAGTCTTCTCCAACACCACAGTTCAAAAGCATCACTTTTTTGGCACTCAGCTTCCTTCACAGTCCAACTCTCACATCCATACATGACCACTGGAAAAACCATAGCCTTGGTTTTTTTTTGAAGTCCAGATGGACTTTTGTTGGCAAAGTAATGTCTCTGCTTTTTAATATGCTATCTAGGTTGGTCATAACTTTCCTTCTAAGGAGTAAGCGTATTTTAATTTCATGGCTGCAGTCACCATCTGCAGTGATTTTGGAGCCCCCAGAAATAAAGTCTACACTGTTTCTACTGTCTCCCCATCTATTTGCCATGAAGTGATGGGACCAGATGCCATGATCTTAGTTTTCTGAATGTTGAGCTTTAAGCCAACTTTTTCACTCTCCTCTTTCATTTTGATCAGAGGCTTTTTAGTTCCTCTTCACTTTCTGCCATAAGGGTGGTGTTATCTGCATATCTGAGGTTATTGATATTTCTCTCGGCAATCTTGATTCCAGCTTGTGCTTCTTCCAGCCCAGCGTTTCTCATGATGTACTCCGCATATAAGTTAAATAAGCAGGGTGACAATATACAGCCTTTACGTACTCCTTTCCCTATTTGGAACCAGTCTGTTGTTCCATGTCCAGTTCTAACTGTTGCTTCCTGACCTGCATACAGGTTTCTCAAGAGGCAGGCCAAGTGGTCTGGTATTCCCATCTCTTTCAGATTTTTCCACAGTTTATTGTGATCCACACAGTCAAAGGCTTTGGCGTAGTCAATAAAGCAGAAATAGATGTTTTTCTGGAACTCTCTTGCTTTTTCGATGACCCAGCGGATCTCTGGTTCCTCTGCCTTTTCTAAAACCAGCTTGAACATCTGGAAGTTTTCGGTTCACGTATTGCTGAAGCCTGGCTTGGAGAATTTTGAGCATTACTTTACTAGTGTGTGAGATGAGTGCAATTGTGCGGTAGTTTGAGCACTCTTTGGGATTGCCTTTCTTAGCTAAAAGTTAGCTAGTCTGACCTAAAACTATTAAACTCTTAGAATAAAGCATAGGACAAAATCTTCAGAACCTCAGATTTGACAATGATGTCTTGAATATGATCTAAACGGCACAAGCAGCAGCAACAACAAAATGGACAAATCAAACTTCATGAAATGTTGAAATTTTTGTCCTCAAAAGACACCTTCAACAGAGTAAAAATTTGACACACAAAATGAGAGAAAATATTTGCAAATTATATATCTGATAAGACTGAAATATCCAGAATACATAGACAACTCAACAACAAGAAAGAAATCAATTTGAAAATGGGCAAAAAGACTGAATAGACATGTCTTCAGTGAAGATAGACAAATGGCCAATAAGCACGTGAAAAGTGCTCAACATCACTAATCACTGGGGAAATGCAACATTGCAATGAGATACCACCTCACATGCATTAGGTTCGCTACTAAAAAAAAAAAAAAAAAAAAAAGTGTTGGAAAGGATGTGAAGAAACTGCAGACCCGTGGTGGGAATGTAGCATGGTATAGCTACTGCCGGTAACAGTAGAACAGTTCCTCAAAAATTAAAAATAGGTTATCATATGATTCAGAAATTCCTCTTCTGAGTATACACCCAAAAGAATTGAAAGCAGAGTCTCCAAGAGATACTTGTACACCAAGTTCGTAACTTGGATTTTTCACAAGAGCTAAAATATAGAAGCATTCTCTTGACAGGTGAATGGATGGATAAGCATGATATGATATATACATCAATGAAATATTATTCGGCTTCAAAAGAAAGGACTTTTAATACAATTTTGCAGACATACAGCTGCAAAGTTTAAATAATTTTTTTCTTCTCTCTTAAGATAATTTCCATGTTATTAATATCTCTTAGGTTAACAATAATCCCAAGAGTCCAGAGAAGTGAGCCACTCGTTCTGGAGCTGTGGGCAAGCCTCTCCTTTCTCTGGGTCTTGGTCTCCTTGTCTGTAAGAAGAGAAGGACTCAGTCTTCAATGCCTTTGTGTTCTCCTGGCTCTTCACCAGTTCCAACTTCCCAGCAACCCCAGACATTTCCGTGGGGCTGCGGTTTACAAAGCTATTTGTAGGCACCATGCTACAGGAATCACACCTTTGCCTGGAGCCACCTAGAGCTGGGATGAAGCAGAGAAGAGAGGAAAGAGATGTCGAGAGCCAGTGGGATGGAAGGTTTCCCATGGGACCATCCAGAACCGCATTCCCAGACATCCTCAGTGAAGCCAGCCTGGCTGATGGCGCAAGATGGGCAGCCTTGGGGAGCCCAGCTGCCTTGCCAGTCACCATCAAGGGAAGCAGGTGGAGGGAGGTTCGTGGGTGAAGGCCGAGCCCTGGGCCTCCTGTGACCTGCAGAGTCCTCCGGTTGGTAAGGCTGGAAACATGAGCTTATGTCTTCTTAATCACACTGTACACTGGCGTCTCGGAGGGAATCCTGCAGGCCTTGGAATCCTGTCTCTGGGAGTCAAACACCACCGAGGTGTATTGAAGGTTGTCGCTGGGCGGGCCCTGCGGAGACAGAGACCAGAGGCTCAGGGGGAGGCCGGGGAAGTGGGAATCCCAGATTAAGGAAGAGACATCAGAGGGGCGACCTGAGGGAGGCTCCACCATTCCCCACTGTCCTGGCCACTTTCTCTTGCAAAGGCGGGTCTCCAAAATCCTGCCCACCCACCTGCTCCGCCCCCGCCTGATGGAGATGAGATGTGCCAGCCCTGGACCCTTTGCTGCAGGGCTTGCACCTGGACAAACATCTCCTTGAGCAACAAAATCCAAAGAAACTCGAAGGGACTAAACACAACTGCGTACGGGCACTGCTGCTGCTGCTGCTGCTGCTGCTAAGTCGCTTCAGTCGTGTCCGACTCTGTGCGACCCCATAGACGGCAGCCCACCAGGCTCCCTTGTCCCTGGGACTCTCCAGGCAAGAACACTGGAATGGGCTGCCATTTCCTTCTCCAATGCATGAAAGTGAAAAGTGAAAGTGAAGTCACTCAGTCGTGTCTGACTCTCAGCGACCCCATGGACTGCAGCCCACCAGGTTCCTCCGTCCATGGGATTTTCCAGGCAAGACACTGGAGGGGGCTGCCATTGCCTTCTCCTGCATGCATGTACAGTTGGGGCATACTCTGGACTAGAGATACAAAGAGACCAAGAACCCCGACTGCTGCTTTTGAGGAGCAAAAGTGGGGTACTGTGCATGCCCCCTGCATAGAACACCACCCAAGAGGTGGGCAAAACACCTAAGCCACCTTTCTAGCCCCACCCCTGGACACACCCCTACCCTCACTCCATCTAAGGAACCACCGGCCGCCACACCCCTTGGGAAGCAAGCAAGGAAGACTGCTGCTTGTTCTCGCTCCCTCCTGCTCCCTCCTGCTGCAGCAGCGGCCCCAGCAGAACCTCGCCTGAATGTCTTGTCTGGCCTCTGATCAATTTCTATTGATTGGGGAAGGCCAGGAGCCCTGATCACTTTCAAAGACACAGCACAAAGTCCAAGCATCAGAGCTGGGGGAGTGCCTGGGATCTGCTTTGAGGTCATTAGTCACCAAGTTAGAAAAGCTAGGATGTTGCTAGTCCCAGGGCCATGTGTCTGATGCTTAAACCTCCATCTCGTCTTCTCTGACAACCAATCCCTCAACTTCTGCCTAAATTCTTCCACTTAAGGGTGAGTTATGACCCTGCATGGGGTGGGGATGGGAGGCAACCTCTTCCATTATTCCACTTTTCAATGCTGTGCCTACAGCTTGACACACAAGGGCTCATTGGTAAAAATCTAAAAAGCAGAGTTCATACCAAAGAGATGGTGGCAGTAAAACAGTGAAAAACCATCGGCTTTAACATTGGGTGTATGGTACATGTGTGTGCGTGCCTGCTAAGGGGTGTATGGTACATGTGTGTGCGTGCCTGCTAAGGGGTGTATGGTACATGCATGTGCATGCCTGCTAAGTTGGGTGTATGGTACATGTGTGTGCGTGCCTGCTAAGTTGGGTGTATGGTACATGTGTGTGCATGCCTGCTAAGTTGGGTGTATGGTACATGCATGTGCGTGCCTGCTAAGGGGTGTATGGTACATGCGTGTGCATGCCTGCTAAGTTGGGTGTATGGTACATGCATGTGCGTGCCTGCTAAGTTGGGTGTATGGTACATGTGTGTGCATGCCTGCTAAGTTGGGTGTATGGTACATGTGTGTGCATGCCTGCTAAGTTAGGTGTATGGTACATGTGTGTGCATGCCTACTAAGTTGGGTGTATGGTACATGCATGTGCATGCCTGCTAAGTTGGGTGTATGGAACATGTGTGTGCGTGCCTGCTAAGTTGGGTGTATGGTACATGTGTGTGCATGCCTGCTAAGTTGGGTGTATGGTACATGCATGTGCGTGCCTGCTAAGGGGTGTATGGTACATGCGTGTGCATGCCTGCTAAGTTGGGTGTATGGTACATGCATGTGCGTGCCTGCTAAGTTGGGTGTATGGTACATGTGTGTGCATGCCTGCTAAGTTGGGTGTATGGTACATGTGTGTACATGCCTGCTAAGTTAGGTGTATGGTACATGTGTGTGCGTGCCTACTAAGTTGGGTGTATGGTACATGCGTGTGCATGCCTGCTAAGTTGGGTGTATGGTACATGCGTGTGCATGCCTGCTAAGTTGGGTGTATGGAACATGTGTGTGTGTGCCTGCTAAGTTGCTTCAGTTGTGTCCAACTCTGTGTGACATGGACTGTAGCCCGCCAGGCTCCTCTGTCCATGGGATTCTGCAGGCAAGACACTGGAGTAGGTTGCCATGCCCTCCTCCAGGGGATCTTCCCCACCCAGGGATGGAACCTGTGTCTCTTATGTCTCCAGCATTGGCAGGTGGGTTCTTTACCACTAGCGCCACCAGGGAAGCCCATACAGTACATGAAACTGAAGTGAAGTCTCTCAGTCATGTATGACTCTTTGCAACCCCATGGACTGTAGCCCACCAGGCTCCTCCATCCATCCATGGGATTTTCCAGGCAACAGTACTGGAATGGGTTGCCATTTCCTTCTCCAGGGGATCTTCCCGACCCAGGGATCAAACCCGGGTCTCCCACATTGTAGGCAGATTCTTTTATCGTCTGAGCCACCAGGGAAGTCCATATGGTACATTCAATTCAGTTCAGTCGCTCAGTCGAGTCCGACTCTTTGTGACCCCATGAACACCAGGCCTCCCTGTCCATCACCAACTCCCGGAATTTACTCAAACACATGTCCATGAGTCGGTGATGCCATCCAGCCATCTCATCCTCTGTCGTCCCCTTCTCCTCCTGTCCCCAATCCCTCCCAGCATCAGGGTCTTTTCCAATGAGTCAACTCTTCGTGTGAGGTGGCCAAAGTATTGGAGTTTCAGCTTCAGCATCAGTCCTTCCAATGAGCACCCAGGACTGATCTGCCTTAGGATGGACTGGTTGGATCTCCTTGCAGTCCGAGGGACTCTCAAGAGTCTTCTCCAACACCACAGTTCAAAAGCATCAATTTTTCAGTGCTCAGCTTTCTTCACAGTCCAACTCTCACATCCATACATGACCACTGGAAAAACCATAGCCTTGACTAGACAGACCTTTGTTGGCAAAGTAATGTCTCTGCTGTTTCATATGCTGTCTAGGTTGGTAATAGCTTTTCTTCCAAGAAGTAAGCATCTTTAATTTCATGGCTGCAATCACCATCTGCAGTGATTTTGGAGCCCCCCAAAATAAAGTCTGACACTGTTTCCACTGTTTCCCCATCTATTTCCCATGAAGTGATGGGACCAGATGCCATGATCTTAGTTTTCTGAACGTTGAGCTTTAAGCCAATTTTTTCACTCTCCTCTTTCACTTTCATCAAGAGGCATTTTAGTTCTTCTTCACTTTCTGCGATAAGGGTGGTGTCATCTGCATATCTGAGGCTATTTATATTTCTCCCAGCAACCTTGATTCCAGCTCGTACTTCCTCCAGCCCAGCGTTTCTCATGATGTACTCTGCATATAAGTTAAATAAGCAGGGTGACAATACACAGCCTTGACGTATTCCTTTTCCTATTTGGAACCAGTCTGTTGTTCCATGTCCAGTTCTAACTGTTGCTTCCTGACCTGCATACAGGTTTCTCATAATAGGTGCTTAATAAATGCTGTACTTTATTGACTCTTGATTATCCACTGGCCATTCCAAAAGCCCCTTCATCTCCCACCTGACCCCTCAGCCACAAGGACACCAAGGTCTGGCGAAATCTACACTTTCTTCATTTTCTTTTCTTTTTTAAGGTTTTTTTTGATGTGGACCTTTTTTACAGTCCTTATTGAATTTATTACAGTATTGCTTCTGTTACACGTTTTGGTTTTCTGGTCGAGAGGCATGTGGGATCCTCGCTCCCCAACCAGGGATCAAACCTGCACCCCCTGCATTGGAAGGCCAAGTCTCAGCCACTGGACCGGCAGAGGCGTCCCCAACGCTTGGCTGGTTTTCTGTGTATCCTCGTTCTGCAGAAGCACAAGGGATCGATCGAGCCCCTCTCCCCTCCCTGCCTGCCAGACCCCACATGGCGATGCCTCTGCCACGGCCCACAGCCCCCAGGATGGGAGCTGGGCCCTTGCACTCACCACTGTGCTATATTCCACCTCCACCCGCGTGGGTTGAATGGGCTTTCCTGAAAGGGGCCTCGTCTGCAGCTCCAGATTCGCATAGCAGGGCTCAGTCTGCTCAGCAGCCTGGAGTGGACAGGAGTGCAGGGTTTGGATGGGTGTCCACAGGCCCCTCCGCAGCCCAGCGTAGAGAGGCCCGTGTCCCTGCAAGCATCTCCCCTCCCACTCTATGCTCTGGGTGCCCCAGCCTTCCCATCCTGCCTTCCGCCTCCCCCACGCAGGTCCTCTCTGGGGCGTGTTAGAATGGTCAGGTCAACAGCTGGGCTGGAGGACCCTCCCTCCCTCCCCCTCCCCTGGGAGGGAACAGACTGGCCAGAGCTCATGATGACCCAGCGACCAGACCGCCCAGGCGTTGTTCTTCCGGCTCTAGGTGAGCACCTCGCTCTATCCGTGTGGGATCCACGCGGACCTCCACCGGCTAACGGGACAGATCGGGTCCCCAGCATCTCCTGTGCACCTCGCAGCCACCCGGATGCGCCCCCTGCGTGAACCCTCCTTACCTGACTACGGCTCTGGGGCGGCTCTGGTTTCTCTCCAGCTAAAGAGGCAAGAGAAGAGGAAGGAGACTGAATCCTAGAATGAGCAGGATGCGGATCGTGGAGGAGAGCCTTTCCCTAGAGACTTCAGCCCGGGGGACCTATCGCTTCAGGCCAGCAGCACGGTGGGAACTCAAGGGTGTGTTGAGTGGGTGAATTAGTGAATGAGGAAATGAATGAATGAACAAGCAGGAAGGCTCCAGCTAGGGTAAAGGGGATCAAACAAAGGTGGTTCCCAAAACAGCCACTCATAAAAATGTTCCTCAGGGATTTCCCTGGTGATCCAGTGGTTAAGACTCCACGCTTCCAGGTGAGAGAGATGAGAAAGTAAGGGCACTCATTTAACAGGAAATGTCTGCATGATGAACAAGATCTGGAGATCTTTTTTTCAACAATATAAACACACTTGACACTACCGAACTGTAAACTTAGAAATGGTTAAGATAACAAATTTGATAAGTATTTCTTTTTTTACCAATTGAAAAAATGCAGTTTTGCAGGCCCCACTGCAGCCGTGCTGAATTATCAACATTGGGGATGAAGTCCAGCTGTGTTTTAACAAACCCTAAAATTTTTTTAAATAAAATAATAAAAAGGAAGTGACCTTGCAGAGACCTAGAGCATCAAACCATGCAAAGTTTATCTGCTGTGACCCCCTGGCCCGGGGTCAGCCCCTCCCAGACAGGAAGCCCTGTCCGCTCTGAGGAATCCCAGCTCAGGTCGCAGAGCCTCCTGTTTCTGGCACCTGCAATGTGGCGTCCAGGTCCTGCCTCTGAGCGCGGCTCTGCGCTTCCCTGGGGCTTTCACCCGGGGCCCCGGGAGCTGAGGGTGGGGGAGGTGATGCCCACGCACCAGAGCGCCCTTGATCTAGGATCTCCGCCAGGCAGCTCCAGAGCCTGCTGGATGCTGCAGGAGGAGACGCTGTCCAGCCTCAGGGAGGGAGTCCCAAAGTCAGCGGTGAGATTCCCAGAGTCAGGAGACACGAGGTCATGGACGACAGAGGCGTCTGCTGAACCTCACCGATTGGCTCGACAGGCTGTGCAGCCAGGGGCGCTGAGGTATGAACATGTGCGTGTGTGCTAAGTCACTTCAGTCATGTCCGACTCCGTGTGACCCTGTAGACTGTAGCCTGCCAGGCTCCTCTGTCCATGGAATTTTCCAGACAAGAATACTGGAGTGGGTGGCCATTCCCTTCTCCAGGGGATCTTCCTGACCCAGGGATCCAACTCACATCTCACGTCTCCTGAATTGGCAGGCAGATTCTTTACCACTAGCGCCACTTGAGATATGGACATATTTTCAGATGCTGTGGGCCAGCTCCTTACCATCCTCTGTCTCCTCGACTCAGACAGATTTGATGGGAAGGAGGGAAAAGGCTGGTGAGGAAGAGATGGGAGTCCACCCCGGGGAGGCAGGTGACATGGAGGGAGCTGGGTGGCAGACAGCTGAACAGGGAGCCCGCTGAAGGCGCCAGTCTACCCTGGCCATGACGGGGTCCTCAAGCGCCCAGCACAGGGCCTGGAACACACTAGGAGCTCAGGACAGCTTCGCTGTGTGATCGAGTGAATGAATAAGGGAATGACGAGAGTGGGCTCAGGGGAGGAACCATGGATGAGCACAGAGCAGGGGTCAGGCTGGGGCCAGCAGGGCCACCAGGGGTCACTAACCCTAACCTTAACCCCAGAGGCAGCCGGGAGACAGGTGCTGAGATGCCAAGCAGGGGAGAGACAGAGGCTACATGAACACAAAGCCTTTCTCCCGTTAAACAAAGATCCCTTGACGAGGTGTAACCCATCCACACAAGTCAACTCTGCACTCAAGGGATTTGGAGAAGATTATTAGCAGGGAAAATCATAAGGTTGAAAAGTGGAATTACAGGACTTCCCTGGTGGTCCAGTGGTTAGGAATCCAGCTGCCAATGCAGGGGACACAGACGGGTTCGATCCCTGGTCCTGGAAGATCCCACATGTTGCTGGGCAACTGAGCTTGACCTGCCACAGCTACTGAGCCCAAGTTCTCCAACCAGAGAAACTGCCACAGCGAGAAGCCCGTGCACCGCCGCGAGAGAAAGCCCGCACGCAGCAACGAAGACCCAGCACAAGTCAACAAAAAACATAATTTTAGTTAAAAAAATGAAAGTGAAATTACATATGGAGCAAACATTTTAAGGAGTCAGATTTGCAAGAGACCGTAAGGATGTGACTCAGCCGTCTGTGGCTGGTTTTCTCTGGGCGGTGCAAGTTCTTCTTTTTATTTATTAGGGTGAATTTCCTTCCTTCTCTGTGTTTTACTTCTTTTTCCCATTTTCTACAGCAATCACACACCCCATTTTTAAAGGGGAGGGGCGCTTTTTAGGTGAAAGGGCACCTTGGAGATCGCTGGGACCCACAGATCTGAGGCAACCCAGGCTGGGAAAAAGCCCATGTGGTAAGCAGTATGGGCTAAAGTTTCAGGAGATGGTTCCCAGAAGCGATATGGGAACAGCAGATGGGGAAGAGGAAGTGGTTTTCTTTCCATCCATCAAGCATACGTATGTTGAGGTTGATTTTGCGGCTAAAGGCCGGAGATGTGCTGGAGGGAGGAGCTGGGCCCCACGGGGATGCTGGAGGTGAACGAGTCAGGCGGGGTCCCCCCTTTTGCTCCCAGGAAAAACCAATGCCCAGTCTAGCTCTGCAGGTGTGGAGCAGAGCCACCGGGGTCTCACTGCAGCCCTGAGAGGCTCAGCATCGGTAATTCTGAACAAGCATCCCCTCTGCCCAGGTACTCTGCGCAAATGGAATTAAGAACTTAGTCCAGGAAGGAACCCTGAGGCTCACACCCACTTCAGCAGAAAGCTGCTCTCCTATAGGAGTCAAGTACAAACCGGCCCTCGCCCTGGGCGCCTGCCGTCCACCTCTGCAAGGACCAAATCCAGTGTTGATGCAGCTGCTAACCTTCAACACCCCCTGAAAGGAGTTCAGGGTGGGGAGCGGGAATGAGGCACCCGCGTGCCAGGTAAACGGGCAGGACTGGTCTTCAGAGAGTCAGATATTCTCAGGAGCTGATTTTTATGAGCCCAGTCCTTGCCTCTCCCCATATCTAGAAAAGCACGAACATCCTTCATGGTGACAAGTGTTCCCTGTGACTAGCAGAAGCTTCTCGAGACTAATAGAAACCTTCTGGAAAAACGTGTGTTTGATTGCATGTGTTCCTCCCCCTTCACCAAAATCACTGATACGCTGACCTTTCCCCGCCTCCTGAATCTTTGGAGCAGTTTCTCAGAGCTATCTAAGGTGCTGTCTCCCGGGCTGCAGTCCCCATTTTGCCCCAGATAAAACCTAGCTCGCAACTCTCACGCCCACCAGCAAGGTCACAGGGTCACTGGTTTCTCTGTTCTCCTATGTATTTAATTTGCTCAAGTGTTTACTGAGCCTCTACTTACTGAGGGCCAGACAGGATGCTGGGGGTGTCTTATTTTCTCTCTTTTAATCTGAGCTCAGAGGAGAGCGGCTGGACCACAGGCTGCCTAGAGCTCCCCGGGCCCCACTGTGATGATACTAAATAATATTAAATAATATATTCACTCAACACACACTGCTCCTGTGTCTCCTTGGGTAAGGGTCTCTGATCTTAACGAGCTGCATGGGCTGGTAGGCAGGCAGCCTAGGAAGCAGGTGTGACAAACTGGTGAGACAAGGGCTTTGAGGGCGGAAGAACAGAGGTTCACCCAGAAAGGGTCCCCGAGCTGCTCTTTGGGGGCCAGGAAGAGGTCCTAGAGGAAAGGAAGCTGAGAGCAGCATGTAGGGCCGCAGGAGTGAGCCGGCGAAGGGCAAGTGCCCAGAGCAAGCGCAGAGGAAGTTGAGAAACCGCTGCCTTGCAGAGTGTAAGGATGGGCTGACTGCCAAGGGCCTTGACCGTGCTGGGCAGGCCTGGACTTTGGAGGCTGTAGGAAGTCTCGGAAGGGTTTAGACGGAAGAGGGACTTTGCTTCACGAGCAGCTACCCCGACTCTGCCGTGGGAAAGGCCTCTTGCCTTAAAGTCACCTCCTCTCAGCCACACCAGGGACACTCCCTCCGGGGCCAGCCCTCTGGGGTCGCCCGGGCCATGTAGTCCCAGGGGAGAAACAGCTGATGACCCTCCTGGAAACCCGGACACATTTCCTCTAGGACCAGAGCGGTGCGGTGCGGTGTGGGCGAGTGTGGGGAGCTCACTCACCTTTGACCCGTCTCTGAACCATCCTCCAGGCCAGCAGCGAGACGCCCCCCAACAGGAGCAGCAGAAGCGCTAATGAGATCAGCAGCGCGTGGAGCCTGAGGGGAGACAGGGTGGGCTGCATGGGGCAGGAGGTCCTGCTTTCCCGCGCTTGTTCAGTAGATGAGCTCCCACTAAAAAAAAGGCAGACAGCGTAAAGCCTCCTTTTCATCCCCTGTCTACCTAAATCCCCCCACAGACACACACGGTACACCTAAGAACCTTCCAGAGCCTCTTTATTCAATACAAGAAAATACGAATATACATTATTTTTGTGTATGTCCTTTTTTCACATAAAAGAGGCATAGTGTGAACCATGGGTCCCCATCCCCTGGGCCATGGACCAGTGCCCATCAGAGGACTGTTAGGAACCTGGCCACACAGCAGGAGGTGAGCACCTCCCCGTTCACCAGCACCCCACATCTCTCTTGTTACTGCCTGAACCATCCACCCCCATACCCGTCCGTGGAAAAGCTGTCTTCCACAAAACCGGTCCTTGGTGCCAAAAAGTCTGGGGACCGCTCTTATAAACACTGTAGTTCAGCTGCTCAGCCATGTCTGACTCTTTGCGACTCCAGGGACCGCAGCACGCCAGGCTTCCCAGTCTTTCACCGTCTCCTGGAGCTTGCTCAAACTCATGTCCATTGAGTTGGTGATAAACACGAGTTTTTTACTTCACAATGCATCTTGAAGATCTTTCCATGTCACTACATAGAGAAGTTCCCTGTGGGTTTTTCTTTTCATAGTTGCATAGTATTCCATTGCTTGGACAGACCCTACGTTATTTAACTCTTCCCTCTCCGTGGGCATTTCTCCCAGTATTTTGCAAGTACAAACATGGCTGCAAAAACATCTCCTTGAAACTCTACCGGTTCACACTTGGACAGCAGCAGCTGCTTTCCTGGGGAACTGACACAACTCCCCTGCTTGGGCCCCTTCTTTTATATCTAACTTGCCTCCATAATGTTCTAGTCTTTTTTCTTAAAGATGCACCCCACCCCCTGCAAATTGCACAGGCTTCAGCTATACAAAACCCAGCTCTGGGGCTTCCCTGGTGGTTCAGTAGTGAAGAATCCACCTGCCAATGCAGGGTTCGGTCCCTGGCCCAGGAAGATCCCACATGCTGAGGAGGGAGTAAGCCCGGGCTCCACAACTACCGAGCCTGTGCTTAGAGCCTGCGCTCCATGACTGGAGAAGCCACTGCAGTGAGAAGCCGAGCACAGAGACTAGAGAGTGAGCAGCACTCTCTGCAACTAGAGAAAAGCCTGTGCAGCAACAAAGACCCAGCACAGGAAAAAATAAATAAACAGACAAAGAAAATTACTGTTTAAAAAGCCCAGCTCCATTCCCCAGCTGTGCATCTGCAGATCGTTTCTGGAGGTGGCATGTTTGGGGCCTGAATCTCACCTTGCCTGATATAAAGATTGTCCCCTGGATTGTCAGGAAGCCAGTGAAGGGGTCTTGGGGTGTCGGATAATAAAGAATCTGACTGGCCTTTGCCTCTGGCTCCTGGAAGGGAGGCTCTAAATCCTTGGGGTTTTCCTAGTAATAGGAGCACCTTTGTGATTCACAAGCCCCTTGGATCTGCCTGAGATTTTGCCTGACTCAGGCTGGGAGCTGGTCACCAGAAGGACCAGCCATGTGATGAGAGATTTGGGGCTCTGAGCCAGCCTGACCTTCAGGGAAGTGGAAAGGGGTGTTGGGGGTTGATGTCAGTCATGTGGGCAATGATTCAATTAGTCATGTCTGTGCAATGAAACCCAAGTAAAGACTACGGACACCAAGACTTGGAACTTCCTGGTTGGTGAACACATCAAAGTCCCGGGAGGGTGATGCCCCCAACTTCACTGGGAAAAGGCACAGAAACTGTAGTCAGGACCCTCCCAGACCTTGCCCTACGTGCCCCTTCACTGACTGGTCCTGACCTTTATGCATGCGTGCTGAGTCATTTCAATCATGTCTGACTCTTCGCAACCCCATGGGCCGTAGCCTGCAGCCGTAGGCTGGACCCCAGGGACTGTAGCCTTCATGGTTAGGCTCATCTGCCCATGGGGATTCTCCAGGCAAGAATACTGGAGTGGGTTGCCATGCCCTCCTCCAGGGGATCTTCCCAACCCAGGGAACAAACCCAGGTCTCTTATGTCTCCTGCATTGGCAGGTGGGTTCTTTACCACTAGGGCCTCCTGGGAAGTGCCCTGACCTTTATACTTTGTGATAAAGCTATATGTATAGCACTTCTCTACATTCTGTGAGTTACCTAAGCAATTATCAAGGCCAAGGGGGTCATGTATCCAGCTGATCAGAGATGTGATGATCTGAGCATCCCCCAAGTGCTCTGAAATCAGGCCGTCTTATAAGACTGAGCCTCACGAGTCTCACAGGATGCTGGAGTCTGTGCTGACTCGCAGGTGGTCAGTTCTGGAATCGACTTGCAGGGCACCAGGTGGTGTCAGAATAGGGAGTCTTGGGCTTCCCTGGTGGTCCAGTGGTTAAGAATCTGCCCGACAATGCAGGGGACACAGGTTCGATCCCTCATCCAGGAAGATCACACATGCCACGGGGCAACCAAGCCCATGCACCACAACTCAGGAGGCGCCGGTGGTAAAGAACCTGCCTGCCAACGCAGAAGACACGAGAGACGCAGGTTCAACCCCTGGGTGGGGAAGATTCCCCGGAGAAGGGCATGGCCACCCACTCCAGTGTTCTTGCCTGGAGAATCCCATGGACAGAGGAGCCTGGCGGGCCACAGTCCACGGGATTGGAAAGAGTTGGACACGACTGAGCAGCTAACACACACCGCAACTGCTGAGCTTAGGCTCTAGAGCCCACGCTCTGCAAGAAGAGAAGCCACCACAATGAGAAGCCCTTGCGCCGGAACTGGAGAGTAGCCTCCACTTACTGCAACTAGAGAAAGCCCCAGTGCAGCAATGAAGACCCAGCGCAGCCAAAAATAAATATTGATTACTTTTTAAAACAGAAAAGGGAGTCTGTGAATCCCAGAAATGGCTTCAGACAATATGTATATTTCCAGGGAGAGAAACCATAAATGTCGTCAAATTCTCCTGGGGTTTTTTCCCTCCCCCTGCCAAAAAAAATGTCGAGAATCACATATTTGGAAGAAAGAATCTAAAACTTCAGAATCATATAAACTAGGCCCAGGAGCCAGCCTGCCTCTGTGACTATATTACCCTGTTGGTCACTTAACCTCTCGGAGCACCCGTTTACTCATCCATAAATGGAGGGTGATGGTGGTGAAGGATTGTAGGGAGATAACATCCAGGTGAAGCTCTGAGCACGCGCCTGGTAGGACATCATCTCACCAGCTCTCATTAAATATCGCTTTCCCTCCATCCACCTCCAGCTTCTGCCCGGCCTGATTCCCTCTCAGAGCCCAGGGCAGGTCCAGTGTGGCCCCTACAGACCAAGCTAGGAGACGCAGACCAGCTTCCAGCCTTGGTGCAAAGGGATTCAGAGGCCCCAGTCAACAGGCACAGGGCTCCTGACCAAATAGACCCCAAGGCAGAGGAGGCCCGCCTCCAGGACTCGGCCTAGGGCACCTCACCTCCAGCTCTGCGTGGGCTCCTGTTCCTCCTGGCTGCTGGCACTGTGGGTGGTGCCCTCTGTGGCCAGGGTGGTGAACGACACAGTTGAAACTTTGGTTGTGATTGTCGAGGTCTTGGCTGTGACAGCAGGTCGGGTTGACCTTGGCGTTGGTGGTGCCGATGGTGCTGAAATACAAATCAGACTCAGGGAGCCCCTCTGACTCTCCCACGACACCCCTCCCCGATACCCTTCTTGGTTGATTTCACTCAGGAAGGGGGCAGGATGGAGGACCCCGCAGCCAGGACCCTCCCGGGGCAAGTGACCGTTTCTGAACAGGACACGGGTATCACCCGCAACAGCCCTGATCCCATCCCCACGATGAGGTCAGGGTCCTCTGGAGGCCCCGGAGTCACCCTCACCCCCAATCTTCACCCCCCGCCACCAAGTCCCAGCCACATGCGGCTTGCCAGAGACGGCTGCCTGGACTGAGGTCTTGTTAGCGCTCCCACTGTGTTCATTAGCTACGCCCCGCCCGCCGCCTCCCCACTCAGCTCCCACCTTCCCCCGCACGGCTTCCTGGGTTTCCGCGGGGAGGCCCACGGCGCCCTCCTCTCTCAGTTGTACACCCCACCTCTCCGCCTCCCCTTTCCCGACAAGCACCTTCTCATCGCTCAAGACCGCGGGAACGTGCCAGCGCCCTGTCTCTCTGTCTCACACACACACACACACACACACAATATATATACATACACCTACACACACGTACACACACACGTGTGCGTGCACACACACAGAGTTTGCTCTCTGATGTGATTTCTGCCGTGGCAATTCCAACCTGAGACTGTTCAGGTGACCTTGCTGCTGCTACAGGGGGAGTTAGGGCTGTGCATGGCTCACCTGGGATCACAGACACCTCCACCTGGAAGGTGGGGTCCAATGAAAGTGGCACATCGATCCCACATCCATACTTTCCCTCATCCTCCTCTCTGAGGCTCTCCAAGGTCACTGTGAAGGTGAGGTTTCCAGGATGGTCTTTGATGGACACGCGGTCCATCCTCACTTCTCTCTCTGACTCTCTGGTCTCCACGATCTTCCACAATAACATACATGGGGATTTGCACCAGTATTTGGAATTGTTGATGAATTTCTCCCCGTACCGACACTCCACGCTCAGGGATCCCCCCAAGATGCCCGTCACTCTCTTGGGGCCGCTCAGGGACAAACAGCCTGGAAAACACAACCGAGTCCAACTCCACCAGGTGGACCTGGGTCAGGACGCCCTGGGAGTCACCCCCAAAAGTTCCCCCATCTCACGCTAGCTGCCCCGCATCAGCCTGAAAACACCTTGAGAGTCTGCCCCTTCCACTTTGTCACCCCTAAGACCACAGCTGCACTTTCCTCCAGACCCCAACTTTCTTTCCTCTGCCCTTCCAACCTCTCACCCACCAGGGAACTCCCACTTCCCAGCTTGTCAGGATGCCCCCAGCCCGGAGCAGCTCAGTCACCTAAGAACCGCTCATAGGCCAATGTGTTCCCACCAAGAGGGTGTGGACCGAGGCAGAGAGAGGTCTGCCAGATGGTTCACAGAAGCACCGGCCATGCTTGGCAAATTTCGTGCATGAAAAATCATCTGCGCACACACACACAGTTTACTGACAGCCTTCATCTCATCCTGGGCCTTACTTCAGCCTGCCCAGCTCCTGTTGACTTAATTTTCAAGGAAGCTCATGTTTTATTTCTGAGATTGGGGTCTGCCATTGTCCCAGAGAGTCCACCGCTATGGAGCTGGGGGACTAGGGTGACGTGTGTGACATTAATGCTGGCCACCAAGCCGAGCACACCCCACCCCCGGCCCTGGCCCCTGCGGATACCGCTCCTCACCAGCCCTGTGATTCTGTGACGGGGCCCCCACAGTGGTGGGAGGTGTGGCTTGTTGTCTTTTGCTAGAGTTAGACGTCTTTAATTTGACTTGGCTTTTCAGGCTCTTAAATCACTTGAAGACACTCGAATGTAAGCCCCTGGGGCCTTCTTGTATCTTAAAGGTCTACACGTGCCCGGAACATAGTAGGCCCTCAGCAAACACTTGGGTGTGAGCACCTCCCCCAGCCCACACAGCTCTCCATTGGTAGTTGCCCAAAGCTGACCACAAGCTCCCATCCTCCCATTCCTGGGAGGCCATCAGGGGGTCTTATTCTGGCCTGGGTGGCAGATGCCCCGCAGAGAAGCCTTTTCCAGCCCCATCATGGGTGTGATGTTTCCTGAGATGCTCCATAGCCAGGGCCAGGGTGGCGTGGAAAGGGCATCAGAAGAATCTGAGTTTTAGTCTCAGTTCTATGACAAGTCTGCTGTGTGTTCTGAGACCAGTTACTTAACTTCTCTGAGCTTCAGAGGCCTCATTGGTAACGTGGTGATGATTGGTAAGCCTCACAGGACATTTGGGAGTATTGAATGAGATAATGGGCATGAAAAGCCTGGAGAATAATATCAGATTGAACCACATGAAGTTGCTGGTATTCCTCTGTTTCTGACCAAGAAAACCGACATTTCAGAAAATTCAGTCTAATGAAAATAGATAACCCTCTGTCCACCTGAATTAAGACATGAAAATAAAATAATCACAGAGACAGAGAAAATGAAAATTAAAAAAAAATGGCCCTTTGTAGAAATTCTGTACAGAGAATTCCCTGGAGGTCCAGTGGTAAGGACTCTGCTTTTTCACTGTTAAGGGTCCAGGTTCAATCCATGGTCAGAGAACTATGATCCCACAAGCCATGCAGTGTAGCCAAAAAAAGAAAAAAGACATTCTCTACAGAGAAGTGTGTAAATCTGGATGAATGTGTGGTTTTCTAGAAAACAAAAAATCAGTAAAATCGACACATACCGAGTGCTCAACAGATAAATGTCCCAGCCCTTCCTTCGTTTAAGACGTCGCTCCTGCTGCCCACATCCAGACTCCAGGCCCTGTGTCCCCTCGACTGTGAATCCTCATCTTTCCAGCCTGGCTCTCGGCTCCCCTGCCTGGCCCGGGTCCCCCCTTCACTCCTCCACCCTCGGGACCCAGCCCTCTGCGTCCGGGGTCTGCCTTCCCCTCGCACCGTGTCTGTCTCCTTCTCCCCGTGTCTCTCTGTTCCTCTGTCTCTGTCTTTGTCTATCTCACCTTATCCCTCTCTGTGTGTGTCTGTCCGTCTGCCCTTCTCTCTCTCCATCTGTCTCTCTCACTTTCTGTCTCTCTGTCTCTCATTATCTCTCTCTGTCCCTCTGTCTACGTGACTATCTCTGTCTGTCTGCCTCTTTATCTGTCTCTGTCTCTTCTAACAGGATGTTCCTCTGTTTTCTTAGTGTTTTACTTCAGAATCACAAAATCTCATCCCCCTAAATCCCAGACAAACGAGTGAACCATCCAGCACAAGAAGTGGAGAGGAACCGGCGCATTCACACCCCACCCAGGAGAGAGAGGAGAACCAGAGCCGAAGTTACTGAACCAGGACACAGAAGAACAATGGGACTAGTGTATACGCCGGAAAGCTGATTTTTCATTTGGGAGAAACAAACAACAAAATAGACATTCTTGTGTGTAACCAGATCAAGAAAAAATAAAAAGATACACATAAACAATTGAAAAGAAAAATAGGGTAAACCGCAAGCCTCTACAAAAATGTCTGTACACTTGGACAAAACTGGTGATTTTCTCTTCATTTAAAAAAAAAACATTTATTTATTTGTGTAGTTCAGCTGGGTCTTAGTTGCCACACTTGGGATCTTTAGTTGCGGCATGTGGGATCTAGTTCCCTGACCAGGAATTGGACCTGGGCCTCCTGAATTGGGAGCATGGAGTCTTAGCCACTGGACCATCAGGGAAGTCCCCCAGACTGGTGATTTTCTAGGAAAGTATACATTACCGATATTAATCCAGAATAGATTTTTTAAAAATGTAGACCAGTACCTATAAGTGTCAGCAAGGAGTCCTTTCCCAAAGACAACTATGTGAAGTGATATGGCAATTATTTCACTGTGTGTACATGTATCAAAACATTACTATAATTGTACACCATATATATATACACAATTTTTACTTGTTAATTATGCCTCAATAAAACTGGAAAGAAAAGAGAAGAAAGAAGTTCTTTTTTCTTTCTGTTCCAAAAATTGAGGAGCAAAACTCAGTTTCACAAGTTAATTCTCTCAAAACTTTCAAAGACCAAACAATCCCAATTTTATTTAAACATCTACAGAGAATAAGAAAACAGGAAAAACGTCCTAATTCTTATCATACATGCTTAGTCACTCAGCTGTATCTGACTCTTTGTGACGCTATGGACTAAAGCCTGCCAGGCTCCTCTGTCAATAGGATTTTCCAGGCAAGAATGCTGGAGTGGGTAGCCATTCCCTTCTCTCAGGGATCAAACTCAGGTCTCCTGCATTGCAGACAAATTCTTTACCATCTGAGTCTTCAGAGAAGCCCATTCTTATCATGAAGTCAGTATAATGTATATCAAAGACTAAAATCTGGCCAAATATCTTAATATAATTCACCTCTTGAATAGTTCAAAGGAAAAAGAAAACTATAGTCACACTGTGGCAATATTGTGGATTTGATTCCAGACAACTGTGCACCCTCAGCCACTTCAGTCTCGTCTGACTCTCTGTGACCCCCTGGACTAGAGCCCACCAGGCTCCTCTGTCCGTGGGATTCTCCAGGCAAGAACACTGGAGCGGGTTGCCATCTCCTCCTCCATCCAGACAATCATAATAAAGCGAATATCGCGATAAAGAAAGTCACAAGAAGTTTTTGGTTTCCCAGCACATATAAAAGCTATGTTGGGGACTTCCCTGGTGGTTAAGGGGGAAGACTCTGCTTCAACGCATGGGGTGTGGGTTCAATCCATGGTTGGGGAACTAAGATCCCACATGCTGCACAGCCGAAAGAAAAAAGCGATGCTTACGTTATACTCCGGTCTATGAAGTGTGCAACAAATAGCATTACGTCTTACAAACAATTTACATACCTTAATTTAAAAATATTATACTCTATCGCTAAAAAAAATGCTATGCATCATCTGAGTCTTCAGTGAGTCATAATCTTTTTCTGGTGGAGAGTTTGAAATTTTGCAGGAATTACCAAAATGTGACAGAGACACAAGGGGAGGAAATGCTGTTGGAAAAATGGAGCCAATAGACTTGGTCGAAGCAGGGCTACCTCAAAATTCAACTGGGAAAAGGCAGTGTCTGTGAAGCTCAACAAAGCAAAGCGCAAGACGAGGTGTGGCTGTAACCGTCTCAGGGCTGCAGTGAGTGCTCATTCGCTCAGTCGTGTCCGACTCTCTGTGACCCCGTGGGCTGTAGGACCCCAATCTCCTCTGTCCGTGGGATTCTCCAGACAAGAACACTGGAGTGGGTTGCCATGCCCTCCTCCAGGGGATCTTCCCAACCTAGGGATCGAACCCAGGTCTCCCACATTGCAGGAGGATGCTTTCCCTGGAGGCTCAGACAGTAAAGAATCGTCTAAATAGATCACGAAAAAGCACCTGGCTCCTGCTGCTGCTGTTTTTAAAAACACAGGCGATGCCCCCTTTACACTAAACAGAAACACTGCACGTCTGCCCAGGAAGGGACCAGGCAGGCATGACCACCGCCGCCGCGGTCCTGGGCCTCGTGGGACGAGCCCGTGACCAGTGAGAGAGGAAACCAGAGAAACAGTGAACCCTCCACCCAGGCAGAGCCTGTGAACACACGAGAACCCCGGAGAGAGACAGTAGAAAAATGAGTCATGAGAAGGTGACCAGTTTCTCTGCGGTAATGAACCTGCCTACACAGGAGACGCAGGAGACATGGGTTCGATCCCTGGGTCAGGAAGATCCTCTGGAGGAGGAAATGGCAACCCACTCCAATATTCTTGTCTGGAGAATCCCCATGGACAGAGGAGCCTGGCGGGCTACAGTCTATGGGGTCCAAAGAGTCAGGCACGACTGAATAAGCGTGCAAGGATGAAACAAGATTGCAAGAGCTGTCTGAGAGCCGAGAACGCTTCTGGAGGCCCAGGAGAGAAATCGTCACAAGGAAGCCCTCTCCTCCAGGGAGCAAAGCCTCCTCCTCCCTTTCCTGAAGCTGCTCTGCCCTCCCACCTCCTGTCCCCTCCACCTCGCCTTCCCCGATGGGTTGGGAATCCCCGTCTCCCTTCCTTGGAGACCACCAGCCCCGTGGTCCTTAGGTTCTGGTCCCCCGAGCCACCCTGGCTATTCATTCACCTCCATGACCCTGAGACCAGGGCCAGCCCCTGCCTCATCCCCATGCTTCCTCCACCCCCTGGACCCATGATCCAGAGGGCGCCTCCTGTCAACGAGCGTGTCCTGGGTGTGCCCGGCGGTCACCCTGCCACCCACTCTGGTACGCCCTGCCTTTTGCCCTCCTTCCTCTAATAATTCATCCCCAAACCTTCGGCAAAGCCCCTCCTCCGTGTCCCACTGTGGCTCCTGCAAGGCTAGACAGATGCAGAAGGAGAGACGGACACTCACCCCTGCCCTCCAAGGATGAGGTCCATCTTAAGCGGTGGACGGACCGTGCCCCAGTCTGAGTCACCCTCCCTGCTTCCATCCCCACCCTCCACCTTCCCCATTCTCTCCCCCCTCCCCATTCCCTGGCAGTCCCCACCTGGGACCCAGAGAAGCAGCAGAGCAGGGGGCAGCCACGTAGCCCGGTGCGGCTGGGCCATCGCTCCAGCACGGACGTTGCCTGCAACAGCGCCGGCCCAGCTGGTCCTGAGGTCTCAGTCCCCCCCCAGGAGGACAGTCAGGGCTGCAGGCTCCCACTTCCGCTTTTCTTCAAGCCTTGCTGCTTCCTTGTTCGGCTTCTTTTCGGTTCTGTTCCTGGAGCTGCTGAGAAGATGGGGGTGGCCGAGGAGCAAGCCTACTGGTGGTGCCTAAGACCCCCGGGGCCGGGTTCTGTAGGTACTTCCGGTGAGGAGACCCTCCCAAGCCCCCAGCTCACCTCCCCTTCCCTCCCACCCCCAGACCATAGGCTGAAGTTCCCGTCTAGCCCAGCTCCTTGGTTTCCCTGTGGTCGGGGTGAGAGCCCTGGGGAGGAGCAAGGCCCCAGGGTGTGTCCCATAGTGTGACCGCCCCAGGGAGCAGCCCTTCCACAAGCCCCCCGGCTCAAGGCCCGCACCCCCAGGTGGCACCATGACCCCCAGAGTCCCTGAGTGATTTCTCACCTTGGAATCCTGTCCTCCACTGGGCCAGAAGGTCCTTGGGCTGTGACCTCCCTTCCCAGGCAGCCCCCACCGGACCCAGCCTAGGGCCGAGCACACAGCGGGACTCAGCAAGCCCGTGTGGACCTCTCCTTTGCCAATCCACGTGGAGCTCAGGCTCCAGATACACACACACATGCTCCTTGTGACATGTGCCCCTGGGTTGCACAGAACAGCCTCATGAGCATCGGAAACTACTCCTAACCTGCCACCTGAGAGCTTGTAGATAGTTAACTCTAAATGCCACCATCCGGAGTCCCCTGAATGCCCTTCCCTTCCTGCTCTGCCTATAACATTTCCAGAAATGTGTATTTTTCAACCACCAAAAGTCAAGGTCTTGAATGTCAAGGTCAAGAGGCGGGAGGCACTGGCCAGAGAAGAAGCAGGAGGCTGGGTTGTGGCTCATCCTCAACCACCCTTCGTACCACTGGTGTGGCCTTGACCAAAACCCGAAGCTCCTGTAAAATGTCAGTAACAATAGCTAATTGGAGGGAATAGAATAGTATCATAATTATACAAACACTTGAAGATGAGATAATAGTGTCCTCAAGCCAGTTTTTTCCCCAAGGAAATATATCATTCCTCTAATGAAAGGCAATAGGAAAATAGGATTTTCTTTCATTTATTTTTTGGCCCTGTCGTGCACATAAGGATCAAACCTATGTCCCCTATACCGGAAGCATGGCGTCTTCACCGCTGGAGAACCAGGGACGTCCCAGAAAATAGGGTTTGATAGGAAGGCATATGCTTTACAAATAGTCTGCCAGATGCGCCTGTCTTTAGACACCTAGAGAAACACTTAAACTACAGCAAAGAGGAACTTCAGTTCAGTTCAGTCGTTCAGTCATGTCCGACTCTTTGCGACCCCTTGGACTGTAGCACACCAGGCTTTTCTGTCCATCACCAACTCCCAGAGCTTGCCCAAATTCATGTCCATTGAGTCAGTGATGACATCCAACTGCCTCATCCTCTGCTGTCCCCTTCTCCTCCTGCCAGCAAAGAGGAAAGGCCAGGGCAATTGATCCCCACCACACCCATCCTGTTCACCCTAACCTGCCCACAAACCCCAAGCAAGAGACAGATTGATGCAAAATTACCCCATGATGTCAGAAAATTAAGAAAGAGGTACTTTCCCCACTGGTTTTCAAAGACCATTAGTGCGTGAGATGTAGGGGAAAATGAAACCAGCCAGCTGCAGGCCTGAATCCCCTTCCTCCGAGTGGTGGTGGTGGGGGGGGTCTTGCAATCAGAGAGCCCCTCATCATAGGCTCTGGTGGTCTCTTCCCAGGCTCTTGGATCTTCTTTCCAGTGTGGACGCCTGTGCTCGGAGGCCAGTGGGCGGGAGTGATGTGGTGGTGATGGGTAGAGGGTTCCTGGGCAGACCTGCAGCCACCTGTTGAGCTCTGAGAACCCAGATTTGGGGATGGGACCCTGCAGAACTTCTCTCCCTGGGGCATCACAATCTCAGGGCCGCCACCCTTGCCCCAGGGAGGTGAGGCTCCCTCAGCCTTGCTTCTTCCTCCTCCTGCCCAGGAAGGAAACCTAAGGGGGCCTCAGGGACGGCGTGTTTCATCCATGGCGGGTCAGATGCGGCCCAGAGGCTGATGAGAAGCAGGAAGCGGCTGGTGCCTGTGGTGGGAGGTGAGAAGGAGAGCTTGACATCTGGGCGAGCTCGCAGTGGGGGACGGGGCTGAGGGCGATGCCTCTGACAGCCACTGAGCACCTACTATGTTCCGGAGGTGTGTGTGGTGGTGGGATGCGCCACCGGGGGTTCATCACCGCAGGATCCACAGGGCAAGGGGAGGGACTCCGAATGAGGAACAGCCAGGGGAGGGGCAGCAGGGAGGGACAGAGGACTGGGAGCATCTGGTTTCCCTTCGGCCAGAGCCTGGGTGAGACCAGCGTCTGCTGACTCCACAGCTTCTGTCTGGAGGGCTGGGAGGGAGAGACGGGAGACTGGGAGGACAGACGGAGGGCCGGGAGGACGGACGGGGGACCGGGAGCAGAAGAATGGACAGAAGACTGGGAGGACAGACGGAGGGCTGGGAGGACGGACGGGGGACCGGGAGGATGGAGGGGGACCGGGAGCGGAGGATGGACGGAAGACTGGGAGGACAGACGGAGGACTGGGAGGGACAGACGGAGAACTGGGAGCATCTGGTTTCCCTCCGGCCAGAGCCTGGGTGAGACCAGCGTCTGCTGACTCCATGGTTTCCGCCTGGCCCTGCCAGCGTCCCTGGGGCCGCCACACCTCACCTTCTTTCCCTTCTCTAGGGAAACTCCCCCAGCGTGACCTGACCCTCCAGGGGCCCAGGCGGCTTGACCAGTCCGTGTTCCAGGGCCAACGTCCATGATCAATGTGAGGGCCGTCAACACGCTCTCCTGCCTGGGTCTGGATGCGCTGTGGTCCAGGCCGAGAGAAAGAGGAAGCTGTGGGCGGGCAGACGGACAGGTGACCGTGCCAGCCGAGGCCTGAGAGCCCTCACGGCCCCCGAGGGGCCCTCCAGGCTCCCTGTCACGTGCAGAGCCAGCGCTCGTGGGGCCTGGCCCCAGGGACACTCTCTCCACCCCGGGGAGGGAGCTGGGGCTGCACCTGGTCCGGCAGGGGCCTGTGGAGCTCACCCCGCACCCCAACCGTGGGTGCGGGGTGGTCAGCAGGGGGGGCGTCCACCTGTGACCGCTCCTGCCCCTCTGCGCAGGTGGTCAAGCGCTCCCCAGGGTCGGATGCAGGGATGGGGCTCCTCGAACCGGAGGGCTGTGGCTGGCTCTTCACAGACGTTCCTTCATCCTCAGAACCCCCCCACCACCATGCCTGTCACTCACTCTCCCCCAGCCAGGCTCAGCCGTCTGCTCAGAAGACCCCCTCCTTCCTTCTCCCGGCCCCTCTGAGCCCCGCAATGCCTCTTTCTGATGAGATCACCTCCGCCCAGGTGTCACTGCGTGCCTCCGTTTCATGGAAAGGCTGGAAGATCTCACAAAAGCAGGGACCACCAACAACTCCAGGCTTACACACACCCACGCCCCATCTCCGCACTTCCCGGGGAAGGAAAACCAGATTGGAGGTGGGTCCAGAGAAGGCCGGGCCACCGAGGTCTCTCTTGTCTTCTTGCCAAACTGCACCGCCAGGGAGAAGAAAGGGACAGAACTTAAAATGGACTGTTAAATCTGTCCAACCGAGCCCTTAAGGCGTGTGCGTGTCACCTAGGTTACTTGGCAAATGAGGTTCAAGCAGACGCCAGCGGCCTGATGCCTGGAAGGGGGAAGCAGCAGCCCCTCCCAAGCACCCGGGACCACCGAGCGGCTGGTGTCTAAGTAGGCAGCCTTCTCCCGGCTCTGGCCTCCAGCGTCTCTGCCGAATCGCCTGAGATCTCTGCAGGGAGCTGGGCGGAGGCTGAGGGGTGGGAGAGGGGAGCTGGCCTCCCCAGGACCCTGGATTGTGAGGATGGGGGTGGCACAGTGGGGAGGAGCCAGCCTTTGTGTCGGGGACCTGAGCGGCTTTCCGGCTTTTTGTATGTCCTTGTTCAGTCGGCTTCTCCTTTTGTGAAACGGGAACCCTACTCCTCACCCTGCCCCTTTGGCGGGGAGGCGTACAATGGGCTCAGAGATGTGAATCCATCTTCCTCAACATCCGCCGTATACCTGTGTTCATTTCTGCTCCGGCAGGAAGGTGAGACCACGCACTTGTGAGAACCCACATCTGTCCGTGGTGAACCCGAAACGTCAGCCCACCAGACCGTGACTCAGAGGGCAGTGAGCACACAGGACCAGGCGGGGAGAGGGCGCTTCCGGAAGGCCTGGAGGGCGCCCACACTGCTGACTCGGGAGCAGGGTGGGGAAGAGGCTGTTGAGGCCACAGGAACCAAACTGACGGCTTTGCCAGGGGGTCCCCGCCCCCCGGCCCTGCCCCCATCATCACCACCTCCCTCTGTCTCCTTCTCTTTCTCGGGCCGCCCCGGGCAGAGGCACACCTGTGCCTGCAGGGGAAGGCCTGGGTGCCAGACGGGGACACCTTCCCTTGTGCTACTGAGGGATCAACCAGGAAGTGGTCCACTTACAAACTTCCGTTCTTTGGCTTTGAGAGGCCCACTTCGCCCTGAGCCTGAATGTGTGAGTTTCATGCTGAGGGTGACCCTAGCTCCCAAGGCTGACCTCAGGAAGGTCAGAAGCTTTCTCCCCACCCCCAGCACTCCTCTAAGCATCCAGATCCTGGGCCTTCCCTGATGGTCCAATGGCTAAGACTCCCTGCTCCCAATCCCAGGCTGGATTCCTGGTCAGGGAGCTAGATCCCACATGCCACAGCTAAAGACCCTGCATGACGCAACTCAGGCCCAGCACAGCCAAAGTAATGAATTAAAAATAAGTAAATACTTATTTTAAAAATGCATCCTGACCCCACTGCTCATCTGCCTCACACCACAGCAGCCTTCCTGCAGACGTTTTTCAGAAGCTGAGAGAATGTGTATGTTTCAAAGGGCCAGTGCAGGCTACAGGGCTTTGTCCTAGGAGAGCAGTAACTATAGACACAGACGGCATCACCGGCTCCATGGACAGGAGTTTGAATAAACTACGGGAGCTGGTAATGGATAGGGAGGCCTGGCGTGCTGCGGTCCATGCGGTCACAAAGAGTCGGACACGACTGAGCGACTGAACCGAACTGAGCTATAGATAAGAGCTTCCCAGGTGGAGCAAGAAGTAATGCACCCGCCTGCCAGCGTAGGAGACCTAAGAGACGCGGGTTCAGTCCCTGGGTCGGGAAGATCCCCTGGAGGAGGGCATGGCAACCCACTCCAGTATTCTTGCCTGGAGAATCCCCTGGACAGAGGAACCTGGCAGGCTACAGTCCATGGGGTCCCAGAGAGCCGGATACAACCGAAGCGACTTAGCAAAAAGAAGAAGTAATTATAGACAAGGATGTGTCTCCATTCACGTTCCCAGGCATCGTGTTGAGTATTGTACATCCTGCCGGTTAGGCAAGAGCCAGCCGTGCTGACTTACCTGACCCTGCGTCTTTTGTCTTCCCTTTATCTCTTTCTGGTTTCCTGTGCCACCCTGATACCCAGAGAAATTAGCCCACTTCTGTTTTCTGAGCCTCTTAGCACATTACAACGTGAAGAGACACAAAAAAGGACAAGTGAAAATTGGGTAATTTAACAAATCAGAGTTTTTGCAAAACACACAGAGCAAGAAATTGGACTATTCTTTAGACTTTGGCAAGATTTATAAAAATATTAATTCATGGTGCAGGCTGGTCATGGGCCCCAGGTGTAGAGTTATGGGAAAGGCTCCCTCACCCTCTCTCTTCTGGGAAGTCCCATAATTTATGAGCCTTTATGGAGAAACTCACTGAAAATAATGTCAATACTAAGTTTGAGGAAATGTTCTGAAATTGGGTTCTGGTGATGGCTGTACAACTCTGTAAATGGACTAGAAATTACTAAATTATACAGATACTTCTGGAGCTTCAGAGGTAAAGAATCCACCTGCCAAGCAGGAAATGTGGGTTCAGTCTTCTGGGTCGGGAAGATTCCCTGCAGAAGGAAATGGTAACCCACTCCAGTATTCTTGCCCGGGAAATCCTGTGGACAGGGGAGCCTAGCAGGATACAGTCCATGGGGTCACAAAGAGTCAGACACGACTGAGCGACTGAACACACAGGCTTGCCTTCTTCATGCTCTGGACGGGTGGATTGCTGGAGGGGAAAAAAAAAAAGCAAAGTTGAAGCCCGTTGTGAAAATGAACCAAAAGACCCTCCCTCCACCCCACCCCACCCCATCCACCGCCCTGGGCCCTGCAGGTCTTTCTCCTTGGGTTTTGTCCCCTCAACTGCCCCTCGCCACCAGACCCTTCCTGATCAAATGTCCCTATGCCAGAGGGCTGATTGCCTCCTTCCTGCCAAGTGAGAGGAAAACAAGGGAGGCTGTCAACAGGCCCGGACAAAGTCATCAGAAACTTTCAGCAGAGGGGATGGGTGTCTACCTGTCTCTTCCTGGGGATCGGGGAGAGACAGTTCATTAAGGGCTGCGGTGTGGGCGCCGCTTGTCAGCAGAGCTGAAGGCAAGATGGCTTGCTGCCCTGGCCTGGCATCCACTTCATGTGCCCGAAGCACGCCTATCTGCTCCATCACGCTCTGAAGTCCAGCACCTTCTGTGCTTCAGCTCCCATCTGCCCACCTGGCTCCAGATTCCTGGCTGTGTCTGGGCTCCACCCTTGCCTGTCTGCCCCCTTGGTCGGCCCCAAGGGGACACATGAGAGCCCCAGGGGTTCAGGGTGACAGGGAAAGGAGTGAGCAGGGGCTGGACAGGCGAGCTGGGGTGGACCAGATGGCCAAGCCTCGCCTTGGACCAGGCAGGCTGTGGGGCAGTGCTGGGAGGTCCCACAGGCCTGGGCCTAATTCCCAAGGTGGCCAGAGCCGGGGAATACTAGTCAGGCAGCCGAGAAGCGGTGTAGCAGGGGCTAGAGACAGAGGAGCCTGGCGGGCTACAGTCCAGAGGGTCGCAAAGAGACGGACACGGCAGAGTGCTGAGCATGCCTGACCCGCTCAGGGACAAATAAAGAGGCTTCCTTAGCACCCCTGCAAGGATGCAATGGGCCAGCCATGAGCGGTCCCTGTCGCCATCTGGCGGTGGTCGCCAGAACTGCCGGCTCTCTGGGGCAGGTAACTGTTTCTTGATGCTTTTGAACTGTGGTGTTGGAGAAGACTCTTGAGAGTCCCTTGGACTGCAAGGAGATCCAACCAGTCCATCCTAAAGGAAATCAGTCCTGAATATTCATTGGAAGGACCGATGCTGAAGCTGAAACTCCAATACTTTGGCCACCTGATGCAAAGAACTGACTCATTTGAAAAGACCCTGATGCTGGGAAAGATTGAAGGCTGGAGGAGAAGGGGATGACAGAGGATGAGATGGTTGGATGGCATCACCGACTCGATGGACATGAGTTTGAGTAAACTCTGGGAGTTGGTGATGGACGGGGAGGCCTGGCGTGCTGTGGTCCATGTGGTCACAGAGAGTCGGACACGACTGAGCGACTGAACTGAACTGAACTTTGTTTCTGTCTCTGCAAGTCAGGAAGTGCAGACAGAGGCTTCTGTCCAGGCATGCAGGGGTGTGGCACTGATCCTTCCTGATCCCCCAGCCAGGAGCCCAGGAACAACAAGAAGGCTCCACGCCCTTGAAAAGAGGATGTAGGGCCTTCAGAGAGGTGGTGGAGGAGTAGGAGATGAAAGCAGAAGGGATGGAGCTAGAAAGAGAACAGTGCCCGGCTCTCAGACCAGGAGGGGTGGCAGACACTGGAGCTCAGGCTCTGGGGTCTCCTGGGCTCTTGGTCTGCAGCCAGTGAGACCAGGAGCGACTCAGACACCCAACTAGATCCTCACCTCTGAGGTCAGCCAGGGGTGGTCCAGCTGCCCCATTAAGGTGGGCAGGCTGGTGCTCCACTTCCAGCTACCTATGGACTGTTCTAGAAGAGGGGTGGCGCTGAGGCTGCGGGTGGTAGAGGGTAGCAGGTTGGGAAGCAGAGACAGGGAATCTAGTCTCAGCCCCCCGCCCCCCACACGCTCTGCTCTCCTGGTAATGCTCTCCACCACCAGGCTCTGCATTCAAGGCGGTGACACCCAGGGCTCCCTGCTGACAGCAACCGTTTTCTGAGTATGTGTTTTGGCCACAGGGACCAGAGCATGAGACCTTAAACACCATTGAGGTTTCTAGCTCTAGAGAGCAGGAGGCCCAGCTCCCGTCATGGGCAATTTCAGGGGTCAGAGTGCATGTATGTATGGCTCGGGGAGGGAGGGGAGAGGGTAGAAGAACCAGCAGAGCACTGTGGGGCCTGGGGCGAGGGGAGAAGCAGAAAGAAGCATAAACCTGAGTGGGCTCCTCCGTCCCACTCACCAGTTCATTTACACAGAAGCTGGCGGGAGTCTACACCCTGGACGCGTATTACACTCTCCCAGGGAGCTTTCAAGAAAACACCCACGCCTAAATGCCTAAGCCACCTCCTTCATCTCCCTCCCTGTTTTCCCTAGCCAGCTGGGCCCCAAGATCCTGACTTTGTTGATCTGCGTGGAGTCCTGGCAGGGCATTCATGCCCCCAAGGACGTGGGAGGAGGGAGCATGCCGCCAAGAGAGAGAAGAGGTCCCGGGCAGACCCTGGATGCACCCTGGAGCCAGTGCAGGCAGCGCAGAAGTCCGCCAGGGACTCAGTTCAAGGAGCCACTCTCTGACCCCTAGACCACCACCCAACAGCTCTCCTGGGAAGGAGGGGACTCAAACGGGGCACTCAGCGTGACAGTGAAACCTGGGACCGAGGGATCTGGTGTCCCACCGCAATCCTTCCACGGGGTCAGATCCACAGGGGTGGTGCTGAACATGAATGGACAGATAAAAGGATGGATGGATGGGTGGACGGATACTGAAAGCGCTTAGGAGCTTAGACTCTGGGTCTCGCTACCTGGCTAGCCCTGCCTATCCTAGGAGACCCATGCCTTTCAAAGGCCCAGCCCATCCCTTCCCTTCAGACTTTGTCCAGGGACCCCCACCCCTTCCCTAGCCACATGACCTTGCGCTTGGACAGGCTGCCCTGAACCCGCGTGCCAGGACATGTCCCTCCAGGTTTAACTATTCCAGCCAGGAGCCAAGAACCTGCCGTACTATCCGTCTCCACCAGGGGGCGCTCTATGCCCAGGCACTTTTTATTGGTCTGTTTGACAACTATTCAACTGAGATCCATGCTATGCCAAGCGCTGGGTCCAAAGACGGGGGTAAGTAAGGTTAGTCACTCAGTCCTGTCTGACTTTTTGCGATCCCGTGGACTGTAGCCTGTCAGGCTCCTCTGTTCATGAAATTCTCCAGGCAAGAATACTGGAGTGAGTTGCCATTTCCTTCTCTGGTTTCTCAATAGAATTCTTCAATTTTTTTTACGCAGTTCAGTATTGTCTTCTGAAGGTCAGAGACTTGTAAAGTCCTTTTTTGTAAGAGCACCACAGTACAAAAGTATCTATAAATGACAAAAGACTTAAAAGTCATGGTTAAATATCTGATAAATTGATAAAGAAATTGGACAATACTTATTCCTTAGTCAAAGTAACCAGAGATCTCAAAATCAAATATAAGTCACTTAAAGGCAAAGAAACTCATATAATCTGTTTATCAAAAATGCAAAAAAATGCAAAAAAAAAAAATACATGAAGATAAGATACAGCCTGGGATGGGCTTGCCCAGGGGCACTTGGGGAACTGGGTCCTGGTGCATTGGGAGGAGGAGGGGGCTGGAGATGGGAGACCCCAGGGGAAGGAAATTAAGTCCCAAGAGGAGGTGGCAGGGGAGGGGGAAGGAGGGAACGTATGGCGGCAGAAAGGATTTCAGGATTTGAAACTTGGAAGAGGAGGGAGTCTGTAACGAAACTCAGGACCCTTAGGAAGATAAAACCTGGAACTTCCAAGGTCAGCAGCAAACTACACAAGATTCCTCCAGGAGGTCCTGATTCAGTCCCTGGAGCCCCCCTTCCCTGCTGGTCCAAGGGTGGCCAGAAAACCTTCCCCTGGTCACCGCGAAGACTGGGGGCAGGATGGTCATCTGAAAAGATCCCTCCCCTGTCTACAGCCATACCACCCTGAGCACGCCCAATCTCGTCCGAAAAGACCCCTCCTCCCTGCCTTGCACCCTGGAAATGCCAGGGTGGGGGATCTCCCTCCTGCCAGGCAAGGTGGAACTTCCTTCCTAATCTCAATGAGCCCAAATCGGTCAAGAGGACCATGGTCCCTTGTGGCCTCTGGTTGGAATACGACCCTGTGTACACGTTTCACCTCCTTGGAGGACGGGGTCTTTAACTACCCGCCCCGGTGGTCTCGGGCTGAGCCCGGTGGATGATGCTCCCTCCTGGTGTGGGAGGGACACACTTGACCGAGGTTCTCTGGGCTCTGGATGGGGAGATGCCCGTGGCTTTTACGGCTTTCCTTGTAGGCTACAGTGGATCACTGGTGTATCCAATCACAGCTCTCTTACCTCACTTGGGATGCTTTGGGGGGTGTGGGTAGGCAGCCCCTTCCCTGTTCTTTTATTGACACATGAAGGGCAAGGATGCAGCTTCCTAAACAGAGACTTTCCATGTGATGTGTTCAGTGCCTGCCCTCCCTTGACCCAGATCTGTAGCCCGTATCTGGGAAGAGGCACACGGATCTCAACATTCTTGGCTCACGGACAAGAGAGATAATTGTCTTCCTTTATTTATTAATGCCATCTGCTTTCCTGGAGGAGGGAAAAAAATCTCAGCAGGGTGGTGCCAGGGAGTCTCAACCTCCAGGCAGGGGTACCCATCCCAGAGAGAACCAAGCGAAGTACGCACGGGGGTGCTTGAAACAGAACAGTAGTCGTGTCTGCAAGACCACACTGACTCATAAAAGACGCATTCTCTGATTTTCATTGCCAACCTTTGAGTTAAAGCCTAAAGCTAAATAGTAGTAATGTCTTGGTTTATGAAGAGGTTTTCTTGGGAAGAATTTTGGTTTCGTGCTATATTTGTGAATTAGAGAATAGCTGTTAGGCATTATTTTATGGATAACTGATTTGCATATGGTTGATTACAAATAAAACATACTAGAATCCGAAACCAAAAAGGCTTCATTATGCACCCAGGCCCTTTCTGGGGTCCTTCTCATCAAGCCGCCCCAGTGTACAGCCCACCCTCCTCAACCTCACCCAAGACTGGTCCAGGAGGGTATGGGAAGGATTGCATCTCCCCACCCCCGGATCCATATGGTGAAGGAAGTCCTCATGGCTCAGGAGGAGACATGATTTGGAGAGATGCTCCTTACAGGAGCGATCAAGTTGACATGAAGTCGAGAGGGTGACCCCCGGCCCAGTATGACTGGCGCCCCCTTGAAGAGGGGACATTTGGACTCACAGACACACACAGAGGGAACACATGACGAGACAGAGAGGAGACGGCCGCCGGCCCGCCAAGGGGAGCCTGGAACAGGCCCTTCCCGCAGCTTCAGGTGGGACCCGGCCTCCTGACGACCTTCATTTTCCTCTGGTTGCCCTGCACAGCGTCGCCTTCCCTGGTGGCTCAGGGGTAAAGAATCCGTCTGCAATGCAGGAGCCGCCAGAGACACAGGTTTGATCCCTGGGTCGGGAAGATCCCCTGGAGAAGGGAATGGCTACCCACTCCAGTGTTCTTGCCGGGACAATCCCCTGAGCAGAGGAGCCTGGTGGGTACAGTCCATGGGGTCACAAAGAGTAGGACACAGCTGAAGCGAGTTAGCATACACGCACACACACACAGCACGTTGGATTTTAATTCCTCCGCCAGGGATGGAACTTGCACTCCCTGCAGTAGCGTCTCGAAGTCTTAACTGCTGGACCACCAGGGAAGCCCCTCGTCACTGTGATTTTGGACTTCCAGGCTCCAGAACCATGAGATGTTACATTTCTGTTAAGTTGCCCAGTCTGTGCTACTTTAGCAGATGGCAAAGCAGCAAATATATCAGATTCGCTAGTCACTGGTCCCCGTGGAGGAGGGACCTTCCGATGACTCACAAACTCCCCTGTTGGCCTTGGTGATTGACCAAGGAAGAGACCCCCTCGCCCCACCCAGGCTGGTCCCCTGGGCTCCACTTTCCGGTCTGACAACCTCCCCCAGGGAAGCCCTCACCCCCAACACAGGTACTCGGACACTTGCGCACTTACGGGTAACCATCCTTGCAGCCCAAGAGTTTGGTAGCACCTTATAGAAACGGTAAGGCGGCTGTAGAAATCACACAGGTGGTGGGCCATAGCTTAACTCCCAGAGACATCTGATTCGGAGCCGAAGTGACACCCGGAGACGGAGTTCAGAGGTCTGGGGTGTTAGGAGGATCGTGTACACGACGGAGTTCAGTTCAGAAACTGATGGCAGTGAGCCTGATGGCAGGGGAGAGCCTTTCACAAATACTGATGAAGAACTGAAGAATGAATGAGGGACTTCCTGGTGGTCCAGTGACAAGACTCCACGCTCCCAGTGCAGGGGGCCCGGGTTGGATCCCTGGTCGGGGAACCAGATCCCATGTGCCCTAACTAAGAGTTCACATGCCACAACTAAAAATCCTGCGTGCCACAGCTAAGACCTGGAACAGCCAAATAAATCAATAAAAATATTTTTGAAAAAAAATGAATGAATGAATGAACCCGCTAAATGTTGTTCCCAAGTCTGAACTGTCTCCCCTCTGGACACGGCATGTTTTATAATGATGAGCTAGCTGCACGCAGAGAAACTGCAAAGGGCGGGAGCACATCAACTGTGCCATGAATATCTCACCCTGAGTTCTCAGAATTGCAATTATTTAGCAAGGAGGGGTGGGTGGCATGGGGGGTCCCGTGCCCCTACATGCAAAGAACACACGCAGTCTTCCCCAGGGCCTCAGCCTCCTCAAAAAAAACCTCCCCAGGGAAGAATGTAATGGAAAAAGTAGGCAGGGTGAGAGAAGCTTATCTTTCTGGGGTGTAACCAAGGATCGCAGAGTCTGGCCTCCGTGAAGGGCAGGGCAGGGACCACACAGACCCATGGGAAGAGAGGCTGCTGCAGGGGAAGTTCACTTTGGGACATCTTTTCTTTCTTTCAGATCAATTTTTTTAAAAATATGCAATTTATTTTCAGAACTTCCCTGGAGGTCTGGTGGCTAAGACTCTGCGCTCCCAATGCAGGGGGCCCGGGTTGGATCCCTGGTCAGGGAACAAGATCCCACATGCTGCATGAAGTCAAATAAATAAAATAATAAATATTTTAATTAAAAAATAAAAATATGTAGTTTATTTTCATGGGGAAGGAAAGAATGAGAGGAAAGGAGGAAAGGAAGGACAGGGAGGAGAGAGAGGAAAACAGTGAAAGTCTTCCTGTCCTTCGTCTGCCGGGTCCCAGGGACCCAACTCCTCCTCTTTAATCTGCTATGATGTCTTTTGTCTCTTTATGCAAATACAGGAAAATATGGATACAGGGAAAGAAAAAAAGTGAAAGTCGCTCAGTCGTGTCCGACTCTTTTGCAACCCCATGGAGAAGTCCATGGAATTCTCCAGGCCAGAATCCTGGAGAGGGTAGCCTATACTAGAGACAGGTCTCCCGCATTGCAGGCCGGTTCTTTACCAGCTGAGCCAGCAGGGAAGCCCGGGGACCAATAAAACTCCCCTCTGCAGCCTGGGGCTGGAGCCTTTTGAAAATTCTACTTTGCATGTGGGCGGGGTGGGGAGGGAAGGGGGGAGACGGGCCAGGAGCGTCGTCCCCGCCCTTCTCTGTCCTTCCTCTGTTTGTGCGACCAGCCCCAAAGGGGCCTGCTTAAGGGGCCCAATAGAGTCTCCTCCAGCCGGGACTGAACCCCTTTTTGTCCCCTGAAAACCCCTTTCCCCAACCCTCTACCTCCACATGTGTCTGTGTGCGTGTGTGCATGTGTGTGTGTCAACAGGCGTGCATAAGAGGTTGCCCTATTTTTTGCCTGTGGAGGGAGGGGCTCCCCAGGTGGCACAGTGGGAAAGAACCCGCCTGCCAACTCAGGAGGTGCAGGAGACACGGGTTTGATCCCTGGGTGGGGAAGATCCCCTGGAGAAGGAAATGGCAACCTGTTTCAGTATACCTGCCTGGAAAATTCCATGGACAGAGGAGCCTGGCAGGCTACAGGTCGCCAAGAGTCAGACACGACTGAGCAATTGAGTACACACGCGCACACACGTGGAAGGAGAACAGAGGCTGAGCCCGGCCACGTCTGGTTGACCCTAAAGACTGGGGTCCACAGCAAAGTCCCTGCCAACGGGGACGCCCCCTCCGGACAGCTGGGCTCAGCCTCCCCAGCTCCTCTCTTGAGCCAGAAGCTGCCCGATGGACGTGCCCCCTAAGTCTCCTGGTGCCCTGACTACACTGACTGCCGGTGACCAAAAAACATCTGGGTCTCCCGCACCCCGGGCCCCAGCGCCCTCTGCTCAGCACCCGTTCAGGGGAGGAGAGGAGAAGGGCTCGCAGAGCAAGCAGAGCTGGCTGGTCACATGCTGCCTGAACGCTGTCAGCTGAGGGTCCCGGTCCCCGGGCTGGCCTGAAGTGCCTGTAAACCAGATGGGGGAGGGGAAGCCCAGCAGACTCACAGAGTCCTGGACTTGGGGGGCGGGGGAGGGGAGGAGAAGACCCCCAGTTCCAAAGCCAGTGCCCGGGAGCCTGGCTGGACGCCCACTGCGGCACCCCAGAGGAGCGCTTCTCCACCCAGGAGTCTGCCTCCAGGGGATACTGGGCAATGTCTGGAGACATTAGCGGAGGTGGGAGGTGGGGGTGAGGGAGGGGTGGGGGGTGAGGGGCGGGCGTCTTGACGCGGAGGCCAGGGATGCGCCCCGAGTCCTCCCTGGATAGCACTGCCCCCACCGCGGAGAATGACCTGGCCCAAACGGTAGTCCTGGCAGTCTGAGAAATCCTGCCCCAGAGGCAAGGCGGGCGCGAGGCGAGGCTCCCCGGGCCTCATCACACCCACCCGTCCGAGCTTCCTGAGCCCAGGAAGGCGACTTCTTCTCTAGGGAACAAGCCCCCGCGTCGCGCTGGGCCCAAAGACAGAGGCATGAACGCTGTATCTCACAGATGCCGGGCTGGGTGACGGGCTCGCAGTCAGGGAGGGGACGGAGAAAAGGTGCCCAGCGGGGGAGGCTGAGTGGAACGCCCGGATCTTGGCCGGGCCCTGAAGGCGGGGAGGGGGCAGGACCCGCCGGCCCCGGACGGGCGGGCTGTCCGCCCAGCCGACGACACCGGTGGAGACAGCAGGTCCGGGCCTGCTGCCCCCGCGGCGGCGATCGCGTTGCAGGGGTGTCGGGGCGGGGCTGGGGGTGGGGAACCGGAGGCGCCCCGGGTTGGCTGGGGGCGGGGGGCGGGCCCACACGGAGAGTGACGTCGGCACGCCCGAGGCTCGTCCCCACCCACTCCGCCAGCCTCCCCAGGTGCGTGGGAGACAGCGGGGCGTCTGCGGAATTAGGGGGCCGGCCTCCCTGCGCCCCCCTACCCCCGTACCTTCCCCAGGGGGGCAGGGCCGGAGAGGCGGGGCAAGGGGGCAGAGAGCCGGCTGGAATTCCAGGGGCACCCTCCAACAGCGCCCCCGCCCCCCGCACCCAGGGCCTCCGCTCCAGGCAGGGCCAGGCAGTGGTGGCCCTGAATCTGAACAGTCCTCCAGACCTTGAGGGCTTCCCTGGTGGCTCAGACGGTAAAGCGGCTGCCTGCAATGCGGGAGACCCAGGTTCGATCCCTGGGTCGGGAAGGTCCCCTGGAGGATGGCATGGCATCCCGCTCCAGTGCTCTTGCCTGAGAATCCCCATGGACAGAGGAGCCTGGCGGGCCGCAGTCCACGGGGTCGCAGAGGCGGATACGACGGAGTGACTTCGGTTTCAGTTTCCAGACTTGAGTCGAGGTCCCAGGGCTCCCCTTCAGCGCAGCCTGTGATTTCGGGGTCCTCTAATTCAACAGCTGGGGTCCCCTCAGCCAGGGCTTAGGCAGAGCTGGAGACTCGGGGTCTATTTTACAAATGAGGGGAACCAACCAGGGTCAGGGGAGCTGCCCGAGGTTGGGGAGCTAGGAAGAACCCATCCCACCCCAGGAGGAGCCTCGTTGACCACAGAGGCGCCGACTTGGGGGGCTGGCAGGAGGGCGCTGCTTGGCGGAAGTGTAATCTCCCCGGCTAAGACCAGCATGGAGCCAGGATGGAACCACCGTCCCCGTGCCCACGCCAGCCCCTGGGTCTGACCTGGGAACAGAGGAGTGAGGCTGTGAGCCCCCAGCGGGCAGGGACCAGATCTTTCGAGGTCCTCAGGAGCTTAATAAGCATTTGCTTACGGACTGAAAGCTGTTCAGTCGTAGTTCTTCAACCTGGCTTCTTGACTTCCTGTGCCCAGGGCCCTGCCGGGGTCTGGCTCTCTCCACTCTCAGCAGCCTGCTGTCCCGCCCCCTGGGCGCCCACGAGGGACAGCAGAGGCACCGTCCTGAGGGTAGAAGATGGCAAAATCTGGCCTAGAGAGCGGCCTGTCTGGGCAGGGAACACTAGACCAGCGTACATGGCCATGACTTCCATGGAGTGAACTTGAGCTCAACACTAAATACGAACTCAGAGTTTACGCTTCCATTTTACAGATGAGGAAACCGAGGGAGGGTCAGGAGAGCTGCAGCGTCACACAGCGAGCAAGATCCCGGATCTAAACCCATGGCCGTCTGATCTCCTGGGACGCTTCTCTCCTCTGCAGTTGTCTCCTGCTACAAGTGAGCAACTGGCCCCTGGCCCCCACCCCTTCCCGGAGGGTACTGATGCCCCTGTCTGTCACCCACATCCCAGAGGGACCCACCGCCCCAGCCTCTGCCCATCAGCCGCCTTCCCTCAAGGAGACCAAGGTCAGAGCCCCGCCCTGAGCCTGGGGAGGATGAGGTCAGAGCATTACCGGGCTGATGCAGGTGCTAAATAATTCATGCACTGCTGTGAGCGGGGCTGCAGCTTCCGGGAGGGCCCAGAGTGCAGACGGCAAGCAGGAAACAGTCTGGTCACTCTCATCTGTGGCTGAGCATCCGGGTCCCCCTGGGGCTGGAAGTGCTAGGCTGGGTGAGAATGGATTGGAGGGCCGATGGACCCTTACTGGCCGCGTGACCACGGGCGAGTCACTTAACCTGTGCCTTTCTCGAACAGAAACTGTGAGGTGCCCTGAAAGAGTTTGGGGACCACGTGTGTAACTGCGGGCGGTCGGGCTTGGCAGGTCCTCCTGGCTCAGGGGAGGTTTTGATCGTCCCCGGCTCCAGCTTGTTTTTCCATGAGCCCAGAATTTCACCCAGTGCTTCCCCCTCCCCGCAGCTCATCAAGGAGTAGCAGGAATTAAGACAAAGGTGGGTCCCCTCTCTTGCCCTATCCTTGCATCGCCAGGCCTTGCCTGTTGTGTTTAGGGGGAGAAGGGGAGAGCAGGGAGAGAGTGATCTTGGGCCTGGCTGGTTTGGGAGGCCCGGTCTCTCCTTAGAATAAATCCCCAACCAAGAAAAAAATTCAATTAGAATCAAGCTGTCTTTGTTAGTCTAGAAGGCAAGGAGTTGAATTCAAAATATTAACAAATCCCAGAAAAATTATTTTTTGGGGGGCCCGCCTCGAGGCATGTGGGATCCTAGTTCCCTGACTGGGTTTGAACCCACGCCCCCTGCAATGCGAGCACAGAGTCCTAACCACTGAACTGCCAGGGAAGTCCCAGAAAAATTCTCAATGAACATACAGGGATTCTGCAGTATTGGGCTTCCCTGGTAACTCAGCTGGTAAGGAATCTGCCTGCAATGCGGGAGACCTGGGTTCGGTCCCCAAACGGAGAATAAGTTCATTTAATCCTGAACAGTGATGAAGCCATAACTGCTCCACACGGTTTGACAGAGATGGGTGTGCAATTTACATAGGTGTCCCCTCCACCTGGTTTGGGCCGATGCTGGTTTTTTCCATTGGAGGTTTGTGTGTGATGCAGCTGGATCACCTGGCCCAAGACTGGAAGAAGCAGGGTCATGGGGTACTCTCGAATCCAGGCAGGTCTGAATCCATCAGGAGCCCATCCCTGCTCAAGCCTCACCCGCCGCCAGCCCCCAGGGGACGCAGACTCTGAACAAACCCACATTCACTGCCGGCGGCTCCCCATGGTCGCTTAGCGCTGCCAGGACTCACACATAAGGCTATCAGGTCGAAATGCAAGACAGAGCCTTTATTCATGGCGAGGGGTTTTGGGGCCACTAACCTAGATAGCGAGGCGTTAGGTGCACAGAGCTCCCCTCTTCCTTTTCATCAGAGTAAGTTATACTCCCTTCGTGGAACCGGAAAGCCCAGTGCAAGGATCAGTGGATGGCGAGGGGGTTGTCACACTTGGGGTACAGACCTGCTCTCTGCAGGGTCTGTTCACCCAACTTAGCCCTGGAGAAACACCCCAGTGACGAAAGCAGAGATGCTGGGGGCAGGAGGGTGGCACCAGGGGGCTGTGGGACTGCCCTCGGAGTCAGCACCTGCCTCGGGCTCACCCTCCATCTCCGCACACAGAGGTGAGCTCCACGGGTACACCTGGCGTGGGCTCCTTGGATGAGCCAGCGGCGGTACCCAAGGGCAGGAGGAAACCACGGAGACGACACGACGGAGATCTCCTTCCCCCGAGTCTGAAGCTGTGTGCACATCCTTGTCGGTGGTGCCAGCCCCTTTCAGGTCCCAAGGATGCTCCCACTCCCCTCGGTGGCCGTCAGGCCCTGATGGAGCAAGTTGTAGGTGAAGACGGTAGCACCAGCCCTTCCAGGTGCCCAAGGTGAGGTAGACACCCTGCCATCTGCTCATCGGGAAGTGGCACAATCTTCGGTCGTGGATGTCACTTATCTAAGGGACTGTCCCAAGTCCCACAAGTCTGAGTCCTGGGCCCCCAGTTCATCCCTGAGAATGCAGCCCCACCCCCACCTTGTGTCTTGACGGGACCCAGTTCGTGGAAGGTGTGGGGTGATGATGCTGAGGGGCTCAGAGGCCATTTAAAGGCACAGTCTGTCCAGGCCTTGAGGGAGCTGTGCCCAACTCAACGGCCTTCCGCGGGCCAGGAGGTGGCAGGAGGTTCTGGTGAGAAAGGCCAGGGCCAGCTTCACCGTAGTTTGTCTTCACCTTGGAGCAGAGCGGGACGGACACAGAAAGGTGGCCCTGAAGGATGGTCATCTGGAGAGCCATAGCAGGGGGACGCAGGAGCAGTGTGTGGGGGGAGGGCGTCCAGAGGCAGGCTGGGTGTCTGCAGACTGCTCCTGCGTCTCAAGTCCCTCGGGGACCAGACCAGGAGAGGCCGGAATTGGGGTGGGGGGGGGTGCCCTGAGCCCCAGCCACATCCTCAGAGCTTCACACGGCCCCCGACTCCACCACTCCAGATGGGTGACCTCGGGGCCCTCCCAGCTCCAATGAGAAAGGCCCTGCCCAGCCCACACAGGGAAGAGGACCTCTGAACGCCGTGCGGTCCAGGGAAGAGGGCGTCTACCATCTCGTGCTATTTTGTGGGGACTGAGCCTAAAATGACCAGAAAGAACACGTGTTTGAACTAAAGAAAGAACAAGAACAACAAAAAAAACGCGTCCCCAGGGGGATGGTATAATCTGACATTGAAGAAGTCTGATTTATTTTTTCTTCTGGAAACCTTTCTCCCCCTTCCAACAGAAACATTTTTTTCCCTACAGTCGGTGTCAGAAAATAGTTTCTGGGGAGTTGGGGAGAAATATTCCCAAGCCCAGGAGGGGTTCGCTTAGCAGACCCCTTGCAAAGCCTTGAACTGGTGTCCAAGAGTCAGGGCACCGCTGCTTGTCTGAACCCAGGCCACTGGGACCCGCTAAAAGTCCTGAGAGCTGAAGGCATGGCCGCTTCTAGAGGCTCTGCGGTCTCTCTGGGCCAGTCTGCTTACCTGTCGGGGGAGGGGGCGGGAGAGCTACGTTGGTCACTCAGGCCCAAGACCCTGTGTAACCGTAAGATAGTCTGGTTCTGGGATTTGACTGTGGAAAAGGGAAAGTACCATCCTACCCATCTCTCAGGGTCAGCTCCAAGGATTAAAACACACTGCTGTGGACAAGCTTTACCGCAAAGGACTGAGCAAATGGGGATTTAAATTCCCGCCCAGGAGTGAAACCAACCAGAACCTGGCCCGCCCCCTCCACCTTCCTAAACAAGGGCTGGTCCTCTGAGTCACTCCCCAGCACACACACACCTAGTGACCTGAGAGATGGAGCAGTGGTTCTCCACCTTATCCCCTGACAGCTTCACCACTGTTTCCACGAAGAAGGGCTGAAGTCGCCCGTCTTCCCCTACACATAACACTCCATAGAACCGGCTGCTGCTGGGCCGGCCTTCCCTGGCCTCCATCCCAGTAGACGGGGTCCAGAGGAAAGCGGCCTGGTTTCAGACAAGCCCAGATGCCGGATGAGACCCGAGACGGGAGCCGGGCCGAGAGCCATCCCGATCACACAGGACACAGACCCAGGCTCAGCTGAAGATCCATTCCCTGGAGGGAGGCGTCAGCCCCTTCACCCCTCGACAGGAGAGATGGGCAGTGGCTTTCCTGGGACCTGGACTCAGAGGGAGGAGGAGAAAGAGGGGACACCCACTAGCCAGGGCAGAAGAGCGGGGCATCCGAGACGGTGAGCCCAGATCAGACACGACATTCCCGGAGGAAGGGTTAACAAAGCAGAAACGTGTTTATTAGGCATCCGTGCTCCTCACGGAGGAACACGGCGCAGGACAGAAGCGCCTGCGACGTCTCTCGAGGTTGCAGGAATCTCTCTGAAGACTCCAGAGAACGTAGGTGCTGGCCGGCCGCCACCCCAAGAAGAACAACACTATTTGGCTGGAGCGTGGCCACCGGAGGTGACCCTGGCAGGAAGCTGGAGCTGGCTCCTGGACTCCGCAAACACCGAGGAGCCGGCGGGGGCGCCGGGACGCCCATCCGAACACGGGCAGACGGGGAGGGTCTCCCGGCTGAGACCCACGCCCCGCCCAGGGCCAGCAAGGAGGGAGGGGATGGGGAGAGCGAGCTCCGGGTGGGGTGGGGGAGAAGACCCTCTCCAGGGGCCAGGTCCTCCCATCCGCCCGCCTCTTCCGGGGCCGGCTCAGTCCCACACGTAGGGGTTTCTAAACACCTGAGAGTTTTTGCCTTCCTTGGGCAGCGTGGCCTCCTGGCGGCTCTGGGCCGCGTAGATGTCCTCGGCCCGCAGGGTGGAGTTGGCACTGCCCGTCACCTGGCTGTTGGCGGTGGCCCGCGGGAGGATGACGTCGTACGCTCCATCGGACTGCAAGGAAGAACAGGCGGTCTCACAGCCGGGTTCCGCCGGGGCGGATGCGCAAACAGTCTGCTTCCTGCGGGGCTGTGCCTGCCAGCTCCCCCGCCCCTCCCCATCACCGCCCGCCCCCACCCCCAGCCGGGCCAGGGATGGTGACTCTTAAGTCTGGAGCCGGAGGGGCTGCCCTCTGACGTCCAGCCCCTTATCTCACCCTGCAGAGGGCCGCGCCACGCCTCTGGGCTTGGAAATGAGGTCGGGGGCTTCGCTCAGGGGGAGGCTCCTCCTCTCAAGCCCCATCTCGCTCCCTAGACCGCGGGGCCCAAAGGAGGGTGGGCCAGGCTGAGCTCCTGTGACCCGTCCGGCTCTGCTCCCAGGCTCCGTTCCTCTGGGGGGTCTTTCCCGAGCCCCACCAATGAGGCCACATCCCCCACGGCATCGCAGCTGGTGTGCAGGGCCCGGGATGCGCTTCTCTCTGGCCCCAGGTGTCACGTGTTTAGCAGTCTAATTTAGAGACTTAGAACCCAGATAGTTTGGGGCTGGAGAGTTTTAAGTTTTGGAGACGTAAAAACCCAAATTCGTGGCCTGGATCCTGGTCAGAGCTGCGGTGGTTCTGGGTGGGTGTTCCTGGGTGGGTGAGGCTGAGGCTTTGGTCCCAGGGCCCACCCTGCGGGCAACTTGAGCCCCACCAGCCTCATCCCCAGGCAGAGAGCTGCCACCAGAGCCCTGTAGCTCGGGGGCCAGGAGCTCTTCCATGTACTTGAACCTGGGGTGTGGGGTGTGGGGTGGGTCCCCCCACCCGTTTACTGTCTGCCCCCCCCTCCCTTGTAGCTCCTGGAATAGAGAATCGAGACCCTCGGTTCTCAAGCCTGGCTGTGGGTCACAATCACCTGGACTGTTGAGCCCCACCCCAGGTGAGCTGGTGGCTGTTCAGTGACCCTGATCTGTGACGTCAGCAGATTTCCATGGTCGGTCACTCCCACTGTGACTTGGATAACTCCATGTAATCAAGGTGACGTCACCGAAGCGATGCTAACCATTGGCTCCAGCACACCACCGGCCCTTGTATTTTTAGTAAGTTCCAGGTGCAGTACAGGAGCCTGGCAGGTTACAGTTCATTGGGTCGCAGAGTGGGGACCCAACTGAACACACACACAGCTGATGGGAGTGGTGGGGGCCGAGGGACCATGGTTTTGGAGTCACTGCTAGATAAAACATCTGTTCGTCCAGAGCCTTCCTGAAGGAGCAGTGCTCAATGCACATGGGTAGAGTGGGGCGGCCAGGCGGGGGACCCTGGGCGGCTGGGGGCTGGCAGACCCTGCTCCCACCCTTCTGAGATTCCTCTGCCCTCCCAGCTCCTGGCCACAGCCCGCTCTTGCAGGCCACAGGTTCAGGCCCGGGCCTGGAAGTGTGGGGTGCACTGGCTGCACCCAGCCCCCACGGCTCCAGGCGGGGAGAGGATGAGGACGCCACCCCACTGACCTCCCTGTTTCCTGTTCCCAGCCTCCTGCCAAGGGGGGGTCACTGACCTCTGCGCACAGTGACTGCCAGCCAGCCGGGAGGAGGAACACAAATGGAGTGAGTAAGACTCTAACCCAACGGCTTCCTGTTCCCACCCCCCTCCCTTGGCTAACGGAGCATCTGGCTTCCAGAACCCAGGGGAGGTGTGAAGCTGCGAGTGGCTGCCTGCTGGTGGGGGAAGGGGAGCGGGGGGCCCTCCTGGGACAGCTGTGGCTGTGGAGTCAGGATCCACCCAGACCCGCCATGTGCGCCTCTGTCCACCAGGAACGCACATACCTGGCTGAGGCCCCCTTGTCCCTGCGTGGGGGACAGCGGGCGGCTCCCACCAGCATGAAGAGAGACCGCTCTGAGCATCTGGCCTCAGGGGGTTGTGTGATACCCTGATGATGCGGGGCAGGTAGGCCCCACCGCAGTGTGGCTGAAGGCAGTGGGATTGTCACTCCCAGTTAAACGGCATCGGGGGCCCTGGGTTCCCCAAGGCTGACCCATCGGACGCAGAGTCAGCCTCCTCCCCACCACCTCCACCCACCCTGCCAGCACTGGCCTCCCGGCTCCGGCAGGGTCAGGGGGACCCGGGGACCCCACTCACCGGGGTTTTGTGCATCAGGGTCATCTCAGTGGGCTGGTACATGCTGGTCAGCAGCTGCCCGTTGTACCCGCTGTATGGTGACACCGGTCTCTTAGCTGCAAGGAGACATAGGTGCTGTTCCAGGGCTGGGCTCTCAGCTCCCTTTCCGGCTCTCAAGGGAGGCTCCCCAGGGAGCAGGAAGAGGGACAAGAGGGCTGGGCCAGCCCTGGGGGTGAGGCCATAGGTGTGGGCCCCCCCGCCACTGCAGCCCAGCATCCCTTTGTTTCGATGCACAGAGAGCATGATGTTTGCCTTCCTCTTGGGTTTTCCCGTAGCGCGAGACCCCTTCCTACCGAAAAACGCTCCGTCAGCACCCTTCACATCCCCGTCTGCCCTCCGGGGCCAGAGGCCAAGACGGGCACATGGACCTTCGGCGGCCTTCCAAGATGGCCAGCCTCCAGCTCTGGCCTCTCCCGCTGCGGGCCAGCTGCCAGGCACCGGGGTAAATACAGCAGGGACCCCACCGCCCGAGAGTCTCCATGGGGCAGAGCTGGGTGCTGACCACCCAGGACCCAGAGCCACTGCCTGCCCCCCACACCCCAGGGGACAGAAGGCACATCCAAGCCCCATGGCCCCTTGGCAAGTTTCCAGAACTATTTCCAGCCTCAGAAACACTCCCCTGTGCCATCGGGGCTGTCAATTTCCCGATCTGTCCTGTCCTGGGCGCTGCGGCTGCGGAAAACTGCTGACCATTCCTGGGGTCCGGGGAGCAGGCTGGGCCCTGGGGGCCGGGCCAGCGGTTGCCAGTCTCCGGCCAGCTGATGGCCCCGCGGCTCGTAGGGACCACAGTTCTATAGGGCCTCCTAAGTGCCGGGCTCACTCAATTGATTTTTCCATTTAGGAAAAAAAAACAAAAATAAAAGGAAAAAAACCTCTCACAGCCCCAGAAGTGTTTACCTTGAGGACAAAGGCTGAGAACCCTGGGCCTGACAGTCAGGCAGCGGGCGGGAGGTGAGGTGGGGGCGGCCAAGGCTCCTCCCAACACTGGTCTGTGAGCCTCACCCACCACCCCCTGCCCCGCTCCCAGACGTGGCCCCAGACTGTGCATGTGCCAGGGCCACCCCGGGGCGGGCAGGTCAAAGATCAGCGCTTGGCAGGGTGAGGATCTAGCCTTTCCTCAAAGCTGGGATCACAGGGACCTCAGCTTGCACAGAAAAGGCAGCGGGCTCTGACTCTGCAACCTCCCTGGCCTCTGACCCCTGGCAGAAGCCCCAGAGCTGGTCGGTGCTCCAATCAGGCAGGTCAAGTCTGAAGCCCCCAAACGCCTTGATCAGCACAGGCCAGGGTCAGAGTCCAGGCTTTCCGGGTCACAGCGGATGAAGGGGCTGCAGCCAGCCAGCTAAGAAAGCACACAAGACGCAGGCTACAGGGCGCGTCCGTAAAGGCTCAGCCCTGGCGCTTGGTTGGTGCTCAGTAAACGCTAGTGGTCCTGACGGTGAACCGCAGAAGGCTCCTTCTGCGGGGAGCGGGGAGCATGTCCAGACACGTCTCTCGGAGAACGGCCACCCACTGTTCCTGCCTCCCAGGCTGCTCCTGAGGGGGGCCTGGCCGCAGGCTGCGGGGGCTTCTCTCCCCCACTTCCACCTCCGGGGCGCCCTTAACTCCAAAACCCAAGGCTCTGTTCCTGCCTGGCACCCTGAGTGCTGGTTCTGGAGGAGAACCCCATCCCATTAACAAAGAGCCGGGGCAGGAGCTTGGGGACAAGCTGGTGATGGGAATAGTGGGTGCTGCTTAGGTCAGCATGTGGCACACACACTTTCATGAAAAAGGGAAAATTTTTAACTGAAAAAGCTTTTAAAGGAAGCTAAGGCTATGGATATGTATGTAATAGAAGAACAAGCTCTGGATGGAAAATAATGACAGAAAAATAACAGTAATACACAAAGTTGATAGAGCTAATACAGAACTGATGGCTGATACTTCTGGAGTATTTTCCAAGGGCCAGGAAGATGCAGTAGTTGGGGAATCCCCTGGAGTTCCAGTGGTTAGAACTTTGTGTTTTCACTGCACGGGGCAAGGGTTTGATGCTTGGTTGGGGAACTAAGATCTCCCATGCCACGAAGCATGGCTCAAAAAAAAAAAAAGATGCATTAACTGAATCCTCAAAAGAATCTTATGAAACAGGAAGCACTATTATCCCCATTTTACAGATGAGGAAACTGAGGCACCTAGTGAAAATATCAGTTAATAGTGACCAGTTCTGTGGACAGAAGAGGAAGGAACAGGGTAGAATTAGGGAGACAGTGGAGGGTAATTTTATCCCTAATGTGTCAGATTTTACAATGAAAATACACTGATGAATTACATGAGTATAGAGAAAAAAATCTTCTAAAAAATGGAATTTAGGAACTTGATGGCAGAGAACTCTGGATATTCTCAGGTACCTCCCATTTTGCTCAGGAGACTAGTCCCCAGTCCTGCAATAAGTCACCTGGAATAAAAGAGGACCTGGCAGGGATTCCCCAGCGGTCCAGGGGTTAGGACTTGGGCTTTCACTACCATGGCCTGGGGTTCAATCCCTGGTTGGGGAACTAAGATCCCACAAGCCACATGGCATGGCCAAATAATCATGAAAACAGGCATGGTTGAGTCCGTTTGCTTCACCTGAAACCATTAGTATCACAACACTGTTAATCGAATATCCCCCAATATAAAATAAAAAGCTTCAAAAGATTTTTTTGAGAAATAAAGGGAAGCTTCTTAGAGAAGGAAATGGCAACCCACTCCCATATTCTTGCCTGAGAAATCCCACGGACAGAGGAGCCTGGCGGCCTACGGTCCATAAGGTCACAAGAGTCAAATACAACTGAGCGACTAAGCCACCACCAAGAGGGGACCCGAGGAGGGTGTCCCGTGACCCACCTGAGGCTGGCTCATCCATGGAAAAGGCCTTGTTTTCCACAAACATGCTCTGGCCCTTCTGCTCTTTCAGAATGGTCTCGTAGCCCACGCCTCGGGTGGGGTACAGATCCCCCTGGTAGCTCTGCTCCGGGCTGGACCTGGTCACCTGGGAGACCTCAGGGATGACGTAGAAGAGGACAAAGGCCCAGGCATTCGCGGCGAGGGCGATGGCCAGCGTGGGGTCATCCCACGTGGGGCTGTTGTGCTGCCGGTTGCCGTAGGTGTACATGACGATCCACACCACCCAGATGGCGATGGAGGTGGTCGTGGTGAGCAGCACAAAGACCCCGTGCTTCCGCCAGCGCTTGAAGCGGCCGCACAGGGCCGACCAGGCCCCCGTGAAGGCGCAGAGCAGCAGCAGCATCACGTAGATGAGCGCCATGACAAAGTCCGCGTTGGCGATGGCGCAGGGGGAGATGGCCACCCAGCCCGCGCTGCCGTTGCCCGGGGCATCACCCTCGGTGCTGGCTCCCCGCACCAGTGTGATGATTAGCCACTCCGTGTTGATGATCACCTCCACAAGGCTCAGCAGCAGGGCCACCAGGAAGATCACCCAGCCCCGGGGCCCATGGTTCTTCCGGACCAGGAAGTGGAGGGCCAAGACGTGGGCCACCAGGCAGGAGAAGCAGATGGCGAACAGGACCCCGAAGAGGAAGCGCCGGGAGGCACAGGTGGAGAAGTCGGGCTTCACCACGCAGGCGAAGACGAGGCAGAACAGGCCCAGGGTCCCCAGCAGGAAGAACACCTGGGTTCCCAGCAGACTCCGCTTCTTGGTGTCCTGCACGAAGGGGAGGCTGGCCACGAGGATGATGGTGAGGACGAAGGTGGTGACGACGCCCGCCCCCGCCACGGCTTCCAGGATGATGCCCCAAGCCTCAGAGCGGTCACACAGGTTGTAATAGAGGGGGTTGAGGTCGGGGCTGCAGCCGGGCGGGGCCTGCCCCTGGGCCCGGGCCCCTGGGAGCAGGAAGAGGGGCAGTCCCAGACACGTCAGCACCGCTCTGTGGATGGCCATCCTGGATGCCAGGCCAGGCTCCAGCTGGGTCCCTAGAGGCAGAGGGGAGAAAAGGCAAAATCAGTCCCTGGGGCCAGACCCCGACACACAGGGTGCTGCTCCCCCCCAGTCCTGGACCAGGGCGCATTGATCTTGGGTCTGTCCCTCTGAGCTGCCGAATCCTTTTTTTCTCTCTGTTTTATGGCCGTGCCAAGCGCCACGTGAAATCTTAGCTCCCTGGCTAAGGATCGAACTCAAGGCCCCTGCAGTGGAAGTGTGGAGTCTTAACCACTGGACCACTGGGCAACTTCCCGGAATCCTTCTTTATTTTATTCTTATTTATTTATGTACGTATTCATTTGACTGCACCAGTTGGGGCGTGCGGGGGTCTTCGATCTTTGCTGTGGCACTTAATTGCAGCGTGTGGGATCTAGTTCCCGGACGAGGGATCAAACCTGGGCTCCGTGCATTGGGAGCACAGAATCTTAGCCACTGGACCACCAAGAAGTTCCCAGAATCCTTCTTAACACACGACTCCCAGGACTCATGTCAACTAACCAGAGAGACAAACGAGATGAAGCTCAGCTGTCATTCCTCTTCCCAGGCATGGAAGAGGAGGAAACTGTACTAAATTTTCACCTCCCTCCACCAATTGTAACCTGGACCCAAATATTCCCTAAGCTCTTGCAGCTAGGATGGGGGTGAGGTTTATAAGCATGTTCGCTAAGCACTCAGCTCCTCTCTGCCCCGGGACTTCCAGAGTTCAGATGGCCAGCCACTTGCCCCTCCACCCTGTCCCTGTGATACCCAAGTCCACAGAGAAGCAGCCATGCATTCATTCATTCAGTGAGTATTTAACAAGCGCCAGGAACAGGTACAAACTGCTACCAGAAAGTGAAGAGATGACTGAAAGGTTGTATGTATCAACACTTTGCCCCGATGTCTTCCTACCACTGACCCTTTTTGCCCTTCACTTTCCCACTTTTAGTTCCAATGCGTCTCTTCAACACTTCTCTTCGGAATTCAAGTTCCTTGGAAGCTCAAGTTGTTAAAGAGTCTCAAGGATAAAATTTAACAAATTTCCCAGTTAGGGAGTTAATGACTTAACGCAAAAATCCTCCTATGAGGCATTAACATTTTAAAAGCAAGAACAACGCAAGGGCAAAGCAAAAACCAAAGGAATTAATCTGTAATGGAAGACATCAAGACCCTGTAGCTAGAAGGCAAGAAGGCTGTCTTTTATTTGTACTGTACTCAAGTATATGGTTGGTAAACCTGCCTCTTCGACCCAGGAACTTTCCAGGACAGCAACCAAGCTTTCCTGGGCTATAGTGACTACTAGTGGCTGGGAGGGGAATGGCATGATCCTACTCCCTACCTTTCTTCTGCTTTGAAGGTGGAGGGTAGGTTTGTACCTCAGTAACCCTTTGGAGTTTTCCTGGTGGCTCAGACGGTAAAGAATCTGCCTGCAATGCAGGAGACCTGGGTTCGAACCCTGGGTTGGGAAGATCCCCTGGAGAAGAATGGCTACCCACTCCAGTATTCTTGCCTGGAGAATCCCATGGACAGAGGAGCCTGGCAGGTTATAGTCTGCAAGGTTGCAAAGAATTGGACACGACTGAGCAACTAACACACCACAACCCTTTGGAAAAGGAAATGGCAACCTGCTCCAGTGTTCTTGCCTGGGAAATCCCATGGACAGAGGAGCCTAGCAGGCTACAGCCCACAGGGTCACAAAGGAGTCGGACATGACTTATTGACTAAACAACAACAAAACCCTTTAATGTTTCCACTGTTCCTGGCTGATTAATGTCTAACAGGCAGAGAAAACTGACTCTCCATAATTGATAAGGGGAAGGACACTGCTACTAAGTCAGGGAAAATAAAACTCACAAATTGAGACTCATATAATAAAAAGATCATCAACTTTCAAAGTCCTTCAAGATATCCTACATGCCCTTTGAAAATAGTTTAGGTCTCTCAGTGTTCCTGGCTCCCACCTCATCTGTCAATTAAAGCTTGCTTTTCCCCAAACAACCCTGACCATTAATTTTTAATAAATTAACAATCTTATGTGAATTTACCATATTGTTTTCCTAAATAAATGGTACCATAACGCAGCTAGTTTCGCTCGACTTCAACACAAAAGCATGTTTTCCCTACATCATGACTTAAATAAGCTTCTGTAGGGGAGTTTGCGTAATCGTAAATCAATAAGGCACACACTGTACTTTATTTACAATGACTCGGAAGAGAAAAAAGGAATCGGAGCGGGCTAATGGATAAGGTGTATTGAACCATTCCAGGAGATAATTTATGGATAACATGCTAAGGGATTCTAAGCACTCAAGCCCATCTTGGGTGTTTCTGTCTCACAGCCAAGCAGCTAGAACTTGGGGTGAAGCTGTGGTACTGAACCCTGAAAACGGTCACTCAGACTTAGCCTCCAGCAATCTGTGCATCTTCGAGAACTGCTCATCCCACCTCCCTCCTCCAGGTTCCAGTTTACAACAATTATTCCAAATCAGCAATTCACTGTGCGTCTTGCGGGGACCAAGCCCAGTAGTTCTCTGAGATGCACAGTGAAAAAATACAAAGATGAACACACACAATCCCTGCCATAATGTTATTTCAAATCGAAAAGAGAGAAAAGATAGGTCCATAAGCAAACCACCCAAGGAGGAATCAGGTAAAGAGCCACACAAAAGAATCGACCTCCGGAGAGGGAAAAGTGATACAGGAACACAGAGGAGGATCCAGGGTGGAGACACCTCTCAACAGCACTTTATTCAGATTCTAATCAAATTCACCAATTTGTACGTATGAACCGAGTTTGTAAAGGGAGGTTGCAGCTGGCTGGCGACAGATTAGAGACGCTCTAATTAGGAACAGATTAGGAGTTCGGGGCATGACTCTAAAGGCAGTGGGGGCCACTGAAGGCTGTTTTTCGCACAGTGAGGGCATTACCAGGGTTGTGCTTTAAGATCTGAGTCTGGAAAAAAGCATTGGCAATCCATTTGCTGAGGACACATTCATCCCTAGTTAAAGACAGAGGCCAAAGGTAAGGCCTAATGGAGGTTCTTACCCAAATAAAACCCAAGGCCTGGGGACTTTGCTGGTGAGCCAGTGGTTCAGACTCCGCCTTGCAATGCAGGGGTGCAGGTTCGATCCCTGGTCAGGGAACTAAGATCCCACATGCCACGGAGCAACTAAGCCTGCACTCTGGTGCTCAGGCGTCACCACTACTGAGCCCGTGAGCCGTAAGTCGAGAGTCGTGCACCGCAATGGAAGAGCCCTCATGCAACTAAGACCCGACGCACCCACATAAATAAATAAAGATTAAAAAAAAAATCTAAATCCTGGTTGGATTCAGGGGAAAGGATACTAAGCCCATGCTACAAGTTCAAATCTCCTAACGGTCATTTCATTACCAAAACCCAAGCCAGCTCCCATTTAGTCCTGGGACTCCTATGTCAACCCTTCTTCTCGGTCTGTCTTGCTCTTAGAGCCCATACCTGCTGGTACCCCACCAGAATCCAGCACCTCAAAGGAACTTGGGCCAGGGCCAGAGCAGCTTCACAGCCCTCACCCCAGTTTCCTTCTCACTTCGTTGTTGGTCCCGATCTTATGCTTTAAGCCCGCTGGACCCAGCAACATGGGAACCTGGATGTGGGTGAGTGGGGAGAGAGGCTCGCACCAGCTCAGGTGGGAAGACTGGGCCAGCTGGGCCTGGCTCTTGTCCACTGCCTGGGACAGCGACCCCTGGAGGCCAGTGGGAGACTTCAGGAGCTCGGCCCAGGGTCCTTCAACATCCAGGAATGCAGATTAAGCCAGTTAAGGGATGCCATTTTTGAAGATGGTGGCAAGGGGGAAAGGATTTGGATGAAACGAACCAGCTCCGTCTCCAGACTCTCCACCCTGCGGGTCCCTAGAGCCTGCATTTCTAGCCCATCTTCTGAGCCTCTATGGTTAGAATCGTGTGTGTGCGGTGTCTCCTTCACCTGGCTTTAAGGTCTACCAGAGTGAGCAAGATGTGTTTATCTTAGCATCCCCTGCAACATCGAGTCTTGCACTGAACATAGGAGGCATTGGAAAATCGTTCACTGAACACAGTGGGTGCTCATTTCTCCCCCATCCCAGCCCTGCCTCCTCCTCTTAGAGTGACTGCCTCTGCTCTAAGGTTCTCAGTAGGACCAAGGAGGGGGACCCCCTTCCACCCCGTGAGTGCTCCCCAGACCATGGCTGCAGCCCAGTCACGCTGCAGATTATTTTCAGGACAAAGGAGCCCTTTTGCTTCACCTCCCTGGAATCAGTTGTACAAATATTTTTAATCACCTCTGAAATCGGCCTTTCCCCAGGCTCAGTCACTCTGCCCCCATCTCGGGTCTGAGTTGGCCCAGTCGGGTTCCGGAAACCCCTCCTCCCTCTTTCCCTCCGCAGACTGGTGGGCTCCGAGGCCCAGCCAGCCCCGAGTGGGCTTCACTGGGCAAGGATGAGGCAGCCAGCCACAAGCAAGCCCGAGAAACATCCTGAAAAGAGGCACCGGAGCCTCTCACCTTGCCGGCCTGGTCTGTCTCCCCCGCTCAAGGGGGCAGAGGAAGATACAGACCCACAGCCAGCGGTTACCTTCAAGAGTACCATGGCCAGGTAGAGGCTCCGCGCAGAGAGCCACTGAGCAGCCCAGGGAGAGGGACGGATGGCCCGCTGACAGCCTCCCACCGCCTCCCCGCTCCAGGTTAGGTCCTGCCATCTTCCTCCTCTGCTCTGGGGGCTCTGGCGTTTAAACCAACCAATCGGAGGAGGAGTCAGAGAGGCCTGTAAGGAGCTACCTCTGCGCCCAAGTTGCTGCGGGGAGTGAAGAGGGGGGGTTAGAGGGCTTCCGGGAACCCCAGCCTACACCCTCACACTCGAGGGTGAGCATCTGGCCCCCAACTGCCTGAGCGTTCAGAAACACGTGAGTCCACAACCCAAGGGTCCGCTCTAGAGAGCCACTCCGGAATGCGCCCCACCCCCAGCGGCACGCCCTCCCCCAGCCACACAAAAAGGCTCCAGGAGGGACCTTCCAGGAGCACAAAACCCAATTTGAACACAGGCCGGTCCCTGAGTTTTAGGACCGAGAGCGTGGAGTTTTCAAATGATCGCGTTTGGCGGGGTTTAAAACTGTGGGTCGGGGCAGGAGCGCCGCAACTCCACCTCCGCGGCGGGGAAGGGCGCAGAAGAGCCCCCGGGTGGGGGAGGGGCGGGCGAAGGGAAAGGTTCTAGAAGCCACGATGCCAAAATGCGAGAGTTTAACGACGGACCGAAATCCCGAACTTGGCGCAGGAAGATTCCGAGCGCTCCCCTCCCTGATCCTCCCCGGCCCCGGGGTCTACACCCACACTCCCCGGGATGGCGGAACCGAAAGAGCAGGGTGCAGCCTCTCTCCCGTTCCCTCCGGTCCCCAGAAACCTGCCCTCCCGATCCACGGTCGCGGGCAGCGGAGAGGACGCCGGCCCGCAGGTCACTGTTGGCCGCGGCCCCGCGCAGCGAGGCTGCGAGGGCGGAGGGGGCGGTCCTGGGAGACCCCGACCGTGGAGTTCGCCCTCGCCGCCAACTCGGAGCCGCGGGGCCGGGCTTCCCGCACCCCCCAGTCCCCAGCCGGCTGGGTCTGGAAAGTTTCTGCGATCGAGTGGAGTCGGAGCGGCGCCCTCCGTCCCCCGGTTCTCCCAACCCCGGGCCTCTACCCTCGCCCACTCCCCACCAGCCCGACCCGACCCTACTCTTCCCAGCGGCGGGCGGGAGGGCGGAGCGAGCGGGCAGCAGCCCTTACCTGGGACGCGCCGCCGGCCCAGCTCCGGCGCGGCGTTTGGGGCCAACTCCAGGCGGGGCGCGAGCCGGGCGGGGAGGGACTCGGCGCAGGGCGCGGGGCCAGGCCCAACCCTGGCCTGAGGTGGCGGGGCACCGGCGGGGGATCGGGGCGCAGGGCCTGCCTCAGCGGGACCCGGCGCTGGCTGCGCTCCTGCGCTCGCTCTCGCGCTGGCCTCTCCGGGCGCTCGACTCCTTTCTCTCGGCGGGGGTGGGCCGACGCCTGCATCGCCGTGACATCACCTCCATTCAGGCGCTTATCGGGCGCCCGCGGGGCTCCAGGTGCGGGCTGTCCGCTCACAAGGTAACAAAGCCCTGCCGGCCCTCCCCCCAGCCCATCCCCGACTCACCTCCGGGCTCCGACTAGACGCCCCTTCCGGCTCCGGAGCGAGATCGGAGTTTCTGGCCCAGCTGGCGGGTGGGTTGTTGCTGTTTACTGCCACGCCCCCGCACGCGGGCGCGCGCGCACTCACGCGCACACACTTGGAAGACTCGGCTTTCGCTCCGGAAAGCGGCTTGGGGAGCGGCCCCACACAGTTCGCCCGAGGGCTCTCGGTCTCCGTGAGTCCCAGCGCGCGCACACACGAGCGACGCGCGGGGGCCACCTTGGTGCGTCTCTCTGGGGCGGACACCTAGCCTTTGTCACCTTCCTCCTGGCTCTCCCGGGAGACGCGCGCGGGGCACATTTCGCCGCCCCGGACTAGAACGAGGGGCACACTCAGTCGCAAAGTCGATGTCTTTGTCACGCCTTCTGCGCCCCCTGCCCTATCCGAGCTTGCACATGTGGACACAACACACACCGAGTGTCTTGCACGCGCGATCCTTCCCCCGCACCTGGGTCACCTACTGTACGTGGGAGCTCCACCCCGCGCGCCCCTAAGCGCGGTGGGCCGGGCCCAGAACCACTGGGGACAGCGGGCAGAAGTATTCGTGGGTCCGAGTGCCCCGCGCCCCTGGTCTCCTGGGATCGTTCCGGACACGGTCCACCTTAGCGCGCGCTCCCCTCCCTGCGTCCCGGTTCCCGTCCCAACCTGTCCCCATTAGCCGTCACGGCTCAGTTCCCCAAGGTACAGTGTTTCACCCGGCCCCCGCGGCCTCTGCGCTCCGGGACACGCCAGCCTGACCGCGGAGTCCTTCCCCTCCCGCCGCCCGGGGACTTTTCCGAGAGTTCGAGCACCTCCCCTCCCCGTACCCCACCCGACTCCCAATCCACCGATCAGCTGGTGGCCACCCTTTCCCCTCCGGCGTCAGGGATCGGGCGAAAGGGAACTGTAGAAACGGGGAAGCGAATCCAATCTGGGATCGCCACGGCCCAGTAAACAAGAGATTTCCCGGCCGCCTTCCCGCTGGGGCTACGGGCGGCACGGGAGGTGGGCTGCCGCAGTGGGGCCCAGTTGGCAAGCGCGGGAGGCCCAGAGGGGCCACGGCGCACCGAGAAGGGAGTGGTTGTTGGGCCTGGCCGGAGCCCAGGGGACCGCGGAGGCAAGGCTGGGCGCCGGGTCTCCGGGGTGCTAGTTCTCCTGACGCCGAGTTGCCTGGAGGATCGCCAGCAGAGCGGGGTCGGAGCCAGCCGGTGGCAGGGCGGTTGGCTTGGCGTGTGGGTTCTGCCCGGAGCGCCTGGGAAGGGGGCGGGGAGGGAAGGGGAGGCGGCTGGTCGCGGGCCAGGGGGTAGCAAGATAGGGGAGGGCGCAGGGAGAAGGGAGGTACCTCCCGGGCTGTTTGTTTGCCTGCCTCAATCTATGACAGCCAGAAGTCAAACTCCCTGAAACACCCCGAGGGATAAAGCCTAGGTTTGCCCTGCCGCCTGGGCTGGCGTTGGGGCCCCGGTTTTCTAGAATTCTGTCTCTTTCTGTGCCTGGCCTTCGCTGGCCGACCTGGGGAATGGGGTGAACACTGAATTGTTTCAGTTCTTTCCAGTATGAAGAGGAAGAGGGATTTGGGCTGCGGAGTTGTGACTTAAGTCTCCTTTCCCCAGCTCCCTCTCCCACCCCACCTTTCAGGGACCCCAAAAGTGAGGGTGTGCAGCCGCTTGTAAGGGCCAGACAGTGGGGACCAGCCTGAAACGGGGAGCTGAAAGTCAGAGCTCCCTCTCTGGCCTCCGACCTTGTTGTTGTTCAGTTGGACTCTGTGACCCTGTGTGCTGTAGCCCACCAGGCTTGTCTGTCCTTCACTATCTCCTGGACTTTGCTTAGATTCTTGTCTATTGAGTTGGCGATGCTATCTAACCATCTCCTCCTCCGTGGTCCCCTCCTCCTTTTGCTCTGGCAAGTTTTCATTAACTAGGCAACCAGTGCTGAAACCAGTTTGCTGGGAGGGGTCCCTCATTAGCATATGTTTAAAGCCGGTTCAGAGAAGGAAATGGCGACCCACTCCAGTATTCTTGCCTAGAAAATCCCATGCACCAAGGAGTCTGGCTACAGTCCATGGGGTCACAAAGAGTTCAACACGACTGAACAGCTGAACAACAAAGCCAGTTCAGGACTTCCCTGGCAGCTGAGTGGTTAAGATTTGGCTCTTAATATTCAGGGGGCACAGATTTCAATCCTGGGGGAGGAACAAAGGTACCAATGTCACATGGTGCAGTCAAATATGTATATATATATATATTATATACCATACACCATTATATTAACACCAATATATGCCATACTACATATACATATATGTATATATAAATAGTGCAGTTCTGTCCCTCAGTCATGCCCTACTGTTTGCGACCCCATAGCACACCAGGCCTCCCTGTTCATCACCAACTCCGGGAGCTTGCTCAAACTCATGTCCGTTGAGTCAGTGATGCCATCCAACCATCTCACCCTCTGTCATCCCCTTCTCCTGCCTTCAATCTTTCCCAGCATCAGGGTCTTATATAAATAATATATATACTATTGGGGCTTCCCTGATGGTCCAATGCTTAAGAATCCATGTGTTTCTGTTGCAGGCAGAGCAGGTTTGATCCTGATTGGGGGAATAAGATTCTGCATGCTGGGAGGGGTAGCCAAAAAATAAATTTTTTTAAAAAGCCAGTCTAAGGAGTCTGGGAAAGGGGTGGGGGTGGAGTAGTAGGGAGGCTGGGAGACAAGTGACTTCAGGGAGACACAGGTGAATTCTAGATTTGTCTCAATTGCTTCCGAATTTGGGGAACCTCTTCACCCTCCAGAGACCTCTCCTATGAAGCAAGTCTACCTCGGTCTCTCTGGGCACAGGGAGGGGTCAGGCTGGCGTAGGTGGTGCCTGGCCACCGGCTGACGGTGGTCTGGAAACTGGCTGGACACCTCAGCGGCTGAACCCCGCCCTCAGCCGGGCCTGCCACAGTGGTGGATACGCGGGGCGGTTTCTGAGAACGGTTTGTTCAGGTCCTTCCCACCCCATCTCATCTGGAACAGGATCTGCCTTCAGAACAAAGCAAGGCCCCAGAGGCAGATGTCCTGGGGCTTCTGAGGCTGCTGGGTCCCTGATGCCCTTGGCTTTAGTTCCCCAGGGCCTGAGGGCCTGTCCCTGGGCAGAGCTCAGGAGTGGAAATCCTGAGAACTCCACCCCGGCCCTGAGAGCCAGACCACGTGGGCGCTGCTGGACACAGCCAGTGAGCAGAAGAGACATTCCTCTGCGGGAGGTGCCGTGGCCTCAGAGACCCCGACCACAGGCCCATCAGTGCCCCCAAATACCCTTTACTCAATTTAACAACCCACAGCAGCTTCCCTGGTGGCTCAGATAGGAGAGAATCTGCCTGGAAGGCAGGAGGCCTGGGTTTGCTCCCTGGGTCGGGAAGATCCCCTGGAGAACGAGATGGCTAGCCACTCCAGTATTCTTGTCTGGAGAATCCCATGGACAGAGGAGCCTGGCAGACTATAGTCCATGGGGTCGCAAAGAGTCTGACAGAAAATAAATAAATTTAAGAAAAAAGAGAGTCCAACACAACTGAGCGACTAACGCTTTCACTTTCAGGCGTGTAAGCCTTTATGGACACCCGCCTTCACCAAGAGATAACACTCTGACAAGTGGTCCCATATATCTAGTATTTTGGTCATCTGAGGCGAACAGATAACTCATTGGAAAAGTCCCTGATGCTGGGAAAGATTGAGGGCAGAAGGAGCAGAGGGCGTCAGAGGATGAGATGGCTGGATGACATCACCAATGCAATGTGAAGTTGGGCAAACTCCGGGAGGTGGTGAGGGACAGGGAGGCCAGGTGTGCTGCAGCCCATGGGGTCGAAAAGAATCGGACACGACTGGACGACTGAACAACAATAGCTCGTAAGGATACTACCCACTGGCTGTTCCGAGAGATCTTGGATGAATGGGTTGTCTGGGTGGTGTCTGTAATCCCTCCCTCTTAGTATGGTTCACAAATTCCTGCTGGCCGCTGGCCAACTGAAACTACCTTTATTCACTGGAGTACTTCCTTTTTTGAGCCATATGAGTCTAAGCTACTGACAAGGCCCAGGATGGAGTGCAGCTTTGCCACCTGCCAATTGTATGACGTGGACAAGCCACTTCCCCTCTCTGAGCCCCGCTTTACTGGAAAGGGGGCATGATAATACCACCCCCCATCTTGCTGTCACATCCAGATAAAGCCACGTCTAGAATGTTCCTCACACAAGCCGGGCACTCACAGGTGCTCAGAGGTCAGCCTCTCCATTCCTAGTCCATCCTCTTTCAATCTCAGCCCTGCTGGTTAAAGAAGCCTAGCAGTGGAAATTCCCCAGCAGTCCATTGATTAGGACTCTGTGCTTCCACTGCCGAGGGTCTGGATCCGACCCTAGTTGGGGAATTAAGATCCCACAAGTCTTGCTTTGCAACAACAACAAAAAAGAGGCCCAGGGCTCCCCTGGTGGCTTGGATGGTAAAGAATCCACCTGCAGTGCGGGAGACTGGGTTCGATCCCCGGGTTGGGAAGATCTCCTGGAGGAGGGCATGGCAATCCTCTCCACTGTTCTTGCCTGGGAAATCCCATGCGCAGAGGAGCCTGGCGGGCTACAGTCCTTGGGATTGCAGAGCTGGACACGGCCGAGCGACTAAGTACAGCACAGTACAAGAGTGTTTCACTCAAACTCCTGCAGAAGCTGCTTCTCCAACATCCCCTGGTCCCCACTGAGCTGAGGGTTGGGCCCTGGGCTCCCTGACAGGCAGGTGCCTGGAATCTTGTGCTTGGAGACCGAGTGCCCGCAGCTGGCTGGCAAACAGATTTTACATTTGACCCCTCCTTGCTCCCGGGCTCACGCTGACCGGTTACTGCCCAAGCTGCTGTGTCTGGCCAAGTTTCCTCTTCTCTCCAACTCTTCAGAATGCCTGCTTGGAAAGTCTGGTACCACCTGGTATTTTATTTTGAGAGGACCCACGTACCAAGATGGCCCTTTGAGAAGCAGGAAGCCGGGGGCCAGGGAACAGGCCAGGTAAACACGGGTTTGCCACAGCCCGCTGCCCGTGGATGACCTGGAAGTGGGCCTTGGGCAGAACCTGCTGGAACATCACGTGGTCCTGAGCCCATCCACGGCGGCTGCGAAATCTGCTCTCCCCGCTTCCCTGCCCACGGCTCAGTGGCCACTGACCAGCTCCCGGTGGAAAGAGAGAGCTAGGTTTTCTGAGCTGCCCGGGTCTGAAGAGCCCCCACCGAGAGACTGCGTGAATCAAGGAACCAGGGTCGCGGCCAAGAGTCCAGGCATTCAGAGCCCTCAAACCCACCCCACTCGTCCCCCAAACAGAAAAGAAATGTACACAGTGTTTTGTCCCCCTTCCCTCCTTCAGAAAGAGTCTCCCATCGTCCCCCGTTCCACCCCCCAATCCCGTCACTGTTGTGAGAATATTTCAGGGTGGGAGCAACCCGCCCATTGGGGTTACATGCACCCAACCTGATCACCCCGCTTGCAGCCTTCCTTCCACTCCCGGACACCTCCAGTCACCTGCAAACCCCCATCTGCTGTGGGACAGTCACTGACGTCTCCCTGGCGTTCTTGGCTCCTCAAACTCTCCCTGACTCCCGGACGTGCGTGCTAAGTCGCTTCAGTTGTGTCCGACTCTTTGCGACCCTATGGACAGTAGCCTGCCAGGCCCCTCTGTCCATGGGATTCTCCAGGCAAGAATACTGGAGTGGGTTGCCATGCCCTCCTCAAGGGGAGACCCAGGGATCGAACCTATGTCTCTTATGTCTCCTGCACGGGCAGGTGGGTTCTTTACCACTCGGGCCACCTGGAAAGACTTCACTGGCTCCCACTGCCCCTAAACTAAGACCAAACTCCTTTGCTCAGCGGCATTCAAGGCCCTTGCAACGTCCCATCCCTCCTATTCCCCACAGGAAATAGCCATCCCAGCCTGAGGTCAGTTCTGAGTCTGGCCACGGGACAGGCCTTCCTGTGGCTTCACTCACGCTGTCCCCCACTCTCAATCCAGGACACTGACGCCTGTCCTCTCTGAACCAATCCCCCTTTAAAGCCCCCTGCTTCTCCCAGAAACTTTGGCCGGTGACCCCACTCCATAGCATAGACCACCCCACCCTGCTCTCCCAAAGCTTCCCCTCTAGCACGAATTGAACGATTCTGCCCTGCTTTGCACGGTTAATTGTTTTATATATAGATACCTGGCTTCCCTCATTCTGTGATAGGCTCAGTGGGGAACGGATTTCATGCCTAGCTGCCCTGCAGCCCTGGAATAAGGCTCTGTACATACAGTAAATTGGGTGGAATGATTGGAATGATTGGCCAAGACCTGAGGGTTGCTGGGGGCCTTCTCTCGGGGGAAGGGGCAGACTCCGGGTCTAGACTTGGACTTGCTGCTGCCCTGAGCCCCACACTCAGATCCCTGGCTCTCTCTGGCTCCCAGAATCCCAGGCCAAGATACTCAGACAAACACTAGCTGGTCTGGTAACCCAACACCCATAATAGTTTATTTCTGTGTTGTTGTTGTTTAGTCTCTAAGTCATGTTTAACTCTTTGCGACCCCATGGACTGTAGCCCACCAGGCTCCTCTGTCCTTGGGATTTCCCAGGCAATACTGGAATGGGTTGCCATTTCCTCCTCCAGGGGATCTTCCAACTGTACAATTTCCCAAGAATCTTCTGTATATATTTGATCTTAACAACCCTAGGAGTTCAAAAGGTAGACATTATCTCCATATTAGAGATTTAAAACTGAGGTTCATATAGGCTAAGTGACTAGCCCTGGATTAGAATCCACTGGTTTTAACTCCACTGAACTGGCTCTTCACTGTTCTGTGCCCCAAAGCACTTTTGCCGTATCTCTCTGTAGCTCATTTTCTGAGCTCTGAACGTTCATTTACGTATATGTCTTCCTTCCTCCACCAGGATGTAAGCTGTTCTCCTGAAAGATGTGTGCCCAAGCCTCCTTGCGTCCCTTGGTGCCTTGCCCCTTGTAGGGCCTCGATCAGTATTTGCGAGGGAATAAACAGATGAAGCGAAGCACCTGCATGGGCCATCACAAGAGGGACGCTGGCAACAGAGCCGGCCTGCTCTCTAGCCTGCAGCCTCCCTTCTTAGCCATCCTCCCATCTCCCAACAAAACTGTCACCTTCAGAAGCCGGCCTCGTAAGGGCGCTGCCCTAGGCAAGTGCCCGGCCTGCAGCAGGGCGCTGGGTCTGCCTCTCTGCCCCGTCTCCCTTCTTCAGGCCTGTTCTCCCGTGGCCTCCGGCCCACTGTGGGCACATCCTCTCTGCATGCGCTGCAGCCCGCCCCGCCTTCAGGGCCCAGGTTCACCAGCCTCCCCAGCCACCAGCTTGGATCACCTACCAGCATTCCAAAGACCCAGCCTCAGCCTGCACCCCCTTGCCTGGGATTTGAGGGCCCCTTGACTCTTAAAGTCAGCCAGGACCCTGAGGGGACGGGGTGGGGGTAGAGAACCAGAGTGCCACAGGAGAGCCAGATGTGCCCGCACTCACCAGAGCCGGCGCCTCTGCTGCCGGGGCAGGGCCGGCCAGCTGGCATCTGGGTGGAGCTTGGGCCCAGCTGTTGCTGGCGCCGCTTGAGGCTTGACTCCGGCTCGCTCGCCGGAAGCCCAGCCGCGGTGCGCCAAGGCCTCTGGGAACCGCGCTGTGCTATTCTGGGACGGTGATGGAGCTCCGGGACGCCTGGCAGCGGCTGGAATTTCAGCCCCTTTGGTCTGGGCGCTCTTGGCCTCCCCTCTGATGACAAGGCAGAGTTCGGTCAGGACGCCAAGTTCAGAACCACTGATGGTGCATTTGAGGGTCTTAATAGCAGCTGTGGTTTTGCTAAAGTGGGGCCTGGCGTACACGATCTATTCTTCAGCCCTCCGAGACGACGGCCTTCATTCTTGCTGTCACTCACACCCACGACCCGTGGTCGTTTTCCGTTAGTTTTTTTGTCCGCGATGTAACCACCCACCCCGCGACGTTAACCCATCCCTGCATTCTGATGCAGTGGCTCAGGTTAAACCCAGTGGTAGGTCTCTGAAAGCCGCCTTCCTTCCTTCCCTCCTGCCCTCCCTTCCTCCTCCTTCCTTTCCTTCCTTCCTTCTTTCTTGAGTTGACCCTGGAAGACTTGCTTATATAGTGTAAAACAATCAAGTATGAAGACTGAGTTTGGCTGACAACAGATTAGAGTCATAATCGAAACCAATTTACCACAAAGTTAAGCCCCCGTGATTAACCTGTCTGGGGAGAGCCCTCCGAGAAGCCTCCTGAAACAATGCCCAGCCTCCGTGTGGGAACTGGAGGCCAGGCTGGGGGAGCCTCCCTAAGGTCACAAGTGAGGGACATACAGCTTAAGCTTGGCTCTCTGACTTCCTGCCATGGGATCATAGAGTTTTAGAGCTGGAAGGAGCAGTATGTATGAGTGTGTGTGTTAATCACTTGGTCGTGTCTGACTCTTTGTGACCCTGTGGACTGTAGCCCACCAGGTTCCTCTGCCCATGGGATTCTCCAGGCAAAAATACTGGAATGGGTTGTCATTCCCTTCTCCAAATCTTCCCGACCCAGAGATTGAACCTGAGTCTCCCGCCTTGCAGGGAGATTTTTCCCATCAGAGTTGTCCAAAGAGCAAGAACTTGCTCATATGTAAAATGGGGTCACAATTCCTGCCCCTACTCCCCTGCTCTTTGCTGTAGAGATGACAGGAAACCACAGATTTAAGCACCCCTGGCCAGAGGGTCCGGTGATTTGGGACCTTCTTGTCCCAGGCTCATCTCCCTCCTCTGCCCGTCTGTGTAAGGAGAAAGCAGCTCATGAAAATGGAGGCAAAGCTCTTTAGGCTTTCCCAAACTTAAGCGCGCAGCTTCAGAGTTTGTTGTGTTTGTTTAAAAAGCAGATTTCTGGGCCCCATTCTGAACTCTGGAATTTTGGTCTCTAACCAAGAAGAAGACTAAATGCCTGTTTTTAAAAAATCTCTGCTCCCCACCCCCAAATATGATTAATGATGCACACTGCCTTTGAGAACCAAGGTTAAGTCAAGAATTGTTCAAGTCAGCTATGAGGAGAGGAAAGTGGAATAGAGGCCAAACGCAAACAGCACAGATGGTCCGTGGAGGCTTCTGTGTTGCCACAGCCAGGGGGGCAGGTTCCCTGCTTTCAGGGGATGAGGGTCATTGGAAGATGAGCATAAGTGTTAGAGGAACCACTGACCGACACCACCCACGCTGGCCAGGCAAGATAGAATCACTTTGCATGAGTTACCTTAAAACAGGAGGTCCTGGTAAGCAATGCGGAACTCACAAGCTACCACTGGAAGAATTCGGGAAAGGTCAAAAGGAGAGAAGAGACACCAGTCCATATGTCCTACCGACCTCCCCGAACCCTTCTGGATGGGGTCCGTCTTGGCTGAGCGGGGCACACGCCACCAGGAAGGCCCCTGTGTCAGAGTGATTGGCCTGAGACAACCCCCAAACTAATCCCATCACCATAAAACCCAAGACTCCAAGAGCAGAGCAGTTCTTCGGGGTTCCCTGACCCGCCAGCTCTCCACCCAGGCGCCCCTTCCCAGTAACGTCTCTTGCTTTGTCAGCGTGTGGTCTGCTCGGGCAAGTCATTTCCAAGTATTATAGACAGGAGCCCAGCTCTGGAAGGAGTCCCCCTCCTGCAACAGGAGGCTGGGGCCAGAGTGGGAAGCGCAGAGGGCATCCAGGAGGGATGCGTTCCAGAAAAGGAGAGTGGTGCAGCTTCCTGTCCCGCTGTGGCGCGTCCACGCTTTGGCTCTCCTGTGCTGAAGGCGTGACCGAGGGTCCGGAAGTCACTGCTGGGCTTCTCTCGCTTTGTTTGGTGCTCCTGTCCCGAATATTTTCCAGCCAGGTCTGAGATCATTCCAATTAGAGGCATGGTTCCTGCGTTTAAGATAACCTAAAGTTATCCTGGAGTTGATCATAGCCTGAGGCGTACTATCAAGACTATACATTTTCTATAACACGGGGAACTCCGCTTAACATTCTGTAAGGGTTAGATAGCATCACTGACTCAATGGACAAGAATTTGAGCAAACTCCGGGAGATAGCGGAGGGCGGAGGAGCCAGGAGTGCTGTGGTTCATAGGGTCGCAGAGGGTCGGGTGGGACTTAACAACTAAACAAATGAGAAAAGAATTTGAAAAAGAATGGATACTTGTATTTGTATAGGATCACTTTGCTCTGCCGTTGAAACTATCACAACATTAATCAACTATATTCTAATATAAAAAAAAAAAGGTAGGTCTTATGAATCTACCCAGGCTCTGTATTTTCTTTTTCAGACTCTGTATTTTATTTTTCTGTGTGTTTTTTTTTTTTCAGACTCTGATTTTAGGAAGTTCTCCAAGTGATTGTTGTGTCTAATAGAATTTGAGAGCCACTGAAATACAAATCTGTCTTGGAGACAAGCAAATACTTCCCAGGAACATAAGCGATGAGCAGAACTGGGGCTCAGGAGTGGAGAAGCAGATGACTGGAGAGTAAATGATCGCAGAGCTGCCTGATTAAATGCACGCCCTCCTGGGAGCTGAGTTTTCTTGGGGAGTGAAGTGAGGAGAGTGCGTTAAGGCGTGGAGCCCTTGGGGGGATGATGTTGTCATGACGGGCATTGGCCTGACCCATAAACGGAAGCCCCTGGACTCTTGCCTGTTGAAAGATGAGGATCCCAGAGGTGGGAAGGGAGCAGAAGGCAAGAAAATGTGAGCCAGCCCCCAAAGAAATACTTTTCAGGGCTTCCTTTCCCTGGAGATCAGAGGCAGTTATGGTTGAATTATTTTCTGTTGGTGTCTGGTCTTGCCCCTTCTTGTAAACAGGGGAGAATGGAATCTGACTTCATGTTGGATCCGTTTCTTTCACTTTACTTTTGCTCTCGATGGCTTTTGTTAGATAGGATGCTGTCTATAGCTGTCACCATACATAATGGCCTGCCTGGGGAACCCTGCCCACCTGTGAATGACTGCAGAAAAGAAGAAATTAACACATCCTGTCCCCGATGCTGACCAAGCCAGCAGATATTCTGCAAGACTTACAGCCTGTTTACTTCCTCATCTCCTCCCCCTCTCTGTTTTATAAAAGAAACTGGCATCAAAGACTCCGATAAGATGGTACTCTAGGACACGAATCTGCCATCTTCTCGGATGCCTGGCTTTCTGAATAAAGTCGAATGGATTCGCTATTTCTTGCCTCAACACCTCATCTCCTGCCCTGAGCTTGGATTCAGTAACATTCTCACCTAGACTCCTCCTTTTGGACCTGGTAGAGCTTCAGAGAAAAAGCAAGCAGCTCAAGTGAAGGCCTTGGATGCTGTCATGGGACATCTTAGGTCAAAGTGAAAGAGAGGAGGAAAGAGTAAGTTTCCCTCCGCTCTCCTAAGTTCTGCTGTAAACTCTGTAACGAAAGACACACACACGGGACACATTTATTAACATGTACACCTTGTGTACTGGAGAAGGCAATGGCAACCCACTCCAGTACTCTTGCCTGGAGAATCCCACGGACGGAGGAGCCTGGTAAGCTGCGGTCCATGGGGTCGCTAAGAGTCAGACACGACTTTGAAGCGACTTAGCAGCAGCAGCAGCACAGCTTGTGTCCACACGGGGGATGTGTCCATGCTCAGTGGTGTCCCACTCTTTGGGACCCGCATGGACTGTCGCCCACCAGACTCCTCTGTCCATAGGATTTCTCCAGGCAAGAATCCTAGAGTGGGTTTCCGTTTCCTTCTCCAGGGGAGCTTCCCAACCCAGGAATCAAACCTTGGTCTCCTGCGTCTTCTCCTAAATCTCCTGCTTTGCAGGCCAATTCTTTACCTACTGAGCCATCGGGGAAGCTCACACATGTGGGCATAACCAGAGGGGAAAGTGAGTAACTCAAAGAGGTAGCTCAGAATTCTGACTTGCTGTCTTCCGCTTAAGACAAAAGAGCGGTGTGAGGGAGACTGCTTAGGGGGACGTAACCAAGAAAGGCAGGATCCACAAGAGGAAGGTTACGCAGTTTTCTGTCAACACCTCCTCCATTGATAAGACTGTCAGGATTTAGAGTTGCCATCTTCTTCCTGGCAGGGAGAGGAAGACGCCTCTGCAAATGGCGATTTCTTTCATAAATAGGAATTTCCCTTGCCAAAGGGTAATTGTGGCTCTGCCTTCAGAGTTTCTCCTGCGTGTGCTGTTTCTCAGAATAGTCCCTGTGCCTGAGAGGCGTATTTTGGGGTATATTCTACCACTCTTTAGTGAAATTCTTGGGGAAACCACGCCCAGTAACCTCCCTTGATGTTTCCCAGAGGGCTCCACTTGCCATGAGGAGGCACACCTGCAGATTCTTTGCATCCAATTTTCATAGATGATACTGCTCATTCAGAAGGAAATTTCAAATGCCACTGCTTTTTCTTATTTCTTTTTTTTCCCCCATTGCCTCATTTCACTACAAGCATTTGCTGTTTGCTGCTCTCAGGTGGAGGTAGGAGCCACTAACTTAAGGGGGAAGAAGGGGAGTGGGGACTTCTCCTAGAGGGAGCCCGTGGTTCCCGGACCTCTGCTCGTCCAAGGTCATTTTGATCTGCTTGAACGAAAGCAGCCGGGCACCGAGATTTCCTCCCGACAGCCCTTTCGCCCTAATACTGTATTGCATTTCAAAACAGTTGTCCTGCTCGCTCTCGGGCCATTCCTAACCAGGGCTGAAAACAAAGACTCGTTCCAGTTCTTAGACCCACCCTGGCAGTGAAATGTGGCCTCGAACAGCCCCTCAGAGGGGGGCCCAGTCTGCCGCTGCGTTTCTGATGCTTCTCCTGCAAAGACTGAGGGGGTCTCCCCAGGGCCCCGGACAAGAGCTACAGCCTGGCCCCCACGGGCTGTCTCCCACCCCTCGCACAACGTGTGCAGCCAGCTGTTGATGGTGCTTGCAGCTGAAACAACCGGCTGCTGGGGGAGAGAGGGATAGAAATTACAGACTCACAGAGCATCTGACTTCCCCAGCCCTTCAGTTAAACTATGAGCGCTAGGCAGGGAGTCAGGAAACCCGGGTCCAGGACTCAGCCTGATCACTGAGTAGCTGGTGGTACAGCCATGAAGACTCGATAATAACAATAGCTAATGCTTACTCTGGCTGCTCTGTGGTAAAGAACCTGCCTGCCAACGAAGGAGCTGCGGGTTGGATCTCTGGGTCCAGAAGATCCCCTGGAGAAGGAAATGACAATCCACTCCAGTATTCTTGCCTGGGAAATCCCATGGATAGAGGAGCCTGGCGTATTTGCTGTCCTGTGAAATCTAGTGGCTTAAAAGCAATAAGTATTTGTTATGGCTCTGTATCCAGGAGTCAGGGATCAAGGAATGGATTACCTAGGAGATCTGGTCTGGAGTTTCTCATGAGACTGCAGCCAAGATGTTGGCTGGGGCGGCAGATTCATCTGGTTGAAATCGTTCACCGCAGATTAAGGCTTGAACCCACATGCTGGGTCTCGATCTCAGCCAAAACCTGGTTTGGGACTCAAACCCATGAGGCTGGTACTTGAACCCAGCCAGAACCTACAGTCTTCTGACTGAGATCACAGACCACATTTTGGTACCTAATGAAGCTCAGATTCTTGATATCTCATCGCAGAAAGAATTCAGTAAGAGACAGAGTGATAGGTAAGAAGTGGATTTATTTAGTGAGAAGCAGCCAGAGTGTGGGCCATTGCAGAGAGTTAGTGTGGCCTTGAAATGTGGTGTGGTTAGCTGTTATGGTCTGGGTAATCTCATAAGCTAATGAGTGGGAGGATTATTCCAACTATTTTAGGGAAGGGGTGGAGATTTCCAGGGAATTGCGCCGCCGCCCACCTTTTGGTCTTTGATGGCTGGCCTTGGAACTATCAAAGCGACTTTGGGTGTGTCATTTGGCTTGCTGATGCATTATGATGAGCATATATTGAGGATCGAGGTCTAGTTGAAGTTGACTTGTCTGCCATCTTGGGACTCATATGATTCTAATCAGTTTCTGTTGTGCCCTCGGGTCAGTTCAGTTCAGTTGCTCAGTCGTGTCCAACTCTTTGCCACCCCGTGGACTGCAGCATGCCAAGCTTCCCTGTCGATCACCAGCTCCCGGAGTTTGCTCCAACTCATGTCCATTGGCTTGGTGATGCCATCCCACCGTTTCATCCTCTGTTGTCCCCTTCTCCTCCTGCCTTCAGTCTTTCCCAGCATCAGGGTCTTTTCCAGTGAGTCAGTTCTTCCCATCAGATGGCCAAAGTATTGGAGCTGCAGCTTCAGCATCAGTCCTTCCAATGAACACCCAGGGCTGATCTCCTTTAGGATGGACTGGTTGGATCTCCTTGCAGTCCAGGGGACTCTCAAAGAGTATTCTTTGGTACTCAGCTTTCTTCACAGTCCAACTCTCACATCCATACATGACCGCTGGAAAAACCATAGCTTTGACTGGACAGACCTTTGTTGACAAAGTAATATCTCTGCTTTTTAATATGCTATTGAGGTTGGTCATAACTTTCCTTCCAAGGAGTAAGCATCTTTTAATTTCATGGCTGCAATCACCATCTGCAGTGATTTTGGAGCCCAGAAAAATAAAGTCTGACACTGTTTCCACTGTTTCCCCATCTATTTCCCATGAAGTGATGGGACCAGATGCCATGATCTTTGTTTTCTGAACGTTGAGCTTTAAGCCAACTTTTTCACTCTCCTCTTACACTTTCATCAAGAGGCTTTTTAGTTCCTCTTCATTTTCTGCCATAAGGGTGGTGTCATCTGCATATCTGAGGTTATTTATATTTCTCTCGGCGATCTTGATTCCAGCTTGTGCTTCTTCCAGCCCAGCATTTCTCATGATGTACTCTGCATATAAGTTAAATAAGCAGCGAGACAATATACAGCCTTGACATACTCCTTTTCCTATTTGGAACCAGTCTGTTGTTCCATGTCCATTTCTAACTGTTGCTTCCTGACCTGCATATAGGTTTCTCAAGAGGCAGATCAGGTGGTCTGGTATTCCCATCTCTTTCAGAATTTTCCACAGTTTATTGTGATCCACACAGTCAACGGCTTTGGCATAGTCAATAACTCAAAAATAGATGTTTTTCTGAAACTCTCTTGCTTTTTCGATGATCCAGCAGATGTTGGCAATTTGATCTCTGGTTCCTCTGCCTTTTCTAAAATGAGCTTGAACATCTGGAAGTTCACAGTTCACGTATTGTTGAAGCCTGACTTGGAGAATTTTGAGCATTACTTTACTAGCGTGTGAGATGAGTGCAATTTTGCAATAGTTTGATCATTCTTTGGGATTGGAATGAACACTGACCTTTTCCAGTCCAGTGGCCACTGCTGAGTTTTCCAAATTTGCTGGCATATTCAGTGCAGCACTTTCACAGCATCATCTTTCAGGATTTGAAATAGCTCAACTGGAATTCCATCACCTCCACTAGCTTTGTTCGTAGTGATGCTTTCTAAGGCCCACTTGACTTCACATTCCAGGATGTCTGACTCTAGGAGAGTGATCACACCATCATGATTATCTGGATCGTGAAGATCTTTTTTGTACAGTTCTTCTGTGTATTCTTGCCATCTCTTCTTAATATCTTCTGTTTCTGTTAGGTCCATACCATTTCTGTCCTTTATCGAGCTCATCTTTGCAGGAAATGTTCCCTTGGTATCTCTAATTTTCTTGAAGAGATCTTTAGTCTTTCCCATTCTGTTGTTTTCCTCTATTTCTTTGCATTGATCGCTGAGGAAGGCTTTCTTATCTCTCCTTGCTCTTCTTTGGAACTCAGCATTCAAATGGGAATATCTTTCCTTTTCTCCTTTGCTTTTTGCTTCCTTTCTTTTCACAGCTATTTGTAAGGCCTCCTCAGACAGCCATTTTGCTTTTTTGCATTTCTTTTCCATGGGGATGGTCTTGATCCCTGTCGCCTGTACAGTGTCATGAACCTCCGTCCATAGTTCATCAGGCACTCTGTCTATCAGATTTAGTCCCTTAAATCTATTTCTCACTTCCACTGTATAGTCATAAGGGATTCGATTTGGGTCTACCTGAATGGTCTAGTGGTTTTCCCTACTTTCTCCAATTTAAGTCCGAATTTGGCAATAAGGAGTTCATGATCTGAGCCACAGTCAGCTCCCGGTCGTGTTTTTGCTGACTGTATAGAGCTTCTCCATCTTTGGCTGCAAAGAATATAATCACTCTGATTTTGGTGTTGACCATCTGGTGATGTCCATGTGTAGAGTCTTCTCTTCTGTTGTTGGAAGAGGGTGTTTGCTATGACCAGTGTGTTCTCTTGGTAAAACTCTATTAGCCTTTGCCCTGCTTCATTCCATACTCCAAGGCCAAATCTGCCTGTTCTTCCAGGTGTCTCTTGACTTCCTACTTTTGCATTCCAGTCCCCTGTAATGAAAAGGACATCTTTTTTGGGTGTTAGTTCTAAAAGGTCTTGTAGGTCTTCATAGAACCATTCAACGTCAGCTTCTTCAGCGTTACTGGTCGGGGCACATGCCTGCTCATTAGCATATGAAATTCAGTTCAGTTCAGTCACTCAGTTGTGTCTGACTCTTCGCAATCCCATGGACTGCAGCACTCCAGGCCTCCCGGTCCATCACCAACTCCTGGAGCTTACTCAAACTCATTGAGTCGGTGATGCCATCCAACCATCTCATCCTCTGTCGTCCCCTTCTCCTCCTGCCTTCAATCTTTCCCAGCCTATAAAAACTAACCACGGCAAATTTCACGGCCGCATTCGCCCTCTGCGATGGCCCACACTCTGTCTGTGGAGTGTGTTTCTCGCTGTATCTGAATAAATCCATTTCTTCCCTATCACTTTGTCTCCCACTAAATTCCTTCTATGATGAGACATCAAGTACCTGAGCTTCATTAGGTTCTGAAACCAGGTACTGTGGGTTTTGTCTGGGTTTGAGTCCCAAGCAGGGTTTTGGCTAGGTTCAATCCTAGCACATGGGTTCGAGTCCCAATCTGCGGTAAACAGTTTCAGCTTTTCCTCCAAGGAGCAAGTGTCTTTTAACTTCGGGGCTGCAGTCACCATCTGCAGTGATTTTGGAGCCTAAGAAAATAAAGTCTGTCACTGTTTCCATTCTGTCCCCATCTATTTGCATGAAGTGATGGGACAGGATGCCATGATCTTAGCTTTTTGAATGTTGAGTTTTAAGCCGGCTTTTCCTCCCTCCTCTTTCACTTTTGTCAAGAGGCTCCTCAGTTCCTCTTTGCTTTCTGCCATGAGGGTGGTGTCATCTGGGTATCTGAGGTGATTGATACTTCTCCCAGCAAACTTGATTCCAGCTGTGCTTCATCCAGCCCGACATTTCTCGTGATGTGCTCTACACACAAGTTAAATAAGCAGGGTGACAGTGTACAGTCTGTATTGTGTTGTGTCCTCGGGCTCTGTCATTCTTTCAAAGGTTGTGCCCTGCCCCCTTCCTTCCTATTTCATCACAGCAGAACTGGGGCTGCGGGATCTGCTCCCACGACAGTGCCCTCATGTGGGGCTGATTGTTGGCTGGAGGTCTCAGTTCCTTATCACATGAACTCGCCACAGACCGAGTGGCCTTGGGCTCTGGGCTTTTCCCAGTGCCAGCGTTCCAAGAGAGAGCAAGGCAGAAACTGAACCCAGTGACTGATCCAGAGAAGGCATGCACTGTTATTTCTGCAAGATCTTATTGGTTATGTTATCCAAAAACTGAGTTCGCCTCTTGGTGGGTGTTTGAGCCAAAAGACACAACCAAGCCAAAGAAGAAAGAATTTATTACTTGCAGCAGGTAAAGAGAACACCTGGGATCTTTCCCAAAGCAGTGTCTCTCTGAACAACAAATCTGTAGAAGTTTTAAGCTAAGTGGGCTTCCCGTGATGGCTCAGTGGGTAAAGAATCTGCCTGCAATGCAGGAGACATAGGAGACAGGGGTTCTATCACTAGGCCAGGTAAGATCACCTGGAGAAGGAAATGGCAACACACTCCAGTATTCTTGCCCGGGAAATCCCATGGACAGAGGAGCCTGGCAGGCTACAGTCCATGGGATCACAAAGAGTCAGACAGGACTTAGTGACAGGGTTTTTGTTTTTTTTTTTTTTTTTAAGCTAAGGGTACATGAACGCAGAAGAATTGATGCTTTTGAACTGTGGTGTTGGAGAAGACTCTTGAGAGTCCCTTGGACTGCAAGGAGATCCAACCTGTCAATCCTCAAGGAAATCAGTGCTGGGTGTTCATTGGAAGGACTGATGTTGAAGCTGAAACTCCAATACTTTGGCCACCTGATGCAAAGAGCTGACTCATTGGAAAAGACCCTGATGCTGGGAAAGATTGAGGGCAGGAGGAGAAGGGGACAACAGAGGATGAGACGGTTGGATGGCATCACCGACTCGACTGACATGGGTTTGGGTGGACTCTGGGAGTTGGTGATGGACAGGGAGGCCTGGCGGGCTGCGGTTCATGGGGTCGCAAAGAGTGGGACGTGACCGAGTGACTGAACTGAACATGCATATTCATGAAGGGGCTTGGGCAGCAGAGGACAGAGTCCAGGCTTTAGTTGATTGAAGTCACGACAGTCAGAAAAAAGTCATTGTCGCCCCTTCAGTTCAGTTCAGGGCCCTTGATCTGTGAATACTTCAGACTAATCTTTACCATTGAAAGAGAACTGGGAGTCTTTACAACTGATGCATTATCTTTGTTATTATTAATTCTCTTGCTTGAAAATAGTCCTTTGTTTCTGCTTTCCTTTGTTCCCTGAAGACCATTAATTACTGAGACCTGCTCAGAGGCAAGGACTGTGACCAGGCGTAGATCACAAAATGGGTTAGGCCAAAAATGACTTTTTGGGATTTCCCTGGTGGTCCAGTGGTTAAGATTCCACGTTTCCACTGCAGGGGACACAGGTTTGGTTCAATCCCTGGTCAGGGAATTAAGATCCCACATCCCATATCAGGCGGCCCAGCCAAGAAAAAAAAAAAAGACTTCCATCGAGAAAGCTGGGCCTGGTTCTCTTTCTCCAGGGACCCTAACACTATCTGCTTACAGGTATGCAGGTCAGCCTTATTCAGTGTGGAAGGGAACTACCCAGACAGGTGACTGTCAGGGGGTGGGACTGTTTGGGGAAACACAGTCACTGAAACTGCTTACCCTGGCCAGGCACCAGAGTAATCATTTGCATGAGTTATTTTACTGCCTGAGGTCCTGATAAGGACCACAGAACTAATAAGTCACCAACAACCAGAAGAGTTCAGGAAAGGTCAGGAGATAATACATGTCCTGTGTGTTAGTCGCAGTCCTGTCCGACTCTTTGCCTCCCCACGGACTGTAGCCCACCAGGCTCCTCTGTCCATGGGATTTCCCAGGCAAGAATACGGGAGTGGGTTGCCATCCCCTCTTCCAGGGGATCTTTCCAACTCAGGGATCGAACCCAGGTCTCCCGCATTTCAGGCATTCTTTACATCTGACCTATCTGCCACATGTCCTGCCACCTCCCAGAGTCCCTCTCGATGGTATCCATCTGGTTGAGCAATGCATGCACCACCAGGAAGGACTCTAAGTCAGAATGATTGGCCAAAGAAAACCCAGAAACGAATCCCATCACCATAAAACCCACGACTGTGAGCCACGAGGCAGAGCAGTTCTCCTGGGTTCCTTTACCCTGCTGCTCTCTGCCCCAGGCCCCTTCCCAATAAAGTCTCTTTCTTGTCAGCTCATGTGTCTCCTTAGACAATTCATTTCCAAGTGGTAGACCAGAGCCCACTCTCAGGCCCTGGAAAGAGTTCCCTCTGCTGCAGCAGGACCACTGGGGCCATCTTGGAGGCTGGCTATCACAGATAGTAACATATAGGAAGGAACTGGGTGGTTGGGAGGATCAAATTAAGAGACTGATGTCAACGTGCGGAGTGAGTTTCCCAGGGCTGCTGAATCACAGAGACAGTGGCTTCACACACAGGAGTGTGTCTTCTCACAGTCCTGGGGCTGGAAGTCCAAAGTCAGGTGAGCCCTGGGCTCTCTGTGGCTCCCGGGACAGAGTCGTCCGTGTCTCTTCCAGCAACTGGTGGTCGCTGGCAATCTTTGGAAGTTTTTTTTTTTGTTTTGGCTGCCCCATGGCATGCTGGGGCATGCCATGCCCCACCAGGGATCAAACCTGTACCCCTGCATTGAGAACATGGAGTTGTACCCATTAGACCACCAGGAAAGTCCCCACATGGTTTTCTTATAAGGACATTGTCACACTGGATTGACACGTGGTAGTGATCTAGTTACTTCAGTCATGTCTGACTCTTTGCGACCACGTGGACTATAGCTTGCCAGGCTCCTCTGTCCATGAGATTTCCCAGGCAAGAATACTCGAGTGGGTTGCCATTTCCTTCTCCAGGAGATCCTCCCGACCCAGAGATCAAATCCGGATCTCCTGCATTGCAGGAGGATTCTTTACTGACTGAGCCATCAGGGAAGCCCAGATTGGATGGAATCTCATCCAATATAACTTCATCTTAACTTGATAACATCTGCAAAATTCTGTTTCCAAAGAGGGTCACCTTGACAGCTGCCAGGTATTAGGACTTCACTATATCTCTTTTTGGGGTGTGGAGGGGCTTAATTCAACCCCCGGCACATGCTATGTAATGTGTAAAACCCTGTACATAGGAATAAGCATCGTCTTAGATCACAGTGGTGCTGGTGGGAGTAACAGTGATGGGAGCCAGTGGTTAGAATGGCCAGCCTAGTCAGCATTGTGATGTCAGCACAGGGACAATTCTTTAGGGCACTTTATTTTTTATTTTATTTTACTTTTTTGGCTGCATCGCATGGCATGTGGGATCTTAGTTCCCTGAGCAGGGATCAAACTCACATCTCCTGCATTGGTAGCTCAGATTTTTAACCACTGTATTACCAGGGAAGTCTCAAGGTCACTTTAAAAGTCCCTGATGTCTTGGCCATTTTCCCAGGTCCTGTCATTGGAACTTCCTCATGGATTCCAGTGGATTCTAGATTCTGGCCACAGACTTTGTGTCTAACGTTTCCCAGAGGCTGCTTCTACTCCAGAACCTTCTCTCCTGACTTCCCCACACATCTCCGCAGCCCACGTCTCCTCCCTCTGTTTCTGAAGCCACTGTGTCTCTAAAAATTGTCTCCTGGCAGAGTCCCGGCGCCCCTCAAGAAACACAGCTCAGTCCCTCATTCCTGGGCTCACCGACTCTGAAGCCAAACCCACCGCTGGTCAACGTGCAAGAAAAACGCCAGGAGGGAAGGGCTTTCCCGTCACAGCCCTGCCTCTGATTAGTCTCCTCCAGCAAATCCCTTCAGGACCCTTTCTGCCCTAGCCTCCTGATTCCTCAGGCACGTGTCTTCAGATACACGCTGGATAAGTGTGTGCAAGAGGCAGGGTGTAAAGGAAACCGAGTCAGTCTCTGCCTTCAGACACGCATAATCTAATCAATGAGATCAATGACAACAGTCACTGAGATGCGGGGTGATAGTCACAGAAGTGCACCAGGACCTTGGGGATGAAGCCAGGGGACTCCACGGATGCTGGGGACGAGGGTGCGGGAATCCAGGAGAGAGTAAGAGAAGAGGTGAGATCTGAGCTGGACTGGGAACAATGAAAGGAATGCAAGGGCAGGATGGAAAGGAATTCCAAGCATGAGAGGAGACCTGGAGGCTGTGGGGTCTTGGTGGGTTCAGAAAGCAACAAGTAACCCCTTGTGGCTCAGGCACCCGCTGACGGCTCCTGGGAGAGGATCCCTCCTTGACTCTTATTTTTATTTATCTTTCTTTCTTCCCTTTCCTTTTATAGCTCCGGGGGGCTCCAGGCACTCCTTGGCTGGTGACAGCCTCATTCTAGTCTCTGACTCTGGCTTCACATGACCTGACTCTCTGTGTCTTCTTTTCTGTCTCTTAGAAGGACACTTGTCACTGGATGGAGGGCCCATCCCAATTCAGGATGATCTCGTTTCAAGATCTTTATCTTTTTTTTCCTGCCCATTCGGTAGGGCTTCCGAGGTCTCAGTTACCCAACCAGGGATTGAACTCTGGTCACGGCAGAGTGAAAGCACCAAGTCGGAACCACTGGACCTCTAGGGGACTCCCTCAAGATGTTTATCTTAATTAAATCTGCAAAGATCCTTATTCCAAAAGTTCCAAATGGACGTATCTTTTTTTTTTTTTTCCAGTAGAGGAGAAGGGGAGAGATAAATGCCATTCAACCCACTAACTCCCCCAGCCCCAACCCCACCGGTTCTGGTTATCTGTTGCTATGCAGCAAATAACCCCTAAATATAGTGACTTCAAGCAACAAGCATCTCCTGTGTTTCTTCTGGGTTAGGAATTCAGGAAGGGCTTGTCTGGGCAGTTCCCCCTCTGTGGGCTGGTTTGGGCTTCCTCACAGCATGGCTGCCGGGGGAGGTCAGTGCATTCATGCAGAGTGAGGCAGAGAGCTTGTGGTTTGTGACTTAGTTTCCAGCATTACAGGGGCCGCTTCCTCCTGCTCTGCCATTCACAAATGCTCGCCCTCTCCCCGGGCTCACAGCAGCTCTCTGCAGAAGAGAGAGAGCATTCCCCTTCACAGAGAGATAGGCTGAGCAAGGTAAGCAACTGCCACATTGTTACAACCAAGGATGTGCGAGCAGGCTAAGTCAGCTTCAGTCCTGTCTGACTCTTTGCGAACCCATGGACTGTAGCAAACCAGGCTCCTCTGTCCATGGGATTCTCCAGGCAAGAATACCAGAGTGGGCTGCCATTCCCTTCTTCAGGGGATCTACCTGACCCAGGGATGCAGCCCGCATCTCTTATGTCTCCTGTATTTGGCAGGTGGGTTCTTTACCACCAGCGCCACCTGGGCAGTCCAAGGGCAGAACCCAGGAAAGTGACTTCAGGGTCTGTAATCATAACATGAACAGGGAACCTGGGGTCACTTTCTCTTCTCCAGTGTTTTGTTCTTTTGACCTGAGAAGGGCCTGACCCACCCCAGACCGCTATCCAAAAGGTTCACAGACAATAACGTGCTGTGCAAAGGCGGCCTGGGGATGGGCAGTCAGGTGCCCTGGCTCCCAGCCCTGGCCCTGCCACTTCTATCTGTGTGGTCTTGTGTGTGTTTTCTTGTTCAATAACAGAATGAATCATGCCAGCCTCTCTCCTTTCACCGTCGTCACGGGTGAAATGAGGTTCAATAAGGTAGCTTGCTCGCTAAGCTGTTTAATGCTCTTCAAATAAGCAGTGTCGTATGTCTCTCTGAGCTCTTCAGAGTGCCATGAACCTCCTAGCTGCTTGACAAATATTTGTTGATTTTAATGTAAAGGTTTCCTACCAACCCTAGAAAGAGCAGCACCTCCCATCAACTCAGCCCTGTTCCCAAGGCCAGTTACCACCAAGGGAGCCCATTGGGTGGGTGGAATCATCAGTGAGGGACCGTGGGCTTGGAGTCTGGGTGTTTTGGAGGGGCTTTCTTTTGCCCTGAAGTAGCCAGTGAATAAGACTGGGTGACTCTTTCAGGGTATTCCTACCACTGAGAGCTTTGTAAACAAGCTACCCCCAAATGTAGTAGCTTTAAAGCAGTCTTTTGATCTCTCAACGTTGTGCGGCTTGACAGGGTTCCGCTGGCCCGTTCTCACTCGACCATGGGGTGGGGGCCTCTGTGCAGCTGTAATGAGGGAGCAGCCGGGGCCGCGGTCGTCTGAAGGCCCCCCTGGACGGGATGTCGGGTGGTCAGGGCCCACCCCCACGTAGCCTCTCTGTCCAGGGGGACGGCCCAGCTTCTTAAGTGGCAGCTCACAGCTCCAAGGGGCTTCCCTGGCGGCTCAGACAGTAAAGACTCGGCCTGCAAAGCAGGAGACCCAGGTTCGATCCCCGGAGTGGGAAGATCCCCTGGAGAAGGGCATGGCAACCCACTCCAGTATTCTTGCCTGGAGACTCCGATGGATAAAGGAGCCTGGGGGGCTATAGGCCATGGGGCTGCAAAGTCAGACACGACTGAGCGACTAACACTTTTCACTTCACTTTCACAACTCCAAAAGCAGGTGGAAATACCCAGTCTTGGAACTTCCATGCTGTTCCAGTGGCTAAGACTCTATGCTCCCAACACAGGGGGCCCAGGTCCCATCCTTGATCTGAGAAGTAGATCCTACATGCCCACAACTAAAGATCCAGCATGCCACAACAAAGATTGAAGACCTCGAAGTTAAAACCAGGTGTGGCAGATAAATAATTTTTTTTTTTTAAAGAAAAAAGAAATGGCCAGTCCTCTCGAGAGTTGGCTCAGCATCGCTTGTGCCATATCCTGTCAGTCAAAGCAGCCACAAGGCAGTGTGGCCACAAGCCCGTGGAGAAATGGACTCTAGCTCTTGAGAGGGGAGCGGTGTGTACCTATAAGGAGGGCGGGAATTGACAGCCACCGTCTCTGACACAAGCTACTACCCAGAATAAGGGGCAGTCCTCACGACTCAGACTCCTGAGCTGCCTGGCTTCGATCGGCTGTTGCTATGACAACTCCTCCTTTGGAGGAGTGTCGGGGGGCAGGGGGAAACCCCTCAATGGAGAACCTACTGGGGAGCCTTAGGCCCCTGCACCTGTCCCCCGGGTGCTGCTGGCTTGCCCTGGGCCACGGGAATCCTGTAGAGCTCGGCCCTGGGGCAGCAAGGTCAGGGCCACAGTTCGGAGGCCTGTACGAGGCCACCATCCAGCCTGGCCGCATGCCCTTGTCTGACCACAGCCCTGACCTAGCTGTTGAATGGCTTCTTGGGGTGGCTTCTGCTTGTCCGCTGGACAGCCGTGCGGGCAAAACTCCTGCGTGGGGGCGGAGAGGGCAGCTTGAAGTGGAAGGGAGAAGCCGACCAAACCATGCGTCATCGAGTGGCCTGTCTCTCTTAAATAAAAAGTTTGTCACCAGGCATCGTGTATGTGCACTTCTCAGGCAATGGAGCCCTGCTCGGCCAGCCTCTCCTCTTGTTTATTTCCTGACTCCACCCCTATTCCTGGTCCTCACGGTGGCTCGTGTTAAACTCTATGACATCCCCCAGCTTTCCCAACCCACGCTCGTCCACCAGCGGATTTCTCCCATCCTGGGTCCTTTGGTTGCCACCAAAATCTCCGCTTTCTCTGCCCAGCGAATAAAAAATACGGAGACAGAGTTTGGAAGAAAGAGGAAGAGGCTTTAATCCTCTGCCAGGAGAGGGTAGAACAGAATAGGCTACCACCTCAAGAACTGTGCGCTCCACTCCTAGGGGAACCGAGAGACTTTACATAGCCTGGGTCTCATGGTCTTAGGGTAAATGGTGAGGTTCAGAGTAATGAAGGTCTTGGGGCTTCCCTGGGGCTCACTGGTAAAGAATCCGCCTACCAATGTAGCAGACACAGGTTCGTTTCCTGGGTCGGGACGATCCCCTGGAGAAGGAAATGGCAACCCATTCCAGTATTCTTGCCTGGAGAATCCCATGGACAGGGGAGCCTGGCGGGCTACAGTCCCTGGGGTCGCAAAGAGTCAGACACGACTGAGCCACTGAGCACACACAGAAAAAGATAGTTTGTTTACAACGTTGTGTTAGCTTTCAGGTGTTCAGCCCAGTGATTCAGTTATTCTACATATATACCTTTATTTTTTCAGATTTTTTTTCACCCTTCCCTTTTGACTGTAACTAACTCTGTACGCCCTGGGGGAGTCATTGCTTCTCTCAACCCCCAGTTTCCTCACCTGTAACGCAGAAATAATAAGAGCTATCTCATAGAGGGGCCTCCCTGATGGTCCCATAAGTAGGTTAAGAATCCACCTTCCAATGCAGGAGACGCAGGTTTGATCCCTGGTCGGGGAACTGGCATCCCTCACGCCTCGGGGCAGCTAAACCCTTGTGCTCCACAGCCTGTGCTCTGTAACAAGGAAAGCCTGCATGCTGCAACAGAGACCTGGAGCAGCCAAAAAAAAAAAAGAAAAGATTTAACCTGGCGGTCTCTAGCACAGGTCTGATACATGGAAGAAGTAAGCTAACAGTCATAGCCACAGTCGCAGCCCTGCCCCCCAAACATACTAGGTGTTAAATGCTTTACATGGGTAATCTGATCTAAACCTCAGGGCTCCAGGAACCAAGGACTATTTTTATCTCTATTTTATAAAGCAAAGAAACTATAAAGCTTAGAGAGATTAAGTAACTTGCCCAAGGTCATTCGGTTAGTAAGTGACGGCAGCTCGGAGACTTGAACCCATTTTTTCCCCACAGCAGGCTGATCCTAAGCCCCATGGCCTCTCCCCAGGCTTCCCGCTTTTTCTCTAGACTCACATGCCCCTGAAGATGGGTCACTCCGTGTTCATCTTTTTCAGTGGCCTACCTTGGAGATTTATGGAGCCACAAACACGTGTTCACAGGGGAGGCATCTGATCAGGTCGAATTAAACTGAGCAAAGGGGAAGCGATTTCCCAGGGTCAGCGTGGGGGGCTCAGTTCAGCAAAAATCTGCTTCCTCTCCCCGCTTACACACTTTCCTCGGGACGTCCCTCGTAGTCCAGGGGCTAGGACTCGGCACACAGTGCAGGGGGCCTGGGTTCGATCTCTAGTCAGGGGACTAGATCCCACACGCTGCAACCAAGAGTTTGCGTGCCACGACTAAAGGTCCTGCATGCTTCAACTCAGACTGGGCACAGTCAAGTAAATAAGTGTTGAAAAAAAAAAACCAAAAACTGTCCTCTCTGCAATGATGGACAGTCAGGCCCTTGGGGAACTCAAGATAGCCACAGCAGGTCCAGGGTTTAGGAAGGACGGCTAGCCCTAAAGGCTGCTCTGAACTGCCTGGGCAGGAGTCTGGTGAATTACAACAGGGGTCAGTAAACCATACAGGCCAAAGGCTGGCCCTCTGCCTGTTTTTATAAATACAGTTTTATTGGAACACAGCTGCGCCCATGTGTTGATGTATTATTGTCTGTCTGTGTTCATGCTGCAATGGCAGTGATGGAGACCACGTAGCCAAAAAGTCAAAAACCTTTGGGACTTCCCTGGGGGTCCAGAGGCTAAGACTCTGAGCTCCCAATGGGCCTGGGTTCGATCCCTGGTCAGGAACTAGATCCCATATGCTGCAACTAAGAGTTCACATGCTGCAACTATAGATCCTGAGTGCTGAAACTAAGACCCGGCACAGCCAATTAAAATACATAATTTTTTTTAAGTCAAAAATCTGTGCTCTTTGGCCCTTTACCAAAAAAAACCCATTGGCCTCTGAATTAGGGAAGGCCTCTCCCTGCCCTCTGCATGATGATCTCTGTTTGGGCTGATAGAGGAGATTCAGGTTTTGAGTAGGAGGCTGTCTGTCGGAGGTGGCGTGTGGGTGTCTCTCCAATCTGATGGGCTGGACTTGTTCAGGGTGAGAGTGGGTAGAGGTCTCAGCCGTGCTGACTCAGGCCCCGGGTCATTTTTCACTCCTGCCCTCAGGCTGTCATTGGCCACTGGGCAGCTGCAGACCCCAGCAGAGAACCACCGGTTCCCTTGGTCCACCAGGGCCTGGGCAGCTCAGGAGGAAAAGACAGAACTTGTTCCCAGCACACCAAGAATTTCCGGCCCCTTGCCCCAGAATAACTGCGGCCGGAGCCTGGGGGCAGGAGGTAAATTCCAGAAGGGTGAGAGGCACTGAAATGTGAGCTCAGCTGTGACCTGGTGCACTCAGGAGCTCCGGATCTCCGCCATCCCATCTCCCCCTTCTTCAGTCATCCTGGGGACCCGCCCTCCCATCATGGGAAAACAGTGGGTGTGGAGACCCCCTGTTAGGAACAACAGCGGTCTCCTTATTTGGTCCCTTTTCTTGCTCCAGAGGTCTCCTGGGTTCTCCTCCATGGACTGTGCCCCCAGCTGCTTTCTCAGACCTGGGAGGGGCTGTGAGCAAGGGAGGGTTTGTCCTGGGCAGACTCCAACCCCATGGGGACGTGTGCACCCCCACCCACGTGCAAGGAGCTCCAAACAGCAAATAAACAAGTACAAATGCGCACAGCCCCATTCCTCCTCGCCGCCTGGTAAAGGTGTGCCGGCCCGCGCTGTGCCCTTGGGCACTGAATACAGTTGGCCAAGGCTGGCCCCAGTGTCTGCTGAGCTATCAGAATGCCCAGAACCCCCAGCTGCAAGCTGGCTTCTTGGGACGATGGCCCCGGCGCCCAGCCCTCTTACTCTGGTGGGCTGCTGCCCTGGCGATTGATTTTTTGAAAATGTGCTCTGTGCTGACTCCACTCTTTCCGTAGCATCCCTCTCTCTGGAACCAGGGCTCCTTCCTGCAAGCTGGTCTGGCCAGAGAGCAAGGGAGAAGCATATGTCTCATACGTGGGGGCTCAGAGGGGGAAGGGAGGAGCCGGCCAGCCACCTGGAGCCATGCCTCTGTCTCCCACCTCCCCTGGAACCCAGGTCTCCATCCCAGCCGATTTCATTGGCATCCTTGAACTAAAAGCATCCATAGCTGGGCCAAGCGACCCACACATAGGCATAGGAGAGCTTATCAGGGCTGAAATTATTGCATTACCATATTTAGTTACTGTGAACCTTTACAAACTTTTTTTTTTTCCAATCACACAAAGGAATTCATACTTGTTAAAACATTCAAAGTAAGATCAGAGTTGGCTGAAGATAAGACATGTGCTCCGACCCCTCTTCTCCGCTGTCCCCATGCCACTCCCCACAGAAGCCAGTCTGGGTTGTATCTGTCCAGATGTTTTCTGTGCTTGCTCGTTGGAGCCTCGCCACAATTCCACGAGATGGGCAGGTCTGAGAGCGAAGTCGCCAGTTTACAGGGGAGCAACGTGGGGGCCCCAGGTCTGGCATCAAGAGCAGAGGACCTGGGAGTGGATGAGGCTGAAGGACAGTGAGGTCCCCAGTCCCAGGACGGTCTCCGGTCCCAGGTAGGCTGTGGGGAGAGGGTGGTCCCCACTCCAGGCTCTGGAGGGACCAGCGGGAGCCGGGGGAATCCACTCCCACATCAACTCTGCTCTTAGCTTCCGTGTTGAGTCACAGCTTTGTCTGTTCTAGAAACCAGGGCATTGGAGGGCAGTGTATGCAGACTTGACAATCACAGAACAAGACCACACAGGTTCCCTCTCCACCTTTAGAAGAAAAGATATGACCTTTCATCAAAGGTTATTTGACCTTGATGAAAAACATGTTTGCAAGGGGTAATACTATGTGGGGTAAGTCAGAAGTGCTGTGATCATTTTGCTGTCAGAGAGTGAATGAATACAGGACTTCCTGGGCGCTCCAGTGGGTGAGACTCTGTGCTTTCACTGTGGGGGGTGTGGATTTGTTCCCTGGCCAGGGGACTTAAGATTCCACAGGCCCGGCAGCATGGACAAAAGATGTTTTAAAAAACTAGAAGCTAACACACCATGTGAACGTAAGACCTCCATCACCTCATGTTATCCAGGAGCTAGTGCTTGCCTCTCAAGCACTGGGAGTTATTCCTTTCCATTATGGAGGTGGGGAGCACATATTCTAAACACTATATTTTCTTCCTCTATATGTAATATATTCACACAATTCACAAGGTTAAAGTTATAAAACAGGGTCTATAATGAAAATGCTTGTTCCTAAAAAAAAACAAAACCAATGAAACCAGTTTCTTTGGGTATCCATCCAGAGAGATTCTTCAGCACATTCAACCAGACAAGCAGATATATGGTTTTTTCTTACCCTTTTCACCCAAATGGTAGCATGCCGTTTCATTCATTCATCGAGACTGGAAACCAGTGAGCCCCATAACCTGCTCTTCTGCTTTGCTTTTCTTGTGTCTTCCCACGTTACCATGTGTCTGAGCTGTGTTTCCATGTCCATCCATGGTTCTGATTCTTTGTCTGGCTGCTGTATTCCATCACCTGGGCATACCATGAGGGGGGACCTACGGAGAACACCTCCAAGTCTCGTCCTTCTTGTAAGCAATGCCACCTGTCGCTTCACCGATGTGCAGGCATAACTAGAAGCTGTATGTCCAGAAGTGGAATTGCTGGGTCAAGGAATTTGTGCATTTAGTAGACAGTGCCAAATTACTCTCCAGAGACATTGTGTGGGTTTACAATCCTGCTAGCAAAGCATGAAAAAGCCTTTCTCCACCCTTGCCAACTCAGTGCGTGATCAAACCTTTGATGTTTGCCAGTCAGCTTGGTGGAACATGGGACCTGGGTACAGTTTTCACGCGACTCTTGTTCTAAGTGAGGGTGAGCATCTTTTCGGCGTCCAGCTCTGCTGCTAGCCTCAGTAGCTCGCCCCGCGCAGCCTAAGGCCTTGGCCTTGCTCGCTATCCCTTCTGCAAGATCCAGGACTTGGTTTGTTTTCTGTCGGCCAGCCTCCCGCTGAGTCACTCACGAGGAGGAAAGGGCAGCCGGCTCAGGTTATTCTGCTCTGGGAGCCATCTGAGCCGCCAGTCCTGGGAGGACCTCAGGCTCTGGTATTACTGTGGGTGCCCAGCACCATGCACTGGATTATTGCATCTGGCAAACTGCAGACCTCTGGATCCCCTGGGAGAGATGGGGTTTGTAGGTGGGGATCAGGTCAGATGTGCGTGCCAAGTGGGCATGCAGAGGACCCAGCTAGATTCAGAAAGGGGACGTCTGGAAGGAGGTAATGAGAGCGAAGTCCTAAGTTACAAGTGGCGGAATGAGAGGAACCACGCTGGGTGTACAGAGGGAAGGACTTAAGCTGTTGGAAAGGATTTGGGGCAGAAAGGGTGGTGAGCCACGGTGAAGGAATTGGGCGGATGTTGGGAAAAGATTCTCACTTGAAATCTCTAAACGGGGACCTCCCTGGTGGTCCAGTGGTTAAGACTCCAGGCTTCCACGTCAGGGAGTGCAGGTTCGATCACTGGTCGAGGAACTGAGATTTTGCATGCTGTGTGGCCAAGAATGAAAAAAAAAAAAAGGAATGAAATCTCTATAGATGCATCCTGAACGAGATGCACTCACCACCGGTTCCTCAGCTCATCACCACTGCAGGGTTAGTGCTGAGATCTGCCCCGATGGGAAGTGGGGGTGCCCCCTTGGCTACACATGGAGGATTCAGGGCTCTTGTGTGGCCACCTATACGTGTGGGGAGGCCCAGAGACCTTTCCTGACCCTCTCTGAGTGGGTTCTGGGCATCTGTGGGACAGCCCAGGTCAGCTTGTTGTCATTAGCTCAGCTAGTAAAGAATCCTCCTGCAATGCAGGAGAATTCTGGGTTCGATTCCTGGGTTGGGAAGATCCCCTGGAGAAGGGATAGGCTACCCACTCCAGTATTCTGGCCTGGAGAATCCCCACGGACAGAGGAGCCTGGTGGGCTGCAGTCCGTGGGGTCACAAAGAGTCGGAAACGACTGAGCGACCAAGCAACCTCCAAGACAGCCTATGCATTTGGTTGGATTTTTTGCTCACAGACTGGAAAAACCAGCAGGAGCCAGTGGCTAGACTGCTGGGCCCTGGGGAGTCTGCCACTGTTTCTTCCAGGCTTCAATCAAAAGCAAATTTGCCCTGGAAATTGCTGAGGCAGAGGCATCTTCCTGGAGCCGTCTGAACAAGGGACTGCCGTGTTAAGTCTATGCCCTCCAGGGCATCCTGATTCCAGCCGGAGCTGGGCTGTGGTATTCATGAGCCACCACCGGGGCCTGCCCTGGGCCTGCTGGACCTGTTCTAGGTGGCTTGACCATCCATAATCAAGCCTGTCCTCTCTCTGCTGAGGCTGCAGACCCGGAGCTGTACTCCAGGTGTGGACAGCTGGTTGGGGCTCTCGATCCTGGTGCCTACGCCAGTCCCTTCCCAGGCTCCCCACGTGGCTGCTTCAGACAAGAGGATGGGTTCTTTACACCAGAGACCGCCACGGGCGCAGGAGAGGCCACCCCCGGCAGGCGGGTGGCCAAGACTCCTCGGAGTCTTCTGCACGCCACATCACTAAGCAGAGCCTTCAGAACTGCAGTTATAGAGGCTCTCCTCCCCCATGCCTCAGCCGTCCCAGGGGGGAAAGTCCAAAAAAGTTGAGGTTGTCCCTGAGGCCACCAAGAAGCGCTTAATTGCTTTCCGAGAGAGTTGTCACCTCCTTCTGGTCTCCTCCCTTCCCCCCATCAGCCTGGGCCGCCTCTGCTCCCAGCGCTGGCAGCTCTGGCTCAGAGAGCTGAGCCTGAAGACGTGTGTTCCTGGCTGTGTCCCAGGGTACCAGAGGCCTGGGTGCTCTCTTCTCCAAATATATTGCCACCTTTGCTGAAAAAAAAGAGCCCTATGTTTTGGAGGAATAAACGTGCATTTTTCTGTGAGCCAGGCACTCATCGACAGCGGATGGATGGTGGCCCAGGCCAGCTGAGTCAGCCAGACTCTGGAGCAAGCAGACAGCATAAACCAGGATGGGGACTGGAGCCAGCCAAGGGCAGTGAAATGCAGGGAATGTTTGGAGGTTTTCATACCAGGAGTTTAGTCAGCACCTTGAGCAATCTGATTCAGGCCGAGGGCCAAGTAGAGGGATCCATATCATAAAAAGGGGGCTAAAAAGCAGCAACAAATACACCCCAAAAGCATAATGGTCTAAATATCTTAGAAATTTATTTCTTACTCTCTTAACACACCAAGGCCGGGATTCTTGATTGGCCAGTGGGTTTTCTCCATACGGTGATCCAGGGACCCAGGCTCTCTCCATCTCAAGGCTCCGCTGTTCTGTCACCTCCATCCGGCTGGCCGGAGAGAAGATGGATGGGGGAGGCACACCTGCTTCTTTCCCTGCCTCCTAAAGCATTGGTACGTATCTCTTTGGCTCGCATACTATTGGTGGGAACTAGTCACATGACCACACCTGGTTGCAAGGGCAGCTGGGAAATGTAGTCTCAGCTCCTCAGCGACGGCGCTATGCTGTGAAAGGGGAGCAGGGATTTTGATGAACAGCTCACCGTCTGTGCCAAAGAATGAAATCAAGTCACGTAGATCATGGGACCAACAGAGAAAGCAATCCATTCTGAGCTTTAAGGAACTCTCTGGAAGAACAGTCTGGGTCCTGGATCAGGGAGTCCTAGATAACTTGCCGGAAGGGATTTAGCTTTTGTCAAGGACTGAGTGATCCAATAGTTTCGGCAGAAATACAGGAAAAGTTAACAGAGAAGCGACCATATAAGAAACATGGGTAATTAGGCCTAAGAAGCCATACTATTCACCTGCAGTTAGTCTATTGATAAGTGGTTTGTGCCCAAACTTCCTAGTCGGGTGATTGGAGCTTGGAGCCTCTGAGTGCTTGCGCGCTTAGTTGCTTTAGTCCTGTCGGACTCTTTGCGACCCCATGGACTGTAGCCCACCAGGCTCCTTTGTCTATGGGGTTCTCCAGACAGAATTACTGGAGTGGGTTGCCATTCCCTTCTCCAGGGGATCTTCCCGACCCAGGGATCAAACCCGGGTCTCCTGTGTCTCCTGCACTGCCGGTGGATTCTTTACCCACTGCATCAGCTGGGAAGCCTGGGGCTTCTGGCAGAGGCTAATGGACAAAGATTTGGATGCTACGGTGTGGAGGAGGGACATAAACAGAGGGTAGGAGGAGCCTGTCACCTCCAGGTTGTGGGTGAGTCAGAATCATGCCTTTTCCTTCTCACTTGGGTCAACATGCATGATGACCAGAACCCTTCACTGTGTAGGCACAATAGTTCCCTGCTGCCAAGTAACAAGTCACCACAAGCTTAGAGGCTTAACAAGCCTGATCTATTAGCTCCCTGCTTTGTAGGTCAGAGGTCTGGGATGGGCTTGACTGGGTCCCTGCTTAAGAACTGGAGGCCAAAATCAAGGCGGTGGCCAGGCTGAGCTCTTACCGAAGGTTCTGGGGGAGAATTTGCCCCCAAGTTTATTTAGGTTGTCGGCAGAACCAGTTCCCCGCGGCTGTAGGACTGAGGCCTCTGTGTTCTTGCTGGCTGCTGGCTGGTCTCCGTTCCTGGAAGTGAAGTGAGGGAAATTGAAGTCGCTCAGTCGTGTCTGACTCTTGGCGACCCCATGGACTGTAGCCTACCAGGCTCATCCATCCATGGGATTCTCCAGGCAAAAGCATACTGGAGTGGGTTGCCATTTGGAGGCAGCTCTCAAATCCTTTCCCTGCAGCCCCCACCCCCTGGCGACCCTGCCCCCTCCTTCAAAGCCACTGATGGTGCATCAAATCCTTCTTGTGCTTGGAGTCGCTGATTCTCCTTTTGCCATCAGAGAAACTCTGCTTTTAAAGGGCTCTTTCAGTTTAGGTCAGGCCCATCCAGAGAACCACTCTATTTGAAGGTCTGCTGATTAGTAAATTTATTCCATTGTGAATCCCTTTTGCCATTTAATGAAAAAATAATCTTAGGGGCTTTTCAGGTGGTGCAGTGGTAAAGAATCCACTTGTCAATGTAGGAGACGTGGGTTTGATTCCTGGGTCGGGAAGATCCCCTGGAGAAGGAAGCAGCAACGCACTCCAGTATTCCTGCCTGAGAATCCCATGGACAGAAGAGACAAGCGGGCTACAGTCCATGAGGTCTCAGAGTCAGACACGACTGAGCGACTAAGCACGCAATCACAGGAGCAATTCTCAGGGCGCACTTAGAATTCTGCCTTTCCCAGTGCCTGGGACTGTGAGTCTGAGACCCAGAGTGGTGTCCTTTGGAGCTAAAGAGACTCTTTTGTCTTCTGGCCGAAGAGTTGTCCCACTTGGTTCCACCCCGTGTGGGTGGGTGACCAGCAGCCCTGGCCCCAACTCTTACCAGATACACTCTGGAGATCTACAAATAGAGGAAAAACAGGCATTCCTCTCCCTCGGAGAAAACTCCTTTCTCTGAAAGCCTCATGGACACAGGACTCCCCTGAGAAGCTCAACACTGCACTGAGCACTCTGGCCCCGAGAGAAAGAAAGCCAGGCCTTGTCTGTTGGTTGGCTCCTGGCTTCCTTGAGGGTCTGCCCTTAACAAGCTCCCAGAACTTTATGTACCACATTTCCAGCTCCCTTCAATGCTTGTTCCTTGTAGCAAGGCCAGGTGGGGAGCCTCCCTCCACCCCCTTCTGGGGCCTTCTCCCCTTCAGCTATTCAGGAATGTAGGTGCCTGCAGTAAAAACCACTAAAGATGTTTTCTTAGCTGCAGGCCTGCCCACTGGGGCCCCTCGATGCAGAAGGACCCTTTGTGCAGATTCCTCCTCCTCCTCGCCCAGGAGCTGGCATCTCAGCCCCACCTCAGCTTCGACCTTGCTCTCCCCTCCTGTGGGTGAGTTTCAGGGCCTGGAGGACTGGAAGGGGCCCCTGTGCTGCTGGCAAAACAGTTTGATCCAGAGCCCCCGCCAGGGGCCCTCTGCCCCGCCTGCAGCCCTTCCTTTCCCCTGGAGCCCCACGGAGGGCAGCCAGTGGCAGGCAGGCAGCAAGGGGTGGGGACGATAAAGGCCCAGGTTGTCCCCCCAGTTCAAGGGGACCCAGAATCTCTCTGCAGAGCCGCTGGACAGCACTGCATAGCAAGGGAGCTGAGACTGGTGTGCACGCAGGTGCCGGCGGCTCCGCTCAGAACTTCAAAGCTAAAAGGAAACTCTCTGATTGGCCAGACTGCCTGTTATCACTCAGGCACTTGGTACCAATTTAATGGAGAATAACATCCATTTGTCAGGCACTGAGTAGGTGCCGAGAATCTGAAAGCTTGGCTGGAGCATGGTTGGGAGGGGGACATGGGCAGAGACAGGCTGAGAGCCTGGGAGCTGGTACCTCAAAGGGCGGGATCCTACCCGAGGCAATAGGAAGCCACCAGAGGGCTTTGTGTGGGCTTCCCGGGTGGCACTAGTGGTAAAGAACCCACCTGCCAGTGCAGGAGACGTAAGAGACATGGGTTCCATCCCTGGGTCTGAAACATCCCCTGGAGAAGGCCATGGCAGTTCACTCCAGTATTCTTGCCTGGAGAATCCCATGGACAGAGGAGCCTGGTGGTTTACAGTCCATAGTGTCAGAGTCAGGCACGACTGATGTGACTGAGCATGCATCCATTCTTTATGGCTTATCCCAGGACACTGAATATACACTAGGACCCTGTTCTTTAACCACTCTATATGTCATAATTTGCATCTCCCAATCCCAACCTCCCTCTCCATCCCTCCCCTACCTGCCTCCCCCTTGGCAACCACAAGTCTGGGCTCTGCGTCTGTGAGTCTGTTTCCGCTTTGAAGATAAGCTCATCTGTGTCATATTTCAGATTCCACATGTGAGTGATATCATATGGTGTTTGTCTTTCTGACTTACTTCCCTTGGTGTGATCATCCCTAGTTGCTTTTCTCGTCCCTGAGTTTTTCAGGGAACCAAGCCCTCTGGTGGATGCCTTTCTGGGGAAAAGAAGAAAGAGAGAGGCTGACGGAGGCAGAGCCACTGAAGCGCCTCACAGCGGCGTGCACTCCCTGCCCACTGCCTTTCTCCTGCAGTGAGTTTCGTCCACGCAGAGTCAGAAGGGCCGTGAGTGGCGGTGGCGAGGGGCCAGTCCCCTCCCCAGCCCTGGCTCAGGCTCCCGATGCCCAACCTTTGTGTGTACTGAGCCGGCTGGCTGGACGCTCAGGTCTTTATCAGTTGTGACCACACCCTCCTGTAAGGCCCCGGGGAGAAAGCAGAACTGAGGACTGGGAAAGATCAACAGCCACGCTTTTTGGTTCTTCTAGGTGCAGCCCTTCCGACCTGAGGTCGTAGAGGAACTGAGGCTGCAGGGGGCGGGGTGGGAACCCCAAGGGTTCAGGGACACTGCACCCACATCCGGATGTGGTTTCTCCCAGGACCGAGCAGCCACTGACATCCACCGGACCAGCATCACCCAGGGGAGCTGGCCTCCGTCCTGGCCTCTCTTGGCCTCAGAGGAATCCAGATCACAGTTGGCAGCGTTAGATTGCTCAGGCCAACCGCTCCCTTCAGAGATACACAAACTAGGGCTTGTGGAATCTCAGGGCGAATACAGAACACGCTGGCAGCCAGATCACCTGACGCCCCCGCCTCCACCCCGGGGTGGGGGTTGTCTGACCACCCCATCACCTGACCTCAGGTCACTGCCCTCCCCTGCAGTGTGGTTCTCTCCTTTGGAAATCTCGTTTACTGTGTAACATAATATAATCACGGTTAACTCCCAAGGACAGAGATCACGTGGCCACCTGAGAATTCCACCTTCAACAGGGCTGGAGGCTCCCGTCCCCCTCACCTGACCTGACCCCCAGGCCAGCTCCTGGGAGGAAGTGTCCTTCTCAGCTCTTGACTGCTCCTAATTACTCAGCGAGGTTGGACCAGATCTCCCAATACATCGATTACAACAGGGTGGTGGACAGGCGGGTGGGCGGACGGCTTTTGTCTCCCAGAGGCAAGTTCCCTCCCACCCAGCTGGCCCAGACCCGCATGTCTCAGCCTGTGGTTTTGGCTTCCAAGCCCGGAGTGTGGAGACGCCCGTGGGATGCCAGTGGGATTCCGAGAGGGAAGATGGTCAAACGCTTGACAGCTCTAACTGCAGGTGACTTTCCGGCCAGGATCCCCCAGCATCTCATTCTATTCTGTTATTTTATTTGGCCATGTCACGTGGCCTGTGGGATCTCAGTTTCCTGACGAGGTATTGAACCTGGGCCACTGCAGTGAAAGCCCAGAATCATAACCACTGGGCCACCAGGGAACTACCCAACCCCACCACACACACACTTTCTTTTTGCATTTCTACCTGGTTCCCTCAAACTTTACTACACCTTAACTTTAGTAAATATTTATTGAGAGCAAGCTCAATGTACTGGCACAGGGGCTGGAGGCTAGGGGTCAGGACCCTTGCCTTCGGAAGACTGAAATGAAAAGAAATATAAGCTCAAAACCAGTGGCTTCCTGTCCAGGTTCTGAAATGTACTGGCCCTATGACTTCGGCAAGTAGTTAGCCTTTTCAATTCCTCGTTTGCTTGCCTGAAAAACGGGTGATACTCATGGGTTGTTGTTGAGACACTAAATAGACAGATGGATCATGGCCAGGGCATCTATAAAAATAGATCTCTGACCCGCAATCTGCGGCAACCATGCCAGGAAGCCGGCCTGCTTGCCGTAAGTCAGACTTGTAGGAAATAAGACCGCTATCCTGAACAAGTGGTCCAGAAAGCCAAACAGTAACCCCTGCAGCAATCATCCCATGTGGGCAGGGCTTGATTAATGATTGACAGTTGCCCTAGCTCGCATCCCTGCTTCCAGCTTAGGACCAATCAGAGAAAACCAGGTATGCACTTCTAACCTCTCACATAGGACACTCTACTTTTTAAAAAACATTAATTTATTTATTCTTGGCCATGTCATGTGACATGTGGGATCTTAGTTCTCTAACTAGGAATCGAAGCTGTGCCCCCTGCCTTGGAAGCTCAGAGTCTTAACCCACTGGACCACCATGGAAGCCCACACTCTACTTCTATTATTGTTTTCACTTTATTAATGCTAATCATTAATATTGTTAAATATATTAATATTTATTAATATACACTGATTTAAACAATATTAATAAATAGTTTTTTTTTTTTTTTTTGCTACACCGTGGGGTTTACAGGATCTTCGTTTCCTGACCAGGAGTTGAACCTGGGCCCCCTGCATCAGGAGCGCAGAGTCTTAGTCACTGGACCGCCAGTGAAGTCCTGGGATGTTCCTATCTGGAATTATGTCACAACACAGGCAAACATCCTCCTCTGTCTCCATGTGCAGCCTCTTCCGAAACCTCCCTTCCCTCCGGAAGGGCTCCAGGGGCCACAGAGAGGGTGAGCCTTCCCTCTCTCTGTCCCCGGGTCTCCTCCAAACTCAGCATACCCTGCAGGGGCATCTGGGCCCTCCTTCCTGGACTCACCTTTTCTATGATGCTTGGACCCTCCCAATGGTCTCCTAAGGGGTCTCCAGCCTCATCAACCCCTCGTCTATAATGCAGTTGGAGGGATCCTTCCGGAACGTGATCTTAAGAACCATCGGAAGAAACTCAGCCTCCAAGAGAGGCCTCCAAGCCGGCACCGCCCACCTGACCGCCTTCATTCATTTCCCACGGGCGTCGGCTCCCGCCCCACCCACCAGGCTTCAGCAAAGTGCTCTCTGCTCTTCCCTGACTCCAAGAGCGAGAAGAAAGCAAAGCGACGTGTGCCCTCTGCGTCCCTCCCGGATCTGGGCTCCACGCTCACTCAAGCACCCCCCTGAGCCGTGCGCAAGTGTGAGATGCACTGGACCCAGGCATGGACAGACCGAGTCCTGCCTCACCACCAACTAGGTATGTTTCGCAGGCCAATTGCTTTAACTCTTTGACCCTCAGTGTATGTCCATCTCTGGGCTTCCCTGGTGGCTCAGATGGTAAAGAATCTGCCGGCAATGCATGGTTCATCAAGACTAACGTTCATCAAGACTAAGGTTCATCCACACCCTGTTTCGATTCCTCCGTCGGGAAGGTCCACGGGGCGGCAAAGAGTCAGACATGACTGAGCAACTAACTCTTCCATTTTTTTTCATGTCCATCTAGAAGAACAACGGCAATAATTCTTACCTCCTGAGGGTTATTGTGAAGAGTCTCTGAGATGGAGCAAACAAAATATTAAGTCTAGTGTCTGGTCCTGCGGCTTCCCAGGTGGCTCAGAGGTAAAGGATCTGCCTGCCAATGCAGGAGATGCAGATGCGGGTTTGATTCCTGGGTCAGGAAGATCCCCTGGAGAAGGAAATGATAACCCACTCTAGTATTCTTGCCTGGAAAATTCCATGGACAGAGAAGCCTGGCAGTCTTCTACAGTCCATGGGGTCGCAAAGAGTCGGACACGACTGAGCGACTAACGCTTTCACTCGATGGGAGTCCACTTTTATTTCATCACAGAGGAGATCCCTGGAGGGGAGACAGCAGGTCTAAGAGGGAGGTCAGAGGTCTCAGAAGGCCAGGAGGGGCACACACACACACACACACACACACACTGGTCCATGGTAGACTCTCAGAAGCTGCTGCTTATTCTGTGAGATGCCTCCCAACCAACAGGTTGTGTCTCACCCTTCTACTCTGAACTGAGGTTCATCCAGGACTCGGGAGTTTGCCAACGGACTTGACCATAGGTCCCGTCTTGTCCAACCTCCACGTCTTACAGGGGAGCTAACTGAGACCCCTGGGGCCGGAAATGACTCTCCTAAGGTCATGCAGTGCTTTGGTGTCAGAGAAAGTTCCAGAACCCAGGTGCCCTGGTGCCAGCCCCTCCCCACCATTAAAGCCAAACTACTGTGCCATCACCCCACCTGTCAGTCACTTCTCAGCAGTCAGGCCCCTGGAAGCGCTCTCAATGGAGAACTTAGAAAAACTCCTGCTCTAGCCCACCCCACGTGATGTCTGCTGGCCATGCCCGCTGTCCCAAAGTGGACAGGTGACTGCTGGCACAGGGCTCCCCAGCCGTATCCCCTCCAGACACGTCCAGCCAGCCAGGTGGGCACCTGAACCAGTTGGGGCACCCCGCCTGAGACCCTCAGTTCCCATGGTCCCTGGCCCAGGCCAGCATCGGGCTCAGCAGGTGAAAGGAACCCTCCCAGCCAGCCCTGCCCCAGGGCCCCTCGACAGTGAGCCCTCTGATGTCAGCCCCCTTCCCACAGTCCCGCTTCCTCTGGCCCTGGGAGACTCAGTCACTCAGTCCTTCTCCCTGGAAAATAAGCAATGCCCTGCCCTCCTCCACAGGGGCCTCCAAGTCCTGCCTGAGACCACAGTCTTCCATTTAGAGCCGCCCCCACCTTCCCGGGAGTGGTGTGGCCATCAGGAGCCCCAGTGCCAGGGCAGCTGGGCATTCCTCTCCCTGGCTTTGCCCTGTCTGCTAAATATACATCTAGGAGGAGTCTGGGAGGGAAACGCCACAGATCTTGTTAACTCTTTCACTTCCAGCAGCCATGGAGAGAGTTGGTGGGGGGTGGGGGGCGCGCAGGGCGAAGCAGGGCCAGGTCGGCAAACTGGTGGAAGGGATGCCCAAGACCAGAGGACCCCTTGCCCAGGCTCAGCTGGAGGGGTGGGAGGCCCCAGCCGATCCCTCAGGCCTGGCCAGGGGGATGGGACCTGGGGTCAGAGGTCAGGGGTGATCGTGGGAAGGGGACCAACAGTGTCCTCATCACCCCCTCCCTGCCCCCGCCCAGAGGACCCCAAGGTGGAGGGCAGGTGGGGGCCCTGGGCGGGAAACCCCCTGACGGCCACAAGGCAGAGTCAGGCCCGCCCGCTTTCTCCAGGGGCACCTAGACAGTGGCCTGAGCTCCCTTTCCAGGAAAAGGTGAGGGAGGGCCAGGTGGCGGTCCAGCTCCCCGGGGGCGTCCCCTTTCCGGCTCCTTGAGGGGAGATGTGATCAGACAGGAGGAGGCTCTGGACGAGCCCCCCACCCCCCTTCCCTTCTTCCCTCCCCTGCGGGCACCCCTCAGCCAGGCCTGCCTTCCTGCCCCCTCCCTTCATCCTGGCGGTGTGGGGCTGAAGCCGAGGCTCACACTCCCTGAGTGGGCACCGTGCCCTGGGCAGGAGCTGTTGGGGGAGCCTGGGACCCTAGAGGCACTGACCGAGGCCCTGCGGCTGCGGCGGGGGGTAGGCCGGTGCCCACCGCGGGGAGGGCAGGCAGCCAGTGTGGGATCAGCGGGAGGGGCTGCCCGGACCAGGCGGGAGGGACGAGGGTGAGGACCGGGCCCTTCGCACACTGCCCCGCGCAGCAAGCCTTCCCAGCCGCCAGGAGGACCTGGGGAAACCGCCGCGACAGTGACACCCGCCCGTCTCCGCCACCTCCCGGCTTGGAGGAAGGTCGTGACTCCGTGGCCTCAGCGTGGAGAAGAGTGACTAGGGCACCGGCTGAGCCCTGCTGCCCAACTGCTCCCTGCTGGCGGTGGACGTGATGGGGATGGGGGCGTGGATTGGGGTGGAGGGGTGGGGGGTGGGGGTGGAGGTGGGCAGGCGCAGTTTCTTGGCAATAACTTAGATCTGCCTGGAAATCTACTTTAAAGGCCCGCCCCCTGGCTACCAGGCCAGTCTGCGCCTCCGGCCTATCCTGCAGCGCCCCCTGCTGTCTGAGCCCATGGTGACGGGACAAAGCGGGAAGTTGGGTTGCAAGACCCTCTAAGGGAACCCAAGCTTCATGGCTCACAAAGGAATCAGGGCCTTGATGGGGATGGTGGGGGGCGGGGGACGCCAAGATCCCCAACATACCCTCATGCCAAAGACCATCCCATTGTCCCTGCCTACAGATCTATAACCTGGCAGACCAAGGGGCTCAACATTTAATCCGGTAAATAAGTAAAGTTTTGCTCTCAGGAGGCGACCCCCTCCCCTGGGCATGGTTGCTGAAAATAGCAGACCCTCTAGAAGGCTGGTTCCTTGTCTCCAGCATGCCCCCTCCCACCCTTCCTCATCCCAGGAGCACGTGGACAGCCGTGGGGCCCTTTACCCAATGGACATGAATGGGGTGGAGGCTGGGGGACTGGGGGTGGATGTGGGAGCTGGGAGGTGGAGGAGGCAATGGCGGGATTAGGGGAGTGAGGTCGCCGCAGAAGCCCCTGGGACCACTGACAACCACGCGAGGGAGCAGAGGCAGTGAATGCAGGTAAGAGGGAACCTTTGGCAGCATTGGGAAGCCGTGCAAACTTCAGTGAAAGGCGCTCAGTCGTGTCCAACTCTTTGTAACCCCATGGACTATATAGTCCATGGAATTCTCCAGGCCAGAATACTAGAGTGGGTAGCCTTTCCCTTCTCCAGGGGATCTTCCCAACCTAGGGATTGAACCCAGGTCTGCCACATTGCAGGTGGATTCTTTACCAGCTGAGCCACAAGGGAAGCCTGTGCAAACTTTAAGCCCGTTGCAGAATGGGAAAAAACAAAAACCAAAAAATGCTGTTGGAGGTGAGAGCATTAAAGGGAACCCAGGAAACATGGCAAACAACGAATTTATTCTCCTGTCTGAGAACAAATCAGAGCGGCAGCTGGAAAAGGGGGCCAGCAACTCCGTCACAATTAAGAAAATGTAGAGAATTCTTCTGAACGAGAAGGAGATATTCTCAGTGTGGAATTTCAGAGCTCTATAGCCGACTTCTGGAAACTTCTTGAGGGAAGACACTTGCCCTCACATCTTTCTTCATTACGGTTTAACCAAAACATCAAGATCTTCTAAGAATCCAGGAAGAAAGGGGAGGTCACATTTAAGGATTCAAGACTGATGTTAAATCCTGCTACACCAACCAGAAAAAAAGGTGGGGGGACATTCCCTAAAGAGCTAAGGGAAAAATTCTTCTCATCAAAAACTGGACATGCAGCCAAACGAACATTTCTTTTTGAAATAACCACAGTGCTATGGGCCAAATTGTGTCTCCCTAAATTGGTAGATTGAAGCCTTAACCCCCCTGTACATCAGAATGTGAATTTAAAGAGATGATTGAGTTAAAATGAGGCCATTAGGGTGGCCACACATCTAATATGACTGGTGTCCTTTTAAGAAGAGATTAGAGGACTTCTCCCGGAGGACCAAGTGGTTAAGACTTTGCCATTCAATGCAGGGGGTGCAGGTTCGGTCCTTGGTCAGGGAACTAAGATCCCACGTGCCTTGCAACCAAAAAGCCAAAACATAAAACAGAAGTAATATAACAAATTCAATAAAGACCATAAAAATGGTCCACATCAAAAAATCTTAAAGAAAAAAAGATTAGGACACACATAGAGACACTAGGGATGTGCCCGCAAAGAGGAAAGAGCTTTGGAAGACAAAGAGGAGAGCCATCTGCAGCCAAAGGCTAAGGCCTCGGAAGCAACCAACTTGCCCGACACCTTAATCTTGGACTTCAGCTCACGGAACCTTAAGAAAATTAATTTCTGTTGCTTAAGCCTCCCAGACTATGGTATTTTGTTATGGCAGATCTAGGGAATGAATACACTTGGACACAGAGATCAGAAAACAAGTTGTTGACCAACTTCCAGACTAGCAGAAATCATATATATATAGAGAGACTGGGAAATACATGAAAAACAACTGTCCTCAGGTATTAACAAAGGGTTAAAGATAGGAGATAAGATCAACTGATAAGATGGAAAATGTGGGGTGGGATGGGGGGAACCTGTAAGGGAAAAGCTTGGAATTTCAAAAAGGATTTCCATCTGCCAAGGTATTTCAGCAGGTGGGGTGGAAATGAGCAGGGCAACCCACACCCCAGAAGGAAGTGTAGTTCTGCAGAAGCCACTGACAGTTTAATGACAAAAATTCACAAAGGAAACATGAGCAACTTTAAGAATACTTTTCATTCCCATTTCAGTGACTTGTTTATTACAGTGATGATCTCTTGCTGTCATTAAAGGGTATAAAGATATCAAAAAGGAACTGCTACCTAAAGCTTTGTAGGCAAATATGATGGTGGTGGTAAGTTAGTCTCTGTCATGTCCAACTCCTTGTGACCCCAGGGACTGTAGCCTGCCTGGCTCCTCTGTCCGTGGAGTTCTCCTAAGTAAGAATACTGGAATGGGTAGCAGTTCCCTTGTCCAGGGGATCTTCCCAATTCAGAGATTGAACCCAGGTTTCCCATACTGCAGGCAGATTCTTTACAGTCTGAGCCCCCAGGGAAGCCCCTCAGTTCCCAGACCAGGGATCAAACCCATGTCCCTTGCATTGGCAGATGAATTCTTAACCACTGGACCATCAGCGAAGTCCTTTTCTGTCTCCTTGAGGACAGCCCACCAGCCAGTTGAAAGAGGCTTCTTCTCTTACCCCACTGCAGCTGCCTTCCATGGCCAGGGTCTCCCCTGATACTGGACAGCTCTCCTGCAGGACCCTGCAGGTTCCCTATAAAGTGGGAAGGGGGGGTCTCTCCCTCACAATGTTTCATTTGATTCTGCATCAAAAGATGCCCTTCTTCCCAGCACTTTGCTCTGTAGGGTGGACTTGGCCCCTGGGATGGGCTGGAGGAGGCATCACGTTTTGTGTCCCTTCTTGGGGAATCTGCACTTGCACCCCCTTCCTCCTTAAGCAAGGAATGAAGCTCTGGTTCATCAGCTCTTCCCACGGACGCATCTTTGTGCATACAGTGTGAATGAACAAGAACTGGGTCCTGTTCGCCTGCACGCAAAGCCAATCTACTGACACCAGGTCGTGGTGAAGGAAAGGGCAGCATTTATTGCAGGGTGCCAAGCGACAAGTCCAGGCACCTAGTGCTCTAAAAGCCCGAACTCCTCATTTGGTATGTTAAATTACATGGAAATACATTTGTTGGACGAAAGGAAAACAGTCAAACAAGATAAAATCATAATAGTTTAGTCATTAAACCAAGTCAAAGACTTCAATTCCTCTTCAAGAGCTATAGGTAATATTCTGTGCAAAGTCCTTTGAGCTATTTCTGCAGCTACTGAAACCCCCCGCCAGGTGGAACACGTTAACTGTGTGCGGTCGGCGGGCACGTAGACACCAGATGGGTTGCAAACAGGAAGGTTGATGATGTTGACTCCTGATTACCTCACTACCCACCAATCAGAAGAGTGTCCATGAGCTGATCACTCACCCTGCAACCGTCTCCCTCACTCTGTCTAAAAGCCTTTCCCCAGGGCTTCCCTGGTGGCTCAGTAGCAAAGAATCTGCCTGCCATGGGAGGAGACACAGGTTCGACCCTTGGTCCAGAAACATCCCATATGCCGTGGAGCAACTAAGCCCGTACCCCACAACTATTGAACCTGTGCTAGAAACTGTACTCCACAACAAGAGAAGCCCCCGCAATGAGAAGCCCACGTACTGCAACTAGAGAGTAGCTCCCGCTCCCTGCAACTGGAGAAAAAAACCCACGCATCAACAGCCAGAGACCCAGCACGCCAAAAATAAATAAATAAATAAATAAGATTATGTTAAAAAAAAGCAAAACACTTTCCCTAAAAGCCATCAGGGGTTGCAGCCTTCTGAGCATTAGCTGCCTGGACTCCTGTCTTGGCACCTGCAATAAACACCACGCTTTCCTTCACCACAACGGAGTCAGTGGATTGGCTATACTGTGCTGGGGAGAGGGGACCCGCGTTTGGTTCAGTAATGATGGGGGAATCCGCCATGCCCCCGACCGACTCAGGGCAGGCTGAGACTTTGCTGAGAGGTCCTCCGTCCTCTCTCTCAACTCTTGGGACCAGAGGTGTCTCAGAATTTTTCAGAATAGAGGAAGGTAATGTGTGGCTTAGACAAAGTAACAGATCTCCAGTCTAGCAGGGTGTGGGGCGTCCGCCCAGAACTAAACCCGCTGAGTCTGAAATGCAGTCTCTGCAGCTCCCGGCACCAAGACATACCTGAACCTGCGCCTGTTCCAGTCAGGTTTCGTCACTCGATGTGTTTGTGGCAAACTCAGGTCATGGTCTTGGTTTTCAGAGCTTTTTGGAATTGAGAACTGTGGATAACGGATTGGGGACCTGTCTTTTCTTCCTTATGGGTGCAGCTGAAAGTGCCTTCCTGGACATTCCTGCTGTGGGGAGGGAAGTAGGGCGGGAAGGGAGAAGGCCAAGTGCATTTATTTTGCACTGACTGTTTGCCCCGCGCACATCTGCCTTCTTCACTTCTGTGATCCCACTAAGGGTTGGGTGCTGGTGAGGGCCTGCCTGGACCTCCCGTTCAGGGGAAAGGTCAGTTCAGCCTGATCAAGAAGCAGAAAGCAGACTGCTAATGTGTTTACCCGATGCCTGGAGCAGGTGGGAGGTCCGTCTACTGTCTCTCCCAGCTGCCTTTCCAGGCTGGCACCACCGAAAGGAGAGAGTCTGGGCGGGCCGGGCAGAGACCCCTGGGCCTCACGTCAGCGGAGCCATCTCCCTTCCTCCCCTTGGTGGAGAAAGAATCTTCTTCCCCAAGTGCAGAGGTCAGCAGCGTGGCGGGGGCCGCCTCTCCCCTCTCCTGGCCTCTGCGCTCAGAGGGCCTTTTGTTGCTTAGTCCTGTTCCTCGGCAACCATGAAGACTGCAGCCGCGGGCTGTCTGGGGCCCCTGAACCTGTTCTGGCTCCAGGGCAGGGAGTCAATCAAAATCAGTCCAGGACACTCAAGACCCCAAGGTCTTTATGTCGCCCCAGAGCTGGGACATTGAGTCTGCTTAAGACCACTTTCCCAGACAGCTCTCTCTCATTGTTCAGCCCCCCACATGGTTCCCCCAGCCCAGGAAAGGCCTGGAATCCTGGGGACATCTCTGTCTCCCTGGTATTGCCAGCAGAAGCCAGAGAAGCAATTGACGCAGAGAATGAGAGGTGGGCTCCAGGAAGGGGCAGGATAGAACAGTTCATATTCATCCATTCATCCATCTATTCATTCATTCAGCCCACCAGCATTAATTTGGCTTCCTGGGGAGCCACGCCTGAAGCAAGAACTCTCTCTCCTCACCCGCAGGTTGCCATGGAGGGTGTCGATAAGGTTTGTGGGCACAACCACAGAGACCCCGGTAATCCGAGCGTGAGCCATCCCAAGCTCCCTGCGTGCGCTCCTTTTTACAACCCTGCCCCCCTGGGGCGTCCCGGAGGCTTCAGCATAGGCTCTGCCACCATGCCCGTCGACTGTGACCCCAGGGGCCAGGGCAGGTGGGCGTCCCGGAAGACCTCTCGGACAGTGGCCCGGAACGTCTTGCTGACGAAACAGTAGAGGCCGAAGTTGACGGCAGTGTTGAGCATGGCCACCATGTTGGCCACGTCCAGGGCCAGGTGGACCCTCCAGTTGTGATAGACGGGGGCCACATACAGGTGATAGAGCATGACGAAGGTGCGGGGTGCCCAGAGGAGGGCGAAGAGCGTGGTCACGCCCAGGAGGATGGCGGTGCTCTTGCCCACCTGGGGCCGCGGCCCGCTCCGGCCCCTCCGCTGCAGCCGGCGGACGATGGCCAGGTTGGCCACCAGGAAAACGCCACAGGGGATGAAATAGACAATGAGGCAGTGAGCCCACTTGAGCACCTCGTCCAGCGTGCTGGGCGGGTCCGCATCCCTCCACACTTCCAGCCACCAGTAGAAGGGGATGCCAGTGAGCAGGGCAGCTCCAAGGACAGCGGCGACGGCCCGGCGGGCCCGGCCTGGGGACGAGGTGGCCCGGTGGCGCAGGGGGTGGCACAGGGCGCTGTACCTGTCCACCGTGAGCAGCACGGCGATCCAGACCGAGGCGTGGTTGGCAGCGAACTCCAGGACGTTAGCTGTGCGTACCACGGCCTGGGGGACCTGGCGGGCCAGCACGGCTCCCTGCAGCAGGAAGCCCACGAACACGATGACCACCTGCGTGACGATGTCCGAGGCCGTGAGCGCCAGAAGGTAGTAGTAGGAGGGCTTCCGGGTCCTGGCGGCGAGGCGGGCCAGGGCCACTGTGGTCAGGAGATTGACTGATGGTCACCGAGGTCAGGGAGGGGAGAGGTCAGAGGTTAGAAGGGCTGCCTGGATTTGCTTTCTCATCATCCCTCCCCACCTGCTGCTTCTTGCTTCTCTTTTCCTCTTTCCGGAACCTTCTTAAAGCTCCCTTTGTTGGGAAGGTTAACCAGATCAGCCTTGCCTTGTCCAGCCATGGCACCACAGGCCACTGCCTTACCAGACGACAGGCAGGGAGGAGCCATTCTCTAATCCCACCCGTCGTCTCCTGCATCCCACCACACCCCTGCTCTGCTCTCTGAAGGCAGCGCATGGTGCAAGAAGCTCTCAGTGTGAGGCTCTGGGCCGTTCTGCATGAACTTGTTCTAGGAGATGCCCATTTCTGGGGAAAGAAGGGGGCTGTCTGCTCTAGTGAAAACTCGGGTTTAGCTCTTGAGCACGCCAAGCTTCTGCAATGGCTCAGCGGTAAAGAATCTGCTTGCAATGCCGGAGATCCAGGAGTTGTGTGTTCGATCCCTTGGTCGGGAAGATCCCCTGGAGGAGGAAATGGCAACCCACTCCAGGATTCTTTCCTGGAAGATCTCATGGACAGAGGAGCTTGGTGGGCCACTGAGCACCCTCACTTTTACTCCCCACTATGCTTGGCTCTGCAGTGGTCCAGAGCACCCCCACAAGGCAAGGGGAAGGACTCTATGACCCTGGGTCTCAGGGGTCAGCACAGAGGATTGGCACCCATCGAAGGAGCACCCCAATTTCTGGCCCAGCCCTGGACCCCAGACCCCACTCCCCACTCACCAGGCAGCCCCAGGCCCAGGAGGACGCTGTAGTAGATGACAGGGATGACCCCAGCCACACATGGGGACATCGCGGGGCTCTCGGGCCAACGGCCTTCAAACTCCTGGCTCAGCCCACTGCTGTTGGGTGTGGGCAGCAGGGTCACCCGTAGCTGGCCAGCTAGGAAGTATGGAATGGCAGGTTAGAACTGTTGGTCTCTTTCCAGCCTGGCCTGGAGCAGCCCCACCCTGACCTTGGCCCTGAGGTCTTTACTCATTTTGGCTCCGTACAGAGCCCCTAGTCAGGTCCAGCCAAACGTGGCCCGATGGCCACGTCTGCTCCACCCCAGCCCACCCGCTCAGGGGCCTGGCTCCCCTATCAATGGGAAGAAGTACTCGGTGGCCTTTCTCGCCATCTTAGTGATCATGTCTGAATCACCTTGTTCCCAGGCAGCCTGAGTCAGACCGTCTGAACTGGGGCTTGAGCGCTTTGTCCTTAAGGCATCCTGGGTGACGGGCCTGGACCCACCGTGACTCACGGCAACCCCGCTGCTGTAGCAAACAGCTGCCTCCTCTTCAAGGAGAGATGCAACCAAGTTCTCTCCTTTCTACTCCAAAGAGCATCTCTCTCTCTCTGTCTCCTAGTACCACTGGAGCTGGAAAGGCCCTGGTTTTCAGATGGGGAGACTGGGTCCAGAGGGCTCAGGTGTGACCTGCCTGCCGTCATACACATCTGGCTGGTGGCCAGTCTGGGATGAGGACCACACACATGCTCTGGTCGCTCCCCGCCTAGTCTACACTTTCGGATGTTAGGTCTCACCTTCCAGCTTTTGATTTTTGCCCCTTCAAGCTCCCCATTCCCACCGCACCTCCGGATTCCTTGCTGGCCTTGCCACCTCACTCTCCCTGCCCACCCTGGGTCTGAGGCGCCTTACCTGTCTCTCCTCCTGCCAGCTGCATGCTCCTGGGTCCTGGGTCACCGTGTGGCTTTTTCCGGGGGTGCCTGCAGCTCCCTCTTAGTTGTTTGCCTGACGATTCTTCCAGCAGCACTGAGCCTGAGATCAGTACGTGCTGTGAGGCAGCGGGTGGTGGGAGGAGGGAGGGGGAGGAGGGGGAGGGGGAGACTGGAGGCCCAGGAGGATGAGCCTGAGCAGTGATACCGTCTGGAGCAAAGCAAGATTACGAGGGAGCCTGGGAAGGGAAGGGGCGAGGCTGGAGGGCAGCACTGGCACTCTAGATGGCCTGCCCCATGCTCCAAGGGCACTGGGAACCGGCCTGGGCTCAGTCTGGCTGTCAGAAACCGTGGGGGCGAGGATTCTGAAGAAAGGCAGAAGGGTCCCAGGAGCTGACTCAGAGAGGAGTGGGGGGCAACCTGCGCTGGGGAGGGAGCGCTGAGGCTGCCCGGGGCCAGACACGGATCTGGAGAGGAGCCCCCGGGCCAGGCTGGAAGGAATCGGTCGTGCAGTGGCTGCGGGTGTTGGACCGAGAAGGAGGCTACCCCGGGGTGGGGTGGGGGGCTGCTGGCCTGGAAGGATGGCAGGAAGCCATGCCCAGGGCTGGCCAGGGACCACAGGAGGAGCCGAACCCAGTTGCCAGCAGCTCTGGGAAACCCAGACCCAGCGGCACCCCGCAAGCCCTTGTTTTCCTAGCCCTGGTGAAATGAACCATCCTTCAAGCAGTCACTAGCAAATAAACACCATCCGGCGTGGCTTGCAGTCTGGAGAGACTGGAATTTGAGCCTGGCCAGCTCTCCCATCCCACGTGGGGAACAGTCACCAGTGCAGCCCGTAGTGGGCTCCTGGGACATGTGCGGATTGAGTCAGGGGCGAGCGGAGGCCCAGCCTGGAATTGCCTCCCACGCTCACCCTCTGGGAATGCTGAAGAGCCTGTCTCTGGGCTCCCTGAGTTAGACCTGAGCCCCTTGGACTGCAAGGAGATCAAACCAGTCCATCCTAAAGAAATCAACCCTGAACATTCACTGAAGGACTGATGCTGAAGCTCCAAAACTTCGGCCACCTGATGGGAAGAGCTGACTCGTTGGAAAAGACACCGATGCTGCGAAAGATTGAGGGCAAGAAGAGAAGGGGACGACGGAGGATGAGATGGTTGGATGGCATCACCGACTCAATGGACATGAGTTTGAGCAAAAGGGAAGACTGGTGTGCTGCAGTTGGTGGGGTTGCAAAGAGTCGGACACAACTTAGTGACTGAACAACAACAAAATTAAATCCCACTCTGGGCCTGGAAGTACCAAGATGCCCACCCCCAGCCTCACCTTCACACCCAGCCGCGGAACTCACAGAAGCCTTGCTGCTCCCTGGTGGCCAGGTCCGGCACTGCATGCCTCCAAGAGTCCACTGGCTTTGGCCAGGTCCCGTGGGTGGCACAGTAGGCACTCAGGTCCCCAGGCAGAGTGTCCGGGACTCCAGCAACAGAGGGTGCAAGTGGCAGAGATAAGTCCCCAGGCCACCAACTCCCGGCACCAGGAGGCTGTGGGTGAGCAGGGGGCCACTTAGAGCCAGGCGTAAATGTCCCTGCTGACATCTCCTGAGGACCCACCCCATCCGCACGGGTGGCCCTCCCTGCAGCCCTGCAAGCTAACATGGGACACCTCAATTTCACGCGAGAGGGGACCGAAGCTCAGAGAAGTCCAGCAAGTAGGCTAAGGCCACAGAGCATGTCAGTGGCGGCAGGTGGAATTTGAACTTGGCCTTGTCCCTCCTCCAGAGCCGTTACTGGCCACTCCCTCCCACTGGAAGAGCAGGCGCTCAGGTAGCGCAAGTCCCCCATGAGCGCAGGCTTTACCGGGAGGGGAAGTGGGTCAGGTAGACTCACCCCTCGGATGCACAAGGCCCTCCAGCTGGGGGTGGGTGGGCAGCATGATGCAGGGTGCTGAGGCTGGAAGGTCGGTGCCACCGCGGGTCAGCCTGGCTTCAGGCGAAGCTTTCCATGTCACGCCAGTTACTTTGAAGAGCGATTCTTTCCTGTTTATCACTGTTGTGCCTACCCCCCCAACCCCGAGTGGCCTGGAACCTAGACTCTATTCCTTGGTCCCCAGTCTAAGTGTTCTGGGGCACCCTAGCTCAGGAAGTGAGACATCACAGGTACAAGGGAGGCTGCAGCCGGGGGGGGGCGGTGCTGGAAGCCCACCCCTCCATTCTCCCGTGTCTGCTCACCCTTGCCGCAGATTCACTCTGCATCCTGCCCCAAGAGGCTCTACCACCACTAGCGATTCCTTGCCTCGCGTGTGGCTACTGAAATAGCTTCCCAGAAGAGACAGTATGGAGGCGCGGAAAGAAAAGCAGAAAAATGACACCTGAATCCAGGCTCGGCCCCTTCTGGGCCAGGAGACCTCAGACAAGCCCCTTGGGTCATGGATGCTCTTGTCTCAGGTGGGAAGTTACACTGGTCTCCGGGAATTGTTCTAGCTCAGACTTGCTCTCGAGGAATTACGGAGCTTCCAGATGCACAGGGCAAGATAAAATGGATTGTCTCTGACCTTCCATTTGCAAGATTGGTCAGGGCGGACACCCCGCTTCCTCTCTCCAGCTCCAAGACTCTCACACACACCACACACACACACACCTACAAACACATGCATACATACTTACAGACCGAACATACGTACATATGAGGACACACATGCACAGCACACACACACATGCACGCATACACTCCAGAAATCCTCAGACTAAGAAAACGAAAACAGAGAATGCATATTCCTGGAAAGCCAGGTTTTTTTGTTTGTTTTTAAAAATTTGTTTGGCTGAACTGGATCTTAGTTGCGGCATGCAAGCTCTTTAGTTTCGGCATGCAAACTCTCAGTTGCAGCATATGGGATCTAATTCCCTGACCAGGGATCGCACCCAGGCTCTCTTCACTGGGAGCTTGGAGTCTTGGCCACTGGATCAGCAGGGCAGTGGCCTGAAAAGTCAGTTTTTAAATTAGTAGAGGAGTTTCAGAGATGACAAGTTAGAGCTAGAAGAGGCAAGGCCTCTCAGAGATGGGGAGTCAGAGGGGACTCTCTTGGGTCTTCTGGGTAACCTGGGCCCTCCCCAGTTCCTGCACACTTGAAATGCCGTCCATCTAAGTCTAGCGGGTGGAGCTTAGCTGGGGGGTGTACACAACCATCGTCAAGATACTAACAGGACACAGGTGCCCTGGCTTCTACGTGGAGGGTGGGAGATTCCAGCGCAGTGGGTCACACTTCTGAGCCTCAAGGAGACTTTCTTACTGAAAGACCATTTTCTGACTAGTGGGTTTTCTCAGCATCATCTTTGTAAAAAATCATCAATAACATCCTATTGAACAGCACTGGCTCTGACCCCCCACCCCCCCGCCTTCACACTGAGGCTCCGTCTTGTTGGATTGGGTCAGGGAGGTGGTACGGCCCCCAGGAAGGGCAGGCGCGCCGCCAGTGGGCAGGGGGTGGCGAATCTGGATGAAGGGAGCCGGGCGTGAAGGTCAGGACAGCCGGAAGGGGTTTCCGCTGGGCCGCACAGCTGCGCCTCTGCCAACCCGGACGAAGCAGGTGCCAGACCCAATTCCAGCTCTCTCTGTGGCTCCAGAGAGGGGTGGGGGGTGGAGCTGTTGGGTTTCTCTGTGCCAGCCCGGGGCAGAGATCAATCCATTGAGCCGGTCCCTGGGATTCAGAGAGCAAGGGAGGGCGGGCTCTGACCCAGTCCTAGTGAAGGACCCGGCCTCGGGAGAAACGCTAAGCTGGATCTCCCTGGAGCACCGCCCACCCCCCCCAACACCCACCACACACACACACCATTTCAGTTTATCAACTTGGAAGCACTCCCTCCAGTGAGGATCTGGGCCAGGCCCTACCTGCTCCTGGAAAAGGTGAGGCCCCACCAGTGCCGCCCACCCACCCCCCTGGGCTCCAGACCCCACCTTCTCTCCATTCCTTTGTCCTTAGAGGAGCTCTCCCCTGAACTAACCCAGCCGACACTGTCCCCTAGCTGTCTGCCTCGGCGTCTCCGACTGCCAGGGTGGATCCGGGCTCTGTGTGTGTCTCCTTGCAGCTTTTATTATTATTATTATTTGACCGCACCAGGTCTTAGTCGCAGCAAGCCAGATCTTAGTTGCCTGATCAGAGATGGAACCCAGCCCCCCTGCCTTGGGAGCACGGAGTCTTAAGCACTGGACCACCAGGGAAGCCCCCTCCTTGGAACTTTGAGATGTGAAAAATTACCGTAGGAAGCTGGACTGAAGCTGGTAAGAGAAAGCTTCCACGGAGGTGAACCAAGAGACCTGAGGCCACTTGAGAAGGTGAATTAGAGGAAGGTGCCAGGGCAGCTCCTGGTCAGACAGCGGGTGGGATGCCTGCGGGGGACCAGCCTCAAGTGAGGCAGCCAGCCCGGTTCTGGGTGGGGGTGCTCCGGGGCAGGGGTGCAAAGGCTGGGGTGCAGCTGCTCTATGCCCGGCCCTGCCATCCTAGCTCACCTTGACCTGGGGGGGGCGGGTGTGATGGCCACAGTCCCCATGTCCCTAAGGCCCATCACCCTCCTCAGAGCACGCCAGGAACATTTTTCAACGCAGGACATCAAAGTGACATCAGCTACCCCACGGCCCCTCCTTAGAGCCCTGTCCTCTTTTCTGGGGTGCTAGCCCACCCCAAATCGGGAGGAGGAGGGCGGGGCCTGGGCTGCTGCCTCCTCCTGTTCCAGGCCCTTCCTTCGCACTCCTTGGCTCACCACGGTGCTCCAGCCAGGATGCTGCCAAGCGTACTCTGTGCCAGGGCCGGGGGTCAGGGGAGGGGGCTGGGGACCCTCTGGGCTGGTGGCTGCCTCTGGTTCTGGAGCCCTTTGCCTGCCCTTTGGGGAGCCTTCGGCTTCCCAGGAGAGGAGTGACTAGCTATGCCGGGTGGTGAGAGATGTGGGGGAGGCCGCCGGATCTGGTCCCCTCAGGGGCCCGAGGGCAGCACAATAGCGCCTGGGGCGCCCGCTCTCCGGCTCAACTGGTTGCCTGGGTAACAGCTGGGGCCAGTTTCCACCAATCCAAGGCAGAGGCTGGGTGGCGGGAGGGAAGCCAGCCGGGAAAGGGGGGCCATCCCCTCGGGCTGGATCCTATATAAGGAGGAGGGATGTGTGCGGAGCGGTCTGGGCTCTGCTATTCCTCCCGTGGGCTTGGGGGCAGGATACAGAGATGCGCAGGCTGGGCTCTGCCAAGCCCAGGTCCTGGGCCAGCTTCTGGGCCATGCTGACCTTGGTGGGGATGGTCACTCGTGCAGGTGAGTGGGCAGTGGGCAGAGAGAAGGGGCAGGACCTTCAGGCTCCAACTGCCCATGGCCAGGAGGGGGCGGTGTCCAGCCAGCCGGGCTGGGCATAGAGTCGATTTGATCATGCAGCTCCGTGGAGGAGGGTAGCCGGCCTCCGAGGGCAGGAGGGCTGGGCAGGCGGGCGGGCGGGCAGGGGGCTTAACCACAGGAAGACCCTTCTACTGTCCAGTGTCCCCGGCAGCTGGGTCCAGGCTGGGGAGAGTGAGATCCATCAGCGTTTGGAGCCTTCACGGTGACAGCTTGGGGGATGGCGGGGCTGGAAAATAACCAGAGCTCCTCTCTCACCCTTTCTCACGCCCTCAGTCTCTCTCTCACTCATACACAGAGGCTCTGCTTTCCTGAGAGCCTCCTCAAGAGTCCACGTGGACCCTGGGACTGTGTGTGTGTATGCGCGTGCACCCATACACGCATGGGGGGTGGAGGTATGGGGGTACCCCTTTGCTCCCCTCGACGCCTCAGTCCGTGCTCCACTTGGGGAAGCTGCTGGCAGTGCTTTCTGTCACTCAGTTTTCCATCCGTGAGCACATGTCCCCGTCTGACCCTCAGGGTGTCCCTGGAAACAGGAGAGGAGGGTCCGGTGTGGCTCGCCCGGAAGCAGGAGGATGCCAGTCCCAAGGCGCAGGTGCCCAAGAGTCCTGTCCGGGACCCGCTGGCTCTGTGCTTTCTCGGGTCCCCCAGGAGGCCAGCGTAGACCCCTGCCTCCCAGATCAGGATCCAGGAGGGCGGCTGGGCCTGGGCCCCCCCACCCCCAAGCTGCAGCCCCCTCCCCTGCTCTGCCCCTCACCTCCCATTCAGAACTTGGGCAGATCCTCTCCGCTTTCCCAGCACCAAGCCCAGCCTCTCCCGGGGCCTCAGGCGGGCCCCTTATCACTTCCTCAGGGAGCCTGTCTCAGATTCCTGCACCTACAGGAGCCGACACCCCACTACCATCACCTCCCTTACTGGTCACAGCCTAAAACCAGAGCGCTTATTTGTTGCTTATTTGTATTTATTGCCTAAGAAGCTAAGTTGTGCTTTTATAAGTGTAAGGAGCTGGTTTGTTTTGTTCACTGTCTGAGCTCCCAGGGGAGTGTCTGGCTTATTGTAAGTGCTCAATAGATTATTTGCTGGGGAATGCACTGCTTTGCGGAGAAGGCAATGGCAACCCACTCTAGTACTCTTGCCTGGAAAATCCCATGGACAGAGGAGCCTGGTAGGCTGCGGTCCATGGGGTCTCGAACAGTCGGACACGACTGAGCAACTTCACTTTCACTTTTCACTTTCATGCATTGGAGAAGGAAATGGCAACCCACTCCAGTGTTCTTGCCTGGAGAATCCCAGGGACAGGGGAGCCTGGTGGGCTGCCGTCTATGGGGTCGCACAGAGTCGGACACGACTGAAGCGACTTAGCAGCAGCAGCAGCAGCACTGCTTTGAGCCAACTTTTCTCTTCCGAGGGGTAAGGTGGGCAGTTCTTCAGGAGGTGAGGGGCCAAGAGGTTCCTCAACCCTGGCCTAGGGGTCTGGCATCATGGAGATCAGCTCTAGACATGAAACTTTTTTTATTTTTGGACGTGTTGGGTCTCTGTTGCTGTGTGGGCTTTTTTCTACTTGCCGCAAGCAGGGGCTTCTCTTCGTCGAGGTGCGCGGGCTTCTCACTGCAGTGGCTTCTCTGGCTGCAGACCTCGGGCTTGGTAGTTTCAGCTCCCCAGCTCTAGAGCACAGACTCAATCGTTGTGGAGCACAGGCTTAGTTGCTCTGCAGCACGTGGGATCTTCCCAGGTCAGGGATCAAACCTGTGTCTCCTGCATGGGTGGCAGGATTTTTACTACCGGGCAAGTCCAGCTCTGGACATTTTGTCCCATCCTGATTCATGACCTCTCCCTGCTGGGAATCCGCCTTCTGCCCCTTCCAAGGGCATCTTCTCCGGGTCTGCTCAGGGTCAGGTTCACGAATTTCCCCGTCCAGGATGTGCTCGTGCATCCACGCACTTCACAGGCACAAACAGGGGAGCACACAGCCTCCCCAGGCTTCCCCACATCCAACCACAGGCATCTCCAGCTGGTCTGTCGGCCACCCCAGAAGGCTGCCCTCTCAGGCTGCTCTGTGTTCCTTCCGGCTGCAGCCCAGAAAGCTGATGTCGGCGGGGAGTCAGCGGGCACCTCCATCAACCACTCCCAGATGCTGCTCCAGCGCCTGCAGGAACTGCTGCGGCAGGGCAACGCCAGCGATGTGGTGCTGCGGGTGCAGGCTGCAGGCACCGACGAGGTCCGAGTTTTCCACGCCCACCGCCTGCTGCTGGGACTGCACAGTGAGCAGTTCCGGGAGCTGCTGAGCAACCAGAGCGAGGTGGTGCTGCAGGAGCCCCGGGACTGTGCTGCCGTCTTCGACAAGTTTATCAGGTGGGGAAGGATCAGGGGAAGACGTCATCCCTTTCCACGTCCCTGGCTTCTCCACTCACAGGGTGACGGAAGCCCTGGCTCTTAGCCCTGCGCCTTCCCTGAATGGCATTAGGATGACCATGCAACCACCTCCCGCTTCCCTCCTCCCACCAGCTTCTTGCAAAATGCAGCATGACTCCCCTGCCTGAAAGCTCTGGGTGGTTTGAAGTTAGTTACCAAATATTCTCAAAGCTGTTTCCAAACCTGGCCTTGAGAGCTTCTAAAAACTATAGACTTCTGGACCCCACCCTGTATCCCGAGCTTCATATCTAGGGCTGGGCCGAACTGTTGTTTCTTATATTAATGTCTCTGTGTGGTTTTGCTGTCTGTCCAGGTTTTGAACCACAGGGCTAGGGGGCTGCTTCCTGCTAGCATGCTGCACAGGGACACTGTCCACACTCTAGTCTGAGAAAGTGACCCTGCTTTAATAGCTTAGACAAGAGGCTGCAGAGTATCGGTCATTTCTTCCAACTTTGAGGCAACAGGAAGAGGGATAGCACAGAAGGACAAAAGCATCTTTCCTCTACCCCCTAACTGGGAAGGACTGAAGGCAGGAGGAGAAGGGGACGACAGAGGATGAGATAGTTGAATGGCATCACCGACTCAACGGATAAGAGTTTGAACAAGCTCCAGGAGATGATGAAGGACAGGGAAGCCTGGCGTGCTGCAGTCTATGGGGTCGCAAAGAGCCCGACAGGACAGAGAGACTGAACAAGAATGACCTCTACCCTAGTCAGTTCTATTCAACCAGCCTTCCCCCAATCCCAGTCCCTGCCTTTGCAGGTATCTCATTGGCTAGAATTTAGTCACATGACCACACTCACTCTAAGGGATCCTGGGAAACATCTTTTGTTTCCAGAGGCAAACAGCAGAGTTAAATGGCTTGCCCATTCTCACAGCAAGTAACTGGCAGAACATGAATCCGAACCCACACTGTAAACCTGCAGAGGTAGGAGCTGCATCTTTCTTGTTCTAGCACAGAACTCAGCCCCTTAGTGGGTGCTCAGTCAGCTCAGTCCCTTCCGACTCTGCAACCCCATGGACTGCAGCCCACCAGGCTCATGTGTCCACGGGATTTCCCAGGCAAGAATACTGGAGGGGGTTGCCATTTCCTGCTCCGGGGGATCTTCCTGACCCAGGGACAGAACCTGCGTCTCCTGCATTGGCAGGCGGATGCTTCACCACCGAGCCACCTGTGCTCAATAAATGCATGCTTATTTCCACACCCCACGAGAAACCGGAAGGAAGAGGCGGTGAAGTAGGATGCGCGCGGGAAGGTCCTTCTGTTGGTTCCCTTAAGGACGATGCTGCCTGCCCAAGGCCCGGTACCCTCGGGACTCAGGAGGCGGCGCGGGGTAGGGTAACCGTGGGCCCGCCCTGACCGCGCTCCATCTCTGCACCTCTCCGGCAGGTACCTCTACTGCGGCGAGCTGACCGTGCTGCTGGCGCAGGCCATCCCCCTGCACCAGCTGGCCACCAAGTACCGCGTGGCCTCCTTGCAGCGGGGCGTGGCCGACTACATGCGCGCGCACCTGGCGGGCGGCGCGGGCCCGGCGGTGGGCTGGTACCACTACGCGGTGAGCACCGGAGACGAGGCCCTGCGCCAGAGCTGCCTGCAGTTCCTGGCCTGGAACCTGTCGGCCGTGGCGGGGAGTGCCGAGTGGGCCGCCGTGAGCCCTGAGCTGCTGGCGCAGCTGCTGCCGCGCTCGGACCTCGTGCTGCAGGACGAGCTGGAGCTGTTCCAGGCGCTGGAGGCGTGGCTGGGCCGCGCGCGGCCGCCGCCGGCCGTGGCCGAGCGCGCGCTGCGCGCCATCCGCTACCCCATGATCCCTCCGGCGCAGCTGTTCCAGCTGCAGGCGCGCTCGGCCGCCCTGGCGCGCCACGGCCCGGCGGTGGCCGACCTGCTGCTGCAGGCCTACCAGTTCCACGCCGCCTCGCCGCTGCACTACGCCAAGTTCTTCGACGTCAACGGCAGCGCCTTCCTGCCCCGCAACTACCTCGCGCCCGCCTGGGGCGCCCCGTGGGTCATCAACAACCCGGCCCGCGACGACCGCAGTACCAGCTTCCAGACGCAGCTGGGCCCGAGCGGCCACGACTCGGGCCGCCGGGTCACCTGGAACGTGCTCTTCTCGCCGCGCTGGCTGCCGGTCAGCCTGCGGCCCGTCTACGCGGACGCCGCGGGCACCGCGCTGCCCCTCGCACGCCCCGAGGACGGCCGGCCGCGGCTGGTGGTCACGCCGGCCAGCAGCGGCGGCGACGCGGCAGGCGTGAGCTTCCAGAAAACCGTGCTGGTGGGGGCGCGCCACCACGGCCGCCTGCTGGTCCGCCACGCCTACAGCTTCCACCAGAGCAGCGAGGAGGCCGGCGACTTCCTGGCGCACGCCGACCTGCAGCGGCGCAACTCCGAGTACCTGGTGGAGAACGCCCTGCATCTCCACCTCATTGTCAAGCCCGTCTATCACACCCTCATCCGGACCCCCAAGTAGCCAGGCGGGCCCGGGTCGGGGAGCTCAGCATCCCTGACGCCTCTGGATCAGGAAAATAAAGGCCCAGTAGAGGTGGCGCAGAGGGACTGGGAGTGGCATGACCAGTGGAGGTGTCTAACCCGGCCTGCTGGGTGACCAGGTGCTGGCGGCCTTAGAGTTGGGTGGAAGCCAGGCCATGGGTGGTAGACCAGATGCCTGGTTTCAGGAGCTGCTTTCACATTGACTTTAAAGTGAGGTTCTTGGTATTGTGTGTATATATGCTCAGTTCCGTTCCACTCTTTGCCATCTCATGGACTGTAGCCCAGCAGGCTCCTCTGCCCATGGAATTTTTCAGGCAAGGATACTGGAGGGGGATGTCATTTCCTCCTGCAGGGGATCTTCCCAACCCAGGAATCGAGCCCATGTCTCTTGCATCTCCTGCATTAGCAAGTGGATTCTTTATCACCAGCACCACATGGGAAGCCAATGCTCTTGGTAGAATAAACCAGTGCTCTGAGCGGCAAGGGGATGATTAAACCACATAGTTCTGGGGGTAAAAGCAGTCCAAGGAGGGCTCCACAGGTCAGGGACTCCCCATCATTCATTAGCTTTTCCCCAAGGGCCCCCATCCCCACAGGGCACAGGGCAGGTAAAAGCATTGAGATGGTCAGGTGCACCTTGGGGGAGCTTCCTCACCTGAAACTGAGGGGCTCAGCTCAGCAGTTTCTGAGCCCTGACTTCCCAGGGTGGGAGGGGTAAGCACAAGCCTAAGTCTCTGACCTCTCCTGGGAGGGGGTCTGGGCAGAGGTGTGTACTGGTGGGAGAGGACACGAATGGGCCTTAGAGCCCCGCCCTTCCTGGGGAGAGACCTCAGGGTCCGGAGGAAAACCACTTTCCCCCAGGAGTTTGTTGATGGGTGCTCTACAACCAGCCGGAGAGGAAGAGGGTGTGTTGGGAGGTGAGGACTTGGGTTGAATCTTAATCAGGGATGTGCTCAGTCGCTCAGTCGTGTCTGGCTCTTTGCGGCCCCATGGACTGCAGCCCGCCAGTCCTTTACCCACGGGATTCTTCAGGCAAGAATCCTGGAGTGGGTTGCCATTTATTCCTCCAGGGGATCTTCCTGACCCAGGGATCGAACCCACATCTCTTGCATCTCCTGCATTGCAGGCAGGATCTTTACCATGAGCACCACCCGGGAAGGGAAGCCAGTCTGTCAGGACCACCCCACCTTTCAGACAAGGTCTAGTTTCCGGAACAACCCACAAAACTCAAACGGGATTTTTATTGTTAAAAAAGAGTGGGGGGACGGGGGAAGGCAGAAGCGACTGCTAAGTAACAAAACTAGATTCCTTCCCACCCCCTAGCCACAGTAAGTGAAATGCCCATCGGGCCCTTCCCCAACCATCCAGCTTGCCCTTGCCCCAGATGTGGGCCCAGGAGCCCTATCCCTCTAACAGTCCCTCCCTGCTTCACCCCCGCCCCCCACTCCTCAGGCCAAGTCTGGTTGCAGATCTTAGAACAGAGTTTCAGCAACAGGAGTCTCTGGCCAGGGAGCCCTGCCATCCAGGCCATGCCTCCTGGGCTCGGCTCCCCTTCCCAGTGGCACTGAAGCCTTGGAACTGTGGGGGGCAGGCACCCCCACGATTCCTGGGCCCCAGGCGCCCCAGCCTTCTGAGATCCCGAGCTTCTGATGCCAGGTCATCCCCATCTGCCCAGCCTCCGTCTCCCTTTCCTGCCATGCCCCATCAAGCCTTGGTGGGCAGGCAGGGCCCCTCAGTTGTGCCGCAAGCGTCCATCTTTGCCTTGGATGCTTGTGTCATGGGGCAGGCGGGGCACCCGAGTAACCCGTCCGGGAACATCCCCTGGGTTGGAGGGGGCAGCAAGGGGGGAGACGTCCTCAGGGCCTGCGGTGGGGAAAGGCCAGGAGCTGTGCTTTAAGGCATGCCTCTCCATGCCCCTCTCGTCACCCACAGTGGCTCTGAACTCCCTAGGGGCACTACCCCAAGAAGCCAGTCCCACTAACAGTCTTCAGGAACCCAGTTTCCGGCAAGGGGCAGCCATAGGGGCAGGGAGCTCAACCAGCCTCCTCCCTGGCCTGGCCAAGGGCTCCCTTCTCCCCCTTGCTATTTCCCACCCCCCCCCCCACACACACTTGCTGGTACTCACCCAAGTTCTGGCACGGAGGGAGTTTGACCTTGGCCATAGTCAGCGTGGCCTTTCCCAGGTGCCGGATGCTAGGGGTTAGGTGCCCAACCACTGGCATCCTCTGGTCTGAGATGTTACTCTCCACGGGATGGGGCCCAGCGATTTGCGTCTTGGGGCGGGACAGCTGCGTTGGCTGGAGAGCCAGATGAGCTGGGAGCTGCGTGGGGATCTGATACAAGGAGATGTTAGGTTCACTTGGGGGACACGCCATGGAGGGTGGTGCAGAGTTAGGGGTACCGTGGGGCCTCTGGAGGAATCTAGCCTTCAGAACCCAGCAAGGAGGGGGCCCAGACACCCCCAGCTCCTGTCCCCCTAGGTTTACCCCTTGTCCCGTGACTTCAAAAGACTGAGACTTCCGCTTCCTCTTTGCCTCCAGAGACTTCTCTCGTTTCTTGCTTAGGCTTTTCTTCTGGCCTTGCAGCGTGGGACAGGGGCCATCGCCGTGACGTTCGACCGCCTGGGATGGCGACTCGCCCGTGCTGCTGGACAGGCTGTCCTCGCTGGCAGCGTGCTGGAGGGTGGGGCTGGGCGGCCGCTTGCAGGCCAGCGGTCCGGGCATCCGCACGTCATCAGTCTCCCCCAGCGAGTGCAGAGACAGGCTGCTATGCTTCATGGTGGGTGTGAGCAGCTGGCGCCCCTCGGCCCCCAGGGCCTGCGAGCGGCGCCGGGCAGCCTTCAAGGAGATGCTCTTGGTGTCGCTCACGATCTCCTTCCTCCCTGCGGTGGGACAGAGGGGCACCCAGCCCGGGATCAAGGCCACATTTTCCTCCCCCTCCTGCACCTCCAACACGGCTTCTCTGCCGCAGCTCACCCCGACTTGCTTGCTGTTTGAGAAACTTTGGGCCAAAGTTTCTCAGCCTTCTTTTCATCTGTAAACTGACGATGGTAAAACTAACCCCAATGCGTTGTGAAGATTTTTTTTTGACCGTGACACACGGCATGTGGGATCTCAGTTCCCTGACTGGGGATCTAACCTTCACCCGCTGCAGTGGAAGTGCTGAGTCTTAACCACTGGACTGCCAGGGAGGTCCCAGGTTCTGAGGATGGATTAGCTGAGATAATGGGGGTTGCCTATGGCCACAGGGTAGGGAGGATTCGGACTCTATTTGCTATTACAATTATTTCCGAGTGGGAAGGGGGGGCGTGATCCCAAGGGCCCTGTGTTCCCCATTCTGGTTTCCGATTGTGTCCCCTGCTCTGTCCACACAGAGCAGGTGGTTACTCTTCTCTGGGCACTGGTGCCTCTCTAGAATGATGCCTGGGTGTGTTCAGCAGCAGAGAGGGAAGGAGGGGGCTTCGGGCTGGGTGCTCTGAGCTGTTGAGATGATGCCAGGCTCAGGCTGATGGGGGCTGGGGGGAGACAGGAGACACACCTTTGCGGGACAAGGGGATCTCCGACACATTCTCGATGCTTTCAGGGGAGGAGTTGATCTGGCCGTTCAGACCAACCTGAGTGGCGGCCTGTGAGATGAATGGGTTGGGAAGAGAAGCCATTGGACCCAGCAGGGGCCCTACGTCCTCAGAGGGCTGTTTTGGAAAAGTTGCATCCCAACCACTGGGTGTCCCCCCCTGCCCTGTACTCCCACCCACATCAGGGGAGCCCGGGGGGCCCGTGGGGCCCACTGCTCACCTCCTGTGTCACCAGGTTGCCAGCCGGGATAGGGGGTGGGGTGGGCACAGAGGAGCCCTTCGCTTGCCAAGCCCGGGAGCTAGCCTTGAACACGTGGTTGGCTTCACTGAGGTCAACAGAGGAGGATGGGCAGCTGTTGACCAGGCTGGGACCACGGGGTCCCACCCCTACCCCTCCTGAGAACTGCTGCATTATGGGAACGAGGACCCAAAGTCCTGGCTCCAGACCTGTGCCCCCTCCCCCCTTTCCATTCCTGCTCCATCCTCCCTGGGAAGCCAGGTCTGGGCTGGCATCTCTGAGACGGCCTGGTGGCTCAGGCGGGCTGGATGGCAGGAAGTGGCCCTCGGGCTCACCTCTCAGTGCTGAGCAGAGGGAGGAAGCTCCTGTGCCGGTGCGGGGACTCGGAGTTCGGCATCTTGACGTTCTCTAGGTCAGACTCCTCCGGGGTCGGCACGGTTCCTGGGGGGCTAATCTTGGGCAAGGCGCTGTCCTGGGGAGGGGAAAGGAGGGAGAGGGGACTCGGAAGACTTGGTCTCAGACTGAGTAAACAGCCTGGGTGACAGGCACACAATCTGGGGCTGTAATCTGGGCTGGGAGCCCCAGAAGGGAGGGGGGCTTGTGTTCTGAGTCCCCAGGGGCCAGCTGTGGTCTGCTGGGCATTCCCAGTGGCACCGCCTGGTGGCCTGGTCTCCTGGGAGGGTATCCAGGGCCCTTAGTGATATCTCAGATCGCCAGCCCTGATCCTCAGACCCTGGATGGGGACACGTGCCGGAGAACACCACGGGAGGGGTGTTGGCAAGGCTTTGGGTCGGATAAGTAGGAGGAAGAGTCAGCTTTCTGGGGACCAGCTAGCCCGGTCCGAGGCCACCCTAGCTCCTGGCAGGCGCCGCCTTGGGCATCAGCCCCGCCCTTAGCTCACGTGCGCATGGTCCAGCCCGGGCGCCCACCTGCAAGGCCCGAGAGGCCAGGCGGTCCATCATGGTGGCGCGCTCCAGGTTGCCCTCCTCCTGCTCCCGCAGGTACACTTCATACAGCTCCTCCAGGTGCTGCGGGACGGCCAGGTTGCAGTCTGCGGTGGGGGAGCGGAGAGGCAGGGCTCAGCGCGCGCTCTCGGGCCCTCGGAGGGAGGGTCGGACGCGCGGGGCGGGGGCCCTACCCTGGATGAGCTGCCGCTGGGCGCGGATGATCTCCTCGCAGAGGCTGCGGCGCTGCTCCAGGCGGCGCAGGGCCTCGCGGCGGTGGCGGAGCGCGCCGTCGCGGAGCAGGGCGTGCGACTGCATCTCGGCGTTCTCCAGCTCCAGCTCGTGCACGCGGCAGAGCAGGCCGAGCGCCTCGCGCTGCTCCTCCGAGCTGACGCGCCGCGGCAGCGTCTCCTCCAGGCGGCGGCCCCGCGCGCGCAGCTCTCGGCACCGCTGCTCCAGCGCCAGCTGGGGAGCCGGGCGGGCGGTCAGCACCAGGTGGCCGGCGAGGGGCCGCCCGCACCCGCTGCTGAGCGGGGTCCTCGCCCGTCCAAGCCCCTGGACGCTGGGCGCCAGGCTGCAGCCCCACTCCGAGGCCCACTTTTCGAAGCTGTGTCTCGAACTCTGCAACCGGGGACTGCTCCTGAGTGACCCCTCTGTGCCTACCTTCTTGCAACCCATCCCTTGAACAAGCTCTGTGCAATGAATTCTCTCAGTCCTGTCCAACTCTGCGATTCCATGGACCGTAGCCTGCCAGGCTCCTTCATCCATGGGATTCTCCAGGCAAGAATCCTGGAGTGGGTTGCCATTTCCTTCTCCAAGGGATCTTCCCGACCCAGGGATTGGACCTCAGTCTCCTGCGTTGGCAGGCAGACCCTTTACCGTCTGAGCCACCAGAGAATCCAGGGAAATGAGCTCCGTGGACCAGCTCAACCCCAGCCCATCTGATGCCGTCAGGACTCGTGGACCCTGAAGCCCCCTGGTATGGCTCTGCTCCAGAACAGAGAAGGGAGATCTGGAAAATCCTAATTAGAATGTTGGCTACCAGTTTTAATATGTGAAAGGATTTATTTAATCTTCCCATCAACCCCACTAGGGCTGACCACTCCTATTTTAAAGATGAGTTCTTGCCTGGAGAATCCCCATGGACAGAGGAGCCTGGCGGGCTAGTCCAAGGGGCTGCAAAGAGTCAGACCTGGCCGAGGAACTGAGTACACACACAAACATTAGTCCCCCAGTTGTGTCCGACTCTGTGACCCACCAGCCTCCTCCGTCCATGGGGATTCTCCAGGCAAGAATACTGGAGCGGGTTGCCATTTCCTACTCCAGGGGATCTTCCCAACCAAGGGATTGAACCAGCGTCTCCCGCATTGCAGATGGATTCTTTACCATCTGAGCCACCAGGCAAGCCCGCAGATGAAAAAGACTCAAAGTCGCAGGGGATTTGTGGCCTGAGCGCCCAGGTTTCACTCCTCAACAAACCTCCCCCAGCCCCTTCCTGCTGAGTCTCCCAACCCCCCTTGCCCAGTCCCCGAGCCCCAGGCACCTTCTGCTTTCGCAGCTTCTTCTGCTTGGTCATCAAGGCAGCGATGCTTTCGTGGGCGGACACCACCTCGGCGGGCTCCTCGATGTCTGGCTGGCCATCACCGGTGTCCAAGTCCTTCCCGGGGTCGTCCTTAGTGAAGGACTCCTTCCGACGCTCCTCTCGCCACTTGAGTGCCCGGCGTGACTTCTCGTGCTTCCAGCTGCCGCAGCCCCAACCCCACAGGAGACGGGGGATTCAGGCCATGGGGATGGTGGCGGGGGACGGAGGGGGAGCACAAGGGGCGGCTCCAGCTCCCCCGCCAGCCCCCGGCCTAGGCCAGCGGTGCTTACCTGGCGATGGTGAGCAGGTGGCGGGAGGTGTCCATCTGCAGCTCCGTGCCGCGGTTCTCCAGCTCCAGCAGGCGTCTCCGCACGTCCATCTGCTCCTGGAAGGTGCTGATCAGCTGCTCACGAAGGTGTTCCATCACGGCCTGTTCGCCCTGCCCGCTGTGCTGCTGCACCTCGGCTGCCGGTTGAATGGGAGGTGGGAGAGGTCAGCGGAGGAGGAACAGTCAGGCCAGGAAAGTCTGGGTCCGCCTGGGCCCTCCCCTCTCTTTCTCCCCAAAAGACTTCTGTGCAACCACCTCCTCCAGGAAGACCTCCTAGACTACCCGCCCCACATCTACACTGTCTTCAGGCGGTGACCCAAAGGTGACTCCCAGCCTCCCTGTATGAACTGGGCTTCCACCAGCCTTTAGAGCACCTTTCTGTCAAGTAGTAAAAGGCACCCCTTAGACACTTTACTGCCACGTGCTGGAAAATCATCAAAGCAAGTACAGAAAATCTGTAAGGGAACCGTATCCCTTCTGGTGATGCCAGGCTCAGCCTCACAGCCCTCACTGCAGTCCCCAGAGTGAAGCCCCCACACAGCTAAATGCCCAGACTCTCACGCTGATACCACCGAATCCTCGGGTCAGGTCTCTGAGGCAGAGATCGCGATTCTGTTTGACAGCCAAAGGACGGAAGGCTTAAAGGCTACTCAGCCAGAGAGAGCCCAAATCCGGCTTTGAAGCCGGTGCTGTCTGACCGCAGAGCACCCTGAGGCAGCCTGGAGAGGCTTCAGGAGACGGGCTCTGGCTCACGGAGACCCACGCACGCACCCTGGATGTGGCGGATGTCGCTCCGCCCCAGCTGGGCTCGGTCCGGGCTCCGCCCGCCCCGCTCCTCGATCTTGCGCTTGAGCCTCTGGATCTCGCCCCGGAGGTCAGCGATGATGTTCGTGTACTGGGCGATGTGGTAGGAGACGCTGAGCAGGTTCTGCTTCACCTGGGGAGGGGGCGGGGTACAGTCACCTGGAGGCCAGGGCCTGCCCTCGGGGATCCTCTCTTCCTCCTGGATGACAGTAATGACTTCCCCGCCTCCGACCCTGTGCTGTGCTTCGTCGCTCAGCCGTGTCTGACTCTTTGCGACCCCATGGGGCATAGCCCGCCAGGCTCCTCTGTCCATGGGAATTCTCCAGGCAAGAATACTGGAGTGGGTTGCCATGCCCTCCTCCAGGGGATCTTCCTGACCCAGGGATTGAACCCAGGTCTCCTGCATTGCAGGCGAACTCTTTACCACTTGAGCTACCCAGGAAGCCCTGCCTCTGACCCTACAACCTATCAAACTACGTCCCTCCACCAGAGGCATACTCCTAAAATTGTGCACCCCATCCCCCACCCCCGGCCTCTGAGCCACTCAACCTTCTTTGGCTCCCTACTGCTGGAAGAATGCCCTGATTCCTTCATCTGGTGTTGAAGGCCCACTGCTCTCTTTAGAGTTTCATTTGGCTCACTGCTCCATCTTCATCGGAGGAACCATTCTCCTCCCCCCACCTCCGCCGCGGACACCACCTCCTCCCTGCCTCAGGAGCCTCTATCCTTGCTGCTCTCTCCCTTCTGGAATCTCCTCTCCATCCTTCAGATTCCCTCTCACCGTCTCTAAAGAGGTCGGTGGGATCCCACTGGCCTCCCTGCTGTTGGCGTGATTGCCTGCTGTTGATAATATTCTGAACTGTCAATTCGCTCTTTTAAGGGTCTCTTCCCACCATTAAGTTCCTTAATGGAGAGAGCAGAGATAAAGCATCCAGCTCCTGAAACAGCAGCTGGAAAACTGCAGGGTTAGAATGTTCGTTCGGTTCTTAGACTCTTCACACGGGTGGGCCCAGATGACCTCATAGAGAGCCAGGATTCTAAGGCACTGACCAGAAAAGGTAAGGAAACCTTGGAAACCGGGAGGACCCAGTGCTGGTCTCAGCACTACTCCTGCCCACCCGGGAAGCCACTTAGCTCCCTTCAGCCTCCCTTTCCTCAACTATAAAATGAGGACAGAGATAGCGCCTGCCTCGTCGGAGGACCACATGAGATGAACTGATAAAGGGCCCAGTAAAAGTACCCAGTGACAGTCAACACTTCTGTAACTGTCGGGGTTAGGGCCTTTGGAGGCGTAAACGTCTGAATGAGCGTCTTTTAAGATGAAAACAGGAGACTGGAAGGGGGTGGTGGGGCTGGGGGCACAGACCTTGGGGATGAGCACAGACTTTGAACAAGAGGAGGACAGGGACTTCCCTGGTGGTCTGATGGTTAAGTCTGCCTGCCAATGCAGGGCACGTGGGTTTGGTGTCTGGTCTGGGAAGATCTCACATGCCGCGGGGCCACTAAGCCCGTAAGCCACCCTTACTGAGCCCACACGCCCCAGAGCCCGTATCGCACAACAAGAGAATCCACCACAGTCACCACAACCAGAGAAAGCCCGCACAGGACGACAGCAACTAACCACGGCCAAATAAATTAGAAAAGAGAAGGGGACCCTCAGAAGCTGAGGGCTTCCTGGCAAGTAACGGGGGGCCAGAGCAGTGGTGGCTCGGTCCAGCGTGTGTGTTCGGGGGAGGCTGGGGGGTGGCAGGACCTGGAATCAGTCCAGGGGGCTTGAGTCTTGGCCCAGAAAGGTGAGTCCGGGAGGCACAGAGCAGGGGCCGCCTCACCCGGGTCTTGATGTTCTTGGCCCGGCCGGCGTAGGTCAGGGTGTTCCGGGACTCCTCGAAGGCGCTGCTCGCTGGGCTGATGTGGGCGATCATCACGGTGCGGCTGTTTCCCCCCAGGGAGTCCTGGACGGGCGGGGGCGGGCGGCGGTCAGCAGGCGGCCGCCTCCCTGGACCCTGCTCCCACTCACGATGCCTCTCTCCCACGTGCTGGTGCTGTGGACCCTCCCCGCCCCCTCCGCCGTCTCCCCACTTCTTCCCTCTCCCGGTTTCTGCTCCAAAGGTCACATTTGAAAATTTCCAGCGTCTGAGTCAGGGTCTCCCAGCTCTCCCCCTCCCCCTCTTCACACATGAGGATGAGCAAAGGCCGCCCCCTGGTTGGTTGGGACCAGAGCAGCAAGAGCTGTGAGGGGTCCTGGGCTTCTCCACCATCTCCTTGGGCCTCCCAGGTCGCCCCCTTTGCTGACGGCGGAAGGCGCCATTGTCTTGGCTGAAGCGAGGCTGGTGATGGGGTGAACTGGGCCTGTGACCACCGCCTCCCGTGCCCTGGGCTCGCCCTGCCCTCTCCAATGGAGAGATTGCGCGCGGGGCTACAGTGGCCTGGGGGCAAAGCCCTCGGGCGCGGCAGTGACTAGCTCCTTCACCTCTCTAACCCTCAGCTCCCTCGGGTTGCTAGGTGGCAGGACCCGGCTCTCGTACCCCCAGCCTGTAGGTGCAGTGATGCTGGCGGGCTGATGCCCAGCGTTAGGTCACCTGCAGCTCCGCCATCAGCCAGCCAGACCTCTGCTGGGGTCCTACGTCCAGCACTTACTAGCGTGAGCCCCTGGGGATGTTACTTAGCTTCTCAGTGTCTCAGTTTCCTCATCTGCAAATGGAAATAATGACCCCCTAAACTCAGATACGCTGACCCGATAAAAGGAACTGCGGAGAATTCCCTGGCCATCCAGCGGTTAGGACTCCATGCTTTCACTGCTGAGGGCCCAGGGTTCAATCCCTGGTGGGGAAATTAAGATCCCACAAGTCATGCAGAATGGCTCCCTCCTCTCCAAAAAGGAACTGGGTGTGGCGGGGTGAAGCACTGCATTCGGAGCCCAGTCAGAAGTGCAAACCCCCTCCCCAGCCCCCTGGCAACAGCAGCCTCTGGGAGCCACGAGACTGTCTATCTGAACCCCCAAATGCAGATGACTCCCAGTTCCTTCAGACCCACAGCCCTGGGGCTGGTGAGGAGGGGGCGGTCAGATGCTCAGATGCAACCTCTTTTCCTCCCTGCTGTTCACAAACGGAGGCCTGCGAGTGCATACTCAATTGCTTCAGCCATGTCTGACTCTTCTCGACCCCGCGGACTGGCTCCCCTGTCCATGGGATTCTCCAGGCAAGACTACTGGGGTGGATTGCCATGCCCTCCTCCAGGGGACCTTCCCAACCCAGAAATCAAACCCACGTCTCCTGCATCTCCTGCATTGCAGGCAGATTTTTTTAACCCACTGAGCCACCTGGGAAGCCCTAACATATAAGACACCCAGTTTAGATCTGAAATTTGGATAAATGAGTGAGCTTTATAAGTATGTCCCAAAGATGGCATGGGACATACATACTGATACCCAAACCGGATTTCGTTATTTATCAGTTATTTATTCACATGCAGCTGGGCATCCTGTATTTTCCTCTGCGAAGCTGGCAGCCCCGCCCCGGATGCCCAGGGCCCGGGCCTGGTGGCAGCTGGTACCTTCAGGAGGCGGGTGAGCTTGCTGTCACGATAGTTGATGTACTTGTTGGTGCCCTTGTCACTCAGCGCATTGATGCAGTTGCCCAGGGCCAGCAGCGAGCGGTTGATGTGGGCCCCCTCTTTCATGCGCTGCCCACGGTTCTGTGTCTGGGGGGGTGAGCAGCAGCTGTGAATCCCCGCCCCAGGCCATCCTGGGTTGTAAACCCCTCCCCTTCCCCCAGGGCTCTGCAAGGAAGAGACACTGAGGACCTGGTCTGCCCTCTCTCCAGGGATCACGGAGGGCATTCCCGAAGGTCAGAGAATGAGAAGGTCTCTGGACAAGCGTGGGGCTTCCTAGGTGGGCGCTAGTGGTCAAGAGCCTGCCTGGCAATGCAGGAGACACAGGAAAAGCCAGTTCGATCCCTGGGTCTAGAAGATCCTCTGGAGGCGGGCAAAGCAGCCCACTCCAGTACTCTTGCCTGGAGGATCTCATGGACAGAGGAGCCTGGCGCGCTACACTCGGTGGGGTCACAGAGTTGGACAGGACTGAAGTTACTGAGCATGCACGCTGGACAAGAGCGGGGGCAGGAGGCTCCCGAGGATGCTGAGAGCCTGGCTCTTCATCTCCCTGGGCACTGACCTGCTGGCACAGTTAAGGGCAGGGCCGAGGGCGAGATGGAGGGAGGTCTTGACTTCCCAGGCAGCTCAGCTGGGAGCCGGCACGGCCGTGGGCTCTCGGCTCTAAAGAGAGAGCCAGGCTCCAGAGGGGACAGACAGAAGTTTGTGTGTTTGCGGGGAAGGGCGTGTGAGCGTGTGTGAATTGCATGTGTACATGTGACAGTGTGTAATGTGTGTATAAGAAGGTGTGAGGAACCCCCTGGCGGTCCAGGGGCTAAGACTCCGCGCTCCCAATGCAGGGGGCCTGCGTTCCATCCCTGGTCAGGGCACCAGGTCCCACATGCCACAGCTGAGAGTTTGAATGCTGCAATTAAAGATTCCATGTGCCACAACTAAGACCCGAAGCAGCCAACACATAAATAATAAGTAAATATTAAAAGAAAAAAAAGGAAGCCTGTGCGCTAGGAAACGCATGAAGGTGTGTGTGAATGGATGTGAGATTAGGACAGGGCCAAGTCCCAGGAGGCCCTGCCCACAGCTGCCCTCGGGAGATGTCTCTGCCCAGCCTGGGACCCAGTGGCTGCGGGGCACACCCTCTCCCCGCTGGCTGCTCCCCACCCCCTTCCTCCAGGAAGCCCTCAGGCCTTTAGGGAAAGAATGTTTCTCCTACTCCACCCTGTTAAAACCAACCCCACATGTTCAAACACGAGGCCCTTGTTACTTCTCCCTGGTGCTTGAGTTTGCCTCAGTGCTAATGGTGAGATGCCCATGGATTCAGGCGACCACGAAACTTCTGAATTTGCCCACAAGAGGGGGCCTGGGCCCAGGCCTGGGTGGCAGGGCCGGGCAAATGGCTGTGGGGGTGGGGGGGAGATGAATATTGAGAAGTGGGTGGTGGGCCCTTTTCTGTCCCTGATGTGGTGGGAAGGGTCCCCTCCCAGGCTCTGTCCAGGGTCCCCCACCCCGGACATCGTCTCCCTGGGGCCCCAGCTCCTCACCGGGCCCGTTCATTCTCCTGGCTGTTTCCCCATGTCCTCTGGGACACGCTCTGTCTCCTTCCCTGGAGAGACTCTCACACTCCCAGGCCCCTTCCCACAAACAGCCCCTTGGGGGGGGTCTCCCTGGGGTCCCCCAGCCCAGCCCATCCTTTCTGTGACATCCCTCAGTGTCCTCCCCTCCAGAGCACCCCCCCATCCCCATCCTCCCTGAAACAGTCCCCACTCCACCCCTCGGGGAGCGGGGTGGGCCAGCCTCCCTGCCCTGCTCCCCACCCCCAAGCTCTGCGCCCAGCCCCAGGGGAGCCGGCCTCACCTGGGAGGCCCGCTCAGAGCCGGCCAGGTCGATCATGAAGAGGCGGCCCTGCCGCACCTCCTGCAGGACGTCCCTGACCCGGCTGCGCTGGCGCACGGCCACCTGGAGCACGGCGTGGGAGCGCGAGGACGTCTGGTTGGCGGCCGTGGGCTCCTGGGTCCTCTGCCGGTTCCCCCTCATCAGCAGCTGCATGATCTGGGTGGGCGGGGCAGAGCAGGGAGGCCACTCCTGGGGGCCCGTGGGGACACTCCCCAGTCCTGCCTCTGCGAGGGTGGGAGGGGGCCCAAGGCAGGGCTGGGTCAACCCCCCGTGTGCTGTGGGGGCTGAAAGGTCAGGGCCTGTCTGTCAACTAGGAGGCGGGATGCCTGTCCGGTCCCCAGGGTCAGCGTGGCCGGGGGCGTGTCGTCCAGGGTCCTCGGTGTCTGCCCCAGCTCCGGCCCAGCTGAGCCGCAGCGGCTCCCTGGTTGCAGAGCCCTGACACCTCTGGGCACCCCCCAAACACACACATGCGTGGGTTAGTGTCCTTCTCCACTGCCCGACTGGCTGCACGAGACTCGCCTCTTTGGCGTTGATGGTGGAGACCTCAGTGATTCCGGCCACCTGGATCACCCCCTTGGAGTCTTCCCTCAGCTCCAGGTACCCCAGGGCAGGGTTCAGCAGGTCCCGGATCATCTCATTGTAGATCTGATGGGACCCGGTCGGGAGGGGCAGGGGACAGACGTTAATGGGAGACCAAGAGCAGGAGGTTCAGGCAACAGCCCGGCTTTCCATCCCTCCCGAGAGCTCCGGGCTCCTCTCAGGGAAACCCCGGGTTAAGGAGACGGACCCCTTCCTTCCTATGGGGTGGGCGTAAGGGGGCTTCAGCATCCAGGGGGGAAACACTGGGCTGCCAGAGCCAACAGTACAGAAGGTACCCTCTCTCTGCAGGCCAGCCGGGCACCGAGCAGAGGATGGGACCTAACCCATGGCCAAGCCCTGGCGGTTGCTAGGCAACCCTTATGGTATCTTCAGCCAGCCTCCCCAACCGTGGCCCCCGAAGTGCATCTTGCTGGCTAAGTCAACACCACGCTGGCTGGAGCAGGTGCTGGCAGCAATGCCTCGCTGCCCCTCCTGAGCTGTCACCCAGGAGATTATCAGCTTCCAGAGGGAGCTGGGGAGGCCAGGAGCCAGATGGAGCCTAGCCCAGTGGCTCTCCCGCCGCTTCTGGCCTCTGTGGGCTCCCACCCCTGCCGATCTGCTATTGCCCAGTGATAGCACTCCCACAGGTGGGCATCGGGGGCTGTGTCAAGGTGGAGAAGGCGGGCAGGTCTAAGCCTGTCCGCGTATGTAACATTCTTACCTGCACCTACATACACAGAGTGCCTGCCGGTGGCCCGGCAAAGCAAACAGGGTCAGCTCAGTCGTGTCCGACTCTGCGACCCCATGGACTGTACTCTGTCCATGGGAGTCTCCAGGCAAGAATACTGGAGTGGGTTGCCATTTCCTTCTCCAGGGCATCTTCCCAACCCCGGGATCGAACCTGGGTCTCCTGCACTGCAGGCAGATTCTTTACCATCTGAGCCACCGGGGAAGCCCAGGAGTGGGTCCAGAGGATGGCCTCTGGGAGGGTGGCTGAGGTCTGTGCTCAGTGACCTGGTTACTCGAGCAGCCAAGTGGGCAAGGCTCGGCTTTAAAGCTGCAGGGTCCTGAGTCTGAATTCCTGTTCCCTCACTTACTGTGTGACCTCTGTCTAGTTGCCTAACCTCTCTGAGCCTCTCCGAGTTTTTATAAGGTGAAGCCGACCACAGGCACATGGGCGAGAAGCAGTGATGAGCACCCCCAGGAGACTGCCCCCTGACCTGACCCCAGGGCGGTAAACCAGCCCGGTCCCGTGGACCTCCTGGCCCACGCCCACAGGACGGGGTGCACCGAGGGCTCACCTCCAAGTAGGACATGGACACCTCGTATTCCATGTCGTCGCTGGTCTCCTCGATGGCTCGGAAGAGGTCGTTGAGGGTCCGGACGTAGATGCCGGGCTCGTGGTCTGTGCCCAGCATGGTGTGGGTCTTCCCGCAGCCTGGGGCAGAGCAGGGGGGTGGGCGAGCAGGACAGGGACCGGGAGCGCGGGGGCCCCTGGCAAACCTGGGTCTGTCCTCAAGGCTGGAGCCTCCCCGGTGGCCGGGAGGTGGGGGCAGGGGGAGAAGATGGCATCCTTGGCTGGGGGTGGGGCTCTAGGTCCAAAGGGCTCTGGGAGAGGGCAGTTTCAATCCGCCACGTCCTTGATTCCTGCTCCGGCCTGGGCCAGACAAGCACCGAGGTGGAGGGTGAGGGGCTTGATCCTCGGGGGCACTCGCCCTCACCTGTGGGGCCATAGGCAAAGACGGTGGCATTGTAGCCTGAGATGACGCCTTCGATGAGGCTCTTGGTGGTGGCCTGATACACCATCTCCTGCAGGGAAGAGGAGACCCATCAGGACCCTGGGCACAGCCAGGGCAGAGCACACGGGCTCACCCTGACCCTCCACAGAGGCAGTGTCTTCCCTGGGGCACTTGGGCCCAGAGAAGTGGGGGTGGGGAGGGGGATGGATGTCTCTGCTTTGCCCCCATGGCGGGTGGGGGGGGATGCCAGCCTGCAAGAGTGCTCAGGACACCTGAGACCCTCCCCACCAACAGCTGGCTCCCGGGCCCCAGCCCAGAGGACGCCTCACACCTGCTCCTTGGAGCGTCCACAGATGGGTGAGACGGGGGGTCCCTGAGAGGGTGTCAGCTTCCCCGAGCCGCCCCTCCCAGCACCAGAAGGGCTTCGGGCACCTTCCTGCGGCTCCCCTGGGGCCACCTGTGGGGACTGCTGTGTGGGTCCCCGTGGAGGGTGGCATTTGTGTGCTGACCGCGGGGTGTCCACGCAGAAGGCTCTGTATGTACTATGCAGGCTCACACACACGTGTGCATGTGGGGATGCAGCAGGGAGACAGTGAGTGATGGAGGGACGCCTGGGGCTTGGTCCCGGGGTCTCCTAAGGGCTCCCTCCCAGGTTGGTCAGAGGGCAGAGAAGGGATTCTGTGTGTCCCCAGGCCCAGGCGCCCCCTCACCTGGGTGGCAGTGAAGTCAAAGGCCACGTCGAACAGGTAGGACTTCTCCCGGGAGCGGTGCGCCCGTAGGATGTCATCAGGATCCTCCATTGGATCCATAAGAACCACCATCTGCAAAGGTCCCGAGGGGAGGCCAGCAGTCACCCGGGAGCCCCAGGCCCACCCCGATGTCCACAATGACCACTGACCTCACCCCCACTCAGGCCATGGGAAGGAGTGGGAGGGGCCGAATGAGACTCGGCGTCCGGGAGCGCCAGGGTCAAGGTCAACCGAGTCCCAACAGAGGACAAGACGCTGAGCGGACGGGCTACCCTGGGACCACCCCACGGTCTCAGAGCTCCCTTCCGGGGTCAGCAGGGAAGTCAGGGCTAGTGACGGCCCAAAGAGAGCGTGAGAGGAGACAAGGCGTGAGGGTGGCCACTGGGGGAGCAGACAGAGGCGGCTGACTTGGGAGCCCGGTCCAGCATCCTGGACTCAGGAGATGTATAGGGGTCCCTCTGGGTGCACTCCCATCCAGCACCAGGATGCAGGAGCCCCCAGTGCTGGGAGGACCGCAGCTTTGGGGCTCCCACCAGGCTCCTCCCAGTAGGTAGACACCAGTGCTCACTGCACCTAAACTGGTCTAAGACCACTCCCTTCCCCCAGGTCCCAGCAGGGCCCTCCTCTGAAATCTTCAGTGGAGGGAGGAAGGAAGAGGTAAGACAGCTTCCTAGGAGGCCGGAGCCCGGGACCCTCCCGCAGAGGTCTTAACCAGTCAGGTGGGATTCCAGGGGAGCCACGAGAGGGGACGCCCCAGACAGGCTGGGCTGGGGCTCTGTGCATGGAAAGGAGGAGGCCACTGCCCCGGGCCCCCTCACAGCCTGCTAAAGGCTGGGCGGCCACAGTGAGCTGAGTGCAGGGCGCTGGGGCCTGCAGTGTACCTGGGGAGCACAGATGTCTCTGGCCACCTCCTCCGGGCTTCAGCCCCAGGGCCGTGCAAGCCTCTCCCAGGATCCAGTTCCTGGCTCGGGCCCTAATGCCAGCAGCAGGAGCCCTGATCAAGTGTCAGACCCAAATGAAGAAATACCTGCCCACAAGTCCGCGGGTGTGGGCCCCAGAGGCATGCAAGGGAACCCGACCAGCTACACGACCCTCACCCTTGGTGTCAGGGCTCCTGGGCACAGCGGCAGCACCAGCGGCCCGAGGGGCACCCTCCGGGGCCTTCAGTGCAGGGGAGGGTGAGCAGCCTGCACCGATGCCCATCATCCACTGATCACCTTCAGATGACCTCTGGGCACCGCCAAGTTCACGGGCACCGTGGGCCCTTGCTTCCTTTGACATCCAGCCTCCTGAGTCAGGACATTGTCAGCACGGCTGCCATGAGCCCCTCTTAAAAGAGGGCTTTGTCTGGGGCTCCATCTGTCTGGACCCCAGCCCGCACCCCACTCTCCAGAGCATCATCACCCCCTTCCCTGTCCACTCGGGCACACAATGGAGCCCTTGTGCCCCTCGGCCAGGTGAACCGGAGCTGAGCTGCGGAGGGCTGGGGTGAGGGCCGGTGCTCGGGGCTGCCACCGAGGCAGTACGGGGAGTTCAGGCTGAGTGACCACAACTGCTGGGCACCTCGCACGTAACCCAGTCATTAAGTGATACCCCTGGGTCAGAGAGAGATGTGATTTCCTGCCTGACATTCGGAGTACAGTGGGGAACAGACCATTTTAATAACAAGCGCTGGGCTCCAGGAGGTAGGCAGAGTGTAGAGAAGGGGCACGTGATCCAGCTTTTCCACTACAGGAGGGCTTCCTGGAAGAGGAGGTACCAGCACTGTGTTGTTTTGTTTTTAAATAAGATATTTAATATAGTTCCCTATGCTAATATACAGTAAATCCCTGTTGCTTGGTGGTTTAGTTGCTAAGTTGTGTTCAACTCTTGCAACCCCATGGACTGGAGCCCACCAGGCTCCTCTGTCCATGGAATTCTCCAGGCAAGGATACTGGAGTGGGTTACCATTCCCTTCTCCAGGGACTCTTCCCAACCCAGGGATCGAACTCGGGTCTCCAGCATTGCAGGCAGATTCTTTACTGACTGAGCCACCAGGAAGCCCTTGTTGCATATCTACTTTATTTTTTTAAAAATTTCTGGCATGCCATGAAGCAAGCAGGATCTCAGTCCCCCAGTCAGGGATCGAACCTGTGCCCCCCTCACTGGAAGGGCAGAGTCTTAACCACTGGACCACCAGGGAAGTTCCAGCACCAGGTCTTAAAGGACGAGTAAGAACTGGCGGAGGAATGGGAGGTGGGAAAGCAAACAAGGGGACGTCACCAGCAAGACCGTGATGTGAGAGGCAGGCTGTGGGCCGGTGGCCTCAGCTCAGAATCACCAGCAGCTCTCGTGAGAAAGGCAGGGTTGGGACGAGAGCTTAGGAACTTTCCCTCCTCTTCTCACTGCCAGGAATCCCGCGAGCACAGACCCAAGATGGCCACAGAAGGAGACGTGGGGGCCCCTCTGTGAGCACGCTGCCCCCCAAAGCAGCTCCTGTACATCCTAAAAGTCACCCAGACTGGCACCCGGCATCGGCCCAGGGAACGTTTTCTGTTTTCTGGCCACACACACCTCGTGGCATCTGGAACTTCCCCTCCCAGGGATTGAACCCATGCCCCTCTGCAGTGGAAACACAAGAGCCCTAATCACTAGACCACCCGGGAAGCCCCCAGGGAATACTTTCTAAAGAAAGCTGCATTGGGGCCATGTGCAGTGCTAAATGCTTTGCACACTGTCTCCTTTTCTCCGACAACTTAGAGCGGGCCCTCATTATCGCAGGATTGTAATGAGGAGTCAGATTGGTACCCAAGGCCGCACTGCCAATTACAGAGCTCGCTGGATTCAAAGCTACTGGGTTCCAGAACCCAGGCTCCTAACCAGACCTCCCGTCCCCGCCTCTGGACCAGCAGCGGCTTGGCTGGGGGGATGCTCCTCTGTTTGGTTGAGCTGTGCTCCTCCCCCCGACCAGATTTAAATGTTGAAGTCCAACTCCCCAGCCCCTCCCAATGTGACCTTATTTGGAAATAAAGTTGTTGCAGATGTAATCAGTTGAGTGAGGATGTGGTCCTTTTATAAGGTGGTGGTGTCCTTATAAAAGGGGGCTAATCCAAAAAAAAGAGAAAAAAAATAATAAAAGGGGGATATTAGGACACAGACACATGTGGAAGGAAGGAGATCCAACCAGTCCACCTCAAAGGAAATCAGTCCTGAATATTCATTGGAAGGACTGATGCTGAAGTTGAAACTCCAATAGTTTGCCCACCTGATACAAAGAGCTAACTCCTTAGAAAAGATGCTGATGCTGGGAAAGATTGAAGGCAGGAGGAGAAGGGGACGGCAGAGGATGAGATGGCTGGATGGCATCACCGACTCAATGGATATGAGCTTGCGGGAACTCCGGGAGTTGGTGATGGACAGGGAGGCCTGGCGTGCTGCAGTCCAAGGGGTCGCAAAGAGTTGGACACGACTGAGTGACTGAACAACTCAGTGGTATTTCGGTCCAGCAGCCTTGGAAATGGATACATCACTCCCCCGCCCCCCTGCCCCAAGGCAGGGCCCTCCCTCATCCCGGAGGTGGCCGGCCCAGCCTGGGAGTGTCCTTTCACAAAATCTCTGAGTCTTAAGTGTCCATGTTCAACCTGTAGCAAGCTGGATACCTGCTCTGGGAGGTTTCAAGGGGGATGTTGACCACACAAGATGCACAGGCTCCCCCCCACCCCACACTGGCAGGGGGTCGGGTGGGAGGCGCGGCTGGGGCAGGGCCCTGTCTCCGCTCATCCCGGCCCCCTGACTCCGCAGAGGCCCTGGCTTGCCTTCTTCCTGCCCTCACCGCCCCACATCCAGACCTGTTCTTGAGTCAAAGCCAGATGTGATCTTTGCACAGTTCTAGATTTGGGCCAGGGAACCCAAGATCCACTGGGGAGCTAGGGGGGCCTGAGACTCAGGGGAGGGGGTTGTCATCGATAGATGGGGCCACAGAAGGGACCAGGCTCCTCCCCAGCATCTCCCAGGTGAGAAATACCAGGAGCAAAGTGTGTGGGGACTTCTTCCTGCTGAGCAGCGCTAAGCTGTGGGGCTTTGAGCAGCTGAGCAGCTCTAACCGCGTCTTTCTGGCCTCTGGATGGCTCAGGGTTTTGCAGTCTTGGTGCTACTGACGCTTTGGGCTGGACCATTTGGAGCGGGAGTTGTCCCGGGCCTTGTAGGATGGTTGGCAGCAGCCCTCTGGCATTGGAGGCCACAGTACTGCCTCCTCCCGCGGTGACAGTGTTCCATGTCCCCTTGGGAGCAAAATCACCCCCGCTTGGAAACCGTCGTTCCCCCTCAAGCCACCAAACGGGCAGCGAAGTTCTCTGAGGGAGGGAAGGATGTGCAATTTGGGTTCAGGCTCCAGATGCTGGGTGACCCCGGGAAGACTGCACCACCTCTCTGGGCCTCACATTCACCCCGGCCGGAAGTCAGGGAGGACCCACAGGGCCATCGCCTTGAGAGAAGAAATCATGCCCTCACCCCTCGCCTGCTCGGGAAGCCCCAGCAGAGAACAGGAATGTGGGGGGGGGCGCCCAGCTCAGGAGACGTCATTTTCCATCCAGGTGGCTCAGCTCACCGCTCCTTTATTCTCGGGTTATAAACCAGAGACAGCAAAGCAAAAGCCGGATTCCTGCTGGATGTCACCTCTGTAAGATTGCTTCTGGATTTGTGTTTGTTTTTTCTTTAAGAAGGAAAATTTGTGGCTGGTCAAATTTCTAGCTGTACCATCCTGTGGGTACTCAAGGAAGGAGATTTTGGTCCCAGGAAGGGTGTTACAGGGCCCTGGCAGCCCTGAGGCTAGATGAAAAAAGATCAGAATGCTGAGCTCATAAAGCCACCGAGGTCCAGCCAACTGCTTAGAACAGAGCCACATCTGGCTGGTATCCTGGCCGGGTCCCCACCTTCCTGCAAGACTCTGAGGACCCGGGTAAGCAGACGCGTGACTGACATGGTCCAAGGCTGCCTTTCTCATGGGTCTGCAGGTCCCTTCATCGTCTTCCTGGGAGCCTCTGAAATGCAGATTCCCAGCACTGCCCAGAATCACTGAACAAGAATCTCCAGGGAACGGGGCCCACAGATCGGCCTTTTTAACCATCGCCCTTGTGACTCAGCAGTAAAGAAGCCGCCTGCCAATGCAGGAGATGTGAGTTCAATCCCTGGGTTGGGAAGATCCCCTGGAGAAGGACATGGTAACCCATTCCAGTATCCTTGCCTGGAGAATCCCATGGACAGAGGAGCCTGGCAGGCTACAATCCACGGTGTCCCAAAGAGTCAGAGATGGCTGAACTTGCCGTGTACCCAGTCAGGCGCTAAGCGTAAACATTCTTGCTTCCTGGCGGCATTATTCGTAACAGCCAAAAGGTAGGAAACGACCCAAATGTCCATCAACCGAGAAGTGGTCAATGGAACCCAGAGGAGTGTGGAGTAGCAGGGAACACCATCCAGCCACGGAAAGGAATGACACTCTGACCCAGGCAACAACATGGATGAACCCTGAAAACATTATGCTCAGTGAAACAAGTCTGACACGAAGGACCACAGATTGCAGGATCCCGTTTCCATGAACTGTCCAGAGCAGGACAATCTATAGAGATGGAAGGTGGTTGTCTGCGGCCGGGAGGGGGCTGGGGAGATGTGAGGCGGTGTGGCTAAGGGCAGAGGGAAAGGCTCCCCGAATCCCCTCCCAGGTCACCCTCCACCAGGCTCAGCCCTCCAGGACCACAAAGCCGGAAGCACCCAGGCGGTCGGTGTGCAGGGAGACTCTGCCCCTGGGGCAGGGAGCAGACTGAAGACGCCCTGGCTCCCGAACAACACCCACCATTCTGGGCTCAGCATCTGTCACCTTATCCTTTATTTATCTTTCACAATAGCCTCACCCTCACAGGATCGCTCTAATCCTCTCAACAGCAGAGCAGGTTATTAACATCCTGCCTTCTGATGGGAAAACAGAGGCCAGGAAGCCCCCATCCCCTGAGATAGGACCCCCAGGGGCACCAGGGGGTTGACAGTTGGGCTTTGAGCAGCTGAGGCTAATTACGGGATTATGCACACGGGCAGGTGACTTAAATCCTGCAGATAAACAGGTCTGGGAGGCTGGAGGGAGGGGCAGCAGGCTGTGGGCTTGTGGGGCGGTGGGGGTGGGGTGGGGAGAAGGAAGCTCTTTGTTCTAGAGCTTCTTTTCCCAGCCTCAGGACTCCTGGGTCCCACCGGGTCCGGCTGCCTGCCCCTACTTTACAGTCATCAGGGGCGCTCCCTGAAGGGTCTGGCATGGGGTCTAGTCCCAGCCCCAGATGCTAGGAGACTGAGCGCCTACTGGACTCTCCCATGAACATATATGTGTGGCAGTGACCAACTCGGGACCACCAGAGAGAAAGGCCTGAAGCCAGAAGCGGGTGGGCAGGAGGCGGGCCAGGGTCTCACCTATCTCCAGGGCTTGAAACCATCCTGACTGTCAGCCCTTGAGATAAACTAACATCTCTTAAACCCTGACCGTGCGCCAGGCACTGGGTAAGCACTGGGCATCCAGGAACCCACGGAGATGTCCACGTATGCATACTAAATCGCTTCGGTTGTCTCAGACTCTTTGCGAACCTACAGACTGTTGCCTGCCAGGCTCCTCTGACCATGGGATGCTAGATAAGAATATTGGAGTGGGTTGCCAAGCCCTCTTCCAGGGGATCTTCCCGACCCAGGGCTCGAACCTGCGTCTCTTACATCTCCTGCTTTGGCAGGCGAGTTCTTTACCACTAGTGCCACCTGGGAAGCCCTGGAGACATCTAAGAAGGCATTATATTGACAGCACTATGAGGACGGTCCTGAATCAACCGGGGGTCGGGGGTGGGGCAGGTAAGACCACAGGCATCCGAACCTCCTCTTTACCGATCCAAACCCTGCTCCAGCTTCCTCAGAATGCAGGCACCGGCCTCTGGTCCGCAGCGGACACCCTGCCCTGTCCGTGTCCACCTCTGCAAAGCCAGGGGAACACGGACTCCCTCAGCCCCAGCAGAATGACCCCCAGTTCCAAGCAAGGCTGTCCTGGGACCCCCTCACGCCAGCGGGTGACAGACGCCTCGGTCCACCTCTCCCCGCTAGGACCACCGACTGGCGGGCTTTGACAGCACCACCTCCCTGCTGACCACCAAGGGCCGGGCTTCAGTAGTGACCTCGGGGTTGCTTCCCACCCCCCGGCCCGAGCAAGGGGGCAAGTAACTCCTCCATCACAGGGGGGAGAAAGAGCCCAGAAGCCCAGAAGCCCAGGACAGACCAGGCTGGGAGCCCCGCTGTGGGGCTGGGTTGTGAGCAAGGGCCATAAGCAAGGGGGCAATGGAAGCCGCTGGGTAAAGGGCGGGTCTGCTTCCCGGGCAGAAGTCTCTGTAGCGGACGCGGGGCATTGTGCAGGCTGCCCGGGGCCAGCGGCACCTTTGCTGGGAAGCAACTCCATGGCCATGTTGTGCTGGGGTTGCTCCCACGCTCACCCTGCCAGTCACCGGGCTCCAGACCTCAGGAAGGAGGAGCTGAGCAGCTGGCCCATCAGTGAGGCTGGTGGAGCCTGCAGTGTGGAGCCCTCTCGGGGTCAGTCATGCAGGCCTGGGGGGCCAGGGCCATAGACGGGCCCTAGGGGTCAGCAGAGAGCGACGGAGTCCAGGGTGCAGCGCCTGGCCAGACTGGGAGGTTGCCCTTTTCTTAAATTTTGGCCTCGAGGCATGTGGGGTCTTACTTCCCCAACCAGGGATTGAACTCACGCCCCTTGCATTGGAAGGTAAAGTCTTAACCCCTGGACCGCCAGAGAAGTCCCCCATTTTGCTTCTTGGACTCGTGTGTCTTCACCTCCTGCCAGCCAGGGTCTTACTGGTCGGAGGAACAGAGCACTTGAGCGGTGGCCGGTGTTTGAGAGGCGTCAGCCTGCCATGTGCTGTGACTTCTCCCAAACTGCAGGCCAGGCAAGTGCATCCTTGTTTTATCTCAGTTCCTTGACCAGAGGTCAAACTCCCACGCAGGGGAAGTGTGGTGTCTTAACCACCGGCCCATCAGGGAAGTTGTAGGCAGTGCACCTTTGAACCCGGAGGGGAGAGACGATGCTGGGGGCAGAAGCCTAGCCTTCTTCTCCTGCAGGGCCCGGAGTCCGTGTTGAGAGCCCTGGGCCCACGCCGCTCAGACCACCCTCTGTATGTCTAAGCCAACAAAGGAGTGGGCCCGTCGGCGCTGCCCAGCCCAGGACCTTCTCATAGGCGCAGCCCAGCCTCCCTCTCCACTGGCAGGGACAGAAAGGAGCCAGTGTTTGCCGTGTGTGGGCACACAATGGGCTGTGCCCTGGACCAGAGCGTTTCCATCAGCATCGGTTAATATCTCTCAGCCCCCACTCCGGCTGGGAGCCAGGAGCAGTGCAGAGAGATAGCATCTTTGTCCCGGACAGCCCGGGGGACAAGCGGGACAAACAGAGAGTGGCCTTGCCAGGAAGGAGGGGTCTCTTCTGGAGTTCCCTGGCCCTTCACGGACAGCCCCTCTCATCAGCCAGTCGAGCAACCCTGGGCACTTTCTCTGACTGATGCAGTAAGTCCCCTACACTGAACCTTCAAGGTGCGAACATTCAAAGATGCTAAGGCGCACCTGGTTCCGGCAAGGAACTGGAGCCTGTTCCATCAGCGTCAGGCGTGCAAGACGCCGCAGCCTGCCCTCCGCCTCCTTCTGCTGACGACCCCTCAGCTCCAGCGTCTCCCGCCTCCTCGCCCCCTCCGGCCAGTAACTCCTCTTGCTTGTTCACGCCTCGCCAGCCCCTGTGCCAACGGCTGTCCTGCACTACTGTCCTTTTCAAGGTTCTGTACCATGTAAAATGAAAAATGCTTTCTTTATTTTTTGTGTTTGTTTTTAAATATATTATTTGGGTGAAAAGCATTATAAACCTATTACAGTGCAGTACTACCTAGCCAATGGTGTTAACTGGGTACCTAACCGTGAACTTCCAGATGTTCAAGCTGGTTTTAGAAAAGGTAGAGGAACCAGAGATCAAATTGCCAACAACTGCTGGATCATCAAAAAAGCAAGAGTTCCAGAAAAACATCTATTTCTGCTTTACTGACTATGCCAAACCTTTTGACTGTGTGGATCACAATAAACTGTGGAAAATTCTGAGAGATGGGCATACCAGACCGCTTGACCTGCCTCTTGAGAAACCTATATGCAGGTCAGGAAGCAACAGTTAGAACTGGACATGGAACAACAGACTGGTTCCAAATAGGAAAAGGAGTACGTCAAGGCTGTATATTGTCACCCTGCTTATTTAACTTATATGCAGAGTACATCATGAGAAACGCTGGGCTGGAAGAAGCACAAGCTGGAATCAAGATTGCCGGGAGAAATATAAATAACCTCAGATACCACCTTTCTGGCAGAAAGTGAAGAAGAACTAAAATGCCTCTTGATGAAAGTGAAAGAGGAGAGTGAAAAAGTTGGCTTAAAGCTCAACATTCAGAAAACTAAGATCATGGCATCTGGTCCCATCACCTCATGGGAAATAGATGGGGAAACAGTAGAAGCAGTGTCAGACTTTATTTTTTGGGGCTCCAAAATCACTGCAGATGGTGATTGCAGCCATGAAATTAAAAGAGGCTTACTCCTTGGAAGGAAAGTTATGACCAACCTAGATAGCATATTAAAAAGCAGAGACATTACTTTGCCAACAAAGGTCCGTCTAGGCTATAGTTTTTCCAGTGGTCATGTATGGATGTGAGAGTTGGACTGTGAAGATAGCTAAGCGCCTAAAAATTGATGCTTTTGAACTGTGGTATTGGAGAAGGCTCTGGAGAGTCCCTTGGACTGCAAGGAGATCCAACCAGTTCATCCTAAAGGAGATCAGTCCTGGGTGTTCATTGGACGGACTGATGCTGAAGCTGAAACTCCAATACTTTGGCCACCTCATGGGAAGAGTTGACTCATTGGAAAAGACCCTGATGCTGGGAAGGATTGGGGGCAGGAGGAGAAGGGGACGACAGAGGATGAGATGGCTGGATGGCATCACAGACTCAATGCGCATGAGTTTGAGTAAACTCCGGGAGTTGGTGATGGACAGGAGGCCTGGCATGCTGCGATTCATGGGGTCGCAAAGAGTTGGACACGACTGAGCGACTGAACTGAACTGAACTGAGGCTAACTTTGTCGGACTTACGCACAAAGTGGACTTACGAACGTGCTCTCGGATGGAACTCCTTAGTAGGGAGGGAACTTATAGTAGATGATGTGTGTGTTAGTTGCTCAATCGTGTCCAACTCTTTGCAATCCCATGGACTAGTAGCCCACCAGGCTCCTCTCTCCATGGAATGCTCCAGGCAAGAATACTGGAGTGGGTAGCCATTCCCTTCTCCAGGGGATCTTCCCAACTCAGGGATCGAACCCCGGGTCTCTCCTGCATTGCAGGCAGATCCTTTATCATCTGAGCCATCAGGGAAGCCCTGCAGATGATAATTCACAGCTATTAAATGCCCACTGCATACCAGCACCTGGGGAAGCACTGCGCACATATTAGCTCCCAAAGACTCTTTAGAGAAGGCATTGTGGTTACTGTCCTCAGTTACAGAGGAGGCAACTGAGGCTTCTGGAAGCATCCTGGCCAAGGCCACACAGCTGGTAAGTGGCAGAACCTACCCTGCTTGACTGTTGTGTGGGCACATCCTGCCCCCGCTGGGCTTTCAGGTGGGGTCTTCCCAGCCTCCCCCTGCTTTCCCTGAGGTCTTTGAGGAAGGCTACCCTTTTCCAAGGGGGAAGAGAGAAAGAGAAATCAGGAGGCCGGAGCCACCCAGTTCTGCCACGCCCACAGCTCGTCAGGGCTGAAGGAAGCGGCTGCGGCGGGCACCTGCCTCCTGGAACCCCAGAGGCAGGCCGGCAGCTCATGCTGTGTTGCCCGCCTGTGGTCTTATCATGGCCGTCAGGCTTCCTGAGGTCAGGATTCCAGAGTCAAGGGCAGCAAGTGCTCACTTTGCGTCTCTCTCTGCACCACGCGGGGCCTCCCTGACTCCTCTGACCGCTCCCCCAGCACACTCTGCTGCCTTGATGAGCCCTGGCGCTCGGGAGAGGCCAGCAGCAGCAGCCACAGAGCGGAGGCAAGTGGCCGCTTTCAGGGTCCCCATAGGCTAGAGCAGCATGATGCTTCTACCCAGGCACCAAGACTGCCCTTGCTGCCCTCACCACGGTGCCCACCCCCAGCCCATGCTTGGATCCTCAACTGCCTACCCCAAAAGCATCCTGGCTGGAACTTCCTTGCTGGTCCAGTGGTTAAAAGTCTGCCTTGCAATGCAGGGGACACAGGTTTGATCCCTGGTTGGGGAACTAAGATCCCACGGGCTTTACAACAACTCAGCCCGCGCGGTACACCTGCTGAGCCCTGGGGCCACGCCCAGAGAGAAGTCCGCGCTCTACAGTGACGATCCCACACACAACTAAGACCCGATGCAGCCAAAAATAAAAAAAATTTTTTTTTAAAAAACTGATTAAGGATTGAAATGTCAAAAATAAAACCTTCCTTTAAACAAACAAACAAACAAAAACCACCCTGGCTACAGGGGACAGTGTGGCTCCTGCCCGCACCTCCAGCCTCCTCCCCCTCCTCTCACCCCTTTCTCCCTCCAGCCTGAGCCACGCTGGCCTTTTCTAAGTTACCCAGGCGCATCACCACCCCCTCTCACCACAGGGCCTTTGCACACACAAGTCCCTCTGGTTGAAGTTTCTCCCTTCAGCACACTCGTAAAGAACTCCCCTTCATCCCTCATGTTTCAGCTCAAGCATCCTTTCTCAGGGAAGTCCTCCCTGACTCCGGGACAAGCTCAAGTTCCCTCTTACTCCCATAGCACCACGCATTTCTTTGCAGCCCTTGCTGGCCACAAACTCATGTGTTTCATTACAAGAAAGCCATGAAAGGAGGGCAGGGTCTTTTCTGCTCACCGTTGTTTCCTGGCTGCTAGTACTACCCCGGTGTGTTGTGGGTACTTGATAAATATTTATTGTCTCTTGTGTAAATGGAGGTGGAGCTTGCCCTGCCCAGCTCATAATAATGACAGGAAGACCAAGAGAGCAAACAGACATCCGAAGACTCTGCAAGCCATGAACAGTCTGGTGACCCTAGGAACACACGCTCTATGGGTAGCAGATCCATTAAGGTGGGGAAGTTAAGTCATGAGTACATGGAAGGTGTGTGAATTTTTTCAGGGCTGGAATGGAGGGCTCAGCTCACTTCCCCCTGGACCAGGGAAGCTTTTAGCTCTCTTTAGCTTTAGCTTTAGCTAAAGCTTTAGCTCCCTAGATCATTCTAGGGAGGCTTCCTGGAAGAAGGATGGTGGTTTCCTTGATGATGCAATCAATAGTACAGCCAGGAGTTGGGAGGGTAGAGGAGGGGTCCTTCCTGCCTCCACCAGCTGAGTAGGTGCCTGCCCCCAGTGGGTGAGAGCAGACCCCTGCCCCGCTCTGCAGCTCCCGGCCACAGCCCCCACGTACCTGCTCATCCACTTTGTGGGCGATGAGGGTGGCTCCTTCTTCCAGCTCCGCCACGCTGATGGGCCGGACCCGGAGCGCCACCTGGGAGGGAAGGTCAGACCCCCAGGATTAGATGCAGAGGGCTGTGCCTGACCCCGAGAGAAGGATGAGAGGACCCCAGGATCCTTTCCTCGGATAAGCCCTGTGGGTTCCTCTTTGATCAGCCAGCCAAGCCCGGCTCATCTTAAGGAAAACTCGGTGGTTCAAGGCGACCATCCAGGATGAGGGCCCCAGGTCCACAGCACGCGGGCTGTGTCTGTGTCTGCGAATTTCCCAGGAGCCTGTGCCCCAGAGGAGAGCCCAGAGGAGACAGCTCTCTGTTCCTCCCGGCTGCATCAGTCACACGCCCGAATTAAGCACCTGCAGCTCCCCTGGGCTTTGAACTTGGAGCCCTTGGCACCAGGGCAGCCTGTCTGTGCGTCTGTGAGTGACGCGCTGCACGTGGCGGCTGGGTGGTGGGCTGGAGGCCCAGGGAACCTCCCCTCCTCGTACTGACTCCACCCCTACCCGAGGACGGCACCATCAAGGGCTCCCTCCTCGCTCGGTCCTCCGGCCAGAGAGAGATGGTGGGTCCCCATCCTGGGCGTGGGTCCCCCCAAAAGAAGGGGGAGCTGTTTATTCTTCTGATAAAGGGGAAACACCTGTTGGGCAGGTGGGTATAACTAGCCACCCTCAGGCCCGGTAAGAACCCTTCACTCTCAGAGGCACTGCAGGGTCAGAGTGCCCTCCTGCCTCCTCAGTCAAACTCCACGGATGGGAGGGGCGGCCCCTGCATCCACACCTGCCAAGGCAAGCCATTTGCAAAGAGGCAATTCTAAACTGCCAGACAGGATGTTCCAGAGCCCTGGGCTTGCTGGGGGCCCTGAGGCGGAGGTGCGTCTTCGAAGCAGCGAGCCCGCCCTACCTAGACAGGCAGGAATCTCTGGGGTTGCCTTATCCTCCAGTTACCTCACCACCTACCTGCTGGTGGTGGAGGGGCTTCCCCAGATCTCAGAAGTTAGGGGCTGGGAGGGCGCATCTGCCTTGGGGTCACTGAGTCTCCCCCACCCCCATCACTCTGACCTGGCCCTGTTGATAATCAAATCTGTCTTTGTCTCTTAGCTGCTTCTTGGACCCCCATTCACACCCCCTCCTCTGCCCCAGTCCCCAGGGCCTGGGGGGCCGTCTTGGTGGCTTCCAGCACTTCTCTGGAATATTTAGAGTCCTGACATGGACAGCCACTCAATAACCACCCCCCTCAATCCTGTGCCCACTCCTCTGACACGTGGGGACTCTTGCCCACCTATGGTCCCCCAAATCCTCTAACCTCTTGACCCCACCAGTCCTGGGTACCCTGGTTCACCGGGAAACCTCCACTTTTCTTCTCCAGGAAGATGGGTCAGGCGCCCCCTGCCCCTGTCTCTTCTGGATCAGAGAGCAGTCTGGCGGGAGGGTGTCCCCTGGTGGGAAGGTGTAAAGTAGGGTGGGACTGAAGCCTGGCCAACTTCTCAGGTCTTAGCAGGGTGGCCAGGATGCCTTCCTTCTTGATATCCACGACTTGGCAAAGTTGCTCTGGACCGTCGCAGTTCCTGGTCTTAAGTGTCCTCTTAGTGGAAACACCCAATACGGTCTGGGGGCCGCCGGCAGGGTCTGGGTTCTGGGGGCCGGGGATGGGTCGAGGAGGAGGAGGAGGCTGACCAGGTCTCACCATGAGTTGCTGGTCCTTGGAGTCCCCGCTGTCCTTCATGCCTGCGGCGGGCGGAAGGGCTCAGGCCGAGATCGCGGGCATGGCCGAGCCGCACGCCCACCGCCGCCGGGCCCGCGCGGCCGCTGCCTGACAACCCGAAACCAACAAGGCGCGCGCGGCCGAGGGCGCGGACCGGGCCGGGCGGGGCCAGGGGGCGGGCAGGGGCGGGCCCGGACGGCGACCCGCCCCCCTCGGGCTGCGAACGGGAGGTGGCCGCCTCCGCCCCTTTCTCGGGGAGCGTCGCCCTGGGCGACCCCCGGGCCCTCGGCGCGGCTCTGCGTCCGCCCCGTGGGCGCCCGCGCTCCCTGCCTTCCGCCCGCTCGAGCCACGCGCATCCGCTGCCCCGTCCGCCTGTCCGTCCGTCCGACTCTCAGCGTCTCCCGGGCGGCAGCGGGCAGCATCATGTTTCCATGGGCGCTGCGGGCACCGTGGCTGAGGCTCGTGTCACTGGCGCGGTGTCCCCACCGAATGTCCAGTGACAGCGAGTGAGGAGAATGCCTGGGCTGCCCGCCCGCGCACGTGCAGGGGAATGCCTGTATCACTTGCGTTGTGTCCAGTTAACAGGCCCTGATGGGTAAACCCAGCGTCTAGGCCAAGATGGGTGGTGGGTCTGTGTGCCTTCTGGCTCCCTGCCTGCTCTAAGACCCCCAGTGTTGCTGATGAGTCGCTAAGTCCTGTCGGACTGTTTTGCAACCCCATGGACTGTAGCCCGCCAGGCTCCTCTGTCCCTGAAATTTTTCAAGCAAAAGTACTGGAGTGGGTTGCCAGTCCCTTCTCCAGGAGATCTTCCCGGCCCAGGGATCGAACCTGTGTCCACTGGCATCTCCTGCATTGCAGGCGGATTCTTTACCCCTGAGCCACCAGGGAAGCCCGAGACACCATTCTGCGCAAGAAAGTGCAGGTTGAACGCTGTCGTCCCCATCCTCGGTGGGAACAACGGCGATTACCTGCAGGGAGCACAGTGGAAAGACTCCTGGCCTCAGGAGGCCCCGGGAAAACAGGATTCTGGTCCCACCTCACATCCAACCTGCTGAACCAGCTGGAGCCAAGGGTTCCTGTCCCCTCTGGGCCTTAGTTTCCTGGGTAAGGGTGGAGCTCCACCCACGTCTGATGGAAGAAGCCCCCCTCTTTCCTCTTGTCTCCTGGAGTTGAGCCTGGCAGCCACCCCCCACCCCCTACCACAAAGACTGGGCGAGGGGCGTCCAGCGAGGTTCATTCCCCCTTTAAGGAGCTGGGTTAGGAAGAGCCACTCACCCCCCGGGACTGTCTCAGACGGCCTGGCGCACACCCAGAGCATGATGCCAGCCTGTGCTCTGGGGCTGGCTTCCCTGGCTGCCCCCGAGGAGCTTGTGTTAGCTGCAGTTATTAATAGACAGTGTCAGGAGCCTGCCCGTGGCCTTGGAGTTGATAAATAGATAAACCAAGGGTAGCCTGGTGGAAACCAAACACTCCTGCAGGGGCTCCCAGGGTTTCGTCCCGTTCTCTGGCCCAGGCTGCTCCCGGGACTGCGCACAGAAGTTGGCCGGTTTGCAAGTGGGCGAGCGGCGCTGAGAAGCAGGTACGTTTGAAGATGGATCATCTGGATCAAAAACACTTTCCAGGGAATTCCCTGTTGGTCCATAGCAGACTCTGTTCATTGCTGAGGGCCAGGTTCAATCCCCGGTTGGGGAACAAAGAGTGTGGCGAGGTAAAAAAAACAAAAGGAAGATCCAAAATGTGTTGAAAGAGAAAAAAAAACAACACTCTAGGCTTGCATTTCAGACTCCTAAGTCTTATCTGTTTGGATCAGTACAAGAGGCCTCTAATTAATTACACTATAGCAATTTTTCTCTCTTTTCTGTTCCTCCTCATGCATAAATCCCACCCAGGATGGCCCATGCTGGTCAAAATAAGAGGAGCTTCTAAGCAGGCAGTCCCAGCCCGTCTTACTTGCATCCTGACTCATCACAAAGTCCTCTCTATTCCCAGACATTCCCGGCTTGACTCTGGTGTTTCTGTCAGCGACACTGCTGTCCCTGAGAGCCCTGCACCTCTGAGTCGTCTTTGATTTCCCCTTTCCTCTCATCCTCTCCATTCGTTTTCTTTCTTTACGTAAATATGTATTTTAAAATGCATTTATTTTTGGCTGTGCTTGGTCTTCATTGCTTTGCGCGGGCTTTCTTTAGTTGCTTCAAGCGGGGGACATCCTTCGTTGCAGCGCTCAGGTTTCTTCTCTTGTCAAGGGGCACAGACGCCAGGCACAGAGGCTCCAGTCGTTGTGGCCCATGGGCTCGGTGGTCGCGGTTCGCGGGCTCTAGACACCAGCTCAGTAGCTGTGATGCCTGGGCTTAGTTGCTCCACAGCATGTGGGATCTTCCCGGACCAGGGATAGAACCCGTGTCCCCTGCATTGGCAGGCAGATTCTTATCCACTGTACAACCAGGGAAGTCCTCTTCTCTTTCAATTACACCATGTGGCATGCGGGATCTTAGTCCCCTGACCAGGAATCAAGCCTGGGCCCTTGGCAGTGGAAGCACCAAAGCCTAACCCAAACTGTACTCTGATCCTGGCGGTTCTGCTTCGGCAAGTGCGTCTCCTCCTCGCCATCTCCTGGCCACATGGCCTGGGCTCCAGCTTTTACCTCTTCTCACCTGGACGGCATCACGGCCTCCTGGGCCCCCTGCCTGCTCTCTCCCCCACTTTGCAAAGCTGACAGAGAACAGGCCCACGTGGGTTCCTAGCAGCCCCCCTTGGCCTCCCCTGGGGCCAATGCCATCTCAGGGGCCTCTGGACCCTGGGGGAGCACTTGGTTTCTAACAAAGGGCAAGGAGATCCTTCTTCAGAGTCCTGCCCTGGGGCCCACAGAACCCAGTTGCCCCGGAGAAGGGTACGTGGGGCCGTGACTCCCCCGTAGCACCCAGGGCTGCCACAGTGGCAGCTGCGTGTCATTGGTCAGCGGCATCGTAATCGATCAGGTCGGCAGAGAGGAACACGGGTCCGGGAGGGAGCAGACTCTCCCCCGGGTGTGCATGGACCCCGGGGTGTGGGGCCCTTAACTGCCATGGACACACCAGTCCAGCCACTGCTTCTGCCACTCTCCCGTCCTGCTTGGATGGGTCCCCACACCCAGGCCCTGTCATCCACATTCCATGCCCACGTGCCAGGTCTTTCCAGCGGTGTCTGGGTCCCTTGTGATGCATCATGGTTTTGTCTTGCTCCCCGTCAGGGAAGACCAGGCAACAGGCTCCAGAGGAGGCTGATGAATGAGAAGGCAGGTGGTCATTGGTGAAGATGGGCGGTGATGGGTGTCGCATGCTCAGAGCCCATGACAGCCTTTGCCCTGCGGTGTCCGCGGGGACCTCCTCTCCGCTCCCACACCAGTTCCTCAAATGCCATCCAGCACCACAGCACGTCTGCACCACAGTGAAGGGCTTGAGACTCCAGAGGTGGCCCACCCTGGCCAGCACCAGCCAAAGGCCCAGATTATGGTACAGCAAGAGAATATTCTCTCTGGGAGTTCACAGGCCGAACGTCTCACTCAGCGGTCAGTCAGTGTGCAGGGCCAATGCAGGGAGCTCTGACTTTCTCCAGGAGATTTCATTTGGATAGGCTGTCTTCCGTAAGTCAGGGTTTCTTGACCTCCGCGCTGTTGACATCTTGGGTGGGATGATTCACTGTGGTGTCGACTGTCTTATGCACCCTTGGATATTTAGCAGCATCTGTGGCTTCTATCCATGGGACGCCAGTAGCGCCCTCCGACTGGTTATGTCAATCTGAAATGTCCCCAGGACTTCCCTGGTGGTCCCGGGGTTATGAATCCGTCTGCCGGTGCAGAGGTCTGACCCCTGTCCCAGGAAGATTTCGCATGCTGCAGGGCAACTGAGCCCGTGCGCCCCTGACCGCTGAGCCCAAGGGCCCAGAGGCCGTGCTCCTCGACGAGAGACCCCGCTGCAATGAGAAGCCTCAGCACTGCCGCTAGAGAGTAGCCCCTGCCCTCGGCAACTGGAGAAAGCCTGTGCGCAGCCACGAAGACCCAGAGTGGCCAAAAATAAATTAATCAATTAAAAAAGTCAAAATGTCCCCAGACATGGCCAAGTGTCCCACTGACGGCAAAATCACCCCCTTGCCCCTCCATTGAAACTGCTGACCTTCATCGGGCAGTTCTGGGGCTCCCTGCATCCTCCCGCAGTGAGGGGCCCATCACAGGAGACCCCATAAAGCAGGATGTGGGATGCGCCAGCGGCCCCTCCCTGGATGCAGGCGGGCCGGCCCCTTCCTCCTCCTGGGAGACCGAGGAATGGGGTGCGTAAGGGCATAAGCTCTGGGGTCTCCGCTATGCCACTTGCTCCCACGAGACTCGGGCAGCCCCGTCCCTCGGGGTCTTGCTTGGCAGGCACGTAGAGACTCAGGGATTGAAGGTGGGAATATCACCCTTTCTGGGGCTATCGCAAAGATCAAGTGCTCAATCCATGTGCCCCTTGCTGACTGTTCTATCATGGCAACTGGATTTTTCTTCCTCTTTGGGCACAAGGGGCGGCTGGCCCTGGGTCCTTCCCCAGTGAGATTCTTAACATAGGTGGTCTTTGAAAGGGCACTTCTGGTCACCCTGGGGACCTGCGGGTGATCCGGGACTTCTCCTGGCGCATGCCGGCTTCTGGGTTGCTCTCTGGTCCTACCGTTTCTGGTCGCTGGACGCCCTGCTTTGCGGTGGTTTCAGGGCAGCCCGCCGCCCACGCTGCAGCCCCAGAGGACCTTGCCTAGCACCCAGCCTGTGGTCACCTGCCGCGCAGGCTCCGGGGAGCTGCCTGGGCTCCCGTCCCCGCACCGACCCCTGTGAGCCCTGTCACCGGCACGTGCCCACCTGTCTCCCAGAACCCGCTTCTCCCTCTGCTGAGGAGGAACAGTCAGAGCAGAAACCTTCCGGCGACTTTATCAAAAGAAAGACAGAGATAACTTGAAAAGCTCTGAGTACAGGAGGCATAGTAAGCACTGACCTTTGGTAGTCATTATTATTATTAATAATTTAACTTTACGAGCACGAAGATAGCAGAAAGCTCGCTGTGTTCACCAGGCTCGTCTCATCCGTCGTCTCTCACCCTTTCGGAGGTAAACATCTCCCAGGGAAGTTGCTTGGACAGACATCTTAGAAGTGGACAGGCTTTGTGTTCCCCAGCCAAATGTGGGTGGGGACGTTCAGTAAAGGAGAATGAGAGGACCCCCCTTCCCCACCCACAGGCCTTCCCGAGGCCCGATGGTGGCCATGGCAAGCCCGGAGGAGGCTCTGCAGGCTTGTGAAGGGAGATGCTCATCAGGACAGCCCTCGGGAAGCTGAATCCACGGGGACCGTGGGGTTAGGGGAGCAGTCTGAGCTTGGCTGGGGACCAGCTCGGGGATGGACCTGTGCCCCTTCACTCCCTCCGAGAGGTCTCGGGGAGTCGGTGGGGACTGGGGATCTGTAGGGCGAGGAGGGCTGGGTCAGAGTCCCTTTGCGCCACCCATCCCCTTTAAGGAAGGCAGTCAGCTCCCACTTGTAACACCAGGGCGGTGCCCAGAGAGGGGATACAGGCGCGTGAGGGCTGGGCTCCGGTCAGGGCTGACCTCCCAGCGCTGGACTCTCTTCACTGCCTCCTTCCTCCCCTTCACCATCGCCTCTCTCCTCCTCCGCTTCTTCCTCTCCCTGCACCTCCTCATCTGTCTCCTGGCTTGACTGTTTCAGCTACGGAAAGACAGCAGAGACTTGTTGGTAGGGGGCAGGCCTTCCTGGCACCGGGACGTTAACCCCTGAGCCCGGGAATGCCAGGCGCCCAGAAGACCATGCAGCCAGCACCACGGCCTCAGGGGCTGAGAGGGTACTCAGCTCCGGCAGGCGTGGACGGCGGGCACCTGCCGCTTGCTGCCTGGGCGGCCGCGAGCTAGCTCCCCTGAGAATCCCCCTAGGTCCCCTGCCCTAACGCCCAGCGTGATTCCTTCAGGGCAGTGGCTGGGATTCGAAATAATTCAGGGGAGGACGCAGCAGAGGATTGTCTCCAGCACGTCTGGCCAAGTGCAGGGACGCAGAGACGCGCAGGAAGCCTGTGGTGGGCGGCAGAGGGAGGGGGCCAGGCTCTGTGAAGCCTAACCCCTTCTGAGAGTCACTGTCTCCATCCAGGGTGCTCCAGCCGCCGCGGGGAGCACATTCAGGGTGCGGCAGGCATGGAGTCAGTGGCCGCATCGCACTTTGCCTGCAGACCTTCTGGAGGGCCCAGTGTGGACGGTTGAGGGGGTTCCCAGGCCACAGGGTCAGAAAGCCGGGACTCCAGCCTCGCCTTGGCGCCCCCACCCCCGACCACCGGATGGTGAGAGAGTAAGGCCACTCAGATCCGACTGCGTCCAGGTGCAAAACGCGCCCACAGAAGTCACCGCCTGTCTCAAGACCCAGGGACAGGGAGACGACGCGGGGAGCAGTCACGAGATGGAACCAGTCAGCTCCTCCGAGTGCTCACCCACCTTCCTACCTGGCCACTCCCTTGCTGCCTGAGGACTGGCCACGCAGCCCCTCTTGCCGCTGCGGGCTGGCTTCGTGGGCCGGTGATGGTCTCACCCCTGCTTCAGCACTCTGTTATCAGCCTCGAACTTCTCAATCCCCTTTTTTTTTTTTTTTTTTGGCTGAGTGGCATGCCGGATCTTAGTACCCTGACCAGGGACAGAACCTGCACCCCCTGCAGTGGAAGCATGCAGTCTTAACCACTGGACCGCCGGGCAAGTCCCTTGAACTGCTCTGTGCGTTTTCCTTCCTCCCCTAAGTCTTGCCGACAAGGGCAGACGCTGTTCCACGCTCACTTCTTCTTCTCCCTGGCACGCTGGGCTTTTACTCTTTCACATCTTAGCATCTTATCCCTGGGCCCCTGAAAGTAATGGTCCAGGCAGACCACATCTTTTCCTTCCTCTGTCCCCTGGTACCCAGGAGGATCTGGAAGGTGACCAGACACCACCTTCATCACTCAGCCTCCTCCTATTCCAGATAGAAATGAAGGAATTAACAAGTGGAGTGACCAGCCCAGGCAACACGGCTAGGAAGTGCTCTGGCATAGGGCCATGGCTGGATGCTGCTGTCTAGTCGGCTCCGAGTTGGACCGACTCTTTGGCGTGGATGGCCGAGCTCAGGACCGGTGTCAGCCCCTCACGCCAGGCGGGGTCACCGCGGACCTCACAGCCCCCTCTCTGGCCCCCAGGCCTCCAGGCCCCCTCTCCTCTCATGGCTCGGGTAGCCCTGGGTCCTCATCCAGTTGGTCATGGGCGTGAAGTTCAAGGTGCCCTCTGGGGTGTGGGCAGAGGATTCCGAGAAGCTCAGGGAGCCGGAAGCCTGTTAGGAGACTTAGAATTCCCCAGGAGGAAGGGAGTCACTCTCCCCATTTGCCAGATGGACAAAGGAAGGTCCGCCTGGTGGGGCCACTTGCTGGGGCCGCCCAGGAGGTCAGCAGGCAGGTGGCCGGGGCCCCATGGCTCCCTCCCGCCCACCCCACCCTGAGCCCCCATGCGAGGCGCCTACAGGTTTGGGCTTCTTCTTCATGGCTTCCACCTCCTTCCTCTTCAGCTCCGTGAAGATGATGTCGAAGAACTCCTCCTCGGCCTTGGTGACCAGCTCCTCCAGGTTCAAGATGGGCAGCTCTTCCCTCAGCTCGTCGTCCCGGCCCTCGGCCTTGCCCTTCTCCTTCAGGCGCATCTCCCGATGCCTGGCCTCCAGGATCTTCTCCCGCCGCGTCTCGCGCTCGAATATCTGGGGCAGAGAGACAGGGAGGCCGCGGTAGGGGCGGGCGGGCAGCCCCAGCTCCCAGTGCGGGGGCCAGCGGGCTCCCCTCACTCTGCTCAAGGCAGCCCCCCGGAGCCCCGCTCCAGGCCGATGGCAAGAAAGCAGGGGCTAAATACTGGGGCTCGCAGGGGGGAGCAGGGATGCCAAGTCACGCAGTTCCAAGGAGTTCCAAGACCCTGATGCCGGTGTGAAGCATGCCCTCTGGGGGTGTTCTAGGTGGTGTCCCTGGGACCCCCGGAGGCCCAGCTCAGTGGGGGGACTGCACGCTCAGGCGGAGCCAGGAGGGCCTGCCAGGATCTCAGCACCAGGGCGTTTCAACCCTTCTGGGTGCCCCATGGCTCTAGGGAGGTGTTTCCAGGGCTCCCGGCCAGGGTGACGGATCTCAGCCCCCCAGCACCCCCTTTCCCAGAGCAGTCCCTTCCAGCTGCTTCTCTATTGGCATCAGCTAAGCCTTCTTTAGGGGCTTCCCTGGTGGCTCAGAGGGTAAAGTGTCTGCCTGCAATGCAGGAGACCTGGGTTTGATCCCTGGGTCAGGAAGATCCACTGTAAAAGGAAATGGCAACCCACTCCAGTACTCTTGCTTGGAGAATCCCATGGATGGAGAAGCCTGATAGGCTACAGTCCATGGTATCGCAGAGTCAGCCATGACTGAGCAACTTCACTTTCACTTTCTTTCAAGCCTTCCTCAGAGAGGCTTGGCTGCCCCAAACATAGACTGTTTACAACTAGACAAAACGACTGAGTCATACTGCTTGGACCTGCAGCTGAAGAAAATCAAAGCCTGGAGAAGTCAAGAGACTTGCCCAGGGTCGCTCAGCTACAAGCAGTGAAGCCTGGGCGGGCTCAGACACGACCAACACCCATTTCTCAGGCCCGTTCCCTGACCACCCCCCTCCCGAATGTCCACCCGCTTCCCAGGAGGCAGTGGGAGCACGCCTGCCCTTCTCTGACCAACCCGCTCGGCCAGGGGGCCAGGCCAGGACCGGAGCCAGCGTGCCCGCCTCGCCGGGGGCCCGCACCTACCGCGGAGGCTGTGTTCTTCTCATTTCTCTGGAGGGTGCACAGCCCGTTCGAGACCTCCAGCAGCGTGGTCGTCCCCAGCTGGGAGCCGCAGGCGATGAAGCACCCGTTGTCTTGCACCCGGAGGCAGAAGAGGGCTTCGTCACAGACCTGTTGGAGGGCCAGGCAGAGCCACGTCACCCTCCGCTCATCTGGTTCTTGGGGAGGCTTAGGCCAGCAGCCCCATTCAAACACCACTGGGGACTTCCCCGACCGAGGGGGACCCCAGCCTCAACCCACAGGAGGGCGTCCACACCCTAAGGTCGGCTGCAAGACCCTTCCCTCCAGCCTCATCTCCCACCGTACCCCGCCCACCACACGCACTCCTTCAGTCCAGCCTCACTTTCTTTCCTTTTTTTTTTTAATGGCCACACAGATAGGCATGTGGATCCTAGTTCTCTGACCAGGGATCGAACCCATGCCCCTGCATTGGAGGGCAGAGCCTTAACCACTGGACTGCCAGGGAAGTCCCTCCAGCGCCCCTTTCATGCTGCAGTTCCCCCAGCCCCGCTCTTTCCCACGGCCCCACCTCTGCTGATAAGATAAGGCTGGCTCAGCTGGGAGGCTCAGCTACCCGGAGCTCCCTCCCAGGCTTTGGAAGGAACAGGCCTGGTGAGAGGAGAGGCCAGGCCTCTGAGGGCTTGGATGCACCGGGAGGGGATGCACATGACCTTCAGGCTGAGGGCGGGGTCGCACTGCTTGAACACAAAGTCCCAGATGTCCAAGGTCCCGTCCATCTTGGTGGTGAAGAACACCGCCGGCCTCACGGGGCTCCAGGCGCCATCCGTGAGATAAGCCATGTGGTACCTGTAGGGGGCCAGGCCCTCCGGTCAGGGACCATGGAGGGATTGGGACGCAGGGAGAGCCTGCTGAGCTGAGGTCCTGCTCATCCAGCCCCTCCCCAGCTCCTGGGTCTCAGCCTGGCCAGGAAGTTCTTCCTGGTGTCTGACTTCTAGCCGCGCCAGCCTCACCTCCCACGGTTCACAGTTTGCACTGTAAAGGGCTCTGGTGTTTCTCTATACCTAACTCAAGGGCACAGGCCTGGGCTTGGTCCCCCGGCCATGAGACTCACTTGAAAAGGAGTTGGAGAAAGGAAAATCTGCCCAGAAACATTCACACTATTCAGATGAAGAGAGGGCTATTCTGCCTACTTGATTTAACCTCGATTTTCAAAGATTTCTACAGCAAAAAATGAAACTGGACCCTTATGTTATAGACAAAACTGAACTCTCAATGAACTAAAGACTTAAACATATCATCTGAAACCATAAAGCTTCCAGAAGAAAACACAGAGGAAAAATTCCTTGACAGTGGCCTTGGCAATGAATTTTTGGATTTGGCACCAAAAGCATAAGCAACAAAAGCAAAAATAAGTACGTGGGATTGTATCTACTTAAAAAGGATCAGAGCAAAGGAAATAGTCAACAGAACGAAAAGGCAACCTAAGGAATGGGGGAAAATATTTGCAAAACAGATATCTGATAAAGGTTTAACACCCCAAATATATAAGGAACTCATACAACTCAATGGCACAACAAAACAAAAGGAAAACAAATAACCCAATTAAAAAGGCGGGCAAAGGACATGGACAGACATTTCTTCAAAGATGACAAACAAATGGCTAACAGGTATGTGAAAAGATGCTCGACATCACTAGTCATCAGAGGAAGGAAACCAAAACCACAATGAGATATCACCTCACACCTGTGAGGATGGATAAATTATTAGAAAACCCAAAGATGAGTGTGGGTGAGGATGTGGAGAAACAAGAACCCTTGTGCACTGTTGGTGGGAATGCAAACTGGTGCAACCACCATGGAAAACAGTGTGGAAGGTCCTCAGTCCTGTTTCTGGGACTGTTTTTCTTTTTTGTTTTTGGCTGCGAAGCATGTGGGATCTTAGTTCCCTGACCAGGGATCAAACCCACATCCTCTGCACTGAAAGCCCGGAGTCTTAACCCCTGGACTGCCAGGGAAGCCCCCCGTTTCTGGGTCTCTATCCAAAGGAATTGAAGTCAGGATCTTTAAGAGACACCTACCCCCCTTCCATGTTCACCGCAGCATTATTCACAACTGTCAGGATACAGAAACAACCCCAGTGTCCATCAATAGATGAATGGGCAGTGTGAAGCAGATTCCTTTCTGAAGTCGCTGAATCAAGCTATTTCCTAGCATAAGCTCAGATGTTTGGAGAGGAACGTTTTCTCCGTTTTTATGGGTGGACGCACAGAGGCTCAGGGTCCCCCTGGGCTGGGCTGGGCCCCCTGGTCCTGCCCGGCCCCGGCACCCCTCTCCCGCCCCAATCTTCCCCTCACTTGGTCCACATGATGGACGACTCCCGGCTGTCCTCTGACCAGATGCGGGCAGTCCAGTCGCCGACGGTCAGGAAGTTCTTTGGGTAGAATGGGTTTCTCTGCAGGGCGTAGATGGGGCCGTGGTGGCCTGAGAAGGTACACACGATCTTCTCGGCCGGCGTCTTGCCCTTGCGGTTGCAGGAGATGACGACGCCTTGCTCGGTGCCCACCATGAACTTGGTCGGCTGTGGAGGGGGTGCATGAGTGGAAGGCTCCATGAAACCTCAGCTCAGGGTTAAGCTGGCAAGGAGAGTGGCTTTCCGGGGTCAGAGGGGTCGGACCAGCGGGGTGGGGGCCCAAAGGTGTTGAAACTGCCTTCGGTTTAAACCTCTGCTTGAGCTGTGCCCCGCTCCCTTTGGGGCGCTGCCCCCACTCTTGATCAGCTTGAGCAGATCCCACCCTCCTTTAGCACCTGCTCAAGGGCCCCACGAGTGACGAAGACCCCCGGCCATCTGTTCCCTAGAGCTGCATCACCAGCCTTTCATGTAACATCATGTGCGCACTAAGCATTTTGCCAAAAAAAGATCCTGAATGTCCGTCTACACACAAAGTAAATGACTGAATGAATCATGTGACCCATGAGTCTGGAAGAGCCCCCTCCAGCCCCCAGCTACTACTCACTGCAAACTTGGCTTCATTGCATACCCATGTCCCATGATTGTTGCTGGAGTTTTTTGGTTCTTTGCTTTTTGCTTTGTTTTTTAAAATGTATTTGGCTGCGCTGGGTCTTAGCTGTGGCATGCGGGATCTAGTTCCCTGATCATGGATTGAGCCTGGGCCTCTGCATTGGGAGTTCACAGTCTTAGTCACTGCACCCCCAGGGAGGCCCCTCCATAGCATCTTGACTCACAAGAGCTAAGAGGTAAGAGCCATCCAGTGTCCGCATGAATGGAAAAACAAAATGTGGTCTGTTCACGTGTGTGTGTCAGTCGCGTGTCCGACTCTTGTGATCCCACGGACTGTACCAGCCAGGCTCCTCTGTCCGTGGAATTCTCCAGGCAAGAAGACTGGTGTGGGTTGCCATTCCCTTATCCAGGGGGTTTTCCTGACTCAGGAATCGAACTCGGGTCTGCTGCACTGTAGGCAGAGTCTTTACCATCTGAGCCATCAGGGAACCCCAGTCTATTCATACAATGAGATATTATTTGGCCTCAAAAATAAAAAAAAAGAGGAAAATTCTTCCATGTGCCACACTGTGGATAAACCTTGAGAGCGTTGTGCTAAGTGAAAAAAGCTTGTCACAAAAAGACAAACACAGTAAGAATTCACTAAAATGCATGAGACCCGGAGGAACCAATTTCATAGAGACAGAAAGTCGAAGGGACTGAGGGAAGGGGAAAGTGGGGAGTTTGTTGATTAAAAGGTACAGAGCTTGTTTTGCAAGATGAAAAAGTTCTAGTTCTGGAGAGGCCACAGTGTAAATATACTTCACACTACTGAATTGCCCACTTAAGAATGGTTAAGGTGGAGACGTCCCTGGTGGTCCAGGGGTTAAGAATTCACCTGGAGTGCAGGGGACAGGGGTTCAATCCCTGGTCGGGGAACTAGGATCCCACATGCCGTGGAGCAATTAAGCTCATGAACCACAACTAGAGAGTCGATGCGCTGCAATGAAAGATCCCACTCGAAGCAACGGAGGTCCTGGGTGCCACAACTAAGGGCTGACACAGCCAAACAAATAAACATTTCTTTAAAAAAGAATGGTTAAGGTGGTACATTTTACATGATGTGTTTTTTAAATTTCTTTTTTTTAACCACAATTAAAAAGAACGGCTAGGCTACAAATGGAGGGCTTGCTTGCTTAGTTGCTCAGTCGTGTCGGACTCTTTGTGATCCCATGGACTGTACTCAGACTCCTCGGTCCTTGCGATTCTCCAGGCAAGAATACTAGAGTGGGTTGTCATCTCCTCCTCCAGGGGATCTTCCCCACCCAGGGATCAAACCCACATCTACTGTGTCCCCTGCATTGCTGGAGGATTCTTTATCTGCTGAGCCATCGGGGAAGTCCTATAAATGGGGTGTGGGGGGGGCATTAAAGGAAAGTGAAGAGAGAGAGATTGAGAGGCCCAGAAAAGTAAGGAATAAAGGCAGCTCCAGGGCCTCCGCAAGTAGGAAGGGAGATGAGCCCTCATGCCTCAGACCCCTCGGTGGGGCGAGAGTGGAAAGCCCCGCCCTGGAGTCAGAGCCCTGGGCTTGAGCCCCGGCTGCTCCCTGCTCTGGAGCACGTGACTCACCTCCCTACTAAGACTCATTTTGTTTATCTGCAAAGTTGGGATAATGATAATCCCATTAGCTTACAAGACGGTCATGGGTGATTACACAAGCTCGTCGCATCAGGCAGTTAGTTACAAGGGGCTAGCACACGGTGTCCACTCAGAGACAAGGTCGGGGGCAAGTGGGGACCAGCGATGGTGTGGTCACTGCATCCAGCACTTGGCCTAGAAATCTCTGATTCCAGCACAGAACCTTTTTCTGCATCCTCCCCACAGTGCCTGGGGCTTGAGGGGTGAGGGGTGTTCAGTAAAGTTGTCGTCCACCTCCCCCACCACATTCATCCCCCAGCTTGGGGTGGGGGAGGTACTCCCAGGGCAAGGGTGGGGACAGAGCTGTCCACCTCCTAAGGGCCTGGGAATGATGTCGGCCTGGAGGCAAACCAGTGACGATCCCAGGAGGGGGTCAGGCCAGGAGCCATCTAGGAAGGTCATTTTATTGCTTTGGAGGGACTCTTCATTTGAGCTTCTAGAAGCCTCCCTCCTTGGACACATCCACATGACTGCTTTGCTATTTCTTCTTCTAAAAAAAAATTTATTTTTTATTTTTGGCTGTGCTGAGTCTTCACTGTGACTCGGGTTTTTCTCTGGTTGTGGTGATCTCGGCCTAGTCTTCATTGTGGTGCGTGGGCATCTCACTGCAGTGGCGTCTCTTGTGGTGGCTCATGGGCTCCAGGGCACGCAGGCTTCAGCAGCTGCAGCAGCTGGGCTCAGCAGTAGCAGCTCCCGGGCTCTGGAGCACAGGCCCAATAATCGTGGCCCCCGGGCTTAGCTGCTCTGCGGCACGTGGGATCTTCCCAGATCAGGGATTGAAACTGAGTCTCCTGCATTGGCAGGCGGATTCTTTACCACTGAGCCACCAGGGAAGCCACTATTTCTTATTTATCTTTCTTCTCTTTTTTTAGATTATTCATTTGGCTGTGTTGGATCTTAGGTGCAGCCCTTCGGCTCAGTAGCTATGGCTTGTGGGCTTAGTTGCCTTGTGGCATATTGGATCTTAGTTCATGGACCAGGGATCAAACCTGCGTCTCCTGCATTGGAAGGGGGATTCTTAACCACTGGATCACCAGGGAAGCCCTGCGCTTTGCAGTCTCTTTACTGCTCCTTCTCAGTTACTAAATGCCATCATAGGTCTGTGATCGGGTTTGCCCAGAGCAAACCCCAGATCGGGTTTGCTCTGATCGCATTTTCCTCTCCAACACCTCTTCTTTCCCCTCGGGGGGTGAGCTGCCAGCCCAGGGTCCCACATGAGGACATGAGGCGGGGACGGAGGCAGAGCCTGGCGTCTGAATGCTAATCCTAGACAGGGCTCTTCCTATAGAATGGGGCGTCTGTGGTGCACCGAATCCGGTGCAGTTAGAAAGCTCGCCTTCTGATCAGCCCGGACACTCGCCAAATGGTAACTCAGCGAATTAAAGGGGCTTTCTGCCTCTACTCTGCTGCCCCCTGCTGGAAAGAGGTTGCAAAGACCACACAGGTCTGGGGGGACCACAGAGGACGGTCCAGAGCATGAGGTGAGAAGTAACCTGGGGCCCAAGAGCCCCTGATATGGCAGCCACGGGCCTGCCCTCGGCTCTGGCTGCCCCGGCCACGGAAGGTGGGGAAGGGGGAGCAGGGGACACCCACCAGAGTGGACTCGAACTCCAGGGAGATGGCCCCCAAGGCGTGTTCCAGCTGTTCCTTTTTGGTGATGTCCATGACGACGACCTCCGTGGGCTCGCTCAACTTCCGGATGTCCCACCACATGACCTGGTGGGAGAGGGGCCACTTTGAGGGCTGGAGTCCCGCAGTTCTTACCCCCCCCCCACCTTCCTGGGGGTGTCGGACACCCAGCAACCGAGGGAACAGGCGTGCTTTGAGAATCGCTCCTCTGGTCCATAGTCCTGGCTGATCATCAGAGTCCTGGGCAAGCTCCCTAAAATCCGGAAGCAGGCGGTCTCACCACAGACCTACTGAGTGAAAACTGCCAGGTGTGGGCCCTGGAGTCTGTATCCTTAAAGACCTCTCACAATAAGGCAATATATAGCAACATTCAAAATGCACATATGCTTTGACCCAGAAATTCCACTGCCAGGAACATATGTGTATGCTGTGTGTATGTGTACGCTTCATGCGTATGCAGTAATCTATGTGCAAATACACTCTGTGCAGAAAAACAAGTATTGTATATTAATGCATATATATGGAATCTAGAAAAAAATGGTACAGATGAGCCTATGTGAAGGGCAGGACTAGAGATGCAGGCATAGAGAAGCAACGTGTGGGCACTGGCAGGGAAGGGGAGGATGGGACGAACTGGGATAGTAGGATTGACATAAATACGCTGCCATGGGTAAACTAGGTAGCTAGTGGGAACCTGCCAGATGGCACAGGAAGCTCGGCTTGGTGCTGTGATGACTTAGCTGGGTGAGCCGGAGGGAGGCTCCAGAGGGAGGGGGAATATGTATCCACATGGCTGACTCACTCTGTTGTTCAGCAGAAGCTAACATAGCATTGTAAAGCAACAATACTCCAACAAAAAAATTCAACCTCTCCAGCACACTCTTTGCTACATTTTTGGTAACTACAAACTATTAAAATCCACTTAAATAAATTACGGCATATCCATAATTTATTAAGTCCTTAACAGGCATGGGGGCAGGCAGCACTTTATGAAATGTAAAATCATCTTTGAGACATGCCGAATGAAAAACATCAAGTGCAAATCAACGTGCAAGGTGCACAGGAAGAGTGCAAAGACGTACACGTCTGCTCTGCATGCGGATGCTGAGCCTGGAGGCAGGCGGAGAGGCTGGTGTAAGTGGGCGCCACAGGGACGGGGCCTGGGAGGCTGAGGGCAGAGGTGGGGGGACGGCTTCACTTCCTGCCCTCCTGTACCTTTAGGCTCGTGTTCCACAGGCATCTATTACCTATTGCTCGATTTTACAATGAAATGTAAAAGGTAACACTCTTAGGTGATCCCCACGGGGGACGTGTGACCGCTGCTGCTCCCCACTCCCTGGCCTCCAGCGCCTGGCTGCTCATACCTGCCCGTCCGTGGACGCCGAGAAACACTCCGTGCCCGTCTTCGACTGCAGCCAGATGGTGCCGTACACGGGGTCTCGGTGGCTGAACTCGATGGTGGACAGCTCTGCCACGAGGCTGCCCTTCCGTGTGTCCCAGCAGGCTGGCAGGGAAGGAGATGAGGGGGTGGGTGCTGGGGGCGCAGGCTTCCTGTCTCAGCGCAGGGAGCACGGGGTCGGGGGTGCTGTTTGGGTTGCTTTGACAGGTACGCGGTTTTCTTAAGAAAGAGCTAAGTTCAAATCAGCCTGAGTTTCCTACCAGCCCCTGAAGCTCACTTCATTCATTCCATCGGGGCCCTTAATATGTGGTGAGCATCACGCTGGGCCCTGGGGAAGCCACTGGGACTTAGACAGGCACAGTCCTTAGGAGACCGGAAGGGAAATCTGCCAAGTTACAGCCCGTGCTGTGATTGCTCCAGGGGGAGACACAGGGAGGCAGTCAGGGAAGGCTTCCTGGAGGAAGTGAGGAAGAACTAAGATTGAGGAGGTGCTTCAGGATGGAGTGAGGCAAGGAAAGAGAGAGGAGCACCTCCATCCTGGAGAAAGTAAGAACACTTGGGCAAATCTCTCCTGTTGCATCCATTCATTCCCTTTTTGCCTCTGTACCTCTGCTGCTGATGATGGGAAAAGAAACTCAGGGAGGGAGATTTATCCTTTCTTTGGATTCATTATTAGGACTTCATCTCTTCTGCTTTACCAAGAAAGACTCAAAGCTTATCTATATATATATTTTTTATCCTGATGGATTCTGCATTTTCCCACGAATATATGGTGAGGACCCACCCTGTTACTCAGACCTGTTTCTAAGGAAAGCGTGTTTTGTAATACAACAACAGACGCCCATGATCCATAAATCTCGATTTATGGAATCCAAGTCTAAGGTATTTGGCCCTGCACCAGTCTGGCCCAGAAATGGGTTTTCTTAGCTCAGCTTGCTCTGCTCCGGCAAAGCAGTGCTCGAGGGCCGGTCCCACTGTGTCTTTCTCATAGACAGCAGAGCCCCAGAGCCTGGGCTGGTCTGGGCTGGCAGGGAAAACCACTGAAAGGGGTTATGAGTGATGAGCGAGGCAGGGCTCCTGAATAACCATGGCCAAGTGACTCTGCTTCAGTCTTTCAGAGGGCTAGCACCCAGATAAAGCTGCAGGGAGATTTATGGGCTTCCCTGGTGGCGCTAGTGGTAAAGAATCAGCCTGCCAGCGCAGGACAAATAAGAGATTCGGGTTTGATTCCTGGGTCGGGAAGATCCCCTGGAGGAGGGCATGGCAACCCGCTCCAGTATTCTTGCCTGGAGAATCCCATGGACAGAGGAGCCTGGCGGGCTACAGCCTAGGGAGTCACAAGAGTCGGACATGCCTGAGCGACTAACACTTTGACTCGATGGGAGTCCACTTCCATTTCATCACAGAGGGGCTCCCTGGAGGGGGGGCAGCAGGTCTAAGAGGGAGGTCAGAGGTCTCAGGAGGCCAGGATTAAGTGTTTGGCTACTTTAAGGCCAGGGGCGGCCGGTAGGCGGGAAACTTCAGGGCCACAGGGACAGGTTTCTTCTGAGCTCACATGGGATCTAAACATCAGTTTTCTGGGTGTCCCATCAGCAAAAATGGCAGAGCAGGGACCTCTGAGAATTCTCTGTTCCATAAAGTCCATGAGAATGTTGGCAAAATCGATGGTCAGAGTCAACTTTTCCAGAACTCTGGAAATTAGTCAAAGGCTGGCAGCAAATCAGAGTGCTTATTCAAGAAAAATAGCTGAATCTTGATAAGAATAGTAAGTTTTGTTGCATTTTGGCTTGCCCCAGTTAAGACGCTATAATCTCCAGTTCTATGATAGCCTTGAAAAATAACACTCTGCCTTCCTGTTAAAAACCCAGTATCTTGGCAGCCACAGGATGGAGCAGAAGGGAGCTGGAGCGCTTTGAAAGTCTCCTATTCAAAGAGTTGTCACTGTTCGACCTATCTAGTGGTTCCCTGGAAGACCCCCTCCCTGTTTGCAAAGTTGTCTGTATTCGGCTTGACTCAGAGCTTCCCCAGGGAAAGGGGTCTTTTTAACAAGTCTATCTTGAAAATAATTAAAATTGCAGGCAACTGATTAACTTTGCGGTGTCCGGAAGTGGTGGATAACAGGTGGGGCAAACAATACGCTAACCAAAAAGCTTCAGAGGAAAAGCTGGAGAGTGAGATGCCCATGGGGGTCTAGAAAAGCTCTGATGCATCCCCGGGAAACTAGAAGGTCCCAGGGCTGTGTGGACACTTTTGCTGTTGCTGTCATTCAGTCACGTCTGACTCTTTGTGACCCCGTGAACTGCAGCACACCAGGCTTCGCTGTCCTTCACTGTTTCCCAGAGTTTGCTTAAACTCATGTCCATTGAGTTTGGCATTGGCATCACCATGCCATCCAACCATCTCATCCTCTGTCGGCCCCTTCTCCTCCTGCCCTCAATCTTTCCCAGCATCAGGGTCTTTGCCGAGGAGTCGGATGTTCACACCAGGTGGCCCAAGTACTGGAAAAAACTGAGAAGGCCCTCAGCTCTCACCTCTGGCTGACCCGTAGGCTCGGGGCAGCGGCTAAGGCAGAGCTGACAACCGTCTGGCTCTGTGCTGAAAGTATGCTCAAATGCGCACAGAGGCCTCCAGGAAAGTCTGCGGAATTTTTTGGCTGTAGATGGCAACAAGCAGGAAACATTCATCTCAAGTGCACATGGAATATTCTCCAGGATAGATCCCATAAAACAAGTCTCAGTAGATTTTTAAAGACTGAAATCACTAAAGGTATCTTTTCTTACCATAATAGAATACAACTAGAAACATCAGTAACTGAAGGAAAAGTAGAAAGTTTACAAAAACATAGAAAGCAAACAACATACTCCTAAATAACCCATGGGTCTAAGGAGTGATCAAAGGGCAATTAGAAAATACAAAATGCATGACTATGGAAACCCAACATACGAAAACTTAGTGTAGCTAAAACAGTGCTTAGAGGGAAATTATAACTTTAAACATCTGTATTTTTAAAAATACAAATCAATAATCTAACCTTCTACTTTAAGAAATTTAGAAAAAGAAGAACAAGTTAAACCCAAAGTAAGCAGAAGGAAGGAAATAATAAAGATTAGGGTGGAAATGAATGAAATGGAGAATGAAAACCAACTTAGAAACATTAATAAGATAAAATATAAAGTTGGTTCTTTGAAAAGGAAACAAACTTGACCAACCCCTATCTAGACTGACCAAGTGAAAAAGAAAGAACGCTCAAATTACTAAGATCAGGAAAGAAGTAGGAGACACTACTGTCAACCTTACAGAAATGAAATGACTGGAAGAGAATGAACAATTATAGGTCAACAAATAAGATTACCTGGACGAAACACAAAAATTCTAGAAAAACGCAAGCTATCAAAACTGATCCAAGAAGAAACGGAAAACATGAGAAGACCTGTAACACATAAAGAGGTTGAATTTTCTATTTTAAAACCACCAATAAGGAAAATCCTCGGACCAACCATCTGGTGAATTCTACCAAATATTTAAGGAACAATGAATATAAATTCTTCACAAAGGCTTTCCAAAAAAAAGAGGAAGAACCACTTCACCACTCAGTCTGGCTGGTGTTGCTCACACCCATTACCATATATAAGGGCTTCCCAGGTGGTGTTAGTGGTGAAGAACCCGCCTGCCAATGCAGGAGACATAAGAGATGTGAGTTCTAACCCTGGGCTGGGAAGATCCCCTGGAGAAGGAAATGGCAATCCGCTCCAGTATTCTTGCCTGGAGAATCCCGTGGACAGAGGAGCCTAGAGAGCTGTAGGCCATAAGGTCGCAGATTCGGACAGGACTGAGCGACTTAGCACGCATCACGCACCTCGTCATGCGTCTCCTGACCGCCTCTCCGGAGATGGAGCTCCCCAGTGATCTCACCACCGCTTTGCCTCTAGTCACCTCAGCCTGGCTCAGAGCATGCTGTGTGCTCGGCCGCTCAGTCGTGTCTAACTCTTTGCTGCCCCATGGACCGCAGCCCGCCAGCCTCCTCTGTCCGTGGACTTCTTCAGGCAAGAGTACTGGAGTGGGTTTCCACATCCTCCTCCAGGGGATCTTCCCAACCCAGGGAGCGAACCCACATCTCTCCATTGCAGGTGGATTCTTTACCGTCTGGGCCACCAGGGAAGCCCTGCTTCAGGGTGGGTACACAGTAAGCGTTCCTTGACTTTACTTGACCTATATTTTTCTTAACTTTTAATTTTGAACTAACTTCAGACTCACTTGAACTTTTACACCTGAAGACGCTGATGAGGCAGCAGCAAAACTTGTTTCACCCTGACGCCTGAAAGCTGCAGGAAGTACCCCCTGACTTTGTCCTCCACGGCAAGCCTGGCCTGGCAGGTGGACCCTGGCTGGACCGCAGTGGAGCCTGGCTGCCTCAGAGCCCGGGGGGCGGCTGGGCTGGCACCTAGTTAAGCACCCAGGTGGTGGTGGGGGAAGCCCTTCCTTACCGATCTGCCCATTGTAGCAGCCTGCCAGGAGCACGTGGGAATCTTTGGGGTTATACTCCAAGGTGACAAGAGGAGAGGACGGCTTGAGAGTGATCTCTGGCCTGTTGGGGTTTTCTATAAGGTGGAACAAAAAACATGTATACTACCAGACCTGGAAAGAAAAGGACACAGTCAAACAATTCAACCGCTTGTCCAGGGCGGGGGCGGTGGGGCAACGCTAGGAAGCCCTTCTCCAGGCTGCAACGCTGGTCCTCAGTGACCAGCCTCTAGCCCTAGAGGCTCTTCTACAGATGTTATTTTTTGGGAATCGTGTGTGTGTGTGTGTGTGTGTGCGCGCGCGTGAGACAGACTGTCATTCTAATCCATCTCCCAGGAAGGTATAAAGTGAGGTTTGGACCCTAAGGCTTTTACAAAGCGCTAACTCTCCCCTGATTTGTGTGAACCGGTCGCCCTGTCTGTAGACGGAGGATGATGGAGGGACAATAGCGTCCGCCCACGGGGCGGCAGTAAGAGTTGGCTGAGCTGCTCGAGAGTGGGAAGTGCTCAGCTCCCTGCTGGGCGCCCGCACCTGCTCCTAAGAGCTAACGCTCATTTTCACAGTGACAGTGATGAGAGTTATCAGTGGCGCCCCCATCACCTGCCACCTGCCCGGCTCTGCTGCGCAGTGAGCCCCTCTGTCAGCTGTGGTCCCTGCTCCCGGGTGGACACACTAACCTACCGGCCAGGAATTAGGGACAAGTGCCCAGACAGGCGGGACGGGGGGGTCCCCTTCCCTCCCCCCGGGTCCCTTTCTTAGTCTGCTGGGGACTCTCCGATAGGCTCTTCAGAGACCCAGAGCTGGGACTCCAGGGGTCTGGTCTTGAATGCCCTGATTCAGGATCCAGAAATGAAGGGAGTTCCTGCTTCTGCTGTGGCTTCGCTTGACTGCACCTGAACCCGGGCAGGGAAAGGATGAGCCGCTGGCTTCCTCCAGGGCCTGGGATCCCAGCGCGGGACCAGCTGCTTCCACCTCCCCCCATGTGTTCGCTGGCCTCTGCCCGCCTCCCGCTCCTTCCCGGGTCACCTGTCCCCTCTGCGCCTCACCCAGGTCCCAGATGTACGATTCGCTGCTCATGCCTTCGGGTGCCCGTTGAAAGTTCAAGCAAGAATACGCCACTGCCAACTTCCTGTTGCCATCGGGATGCCAGGAGACATGTGTGGCTGGCCGCTTAATTTCCTGGGGGTCCCTTTAGAGGAGGGCAAGAGGGCAGAAGACCGGAGTGCCAGGCTCCCCAGACTTCCTATTCATATTTGCTCATTTTTTTTTCTTAAAAGAATTCAAATGTCTTTAAATATTCACTAGGAGAAATTCACTTTTGAAAACAAAGCCTCCAGGGCTCCCTTAATTGGAAAACTGATCTCACAACCACAAAGAGAAACTAATAAAGAGAGAATGGAAATAAAATTTTAAATTTCGGTCTGATGTCTTCATTTGCTGAAAGTTCTGAGCCTGAGGCTTGATCTCTCATCAATATTAAATGATGAAGGAAGATGAAGAATCCGGCTCCTTGGTATCTGCCCAACTGAATCGAAAACTTCTGCCCACACAAAAGGCTGCATGCAGAGGTTTACAGCAGTGGTGCTCACAACTGCCAAAACTTGGAACCAAGATGCCCTTCAGTAGGCAAGTGGATAAATTGTGGTACATCCAAACATTGTTGTTACTCAGCATTAAAAAGCAATGAGCTATCAAGCAATGAAAAGACATGCTGGAAACTCAATGCACTCTGTTAGGAGAAAGAAACCCATCTGAAAAGGCTACATGCTGTATGGTTCCAACTAAATGACATTCTGGAAAAGGCACAACCACGGGGCCAGGAAAAAGATCAGTTGTTGCCAAGCGTTTAGGGGCAGGGAGGGTTAAATAGGTAAAATACAGGGGACTTCAAAAGTGTATTTTTGTTTATTTGGCTGCACTGGGTCTAAGTCGTGGTACAAGGGATCTAGTTCCCTGACCGGGGATTGAAACTGGGCCCCCTGCACTGGGTGTTTGGAGTCTTAGCCACTGGACCACAGAGGATTCTTTTCCAAATGAAATATGTTGATTTACAGTGTTGTGTGAGTTTCAGGCGTGCAGCAAAGGAAATATATATATATATATAATATATATACACATATTTTTTCAGATTCATTCCCATTTAGGTTGTTACAAGATATTAAGGGGCTTCCCAGGTGGCTCGGTGATAAAGGATCTACCTGCTAATGCGGGAGATGAAGGAGACATGGGTTCAGTCCTGGGTCAGGAAGATTCCCCGGAGGAGGAAATGGCAACCCACTCCAGTATTCCTGCCTGGGAAATCCCATGGATGGAGGAGCCTGATGGGCTACAGTCCACGGGGTCACAGAGAGTTGGACACAGCTGAGCACACAAGATACTGAATATAATTCCCTGTGCTGTACTGAATGTCCTTGCTATTTATTTATTTTACATATAGTAGTGTAGATCTTTTAATCCCAAACTTCTGATTTATCCTTCCCCTTTTCCCTTTTGTTAACCGTTTGTTTTCTATGTCAACACAGGGGACTTTCAGGGCAATGAAACTATTCTGTATATTGGGATCTGTGACACCCAGAGGGAATCCTAATGTGAACTATAGACTCCGGGTGTGCTGTAGGCTGAGTGCATCCCCCCAAACCTCGTATGTTGAAGCCTAATCTCCAGTGTGCTGGAATCTAGAAGTGCGGCCTTTGGGAGGTGATTAGGTGGTGAGGGTGGAGCCCTTATGAATGGGATTAGTGTCCTTACAAAAGGGGGTCCAGAGAGACCCCTCACCCCTTCTGCTTTGTGAGTTCTCAGCAAGAAGGTGGGTGTCTCTGAATTATTAATAAAAACCGAGCAGTGACAATTTTGAAACATCCAGTGGTTAGGACTTGGTGTTCTCTCTGCTGGGGGCCTGGGTTCAATCCCAGATCAGGGAACTAAGATCCCACAAGTTTCGAGAAGCAGTCAAAACAAAAAGAAAGAGTCCTCACCAGACACAGAATCTGACCTTGCTGGCACCCTGGGCTCAGACTTTGATCCTCCGGAGAGGTGAGGAATGCATTTCAGCTGTTTGTAAGCCACCCAAGTGATGGTATTTTGAGACGGCAGCCTGAGCAGACTCAGGACAGGGTAGAACGATGTCAGCGTGGCTCTCTGACTGTGACAAATGTCCCACCTATGGGGCGGGGGCGGCAGGAGATGCTGACGGCGGGAGAGGCCGTGTGGGTGGGGGTAGGATGGGTGTGTGGGAATTCTCTGTACTTTCTGATCAGTTTTGCTGGGAACTAAAACTGCTTGAGAGACTGCTTTGGGAAAGATCCAAGGTATCCTCCTTACTTGTTGCAAGTAATCATTCTTTCTTTCTTTGGGGAAAAAAAAAAACAACTGCTCAAAAAAAATTAGCTCAATTTGGTGGCTCAGATGGTAAAGCGTCTGCCTACAATGCGGGAGACCTGGGTTCGATCCTTGGGTCAGGAAGATCTCCTGGAGAAGGGAATGGCAACCCACTCCAGTACTCTTGCCTGGAAAATCCCATGGACAGAGGAGCCTGGTGGGTTACAGTCCATGGGGTCGCAAAGAGTCGGACACGACTGAGCAACTTCACTTTCACTTCCAAAAAATGAAAGGGGAGAGACGATGTGTAACAGTGAAAAAAGGATTAAAGAGGTAACGGCCCCCCATGTGGACACAGAGGGGGAAGGTGGGGAGAACTGAGTGAACAGCATTGACGTACACACGCCTTGACTCCCGTGTATAAAAGAGACAGCTAGTGGGAGCTCAGCTTGGGGCTCGGTGATGACCTAGAGGGGAGGGGCTGCTGGGGGCACAGAGAGCTCCAAGGAGGAGGGGATCTATGCTTACACATGGCCGAGTCACTTCATTGCACAGCAAACTAACACAACATGCTAAAGCAATTATACTCCAATGTTTAAAAATTAAGTTAAAAAAAGAAAGACTTCACAGTCCCAAGCTGACACTTTGTCATGGAAGCCATGGGAAGAAATGAACACAAGGGGGAAATGAAATAAGCTTCTGGTCGTGTGACTCATCCACTTCACTCCTCCCCGGGGGCACCGCTAAAGCAGAAGGTTGAGTCCCATCCTCGGTTGGCTCACCCACCCACTGAGAGCCCTGAGCACGTCTCCTCCCTGGGGCCGGTTTCCTCATCTGTCAAACGTGGAGGTTGGATGTGATGATTCCTGATGCATCAGCCCTCTCGGGTATCCATACGTAAGGTCAGACTCCAGCAGGGCTGGGGCAGCAGAGCAGAGGGCCCCCGCCCCCCCTCCGGCCCCTCTCTTGCATGCCCATTGCTAGAAGTCTGCAGTGCCTGCCATGACTCAGCCCTGGATCAGAAGAGTCCTGGCTGCTCATGCTCGGACTGGGTCAAACACTTTCCAGGTGGCAGAATGAATCCCCTAGAGTTGGCCTTTGATGCTCGTGGCTTCCAAAATCACAGGTTTTCTCTGCATGTTCGAGAACACACACTTGCACGTATAAACATATGTATACATATACGGATATATACATGCACACATGCACATATAGATAGGTATATTTGATTTTCTTTTTTGGTGCATAATTGCCTGTCCACTGTTGTGTTGGTTTCCACTGTATAATGAACCGATCAGCGGCATGAATACAGACATCCGCTCCCTTTTGGACTTCCCTCCCACCCCTCGAGGCCATCACAGAGCACCGAGCCGAGCTTCCCGTGCCTCACACACGAGAGTGGACACGCGTCAGTCCTAGTCTCCCGATTCACCCACCCTGCCCTCCCCCACTGTGCTCACAGGTCCGCTCTCGGCATCTGCAGCTCTGCCCCTGCCCTGCAAAGAGGTTCATCTGTGCCATTTTTCTAGATTCCACGTACGAAATTTGTTTTTCTCTTTCTGATTTACTTCACTCTGTATGACAGACTCTGGGCCCATCCACGTCTCTACACAATGACCGTATTTCGCTCTTTTTAGCGGTTAAGTAGTAGCCATTGTATATATGTACCGCATCGTCTTTGTCCATTCATCTGTCATTGGACATTTAGCTTGTTTTACCCAGGTGTATTTTAAACAAAAGGTAGTGCCTTCCACACACTGTTCGGTGTCTTGATTTGGTTTGGCTTCGCACGGCAATCTCGGAAGCTCCCGCCTAAGGAGCTGCCTCATTCGTTCAGACGGCTGAGCAGTAGTCAGCGTGCGGGCATAGCAGAATTGCTGGAACCAGACCCTGCTGATGGGTTTATTGTGCTCCCAATCTCTGTCTAGTGCACACCCTGCTGCAGTGAATATCCAGTGATCTCACACACGTGTCTACGGGCTAAGCTTCTGTCACACTGCTGTCCTTGGAGGTTATTCCAGGCAGACTCCCGAGTGCTTGGAACAAAGGTCTTTTTTGCTCACAGTGCAGCCAGATCACGGATGTCTGGTGCTTTGGACCTTCTCCACACAGTATGAATCGACCACACGTGTACTCAGCATTGCAAATTTGCTTTAGTCTTTCCTGAGACTGACTCTCTCCTCCCTGTCCACCCACCAGGCCTGCCTCCAGGGTAGGGACCACTTATCTACTGGGCATTTTATCACTCTGCCCCTTATTTAGCTCAGAGCACAGAGGGCATTATCCCCACGGCATGGAGTGATGGGTAAGGGGTCCCCTTTGGAAGCACCCATCCACAGAGGAGACAGAGGTCAGCCAGGCACCTGCCTGGCTACAAAGGTACCTGAAAACATTGATGGTTTTAGCTGAGGGGGCCTCGTCCGTCACCTCCACCGCATCCTCGTCGTCAAAATACTCCTGGTAGATGTCGATGGCGTTATTCTGCTTGATACAGTGCTCCATGATCTGCGGGGGACACAGCGGGAGAGTCCTTAGTGGTAAAGGGAGGTCCTTGCAGCTGAGATGGAGTCTGGGAGGGATGAGAAATATCCCGTAGTCTTTTCCCATCCTTCCAGGCCACGAATTTCCAATGGGGGCAACATCTACCCCGCACAAGGGTGGAAATTGGTTCCAATTGTTTTCAAATTGCTTCATGGGGGTAAAATAATATCACTTTTTTTTTTTACAAAGCACAGACATACATTTTGTGGTGGTTGTTCAGTTGCTAAGTCGTGTCTGACTCTCTGCAGCACGCCAGGCCTCCCAGATACACATATAGTACATAAATATATAGTACACCTTTGGTATTACATTTTCACTGGGGTGGGGGAATGTCTAAAAAGGCTTGTTGAGAGACAGCAATGAAAAAAAAAAGGTGAAGAAACACAGTTCCAGCCAAACAGAATTAGGAGCCACCCTGTATATGGCATCCATCTCCTGTTTCCTCCATCCGGAAGGCCCTCCCCCATTATCCCAAATGTCCAACAAGGAAAAACCCAAGCTCAAGGGCCTCCTCCTCCAGGAAGTCTCCCCTGATACCTTCAGCAGGAAATCAACTCTCCCTCCTTATGGGGCAAATAGCAAAGCATTTCTGCTCTTACAGCCTTCCTTTCAATGTTAGATTGTGTGGTACATGCATGCTCAGTTGTGCCCCACTCTTTGAGACCCCATGGACTGTAGCCCACAAGGCTCCTCTGCCCATGGGATCTTTTCAGGCAAGAATACTGGAGGGGATTGCCATTTCTTTCTCCAGGGGATCTTCCTGTCCCAGGGATTGAACCTGCATCTCCTGTGTCTCTGCGCTGGAGGTAGATTCTTTACCTGCTGAGCTGCCTGGGAAGCCCCTGTTAATACTGTGATATCTCTGTTTTTGTCTTTGGCCTCCGGTGGCTCACAAACTCTTCAGGGTGGGATATATGTGAATTTCATTTTTGCAATCTCTACTGCACCTGGCAAAGGCTAGAAGCTCCATCCAAATGTGCTGAATGAATGAATGACCCCTATTGGCAGGTAGCCGCTGGCTGGGGTCCCTTGGGGGTCTCTTTGCCCAGAGGGTTTCCCACTTTCCTGATTCCTCCTAAAGCCTGTTCAGTCACTGGACCTCCCTGCCTTACCCTTGGGTCTGCTGTGTGGACCTGCCTACCTGCTCCCAGACCGAAGGTTCCATATGGTACCCAGTGTCCAGCCTCAAAGAGCTATAACTGCTGAGCCTGACATGCAGTTGGGGAAGCAGTGATGGCTAAGACCCTGATCGAGCCGAAGGAAGCCTTACCGAGCCCAGCTGCATGATGGCATTGATGTAGTTCTCGTCCTTCTCCACCTTCTTCCGGAAGCGGATCGTCTGCTCCAGCTCCAGGGGGTTCACATCCTTGGGCCAGCCGCCCTCGATGTGGTTAACCCCCCGGGTCTCCATCTCAAAGCGCTCTGTGTTGGCCTAAACAGAGAGTCACAGGTGAGAAGACGCCCGGCCCTGGTGGAAGCATGTGGCCACTTCTGCAAACCAGAGTCCTGGGGCTCTCGGGTCCCCGGGCTCTGAGAACTCAGGGAGGGACTCATGAGGTACCCTTGACTGGAGCCACAACGTCTTCAGGTACCAGCAAGGAACTTTCTGGTCCTCAGAGGGTCACAGGCAGTCATGAACGTGCCAGCCTGTGGAGTTAGTAACAGCCACTTTGCAGTTGATGCCGGTGGCTGGGAGAAATCCAGTTCTGACCTGACCGCAACCCTAAAAACCCAGAGGAGCCCACCCACCCATCTGCTCTGTGAGACCCCAAAGGACAAAGTGACGAATCCTACCATTTACAGTGAGACGGGAATTGAAACATAAAAACACCTAAGAGTTTGGATTCGCTTTGCTCAATCTCTGTTGCAGCGAGGATGTTAGAGATGCAGTTTTACCCTCTTTAAACTTACCTCTCTGCCTCATTTTCAGTCCCCTCACCCTGCATCTCTTCAATTGTGATAAAACACACATGTGCTTCCCTAGTGGCTCAGACGGTAAAGAGTCCGCCTACCAACGCAGGAGACCCAGGTTCGATTCCTGGGTCAGGAAGATCCCCTGGAGAAGGGAATGGCTACCCACTCCAGTATTCTTGCCTGGAGAATTCCATGGACAGAGGAGCCTGGAGGGCCCCAGTCCATGGGGTTGCAGAGCCGGACACGACTGAGCGACTAACACTTTCACAAAATACACGTAACATCACGTGTACCATTTTGGGGCTTTCCTGGTGGCCCAGTGGCTAAGACTCCGAAGCCCCAGTGCAGGCAGGGGGCCTGGGTTCAATCCCTGGTCAGAGAACGAGATCCTGCATGCCACAACAAAGACCCGGTGCAGCCAAGTTAACACACAAACATTTTTAAAAATAAAATCTACCATTCTGACCATTAAAAAAAATGCTCAACTTAGTGGCATTAGGAACATTCACGATGTCGGGCAATCATGAGCCCTGTCTAGTTCCGGAACTTTCTCATCTCCCCAAATGGGGCCTCCACACTCACTGAGCTCTCAATCTCACTTCCTTTATAAGCCATTTCTCACAGAAGCTGGAAGTCTCAACAGGGCGGAGCCGCTGGCGTTGGAGATGCCAGTGTGGCTCGGCCTTCGTGGCTGCCCTCGTGTTTGGGGGCTGCCATGCACAGGACTGCTCTGGTCCCAGGGACATCAACGCACCCTGGGAAGCAAGAGAGTCAATGTGTTTGAACTGGAAGTTACTGGAAACACTCATAATGTGTTTTGGCCAAATCAGTGTGGTTTTCACGCCGCTGATTTAGGAACGCGACAACAGGGTTATCCCCTCCATCTAATCTTCTCCCAGCAGTTGTTGACATAATCGGGAGCTGACCACCTGCTTCAGACAGACTGGGAGAAATCTGGGATTTTGAACAGCAACACGACCCTCAGTTCTCTTATCTTAGAGGCACCTCTGACCAGAACTTTCTATGGGGCCGTTTCTCTCTCACAAGCTGGGCAGGTCCTGCAGGTGTGAACCCCTGGGCCCCTCCGATACCTCTCCCAGCTGTTACTGTGCAGTCACTCAGTTGTGTCTGACGCTCTGAAACCCTGTGGACCGCAGCACGCCAGGCCTCCCCGTCCCTCACCATCTCCCAGAGTTTGCCCAGGGCCATATTCACTGCATCGGTGATGCCGTCCAGCCGTTTTATCCTCTGACGCCCTGTTCTCCTGCCCTCAGTCTTTCCCAGCATCAGGGACTTTTCCAGTGAGTTGTCTGTTCATATCAGTTGACCAAAATACTGGAGCTTCAGCTTCAGCAACAGTCCCTCCGGTGAATATTCAGGTTTGATCTCCCTTAAGATTGACTGGTTTGATCCCCTTGCCGTCCAAGGCACTTTCAGGAGTCTTTTCCAGCACCACAGTTCAAAAGCTGCGCCTAAAACAACTCTAGCAAGAGTCTTAGAGGGGAGGCCAGAGAGAAAGAGCATCTTGATTTGCATTTGCCCGGCCCAGGGGGTGGTTGGTGCTGGGGCTTGTCCTGACCCTGGGCACCAAGCTGGGACTGGGGGCGATTCTGCCCTCACACATCCAGCATCCGCACTGGTCCACTCTAACTGGCTTCCCAGGGGGATGGAGTCACGCGGTCGCACTTACCAGCCCTGACCTGCCACCCTGCCAGACCACACCTCCACTGGCCCGGCCCTTGGCTCAGCGACCCACCTCATGTTCTGACATGCTGGTGGAACACTGGATGCCCGTGTCCACTGGGTTCCGCTCTACGAACTGCTCGGCCAGCTCGGGGTTGGGCGGGATGTCGATGTTCAGCTCTGCCTGGCGGTCGGAGAAGTTGCATTGCTTCCCAAACTCGCTGCGCTTCTTCACGTACACGTACACAATCTCCATGGTACCGGCTGTGGCAGGGACGGGGGAGGGTGTGTGGTGAGGACCCCCAGCTGGCTACCTCCTGGTCTCCAGGAGCCCCAGCACTGCGGGCGCCTCTGTGTTTCCTCTCTGGGTGTGGGGGGAAGGCTCCTAAGGGATTCGTCCAGAAGCTGAGCTGCATTTGAAAAAATAATTTCTGGAGTGATGACTACAGGCTAAGTGTGATCTTGTTTGGTTCTTACAGTTGCCCTCTAAAATGGACAAGAAGATCACCAATCCACTTTGGAGGAACCTGATATTCACAGGGACCCAGAACGCCTTGCCCAGGACCACACAGCCAACAAGGGGTGCTGCTGGTCTACCCGACTCCAAAGCTCTAACTCAACAATTGATACAGTTTTTGCTGAGCTGATATGATTATCCAGAGGCAAGGAAGAAATATTGATGGTGATTATGTTGAACTAAATTCCCTGCCACTTGCTGGACCTGACAATGATTTCACTTACTTTGTCAGAAAACATTTGTTAAAACCATGAATAGGAACTTCCTTGGTGGACCAGTGGTTAAGACTTCGCCTTCCAGTGCAGGGGGTGTGGGTTTGATCCCTGGTCGGGAAGTAATATCCCACAGGCCAACAACCCAAAACATAAAACAAGCAATGGTGTGACACATTCAATAAAGACTTTAAAAAATGGTCCACATTTAAAAAAACAACAACTGAATAGTCAAGACAGAGTGATACGCTAGCATAAGGACAGACACTTAGATCAATGGAATGGAATTGAGCGCTCAGAAATAAACCTTTATATCTATGGTCAGTTGATTTTCAATGAAGGTGCTAAGACAACGCAGTGGGGAGAGGATGGTCTTTTAAACAAATGATGTTGGCGATGCTGTACCTTCACAGGCAAAAGAATGACCCCAGGTTCCTACCTCACGCCATACGAAAAGATGACTCAAAATGGATCACGGCGGAGGATGCAGGTTCAATCTCTGATCTGAGATCCCACAGCCAAAACAAACAAACAAAAATACAGTAGTGATTCTCAACCTTGGCTACACACTTAGGAACACCCGGAGGGCTCTGGAAAAAACCACGATGCTCGGGTTGAACTGCAAAGTAACTAAATCATAATCTCTCAGCATGTAGCTGAGGATGAGAACCACCGATTTAAAGTGAGGGCTCTTAATCTCAGAACCAACGTTTCTCAAATTTGGAATGTCCCTTCAAAACACAGAAATTCCCAGCCCCCTTCCTGTAAACACTGATCTACACGTCTGAGATGAGGCTTAGACATTTGTACAGTCACCCCAGATGACTATTAAGACCAGATACGTGTCTGTCCTTCCTCCCCAAACTCCAGGGCTGCAAGGAACGAGACGGGTGGGTCCAGGCTGCTGTCCCGAGATATAGGGCCAAGAGCTCTGCGGCAGCCTAGAAGCATGTGCCTGGGTGGCCTCAGGCCCTGGAACAGCGGGGACAGGGGGTGAGGGTGATGAGGGTTAACTACTAGGCCACTTTGCATCCACAGGCGTTGTTTGTTGAAGAGAGTACTACCCTCCCAACCGCCTACTTCTCAGCCCCAGAACAGCTCATCCTGCATCAGACTCATGGGGAGCAGTATTTTCCGCTCTTTCTTGTGGTTTGGAAACTTTTCTACCCAGGAAGGGTAGGAGCAATGGCTTGGAGAACAGAGGATGGGGACAGAAGCACAAAGGACAGCAGGTTGCCCTAGTGGTTTATTTTTCATGGACAAGACAGAGCCTCGTGGAAAAGGATGCACACCCAGTGAGCATCTCCCTGGCCTCCAGCACATCGCTGAACTACAACAGGGCTGCACCTGTGCCCCTCACCCCTCCACGTCCCAACCCTCGTCCCCCAAGGACTGCCAGACTCTGTAACTACAGGCTGCTCATCTCTCCCTCTGTTAAAAAGAGACAACTGCCAGGAGACAGCCAGCTCCTAGGGGACACAAGGGGTCTTAAGAGCACAAGGAAAGCCTAGGAAGACAAAAATAGCCTCTTTAGCCCAGATCATATTTTTAACAGCTTTGCTTTCCTTCTTGGTGCTTCCCAAGGCCAAGCCAGGAGCGAGAACAGAGGCATTGTTTTCTATCTGGAGGCAGACAGAGGGGACATTTAAAGGCTGGCTGGGTGATGGGAAGACAGCTCATTCAAGGACCCAAAGTGGGCTCTTTCTCACAAGCTGGTGGAGGATGAAGATGAATGGTGAGGTCAGAGCTGGTGGGGGGGTGGTCTCAGGAGATCTCGCCCCACCCTGGTGAGACAAGTCTCAAAGGCTGGGCTGCTCCAAGCAGCGCCTGAGTAAGGCTGTCTGCAAAGGGGGCTTCCAGGGGAGGCAGGAGCCGCCTCGCTGCCCTCTGGGACTTTGGGGGGAGGAGATGCCACCCGTGGGAACCTCAGCCCCACAAGCATCTCAAACACAAGACCACGTGGAATTAGAGACAGGCTGATCTGAATGCCAAATATGCAACCGCCTCCGACATCCCGGGGCAGTCAGATCAGAACCTTCACCAAACAGAAAAACAAGACTCTGCTTGTGCAATGATAACGAGCGAAGTGATTCCTGGAAAGAACCTCCTTCGGCTTCAGAGAAACGAAGAGATGAGGGACTGGTGGGAGGTGGCTGAGAAGTTCAATGTAGGAGCTTCACCGGCAGGCAAGTGGAGGGCGGCCACCTTCCCCCACCACTGGACTCCCTGGAGTTACAAAGGTGACAAGGTCTCTCCTTCTTGTCCCTGGGGCAGTCTCCAGTCTTTGTGCTGCGTCTGGCTGGACAAAGGACTGTAGGGGGAGGGACTTCCTGCCCTCTTTCTTCTGTCTATGCACCTTCTGGAACTTGCGGTCATAAGGGACTCACTCGCCTTCAAAAGTGGCTGATCTCCCTGGGAATTCCTTCCTCTGCTCCACACTGGGGTCAACCTGGGATGAGCTCCAAGAGGTGGAGGATGAAGACAGCCAGAGGTGGGAGGAGGTCCCCAGACCTGGAGGGTGATGTGGGCCTGTGTTTCCCTGCTCTGCCCACTACAGCGCTGTCCCCTTGAGCCAAGACTATGGTCTTTTCTTTTTTTTTTTTTTTGATGTGGTACTAATAGTCATTGGGCTTCCTAGAGACTCAGTGGTAAAAAATCCACCTGCCAATGCAAGGGATGTGGGTTTGATCCCTGGGTGAGGAAAATTCCCTGGAGAAGGAAATGGCAACTACGGTATTCTTGCCTGGAAAATCTCATGGACAGAGGAGTCTGGCGGGCTACAGTCCATGAGGTCACAAAAGAGTCAGACACAATTTAGTGACTAAACAACAACAACAATGAATCTTCGTTAATAATGACAGTCCCTGAGAGTAATGATTCCTAATTAGAAGACTGTGGTCTTCTGTTCACTCCCGTCCCCAGTGCCTGGCACAGGGGGCCCCCTCCTCCCTCTGACACATGCTAAACGTGCAGTGTGACCCCAATCCGCCAGGATGCTCCCCTAGAGGTCTTTTCCCTACTCCTCCTCTTCTGATGAGAAAAAGTCCAGCAATGATGTAGGAGGAAGACACTGGGTCTGAAAGCTGGGAGAAGAATGTGGTTCAAGAGACTGTGATAAACTGTGAACTTGTTGCAGGAAGAAGGAACTGCGATACCCTAAGGGCATCCGGATACCCACTCCGCGTTGAGGAATAGGTGAAATGTTTGAGAGGACCCGCCCCTGCAGACGAGCTCAGTAACTCTAACGCCCTTCCCTCCATTCTAAGCAGAAGGCTCTCCTCTTCTCTCGGCTGGGCCGCCCACCACCCCAGCCCCAGGCTGTATTTTCTATCAAGGGGACCCTTTAGAAGGTCTCCCATCCCCCCACCAGGAGATGGACCGTCTGATGCGGTCCGTCATCAGGACCCGACTGGCCGCAAGGGGTGCAGGAGGCAGGGTGTCTGGAACTTGCTGGGTCCCGGGACTCCGGGAACATCGAGGGCAGCGAGGCCTGATGGGCGGGGGACCCTAGGAGCGCTGGTCCCCGGGGTCCATCATCCGGCAGAGCTAGCCCGGAAGGACGCCCCACGAGGAGTTTCTTGCGCTAGCGGTGTTTCTCACCCTCTGGGGCTCCCGTTCACTCTCCAGTCTTCTCTTCAGCCGCGGACATCCTCCCCGCGTCCGCCCCTTAACCTCGGTCGGTTCCTGCTGCCGCTGGGGAAGCCCCCGAGTCGCAGCGCTGGCTTCAGCGCTTCTCAAACGGCTCCGGAGTTTACTCGTTGCCTAGCAACCCTGGCCGGGAAGCGGGGTGGGGGGGGGCCCACAACCGGGGGCCGCGCGGAAGGAAGGAAACCTGGAGCACGTGACCGGTTAAGCCACGTTGGAAGCGTCTCTGGTCCCTCCTAAATTAGTCAAGCGCCGGTAACGACAAACGTATGTAGGATCGTTGCCAAGGCGCTTATCCAAGTCCACAAGTATGCATTTGGCAAGATTCTCAGAAAATGCAAAATGTACTCAGTGAGCCTCGGAGTCCTGAGCCCTGGGTGAGGCTCTGTTATTGATTTGTTCATGATCCAGAAGGTCAATTCCACCCCTTCCTTCAGTTTCCTTGTCTGCTAAATGGGAACTATAACCCCCAGCTTCCTCTCTGTTACCAAAGCCCCTGCACATTGAACAGCAAGCTTAAGTCTGAACCACTCCACCAGGAAGGAAACTCCTATAAGGCAGGGGCTGGGTGTTTCCGCTGCCTAGCTCCTGGTTGCTGGTGAATGAATGAATAAAATGAAATTTCTCATTAGTTAAGACAATAAGGTGAAATAATGTAAACTAAAAGAACCGGATGTGGGGCTAGAAAACATGGGTTTGAATCCCAGCCAGGTGGCTCAGATGGTAAAGAATCTGCCTACAGTGAAGGAGACTTGGGTTCGATTCCCGAGACAGGAAGATCCCCTGGAGAAGGGAATGGCAAACCACTCCAGTATTCTGGCCTGGAAAATCCCACGGACAGAGGAGTCTGGTGGGGAGTCCATGGTGTCGCAAAGAGTCGGACACGGCTGAGCGGCTTTCACTCACTCACTGGACTGTTTACCAACTGAGTGACGTTGGGCAAGTTGTTTGCCTTTCCTGACTCGTGCCTAGTCACTTGTGTGTGTGTGTGTGTTAGTTGCTTGGTCGTGTCCGACTCTGTGATCCCATGGACTGTAGCCCGCCAGGCTCCTCTGTCCGTGGAATTCTCCAGGCAAGAATATTGGGGTGGGTTGCCATGCCTAGGAGGACATGCCATGCCTTGGAGGACCGGGGGATCTTCCTGACCCAGGGATGGAACCCAAGTCGTCTGCATTGCAGGCCTATTCTTTACCGATGTCACCAGAGAAGCCCCGCTTAGTTGCTTAGTCATCTCTGGCTCTGCGACCCCATGTACGATAGCCCACCAGGCTCCTCTGTCCTTGGGATTCTCCAGGCAACAATAGTGGAGTGGGTAGCCATTCCCTTCTCCAGGGGATCTTCCCGACCCAGGATCTTCCTGACCCAGGGTCTCCTGCATTGCTGGTGGACTCTTTACTGTCTGAGCCACCAGACTCAACAATCCTCACTGGCCAAGGGAGGGGGCAGTGCCAGTACTCAGGATAACTAGGAGGACCGGCTGAGCTGACGTGGCGGTGTGCCCAGGCTGGAGCTGACCACAGAACCTGCACTGGAGGCCGGCTCTGTGCCTCCCACGGCCGGGGATCTAACCTGAGTTCAGAGATGGCTGTTGGAGATCTGGACCTGGGCGGACCACGTGTCATCCAAGAAGTGGGATTTGGGGTTGGAATGGAGCCTTGACAAATGGTTATGAGCTGCAGGGCGGGGGAAGGAGAGGGGAGATGATTCCAGATCGAAGGGGAGGGCAGTAATGTGAGCCAGGGAGAGGCAGTTGTCATGGAAGAAAGGCATTTTGGGGGGGTCCCTGCTGGGGGCCAGTGAGAGAGGAGTTTACAGAAGTCATCTGGGGATCTGAGAGGCAATGCAGGCTCCTGGCCAGCTTCTGGGGATTCTGTGAAAGGATAGGGAAAAGCAAACATCCTCCCTCAGGCTCCCTGACTTCTCCATAAATGTTTCATCACTATCTGGCCGGTGCAACAGAATTCCCCTTGAGATGGCGCTTTGCCCAACGGCACCAACCAATGGCAAGCCCATAGTGACTGTTGCCATTAGCTGCCCCCTGGACTCCCGCTGCCAGTTTCTCTGAGCCGAGGAATCCCTCAAAGTGATGGGGGCTGGGTGCAGGAGCGTATGAAAGCCCCCACTGACCCGGCTTTGTGTGGTCAGGGGCAACTCAGACACAAAGCATCCGGAAGAAGTGGACCGGCTCCACCCTGGGGCGCTGGCTGGCTGGGGCTGCGATCGCAGATGCCCTCCTCACCCCTCCCCCCGCTCTGGGACGCTGAGGCTCCCTGCACGCAGGGAGGTGAGGGGGAGTGGGTGGAGAGAAGTAGAAAAGTCGTGAGGAAAACTGCAGCCTTCCTTCCTGTATCATTGCAATGACTTATCACAGGCTTCTCACCCACCCTCACGCAGAAAGCCTGCTTGCTGCCAATCGCCAGCGGGCAGCTCCGCTCACTGGAAAAACAGGCAGCACCCATGGGCGGGCCCGTCTCAGTCACCCTGGGAAGCCAGCAATAGAGCATGTAATTAGAAGTAAGTACAAGGGTCCAATTTTAAAAAACTGCAGCGTCTTCCAGATTTCCACTCACAGCAGACCTGGCAGCTTTTAATTTTTGTTGTTAAATGACCCAGTGACTTTAATCACCATCCAGTTTCTTTATTTGGGTGTGCTGCGTCCTTATTGTGGCAGGTGGGATCTTCAGTTGCAGCATGTGGGATCTAGTTCCCTGACCTGGGATCGAACACGGGCCCCCTGCATTGGGAGCTCGGACTCCTAACCACTGGACCACCAGTGAAGCCCCAGCAACTGAAGCTCTCTGCTGAGAGCAGCCCCTAGCCCTGGACATCCCCAAGGCCAGTGAACAGTCCATTGCAATATTGTCCCGCCAGCCTCTTTATCCATTTTCATCGTGATAAAGTACACAAAAAATCTACTACCTTAACCATTTTTAACTGCTCAGTTCAGTGGTGCTGAGAACCTTCATACTGTTAGACAACCATCACCACCATCTATCTCCAGAGCTCTTTTCATTTTGCAAATCTGAAACTCTATTCCTGTTAAACAGTAAGGCCCCACTCCCTGCTCCCCGAATTCCTAACAAGCACAATTCTACTTTCTGTCTCTATGATTCCGACTACTTTAAGTACCTTGTAGAAGTGGAATCATGGGGCTTCCCAGGCAGTGCTAGTGGTAAAGAACCCACCTGCCAACGCAGGAGACGTAAGAGATGCTGGTTCAATCCCTGAGTTGGGAAGATCCCCTGGAGGAGGGCATGGTAGCCCACTCCAGTAGTCTTGCCTGGAGGATCCCATGGACAGAGGAGCCTGACGGGCTGCAGCCCATGAGGTCACAGAGAGAAAGATGAGACTGAAGTGATGAGCGGCAGCAGAAGTGGAATCAGTTTTTTTTGTTGGTAACTTATTTCATTTGGCAGAGTGTTTTCTAGGTTCATTCATGTTGCAGGTGTCAGGCCCTCCTCCCTTTTTAAGACCGTAATATTCCATTGTGGACGAGCACATTTTACTTACCCATTCATGTATTAATGGACACTACGGTTGCTTCCACTTTTTCCTATTGTAACTAACGGTACTATAAACATGGGGGTACAAATATTGAGACCATTCTTCCAACTCTTTTGGGAAGTGGAATTGCTGGATCATTCGGCAATTCTATTTACTTAATAGAATTTATTTTTAATTTTTTTGAAGAAACTCCATCTGAAGCAGCCGTACCATCCCTCATCCCCACAATGGCGTGCTAGGGTCCATTCCGTCAGCTACTCCAGAAGAATCAGCGTGAACGACAGCCTCAGGTGGGGAGCTGGAGTCGGCCTGCCAAGCCCTCCCAGGCTGGCTCGGACACACGAGATGCTGCAAGGACTGAAGGGCTCCGTGAGTCGCGGGAGCCCGGGCACAGACAGGAAACCCGTGGGGGTGGAGAGTTTCGGAAGAGGAGGCAGCAAGGACCTGCCGCCAAGCTAGGAGAGGTGGCCCGCCCTGTGACCCCAGCCCAAGCCCGTATCATTGCCGAGGTGCCCACCTGGGTGCCCACCTGGGTCGTGGGTTACGCTCCTGACTCTGACACGTGCTCCAACTAAGTCCTTTCTCTTTACACCTCTGGCATTTTTTTATTTACAAAATGACTTGGGACAGTGCCTCGCACTTTGGAGGTTACTCAATAAATGCCACTTGTTATCAGCAACCCTAGAAGCAATCACCTCCAAGAGGAGCTTTGGAGACTCGGGCAGAAAGGAGGCCTGATTTTGATCCTGAAGAGCAGCAAGGTGAGGCCCTGTCTCTATTTTTCTGTTGTTTTTCAACAGCCCTGTCTTTAAATCCTCAACACCGAAACCCACTCTGAACCCCTCCTCGAGTATAATCCAGCCAGTAGGTGCTATCAGCTACCTTCATCATTCCCAAAGCGGAGGAAGTTGGACACAGCATGCATTTTAGTACCAGTGGTTTATTTCTTCCCCAGGTGAGGGCGCACCTGTATTAAGCAGAGGCGTGCCCACCTGGCTCCTCCAGGAACCACGCAGGGGATTCTAGTTTAGTTTACATGCATTAAAAACAACTCTAGTGGCCAACGAGGAACGTTAAGAAGCACCACCTCGACGTTGCAGAGTCCTGTCTGCACACGACACGGCCTCATGAGGGTGGGGTCATGGTACACGTATGTACAGGGGAACGGGGGAGAGAGTCCCGGCGGCCCGGTGGTCCTGTGGTTGGGGAGGCTTGGCTGGAGCCTGAGAACCACTCTGCTGTTCAGTTTTGGCCAGAAGCGGTGCCCCGGTTCACAGCCACGCTACCCTACGCCCCTGCTTCGGTGTGGGAGGCTGTGGGCCTCCCGGGCCGTGCACTCTGGCTGGGCAGGAGGTTGGAAGCACCAAAGACCCTAACGCTGGCTCCTCAGCGGAGAGGGTGGTGGGTCATTACTTCCTCCTGGTCCCCAGGCTCCTCCTCACCCAGCAGGTACCGGTCAGGGGCGGGGACAGGATGGAGGGAGAGGTAGGGAAGATGCCCGTCTGTACATCAGGACATCCATTTTGCTAAAAGCTTTAGGACCAACTTGGAGACAGAAGCAGGGAGAGTTTATGTGGCCGTGTAGCTGGTCTCCGGGACCAGACTCTATTCACGTTCAGACTTCCCTCCTAGAGACTTTATTCTCTCAAGATGCGTCCGTCCAGGTGGGATGAACACACATCCCCACCAACCAGCATCTGGGGACAGGGTGTCTCACTGACCTCTCTTTTGGTTGACAAATTAGGTGGGAAGGATCAGCCCCACATCTGCTGTAAAAACTGGCTTGTGGGGTGAGTTTCAATTCTTTGGACAATCAAGAACCTTTAGAACACTGGCAAGAAAGAGTCGCTTTTTCAAAGTGTCTGTGAATACCTGAGACCACCCCTACTGCCATGAGCAAACTCACAGCAGAGATTCTGGAATGGAGGTGAGGTGACCAAAGGTTGCAGAGAAGAGAGGTCCATCACGGCCACCTGGAGGGCCACCAGGCTCAAGGCCCTGGAGCTCCTGGCCTCATAGGCAGAACCTGCCAAGACCTTCCCTCCGTGGCCTAGGGAGAGTCTACCTGGCCCCGGGAGGCTGAGCTGGACAGTGTCTGGTCTCATCAGGGATGTCACCTTAAAAAGCATCTCCTGATCAGCCCGTCTGCCTTTACCTGTGGGTAGATGGTACCCATCTGAGCAGCCAGGAGGAGAGCTGACCCCGAGAATGGTTACCTGGGTTTCCGGCTGTGCCTGCAGGAGGCAGAGTCCTGGCAAGGGGACCCTGCAGCCCGACCCAGCCCCTCGTCACTGCCCTTCCCCACCTGGCGAGGCGGGGAGTCAGGGGCGAACTGAACCAGGCTCCTAGCTTAGGGACGGCCAAGCACCTGGGGGCGTTTCCGGTGTGGAGAGGGAGTCAGCGGAGGGAGAGGGATGGGCCAGCTCACGGGGCTTCTGTCTGCCCGGGAATGTCAGCCAACCCCAGGCTGACTCTCCCTGAATCTTCAGTCGCTCCCTGGCACCAGCCGGAGCCTTCTGATCCTGCAGTCTCTATATGCCTTTGGTTTCTGTTAAAGAAACACACTTGCATTTGCCTTAGTTAAAAACCAAAACGGAGCAAGGAGGCAGGAACTCCGGAAAGCGTGTTAGGCTGGAAACTCGTTCCCGTAGTGCCGCAGATGTTCGTCCGCCACGGACAGGTAGGTGGCCCGCATGCTGGGCGAGTACTGTGGGAGAGAGGGGAGGGGGCGGTCAGGACGGGCTCACACGTCGCCCGTCACACCGGACACCGTGCTCGCAGAAGCGCCAGCGCTTCTGGGGGTGCTGGGCCTGCCACGGCAGCTGGGCACCGAGTCTCAATGTCAAGGCCTCGTGGGGGTTGTTGGAGGACAGTGGGGGTGGCCTGGGCAGGCTTCGTGTCTGCTGATGCTTCCAACCCTGGGGCCATCAGGACATCTGCTTCCCAAACTCAAGCTGCACACCCGACCAGCCTCCCTAATGCACCCGGGCGCTAAGGAGCCCGCTGAGCGAGCAGGCTGACGGCACAGGCCCACTGACTCCGAGAGCCAGGTTCAAATCCCAGCCATGCACCTTACTCATCCTATGACCTTGGAGGAGGTTCTCCAATTGCTCCAGCCTCAGTCTCCCCATCTGCACAATGGACCTAAGAGGACTCAGCTCTTACATTGAAAGGATGGACTAATATAAAGCAGAAAGGTCCCTAACCCAGGGCTTCTCAAACCTGGCTGTGCATTAGAGACACTGCAGGGTGGGGCTGGGGAGGGTTCTGAAAACATCCTGATACCCAGGCCGTACCCACCAGTATTTTTTTATGAGATAAAATACATATAAAATTAAGCCTTTTGGGACTTCCCTGGGGGTCCAGTGGTTAAGAATCCACCAGCCAATAGAGGGAACAGGGGTTTGATCCCTGGTCTGGGAAGATCCCACATGCCACAGAGCAACTAAGCCTGTGTGCCCTAGCGACGGTGCTCCACAGTAAGAGAAGCCCCTGCAATGAGAGGCCCACACACCACAACGAAGAGGAGTCTGCACGCAGCACTGCAGACCCAGCGTGGCCATAAATGAATAAATAAATAAATAAATAAGCTATTTCAAAGCGCCGCCTCTAATATTTTTATAAGTTCTTCCCAGTGCAGCCAAGTCAGAGAAACACAAAGTTTGAGTGTCTGCAGCAGATGTTAGCCAGCTATTGCTCAGAAGTTAAGGATGTGGCTTCTTACATTATCGCATCTCCCGTCAAATATATGACCTCAGAGTCTGCACATCCCACAAGCTCCAGGTGCTGTTGGTCTTCTGACTAAGGAGCAATGATCCACAGGACCCTGACTGTCCTCTGGCCCCAGGGGTTCAGGTCTGAACCACTCACACCAGAGCCGGACAAAGGCTTCCAGCTGGGCGAGGGGTGGGGGCCTGAGACTCCTTAACCCCTTAAAATTAACTGGGTCTCAATTTTGCCCTTCCAGGGACACCTAGAGGCACGTATAGTTGTTCTTCAGTTGTTAAGTCGTGTCCCACTCGTTTTGACCCCGTGGATTGCAGCACGCCAGGTTCCCTAGTCTTCACCATCTCCTGGACTTTGCTCAGATTCATGTCCATTGAGCTGGTGATGCTATCTAATCATCTCATCCTCTGCCTCTTCTTCTTTTGCCTTCAGTCTTTCCTGGGGGAAGGTTTATTCTGCCCTTGAGCCTTGCAAATAAAGTCAGTTTTCTGATTATCTCTGCTGAAGGCAGGGAGAGTGTCCTGGATCTTTCAAAACAGAAGGCAATCCGAAATTCATTTACTGTTGGCATTCCAGGGCCTTGAGTAATTCATGTGTCACAGCATCGGATTTCTCCTAATTATGTTGTACTGAGATTAATATGAAAATCAACCTGCATTCCTGGGGCCACAGCAGCTGGCGGGAGGAAGCAAGAACCCGAGAGGCTTCTTCTGGTTTACAGAGAAGCCAGCTTGGGATTTCAAAGGTGCCAACTCTGGAAGTAGGCCTGGACGGGCCGCTGCTGCTGCCTGTGGCCCCCAGGAGCGAGAGCAAGGCCCGGGTCAAGGGCGGTCTGTAAAGGGCAGCAGGGAGGCGCTCTGGGCAAAACAGCAGCAAGGCGGGGCTGGGCAAGGAGAGCCGGACGGTCGGCTCAAGCAGGACGCTGCGGACACCTGGGGTCGATCGTCCTGCGTGTGGGGGGCTGGCCTGTGCCCAGCAGCGCCCCGGCCTCCACCCGCTAGAGGCTGGGAGCAGCCAGCACCCCCCGCCAGGCGTGACGACCAAAGATGCCTTTAAGTGTAAAGTGAAAAGGTCAGCTGCTCAGTCGTGTCCGAATCTTTGGGACCCCATAGACTGTAGCCAACCAGGCTCCTCTGTCCGTGGGGTTATCCAGGCAAGAATACTGGAGTGGGTTGCCATTTCTTTCTCCAGGGGATCTTCCCCACCCAGGGATCGAACCTGGGTCTCTGACGTCTCCTGCCTTGGCAGGAGGGATCTTTGCCACCTGAGGCATGGGGGAAGCCCAAAGATGCCTTGAGACAAACTCAAGTGTCCCTGGGGGAGACCCAGTGCTCCACGGTAAGGTGGAAGGGTCACCTTCTCAGACCCCGAAGAACAGTTCCCCCCTCCCAGGGCCCATTGCACCATACGGTACTTATTACAGCAGCTTTCTGAGTCACCCCCCTGTGGATTACCCCGTTTCCTGAAGACGGGCTGGGTACCCGGCTCTCTTTCCCGGGTCCAGCACTGTGCTTTTCACGAGGAACACTCATTGGACGCCCTGAGCTGGTTCTCAAAGCCAAGTCTATGTCCTGGGTCTCGTGTCCTTGGGGCGCCAGGGCTCCAGGTTCACCATCTGAATGGCTTCTTCCAAACTACTGGGATGGGGCGGTGAAACACCTCGCCCAGCCCAGTGAAGGCGACGGCGCCTTCCCCGACAGACACCTGGCTCAAGGATGCAGACGTCCAACCTCATCTCAGACCCCCTTCTTTCTTACAAATGCCAGGCTGATTTTTGTTTGCTTTCTCTTTCTTTTTCGGCTGCACCACGCGGCATCAGGATCTTAATTCCCTCACCAGGGATCGAACCTGCACCCTCTGCAATGGGAGCTCAGAGTCTTAATCCCCGGACCTCCAGGGACGTCCTGGCCGTCTGGTTTAATGCTTATCCAATAACAAAACTGTTTCATTCTTTTCTATTTCTGTGGGAGGGATTCACTGGGTCCCCGGGAGGTTTTCTCTTTAACTGCACCCCCCTCCCCAGCAGGGTTTGTGCGTTTGCCTGGGGAGCCCAGCTTACCGTGGGCGGAGGGGACCCTCTTCCGATGAGCGGCACGTTCTCATAGCGTGGGTTCCCGCCGAACAGCGCGGCTTGGTTCCTGCGGGGTCGAGAGGGGTGAGGAGCGCTCAGGGCGGGGACACAGGTGTGTGCCCGGACTTCTGCAGGAGGGTCCCGGGGGTGTGCATACGGGACATGGACATGGACCACAGACAGAGGGGAGGGAGGAGCAGGGAGCGGGTGATGGGCCAGGGGAAACGCAGCTTCTCGGGCCTTCGACCTGCCCTGCAGGCTGGAGGCAAAGGGCCTGACACCTGCAGCGGCTCTTCCTCCAGCAGGAGATGCTCTGGGTGGGGGGCCCACACTCAGGCATCCCAACTGCAGCCAGGGGCCCAGCTGGCCTCGGACGCCTTCCTCCCCCGCCCTGGCCCCCTGGACCCAAGCATGCCCTCGCCCGCAGATCCAGCTCCCCGAAGGCCAGGACAAGCAACACTGCCCCAGCCCGGAGTGTTGGGGGATGCCCCGCCATACATGTACTCTGAGACGGGGGCGTTGGAGATGGTCTGGGTGGGGTGCAGGCTGCCCTGGCTGCCCAGGCCGCTGCTGTAGCTACAGAAGCTGCGAAGCTGCCCCCGAGGTGGGTTGTGGGCGGCGATGCGCCGGGCCTGGGGGTTGAAGGGGTCGTCGTCGTCGATGTCGTCATAGTCCCTGTCCCTAGGATGACACGCAGGATGCGGCCGTGACGGGTGAGGGGGTGACACCAGGCAGTGGGGTCCCGGCCCACTTTCCAATCTTTCCTCCCAGGTCGGCACCCCCCTGGCCGCAGGTGTCTCCTTGAGGTTCTCTGAAAATGTGGTCTTCAGCCCTGCCTGACACATATTACTCTGCTCCGTTCCCAACTGCACACCCACCTCCTCCAGGCAGGCCACCCTGCTGACCACCTGCACATCGACCCTCCCTCCCCTGCTTCCTTTTCTGATTACTCTCGAGATACTGAAATGCTATCTCGTCTCTGCCTCCTCCATGAGACTACAGGTGCCCTGGTAACAGTGCTACAATCTGTTCCTTCTGGTATTCTGGGGGCACCCCTCCCTGCAGCAGCATCACCCCACAAAGTCCTGCAGAGGAAGCGGGGACAAGCTAAGGAGGCCAGGCTGTGGCACGATGCCCTCATCATCCTTGGCCCTGCTCTGGCCCCCTCCAACCTCCTTCTGGGGTCCTGTCTGGACTTTCAGGGACGCTGCAGCAGAAATCCAGCCAGCCTGTTGGGGCTGAATGCCGGCCCCCGACTGCCCCTCTGCATCCCAGATTATCAGTTCTCAGCTCTGCCAGAGAGCAGAGCCTCCCACCTCCTCCCCCAGGAAGCCCACCTCCTGGCACAGTGCTTCCACGCCCCCGGCCCCAGGCAGGTCATGATGGAAAAGGCCAGCGCGGCCAGGAGGGAGAAGAGGCCGAGGTACAGCAGGCCCTCGAGGCCGTCGTAGCAGATGCCGGCGAGGGCATCCAGGTAGTCCTGGAGGAGGAAGAGGGACACGCAGCTGCAGGGGGAGAGGGACACTGCCGGGGGTCCCAGCGGGTCTCTGGAAGCCCCTCTCCCCCAGCCTCCCCTCCCCAATCCCAGGCACAGTGTTCACCCACGAAGGGTCCACGTTCGGGACCCCGACACGACGGGGCGCTTCTTGGATTCTCTCTCCACGCATTTACTGAAAATACCGACTGTGTGTGTGCTGGACTCGGAACAGGACAGATGCCGAGCTTGCGGGTGGGGGAGCCAGAGGGCAGAGGGCATTTAATCTGAGGCCAGGACAGCAGGGAAGCGGAGCGAGCCTGCAGCCTCTGAGGCAAAGGGGCCAGGCTTGGCGTGTTCAGGAGGGAGGGAGGTCAGCTGAGGACACGCGAGACGGCGCCAGTTCATGCTGGACCTCGTGGGGCAGGCGAGGAGGAGCCTGAATGTAACGCAAGGTGATGGGAAGACACGGGTGGGTTTGGGGACGGAAGGCTGTGATCCAATTCGGTTTTTAGAAGGCTGCTCTGGCTGCCGTGGATGAAAGGTAAGCGGGTGGGAGAAAGTGGGGACTAGTTAGGGGGCTACAGCTGTCACCCGGGGGAGCAGGGTGGTGCCTGGACCAAAGTGGGGGCCGTGGGGGGGACAGAAGAGGATGGGGCAGGGTAGATCCGAGGGTACAGTGGCGAGCACTCGCTGAGGGATGGAGTGTGGAGGCTGGGGAGGAAGGAAGGGTACCAGGGCCATCCCGTTCTCAGCTCTCAAGTCAGGCTGCCGGGGTTGGAAACCCAAGGCCTTGACTCGATAGCTCTGGAATCTTCGTTAAGCTGCTTTATAGATAAAAAGATATATACATCTGTCTATCTATCCATCCATCTATAGTCACAGACAGATTGCTATCTATAACATTTTTCGTGAAGTATGTATTTCACTGTTTAACAGTGAGGACTAAACGATATATCAGATACACAGCGCACAGAACAAGGTGGAACACAGGGACTCAGTAAATCGCAGCCGTGATCATTATCATGACTATTCGCTCGAAATCCACGTGGGATGTGAAAGCTTGTCAACATACACCGGCTTCCTGCTTTGGAGGAGAGGAGGGGCTCATATGCACCCAGCGTGTTCCCTGCATGGATGTCTAACATTGCAGATTCCTAGAGACGACCCTGGCAATGAGAGCCGGGTGTCCACTTGCAACTCAGGAACTGGATGGGTTGACCAGATGGCTGTGGGGTCTGGGCACTGGGAACAGCCTTCCTCATATAGCTCAGGGTGCCCCGAAACAGATCCAGCTCTCCGTACCCCAACCCCCTGGGACCTTTCTCTGCATCTCCCCGTCTCAGCTACTGGAGAGAATCTAGAAGCCAGGCACTCTTCCACCCTGCTCCCCGAGTCAGGCAATCACTCTCCCAGCCTCTGCTGGCTTCTCCCTGGGACGATGTGGCCTGCTGGGGTGCCCCCTCCCCCCCGCCTGCCCCCCAGGGCCACCCCGCACCTTGTGCAGCCCCCGGCAGTCCAACAAGGCGGTCAGCTGGTGGAGGCTGGACTCGGACGAGTTCAGCAGGAGCTGGATTCCAAGCAGATCTTTCTGAAGCAGGAAGAGGCGGACATGCGGACAGACCAAGAAGGCAGAGTGAACGAGGCGGGGAGGGCTTGTGGATAAAACCGCAGACGGCAGCTTCGGGAGAGAGGCCTTTAAGGCCACAGGAAGGGGCTAGACTGCACAGGGAGGGGACGCGCTTTCCTTCCCCAGCCGGGGCCGAGGGCAGGGCCGGCCGCCTCACCTCTGCTGCCGGGAAGCGGGGCGCGGCGAACTGCAGCAGTCCCGCTACCTGGATCTGCATGGCGGTCAGCGAGCGCTGGAAGACGGTCAGGGCCTGCGCCGGGAGAGACAGCAGCCCCGCGTGAGGTTTACTCCCAGGAGCCCCCACCTGCCTGCGTCCCCTTCGGGGCCCCCTGATCGTCTGCAGCTGCAGTTACATCCCTGATTGGGGACGGCCCTTCCTGCTGGCAGGAGGTCTTCCCCTCAGCCCTCAGCCCTCCCGAGGGCCGGGCCGCTCCGTCCACCTGCTTCCTGCTACTCCAAGTGTCCTGCTGGGACAGCCTTGTCCGGGAGCTTGTGAGAAATGTAGAATCTGGGGCCCGCCCCAGCCTTAAGCACAACCTCTGCATGGACACCAGCATCCAGGGTGATGGATGGCCATGCAAGCTGACCAAGAGCCCCCTTGCAGGGGACCCCAAAGAAGCAAACAGCCAGGCACCTCCATCTTACGGTCAGTGCTGCGGCTGACCACTGGGGGGCGCTGGGGGCGGGGTGAGGGCTGGACTGGGCGGGGCATACCTGCTGGAAGGGGCTGCTAGCGCTCTGACTGCAGTACAGGTAGTATCGGGTCACCTCTGCAGAAGGGCAAAGATACTGGGGTCAGGCAGGAGTGACGCGGCGCTCATCACACGGCGCTCACAGCACACGCGGCCCGGCGCTCATCACACGGCGCTCACAGCACACGCGGCCCGGCGCTCATCACAGGGCGCTCATCACACGGCGCTCACAGCACACGCGACCCGGCGCTCATCCATGCTCTGTGGCCAGGCCCGTCCTTGAGCTCCCGAAGGAGGCAGCTTCTAAGACCCGGCCCGTGGGTTCAGCTGGACCTGAAGGACTCTGGGTGATGGGGCGGCTCTGCGCAATTACGGGGCTGAAAGGTAAGCAGGGCACAGTCTGGGGTCTCCCTGGTGGCTCAGACGGCAGAGAATCTGCCTGCAATGTGGGAAACCCGTCGGTCGGGAAGATGCCCCAGAGAAGGGAAGGGCTACCCACTCCAGTATTCCTGCCTGGAGAATCCCATGGACAGCGGAGTCTGGAGGGCTACAGGCCGCGGGGTCCCAAGGAGTCGGACATGACTGAGAGACTGACGCTTTCAGTTTTTCTTGGGGGCGCAGTCTGGCTGACCGCGGGCCTGGACCGAGCATCCCAGATGGCCCTGACAACAGCAGCCGAGATCCTTACCGGGGTGGACTTGGCCCTCTGTGACGTTCAGGATGAAGGTGTCCGGAGCCACGCAGAAGTCGCTGGTGCCCTGAGCCGGGGAGAAATGGGAGGGGTGGAGGAAAGTCACACACTCCCAGGAGCTCAGGCACGGGGACTCCGCGGCTCAGAGCTGGCTGGGCAAGAACCGTCAGCGGCCAGCTTCCCTGGGCTGGGTCCTGGCTTTGCCCCTGCCTGACTCTCTTAACTTTAGAGACAAGGGCTTAGCCTGGGTCTCAGCGTCTTCATCAATCACACAGGAGAGAGAGATGCTCTTCTCCTAATGAATCAATCCACGCAGCATACTCAGAAGAGTGACGGGCAGACAGATAGCAGGCACTCTGTGCTGCTACCTTTGATTTCTGAATGCCTCTCCTGGGAGGGACCCGGGTGAGGCAAGGGGATGCTACAGGAAGCATTTTGGAGAGTTATCTGCACCACGGCCTTGTTCTCCTGTCTCTATTTTATTCCTTGTCTTGCTGTTACCAAGTCAGCCCCCGACTCTGGGGGAGGGGTGTCCATCTATGAAGCCTGCCCCAGTGACCCTCCTAGAAAGGGAATAAATGTGCAGGAAGCCAATGGGCCAGTGGGAAAGGCTGAAGGCAAAAGAAGAAGAGGGCGACAGAGGGTGGGACGGTTGGCTGGCATCACTGACTCAATGGACGTGAACTTGGGCAAACTCTGGGAGATGGTGAGGGACAGGGAGGCCTGGCGTGCTGCAGGCAGTCCATGGGGCCGCAAAGAGTCGGACACGACTGAGCGACTGAACAACAAACCGATGGACACTGACCACACGCCTTCTGGGGTCCACCCACCCATCTCGCCCCCATCAACAAGCCTTCGAGGGAAGTGCCGCTCTTCTGCCCATCCTACACAGGAGGAAATGAGGCCTGGGGAACTTCAGGAACGTTCCCGGGATCCCCCGCTGGGGAGCAGAGCAGCCAGGTGACCCTCTCCTCCATCCTCTCCCAGAGGCCACATCTCCCTGCTCCTTCTCCTTGGGCGCTGTCTCTCCTCTCTGCCCTTTACCCCTGCCTCCCACTCCGGACTGTGCAGCGGGGTGGTTAGGCAGGCAGGGCTCAGTTCTCCGGCTCCCATCTGCCTTCTCATCATGTTCTTTTTAAAAAAAATATTCATTTGACTGAGCAGGGTCTCAGGTGCGGCTTGCGGCATCTTTAGTTGGGGCTCGGGAACTCTAAGTTGCGGTGTGTGGGTTCTAGTTCCCTGACCAGGGATCGAACCCAGGTCCCCTGCGCTGGGAGCTCGGAGTCTCAGCCACTGGACCACCAGGGAAGTCCTCCGGCATGTTCTTGGGGGGCAGTGGTCCTTCCTGGAGACCCTTTCTGGGGGGACAGGGGAGGGAGGGGGTGAGGCCACAGTGTTGGCGCTCTGCCCCACAGCTCTCAAGCACAAAAACAAGAGCAGCCCCAGAAAAACAGGCTGGGCGGGCAGGGGCAGTGGCCGCACAAAAGCTCCCCACAACAGCCTCGGAGGGCCTGGCTCCTTCTGCCCCACTTCCTATTAAAATGCAGCAGGAGCTGCAGCCCCATCAAAGGCCCATTCACTGCCTCACCCTCGCCCTCTCTCACACAAGGGCCTGATTAATCGAATTAGGGAGATGGCCTTTCTCTGCAGCTCCCTGGCCGCCCGGGGGGCCCTCGGCTGGGAGCTGGAGTTGCCTCTGGTCGCCGTGAACACAGAAGCCTGGTGAGAGGAAGGAGACCCTGCTGGGAAGGAGCCGTCTCCCGAAGGGGCGCCCTCGGTGGCCAGCTGGAGGCGCCCGGGGGAGGGCCCGCCGTGCGCAAGCTTCCCTGTGCCCACTCCTGTCCCCAGAGAAGCGGCTCTCTGCCAGGCAGCTGTGCGTGTGGCCTCGGCCAGCAGCCACCCTCCCTGGACGCCGTTCAGCCCGCCTCGCTCCAGATGACGTCAGGACGCGTTTGACCGTGACCTGGGCTCTCCCGGTGGCTCAGACAGTAAAGAATCTGCCCGCCACGCGGGAGACCTGGGTTCGACCCCTGGTTGGGAAGAGCCCCTGGAGAAGGGAATGGCAACCAACTCCAGTATTCTGGCCTGGAGAATCCCATGGACAGAGGAGCCTGGCGGGCTACCGTCCACGGGGCTGCAAAAAGTCGACACGACTGAGCGACTTTCACTCGGGCCCTCCTACTCTGCTCTTTCCTGTATCTGGGGGGGGCCCGGCCCTGGGGACGTGGCCTCCTGCCTGCCCGGGGCTCCCCCTGTGGTCCAAAGTGGACTCTGTGTGATGTGGGGAGGTGGGACAAAGCAGCAGAGGCCCACCTCCTCCCCCTCCGGACAAGCTCTGCCCAGAGCTACTCAGACAAGCACCAGGGTCCAGGCGTTCTGGGGGCGTCGTGGAGGCCCACCGGCCAAGGCCAGGGTCACCAGCCGGCCCCATCACTGGGCCAGGCGCGCGTTTGGGTAGGGGGTTCCTGTGTGAGACCCCACCTTTTTTTCCTCCCGGAAAAGGGCAGAATGGATGCAGGTCACAGGTTTGCTCTGTGGCCCTTAAGTCAGCTAAGGGGTTCTCTGAAATCCCCGTAAATCTGCCCCTCTGACACAAACACTCACACACACAGACACGCAGCCTGTGCCACCACTGTGTCGATTCACCTGGGGTTGTGATGACCTGCCCACGTTTGGGAGCTGAAACGTAAGAGCAAACGTCCCTCTCTTTGGGTTCCTGCAGCTCCAGGCACCCACGCCCCCGAGAGCCATGCAGCCTAACGTGGAATGAATGAATGAATGAATGAACGCCACGCACACAGCTCCCCTGGAGCGTCTGGTCTAAAGAGCAAGCGTTGCCTGCCCAGGGAGCGTCCCCCCCCACACTCCTGACACTGTGTGTATGTCTGTTGTTGTTGTTTTTTAATATTTCCAGGCACCACAACTGGAATCACACACCACTGTGATTCTGACAGTGTGTGTGAGTCCAAGGGCAACGGGCGGGAGGCAATCGAAAGGCCACCTTCCACCCTGATGCTGGGGAGGAAGTCCCGGGAGTGCGCGCTGAAGCCCGAGGGCGCTTCCAGCCCTGCCCAGCCCCACCACCTGGGCTCAGCTCTTCACACCCAGAGAAGGCCCCTGGTCCCCCGCACCTGGCCGCATAGGCCATGGCAGGTGGGAAAAGGATCAGGCTTCAGGCCTCTTATCTTGGCTCTGCCCCCAAATGCCTCGTGACCCCGGGGCAAACCTCTTCCTTTCCCGGGGCCTGTGTCCCCATCAAAAGGGATGAGCCAAGCCCCTTTAGTTCCCAGACTCTCGGATTCTTGGTTAGGGACTGAGACCAGAAGCTGGCCCTGCTCTGGGGACGCTGGGCGGCACACACTGACGCACCACCAGACCGAAGACCCCCTGAGCGGACCACCCGGCACCCCCATGGCCCCCAACTCACCACGGCCACGGCAGCGTCAGCAGCCAGGGACGTCCAGCTGAGGAGCAGGGCCAGCACCCCGCAGCAGAGCATCCTAGAGGAGAGGCAGCCGCTGGTGGGGTCCCGGCAGCTGGGGGCCCCATGGTGGCTGCCCGCCCCCCAGCCTCCGGGGCCCTTCCTCTCGGCTACGACCTTGTCCCCCCTGGTCCTCCAGACTCCCTCGGTGGCCCCGAGGGCAGCCCCAGCCTGAGTCCTGGACTGCTGGCAGAGGGATACGGACCGATGCCCGGGGCACAGGTCCCCGAGGGAAGAGACAGCAGCAGAGGCGCGAGGCAAGCGGCTCTAACGACTCAGCCGCTGGACAGTCAGGCCCAGGAGGCAGGGGTGGGGAGGGGGGAAGCCCCCCCCTGGCTTGGTGTCCTGCCCCCGCCCCCTGCCTCCCCCCGGGGCAGGTGCTGAGGAGGGCGAGGGAGGCAGCGTCAGGCTGCCCCTGCCGCCCACGTGCCCCGGCCCCCCGGGCCCCCATCCCTCTGGATGGCGGCACCGTCATCCCCACGCTTGGCCGGCTCTTCCCCCAGACCCAGAGGCAGGCTACTCACGAGGCCAGGAGGCACCTGGAGCGCTTGGCCAGACCCAGGCAGGCGAGGAGGCAGAGGACCAGGTCCAGGATGAAGAGGAGGAGGTAGGACAGCCACCTGGGCGGAGGGGGAGGGGCGGTCAGGGAAGAACTGCCACCCGGGGCCCCGGGCCTGCTGGACTGTTCGTGGGACAAACTGCCCACAGCTGGCGGCTAAGCTGATGAGACCAGGGCCAGCCCTGCCCCGGAGAGCAAGAACCAGTGTGCTCGGCGGACAGCCCTTGGGGCTCCGGGGGCTGCACCCCGGCCTGTGCCTGGACAAAGGAGTCACCCTCCCTCCCCCGGCTGAGTGTCTGAACCAGGACTGTCTCCTAGAACTTTCTGCAGCGACGGACACGGACCACCTACGCACTGACCACTCCCTGCTGCTACCTACGTGTGGCTGAGAACGTGAAATGCGGCTGATACAACTGAGGAAATGAACTTCTCCTTTCTTTTACTTTCTCTCTTTAGAACTGTAGTTACTATATAATATTATGTAAGTTACAGGTGTGTAATAAATGACTCACAATTTTTAAAGGTTATACTCCATCTATAGTTACTATAAAATATTGGCTATACTCATGTTGTATAATATATATCTCTTATCTTGTTTCGTTTTTAAATTTATTTTTACTTTATATTGGAGTATAGCTGATTTCTAATAATGTGATAGTCTCTGGTGTACAGCCCACCCTTTCAGTTACTGTTTTTTTTTGGCTGTGGGCCCTGCGGGATCTTCCTCAACCAGGGATTGATCCCGCACCCCCTGCAACAAAAGTGCAGAGTCCGAACCACTGGACCACCAGGGAAGTCCCTCACAGCCTTCGTTCCAACAGCCACACGTGACCAGTGGCCACGCCATGGACATAGCAGGTCTAAACCATCTCTTGGCAGCCTCCTGGGAGTCATGTATTTGGACCCTGGTTCCCGTTGCTTCTAGAAGGCACACACAGTGTCAGACCAGGCGAGGTCTGACGGAGCTATGCCACGGATCATAGCTGTGATGGATCATAGCCACGGACCTAAGAAAGCTCCTAAGAGGCCTGCATCTTTAACGATGGTGCAGTGCCACGAAGAGCAGCTCCCGTTCCTCACAACGGGAGAAAGTCCAAGCCCAGTAAGGAATACCCAGTGCAGCCAAAAATTAAATAGAACCTTGGGACCATCGAGCGCTGGAATCCCATTCTACAGATTGGAAAACCAAGGCCAGGGGGAAAAGAGGCTGGCCCAGGAATTCCAGACGCTCCGAGCCTTCCTGCAACAGACAGGGCCAGCTGCCTGGAGCCCCTCAAAATCCTGGTTTCCCATTTCACACCCAATGGTTTCTTGTTACCCTTCTCTCCCCTACTCGGCACATTGGCAGGAAATCGAGGTAGGACCGAGTCGAAGCTCCACGATCATGCAGCTCTAAGATTATGTTTCAGCCTGCTCTCTCTGCATCCCCGCCTCCTCGCCTTATAAAAGTTTCCTGGAAACAGCTCTGAGAGGCGGATGCGCTTCCCCAAAGGAGCTGGCTGATGACCTGGGGATGAGCATCTGACCAAGGACTCGGCTCTCCCAGGAGCCACGCCCCCGGGGCCCCAGCTCCTCCCACATCCGGCGTGGACGCGCTGGCTCCTTAACGCCCTTCGGAAGCCTCTGGAGAGCAGTCTCTGGGCTTTTAATTGCCTCTAATACGTAGCCGGGCCTTGTGTAAAAGTACTAAGAAGAACTTTCTCAGCTGGGTGGCTGGGCTCCAGCACCATCCGGAAAGCAAAGGTGGGGAGGCTGGTCCCAAGGAGACCCGGCCCCTGGGGCTGGGGAGCTCATGAAGAATAAAATGAGGCTTTTGTGCCAGGGCAGGGAACAAAGGGCAGATGAGGGGAAGGGGCAGAACGTCAGCAGCGTTCCAGAGCCACAGGTGTCCACCTTGAAGCAGACTTGGACAAGGGGAGGAATTTGGGGATGGGGTTCCAGGAGACCCTCTCCATCACCCTCACTGAAATAGATGCGTGCAGTTGTCGCCACCCTTACCCCCAGTTTTTATAAAATCATCTTAAAAAATAAGCCCCTTTGATGTTTACATTCTGATTTATTTCACCAAAGTCATTCTCAAAATGCCCACATTAAGCCCTTCGGTATACATGGCTTCCCAGGTGCCTCAGTGATGAAGAACCTACCTACCAATGCAGGAGATGCAAGAGCCTACGTGAGCCCCTTCTGGATGACATGCTTGTCTTTCTGAGCTTGGTCCAGACTCATCGGGTATAGTCCCTACCCAAACCTGGAATCAGACACTTTCCCAAGGGAGCCTGGTTCCTTTCAGAGCTCTGGTGGCTCAGTGGTAAAGAATCTGCCTGCCAAGCGGGAGACCCGGCTTCGATCTCTGGGCCGGGAAGGTTCCCTGGAGAAGGAAATGGCACCCCACTCCAGGATTCTTGCCTGAGAAAAATTCCATGGAGAGGGGAGCCTGGCGGGCTACAGGCCATGGGGTGGCGACGAGCCAGACACGACGGCACACACGCAATGTAGTGCTCAGACACGGTCCCAGGCGAGGGCCACTCGGAGAGCGGCAGGGTCGAAGTGGACACCGCTTCCCGTGACAAAAAAGGTTTCAGAGGCTGAGACAGTGACTGTCCCCCATGTCACGGGACTAATCAGATGCCAGTTTTGGGTCACAGGTCACAGCTAGTCCCTAGAGTTGGCAGTTTCCTTTTGGTTACTTGGGACATGTGGGCAAAAAAAAAAAAAGACAAGAAAAATCTGGGTGACGTGTCTGGGAGGGCAGGGGCTGGATGGGCAGGCAGGGGAGGAACGCAGAGCACTGTCCAGAACTGGGGGCCTCCCGAGCTTCCTCTGCTGTCCTCGGGGCCTGTCCATCTCTTACCCCAGGGAATGGAGAGGCCTGGATGGGGAGGTCCAGAGGCCACCAGGAGCATCTTCTTGAGGTCAGTATTAGCTCAGCCTGGAGTGTGGCTTTCTCATAAAGCGGAAATGAATCCAGAGTAAATTGTGCAACGTTGTGGTGGAGACTGTGACCTTTGCCGGTGGCTTGAAGCAGAGGCAAGAAACTCGGGAGGGCAAGGGGCATCCAGAGGATAGATGCTTGCTCCCAGGGCTCCTGCATCCCCCGCGCCCCCTCTGAGCCAGGCGCTCTGCCCTGAGTGTACTGGGACATGTAAGCCGTGAGTGCACGTCACCCTTCTGCTGGGAGCCCCCCAAATCTGGACCGCCGCCTCCTTTCTTGGTTGTTCCCGGAGTGACCTTCACCTGACCCTCACCAGACCCTCCACGTGAACTGAGGGCAGCCGATCCCCGGTCAGCTGGCCTGTGCCCACCGCCGTCACCTAGGATGGGGTTTGGGTGATGGGGAGGCAGGGGAGACATAAACGAAACCCCAGAGGTCCAAGGACGCAGGAGTGAGTCTGCATACCTGATTATGGCAAAGGTGGGGTGGTGCCCTGCAGCCCTCATCACTCCGGTTTTGGGCATCTCTGAGGCTGGGGGGCATCTCTGAGCTTGCTAAGCAGTTGCCACCAGGGGAAGCTCTGTGCTGCCAAAGGGGCTGCCATCTCCCCAACCCCTTGCTCCTCTGGGGCTGGGTCTGCAGGTGCAAGGAGCCCTGGCCCCTCAATCCGAGAAGGAGAGGAACGCGTAAACCGCCTGCACTTCACTCAGCCCTGAGGATGCTGGTCTCAGAAGAGCCCCCTGCTGTGTGCTGGGTGGGCGGCCAGGTGCAGCCTGAGATCTTGGCTCGTCACTGCCCCTCCTGGGGGCTCAGTGCCTGCGTGTACAAGCTGCTTGCACTCGCTGCCTCCACTTGGCCCCCACGAGCTCTCGTGCCCTCTGATTTCAGACAATGGCTTAGTGAGACCTTCTGGTGGCACTTCCCTGCTGGAGCCCAAGATGTTGGCTCTGCTGAAGGAAGCTAGGGTGGCCCCCTCCCCCTGACCAAGAACTTGGCTCTCCCGGGAGCCCTCACCTGTAGTACTCCACGTAGCTGGTCTGGTTGGCCAGTTCGGTCAGCTCCTCAGTGACCTCTGTCCACGCGGGCACCCCTGCCATCTGGACAATGATGCTGCCCGCCGTCTGATGCAAGAACTTCAGCGTCTGGAGGTAATCGCCCCGGGCGGCGAAGATCTCACCCAGCCGGGCGAGGTGCTGTTCCAGGTCCACCTGCATCTTCTGGGTGGTTCCTGACACCTGCGGAGGGGGAGGGGCTTATGAGTCTGACCTTGGCAGGGGAGGAAGCCGGAGGGGGTACACCGTCTGATTCAAACTGGAGGGCAAGAACTTGGCCTTGAGGGAGTGCTCCACGGGCGCCTCCAGCCCTGAAGTCATGAGGCTGTGGTCTGGGTGGAGAATGGATGGCAGAGCCTCCCCCTACCTACCCAGCCTGAGGGTCCCTCTATCCGGGGGACAGGCCCCATCTAGTCCTAACCAGGACCCGGCCTCCAAGACCCAGTGCCTTCCTAGGAAGACAGAGCCAGATGGGGAAACAAACAAGAGAAGCCATTTTTCTTCCTTCCTTGAAGATTCTCTCCCAAGTTTAAACACTTTGGACGGTGAGTTCTTGTTGAGGGTGAGGAATAAAACGTTTAAACCAAAGAATCCCTCCGCTGCTACCTGACCTTTGGTTCCCACAATAGGCTTTCTCAGCATCTCACAAGAGAAAGGCTTTGTTGCGGAGCGAGCGGCGGCTCACAGCGTCCTGAACCCGAGTCCAGAACAATGGGACTTTGAAATGATACAGGCAGATCCGATGCTGCCCGGACACGCACGTGACGGGAGGAGGAAACCGGTGCCTTCTCTGTGCTCACCACCCTCCTGGGCCCCCACGTCTGCCCCGCGTGGAGTTGAGCAGACCTTGAAGGAAGCATCTCTCCGCTCACAAGTAGAGAGGAGGTCAACGGCGGTGACTGTCCTGGGCTTGCAAACAAGGACCGTAAGGATTGGAAAGATGCTTCTCAACAGCCCAGATGTAGGGTCCTGGCAGGGCCCTGAGACCCAGCCCAAGAATTCCAAGCACCGTCCCCCCAGTCCTGCTCTGAGCCTGGGTGCCGGCAAGAGGGGAGGAAGGGCTTGGTTGCTCTGAAACGGTCACGTTTCACCAACAGACACAACTGGCTGGAATCGGGGAGCGTGTGCTAATCGTTCAGGCAGGCTTCAGCTCCCCAGGTCTGCAGGGAAGAGAAAAATGACCCAGAGCGGGAATTCCCTGGAGGTCCCGTGGTCGGCGCTCTGCACTTTCACTGCCGAGGGCATGGGCTTAATCCCTGGTTGGGGAACTAAGATCCTGCAAGCTTTGCGGTGTGGCCAAAAACAAACAAACAAAACAAAAACCAAACACAAAGACCCAGAAGAATGTTTAGAAACTTCCCAGGGTGAGAGCTCCACGGAGAGATGATTAGACCCCACTCCTGGCAGCAAATGCTATTTCTGCGAGTTAGAGGGGCTTGATAGCAACTCCACAGCCTTTCACATCTGTGCTGTGCTGTGAGTTCCTGGCTCCACAGAAGAGAATGGCCCCCTTTGTTGCATTTGATTTTTTCCAGCGTCAGCGGCTTGTTCCCTTTTCTGGCTTGTTCCTGGTTCTTACAAGCTGGTTAACGACGAAGAGATACCAAAGTGCAGAGACGCTGGGCACACACGCTGGTAAATTCAACAACTAACCCTCACCCGGACAAACGCTCCTCTTCAATTTAGTAAGGTCACCGGACAAGCGCTTTGCAGCCACTGATCCAAAGGCAGTGTTCATAAACGTCAACGCTGGCAGCAGAACCCGCTCTGTGTGATGTTTCCGTATTCCTGTATGAAACCTAACTCACTTTAGACCACAAGGATGTTAAAAATGCTCTGCAAACTTCTCCTATAAGATCACTTCTTTCCCCTTCCGTAGCTCTAAAATGTTTCACTTCTCTATTTCTTAAATTCCTCCTTGGAAAAAAATTTAAAAAAGCAGCGCATACACACACACAAGCCAGCAAACATCTGCCAGGCCTTCTTTTCCTCCTGATGTCTTCCCATAGGAAACCAAACAAAACAGAAAAAAATTAAAATTACAGCGCTGACCCACTTATACCTGCCCCTTCCCCATTCGGCCCCCAGCCCTTAGAGGCTCCGCACAGAGCTCCCCAAAGGGAGACAGGGAGGGGGGGGACACTCAGAGATGGAATAGGCTCTCCCATGGGGAAGAGAAACTCTTCGGATCAAGAGGGCTGGCTCAGCTCCCCAAGTTGGGGCGAAGTCAGGGGCAAGCTAGCAGGTGGAGGAAGCTGTTACCCCGGAGGATGGAGCAGGCATTCTCCAGCTGCGGCCCCTGGACCAGCGGCCTCGCATCATCAGCTGGGAACAAATTCTCAACGCAGATTCTCAGCGGAGAGTCTGGGGACGGGGGAGGGGCCGCCATCTGCGTCTGTCAAGCCCCCCAGGGGATTCTGATGCAAGCTCAAGTTTGAAAATCTCTGACCGGGAGGAAGCTCCTTCTCAGAGAGGGAGGGAATGGGGTTTTCTAGACAGGCAGGAGGTGAAGGGGTGGAGCCTAGGCAGGCTGGGGACAGGCCCCGCATCCCAGAGCCTGGAGGGGAAGGGCTGAGACCAGACCCCTGGGTTCTAGTACTGAGTTCTGAAAGGTACCAACTCCCCACCTTGGGGCAGCCACACCAGTTCTTTCACCCAAAGGCATGCCCACAGGCCGGCTGCCAGCTCACACCCGAGCCAGCCGAGCTCCCAGAGGTGTAGAGTCCCAGGCCGTGGTTTCAAGCCGAGACTCCAACGGGCTTCCCTGATGGCTCAGTCTCAGTGGTAAAGAAGTGCTATGCAGGATACACGGGAGATGAGGGTTCGATCCCTGGGTCAGGAAGAGCCCCCGGAGGAGGGCATGGCAACCCACTCCAGGGTTCTTGCCTGGAGAATCCCATGGACAGAGGAGCCTGGTGGGCTGCAGTCCGGGGGGTCACAGAGTCGGGCATGGCTGAAGCGACCGAGCACCAATGGGTTAGAGGCGCCCTGAGTGAGGTCCAGGTGGGGTCACTGGATCCAGGGAAAGGATCCACCCACGGCACTCCCAAGTGACCCTTTCTGACCCCCCAAATCAGCTGCCTCAGCACCCTGCTGCCAACCGTGGCTCAGGGCTCCCCCAGGCCGGGAGGGCGCACACCTGGGCCTCCTGGTCCAGGAGGGGAGCCTGGGAGGGCCCACCTTGCTCTGGCCCAGGTCTGAGTTCCCCGCCCCCGCCCCCAATCAAAGCTTCCACTCTTCCGTGGTAATAACAGTAATATGTATTACTATAGTAATTATAATAATGGCACCATTAGCATAGCTCCCCCACCATTTGGAGAGTTCTTTGTAGATTACCAGGCACTTTCACAGGCACCATCTCATTGGCCATCACTCATCTGATATTTGGCCTTCACCCCGCAGATCTGGGGGCCCTCTAAGATCTGCTGCCTCCTGGGAGCCCTTGTGACTAGGGGTCCTGGGAGCCCACCCCAAGGTCAAAACCAGCCCTGGAGGCCCAGCACAGGGCCTGCCTCTCCAGGCAGTGGCCCTGGCCCTGGGGCACTCTCAGCATGGGGCGAGGGGCCCAGCCTGGGGGTCCCAGTCCCAGCTCATCTCTGGACGATAAAGACATGAAGAATTTGTTTTCCCATCAGGATGGCTGGCGGACTTTCTTCCTCGGTCCCTGGGGGAGCCACAGGTCATTCTGATAATGGTCACAGGTCAGCCAGTGAAGGGCATGGCTCCCGGGCTTCCCCAGAGATTCTCCTTTGGAGAGTGAGTTCTTCCCCCAGGGGGTCTGGGGCTGGAGGGTGGGGCCCCTTCCACATCAGAGCAGAAGTGAGGGTAGGGGTCCCCAGGGAGTGAGCCCCGCCCCAGGCCAGGGCGTGCCCAGGGCCCCCTGTGCTGGTCCCCCAGCTTCTCCACCCGCCGCCGCACACTTGCCCCATCACAGCTGCCCCAGCCAGGGTCCGGACAGCTAGCTCCTGCTCCCCAGGGATGGGCCCCAGCAGGCACAAAGGGTGGACGGATGAACTCAGCAGGAGAGCGGGGCCCCTCGTCTGGCCTGTGACCCTTGGCTTCCCAGAAGGACTTTATCTGAGGCCAGAGCCAGGGCGGCCAGCACCCGGCCACCCCACCCGAAGACCAGCACAGCTGTCTCTTTAAGGGAGCTGGTCCCCGGAGAGCTGGGGGATTAAGGCCTTAGAGGAGCTTAAGGGAGGGGGGGTGTGATGGGGTCGAGTCCTCCTCCAGAATCCTCTTCCAGCAGCACCGGGATGAAGTCCACACGCTCCGGTCGGGGCCGGATTGAGTGGCTGAGGCCGCCGGACACAATCGGCCGTTGGTTGAGGTCACCCCTCTGCTGGGGACCTGGCCCAGGGTGGACGCCCAGCAGCTGGCGTTTCTGAAAACTGCCCTGGAGCCTGGCTCCCGGGACACTGGGGCTGCTGGGAAATCAGCTGGAAAGACCTGGCGCGTGAACGTGAGGAGCAGGTGGGGGCAAGGGCTCTGTTTTCGAAGACCCTGCCTCCCCGCCCTCGAGGCTCAGCAAGTGGACCACTGCCGTGGGCTAAAAATCCCGCCTCTCCTCCGCATGTCCTTCACCCTGAGCCCCCAGCTGGAGCCACGGTGCCTGGAAAGCAGGGCCCGAAGCACACCGTGCTGGCTTCAGGGCTCTCCACTTGATTCTGAAGTTTTCCCCTGACATCTCCTAGACCCGACCCACGCCACTCTGTACTCAGCGCTGAGAGTGAACACAGAAAACACTGGGAGGGGCTTCCCTGGTGGCTCAGTGGGAAAGGAGCCGCCTGCCGACGCAGGGGACGCGGGTTTGATCCCTGGGTCGGGAAGATCCCACGTGCTGCAGAGCAACTGAGCCGGAGTGTCACAACTACTGCGCTGGCCCTCCAGGGCCCGGGAGCTGCAGCTACGGAAGCCCGTGGGCCCTGGAGTCTGTGCTCTGCAACAAGAGAAGACAGCGCAAGAGAGCAACCCACTCACTGCAGCTGGAAGAAAGCCCTGCAGCAACAAAGACCCAGTGCAGCCAAAAACAAATAAACCAGTAAAAAACCTGTGTGTGTCGGTGGAGGCGGGGGGTGGCAGTGGTGGGGCCTGATCTTCCACATTCAAGAACCTCTTGGGCACAGTGCTCCTAAAGGTGGGTAGGATTCGATCGCACGGCCGTCCTGCCCTCCCCCACCCCAGGCCCCATCCACCTTTCTCCTTGGGTCTATACTCCCACCCCTGCCTGGGGAGCAGACATGGCCTGTCTGCTCCTTGCGGGACCAACCCCCTTGGAGCCGAGCGGGCCGGGATCTGACCGGGGCATCTGTGGGGACCAGGTTGACCTCGTGGCCTGCGCCTGGCTGCCCGGGACCTTACCAGCACATCAATCCCGGAGAAGGTGTGGTTGGCGTTGTCCAGGGCGTAGAGCAGCTGGTACACCCCGTCGTTGGCCTCGCTGTTTCCATAGAAACCCGCGCCCACCGCAGCGCTGTGGGCAAGACCCCAAAGTTAGAGGTGACACCCGGAGGAGACGGTTTTTTTCAGCATGCTATTTTTGAGTGCCGTTTTAACTGCAGGATGAACTTGAATGGAGAGTATATGAAAGTCCCCGTGGTCTAGCCCCTCACTCACACAGACTCTCCCACCATCCACAGCCCCCACCAGAGTGGAACGACTGTTACAACTGATGAACCTATGAGGACATACCATTATCACCCAAAGTCCACAGTTTACGGTAGGGTCACTCTTGAAGTAGAAGGACATGTGTCGGCCATTGTAGTATCACACGCACTTCCACGGCCCTTAAGATCCTTTGTGCTCTACCTTGCCACCCCTCCCCGCTCCGCAAACCCTGGCAACCATTCATGTGTTCACTGTTTCCATAGTTTTGCCTTTTCCAAACGTCATATGATTGGAATCATACAGTACGTAGCCTTTTCATGTGCATTTAAGACTCCTCCATGTCCTTTCGTGGCTTGATAGTTCATTTTTCTTTGAGAGCTGAATAATATCCCATTGTTTGAATAAAAACAATTTAGCCGTTCACCTCCCGAAGGGCATCTTGGTTGCTTCTACTATTGTTGTTGCTCAGTCGCCAAGTCATATCTAACTCTTTGCGACCCCTTGGACTGCAGCACGCCAGGCTTCCCCGTCCTTCACTATCTCCCACGTTTTGCTCAGATTCATGTCCATTGATGCCATCCACCCATCTCATCCTCTGCCACCCTCTTCTCCTCCTGATCTCAGTCTTTCCCAGCATCACTAAATCTTAGCAATTATGATGCAAGAGGCTCTAAGCATCCATTAGAGCCAGTGTTTGACTTCAGCTGAGGGACTCTTTCCTGGCGGTAGGGGAGAGGGGGTGGTCTAAAGTTCTCGCAAGTGTGTTGGCCAGGCAATGAGGGGATGGCTCTGGGCCAGCAGGCCCTGGCCTGACCAACTAGTTCTACAGCACGTTTTGTTTAGCCCACAGGAAAACATTCCTGTTCTCTAGTCCCGGGGCTTCGAAGGGTGGAAGATTTTGCTGGCTGGGCCCCAGGGATTCTGATGCTGGCAGTAAGTCAGGGAGGGGCCCAGGAACCCGTATCTTTCGGGTTCCCCAGGGGACCCTTGACACATGTGGGCTTGGGGACCACTGAAGTCTCGTGAAATCCTTGTAGTGTTGGGGACCTCCCTCTGTTCTCTATCCTTCCCCCACCCCCCCACGCTGCCCATCCTACTGAAAAGTTCTGGCTCCCAGAAAGTCCTTCTCTTTATTGTGACGTGTGGGCCTGTCTTTCCCGTGGCACACAGGCTTAGCTTCCCTGCAGCAGGTGGGATCTCCCTGGACCAGGGATCAAACCCATGTCCCCGGCATCGGCGGGCGGATTCTTCACCACTGGAATACCAGGAAAGTCCATAAAGTCCCTTCTTATGTTGAGCTGAAGCCTACCTCCTTAAACCACATACCCACTGGTTTCTGGCTGTCCTCAGGGCCAGCCTGGAACAAGCCTCCAATTCTGCAAGATGACCTGCTGGACATCTGAAGGGGGCTCCGTATCACCCTCCTTATCACGCTTCCAGTCAAGCGTGTCCTCCAGACCCTGGTCTACATCTGGTTCCACTCTCTGGGGTCGGTCAGTGCTCTGAGTGACGCTCCCAAGCCCAGGCGGTCCCTCCAGCTCCGAGCTTGGGGCTAATGCCCTGGGGTCCTCCCTCTCCACCACTGAACCTGTGGTCCACAAACACCCCTGGTTTCGCCCCAAGGACCGCCGCGAAGCCCAGGTGCTCCTCCTTCCTCTAGTGCTGTGCTGACTTTTGTTTTGTTTTAACCAAAAGCAGAACTCTAAATCCATCTCCGTGAAATTTCATCTGGTTGGTTTTGGTCCAACATTCCAGCCCGAGCAAATCATCTCGAATCTTGCTTCTGTCATTGATCGTATTTTATCTGACTCACACCACTGGGGGTCCTCCGAAGAGTCATCGAACAGCCTCCTCGAGTTTTCGTCCCAAACACTGGTTTTGGGGGTTGGGGTGAAGCTACATGTGTTTACACTTATCTTTTTTCTTTGACAGGGACAGGACCTGCTATGGAATCCCCTGGGAGGCTGTTACAGAATCCTCCTTCCAGGGCGCCCTTGACCCCTCATTCATTGTGTCTCGGGAAATGGTCCATGGACCGCAGGACACATCACCTGGAAGACCCGTTACAAGTGCAGGTACGGGGGGCGGCCCACGCTGCACCCATTGTTATCAGGGTGGTCTGAAAACGTGCATTTTGAAACAAGGTTCCTGTCTGCTTCGTGGGTCTGACGCACGCGTGCACGCGCGTGCTTCAGCTACATTTTGGTGAACCAACACGTAAATCAATACCCTTTGCATTCACCCAGAACTAGTCACCCAGCTTTGAACCCCCTTAACGGCACCAGCCCGGCATCAGAGCTCCGCGAGACTGCTCCCTCCTCATCCCCCCAGCCTCACTCTGGATCTCTCCTCCTCCTGCTTTCGTTGACTCCTGTCCCTGCCTCCCTCCCTCAACTCAGCTCTGATCTGAGCTCGACTCCAGTGACCGTAACTGCTGACCTCCATTGCACTCACCCCAGATCCCTCCACCCTGCAGCCCCACATGGCAGGCAGGACAGATGGTGAACATGATCTAATGGAGAAAAGAAGGCCTTGGGGTGGCGCTGTGGGCCGCAGGGGACGAGTCCCCGGGCATCCTCAGGGCCCAGGCTCACTGGACCCTGTCTGCCTGTCCCATCCAGAGACAGTGGGTCAAATCCAGCAGGAGCATCTCCTAGAGTGTTTCAGGCTGGCCTGAGGCTTTTGGGAAAACCTTTGTAGATACAAAAACACGGAAAAACAACTCCAGGGACTTCCCTGGTGGTCCGGTAGCTAAGACTCTGTGCTCCCAATGCAGGAGGCCCAGGTTCAATCCCTGGTCAGGGAATGAGACCCTGCATGCCTCAACTAAAACCTCGTGCAGCCAAATAAATAAGTGAATATTTAAAAAAGAAAGAAAGAAAGAAAACAAGAAAAATACAGCTCTTGAGAAAACAAGGCCCATGTGTGTGGACACTTCTTGAGCAATAGCTCGGCTCTGACACGAAGTTAGAGATTCTCACTATTGGAGCAGAGAAGAGCTGGCCGAGGGCGCTAAGAGCTATTGATCTTGTAGAAGATGGAATTGATCTGGGCTGGAGTCAGACTCTGATTGCAGACCCAGGGCGGCAGCTGGGAGGGGATGGGACACAGAGGGCAGAGTTGTCACCCATCAACTGCCCAGGGAGCTCCTTGCCGGGCTGGAGAGGCTCACACCGGGGGTGGCGGCCCAGGATGCTAGGGAGCTTCCCATAACCACCCGGGACATCTTGATTCCTACCACCTGGCGAGAAAGGGGACCGCATGCACCCCTGAGACAGGCTCTCCCACCCAGGTTCCTGGAGCTCAGGCACGACCACGTGGGCAGACAACTGATGAGCCACCTGGGGTGGGTTATTGATGGGGTGGGGCTGGAGGTGGAAGGTGAGGAAGGGGTGTCCTGGTCAAGGGGCTGACCACGGGCGAGACCCAGATGGTCAGGACCGCTTTTCGTCCGCTGTGTCCTTCTCACACCTCTGCGCTGCGACCTCCCCGCCCCCGCCGGGCCCAGCGCAGACGGACACTCACCAGCAGATGAGCGCGGCCACCACGGCCGTCCAGGTGACGCAACAGGAGCGGGGGCGCTTGGTCTGCGCCTCATCGTCCTGCCGGCAGCAGCACGCACAGACCAGGTAGGCCGCGAGGAAGACGAGGTTCAGGCCCAGGCCGACGGCGGCCACCAGCCCCAGGAGCAGCAGCGACTGAGGAGGGAGAGGACCGGGGTCAGCGCTGGGTCCCGGGGGGTGCGGGGAAGGGCCCCGAGCTCAGTGGGGCTGCTACATCCGATGCCCTCCTCCCAGGACTGACGCTCCTGCTCTGTACAAAGCGCCCTGCCCTCCGGCACCAGCAGTGGGGGGAGATGGAGCTCAGGTGTGGGAGGGGGCAGAGGACCGAGACGAGAGGAGGCAGGGGGCATGGCTCAAGGCTGGTTCCCCATCTGGGGCGAACACACCTGGATGAAGGTGAGGACCACACCCTGCCTAATGGATGCTCCGAGTCACTCAAGAGACAAGCAGGAACTGTCCCTGGACCGTGAGGTCTGTGGGCGATGCTTGGTGTGACCGAGGGAGACGAGGAGAGGGACGGCCCCATGATCAGAGCACCCGAGGCCTCCCGGAGGAGGCAGGGCTTGGGCGGGGTGTCTCAGAAGCTGAGCGGGGGCCTGGGGCAGACGTCCTGGTGTATCGGCCCCCTCTGAGGCTCGCTTTAGGAGTTGGGGTCCCTTCCCAACCAGAGACCAACTCCGTGCGGGGGGAGTGGGGGATGTCAGGAGATGCACCTGCGGAGGTTCCTTCCACCACACCCTGAAAGGGACGGCCGCCCCGAGATGCCAAGGGTGGCAGTCAAGCCCGGAATTCTGAAAGGGAGGAGATGTCGACTCAGGCCCATCGAGCACCGCAGGGTCCTACAAAGGGGGCTGCTGTCGGCCGGGAGGCCCGGAGCCCCCTACTCCTTGCCCTCCAGTCTCCTGACTCAGCCAGATGGCCACCAGATGGCCCCGGGGCAGGACCTGGCTCTAAGTCAGGCTCCTGAGCCGACCGCTTCGCCCTGCTGCACACGTGCCCCCGAGTCGTTCCCAGCTGGGAACCTCCAGCCCTCCAGCCTGGGCCGTCGCGGCGGGGAGACGGGCAGACTGGGGGGGACACCGGGATCCTTCCGGTCTAAGGAGGACACAAGTCTCAGGCCGGAGCGTGCGCACACCTGGAGGCTGAGGCCTGCAGTCTCGAGGCCTGAGGTCATCTTGGCAGGAAGGGGCGGGGCCTCACAGGGGGGAGGGGGCAGCTGCTCTGCTGGGCACCTGGACCGACAGGCTCCCGAGCCTCACGGACAAATGGCCAGAGTGATGGGGACAGCCCGGAAGTGGACAGGGGAGACGGCCCACTGGGTGTGGGATTGGCGGCTGTGACGAAGCGTGGCTCTCGCCTCCACCTGGCAGAAATGCGTCACAGACGCTGCCAGGAACCTGCCCTGCCACCCTCCCGACTCAGCGGCATGGAGCGCGAGCCCCCCTCCTCCAGGCGGTTGGGAAGGCCCAGTGGACATGAACACACACACCCCCCTGTGGAAGTCCTCTTGGGGTGGCAGGGGCGGGGGCCCCTGAGCCTGGACCACTAGGCTTGTCCCATGGACAGAGCCAGGAGGCTGGCCTGGGGAGACCGCGGGAAGGAGCCGTCCCTGTCGGCCCCCTGGTGGCTCAGACCAGAAAGAACCCGCCTGCAATGCAGGAGACGGGGCTCGATCTCAGGGTCGGGAGGATCCCCCGGAGGAGGAAATGGCTACACACTCCAGTCTTCTTGCCTGGAGAATCCCACGGACAGAGGAGCCTGGTGGGCTACAGTCCACGAAGTAGCAAAAGAACTGGATGCGACTGGCAACTAACACTGCCGGCCCCCAGCACAAACCCCCAGGGCAAGCCGCTTGCTCCCTGGAGGCCCTGCAGCCCCCGGCCATGGGGAAGAAGGTCAAGGACAGATAGGGGTTTCAGGTCAGTTCAGTCGCTCAGTCGTGTCTGACTCTTTGTGACCCATGGACTGCAGCACGCCAGGCCTCCCTGCCCATCACCAACTCCCGGAGCTTACTCAAACTCGTGTCCATTGAGTCGGTGATGCCATTCAACCATCTCATCCTCTGTTGTCCCCTTCTTCTCCTCCCGTCTTCAATGTTTCCCAGCATCAGGGTCTTTTCCAATGAGTCAGCTCTTCACATCAGGTGGCCAAAGGATTGGAGTTTCAGCTTCAGCATCAGTCTTTCCAATGAATATTCAGGACTGATTTCCTTTAGGATGGACTGGTTGGATCTCCTTGCTGTTCAAGGGATTCTCAGGAGTCTTCTCCAACACCACAGTTTAAAAGCATCAATTCTTCGGTGCTCGGCTTTCTTTATAGTCCAGTTTTCACATCCATACATGACCACTGGAAAAACCATAGCTTTGACTAGATGGACCTTTGTTGGCAAAGTAATGTCTCTGCTTTTTAATATGCTGTCTAGGTCGGTCATAGCTTTTCTTCCAAGGAACAAGCGTCTTTTAATTTCATGGTTGCAGTCACCATCTGCAGTGATTTTGGAGCCCAAGAAAATACAGGGGTTCAGAGCCTTGCTGTTCAAAGTGGAGTTCACCAACACTGCAGCACTGACCTCTTCTGAGATGCAGAATGCACCATCTCCAGCTCCACCCCGGACCCAGTGAATCAGGAGTGCGCCAAGAGATGACCGGCAGGGCTGTGTCCCGTTGCAGTCTAGGAAGCACCGAGTAGTGTCCACAGACTTTCTCAAACTATTTGCAGCAGCGGAGCCTTTCCTTCAGACTCGCTTAGCAGAGCACCCCCTGACTTATACAGAGCGCCCCCTGACTGAGGGGTGGCCAGGGCTTTGTCCTGGCCACGCCCTCGCAGGCCCGAGGCACCTCTGCTAGAGCCCAGGATCCCCTTCACAAGATGCAGACCACTGTGCAGCGTGCAAACCGCTCGAGCCGGCAACCCCCTCCTTCCCCTGGCAGAAAGGAGGGCTTGTGTCCCCGCTGCCGCCCACAACTGTTCACCGCAGCCTAATACTGCAGTGAGAGCCAAGCGCCGGAAGCACCCCAAGTTCACCAACAAGAGCTCTGACATGTAACAGGTGCTAGAGCCACAGAATGGAACACTGTGCGGCAGTGAAAAGTCAGCGGCAGCGACAGCCAGCGATCCGGGTGAGTGTTACAGACGCGACGTGGGAAGAAACAAGGGAGATGAAACAGCACGGGCTGTGCGGTTTAACTGATGTGAGATGCACAGTCGGGGACTCATCTGCCGTGACAGGGGCCCGAGATGCAGCCACCCCCGGGGGGGAGTCAGGTGAGATGGAGCCTGCTGGGCGATCAGGGATATACGTTGCCTGGGTGGTGTCTCATACACACACTCTCACACACACACACACACACACACACACACACACACTGAGGTGTACACTTAGGAAAGCGCACTTCCCTATAAGTTAGTCCTAACGAAAACAAAACAAAACAAAACCCGGATAAACCTTTTGCATAGATCAGAGACGGGCTGACAGTCAGACCTCCTCCCAGCTTCCCTAGAAAATCTCACTCTCGATCTCCCCCCAAACAGGAAAACCCACGGACTCTACCACGGGCCCCCATCCGGCACGGCAGGACCTCTGGGAAGTGATCACAACTTGGGGTGGTGCCACCTGAGTCTCTCCAAACCACAGCCCGTCCCCACCCCTGGAGCCTCTCACGACACACTCGGGCCCCCTGACCTCTTGCAAGCCCAGCACTGCGGGCAGGGCCCTGGGAGTCTCAGGCCGAGGGGCCTCTTCCAAGCCGGGCGTCTGGCCTCAATTCCTTTATTCCTGCTTTGGCCTGGCCCGGGGAGGCCATGCCTGCGAAATCCAAACTCGAAGGCCCTTTTGTTAGCAGTTCTCTTCCAGAACTTTCTCCCGGCACTGGGAGCATGAGGACAGGGGAAGAGGAGCTAAGATCAGGGTTTGGGTTGTTTAGTGACTAAGTCATGTCCGACTCTGCGACCCCATGGACTAGTGGCCCGCCAGGCTCTTCTGTCCATGGGGTTTCCCAGGCAAGAATACTGGAGTGGGCTGCCATTTCCTTCTCCAGGGGATCTTCCTGTCCCGGGGATCAAACCCGAGTCTTCTGCACTGGCAGGCCGGTTCTTTGCTGCTGAGACACCTGGGAAGCCCAGGGTTAGGGGTAAGGTTGGAGGCAGGAGGGGCTGAAGGAGGGAGGGACGAGAAGCCTGCAGAACCTTCTCCCCGCCTCACCCTGCCACCCTCTGACAGGCAACAGTTCTGCTCCCAGCGGACTCTGCAGGTCTCCGTTACACACCTCCGGGTGTTACAGGGAGGATGTCCTGTCTGCAGGAAGCCAGGAAGTCGACTCACACGCCCTCCTGCGCTGACGGAGCCGAGAAAGGACAGGTTCCCAGCCCCTGTGGCCACCACCACCTCCCTGGGCCACTCAACAGCCAGCCCACGGCCCCTGCAGCAGGGCTCAGGCCTCGCCCCTCATCCAAGCAACTTCCACTCATTCTGGCTTCTCACTTTGTAACGAGAAACAACAGCACAAACCCAGAACCCCAGCTGGGGGCAGCAGTGACCGACGGGTCTTCTGGGAATGCCGAGGTGGCAGCTGAGCCCACAGGGGCTTCTGCACTTGGGCGGGGGAGGGAGGGGGCAACATCCTGAGCACCCTTCACCCCGAGACCCCAGGAGAGGAAGACTGTGCCGGCCGAGGGGTGAGGCCAGAGGGCAAGGAGCTGCAGGGGGAGGCCCTGATTGGAAAGGGTTAAGCTCCCCCACCTCCTGGAAAAGGGGGCGGGGGTGGGGGGCAGCGTGAGTGTCTGCTGACCATGACTCAAGGTTCACGCTGGATGAATGGGGCTTCCTCATCCTTTGGCTCTTCTCAAATCCTGCGGGGGGTGGGGGGCAGGGAGGGATCCCCGCGTGGTCTTTCCTCCTGATAAACACCCCCAAGTTGGGGGAGCCCCACAGCTCTGGATCCAACCCTCCCCTGGGAGTGTGTGAGACTCTGTGGAGCCTACAAACAGGATTACCCAGAGTTAGCACATGGAGATACGTGTAAAAAGTGAAGAATGTTTCCTCTGCTTCCTCACGCACGTCCCAAGACAATGGCCAGCCAGTGGAAGCGGGAGAGGGAGAAGGCAGGGCGGCAGAGGCAGTGAACCTCCGCGCAGCAACGTCTGGAGCCCCCAGCCTCGCAAAGGCACCGGGTCCTCAGCGTCTGCTCTGCTCTCCCAGCTCTCTGGGATGGATGGTGACGGGGCCGCTGAAGGGGGAACCGGGGTGGCTGGTTTGGGGAGACACAGCTGGGGGCAGTGTCAGGGCCCTTTTCCCAACTCTGCCCATGCGACACCTGGCCGGTGGGGGCCTCCTCCGTGCCAAGTGGGGCTTGTGGCGACTTACGAAGCGCCCAGCACTGGCCACATGCTTTATACCCACTGAACGACGATGGGGTCCCTTCACTAGCTCTTTGACGCCAGGATCTGCTCCACCCCCACCCCATCTCACAAGTGAGGAGGGTCTCCGCAGCTTCCCCACCTGGAGCTGGGGGCCCAGCCGGGCGGGGGCGCCCCTTGGGCCTGGGGCTTGCCACCTCCCCAGGAGCCTGGTGGACCGGGCCCAGGTGATCTGGGCAAGGACTCAGGGTCCAGTTCACTGGCAGAGAGGGCTGGAAAGACTGACCCACCAGTGGGCTTCCACGGCGGCTCCCAAGACCCCAGAAAGTGAGTGGGGTGGGGGTGCCTGCTTCCTCAAGGGAGTTCTGGGGCTGACTTTGCACAGGACGTCTGGGTCGTCACCAGGCCACCTGCTCGTCCCTCAGGCTTCCTTGTACCTTCCGGATCCCCGGCACAGCCCGCCCCCTCCCCGAGCTGTCCTTCAGCTTGACTGCCTGTTCCCAGCTCCACTTGATCTCTGGGGTGTACACACGCATGTGGGTCCGCGTGCACACACACACACACACACACACACGCCGCACCACAAGCCGGCACAGTTCACTTGGCCCCCAGGGGCATGAGCTGCAGCCCCCTCGGCACGTGTCTCTCAGTCCTTCCCGACCATGACAGCGGTGGATCCTTCGTCTGCATCCTCCATGCGTCACTGGACTTGGACACGCTGTTGAACATCAAGGCCGGTCTGCGTAATGATTTGCATCACTGGGCCCACCACGTGCGAGGGGGCCCTCGAGGTACTAAGCTCGTTTCAAGGGACAGCTCATTCACTACTTGCAGGGGAGGGAAGAGAGGTTCGGAGGTACAGACACCTGCCATGGTCACACGGTTAAGTGACAAAACTGTGGATTCCAACGCACAGCCCCCTCCCAGCCACTCAGCAGCTGAGCCCCGAAGGCCTTGGCGGCACGGTCAGCACGTGACCCCACGTCTGGCACAGGGCTTCCCCCCAGTCAGGAGTCTGCCGAGCGCTGAGATGACAGCAGAAAGTGCCCAGTCGATGGTGTTAACTGACGTGGGCGGTGACTGCTGCTCGGGAGGAAGGGGACTTCCAGAAGAGACCCGTGGTCAGACACCAGGGGAACTCACCAGAACAGGAGCCACCTAAAATAAACACCCAGAGCCAGACTTCCCGTCCAGTCCTGTCCAGCCCTACAGCACTCGGATCCCAGGCAGGGCCCTTGGGCTGCCTGAGAGGGCGAGCAGGGTGGGGGTGAGGCCAGGGAGAGGGGATGCCCCTTGGAGTGCCAGGGTCTGACACGGGGCGGAGAGGGACAGGGACTGTGAGTCGGTCCCTCTGGCTTGGCTGCCACCTCTCCAGGGGACCAAGCAGGGTGGGGCAGGCTCAGGCCCACCAGGACTGCCAGACAGCAGCTGTCTGTCCAGTCCAGCCCCCTCCCCACACCCGAAGGTCGTCTCCAGCCAGTAGGGAGCTTACTTTTCCTCCAGGGGAAAGGAGAAAGCTACGGTGGGAGACCGCAGGACAGGATCTGGGGAGCAGGGTTTGGGACAAGCAGATGTGGGGTCAGACACACACACACACACACACACAATCTGCAAGCAACATAGCTGTCTCTGAAATCATATCCGCCTCTTTTCTTGCATTCACTGGGAGAGGAAGATTCCCTGGAGTTCTCCCCAGGTGGCCGCGTTCTCAGGGAGCCAGCAGCCTTCCCCAGGCAGGGCTCAGGGAGGGGGTGGGAGAGGGCGTGCAGACCGGGAAGGGTGCAAGCTGCGGAAGCCAAACTGGCTGACTGCTCCCTGCCCGGCAGCAGGAAAGGGCCCGGTCCTCTCCCGCTTCTGGAAGGGCAGGCACCATCTGCCTGGGGCCCGCGGGTGACAAGGACACTGGGGGTTATTATTAGACTCCCCCGTCAGCAGCGCCCTGCACACCCCGCTGCATCAGGACCCCCGGGACCCTGCAGGAGAAAGTCTTTTGGCTGGGGAGAGGCGAACAGCTGACTGCCAGCTTGACCTCCTCGCCCGGCTCCGCCCAGGCCCGCCCCACACGCGGAGATCTGGAGAACCTGCCCGCTGGGGGTCAAAGTCCCCAGATTGGCGCACAGGTCTAAACAAATGGGCCCCATCTTGGGTTTCCCAACCGCGGAATCTTTAACCAGACAGAAAACTGACTCAGCCTGGCCTCGGGGGCTGAACTGGCCTGGGCCAGACCTGACCAGGCGGGAGACTCTGCACTCGGTCTGGGCGGGGAAGCCTAGGGGAGCACCCCTTCCCCCTAGGGGTGCAGAAACCGGGGAGGGAAGGGCCAGCGGAGCGGGACGAGGGCAGAACTGCGGGGATGGGGGAAGAGGCTGGCCAAGCCACCCAGACCCAGAAATCCGGGGCTCAGAAGGTGTGTCTGTACAGAGGAGGGGTTGGGGGTGTGGGGGGGCACTTTCTTTCCCCCACATATCCACATGAGGCCGCGGGTCCACACCCCTCTCCTCTGGCTCGTCCAGTAGGGGCCCAGGCGGAGGGGCTGGGGACGAGGGGTGCCGCGGAGACAAACCCGGAGACTCCAGTCCGTTTCTGCCCAAACTTCTCCCAGGCCGCACAGACCCGGAAAGCGAGAGCGCGTCTGGTTCCCCGCAGAGGAGGCAAACCCCGGGGAGCGCCTCGCCGTCCCGCGCCCCTGGCCCCCGCAGCTGGCGCGCGGGAATCACCGGGTTCAGGCACCAATGCCCCCCCAGCTCCGACCCCTGAGCGGCACTGCCCTCTCCCAGGGCGCTCAGCCCCCACCCCCGCCCCGCAGGAAGCGCCCTTCCCCCGTGCCGTTGGCCGGCTTAACTCCCATCTTTCCAGTTTTCCAGGCCCGTGAGGTTCCCAGACGGGAGGGACGTGGGCCAAGGACTCGCGGGGGAAAGGACGAAGCGGGAAGAGGCTGCGGGGAGAGTGTGGGGTGGGTGGGGTGTGGGGTCTGGAGGCGCGCGGAGCGCGGCGGGCTGGGAGGCGGGAAGGGGCGGTGCGGGGACTTGGGGCGCCGGGTCGCGGACTCACCTCCTGGTAACTCTCATCGCGGGGCCTGAAGGTGCTGTCCACTGGCTGCAAGCGCAGGCCGAGGTGTGGGACGCTGTGCAGCCACACCACCCACCAGGGCGCGATGTACTCCACGCGCGCCGCCGGCATGGCTCAGCCCGAGTGTGCCCGCCCGCCCGGCGCTCGGCCCGGGACGCGCGCCCGTCCGCCCGGCCCCGCCCCGGCCCCGCCCAGCCGGGGACCAGGCCCCGCCCCCCTGAGCGCGGGCCCGCCTTGCCCCTTCCAGGGCGGCCACTCGCCCGGGCTCACCCTCGGGCCACCGGAGGTCACGCCCTAGAACCTGAAGCTTTTCTTTGATCAGGAATCTGTCCTGGCCCAAGTCCAGGCGAAAGAGGTGGAAGAAGGGAAAACAGTCCCCAGAAGCCTCCTGAATCTGTCTCGTTTTAACAACAGTCTCTGGGTCCCCACTTGCTCCTTGGAAGAAAAGCTATGACCAACCTAGACAACATATTAAAAAGCGGAGACATTACTTTGCCAACAAAGGTCTGTCTAGTCAAAGCTACAATTTTTCCAGGAGTCATGTATGGATGTGAGAGTTGGACTATAAAGAAAGCTGAGCGCCAAAGAATTGATGCTTTTGAACTGTGGTGTTGGAGAAGACTCATGGCAATCATGGCATGAGAAAGGCGAGGTTGCCATTCCTAGCGCTGTTAGAGGGTAGAGGTGGCGCTAGTGGTAAAGAACCCGTCTGCCAATGCAGGAGACACAGGACAAGTGGGTCCCAAAGAGTCAGACACGACTGAAGTGACTTAGCATGAACTGACAGATTGCAGACCAAAGGGACCCAGTCCCTGGGTCACTAGTTCTAAATTCACTCTCATCTGGGATTGAGCATCCACTCTGTAAACATGGTCCTGCCCTGGGAGCGCCCAGGTCATCTGCCCAAACAACTAATGGGTCCCACCTGGAAAGAAGCAGCTGGTTGGAAGGTCCCCACCTCCCGGGGGAGAGACCCTGGAGCCTGGGAGGGCTAGACCTCCCAGGGAGTCAGAGCCTTCGAGGACACAAATTAATCGAGGGCCTACTAGGTGCCAGACGTTCTGTCTGTGGACAAAAGCTGACAGAAAGTCTGGCTGGGCGGGGATTGTGGTTTAGCGGCAGGTGGTAGGGGTACTCATGAGGACAGGTGCTAGCTATGCTCTGGAGGAAAGCAGAGCAGTATGCCGGGGTGGGGCTGGGGTTGGGGGAGTGCAGTCCCAGGTCCAACAGAGCCTCGCGGGCAGAAAAGGGCTGCGGTCCCACAACCCAACAGCGTTCCGTGATTGTGGGAGGCACAGGGCCAGAAGGAGAGGGTAAGTCTTGGGACAGGGTCCAAGGCTGGGTAAAGGGCCGTCTGAGGTCGGTGACGGAGGAGTAGGGGGGTGATGGGGTCCTGAGAAGCTCAGGCCTGAGTCGTGGGCAGTCTGATCAGTGGTAGTGCAGGGTGGGGGTGAGGTGTGTGAGGTAGGGAGACCTCTAGGTTTCTGGCTGGGGGGACCGGGTGGATGAAGGTGAAACTCCATGGGTGAAACGCGTTGACTACTAGGGGAGTACAGCGTACAGACACCCCTTCCCTTACTAGAGATCCAGGACTGGCAGATGGAGCCCTGTTTAGTAGTTGAGACTTCTCTCTCCTCCAGGAGGTCACAGTCCGGGTCAAGGTTCCCGGAACCACAGCCACCCATCTTCGTCACTGGGGAGCACTGTTCCTGTCATTGGGATTTCCTTTCATTAATCCAACGAACTGGGAGCACCTTCTCGGCTCTATGGGACCCACTGTTGAGCAAAGCACACATCCCTGCCGGCAGGGGCCTGCAGTGTAAAGGCGAGGGGGGGCGGCCTTCATCCCACGCGGTCATTGGTCACAGACCCCACCCCACACCCAAGGACCTTCCATCGGGTTGTGAAATGGGACTGAGTCTGGGGTGCGGGGACATTTCCTGAAAAATGACACGGGGTGAGAGCTGAAGGATGCGAAGAAGTTAACTCAGGGCATCCTGGGAAGGCTGGATTCTGAGCAGGGAGACAGAACACAGTGAGATCAGGGCCCAAGGCCCGCAGGGCACAGAGGGGAACCAGTGAGTCCAAACTCAGCCAGGGGAGTGACAAGGAGGCGCTGGAAAACTCCCGTGGCTGCTGCCAAGGGCTGGGGTGCAGGAGGGAACTGGGGGTGAGGGGACGAGACTCTTCTCTCTGGACTGCAGTGGCGGTTCCACAGCGGCACAGAGAACTGGATACCAGGGAGGGTGAATTTCACTGTAGGCTGCCTCTCAACTAGCCTTGCTTTATAGTTTTTTTAAAAAAGAGAAAGAAGCTGGCAAAGTGGGCCATGGAATGGTCCTTGCCATGGACCCTGGCAAGGGATTTGGTTTTAACCAGCCGTGCTGGTCGCTGAGCAAGGCGGACACCTGAAGCGATTTTGGAGGGCCCTCGGTGGCACTCACCAGTGTGACCTCACTGCCCGGGACCTCCGGGGTAGGCTCTGCCTGGTGCCACAGACACGGTCCCCCCTCCCATCCCGCCCCCGGGGCTGCAGCTGCTGATCCTGGCCTCCCTGACCCGGAAGTTAGGAGGATTTGCCGTTCCTCTAGAAGATTAGAGTCACAACTGTGAACTGCAAGTGCCGCAGGGGAGAGGAGGGGGGAGGGGTCTGCCTCCCTGAGTGGCAGGGAGTGAGCCCACCTGTCCCGAGCGGGGGCGGGCGGGGGAAGGGGGGCCGGCACCCCACACTTGATGCTGACAGCAGAAGCTGACCCTCGGGCCATCCTCACGGCCTCGGGGTGCATCCTGACAGCAAACCTGCTGGGCCAGTCTGCACCCAGCTGGCAGCGACCATTCTAGCCGCTTCCCCAGAGGTCTCCAGAGAAGCGGCGCAGCAGAACCGAACCGCGAGCCCTCCCGGGGACGCGTTCCTGGGTTGACCAGCCCTCCTGCACGCACCACTCCCCGTTTACCTGGCGCGGCCAGAGCCAGCTCACCCAAGCTCACCTTGCTGACCTCAGCAAGGCAGTGGTGGGCCCTGGGAGCCTGAGGGCTCCACCACACAGCGATGCCTCAGGCCAACTTACACGGAATCTCTGGATTCAGCCCTGGACACCACGGTGTGAATTTTTACAGAGGACCCCAAGTGGCTGGGAGGCAGAGGCCAGGGCTGAGACCCACAGCGTGAAAGGATGCCTTCTCTAGACAAAGTCGGCAGGGCTCGTATCCTAGGAGCTGGGGCTGGTCTCTGCACAATGCGCCGGGACAAAGGGAGCCCAAGTGGTAAACCCGCCCTCTTCCTGGGAAGCTGGGATGGTGAAAGGGCGGGCAAGACTGGGAGCTGCTGAAGGCGCCCCATCTGGGTCTGGTCACAGCCAGAGCCCCCGAGGGCACTTCTCCCAGAAGAAAACAAAACACGTGCTTCACTACCTCACATGCTGTAGAATTCCTGGGAGAGAAACCGCCATACATCTCGAGCACTCGGCTCCATAGATGTTATCAATGTAAACCAGGTCCAGACCTTCGCGGGGCTCCTGCCCTCACTTGCCGGACTCTGGCGCCACCTTGTGGTCTGCCCGGAACGACGCGCCAAGAAGGCCCCTCAGTTTTCTTCTTAGCTCAGGACTCTTAAAACCACTGGAGAATGGGCAAGTACTTGCCATAAACTGATGGGAACTGAGACAGAGTGCTGGGAAAAGCAGGCTGGCAACCACCACTCAGCAGCCCGAGACGGGGCCTGTGGCGGGAATACCTCCTTGCCAATGGCTGAGGCATCCACAGGACCCGTGCGGGCACCTGTGCAATCCTATGGGGCTCAGTATTTTCTCTGCTTTAGTGTGCCTGAAGCACGTGGCCCTCCTCCTCTGTGGGGAAAGGATGGGGGTCCTCTCACTGAGGCAGGAGGGGGTGTGGAGGCGAACTGCCGTGCCAACTGGCAGATACCCACCAACCAACCACAGGGGATCCACAGCCCCTGCTGAAGGCAATCTTGCCTCCGTGTCCCATTTGTGCTTGACTGTTCCCCTGGCGACTCTGACACCAGAGGCAGCAGACAGGTATGGAGCCCTCCCAGGGACTGGCAACTGTGCAGGTGAGGTGGGGCAGTGACAGAATTCAGAAAGAAACCTTCGCATAGATAATCAAAGTTTGACAAGGATGGGACGACCATCAGCAGGCTACAGTCCATATGGTTGCAGAGTTGGACACAACTGAAGCAACTTACCGCACACGGGAAAAGCACATGAGCGATCAAGACCAGCAAGCCAGCGGGGAGAGGAAGCAGCACTGAGCCCCCAGGAGCCAGGCCTGCTGGGACCTCAGCGGTCCCACCCCTTTATTTGGACCTGCCCACGCCTGAGCCAGCAGGCACGTTCCACTCCTCCACTGCCTGGGGTCGGGGTCAGACTTCTGGCTCCTCCCCTTAAATCATCTGGATTTCACATCGGTCTTTTGGCTCCCAGGGCTTCTGTCGCTGGGCTGACACCCACCCACCTCCACTCTTAGCTCCTTCTTGGAAACTCTCATCTAAACTGTCCTTCCAGCTGTGTTCATCTGGTGAACAGCTGGTACCACTCCTGAGCTCTACTTAGTAAACACACAGGAGTATTTTCTTTTCTGTGCCTGAGAACCTAGATCTGGAGGAAAAAAAAAAATCCACACCCCCACCTGTGCATGTGGTTGGTGGTGTCTGCCAGCTGGCAGGGCACTTTGCCTCCACACCCCCTCCTGCCTCAGTGAGAGGACCCCCATCCTTTCCCCAGAGGAGGAGGGCCACGTGCTTCAGGCACGTTTTAAGCAGAGAAAACGCTGAGCCCGATAGGATTGCGCAGGTGCCCGCACGGGTCCTGTGGACGCCTCAGCCCTTGGCAGAGGTACCCCGCCACAGGCCCCGTCTCAGGCTGCTGACTGGCGGTGCCAGCCTGCCTTCCCAGCACCCGCCTCAGCTCCCATCAGTTTAAGGGAAGGGCCTACTGGCAGCCAACAAAAGCCACCCATCCTGAGGATTGAGGAAAAGCCGGCTTCATTTACTGCCACTTCTGAGAACACTGATCAACTCCTCCTTCCAACTATCATTTTCATTACCAGGGAGCTCATTTTACCTAAGTGACTTTTAAAATCTCAGGGGTGGAGACTGGCTTTATTTCCATCAGTATCTGATTCCTTTAGCTGCCTATTTCTATTTACTTTCAAAATTAGACTTAAAAAAGAGACGGCTTATCTGTCCACTGGGACCACAGCCCAAGATTAGGGGGGAAATAAGGCAGAAGCCAGGACCCTGCGCTATTCCCGCCAGAAGCCATCACCAAGTTAGCACCCACCCACCCCCGTTCTCAGAGACAAAGGCCATTTTGAGAATTTTAAAAATTTTAATACAGTTCAAAGCAGCGTGCGTGGTTCATTTCAGTTCCTTCACGGCCAAACCTAGAGGCAAAGACACACAAATGTGAGCCAATCAGAAGACTCGACTCATCTGGATTTGGCACTCAGGCTAAAGAGGGCTCACAAAGCTCAGAAATTAAGCCCACCAGGGAGGTCTGCTTCAAACGCTAAGTTAGTGCTTGATGATAAACACGCTCCCGCTGGCCCTTCTCAAGGTGGTCCAGTCAATGTTCACACAGGAAGCAGTGCTGGCTGACTTGTGCTGTGAAGACGTGGCCTGGGGAACCCTGGCTGGGCTCCGAGCTCCCAGCTGCTCTGCTGAGCCTTCCGCCACCAGGATGGCCCCTCTGCTTAATCCACCCGCATCGCCTGCTGTGTTCAGTAAGTTTCTCAACCAGTGAAAATGGGGGCCACCTATACCAGCACCTCCCCACCCTGCAGGGCCATGGTGAGGATGAAATGAGTGACCCAGGGAGTCAGCGCCAGCGGGTAAGATGCTGTATTAGAAAGGCATGGTTCCCTCTGGATCTAACCTCTGAGTACTGCCCACGTGACACCAACGGCAGGAGCAGACACTTAGACAAACCACAACGGGCTCTCCTAATTCTGGAGCCAAGTCGGAAACGAGCTGGTGACACAGGCCCCTCCCACGTCGCAGGCTGTCCGCACCCCCCACCACGGCCTCCGGCTACTCACCTGGGGGCAGGGACTGCTTCAGCTTCTCTGCCTTCTCTTTGTCTGTGATGACCAAGGTGTAGAGGTATCTGCTGCACCGAACTTTAAACTTCACATTATCCTTGTTTTTCTTGATCTTGACAGCTACCAGAGAGACCAGAGTTAGTAATAAGACTGTGTCACAGGACAGACGTCACACAGTCCACCTGCTGCTTGAGTCTTCTGCACAAGCACCCGGGACCGCTGTGCTCACCTCCCTCGCTGTCCCTCTGATGAAACAAAAAATAAGACCCACCCCCCATCCCCTTCTGACCTCAGTGTCAGAAATCTACATTTCCCTTGGATCAACACTCTAGAACCTGAGTTAAGCTCTGTATTTGTAACACAAGTGGGATCTGGTACAGTGAATACACTCCAAACCACCCAGTATCCATCTTATATGGCTTTAAAATTCTGTATCAGGACCACAGCTTGGACAATAAAGAGCCCCAAGTGTGCCCCAAACTCAACAGCGTGCGGTTTGAAATTTAGCGAACAATCTGATTATGTACAACCGTCAATGCATTTACTATGAGGCCAGCAGCTATTCTGGAAGCGGAAGACAGCCTCTTCCAGGTTACTCTTGTCTGGAACCCTTCAAATTGCTCGTTCTGACTCCCATAGCGCAGGCTGACCTGGCCACACGATACGCAACTCCATCTCTGCCAGTAACTGCTGAAGGGGCAGGGCATGTCACAGGAAGCAGAAACTGTGGCCGAACCTGCCCAAGACACCGGCTGCCTTGGCTCACTACATTCTAATACACCAGGACCGTGGATATTTACTCAAACCAATCTATTCTGCTATCTTAACATTCCTCTCAAAGCCAAATATACTGTGTTGCTCCTAGCAGCTGCCGTACACCTGTAAACGGAACTCTCACAAGGTCAGATGTGAGCATCTCTGAAAAAATGTTTACTCAACAACGTATGTGGAGAAGGCAATGGCAACCCACTCCAGTATTCTTGCCTGGAGAATCCCAGGGACAGAAGGAATATACTCAAGAGAACTGAAAGGAGGGACAAGAGATATTTTACATCAAAACTCACAGCAACATCACTCACAAGAGCCAAAGGCAGAAACCACCCAAATGTCCACGTTATGCTAAATGAACGAAGTTGGTCATGAAAGGACAGATACGGCATGATTCCACTTACATGAGGTCCTGACAGTGGTCAGGGTACCACAGACAGAAGAATGGTGGTCGCCAGGGGCTGGAGGGAGAGTCAGAGACCAGTACTGGCCCAAGACCCGTTAGGAACCAGGCTGCCCGGGAGGAGGTGGGCGATGCGTGAAACCCAAAGCCATCTCCCCAAGCCCGTGGAAGAACTGGTCCCTGGTGTAAAACGGCTGGGGACTCTTGGTTAATGGTTAGTTTTACAAGATGACAATTTCTCAGAAAGCATGTCTGCACCACAACGTGAACATATGCAAACACAGCACACACTGCACGCCTAAAAACGGTGAGTTTTATGTTATTTATTTTGCACTTACAACTATGAAGACAATTTTATCTAAAAAAGACTTCCTGGGCACCCTTATCATATCCAGGGGAACATGACCCCTGCTTTCACAGGTCACAGTTTAACATCAAGCTCCCAAACAGAACAGCAGTGCAAAGCAGTCTGATGGATCTGGTGTCATCTCTTCACCGTGCTAAAATTCTCTACTGGGTCATCTGGTCTGATCCTGGCACCAATCCGGAGAGGCAGGTATGATCACCACCCTTTTCTACAGAGGCAACGGTGGAGTCATGGACCCCATGGTCACCGACTGGTAGAGCTGGCCTTTGAGCCCAGGAAGTGACAGCAAATTCCCTGGTCTGGACTAAACCTGACTGATGAAGCTTCTTTTCGTGTGTAACTGTAAATAAAAAAATATGAGCACGTGGTCACCTGCGGTTCCCACAGTACCAGAGGCTCGAAGGCACCAGACTGTTTCAGGTAACAGGGATACAACTACGATTCTCCCCGCCCCCCAAAATCCCCAAAAGGCTCTCCCCCGAGCCACCGCTTCACCCCACCACTAAGACCGGACATCAGAGACCTCAGTACCTTAGCCCACCTTAACCCGTCTGGCCAAGAGTACCCTACTTTCACAAGTTACCCAACTTTCCCTTTAGGACGTTATCTGGGAGGGGAGGGAAACTGCAAGTAGCAGCCCAAAAAAGGTGTTAAAGCTACACAACGTCTGAGTCCAAACCCAGTGCTGACCACGAGCTCCCCAAACCTTCTTCAACAAAGAGACGAGAGGACTCCCTCTCACATTCAGGGAAAAGAGAGCGCGCGCACACAAAGGCAGCTGGGGCTGGCACATGTCCATCAAAGACTTGCTGCTCCTATCAGTGACCCTTCCGCTTCGTTTACAGCCCAGGACACCAATACACGGAGAAGAAAAATGACGCAGTTCGTTGTTAACAGAACCTGTCCTCTGTCTCCCGCCCAGAACCCAACACGCAGCACTGACTCCGAGTTTGTGAAACTTGCGTTTCCAGACGTTCCCCCAGCAGGAACCTCCACTATCTCCCGGAGTTTGCGGGAACTTGAGTTTCATGTTTATCGAGTCGGGGATGCTATCTAACCATCTCATCCTCTGCCACCTCCTTCGCCTTTTGCCTTCAGTCTTTCCCAGCATCGGGATCTTTTCCAACGAGTCAGCGCTTCACATCCGTTCACAGCACCCGCCACACACCAAACAAAAACACCCCTGGGGACCCTCCTTAAGGAAGAGAACACACCCCGGACCAAGCGTCTTGTCTTAGGGGAAACAGACTGAGACCCCCGAACCCCGACAGCAGACGAGGGCAGAAGTGGCCGCCCGGCGCCGGCCCGCCGTTCCGGGGGGCATCCCGGCGCCCGCGATCGCCGCCTCCCGTCTAGGGAACCCACTTACACTTGGCGTCCTTGCGCCGGGCCGTGAGCAAGAAGTCCTTGATTTCCTCAATTTTGCGAGGCTGCAACACAGAGCGAAGGCAATCAGCCGATGAGACGCATGTGCTGGGGATTCCAGCCCCGGCAGCCCCTTTCGGGCCCCCGAAGACCCTCGCAGAGGCCGCCCTGCCTTCGCCCCCCGTCCCGAGGGGAGTCCCAGGTAGGGGGTCGTACTCACCATAGCGACGAGGCGCGGGGCGCGCGGCCGGAACCTGCAGGGAAGAAAAGCGTTGGCGGCGTCAACGGGGGCGCGGGCTCTGGCGGCGGCCCTGCCTCCCCGCCCCGCGCCCCCGGAATGCGGGCCCCATCGCACCCCACCCTCCCCCCGCAACACCTTCAACCCAGGACTGGGGTCCTCAGATAGCACCCGGCGCGGATGACCACGGATTACTAGCCCATTCCCCACGTACGGCACCAGAGACTCACGTCAAGGGGCGAGAAGCGAAGAGAGCGGAAAAGGAAGAGACTTCCGCTTCCGGGCAATTAAACCAGGCCCCAGAGGAAGCTGGGTACGGTGTCTGCAGAGGGTCAAGCAACCACACAGGCGTTTGTCCTTCCCACGGCTGCCTCTCTGCCCTCTTCTGGCCTAGATTAACAGTGCAGCTCCCTGAACGCAGCGGACCGCCTCCCTGCCCTCACTCTTGACCGCCTCTATTCCTTCGCACAAATCCCACGTTACCTTTGCTAGGTTTTATTTCAGACCCAGTTTGAAGACCTGTGTTAGGACTTATTATCAACTACTTTCATTAGACCTCTGTGTTGGGCACCTAGGCAGAGATTTTTTTTCATTTAAATGAAGGGTTGTTGTTCTCCTAAATCATGTCCGACTCTTTGCAACTCCATGAACATGCACACCAGGCTCCTCTGTCCTCCACTATCTCCCAGCTGCTACTGCTGCTGCTAAGTCACTTCAGTCGTGTCTGACTCTGTGCGACCCCATAGATGGCAGCCCACTGGGCTGCCCCGTGCCTGGGATTCTCCAGGCAAGAACACTGGAGTGAGTTGCCATTTCCTTCTCCAATGCATGAAAGTGAAAAGTGAAAGTGAAATTGCTCAGTCGTGTCCCACTCTTAGCGACCCCATGGACTGCAGCTTACCAGGCTCCTCTGTCCATGGGATTTCCCAGGCAAGAATACTGGAGTGGATCCTTCTCCAGGGGATCTTCCCTGCCTAGGGATTAAACTTGCAGCTCCAGCTCCTGCATCGGCAGGCCGGTTCTTTACCACTGAGCCACCTGGGAAGTCTATTTAAGAACTGGTACCATTGGGAACTCCCTGGTGGTCTAGTGGTTAAGACTGCATTTCCACTGCAGGGGATGTGGGTGAGACCCCCTGGTCAAGGAACTCAGATTCCACTTGCTGGTAGTGCAGCAATAAATAAATAACTGGTGCCACAAAAGCAAGTTAAAGCCTGGAATAGCTGACCTCTGTGGAATACTCATCGGGCAGCCCCTACATTAAGCATGTCACCCACAGGGCCTCTGTGATCCTCAGGTGTGCTGGTGAGTGGTGGCCTGGTCATTTACCCCCGTCTCACCCAGGGGAGAATGAAGGCTTGTCAGTTGCTGGGAGAGGTGACATCAGGACTCGAACACACGCTCCCAGACTCCTGACCACTTCCTCCTGAGGCTGTGTGTGGACTTGCAACACGCTGGCAGCTCTGGGAAGGCAGCATTCTCTTTGCCCCTTTGCTCCCTCGAAGCCTCCATCCCATCCTTGGCATTTTATTTTCTCGGCACAAATTTACCCTCAGCTCTTAGAGAACTGGCAGGCTCCGGGAAGCCTGAGGTTATTGATTTTATTTTTATCCTCCACTTTCATTTTATTTTTAACCTCCTTACAAATGTCTACATTTTATTATATTTGTTTCTCCCCTCCCATTTAATAACCGCACATCAGAATGTAATTGCCCTGTGGGCCTTATTACAGAGCAGCCCACCTGAAAGAGAAGGAGTCCTTTACCATGAACCTCACTTTGAACTCACCTCCCTCCCTCCTCGCTTTCCTCCCATTAGACGAGCCCCAGGTTGAGCATCTTCCTAGAGATGCTGGAGATAGAGGGAAAGATAAACCTGCAGTCATTGCCCCTGGGAGATCGTGAGATCCTCTAATTGTGCTGGAGAGCCTTTTAAAAGAAGTCAGACTGTATTCCTGTGACTACAGATGCATCTGGGTGTTAACCATGAGAAAGGCTAATTGGTAGGGGCTTAATTTGAGATTATCTGAAGGTCAGGATGCCTCAGCTCTGCACTGAGAAGGTGAAACTGTTAGTTGCTCAGTGTCATGTCTGCCTCTTTTCAACCCCGTGAACTGTAGCCCGCCAGGCTCCTCCGTCCATGGGATTCTCCAGGCAAGAATACTGGAGTGGGTTGCCATTTCCTCCTCCAGGGGATCTTCCTGACCCAGGGATCAGGCAGATTCTTTACTGTCTGAGCCACCAGGGACCCGAGGAAGACACGGTCAGACCCACCAGGCTGACCTGACGGCCCCTCCGTCTCACACTGCTGCCCTTCTGGCCTTTTCTCTCCTACTGCTCGGGCAGAAGCACCGGCCTTTTCAGCCCAGCCAGCGGGTTTCCCACGCGCAATTCCCGAGTCCAGGCGTCTGCCTGCTCATCCTCAGTGCTCAGCTCTCCCCTCTCCTCCGGGGAGGACCCTGCATCTCTGCCTCCTGTCACTCATGCGGTAGTGACGCCCACGCGCCTCTCCATAGACTGTGCGGCAGCGCTAAACTTTTCATACATCTGCACCAATTTTCAAAAATTTTTAATAAAGGCAAGAATGAGGTTCTGCATTCTGCTGATAACTCTCCAAATGCAGTGCTCATAAAGCTACACAGTCTCTCAGAGCTGCCATGGAGGATCCTTCAGACGGATGCAGCATCCATCTAGATCACTCACTATATGAAGGGTGGATGGATTGATGGAGGGGTGGTTGGATGAATGAATGAAGGGATGGAGGGAGGGAGGGATGGAGGGAGGGAGAAAGGGATGGAGAGCAAGGGGAGGGGAAAAGGGAGGATGGAAGGGAGGATCAATGTGGACAAAGAAAAGCCCAGCACATAGTAGGTCCACAGAATATTTGTTGAGTGAATGCCTGGTGCTTCTCTCCTTCACAGGACCTGCAGGACAGGCATGGGGGCAGGGAGAGAAGCTGAACCCCCCACCCCACCCTCACACTTAAAAATATCCCAGTGAAACTGCAATTCAGATTGGGACTTGCACCCATGGTCTTTTTAAAGTTATATTTAATTAACTAATTAATTCTATTTTTGGCCGCGTTGGGTGTTCGTTGCTGCCAGGGCTTTTCTCTAGCTGCCATGCTCAGGCTTCTCACAGGGCGGCTTCTCTGCTGTGGAGCACAAGGTCTAGAGCGTGGGTGGGCTCAGTGGTCGAGGCCCTCGGACTGAGTTGCCCCGCGGCATGTGGGATCTGCCCGGACCGTGTCCCCTGCACTGGCAGGCGGGTTCTTAACCACTGGACCACCAGGGAAGTTCCTGGACCTTCCTGTTGGCAGCAACCCCAGAGACAGACGTTCACCCTCTTGAATTGCCTAAGAAGAGACCATTAACAGTCCAGTAACACAAAGATCTGTATTCAAGTACCGAAGGTGTTTCCCAGCTTCCCAAGGGGGACAAGTAGTAAAATCAGCTGCAGCCACTGAAAGGTGAAGCTAGGAGCCTGGAGGGAAGGCTTCCCTCCTTCATGGGAAGGTCAGCCCCACAGGAAACAGTGGAAACAGGAGCCAAAGCCCTGGTCCTGGGAGACCGCCTGCGGCTCTGGGTGGAGCCGGGATGCTGCATTCAACAGACACCTCCCTGGTGATGCCGATACTCTAAGAGGGGCCCAGGGAGGACCTCGGAGGAGATGAAGGCCCCTGGATTTTAGAGCCTGGCCCAGGTTGCCGTTACTGAGTCACTCTGGCTATGAAGCGTGGAGGATGGGTTGGAAGGTCCAAGACGGTGGCCGTGGCAATGAGGAGGGCTACTGTCAGTATCCGACGGCCAGGGAGGAGGGTCTCAGCGGAGGGGTGGGGGGCGGCTGTTTGGTCGGAAGGCTGAAGGTGGGCAGAGGGCGCGTCCAGAGCTGCAGGAAGCCTTCATCTTCTCTCCTTGCCCCCCTCCCCCCGGCATCCCCACGCCCTTCCCCCCTCTCCAGTCATCCTGCCGGCCCCAGCCACCCCTGAGGGCTGCCCAATTTAGATGCTTCCAGCCTCCAGCTTCCAGGGCACATCGGAAGGAGACCTGGACTGGCCAAGAAATCAGCAGAGACCTCACGGTTTGGCGGAGGGCGCTTATGACACAGGGCGTGGCCCGAGGGCCTGAAAGACCTTCCTAGGCCTCTATATTTTCTCTCCTCCAATTCACTCCATTCATTCAAACTATGTTTAATGGGTCTTCCCCGGTGGCTCAGTGATAAAGAATCTGCCTGTCAATGCAGGAGCCGCAGGAGGCATGGGTTCGATCCCTGGGTCGGGAAGATCCCTCGGACAAGGGAATGACAACCCACTCCAGTATTCTTGCCTGGGAAATCCCACGGACAGAGGAGCCTGCGGAGGACTACCGTCCGTGGGGTCTCAAAGAGTTGGACACGCCTGAGCAACTGAGCACGCATGCGCGAACTCTTTTTCTGTGCCAGGCCCTGGACTGGAATAACCAGGCTTGGTGGGATTTGGTGTTTCACCCAACCCGAGTCCCGAACAGCAAGGGCTGTGCCCGCAGGCACGACGGTCCTCCTGGGGGTGCCCGTGGGGGAGTTCATGGTTTCTGTTGGAGCCGGGAGGCAGGAGGAGCGGGGCGGGGAGGAGGGGGGCATCCCTCAATGGCCGTTCCAACTCGACGCTGCTCTGCAAGGCTGGGCTTGTCCACGGCGGACATCACTCTGCAAAAACCCGTGCCTACTTGCAGTCCCGTCTCCTTCGCTTGTTCTAAAGCAGGGAGTGTGTGTGTGTGTGGGATCACTACCTCCCTCTCCTCTCTCACGGGGCTGCTGTGACGCCCCAATGGGACAGTGAGAATCAGAACCATCTTGCCTGCCTCCCCCAGGGTCGGAAAATCGCCGCCCAGCCCTGGGTGTAGTTCCCACCAGTGGCCACACGAGGGTGCTGAGGCTGTGACTGGAAATAGAAAGGGACGGAACCGGCCGTTGTCTGCCTTGAATCCTAAAACCTCCGACTGAGAACACGTACATAAATTAGAGGTAATATTTGTATGGTATTTCATACCTGACGGGGTGCTCTCATATCTACCATCTCATATAATTTCTAAGAGGCCCCCAAGAGGCCCACGCCGTCAGCTGCCGGCAGGGCTGGCCTTTAAACCATCCTGGCTGGGGGTTGTTTATTAAACCTTAAAGGTTTTCAGCCCCGAGGGGAGAGGGTAGGGTGCCTCTGGCTGAATTTGGTTACTTGGGGAAAGGACGCGGAGGGAGGGAAAGAGGCAGGGTGTGGGCACGGGGCTGGTGCTTTTATGGGGGGTGGGGGGCGTGGACCAGAGGTGGCTAAAGGGATGCAGGGTTCTCCCCTCCTCCACCCTCAAAGAGTAACCTCAGGTCCTCCCGCCCCCAACCCCCCATCCCCGGCCCCGGAGATGGAGGTTTAATATTCTCCCAGCTGGTGTGCTAAAAGTCATAAGGCATGGCTGGTCAGACTGGAACAGGGTTTCTCAAACTCAGACTGCTGACTTTTGGACCAGGTCATTCTCCTTTCTTTGCGGGTGGGGTGCGGGTGGGGAGCAGTTCTGAACACGTAGCATGTTCGGTTCTCCCTGGCCTCTACCTGCCAGATGCCGGACCCTCACCCCTGTGACAGACAAGTGCATCTCCAGACATGGCCATGTGTCCCTGGGGAGCAAAAAAATCGCTCCACATTGAGAGCCACTGGACCAGAAACCAAGAGGACATTCTTTACTATAGTGATGCCTGTCCTGCACCTGTGGCCAGGTACCCCTGTGCTCAGGCCACTGTCTTTGCACCCAGTGGCCATTGCTCATTGGTACCTGGCCCTTGCCCTGGGATGTTCAAAGGCCCAGCATCTTCCTCTGCTGCTTCTGTGTGGGTCTCTGGCCGGCCGGCAAGGACGGGTGTGGGCAGGTAGTCAGTCACAGGAGCACGTGCAGGCCCATCGGCCAGGAGCCCTGGCCCTTAGGAATGGTGCTCTCTTCTTCAGCAGCGGGAGGACCATTTCCAGTGGGGGTCCTTGTCTGAGTATGGGGTCTGGTGAGGGAGGGGTGGAGGCAGGAGGCAGAAAAGGCTCCCGGGGAGCTTGTTGTTAAGGGGCCTTTAAGGGAGCAGACGCCCACCTGCCCAGACAGCTCATTGACTGATTAAATGGATTCAACCCATTTTTAGAGAGCTCCTTCTGTCAGCTCCTTCAGGCAGGTGGTGAAGACACAGAAATAAGATCCGGTCTGCGTCTCTGTCTCCATCTCCAGAAACTCACAGACTAGCAGGAGAGGCACAGATAAGGCAGTAAGTGCTTCTCGTTCACGGGGGGACCAGATGGGGACCGTGGGAGCCTAATCCAGGCTGGGGATGGGCTGGGCTCAGGGAAACCCTCCAGGAGGAAGTTACGATGATGCCCATTCACAGCTGAGAGAACCCACCCAACACGCTCAGCAGCCTGCCAGCAAGAGCAAACCTTCACCGCAAATATGTTCCAGGGGGGGACAAGAACAGCAATGAGCAGTAATAGCAAAAGAAGCAATGAGACTGGGTGGCCTCAATCCAGGAGGTCTTCCTGGAGGAAGTGCTGCGATAGTATTTGAGGAAAACTGTCCCTGGAGATGGAGAGTCTTGGATTGAAATCCTATGTCTGACTGAGAGACCTTGAACCAGTCTCCTGGCATCTCTGAGCCTCAGTCTCTGTTGAGGAGGGATGTGAATCCTTCTAAGACTTCCCAGTCCCTGTGCTGAGCGGGTGGAGTCCACACAACTGTCGGCAGCGGAGACCACAATAGCAAGTTCTTAGCCTAGCAGCTGGCTCTGGGGCTGTGAACTGAGTGTAAGCCAAGAGTTGCCAGTGGGGCCTCCTGGGTGGCTCAGTGGGAAAGAATCTGCCTGCCAAAGCAGAAGACATGGGTTCGATCCCTGGTCTGGGAAGATCCCACATGCCACGGAGCTACCAAGCCCGTGTGCCACAACTACTGAGCCTGTGTCCTGGAGCCCAGGAGCCACAACTACGGAGTCCACAAGCCACAGCTATTGACGCCCAAATGCCCTAGAGCCCGTGCTCTGAAACCAGAGAAGCCACCGCAATGAGAAGCCTGCGAGCCTCAACTCGAGGAAAGCCCCCACAGCAAGGAAGACCCAGCATAGCCAAGAAAGTAAGAGTTGCCAGTGGATCTGGAGCACTACAACCCGGAGAAGAGGGGGTGCGCTGGGGTGGCCCCGGACCTGGGTGAGGCAGGACCCCTGGGGAAACCCGCTTGGTGCCCAGAGGGGACCCAGCCAGTGTGACAGATGCCACTTCCTCAATTCCCCTGCCTCCACCCCCCGCTTTACACCGTGAACAGCTTCCATGGTGTCCAACCTGCTACCGTAAAAACGATGGATTAGACAGCATCCACCAGCAGCGAGGAAAATAATATCAGGGCAGAGGAGGATCCATCCTGAGCGTAAGGGATGCCAAGGATGAGGGGCGCATGAGAGAGAGGAAGAAAAAAGGGCACAGGCCCTTCAGAGTAAGGGACGGGGGCCCGGCCTATCGGCTTGTATATATCTTGCATTATGCAGCGGGAGAGAGAAAATCAATAGAGCTGTCAGCAATGTAATGCATTCAGTATTGCAGACAGCCCCATCTCAGGATGCTCCAGACAGATGCTTCAAATTAAAAGAAGGGGGGAGGGAGAGAAGGACTGCAGGGGTGGGAGACAAACGCCCTGACAAACCAGAGGGAAAGAGGGGGCATGACTGAGGTGCTGGGAAAATTAAAGTCCATTAATCACCAGACTGGGAGAGCATCCTGGGTGTGACTGACTGGAGACCCTTATCATCGGGGTGGCCGGGCCTTGGCCCCCTCTGCCAGGTGGGCTTCATGGTGGGGGAGAGGGGAGAGCGTGGGGGCCTCTAGTATGAGCGGGTGGTGGAGGCTGGGCTAGACTGGGGGGTGGGGGTGGGGGAAGCCAGATGCAGTGAATGATAACCTTTGAGCCTCGGGGGGTGTGGGGGTCTTTGGGTTGGTGGGGAGCTCCATGGACCTGCCCGCTGGGTGCCTGCTTTCCCCTCAACCTCAGAGTCTCTGGCCTCCTACCCCCTCCTTACAGGAGCCCCAAGGGCTGCCTGCATCACCCCCTCCTTGGAGGTGACCCCCGTCGGGGAGCCTGGGTGGTCTGTATGTCCTTCCCAGAACTAGCTGGCTCAGGACTTAGGAGCCCTGGGGAAGACGTGTGCATGGGGTGTGTGTGTGTGTGTGTGTGTGTGTGAAGGGCCCCCCCTCCCCTCCTGCAGGAAGCCCGGTGCACCCACCCTCCCCGAAGGGTTCACCTGCCCAGGGTGGGCCAGCTGAGAAGAAAACCAGAGCCGACCCCACATCGACGTGTGGGGAGGGGGCAGGATGGTGCTGCCTCCAGGACGGGGTCACTTCTCACCAACAGTTGGCCCCCACTGCCCTCTGGATGCTTCCAGACCCCGACTGGAAACAGCACAGCAATGACTGGAGGGTCGTTTTCACCTCGGGGCTGGTTTTAAGCAGGTGTGGGCAGCAGGCGCAGGGAACTGAGAGGGAGACCGGCCCCTGGCCCAGAGTGTGGCAGGGGCGCCCCAGCTGACCGCGGACAGTCTGTGGTCGGGGCGGGCGCCCCACTGACAGGGCGGCACCTCCCGCCGAAGGACGCGCTCAACCCTCTGCAGCCTCTCGGGGAGGCTCGCGGTCTCTCCCCCCCATCCTGCCTTCTCTCCACGTCTCCCTCTTCTCCTCCCTCCCATCTCCCCCCAGAGCACCCCACTGGCCGACCCCCACAGGGTCATGGTCTACGGGACCCGGAGCAGGGTGGAGTTCCGACCTGGAGGGGCCAGCCGGCCTGTCCTCACGGCGCCGGGAGCCCGTGGACGGCAGCCCTCCGGGGGCCCCGTGACCCGGTGTGATCGCCTCGCCGTCTGGCTCCTCCGTGGTTCCGAGGCAGAGGAGTCCCTGGGCTCAGCCTGCTCCCGTCTGTCCCGCCCCTCATCCCAGGGTCCTCCGCACTCCCTGGTCCCCGGAAGCCCCGCCACGTCTGCAGGTTCAGGCTGGCATCCACAGGCGCAGACGCGCCCTGGCCGGTGAGCCTCCCGCCCACCCGAAAAACAGGTAGGCCCGAGGCTGCTTCCCCGGGTAGCATCGCCCAGGACACGTTCTACCAATTAAACTGGTGACCGCGTTTCCAGAAGCAATTACGGAGAGCTGCACTGCCTCCCAAGGCGAGGCGATTAAGGAGGGTGCTCGAGGCCGCCGTGCGGCTGGAAGCAGGGCCCCGAGGGGTCAGGGGACCGCGAGGACGCGAGGCTGCGCGGCTCCCTGCCCCCGAGCGCGCGTGCGCCAGCGGAGAGGGTCCCGCGGAGGAAGCCGGAGTTGGGAGAAGAGGAAGCTGGACACGGCCGGGGAGGCCCTCAGCCCCAGACTTCAGAGCCACAGCTGGGTCTCTGAGTCCCTGTCCTTCCCGTCTCCTTCTCTGGTGTGTGCCAGTTTGGAAAAAAGATTTGTGCGAATCTCGGCTCCATCCCAGGGGTCAGGGAGGCGCGCTGCCTGCTTGGGAGCGAGAAGGAGCGAACTGTCCCGGGTCTCCCTGGTGAGAAACCTTTGCCACGGTCTCCTTGACTTCCTCACAAAGGCTGGTGAGCCGCTGGAGGCCTCCCACGTGGCGAAAGTCGCAGCACCTTTGGAGCCGGAAGGATGGAGTCAGAAGTGGCCCCGACCAGCCTCCTTCCTGGCTGAGGCTCGGGAAAGGGCGGCTCTGGCTGCTCCCCACGTTCTCCAACTCCAAGGAACAACCCTGCCCGCCCCGCCTTCCTTCCACCTGCTCTCTGGATCACCTGTAAGGTAACATGGGCTCTGCTCTCATCCTCCCCCTGGGCTTCCCAGGTGGTTCTACCTGGGTAAAGAATCCGCCCGCCAATGCAGGAGACTCAGGAGATGCAGGTTCGATCCCTGGGTGGGGAAGATCCCCTGGACAAGGCTACTCACTCCGGTAGTCTTGCCTGGAGAACTCCATGGAGAGAGGAGCCTGGTGGGCTGCAGTCCATGGGGTGGGGCTGCCATGAGTCAGACATGACTGAGCAGGACACATCCCTCCCCGAGAGGTAGCCTGTGGTCTCTGGAAAGTTCGCCTCCCAGACGGAGAGTGATAGAAAGCGGAGGGGGGGGGGGGAAGGCCGAAGGGCAGTTGGGTCTCCCCAATTCTGCTTCCTTCTTTCCTGTTCAGAATTCCCCCTCAGCCCTTGCGGGGCAGACTGCTGTCCTGTTGGTGGAGGAGGACAGCTGTAGCTGGCTTGTGAAGGACGGCAGGTGAGGTCTTGGGGGATACCTGGGGGCAGGGGCGGGAGTAGACAGGAGTGGCTGCGCTTGGGTGTCCACACGGACTTACCTCTCTGGGAGCAGGGCCCCAGTGGGGTTGGAAGAGGCGCTGTGTGCGGCTGGCTGGAGTCACATCAGACCTGGAGAGGAAGCCTAATGGGAGAGCGGTGGGGGACGCTGTTCTGTGGGTTCAGGGTAGATCAGGACAGAAGCTCCAGGGGCTTCCTGGTGGCTTGGTGGTAAAGACTCTGCCTTCGGTGCAGGAGACCGGGTTCTACCCCTGGGTAGGGAAGATCCCCTGGAGGAGGGCATGGCAGCCCCCTCCAGGATTCTTGCCTGGAGAATCCCATGGACAGAGGAGCCTGGCGGGCTACAGTCCAGGGGGCTACCAAGAGGCAGACACGACTGAGTGGCTAACACACACACTCACACAGACACACACAGACACATGCAGTTTCAGGTGCCACGCCAGCTGCTGTGGGACCTCCATGTCCCACCGTCCTCACCACAATCCTGCATTAGGCGGGATCACAGTCCTTGTGTTGTGAGTGAGGTCCTTGAAGCCCAGAAATGTTAAGCCACTTGCTCAAGGTCACGCAGCCAGAAACTGAAGGAAAAGGATGCCTCGTTACTTGAGCTTGGAGCATTTTCCCATTGAATTCCTCAAAGCCCTTCGCCTCCCTCTCCAGGGACCAAGTGGGTCACAGGTTGCTGAGAGAAGGATTCAGAATGAGGTGATTGCTTGAATTTACAAATATGTATTGGGCGCCTGCTCTGTGCTGGGACTGGGGGCGTCTCGAAATGAGTAAACACATTTTCTGTCCTCATGGGCTTGACCTCTAGTCTGTGAGGTGGGCCAGTTTCTTGGCTCTGAGTTGGCCCCACAGCTCCTGGCTAAAGAGACAGCAGCCACGTTGCTCCCCCTTCCCCATGGCAATGTGACCCTGCCCCATGGCCTTCGGAGGATCGGGCCAAGCTGGGACAATCCTGGGTTTGGAGCCAGAGCTTAGAGCCTCTGATTTGTTTTGTGGCTGATCATCTGGGGTTTCACGCAAACCAGGGGTCTGAGGAGCCTCGTCCGGAGAAGCCAAGATGGGTGCATGAACGCTGGAGTCAGGACTGGAGCTTTAGAGAAAGAGGAGCTGGTGGACACCTTCCTTGCGGCTGTGACAGCAGCTTAACTTTCTCCCCCAGGTCCTGTGACGTTCACCTCTCCCCACACACGTATTTCTACCTTTTCTTGAAGCTGCTTTGAATTGGTTTGCACTTTGGGACCCAAAGGACCCCTAGGATAGAAGACAAGGTGAGAAATCCAGGTTGGGCACAGGATCCCTGCACTGGAGAGGCACGGGGGAGGGGGTTGGGATCTTCCTGGGGTCTCACCAGGCAGAGAAGAGAGACAGAAGGGGCATCCCAGGGAGTGGGGGCAGCCTGGCAGAGGGAACAGCCCACGCAGAGATGGGCTGATGTGCAAGTGGCCGACACGCCCTGGGGCCTTCCTACAGGGGCGTGCTGGCAAGTGATTAAAGTCTGGCTTCCTGACCTAAATTAGAAGTCAGCCATTCATCTGTAGCATGTGCTCATTCCCACGGTGTTAGTCCTCCCACCATGGTCATTTCAGGCTGCTGACGTGATGTCAGCATTTGAATGTGGAGCGAACAGTTCCGGTTCCCGTGAACTGGTCGGAGCCAATTCGAGGAGACCACCCATGAGGTCAGCAGGTCATCACCTAAATGCAGGAGCCATGTGGAGAGGACAGGAGAAGAGGAGCAAGGTGGGGTTGGGAGGGTTTTTAAATGTTTTTCCTATTTTTATTTTTTGGCTGCGCTGGGTCTTCGTTGCTGTGCCTGGGCTTTCTCAGGCTTCCCACTGCGGTATGCGGGCTTCTCACTGCGGTGCCTTCTCTTTTTGCAGAGCAAGGACTCCAGGACCCACAGGCTTCAGTAGTTGTGGTACATGGACTTAGCTGCCCTGAAGCTTTTGGGATCTTCCCGGACCAGGTATAGAGCCTGTGTCCCCTGCATTGGCAGGCGGATTCTTAACCACCAGGGAAGTCCCTGGGAGGGGTTTTGAATGTCATGTTCGGGAGGTTGAGCTTCAGTCTGAACTGGCAGAAGCCCAGGCTTGATTGGGTGCTTTGGGCGGGCGGGTGAGTCAGCAGCTCTAGGCTCTTTGTGGTCTACTGCGGCCTGGCCTCCCCTTAGGCTGGTCCCCCAAACAACCCAAGGGGGGTCTGTTCGAGCCTGGTACTGGACCTGGGGAGGGGTGCATAGCATGCGAGGTGCACTTTCCCAACAGAGAGGGAGAAGGCGCGCTCTGGCTCCCCCAGCCAGCTGTGCCGCGGGCCCATCCCTCATCTTAATGAGTCCATCCAAATCTCGTTTGCTAATGAGGATTTTAATGGTCACAGGCTGACAAGCAAGACTGAGAGGGGAGACGGGAAGGTCGTTACGAAAATGAAGTGCGCAGCTAAGTGGCACGCCACTGCCACCCACCTGCCCGCCCAGAGTGACTGAGACGTGGGAAGCAGGCCCCGCTTGCCTCACTTCGGGGGCTCCTGGCTGGGCCGGGGGTCAGCACCACGGACAGGGCACAGCTTCGTTCTGCCTTCCCTTGGTCTGGCACGCCAGCTCCTTCTGCTCCCTGATAAAGTTTGTTTTTCCTAAGCCTCAGATGGGGTGTCATCCCCCTCTGGAAATCTTGAGTGCAGCCCCAGATGGTGTCTGCAGGGCAATCTTTGCACAATCTCATAGCACCTATGACAGGGTGTTAAAATGCTTCATTTCCTTGGCTGTTTTCCCTACTCATTTGTAAACCACCTTGAACGCAGGGTGTGTGTTACCCTCTCCATATTCCTGAGTCCTGACCACGCGCCCAGCACTCAGGGAGAGAATTTGTTGGGGAATGAATGAATGAACCGGTGAATAAATGCGTAGATGGACAATGTGTTCAATGAAAGAATCAATGGGTATAGAATCCCGGCTTGGCTATTGAAGGGGTGGGTAAAGATGCAGATACAAAAAGAAACATCCCATACTGTAGACTGCACAAGAGGGACAGGGACGTTAGAACAGAGATTTCCAGAAATCTTCTTATCCATCCCTTCACCATTCTTCCTTGATACAGAGCTATTCAGATAAAAACAACACATTTCAGCATTCCATACAGTTATCTGTGGCCATGTGACTAATTTATAGCCAACAGGGTGTAAGGAGAAATAGTGTAAGGGGAGGGGGCGTGCCCTTCTCCTCCCCTTCCTCTTTCCTATTGGCTGAACTGTGGGGCTGATGGCTGGAGCTGGAGAAGCCGTCTAAGACTTTGAAGCCAGCCAGTTTGGAGCAACAGGATAGACTGAGTCTTTTGAGGACTCTGTAGAACAGATCTTCTGGTCCAGTCCTGGGTTGCTAACATCTAGATTGCAGTGGGAGAGAGAAATGAATCTCTAACATTTGATCCTGTTATTTTAGGCTTCAGTGCTTAGCTGAAACTAACCCTAAGTAATATATGCACCACCATGAAAGAGAGACTCCAACATAAGAATCAAGGGCAGATCAGTACGATGCAAATTATGGAGGCTGGCACTGAGCAGGGTTGTCCGAGATTCACCCTGGGTGCTGAAGGATGGAGGAGGTGTGTGAGGAGCAGTAATGTGAGGGAATTGTTAGAATGCTGACTGGGTTCCCAAATCCCGGGTCCCTGTCCTCATCCAGCCTGGAGGAGCTCCCTGCATCTCTTCCTGTATTCAGCAGCCTGGAAGAAGGAAGGTAGCTAGTCAGGGCTCCCAGGTCAGGGCAGCCAGGAATCCTGGCAGGGGCTTGGGACGCCGAGAAGACCAGAGACCGGGAGACAAGCGCCAGAGCCAGATTGTGTCAGATCTGTGATTGCTTTCTCCATTTCCTCCCCCAAGTGGGGAGGCTCTCAGTCATGGCTGGCTGCTGGGTCCACCAGGCTGTGTCACTCTCCCACGGCCTGATTCTGTGCCTTTGGGGGAGGAGAGCTTGGCGAGGCATGCCAAGGGGAGGTATGAGGGGCAGGATTCTCAGATGACCTCCAGTGACCCACAGCCTTCAAAATTCCCCTCCCTTGAGTGCGGGTGGGGCCTCTAACTTGCTTCTCACCCAGAGTATATGGCAAAGGCAAAGGAGTTTTGCAGATGTCATTAAGGTCCCTAAACAGTTAACGGTTGAGTTAATCACAATGGAGATTATCCTGGTGGTCCTGATTTAATCAGGGAGAGGGACCAGAAATCAGAGGCGCACCCCCCCCCCTTTCCTGCTGGATTTTGAAGAAGCAAGCTGCCAGGAATTCTATTGCTGTCAGGAAAAATGGATCCTACAAAGAACCATGTGTGTTTGCCAGGGGACTCCAAGCCTCCGAGGAGACCCCAGTCCCAGCCACACCTAGAGTGCAGCCTGGTGAGACCCCAGCAGAGGCCCCAGCTAGACTGTGATCAGACTCCTGACCCACAGAAACTTTAGTGTCATAAACATGTTTTGTTCAAAGCCACTACATTTGGAGTAACTTGCTATGCGGCCATAAAGATTTCATGCAGACAGTCCAGCGTATCGGGACTAACACTGCTTTGGTCCTGCCTCCCGGCCCACCTCTCTCAAGCTGGGATGTTAGACTGTGTGTGATCTCCACTTATGGCGACGTGATGATGGGAGAGAAAATTAAAATCCAAGATGGAGCGATTGGAAAACTGTAATCTCGGTGCACAGTGGTACTTAGATTTCCCATTATTGATCCCCTCAGTGGATATTCTCCAATCTCGTAATTACAGGAGGACATTTTCAATTTGGGCTGAATCGCCTCCCCTCCCCCCATGCCCCTCCTTGATTTCTCTGAACTCACAGTAAGGCCAGGTGGGTTGTAGGCAGCTGTGGAGTCTAAACAAACAGTGCTAATCACTTTAATTGAAATCCGATCCCAGCCATAGGAAGACTCCAGCAAGTGGTGTCTTCCTCTTACCTCCATGGGTCAAAGGGTGAATTCTGCCTTAGGTTTGAGGTCACTCAGGGCCATCAGCTTCCTGAGGCTGACCTCCTGTGAATTCCTGAGTTCCTGTTTAACCCTGGGAGATGCTGACAGCTGCTGGGGTCTCCTGAGCTACATGTTATCCCCCTGCCTCTGGTACGATTTAAGCATCTCTGCCAGGACCCCTGGGCCAGCACACTGAATCCTCCATTCTCTGCCTTGTTGGCCACGGGGCAGTACTCCTTATCAGCTGGCTAACCCACTGATTCTCGAGGTGGGAGGATCTGTTCTCCCCACCCCCAGGGATCCTGGGCAGTGACTGGAGACATCTTGGGGGTCACAACCTGGGAGGAGAGTGAGTAGGGACTGGGGGTGCTGTTCCACACCCTCCAGGGCACAGGATGGACTCCGGGTGATCTGGCCCCAAATGTCAGTAAATAGTGCGGATGCTGGGAAAGGAAAAATAAATATGGAGTCAGCATTGCTAAGAGAGCTCTCTGAAATGGATTGTGGAGGCCGTGCAGGAAGTGTGACTTATGCATGTCTCAGCCTGGCTGGAGTCTGACCTTTTGACCTGATGCAAGAAATGCAAGATGCCTGTTGGACCCTTACCCTAAAATAACTTGTGGCAGTCTATCTACTTATCAGACCCCTGTCCAGAGCCCCTCCCACTATTGGCCAGGAGCATGTAAGGGAGAGATTGTCCCACGGAAGAAATTACCACTGCAGACACCAGGGAGACATATACCGCTCACGAAAAAACATTTTCCCCTAGCATGCCCATTAAACCTGGCATTCAACCAGGAATCACAAATCCCAGTCCCAGAGCGACCCTGCCGCTCTGTAGCCCAGGAACACAGGGAGCCACTGGCTTTACAGTTGTTGCTTCTCATGGCTCCTTTCTCCAGTTTTTATCAGGGAAAGATGACTCCCTGGCTGCCTTCCTGGCTCCCGCCAGCCCCCGAGAAGCCACGATGCTTTGGCTCATGGAGTGTTTGCCAGGCTGGGCGCTGAGGGTACAGAGAGTAACTCAGTTCGGGTAGAGAGTCTGCAGGACTCTTAAAGGACATGGTCCAATCCTGTCCCCATCTGAAGTGAGGGGCCTCCAGGGAGCACCTCTTCGCTGGCATTGTGTTGTCCATGGTCCTGAAAACTTGGCCACAGCTGTTGAAACCCGTTGGGGCCAACATCCCAGACAAACAGCGGTATAGATGAGACTTGAGGAAGGCCACCTGCCCAGGAGGTGACTCTGCAGGGTGACGCCTTCTCCCCTTAGAGAAAATGGCAGCAGTGAGGCTTCCCCGGAGGGTGACAGGCTGAGGGCCAGGAGAGGAGCAGCCGGTCCCCAGGGAGGGGGCCCATTGCTCGGACCTAGATGATGATCTAGTGCTCGTCATCTTCTTGTCTGTCCGTCTTCTCGTGTCCTTTCTGTAGAGCCTCCCTGTGGCCGAGGTCCTTTGTTTGAGGGACCACACATCCTCACTGGCCAGGTGGATGCCTCGTCTCCTGGCATGATAATTAAAGGCTCTTCTTTTCATGCCAAGAGACGTTCTGGCTTAGGACCTTCAGTTACATGGGAGGGGGCCGTGAGGACACCTGGGGACAGTGTGGCCACGAGACAAGGGTCATCTGTGGCTGGTGCAGGTTTGAGAACATTCCCTTACTTGTCCACCAGCAAGTAAGTGCAGACCTTGAGAGGATGCGTGTAGAAACTTTCACAGCAGTTGACAAAGACATTTTATGGCTGATGATTTAATAGTAATAGAAATTAGATTTCTTTTGGTAAGTTATTTAAATTTCATTTTTCTAATAATTCCTCTTTATATTACTCTTCCAGAGTGTTAATGGTGCAGCCATTTGAGAAAAGAGGTTGGCAGTTTCTAAAAAAGTTAAACGTCAGGACCTCCCAGGTGGTCCAGTGGTTAAGACTCTACGCTTTCACTGTAGGAGGCATGGGTTCGATCCCTGGTCAAGGAACTAAGATCTTGCATGCTGTGTGGCTAGGCCAAAAAATTAAAAACAAAATTAAACATGTGGCCCCTATGTTTAAAGTTACCATATGACCCAGCAATTCTGGATATATACACATATATGGCTTCCTGTATGCAATCGACATGAACATGGGCAAACTTCAGGAGATGGTGAGGGGCAGAGAGGTCTGGCGTGCTGCAGTCCATGGGGTCATAAAGAGTCAGACACGACTGGGCGACTGAACAGCAGCAACAACGATATATGACTTCCCAGGGGGCACAGTGGTGAAGAACGTGCCTGCCACTGCAGGAGATTCAGGCTGTATCCCTGGGTCGGGAAGATCCCCTGGAGGAGGGCGTGGCCACCCGCTCCGGTATTCTTGCCTGGAGAGCCCCAAGGACAGGGGAGCCTGGGGGGCTGCAGTCCATGGGGTCATGAAGAGCCGGACAGGACTGAGTGAGCACACACATACAGCACTGCAGGTAGCCGAGAACCACTGAGAATCTTTTCAGACACGGGGACTGAGTTCCAGTCAAGGGCAAGGGGGGCCCAGATTCATCCCCCTGGGTGTCACAGCAGGGAGCCCAGGTCCCCAAGCGGGCCAGTGAGCTCACCGTTAGGACAGTCACCCAAGCACCTGTTACTCTCTGTGAAGGGCAACTCTGGACATCGGGCAGGTCATGAGAAATGGGGCACTGGGGGATCCTCCTGACACCTTGGTCCCCCAATACCTCAAAGCAAAATTTCTACAGGAAAAGAGTTTTTCTGGAAGACAGTGAGAATGGACTGGCCTTCTCGACCTTGTCTCTCTCTCCTCCCACTTCAGCTGGAAGTTGGTCACCCCAGAGACCAGGTCCCCTCTGTCGGGCAGAAGATGTGCTGCTCTGCTGGCATCCGGGGCCCACCTGCCTCCACCAGCAGAAGAGGAGAAAGGTGACTTGTTTTCCTTGCCCCGATTCTAGCAAAATCCCCAATTCCATTGACTCTGCAAAAACCGAGGGGGGTCTGCAGCCATGAGCACGTGTGGGCAGCCAGGGCCACCTGCTGGATCCATACCTGGCCTGCCGGGCCGTGAGCAAAGCAGAAACTGCCTGAGTCAGACGGCATTCTGACCACCAGGACAGGATCACTGCTTTTAACTGGCATCTCTTTCATGCTTGGTTCTATGCTAAGAGCTTTGCAAATGCAGTCGCCAGATGTTCCCAAACCTAGCTTGTTTTTAGCTTTTCTTATGTATTTACTTCCTGGAGAAGGAAAAGGCAACCCACTCCAGTATTCTTGCCTGGAGAATCCCGTGGACAGAGGAGCCTGGCGGGCCATGGTCCATAGGGTCACAGAGAGTCGGACACGACTGATGCGACTAAGCACGCACGCACACACATGTATTTACTTGGCTGCTGTGGGTCTTAGTTTCCGCACTCCGGATCTTCGATCTTCATTGTGGTGTTCGGGATCTTTAGTTGCAACACATGAACTCTTAGCTGCATCATGTGGGATCTAGTTCCCTGACCAGGGATGGAACTTGGGCCCCCAGCACTGGGAGCTTGGAGTCTTGGCCACTGGACCACCTCGGAAGTCCCCCCAGACCTCTCTTGTGGGTGCTGTTACTGTCTTGAAGTTACTATTGAACAAAAGGAGTCTTTGAGAGAAGCTAAGTGGTTTGTCCACGGCCTCCTTGCTACTTTGTGGAGGAGCTTTGAATGCAGATCTGCTTGTCTTCACCCTGCGCCCCTCTGCCCTCCAGGTGCCTGGATGGAGTGGATGGAGCAGCAGACGGAGAGGAATGAACCTGTAGAGGCAAAGAGGGAGGCGGGAGGGGACACCGGATGTAGCAGGGCCCCCTCGCTGGTGTGATTTTCCCCATCACAGCACTGCTGGGGTAGATCAGCGGTTGGAAAGCTGGCTCTGGTGCTGTGGAACCCCAGTGCCAGCTTATAGAGAGGCCGGGGAATGGACAAGGTGAGTCTAACATAGTGTGGCTGACACAAGGAAGGTCTGGGAGCTTCACAGAATCTGGGCTTTCCGGCACTCTCTCCGGGTGTTTCCATGCTTGAGATCTGACTGCTGGATGTGCGTTTGGAGGCCCTGACATCTTGGTCCAACCATGGGGGAGCAGGAAAGATGAAGGAGACCCAGGTCATCTTGGGGTTTCAGGGAAACAAAAGAGCATACAGAAGCCGTATAAAGCAAACACTGCCAACAAGAGCAAGCTGAGACCTCCATGGATGGGAGATCTCCAGGCTCCCTGGGGGAAGCTTCTAGAAGATAGCAGTTTGGGGTGGAGCCTGGCAGAGAAGGGAAGGAAGTAGGCTGATGGAGGGGATGGAGGCTGGGGGGCTGGGGACATTCCAGGACACCTCTACCATCACCGTCATTTAACTTTCATTTTGTAACTCCAGGCATCACTCACTCGGAATGCAGATCATAAAAATTACAATTGATGTTTCAATTAGTTATAATTTACAGAGCGATTATATTTAATTTCTCTTTTATTGTATTTTAATGGCTTCAAATTTCTTGTTGATGAGATTCAGCCCCTGGTCTGAAGTCACCAGGCTGTAAAGTGGGGAAGGGGTCTCGGGTTCTTAAGGGGGTGGGTGGGCCAACGATCGCTCCAGGGCTTCTCGCTGGCCCAGTAGCCTCACCCCAGCCTTTGCTGTCACAGGTGGGCAGTGGGGTGGGAGGCAGAATAAGACCTGCCGGGTAGTCGCGGGGGGGGGGGCGGGGAAGACGAGGGGAGGGAGGCTTGGGGGCCTTTGCCCTGCAGGCATCTGTTGAAATGATGGGAGAAGTTGAAATGATCGGAGAAAAAGCATTAGCAGCTTTTTAACTAAGGATCTGGGGGAATGAAGCGGAGACAGGAGGCAGGGCGGGGAGAGAGCTGAGCGAGGCTGCGGGGGAAGCGAGGAGTTTGCCCCTCCCCCAGGCCGCCGAACCCGGGGGGCGCCGGGGGAGGGGGCGCAGGGGCCCGGAGCCTGCAGCGTAGAGGAGAGAAGCTGGGAGAGCGGAAGTTGTGCTTGGCACGTTCGCATCCTGGGCAGTGCCGGCTCGGGCAGCACGTGGTCACCGCCTGCGCTTCATAAATATCAGACCCGCCGCCTCGGTTTGCTTGGCCCCGAGCTCCGGACGGGAACTCCTCCGGACCCGATCCTTCTGAAGCTCCTTGTTATTTGGAAGACGTTCCCGGCACCCGGCCGGCCTCTCCCTTCCTCCTGCGGTGGAGGGGCAGGGGTGGGGGTGGGCGGGGGGCGATGGGGAGCTTGGGCGCAGAAGGGGGCGTCGATGTGCTTTCCAGAGACTGAGGCCTCCCAGCCCTGGCTCCGCTCCCGAGGGACCGACCCCTCTAACCTGGGTTAGTGCGGGGAGAACCGCGGCCGCTCCTTCGTGGGGCTCGGTAATTGGACATGGCCCCGGGTGCAAGGCCTTTCTGCCGCTCGGTGACTGGACACAATGCCGCCGCCTTTGAAGAGGCTTCAAAGTGTTTGCCGGGGAGGCCCCCGAATCATCTGAGAAGCAGACTGGACTCTGCCAAGGCTGAGAACAAGGACAGGGGACGGCTCCGCGGGGCCCCCCTCCTCCCACCTTCCCAGGTGGGGGCCAGGAGTCCGCACATCAAAGTCCCAGGAAGGAAGACCTTGGCGCGGATCACAGGTTCTGAATCAAACCGCTCCCACCGGTGGTTTTGAATTTCTATCCAGCAGGACGCTGGGAGGGCTGGGAGGAGGCTGTAGAGTCTTGAGAGCTGAGGCTGGGCTTGCCTGAGCAACCGTCGCGCCAGCTCCCGCGGCTGGGGGCTGCTGGAGAAGGTGGAGGAAGGGTCTGACCCAGCACACCCCTTCCCCTGTCCTGCCGCCCACAGGGCGGGTGAGCAGATTGCCAACTAGCCTTTGGAGGTTCGGGAAATCTTAGCAGGGAAAGAAAGATGTTTCAAGGAATGTACATTTCAGGCTGGAGAAGGAAAAGCCGGAGGGTGACTGAGTTTTCTAACTTCCAGACAATTAACCAAGGAGGAGGGTGAACGGGCCTTGTAGGGGTTTTACATCCTCTCCATCCTGTCAGAATTTTAGGCTGAAACCCTGACAGCTCTGTCTCCACGGCTTTGCATGTACCTGGAATCATCCAATTTCCAGATAATTCCAGTGTTCTCGGCGATAACTACTGAAGCTCCAGGTTTTCCTAATCAGATTGTTTATTAAAAAAAAAAAGAGGTAGATCATGTATCAGTTGTACTGAAGGATCCTCCCCTTATTCGGAAATCCTGTAAACCAGGAGTCCCCAAACTTCTTGGCGCCAAGGATTGGTTTCATTCCAGTCCCAAAGAAAGGCAATGCCAAAGAATGCTCAAATTACCGCCCAATTGCACTCATCTCACAAGCTAGTAAAGTAATGCTCAAAATTCTCCAAGCCAGGCTTCAACAGTACATGAACCGTGAACTTCCAGATGTTGAAGCTGGTTTTAGAAAAGGCAGAGGAACCAGATATCGAATTGTCAACATCTGCTGGATCTTTGAAAAAGCAAGAGAGTTCAGAAAAACATCTATTTCTGCTTTATTGACTATGCCAAAGCCTTCGACTGTGTGGATCACAATAAACTGTGGAAAATTCTGAAAGAGATGGGAATACCAGACCACCTGACCTGCCTCTTGAGAAATCTGTATGCAGGTCAGGAAGCAACAGTTAAACTGGACATGGAACAACAGACTGGTTCCAAATCGGGAAAGGAGTACGTCAAGGCTGTATATTGTCACCCTGCTTATTTAACTTATATGCAGAGTAAATTATGTGAAATGCTGGGCTGGATGAAGCATAAGCTGGAATCAAGATTGCCAGGAGAAATATCAATAACTTCAGATATGCAGATGACACCACCCTTACAGCAGAAAGCAAAGAAGAACTAAACTTCTTGATGAAAATGAAAGAGGAGAGTGAAAAAGTTGGCTTAAAACTCAGCATTCAGAAACTAAGATCATGGCATCTGGACCCATCACCTCATGGCAAATATATGGGGAAACAATGGAAACAGTGAGAGGCTTTAATTTTCGGGCTCCAAAATCACTGCAGATGGTAACTGCAGCCATGAAATTAAAAGATGCTTGCTCCTTGAAAGAAAAGTTATGACCAACCTAGACAGCATGTTAAAAAGCAGAGACATTACTTTGCCAACAAAGGTCCATCTAGTCACAGCAATGGTTTTTCCAGTAGTCATGTATGGATGTGAGAGTTGGACTATAATGAATGCTGAGGGCTGAAGAATTGATGCTTTTGAACTATGGTGTTGGAGAAGACTCTTGAGAGTCCCTTGGACTGCAAGGAGATCCAACCAGTCCATCCTAAAGGAAATCAGCCCTGAATATTCATTGGAAGGACTGATGCTAAAGCTGAAAGTCTAATACTTTGGCCACCAAAGAGAAAGAACTAACTCATTTGAAAAGACCCCAATGCTGGGAAAGATTGAAGGCGAGAGGAGAAGGGGATGACAGAGGATGAGATGGTTGGATGGCATCACCGATTCAATGGACATGAGTTTGAACAAACTATGGGAGTTGGTGATAGACAGGGAGGCCTGGCGTGCTGCAGTCCATTGGGTCGCAAAGAGTCGGACACAACTCATCGACTGAACTGAACTAACTGATTGGTTTCACTGAAGACAGTTTTTCCACAGACTAGGAATGGGGTGGCGGGGGGTGGTTTTAGGATGATTCAAGCTCATTACTTTTATTGTGCAGCTTATTTCTGTTATTTTTTAAAAAGTATTTTTAATGTGGACCATTTTTAAAGTCTTATGCATTCCAATATTGCTTCTGTTTTGTGTTCTGTTTTTTTCGCCACGAGGCAGGCGGGATCTAGCTCTCCCATCAGGAACTGAACCTTCACCTGCATCGGAAGGCGAAGTCCCAACCACTGGCCGCCAGGGAAGTCATTGGTGTTATTCAGTCACTAGGTCGTGCCCGACTCTTTGTGACCCCATGGACTACAGCATGCTAGGCTTCCTTGTCCTTCACTATTTCCCAGAGTTTGCTGAAACTCATGTCCATTGAGTCAGTGATACCATCCAACCATCTCATCTTCTGTTGCCTCTGTCTCCTATTGCCCTCAATCTTTCTTTTCCAATGAATAGGCCCTTCGAATCAGATGGCCAAAGTATTGGAGGTTCAGCTTCAGCACCAGTCCTTCCAGTGAAGTCCCTATTTCTGTTATTAGTACATCAGCTCCACTTTGGATCATCAGGCATTATATGCAGAAGGTTGGGGACCCCTGCTTTAAGCAATCCAAACGGGCAGGCTTGCTCAGCATCTTGGGTCTGTTTACACGTCCAGGAGGGGTGGTGATGGGGGCATTACCTCGAGGAGCCTCTGTGTGGCCACGTGTGTCCTCACCCTGGACACACCCCTGAGGATGGGGTCACATGACCTGTGGCTCCCGCAGCAGAACCGTAATCAGCGGCTGTGGATTTGGGAAGGGATCTGGGCTCTGCTCCACCCCCTCCCCAGTGGCTGGCGATGGGCACCTCTTGGCCTCTCTTCCTGTATTATTTCCTGCATGCTAAGTCACTTCAGTCATATTTGACTCTTTGTGACCCCTTGGACTGTAGCCCGCCAGGCTCCTCTGTCCATGGGATTCTCCAGGCAAGAACACTGGAGTGGGTTGCCATGCCCTCCTCCAGGGACTCTTCCCGACTCAGGGCTCGAACCTGTGTTTCTTCCTGCCTTGGCCAGCAGGTTCTTTACCACCAGTGCCACCGGGGAAGCCCGTATTATTTCCTAGAGCTGCACTAACAAATGACCACAAACGGGGCAGCTTAGAACAACAGAAGTAGCTTCTCCTGCAGAGGCCAGAGTCCAGCTCCCACTGAAGACCCTGGGGCAGAATCTTCCATTACCTCTTCTGGCTTCTGGGGGCTCTGGCGTTCCTTGGCTTGTGGCCGCGTGACTCCAGTCTCTGCCTCTGTCTTCCTGTGGCCTCGTCTCTCTGTGTCCGTGGGGGTCCTTTTCTGTCTCTTACAGGATGGTCTCGTGGGACTCAGGCCCCACCCTAAGCCAGGACCATCTCAAGTCCTCACTATCACTACATCTGCAAAGATTCTATTTCCAAACGAGGTCACATTCTGAGGTTCTGGGTGGAACCAAAGGTTTTGGGAGACACTGTTCAATAAACCGCACCCCTGCAGCCCCTCCCGCCTCCTTTCCCTGGTAACACACCCTCCTCTGTTTGGGAAACTCTCCTGTCATCCCCTCCCCCTGCTCACGGTTCAGTGATAGTGTCCTTCCCGTCTGCCTGGCCCCAGAGGCAGACCTGAACCCCCGGGGAAATCACTCCTGTCTCTCGGGCTCTGGGAATGGATCCAGGGACAAGAGGATCTGAGCTGCCAGTCATCCCAGAGATTCAGATGTTCCTCAGCATCAGCAGGAGAGGGAGAGGGAGATGGAGTCCCTGAGCTAGGAACACACGTGTGTGGAAGGGCCTTGGCCATCTCCCCCCTGCTGCGTGGAGCAAGCTTAGCTGCAGAAGGACAGGGCCAGGCCCCACCCCCACCCCATCTCTGCTCAAGTGAGTCTGAGCTGCGTTTCTGCCACCTGCCACGGAGCCCTAACGCAACAGCCCATGAAAGGGTGAATAACCATCAGCAGAGGTGCTGAGGAGGGCTGAGCGAGCAACCATCAGTGGCGCTGTTAGGACGGAGTTCTGTTCTGGGCGGCTTCCCACGTGGCTCAGTGGTACAGAAACTGCCGGCCAACGCAGGAGACGCTTATTCGATCCCTGGGTCGGGAAGATCCCCTGGAGGAGGAAATGGCAGTCCACTCCAGTATTCTTGCCTGGGAAACCCCATGGACAGAGGAGTCTGGCGGGCTACAGTCCATGGGGTTGCAAAAGAGTCTTAACCTTAGCGACTAAACAACAACCGGCTTCGGGCAGGGGCTTGGACTGGGTGAGTGGTTTTGATAAGCACGTATTAGGCACCTCCTGTGTGCCACTGCGGGCACGGAGGTGAAGGACAGTGGTGAAGTTGTCTTGCATTGACCAAGCGGAGGGGCTGCCTCAGTTAGAGGTTGGGAGTGAGGGGACAGCGAGGCTCCGTAGCTGCTGGGTGGTCGGCGGGGGCGCCCCCTGCGGTCCTGGGGGTTTATGCACTGCAGGTATTCAGGAAGCGTCTGTTGAATAAAGGGGTTTGGATCATTTGGTGGTTCACCTGTTTGTGTCTGTCGGTGATTCATGCTGTGTACATCCACTCCTTCGTTTGCATACCTGCCCTCCAGCCCACGTGTGCACACACACACACACACACAAACACGCACACACAGAGTCAGTTGCCAGGTATGACGCCGGGCACCTGGGAGAGCTGAGTAAGCATCTGTGGTCCACATGGTGGAGTGGCTGGCAGGTGAATGATTGGCAGAAAGCTGCCTCCATCCACCTTGCTGTCGGGGCCCTCCCCGATGTGGCAGTGGGGGGTGGTGCGTGACTGGCTCCTGGAATCTGGCTTGTACCCAGCTCCTCTGACTCGCTGTGTGGATGATCCACGGTGTGTTTTATCCAAGGTCTCTCTCCCCTTGCCACCCAGGATGCTTCCGGGTCATCTCTAGCAAGAACCTCGCACCCCGGGGTCATTTCAGCGCAGGTTCTTGATTCTCAGGCTGTCTTGGCAACCTGAGCATGTCCGGGGGAGAGGGAGGGAAACTGCAGCGGGAAACGTGGGATGGAGTGGGGTGGGGGTGGTGGTCTTTCTGCTTCTAGATACTTCTACCATCCCTCTCCTCGGAGGGTGAGTCTGTGCTGCAGGTTCCTTCTATGACCACTAGATGTCAGTGTTTCTTAATGGATGGAAACTGGGGTCTCGAGCTGGGGTGATGGAGCCAGGATTAAGGTGCCTGGATTGTGCCTGTTTTAGAGACAGGGCCGAAGACGCCAGAGAACAGAGCCAAGGCTTAGGCAGGGATTCCACTGGGGGAGACGCAGTGAACTGGTTGAAAGACCCCCGGGGTCCTGACTCCCAATTCCCTGGTGTCCCCAGGACAAGAGCTGCAGACAGGTGAGCATGAAGGTGTGGGGTTGGGGAGCGGGGCAGGTACAGGAGAATCAACCCTGGGAGGCATGAGGGCGGCCGGACCATGAGCGGGGGTGAGAGAGAGGACGAGGAGGGGCCGCAGCTGGGACAGGCCCGTTCACCCTTCCTGGCGTGCCTCCTCTCAGCCGGTTTCTCATCCTCCTTTCTGATTTCTGCTGTCCGAGAAGTCAGCGGAGGAGGGACAGGCAGAGAGGCTCCACTTCTCAAAGGAGGCCCTTCTGACCCTGAACTGAAGCGCAGACTGCGTGTCAGCCCTCTTTGGGGTTCATCCTTCCACACCCCCTGGTTCCCTGTCCTGCAGCCCTGGTGTAGCACTGGGAACCCAGGATGCCCTCCATCTGAGTGCCCAAGGAGGGGCGGGGTGGGGCTGGGAGAGGTTTGCAGAGACTGAGCAGTAGAGGAGGGGGCTGGATCCTAGTACTCCGGGAGACCTGGGGATCCCAGAATATAAAGCAGGGTTTGGATTATGAGCCCCACTTAGGGTGGTGATAGTTAAACAACCTCTGCCCCCTCTCCAGTGGAAGAAGGGGTTGGGGTTAGGGTGACTGGGGCATTTTGGGGCAGACCAAATTGGGTGCCGCTGTGGTTCAACTGGAGATAAGGAAGGTTATCTGCTGCCTCCAGTGTGTTTCCTATGAACTCAAGTTTTATCATTAGAGACTGATTTATTTAGGTCAAGCCCTGACTCCCCCTAGGAGCTTCCCATGGTTTCTTGCTTGTAATAGACCATTCAGTAAATATTTGTCAACTGAGCCTCCATTAAAATGGAAATATCCCCGAGGAGGGATAAACCAGTTGCGTTTGCTAACACTTCACTGTGAATTAGTTTATTGCGCTAACTAGTGCCCGTACAAGGTTTATCAGGAGCAGAGGCCCAGCACAGATGTGTTCTGAGGTCCTGCCTGAGGAGACAGGGAGGTCAGGAGCTCAGCCCTGAGCCCGGCTGTGACTTGGCTGAGAGCAAGGGCCAGTGGCTCAAGGTCAGCACAAGGACGCTGGGGGTGCCTGTGGCCCACAGATGTGATCGTGCCCCTCCTCTGCTGACAGCTCCTTAGTGCTCTCCCTGGTCCTCAGGAAAATGTCCCAATTCATCACCAGGGGGATAGAGACCCTCCTGATTGGGCCCCCTCTCACCCTTCCAGCCCCAGGTCTTGACATTCTATTTTCTTAGAACCTTTATTTATTTATTTAAAATTGATGTATCATTGATTTGCCACATTGTGTTAACTTCAGGTGTATAGCACAGTGATCACACACACACACACACACACACACACACATCTATTCTTTTTCAGATTATTTTCCACTATAGTTTATTACAAGATATTGAAGATAGTTCCCTGTGCTATACAGTGAGACCTCGTGGGTTATCTATTTTTATATATAGTTGTGTGTATATGTTAATCCCAAACTCCTAATTTATCCCTTCCTACCCACTTTTCCATAAGGAAAAGCCATAAGTTTGTCTTCTATATATGTGAGTCTGTTTCTCTTTTGTAAAGTTCAGTTGTATAACTTTTTTAGATTTCACATATAAATGATATTTGCCTTTCTGTGGTCTTGTCATCCTAGAAACTTCAGCCAAATTCTTCCATGAAGGTAAAATGAGGACTTTATTGCATCCTCCCTTTGAACTTGCCTTTTGTTCTCTACGCCTGATTCACTATCCCACACTCTATCTGGCTAATCCCAATTCATTATTTAAATTCAGCTTGGATGTCACTTCCTCCAGGGAGTCCTCCATAACCCACCTGAGGCTGAGGTGGTTTTCCTTTCAGATGATCTTGCGGCTCTCGGCTGCTACATTCTCGTAACAGTTATTGCCCTGAATTTAACAGATTAATCAGAAGTAGTGCCTGTTCGGAGTTAGAAAAAAATTCTGGTTGTGGAGGAGGCTTATAATCAAAAGTTCCGGATGTCTGCCCCTACCAGTCAAGGTCTGATCAGGAAAATTGAAACCTCCTTAGTTATTTTAACAGAGATAATTTAATACAGAGAATTAACTCCACATGAATTGTAAGACTGAAAAGATAAAAGGAAAACATGGATATAGTAATTGCAGAAAGAAGCCGTCGGTCCTACAGCTGGCAGAACACAGGCGGGAGGCTGGGCTTATCTGACCCCAGAAGCTTGAAGAAGACGTTGCATGGAGCTGGGCTCAGACTTCTGCTGAGGGGCGCTGGCTGACTGGTACTGATGTGTTTGAGGGGCCCTTTGATGAGGCTCATGGCATAAAAAACTGGATAATTGGCGTGAACTGCTCCTGCTGGGGTGGAGATCTGTTGATGGAGGGATGCGGACAAGAAGAGCGAGCAGATAGGCAGAGTGAGTCCATTCTCCCCGTGCCAGCCTTCCACCTTCTCTCTGGTTCTGTTATTGGTGGAAACTCACAGGGAGTCAGCTGGCGGAGCCTGTGCGAAGTCCCAGCCTGAGTCCCATCACAAAACCGAGTCTGAAGGGTGAACTTGGAGTTGAGAGACAATAGCTTAATGGCCTACGCAGTCCATCCCTTTGGCTACAGAGCATCCATAGACATCCTTCCACACACATCTGAACTCCACTGAACAATAACAACACAAGATTTATGCTTTTTCCTTGCCAGGTGCAGCTATCTTTCTACAAAGACCCTCAGCTTGTTCTCAAAAACCTGCTCAGTTGCTCATTTGGGTGCAACTCTGTGACCCCATGGACTGTCGCCCACCAGGCTCCTCTGTCCTTGGGATTTTTCAGGAGAAAATGCTGGAGTGGGTTGCCATTTCCTACTCCAGGGGATCTTTCTGACCCGGGGATCAAACCTGCATCTCCTGTGTCTCCGGCATTGGCAGGCAGATTCTTTACCACTGAACCACCTGGGAAGCCTGTTCTCAAAAAGAGGAGACACAAAATCCTAACAGCCATTATATCCATCTTTGGGTGACAGTCATGGTATCATTTCTGAGTGAGGTTGATTACCCTTCAAATATGGTCGAAACCCTGCCTAAATATTCTGTACCTTAAAGACCAAATAAGACAGAAATGAGCCTATGAAACAGGAACAGAATCAGGGACATAGAGACTGATAATTGGCAAGGGGGAGGGAGATGGGAGAAGGCTGGATTGGGAGCTTGGGATTTTCAGATACAGAAATCATATATAGCGTGGATAAACAACAAGGTCCTACTGAATAGCACAGGGAACTATATTCAATATCCTGTGATGAACCATAATGGAAAAGAATATGAAAAAGAATGAATATGTATGTATGCCTGAGTCACTTTGCTGTATAACAGTAATTAACACAACCTTGTAATTCAACTATACTTCAAGAAAATATAATTTTAAAAAAGACCGCATGAAAAGTGAATCACCATCTTTCTTAGAAAATCAAAGAGGACGGAGAGAGAAAAGCAATTAGTTAATATTCACAAATATGTAACAGGTACATAGATAACAATCAAGGCAGAAGAGATTCCTGGTTTCTACAGTTCTTGTTTTTGTGAGGCCGTAGTTGACATTTGTAACCTCTGTTTCCCACTGCCTGTTCCGTATTCATGGTACTTCTCTTGGACATGGAAGTACAAGGTAGATTGTTTACCAGCTGAGCCACCCTGCTTGAAAAAGAACGGAGAGAGAGAGAGAGAGAGTTGAAAAAGAATGAAGAGAGAGAGAGAGAGAGGGAGGGAGGGAGGGAGGGAGGGAGACAGAGAGAGAGAGACTCTTCTTTTTTTGTTTATTCAGAAGAGAATGATTTTGTGTCAGTCTCAACTTCTAATTCACAGGAATCTTTATTCCGTTCTCATGGGAACATTTCTTTCGTGGATCCAAAGGCCTTGGAATCTGTGGAGTCTGAAGTTGAGCGGACAGGAGGTAAAAGTTCCATGAGAGTTGTGAGCTCTAATAGTGAGGGGAGGGACTTCCCCTCACTTGCCCTGTGGTCCAGTGGCTGAGACTCTGTGCTCCCAAGGCTTGCGGCCCGGGTTTCATCCCCGGTCAGGGAACTTCCCTGGCGGCTCAGCTGGTGAAGGATCTGCCTGCAATGCAGTAGTCCCCGGTTCAGTTCCTGGGTCGGGAAGATCCCCTGGAGAAGGGATAGGCTGCCCACTCCAGTATTCTTGGGCTTCCCTGGCGGCTCAGCTGGTAAAGAGTCTGCCTGCAATGAGAGAGACCTCGGTTTGATCCCTGGGTCGGGAAGATCCCCTGGAGCAGAGAACAGCTATCCACTCCAGTATTCTGGCCTGGAGAATTCCATGGACTGAATGGTCCTAGGGTCGCAAAGAGTCAGACACGACTAAGCGACTTTCACTTCACGCTTCAGGGAACTAGATGCTGCACGCCCACTGGGACGAGACCTTTGATCTTGTGGCACGCGGGATCTTTAGCTGGGTCATGTGAACCCTCAGTTGCAGTGTGTGGGGTCCAGTTCCCTGACCGGGGGTTGAACCTGGAAGCCCTGCATTGAGAGCTTGGCGTCTCAGCCGCTGGGCCACCGGGGAAGCCCCTTGCAGGGTCACTGTCAGTCGGGGCTGCCGTGCCCACTTCTGGTTGGTGCCCGTGTATCATGCAGAACCAGCTGTAAGCAGATCTGATTTCTTTTCTTTTCAGTCAACTGGTCATAAAGAACTTCCTAGGAATCCACATGCGTAGTTTTATCCTTCAAAGACAACCACTATATTTTTGTTTTGTTTTTTGTTGTCTTCATCAATCTCTAATATTGTAATATTTCTTTTTTTTTTGTTAATTTCAAACCTGTACTGATTCCCTACTGTGAAAGATATAGTAGTTTTCTCCTTCTATCCATTTCCTCTTATTTTTGGTAATTATATTTATTTCTTATACTATTTACCTTCACAATTTTAAATTATACACTTAAAATACCCAGTTCTTATTCCCCTAATATGAGACAGTAATTCTTGAGTGCTTACTCTGTAAGATGGACATATTATTTATTTATTTCATATTTTACTTTTTGGTCACGTGCAGCATGTGGGATCTTAGTTCCCGGACTAGGGATCGAACCTGTGCCCCCTGCACTGGAAGCTCAGAGTCTTGACCGCTGGACTACCGGGGAAGTCCCAGGTGAGGATATTATTTTGTTTCCTATCCTTCCTATCTCCTTTCCTCCCCACTCCTTTTAACGTCCCAACTTCTGCCAGCTTTATCTTTACTTTTATGTTGTCAAAACTGATGACATTTACATTCTGTTCTTTAACCACATCTGTCAGCCTGGTTTTAGCTATAGATTCGTCTTCAAAGTTGGAATCCAATCAACAGCCTTTATGTGTTGGTGATGATGTAAATATTGTTCTCCCCAGTGAACTAGGAAATACAGAGGGGTTATGTTTTCTTTTCTCTCCCTCGTATATCATAACTCATGTACAAAAACTTAAAGGAAGCGCACGTTGAAATCAAATAGATTGGGGACTTCCCTGGTGGTCCAGTAGCTAAGACTCCAAGCTCTCAATGCAAGGGGCCTGGGTTTGAGCCCTGGGGAGGGGACTAGAGCCACAACTAAGAAGACCGTATGCTGCAGTGAAGATCCCGAGAACCACGGCTAAGACCCAGCGCAGCCCAAATAAATAAATAACAAATAAAGCAAATGCAAGAAATCAAATAGGGTATCTTTTTTGTATTCTCCATCAATTCTTCAAAATCATGCTTAGATTGAGGTCATGATTGTTTGGTATTAACACAATTTAGTTTTTGGAGTATTTAAGTATACATTATAAGTTCTTTCGGGGAGCAAAGTTACCTTCCTCATCATTTCACAGGTATCTTTTGGTTTCTTATTGAGTCTCTCAATTGCTTAGACAACATTGAGCTCTTCTTAAAGATCTTGTGTGTGACGTCCACCGCCAGAATTTGGGGGTTTCCTTTACTAGGAGTTTTGCTTTTTCTCTCTTCCTCAGTATCCTGTTCGTTGTGTTAGAGGACCTCCTGTAGACATTTCTTTAGAAAGGGAGGTAGATTTTCTGACTTTTCGGATGCCCCGAGTGTTATTTTTCCTCCATGGGTAGTTTGGTTGGGCGTAGAGTTGGTTAAATTTTGGTGAGCACCAGACTATAAACAAGTAACCAAATTTTAAAAGTACTAATTCTAATAAGTTCTCTGCAGAAAAATAAGTAAGTGATGGGTACGAAGCAACTGAAGAGCTTCTTTAGATAGAGCAGTGGGTGGATTGTCCTAGAGAAGGTGACTTTTCAGCTATGAGTTGAAAGACAGGAGGAGCCAGTCACTTGAGTCAAGTTTGGAGGGTATGGTGCAGGGCGGGGTGGGAGGGGAGTGGTCCAGGCACGGGAAACAGTTGGTGCAAAGGCCCCTAGTCTATTCTTTCTGGAAACTACCAAACCTCCCTCCTTGGGTTCTAGGAGAGTCGATTTCCCTCTGTGTTGTCAACTAGTTTGTGTGCGTTTCTGTTACTTGCAGCCAAGAGTCCTCGGTCACGTGAGTTTTGTATCATTGTCCCATTTTTCTAAACGAGGGGTCTGAGTTTGAGAGACGCTGAGTAACTTGCCTGTGGTCACTTGGAGGGGAGGTCAGAGAGAAGCCAGGTGTGCTGGCGGCAAAGCTCAGCCTCTCCCCGTTGCTTCTCCCCGAATCCTTCTCCCCACATCCAGATAGGGATTTCTTCTTTGCTGGACTTTTGCAATCTGGATTCATGGCGCAATCACGGCCAACATTCATCTCAGAACTCTCCCCACAGCCCCAGTTTCAAATGTTGCCCCATCACCCCGCCAGCACACTTGAATTTCTCAGACCTTTGCCCTGAAGGAGCTCAGAAGCTCCAGACGCTATCGCTCCACCGCCTCGAATTTTTGCTCCACTCCTCACTGTCTCGTTGACTAAGGGGGAAGCAGGGGAGGCAGACTGAGAGGTGGGAGCTTCATGGGAGGGAAGAGAAAAGAAGGCGGGAGAGGGGGGAGCCAAGTTAAGAAAGAAAGAAGGAAGAGGGCTTCCCTGGTGACACAGTGGTTAGGAATCTGCCTGCCAATGGAGGGGACACGGGTCCGATCCCGGGTCTGAGAAGATTCCACGTGCCATGGAGCAGCTAAGCCTGCGCGCCACAGCTACTGCGCCTGCGCCCTGGAGCCCGGGAGCCATGACTACTGCGCCTGCGCCCTGGAGCCCGGGAGCCATGACTACTGCGCCTGCGCCCTGGAGCCCGGGAGCCATGACTACTGCGCCTGCGTCGTGGAGCCCCTGCCTGCAACAAGAGAAGCCGTCCCACGAGAAGCCCATGTGCTGCAACAAAGACCCAGTGCAGCCAAACATGAATTAATACATTTATTAAAAAATAAAACGATAAAAAGAAACACAATGGATTCTGACTCCGGAAACAGAAAAAATGATGCCTTAAAAAAAAAAGGAGGAAAGAAGACAAGAAGGGAATGATGCAGAGACTCAACTGAAGGAACGCAGGCCACGGTCTTCCCTTTGATCTCAACCCAAAGGCAAATCTGGTCATGTGAATTCGCCTGACTCCTCCCTTGGATGGTGTCCTGCCTTCCTTGGGCTGAAGCCCCAACTCTCAGGCCTTGCCCAGAAGGTCCTGCCGGTCCCGCCACTTCTCCACCTTCTTTAAGATTCCAGTCCTTCTGTGAGTCTTCAGAGACACCAAGCCCCGCCCATCCCTGGGTCTCTGTTCCTTCTGTCTGGATATTCTTCCCTCTTCTTTCATCCTCCTCCCAGCAGGTCCCAAGACCAGGGCTTGCAAGCAGGTTATTTACTTGGGGAAGCTACCCTTGGGAGCAGGAACAATGGAGAAGGAGTCAAACAGGGAAGTAGGGGGACCAATAGGAGCAGGTGGTCACAGCCGCAGGACGCTGGGGCTCCGTCACGGGCAGCAGGGTGTGTGTCTCAGACCTGTCCACCCACTGGACACCAGGGAAGTCCTTGTGCCACCCTTCTCTTGATTAAACCCTCCTCATGCTGTTCCCAGCCACCGCTGCCTCGTTCCTGCCTGGATGTGAGGATCCGCAGCTCAGAGGCAGGAGACTGCAGATCAGCTGTCTGCTATCCTTAAGGCTCTGGAAATCCTGGAGTGTTCTTATCTGTGTGTGTGTGTGTGTGTGTGTGTCTGCAATGCCCTCTGTGTGTGTGTGTCTGCAATGCCCTCTCCCTGGACAGCCCACATGAGTGCGGACAGTGAGTGCGGACAGCCCCTGCTAACATATTCTGCAGTCTCACGCTGGTGCTGGTGTCCCTCGCCCAGGTTTGTGAGCAGGTGGGGGCTGTTTTAGGGAAAGCTCAGCCTTCATCCCCTTAAAATTGGCTGAGTGTCTGTGGCCATAGCTGCCTGAACCCCTGAGCTACACCCTGATGTGGGTGGAGGGGCCCCCAGAACCTGGCCCCGGTCCTGTGATCCCTGGAAAGATTCCAAACGCAGAGATGGCAGACACTCCTCATGGTTTTCTGGGTTCTCCTGGTCCAGATAGAGATGTGACCTCCATCTGGGGACCAAAAGCTGGGGACCAGAATCAATTTGTCAGCAAACACAGGCCTGGAGGGTACATGAGGACTGAGGGGTTCAGGGTAAGAGGGGAACCATTTGTGTGGGTGATATAAACCTAGAAAAGAGCTTCCCTGGTGGCTCAGTAGTGAAGAATCCACCTGCCAAGCAGCAGATGTGGGTTCGATCCCTGGGTTGGGAAGACCCCCTGGAGGAGGGCATGGCAACCCACTCCAGTATTCTTGCCAAGAATGTCCATGGAAATCCCATGGACAGAGGAGCATGGCAGGCTACAGTCCGTGGGGTTGCAGAGTCAGGCACGACTGAGCATGCATGCACATGAACCTGGAAAAACCTTCTGAGTTGGAGGAGACTGGTTTTCTCTTGCTTACGTGGGCTGAGTGTCCACTGGTGTGATTTCCTGTCACAGTGGGGAGGAATCCACTTAGCTGTGTTGAGAAAACATCAAGGGCTGTTATGTTATTATTTTGTAAGATCGTGGACCATTTAAAAAAATCTTTATTGAATTTGTTACAATGTTGCTTCTGTTTTGTGTTTTGCATTTGTGGCCCTGAGGGGATCTTAGCTCCCCTACCAGGGATCAAAGCTGCACCCCTGCTGTTGGAAGGCAACGTCTTAACCCCTGAACGGCCAGGGAAGTCCTACGGGCGGTTATAGACATTAGCCACGAGGTGTAATAAAGATGCAACTGGACCATGTTCAGAGGGAAGTAACCATGATGAAGGGAGTGAAAATCAAGTCTTTGGAGGAATCAGGCTCATGTGAAGGAAGAACCCAAAGGGGCTAGTTAGCTGTAGACACTTGGAAGGTTATCTATCATGTGGAGGAAAGGAGATATATTTCTTGTGTCTCTAACTAGAAACCTCGGCCCAGCCTACACAGGCAGATTTCAGCTCAAAAGAGTCAAGAGTAAGCTTCCTGTGTATAGTGGACTGGATTATTGCTCTCACTTAGATCTGAGTTGCAGCATGCAGGATACCGGTTGCGTCCCATGGGATCTTTGTTGCAAGGCACACTCCTAGTTGTGGCACATAGGCTTAGTTTCTCTGCAGCAGCTGGCATCTTAGTTCCCTGACCAGGGATCGAACTTGCGTCCTTTGCATTGCGAGGCAGATTCTTTCCACTGGACCGCCACGGAAGACCACCGGACATGGTAGTCTTAGCACTGGACCCCTGGACCTCCCTGCTTTCAGGTCTTCATGCCCTCCTGTTGTTGAGTGATCTCACGGAGTACATTTTCCTGCCCTATCGCTGCTGCTGTTAGCCATCTGACTTGCTTTGGCCAATGGAACTTTGGCAGACGTGATCTAAACTGAGGCCTCCTGTATGCTTGTTTGGTCTGGTTGGCCCTCCCGAGCTCCCTTGGTCTGCTCTTAGAAGAATGCTCAGGGTAGATTCTGGCCCGAGGAGAATATAGACATAATCAGCAGACTTGAATCCAATTGGAGCCAAGTTTAGCCAACCCTTAGCCTGAAGCAGAACAATCCAAAAATAAAAGCCTGTTATTTTTGAGCCACTGAGGTCTGGGGATGGTTTGTTACACAGCATTATTGCTCTAATAGCTAACTCATACATCATCACTGAAGGCAATCAGCCTGGGCTTAAGACCATTTGGTTGCACATTATAAAGGCGATTCCAGCATTAAGCAGCTGTTAGGGCTAGGATATCTCTAAGGTGTCTTTGAGCCTTTAGATTCTGTGGTTTTATGTTCCAAAGGGAGTTGTGGTTAACTCTGCTTATTTGAGGCTGAAACCATAGGGAATAGAATCCATACAAGAACAAAAATTTAAACTTGACACAGACCAGTGCTGCACCTCCCACCTCAGCCAGACATTTCATGTACCAGTCAGGGTCCAATCAAGAGCACAGTTCAGTTCAGTTGCTAGTTGTGTCCAACTCTTTGCGACCCCATGGGCTGCAGCACACCAGGCCTCCCTGTCTATCACCAACTCCCATAGTTTGCTCAAACTCATGTCCATTGAGTCGGTGATGCCATCCAACCATCTCATCCTCTGTCATCCCCTTCTCCTCTCACCTTCAATCCTTCCCAGCATTGGGGTCTTTTCAAATGAGTTAGTTCTTTGCATCAGGTGGCCAAAGTATTAGACTTTCAGCTTTAGCATCAGTCCTTCCAATGAATATTCAGGGCTGATTTCCTTTAGGATGGACTGGTTGGATCTCCTTGCAGTCCAAGGGACTCTCAAGAGTCTTCTCCAACACCATAGTTCAAAAGCATCAATTCTTTGGTGCTCAGCTTTCTTTATAGTCCAACTCTCACATCCATACAGGACCACTGGAAAAACCATAGCTTTGAGTAGAGCACAGAAACCACTCTAAATCTTTAATACAAAGGGAATATTTGACAGGACTTTGGTTACCCAGGCCATGGAGGAACTGAGAAGTTGCATAAGGGATGGCAAGGCAACCCGGGGATCAGCTAAGCAGGAAGCTGTGACTGTTGGTGGGATGGAGGGCCCAGGGGGAGAGGCGGGGTTAACCCAGGGCCGGGATGACCTAGTGAAAGCTGCAGCCTTGGAGGGCTGCCCGGTGGGAACTGGAGCCTCAGAGAAGATGTAGCGGCCTCCTCAACTTCCTTGAGACTCTGCCCAAGGCCCAGAGAGAGGGAGAGACCTGTCCTAGCTCCTTGCTTCTTCCCACCCTCCAGCCTCCTCCCAGCGTGTCTCCCATTGGCTGAACCCAGCTGACCCAGACTCTGGGGTCTCCTGGGGTCAGATGTCCTGTGATGCAGAGAAGGTCAAGGGAAGGATGAGCGATGGTTCCGTGACTGCAGACCAGTCCTGCCTATCCATGTGTGCCTTTGGCCAGTGTGCCTGTCTCAGTAAACTGCCTTCTCAGCCACCCAGCTGCTCGGCCAGAAACCTGGGAGACATCTTTTCCACCCCCAAGTCTACTTCATCAGTGGTTCCCAAGAGCTCTACCTCAGATTATATTTGCACAAACACCCTTCTTGTCATTTGGCCTTTCCTTGGTCACCACAGGGTCACTGCAGCAGCGCCCAGCTGGTCCCCCTGCCTCCATGCTCGTCCTTTCCCCATCTGTTCCCCACCCGGTGGCCACAGTGATATTTTGCAAATGTAAATCAGATCGTGTCATTCCTTTGGTAAAAACCCATCCAGGTCTTCGAATCCAAGCTCCTTTGCCCAACATGGTCTGTTCTCAGCTACCTTTTCAAGCCTATTTTTACCCTTTTCTTTTTTATTTCTCACTGAGTTTCAGGTACTTACTGGCCTTTCCACACTCCTTAGAGCCAGGCAGAATCTTTCTCACCCCAGGGCCTTTGCACCTGCTGCTCCCTCAGTTTTAAATCATAATCAGCTTCTTTGTATCCTTCGTAGTCACAGTCTATGTATTAAATCATAATCTTTCGCCTCTTCAGAGCTGCCTTCATGGACCACCCTAAAGTGTCCTTGCAGGGCTTCTGCCTTCTCACTTCTTACTCTTGCATCATGCCATTGTTCTTTCATTCATATGTTGCTTTGTTTGTTGTCTGTCTCCCAGACTTGAAGATAATCTTTATGAAGACAGGGCCTTGGCTGGCTTGCCCACTGCTGGGTACCCTGCTCCTCTCTCCATGACTAACACATGGGGGACACTCAATAGATGTTTAGTAAAAGATTAATGGAAAAGACAGAGGGATGTCCACGGACAGAAGAATGGATAAAGAAGATATGGTGCATATATACAATAGAATATTACTCAGTCATTAAAAGAGAATGAAATAATGCCATGTGCAGCAACATGAGTGCACCTAGAGATTATCATACTGAGTGAAGTAAGTCAGATAGAGAAGGAGAATGTATAAAGGTATGGCACCCTTTATATGAAGAATCTAAAAGGAAATGATACAAGGATGTCTCTGGTGGCCCAGTGGCCAAGACTATGTGTTCCCAGTGCAGGGGGCCTGGGTTTGATCCCTGGTCAGGGAACTAGATCCCACATGGCATAACTAAAATCTGGCTCTGCCAGATAAATAAATAAAAATAAATTGAAAAAAAGAAATGATATGAATGAACTTATTTATAAAACAGAATCAGACTTACAGATTTAGAGAAACAATTTATGGTTGCCGGGGGGAAGAATGGGGGAAAGGATAGTTAGGGAGTTGGGGATGGACATGTACACACTGCTATATTTAAAACGAGAACCAGCAAGGACGCGCTGGACAGCACGGGGAACTCTGCTCCATGTTATGTGGCAGCCTGGATGGGAGGGCAGTCGGGGGAGAGTGGATACAGGTATGTGTATGGCTGAGTCCCAACATTGTTAATCAGATGTACTCCAATATAAAATAAAAAGTTAAAAAATAAAGTGCTTAGCAGAGTGTCTGAAAAAAAAAAAAAAAAAGATCAAGGGGCTGAGAAACTGGCCCAATGACACTCTGAGGGGAAAAAAAAAATAAAGAAGTCGATATGTCTGTGGACTGCCAAGGGTCAGTGGCCTGATCTTTGTGCAGAACAACTGGGAAGAGGCTGCCTTGAGTGTCTGCGAACCCGGCTCCCACCATCACTTCGCCCAGCAAGGCTTGAGGCAGGGGAGTGGAAAGGTGCTAAATAAAGCTCAGATCTCATTGTCTCCGGTCTTCTGATTACCAGGTATTTAGACTGCAGTTACACAGTCAGCGGTGATGAGCTGTAATTGCAGACGTTCTCCACGGTTATTTTTGCCCCTGGAAAATAAAGTGATACCTGTAATTTCCCCCAAGTCGCGCTGCAGCCTCCCCTCCCGAGGCCCCCGGGCTCAGCAGCCTTCATTACCCCTAACTGCGGGGTTCCCTTCCCGGCTCCTTGGCGAGTAGGTGGGTGGGCTGGGAGTTCAGAGCTCTGTGTCCCGGTTTAGATTTTGCCATTGACTTGCTGGCGGATTCTGACCCTCAGGGCGCACATCTGATAAATAGAGGCTGTGCTGGGGACTTGGGCAGGTAAGGGGGGCAGGGATGGAATCCCAGTGGGGCACAAGGTCCTCAAAAGAGGAGCATTTAGGAACCAAGAGCTGAGCAAACAAGATGGAGAATCCAGAAGGTTCGGGAATCAGCATTGGCCTCAAGGAGCTACTGACTCTGCTGTGCTCAGTCGCTTCAACTGTGTCTGACTCTGTGACCCCACGGACTGTAGCCCACCAGGCTCCTCTGTCCATGGGATTCTCCAGGCAAGAACACTGGAGTGGGTTGCCATGCCCTCCTCCAGGGATCTTCCCGACCCAGGGATCAAACTCGAGTCTTTTCTGTCTCCTGCACCGGCAGGCGGGCTCTTTACCACTAGCGCCGTCTCGTTCTGTGATGACCTCCGATCCTCGGGGCAGGGCTTCTCCCATCAACCCAGCCCACAGCCACAGCGTTGTTTCCTTTCGACTGTGTTAGGTCTTTGCTGTGGTGCACGGGCTTTCTTTCCTTGTGGCACATGAGCTTAGCTGCCCTGAGGCATGTGGGATCTTAGTTCCCCAGCCAGGGATCGAACCCCTGTCCCCTGCATTGGGAGGCAGACTCTCAACCGCTGGACCACCAGGGAAGTCCCCACAGCCTCACTGTTGCCCTCGCCCTTGTCCCACCCCCATGCTCCCCTTTGCTAAAGCCGTTGCTCTGGCTCTAGGAGTCACCTGCTTCCGCCGCCCAGTGGGTGACGGGGTGGGAGGAGGCGGCTTCCTGCCTCCACTGTGCTTTCTCAGGAACACTGTCGCACTGACCCCTCGACGCCCTCCTTGAGCTTCCCCGTGGGCTGAGCTGGGACCGGCGGAGGCATGCACAGTATTGCTTCAATAAGAAGATGTGCCCCCAGCGCTCCAACTCCAAACAGCAGACTTGTAGAAATTTCTTTTTTTAAAAAACTGGAGTGTAATTGCTTTTCAGTGTTGTGTTCGGTCCTGCTGTACATCAACGTGAATCAGCTATGTGTACACACAGCCCCTCCGTCTGGAGCCTCCCTCCTCTCCCCCCATCCCACTCCTCCAGGCCATCACAGAGCCCCGAGCTGAGGCCCCTGTGCTATATGACAGCTTCCCGCTCGCTCTCCGGTACAAACAGTAGACTTTTTCAAAGCACTTCTGGAGCCCAGGCTAATTCCAGGCTGGGGACAGACAGCCTGTACGGGTTTTTAGGGTCAGGAAGACAGGCAGAGGCGTGGGGGGACTTCGGCACTGGCTGTCTCCTCCCCGCCACCCCTGCGGCTGAGCTCTCTGCTCCAGCCCGCTCTGAAGCTGCCCATGGTCTCCTGATTGCTCTCCTGCTTTGTCCCTACGCAGGCCCACTGGCCGCCGGACTGGTAACCCGGGGAAACGGTATAAAAAGCCTCAGACTCGAACCACCCTGTCTTTCTTTCTTTACTTAGGCTTGGACGGAGAAGACAAACTCCCCACCTGGGCATGAGTGATGAGTCATTCCTCAAAGGTCGGCAGGAAGATTTATCTGCTGAGCAGCCAGTCTGGTCCCTGACCCACATTGACTCTTCCACCTTTGATCCGGGCCGGCCTGAGACAGTTCGCTGCAGGCTTCCGCCGTGTTTCACGCAGTGGTGCCTCAAGCAAGGGCATGAAGCATCCTCACTCCTCCACCGCTGCTCCTCTCCGCCGTGGTGGGTACCACCTGGGCTCTGCAGGTGCCGGGTTCCGGCTGCCAGCTTCAGGGGGGATGCTGGGGTGGTGGTCAGGCTTGGGGTCCCCGTCCTGCCAGGGTGCCATCCCAGGAAGCAGTTCTTCACAATTCCCAGAAGGTTCTGGAGGAAAGGGGTCCCCAGGTTTGCTGCTGGCCAAAAACCTTGGCTTTTTCTGCCCAGCCAGCCTGTGCTGCTCAGTCGTGTCTGGCTCTGCGACCCCATGGACCGTAGCTGCTCTCCCCCCGCCAGGCTCCTCTGCCCGTGGACTTTTCCAGGCATGAATACTGGAGTGGGTTGCCATTTCCTCTTCCAGGGGATCTTCCCGACTCAGGGATCAAGCACAGAAGCCAAATAAAAACTACGGAGACAGAGTTTGGAAGAAATGGAAAGGTGCCTAATTCTCAGCTGGTGAGAGTAGGCTCATGACTCAAGAGCTGAGCCCTGCCTCCACGAGGAGTCTAGGGGCTTACATAAGATGAGGGCTCACGGTCAGGAGTCGGTCATGAGGAGCAAAGGTGTTAGGCTCTTGACTTCTTCCCCTTTAGTTGTTTCAAAGACAGTCACAGGCCAGCGTCAGTAACCCAGTAATTGAGTCTGGCGGTTCTGAGGCTCTGTGGCCTGCTTTCTGATATGTAACTACAAGGGGAAGGGTGTTGTAAGGGTAAACACCAGAGAAGGGCTGTGTTTAGCATAGAATCAAAGGAAAATAGGTGTGGAGCACAGCTCTTGCAGAGTTAGAGGGCAGAAAAGCAAACTTAGTTACAGACATGCAGAGTCTGGGGCAGGTAAAGTTAAAAAAATCTAGGAATGTTCAGGCCTGCTCACTGTCCTCTTTATCTTCTTTGTTCTCTGGAAAGGGAAAGAAAAAAACCTCATTCCTCATTTTTTCCTTTTTATGGCAACAGGTTCGCAGTGGCCTTCTCAAGAGCCTGCCTTGTGTTGGCTTTCTTCTGTTCCCTGGCTATCCTTCCCCTTCTTTCATTCCTATTCCCGTGGGGTCACCTATCAAATAAAACCCCCACATACATGTCTTCCTCTCCGGCTCTACTTTGGGAAGGCTCCAGGCTAAGACGCCCATGTTTCAGAGGAGCCTCCAAGAGGAACATCAAAATAAGGTTTTGAGGTCCCGGGTCAGGTCTCAGTCCTGACTGGGATACTCCCAGAGGGCAACGGGGCAAGCGGGAGATGAAAGGCCTGCAGGGTGACCTTGCCTGCCCTTTCTACTTTGGGTTGGGAGGAGGCAGAGAGGATGTGGTGGTGACCTGAGCCTCCGGACCTCTGGGCTCAGGGGTGACAGAGGGTGACCCGTGCCCTGATAACCTGAGGCTGGACAAGGCAAGGCTTTGGAGGAGGGCTGGGCTCCGGCTTGAACAAGCGTGGGGATGCATGAAGTCCTGTCCACATGACTTCAATGTTGGAGCTCTGTATCATTTTCTCCGGCTCCAGTGAGAACCCCATCACAGCCCCGGAGCCCAGATAGAAATCAATTCCCACAGCGCAGGGCGGGCGGCGTGAGAGCGGGATGGGGTGGGGGTGGGAGTGCGCGTTGCTGAGAACAATGGCTTCATTAGGAGGCCCTAATGAAAAGGAGATCTTCCAAGGCTAATGTTAATTAAGAAGTGCAAAGATATCAGGGATGATGAGAAAACCGCAGGCAGAGGAACTGGGCCTCAGTCAGCGGAACGATGGAGCCAGGGCGGGGTTGTCTGCAGGGTCACCCCAGAACCGCAGAGATCCTGAGAGGGCCTCTGAGTTCGGGGGGGCTCACAGTCACCCTCGGGGTGGGGGGACAAAGCCCAGCTCTTTCCTATGAGGCCAAAATTTGTGCCTTCATTCAAGAAGCATGTATTGAGCATCTACTATCTGAAACCACTCTAGTCATTGGGATACATCAATGAACAGAACAGACAGCTGTCATTGCCCCGGTGGGGTTACATTCCAGCGGGGACCTGAACTTAGTGAGGATTCTAATAACTTAGTGAGTTTTGTGGTATGTCAGAAGGCCGTAAGTGCTATTAAGAAAAAGAAAGAGTGGAAACTTAAGAGGGACAGGATGGTTGGGTGGGATGGGGGGTAAGTAGCTTGCAGATTAAATAAGGTCGTCAGGGGAGGACCGACTGGAAGATGAGAAATGAGCCAAGATTTGGTAGAGATGAGTCATGACTTGCTGTGAAGGTCTGGGGCGGGCCTGTCCTTTCTCTGTTTTTCTCCTGGCAAATGAAACCTTACAGTCCCAAGCCCAGGCCCTGGGAAAGGAACTCAAGGCCCGATTCGTCTCCTGCAGTGACATGACTAGTCTCTCGTCCAGGATGTCACAGCATCCACCTTGGTTCGAGACCTCCAAGCAGACACGGTCATTTAAGGGGTTCCAGGCTGGACTCTTGGGGACTCTTGGAAGACACCCCTTTCCCTCAGCACACCTGGCTTTGCCTTCATCCCCTGGCATGGTGCCCCTTCCTCCTGTCTCCCTCCATGAGGACATTTTCATAATGGGGTGATTTCAAGCAAACACATTAAAAAAAAGCCGCAGTGCACTAAAGAAGCTGCCGGAATCCTTTCGTGCAATATCTCTGTTCACTGCATTAATGATCCTCTCCAGATTACCCATTTCCTAACAAACCATTAACACAGAGAGGAGGTGGGGCGGTGAAGAAGGAAAGAGGAGGGAGCGGGGTTGAGGATGGGGCCAGCCACTGCAGAGCTCAAGCTAACTGCAGGCAGGGTTCTGCATCCTCCCCGCTTCCCCCAGGTGGCATGGAGGCAGCGGCTGGGGGGCGGGCCTCTCTGGAAAAGGCAAGGAGGGGGTTTACTGGCCCTTCCATCACAGGAGAACATGCAGGCTCTGAATCTGGCCAACCGCTTGAAAGCTTTCCTCCTCTCCGCTAGGGTGACTTGGATCCTGGGCCCAGTCTCCTAAAGGGAATCAACTCAGACTGAGAATCAACCCAGTGCTTCTCCATGCATGAAGTCAGCTTTTACAATTTGCTTGATATCATGTGGGTTGTGAGGAGTGGGGCTGGGATTTGAACCCAAGTCTCTAAATACGGGTTCCCCAGGTGGCCCAGTGGGGAAGAATCCGTCTGCAATGCAGGCCCTGCAGTTTGGATCCCTGGGCTGAGCAGATCCCCTGGAGAAGGAAATGGCAACCCACTCTAGTATTCTTGCCTGGAAAATTGCATGGACGGAGGAGCCTGGCGGGCTACAGTTCATGAGTTCACAAAGGGTCGGACATGACATAGTGACTAAAAAAGAACAGGCAACAACTCTCTAAATGTGCAAAGCCCCCCAGTTCATCAGAGCCTCCTGCCACCGCTGACTGTTGCTTTTGTTGCATCCCAGCCTTCTGAAAGATTGCTGGCGGCTTCCCTTGGTACCCATGCCAGACAAGGGTCAGATCAGTGGCGTGGGAGCCTCCCATCCCAAGCAGACAGCTTCCTGCTTCCCGCTCTACTCCTTGTGGCAAGAATCCCCCTCCCTCCCTCAGGACTCCCCAGCAGCATGTGGCCCCGAGGAGGACTCTGTACAGACAGGGGTCCCCAGCCCAACAGCGCTGACCTCTGGAGCACTGCCCTCTGCCCTCCTGCCTCATTTCCGCTTCGGGTCTCACTGAGGCCATTCTTACAAGCCAGAGAATGCAGTGGCCCTCTTCCCATAGGAAAGCACAAGATCTATGGGATTTAATAAGATCATCCAAGCCTCGGCGCGATGGCAGATTTCTGGTGACACCACGTTCTTTGGGGAGGTGAATTTCCTTTCTCTTTAATCCACTGTTTCTAAGGCAGGTGACCCACTCTGTGTTATTACAAGCAGGTTATTATTACCATAAATCCTTCTGCTACTACTTCTTCCATTTACATTAAATATAGTCCCTGTTATGGTGCCTAAATTAGCTTTCATAGGAGGAAATTCCTGTATAATTTAAAGAGAATAGGGAACCCGAGTCAGGCTGGGGGAGGGGAGGGCAAAAAAGGGAATGAAGTGAAGGTTTCTCATCCCAAATAAGGAAAAGGCTCCCTCCTCCTTGATTCAAAGCCCCATGGAATGTGGGAATCACTTAGTCCTTTCATCCATCCGTTTGTGTATTTGGCACATGTTGGCGGCACATCTGAAGTGCCAGGCCACAGGGATCAAAACAATGGCAGTATTGTATGATTTCAACTATGTGACATTCTGGAAGAGACAAAACAATGGAGACAGTAAAAAGATCTCTGATAGCCAGGGGTGTGGGAGAGAGAGAGAGAGAGAAGGATGAGTAGGTGAAGCGTAGAGGATTTCTAGGGCAGTGAAGCTGTTCTGTGTTATGCAGTCATGAGAGATGCATGTCATTATGCATTCATTGCAAAGAGTGAACCCTAGTGTAAACTATGGATGTCAGTCGATAATAACGTATCGATATTGGTTCATCACTCGAAACAAATGTACAACACTAGCACAAAATAGAAATAATAAGGGAGACTGTGGGGGTGGACAGAACCGGTGTCTGGAAACGCTCTGTACTTTTCGATCAATTTTTCTGCAAACCTGAAACTGCGGTCCAGTGGTTACGATCCCGCGCTCCCACTGCAGGGGGCACAGGTTCTACTCCTGGTCTGGAGACTAAGATCCCAGAAGTCAAGCAGCCCCCCCAGGCTCCTCTGTCCAGGGGATTTCCCAGGCAAGGGTACTGGAGTGGGTTGCCATTTCCTCCTCCAGGGGATCTTCCAGGCCCAGGGATCGAACCTGCATCTCCTGTGTCCCCTGTGCTGGCAGGTAGATTCTTCACCGCTGAGAGACCTGGGAAGCCCAAATATCCAAGAGGGTGACGTGATATTTTGGCTTTCCCAAAACTGACTTGACTGCAGGTCCGCTGGGCTCTATGCACCTTCTGACCTCTTTATTGCCTTTACTTTTTGCAGAGCATTTCCGGAAACTAGAGTGCTTCCTGGGGTGGTTGTAGGAGGAGACAAACTTCATCTCTTCCAGCTTCAGTTTCCTCATCTGCATAAAGAGAGTTGGATTTAATCACATCAGGACTCTATTTCTGCTCTAACCTTTTAAGCCTGAGACTGGGTGAGGTGTACCTCCCGCTCTTCCACCTTGCCATCCCAGTCACTCCACAGCCAATGAGGGGCAATTGGGAGAAAACTCCAAGTCAGATTAATCAAGGTATAGGAAAGTTATAGATATGCTAATGCTTTATGTTAATGACTGATGAGAGTGGGTAATTGGAGATGGCAGGAGGGTGCCGAGTGGGGAAGGAATTTCGGTTCTTAGAGAAAATACTGCATTCAAAGAGCTTAAGAATGATTAATGGAGGTTCTGGAATTACAAAGAGCAACCAGTAGAAACTGTTTGGAACAGGACTTGCTCAGGGGGAATAACCTTGTGGAGAGCGTGGGTCCGGGTCGGGGACATTTTGTGGACGGGACCCAAGGAAGGAGTGGGGGCTTGAGAGCTGGTGAGCGGAGATGCTGTCCGGAACAGGAGCGGGCTTTGACCCGGAGGAAGGTGACCCAGGGTGTTCTGGCTCCGTGCCTGGACAGGGCTGGAGCCAGAGGGGCTGGTGTGTGCCCAGTCACTCAGTCGTGTCTGACACTTTGAGACCCCATGGACTGAAGCCCGCCAGGCTCTCCTGTCCATGGAATTTCCCAGGCAAGAATACTGCAGTGGGTTGCTGTTTGCATCTCTAGGAGACCTTCCTGACCCGAGGATTCAATCCGAGTCTCCTGCATCTCCTGCATTGGTGGGTGGATTCTTTACCACTGTGCCACCAGAGCTGGGGGGCTGGAGCTGATCCTAAAAGCTGGACCTGTGTGCACCTGTCCCCACTCCCCCCGAGTATGATGGTTGCCCCATGCCTTCAGCCTGCTGTAGTCCGCAAAGCCTGATTCAGCAGCTGGGGACCCAGCTGTCCTGGACAAGACCCAGAGAGGAGACGCATCTCCAACAGAGAGCTGCTGCTGAAAGGGTACCGTTTTCAGAGCCCTGACCCCTGTGGGCGTCCTTCAGGGGAAGCGGCTCAGGTTGAAAAGAAAATGGTGGCGAAGCCCTCTGTTTCCTTAAAGGAGGGAAGGCTGGGGTGTCCCATACGTCCCCCTCTAACAGGAGGATCTGGGGGAGAGCTGCATCCAGACGCATGTCTGGGACGGGCCTGCTTTCTGGTAGGAGACCAGAGCCCCGGTCACAGAGCCAAACGCTCAGATCGCTGGCCTTGCCTCTTCCTGCCGAGACCAACACGGCTGAGATGCCGGGCACTGCCTCTTGGCATTTATAATCCTGTCAGCTGGCGGATGAAGGATGGGGAGCCACGTCCACCCAGGGAGGTCCTGCCTTGAACAGATGCTGCTGATGGAGGCTGCCTTCCCCGCCTCTCCATCTCCTTCAGCGCCGGCCCCGGGGCACCCATCACCTTCTCAACCCTCCTCGGTCAGGTCAATATCCTCACCGCAGACAGCCTGGCTTGTGAACAGGCGCCACCTCCGACCTCCTGGGTCCTGGAGGGATGGATGCTGGACTGCGTACCTCCTGTCCTCCCCCCACATCACCCCACCCTCACTTTCAGAGTGCAGTGGAAAGTCACGGGTTCCATGGGTCTCACAGAGCCTGGAGTTCTGATGCCAAGTGTGCATGGTGAAGGAAAGAGGTCGAGGCTGTGGGCGTGGCTGGATTCTCAGGGTACCCACGTCCGTTCCAGGGAGCTCATTCTGCCCTGCTCTGGACCCAGAGAAGCCGGTCCCTTATCCTTTTTGCTGGTGGACAGAGCTTTCCTTTAGAGAAACTCACACCCCTTAGGCTGGTTTCTTCCAATCCAAGAAGGCTTTACGGTCACCTTGCCCACGGCTGCACTGGTAACTCCGTGGTGAAGAATCTGCTTGCTGATGCAGGAAACACAGGTTCAATCCCTGGTCCAGGAAGATCCCACATGCTGTGGAGCAATTAAGCCCCTGCGCCACGGCTATTGAGCCTGTGCCCTAGAGCCCGGGAACTGCCACTGTTGAGGCCATTTGCTGCAACTATGGAAGCCCATGCACCCTGGAGACTGTGCCCCACAGCAAGAGAAGCCACTGCAAGGAGAAGCCCAAATTCTGCAACTCGACAGTAGTCCCCGCTCTCTGAAACTAGAGAAAGCCCGCACAGCGATGAAGATCGAGCACAGCCCGAGATACATAAATACTTAAATAAGAATTTGAAAAAAGGTCACCTTGTGCAGTTGTTTTGAGACTTCAAAAAATAATCTGTACGGACTTCCCTGGCGGTCCAGTGGTTAAGAGTCTGAGCTTCTGCTGCAGGGGGCGTGGGTTTGATCTCTGGTTGGGGAACGAAGATCCTGCATGTCATGGGGCGTGCCCCCAAAATAAATAATAAATAAAAATAAATTTCAAAAAAATCTGCAGAGTCTTCCACTCAAAAGAAACCCAACCCAGTAGCTGCAATATATCACATTAGAGCCTCCTGCTTGCTCATCCTTCCCTCTGCCTGCTCCTTCCCAGGCAGCCTGGAGGAGTTGTAATGAACTCCTGGGTGTCCTCAGAGGCCAGTTTAGAAACCAGCGATGCAGGAAGCGGGGAAAGGGGACTTACTGTTTCGCAGGTATAGAGGTTCCAGTTTGCAAGTTAAGAGTTCCGGAGATGGATGACGATGGTGGCGATGACAATGTGCGTATGCTTAATACCGCTGAACCGCATGCTTAAAAATGGTCAGGGTGGTAAATTTCATCCCGCGTGCATTTGGCCAAAGTCAAAACAGAAACAAAACACCAGTTCAGGAATGCAGATGGGAAAACTCGGGCTGACACGGCCAGGTTTAAGAGCCGCTCAGTAGCCAGGCTGGCCTCCTCTCTTTGGCTCGTGGCCTTATTTCTGGGCTCCTTCCACTCCCCTCTGCTCAGTGCCGGGCTCCTTGGATGGGTTGAAGCCCCAAAAGCAGCTCGTGTAACACTGGGAGATGGAGAGGAGATCCAAGAGTGAGCAGGAGGGCCTTGGGAGCCCAGAGAAGGGAGATTAGACCGAGGGGACGCCTGTCTTTGAAGTTCTCGTCTCAAGGGCCCAGGAAGCCTCACTCATTTTCAGTGGGTTGCTACATTTTCACCAGATGAGTTTTTTAATTGCTTGATTTACTTATCTCGTCTCGGATCTGCTGATGTACTCTGCTGCCTTTTAATTGCTTGAAAAGTTGAGCAGTTTTTCATGTTTTAAGGAGTGCTGAATTGTATAATTAAAACACTAACGGTGTAAATCAACAGTGCAGAAGAAAGACAGCAGAGAATTAAGCAAGTGTGTTGGCATAATAATAAAATCAAACCGGCATGAAGAGGGCCCATTACCAGGAAGATGCTGAATGTGAAGTGGGGGCCTGGGAGGGGGGCGGGGCTCACAGGACCCTGCCCCTTCTCTTTCTGGGGAAACAGGGGAAGTGAAAAAAAGAGATGGCTGGATCTGAAAGTCCCTGAGGCCTTGGACTGAAGGTGGGAGGTGGCTTTGTGTGTACCTCCTGGGTGGCTGGGGGTTGGGGCTCTGGGATGGGGGAGGCGAAGAGTGAGTGGGGAAGAGGGAAGAAGGCCTGTGCGTGTCTTCAGGATCTCGCCTTCTTCCGGGGGTTCGCAGTTTGCTTTCGTTGAGGACGGTGGGCAGGAGGAGCTAGGAACCTTTCTTCCCTCCCTTGCTTCCTTCTCACCAAAGTTCACGCCCAGTGTGATTGTTTCAGACAACCCAGAAACGTTTAGCGGGAAACAGGAAAGCCCACTCTTGCCTTCTCCTCTTCTTCCTCTGCCCGCAGACAGACGAAGTTGGAAGTGGGAGTGAAGGACGGGGATGCAGGCTCAGGCATCCATCCTGGCAGGACTTGTTTGGATCTGGCTTGGAAACTCTCCAGCTCAAAGTCGGTCAGCGTTTCCTGAAGGGTGCAAGGTGGAACACTGGCCCAGGGAGATGCTCCGTGAAAAAAATTTAAAAAAAAGCTTTTTGGCCAGTAAGCTTGGAAAACTCTGAGCTAAACAAAAGGTGCTGAGCTAAAGATGGTGCTGAGCCCCTCTTAGGCACTTGTCATTCTGACTACAGGACTTCCCCGAACCCTGAATATGCTGAGGTCCCTGTCTCCTTGCACCCCAGCAGGGTAAACTTTGGGGACCTGGAAGACCATTCTTTCAAGTCTCATAGATTCGTGGCCCATGGCAAGTGGGTTCTGGGTACGACACTTTGGGAAATGTTGAAAGTGTTAGCTACTAAGTCATGTCCGACTCTTTGAAATCCCATGGATTACAGCCCTCCAGGCTCCTCTGTCAATGGAATTCTCCAGGCAAGAATACTGGAGTGGACAACCATTCCCTTCTCTAGGGGATCTTCTCGATCCAGAGATTGAACCCTGGTCTCCTGGATTGCAGACAGATTCTTTACCGTCTGAGCCACCAGGGAAGCCCTTGAGAAAAGCTGGGTTCAGGTGAAAAGGGCACTTTGCTTGGGTCCTTGAGCTGTGGTCACATCCCAGACCCATCACTGACTGACCAGCTGTGTGGCCTAGGGTACCTCTCATAACCTCTCTGGGCCTCAGACTCCCCACTTGTCAGATGAGACAGATGACGCCGAGCTCTCAGGAACTGGTAAGGAGAAGTCGGATGATGCTGTGGAAGCACATGGCCTGGGGCCGATGGTGGGCCTTCTCTCGTGGTGGTGCCCAGACCAGGGGGTGTGTCCACTCCCCATTCTTACACCACCAGATACAAAGGTTGTTCATGAGCCAGGTGGGTCCTGGGGAGACCCCAGGGGCTAGGAGTGGGGAGGAGAGATGGAGTCAGGCTCTAGAAAATGAAATCAAAGACGGAAGACTAGGAAGACAGCTGGGCTGTGCTGGAATCGGCTGGAAATGAGATGAATGCAAGGCTCTGAGGAGGGCAGATATTCTGTGAAAATGCAGTTACTAGCAAGGCAGGGATTAGGGTGAGGTGGGTAAAGCATCACAAAATTTAAAGGTGTGCCCCAGACTCTGTAATCAAGAAAAACAATATTTTAGTGCAATTGTTTTTTTGGAAAGAGCTAAGTGAATGAAAAAAAATCACAATGAACAAAATACCAAAATTTAAATAAAGACAGAATCTGACCTTCATCTCACTGGCCTGCACCCGAATCCCAGCCCTGAGAGCTGAACCTTTTCTGTCTCTGCCAGCGTGTCCCCCGAGGGGCTGGATCTGGGGACCGACTCTGAGCTGAGCAGGGTCAGGGCCCCCCCAGCTCCCACCTTCAGGGATCCTCACACCTCAGCAAGTGCTTCATGGACAGACGTGGACTCGGGGGTCAGGCTGGGCCTTTCCTGCGGGGTCACTCCTGGCTCCCCCCATGGTGGGTGCGGGCTGGGGGGATGAGCTTCCTTACAGCCACGGGCCTGGCCTTCCACGAGGTCACCAGGGAACGGGCACCTCTGTGCCCACTCTGGCTCCGCGTGGGCCCCAGGCTGACCAGCTCATGCCCTCCCTCCCTTCTGGGCGCCCGTTCTTAGCTCATCTCCAGGGAGCCGCTCATGGCTCCCCCTCAACTGGATGTGACCTCACTCTCCTTTAGGCTCCCGGGGCGCTGAGCCCCTCTTAGGCACTTGTCAAGTGCTCATCCTTCTCCCCATTTCCAGCTTGAAATCCCCAAAGGCAGACGCCACATCGGCATCGCCCACCTCCCCAGCCCCCGTCCTGTGTGTCCTTGACAGGAGTGGGCATTCAGACAGAACCAGCCAGGAGGACGGACCCTCCTCCGTGCTGGACGCGCTCCTGCCCACGTCACTGGGCAACATTCTGGGGGTGATGGGATGCCCAGGACTGGAGAGATTCAGGTAAAGAATCTGCCTGCAATGCGGGAGACCTGGGTTCAATCCCTGGGTTGGGAAGATCCCCTGGAGAAGGGAATGGCCCACTCCAGTATTCCGGCCTGGAGAATCCCATGGACAGTATAGTCCATGGGGTCGCAAAGAGTCGGACACGACCAAGTGACTTGCACTTTCACGTCCCTCATGCTGGGAGGGCTCTGATAGGCCTGGGAGCCCCTGGTGACTGCCATGGAGACGACAACCACAGACAGGTCTACTTTGTAGACATTGTCCTTTTTAGTCCCCCCAGCAGCCTTGCACGTTGATGTCAATATTCCCATTTTACAGGTGAGTAAACTGAGGCTTGGGTTTTCCAGGTAGCTCAGTGGTAAAGAATCCACCTGCTAATGCAGGAGACACGGGAGTCCTGGGTTCCCCTGGAGGGGGAAATGGCAACCCGCTCCAGTATTCTTGCCTGGAGCATCCCAGGGACAGAGGAGCCTGATGGGCTACAGTCCACAGGGTCTCAAGAGTCAGACATGACTGAGTAGGCGTGCATGCAACTGGGGCTTAGAGTAGGTACACTTAGGAAGTTTGCAAAGCTAGTCAACAGCAGGGGCAGGATTGGACTCCAGGTTGGCCTGATTCCAAGCCCACATGCTTACCCTCTGAGCTCTTGTTGCCTCAGGATAAGTGGAAGTGGGGACTGCCTCACACTTGGGTGGGCGCTTTTCCAGGCTGGTAGACCTTGAGTGGGGCTTCCCTGATAGCTCAGCTGGTAAAGAATCCACCTGCAATGCAATGGACCCCGGTTCAGTTCCTGGGTCGGGAAGATCTGCTGGAGAAAGGATAGGCTCCCCACTCCAATATTCTTGGTCTTCCCTGGTGGCTCAGATGGTAAACAATCTCCCTGCAATGCGGGAGACCTGGGTTTGATCCCTGGGTTGGGAAGATCCCCTGGAGGAGGGCATGGCAACCCACTCCAGTACTCTTGCCTGGAGAATCCCCATGGACAGAGGAGCCTGGCAGGCTACAGTCCTTGGGCTGCAAAGAGTCAGACACGACTGAGCGACTAAGCAACCCCCCCACCCCCCAACACACACACACAGACCCCAGCGAGTGGTTTCAGAAGCTCTGAGGACTGCTCTTCCCAGCCACAGAGAAGGAGGAAAGGGGAGGACTTCACCCCAGGGTCCCTGTGTGGGTACTGATACTCCTCCCTTCCCTCTCGGGGACACCCTCGTCTCCCCACCTCCACCCACACACACTGGGTGGGCTCTAAGAGTTGCTCTCATTAGTGAAACCACCCCAGGGCGCATCCCAGCCTCAGCTCACTTGTATTGATAAGTCTCAGAGGCTGCAGACTTGTCTGATATTTGCAACACTCCATCCCTCACCTTTATGATGGATGGTTCGCGTGTTGGGATCAATATGGCCCTCGCAAGATTTACATACTCATATGATTAATAAACAATAAGTCACCCCGGTAGCCCCACCCTGCTGGGTTTTCAGGGCGTTCTGTGCGGACAGCTAACCTTGTCCCCTGTCTTGTACACCGGTCCTGATGGCTGCTATTGATCTGCTTGGTCGGACAGGGACACAGCAGAGCTCAGAGCACGTGGGGACAGAGCCTGGAATTCACACCGTGCCCTCTGCTAGGGCTCTGCCTGCCGGCTGGTGGGCTGGCTCCTTACCCTTCAGGCTGGAGGAGGACCCTTCCCCTGTGGGGGTCCTCTGCAGACAGTGGTCACCAGGCTGGTGGTGACTTTCTTCCGGTCGCCTCTTTATGCACCTTGACCTGTCCATGACCAGTCTCCTCACCACCCGTGTCCTCAGCAGAGGTCCGGATCAGCCTCCTGGCTGGCCTCTCAGTCATCCCCACCCCACTGACCCCTCCCTCTGCTCTGAGACTTTGCTTCCTCTTTTCCTGGAATCATAGCTCTGCTCCAAAATCTCTCAGTCATTCTTTATTTTCCCCCCTTTAAAAAAAAATTTACTTGGCTGAGCCAGGTCTTAGTTGCTGCATGCAGGATCTTTCAGTTGTGGCAGGAGGGGTCCAGTTCCCTGACCAGGAATCGAACCCAGGCCCCCTGCTTTGGGAGCATGGAGCCTTAGCCGCTGGACCACCAGGGGAGTCCCTCTCATTCTTTTGACATACCATGTCCTCTGTCTGGCTCCCAGACCCTTTTCCAAGGGAGAGATTTTGACCACCCCAGCCTCTGCCAATTCGTCCCTCTGAGAAGGTCATCTGGGTGACCCCCCACTCCACACTGTCTTGCCCTGTGACTGGCTTGGACCCTTTGTGGTGGGTTGTCCTATTTCCTTCCAGATGAATGCCTGTTTTCTCTATGACATCATCCCTGTGGATAGGTACCCGAACAGCAGTTATTTCTTTTGCTCTCTGAATCCTCCATTCCTCTAGAAAAGATTTAAAGCAGACCAAAAAAAAAAAAAAGCATAAAATATAAAAGTGTTAGTTGCTCAGTCCTGTCTGACTCTTTGTGACCCCATGGAATGTAACCTGCCAGGCTTCTCTGTCCGTGGGATTCTTCAGGCAAGAAAAGTCGAGTGGGTAGCCATTTCTTTCTCCAGGGATAAAATATAAAAAGACCAATGTCAATTAAAAGTTTGGATGGAAAAAGAAAGGATGCAGAATGGTACAGAAGTAAGCTTACAGAGGCACGTCCTGGGGGAATATACGCTGAAGTGGGTTTGGTTCTAAGTTTTGCAATAACCAGAGCGAAAGGCAAATGCATGTTCACGGTGTCCAGAAGATGAAAAGCACTCACAGCTGTAACTGAACTGGAGGAAAAAACATCAAACAGATTCTGAGCCGAGAAAACACTGCAAATAGCCTGCTTCAACATCACTCGAATCCAGTGAGTCTCACCTGGGGGCAATTTTGTCCCCAAGGGGAAGGTTGGCAATGTCTGGAGACATGAAGGGTGTCATAGCCGGGGGAGGGGGCCCTCCCAGGTGGTGCTAGTGGTAAAGAACCCGTCTGCCAATACAGGAGATGCAAGAGACTCGGGTTTGATCCCGGGGAGAGAAAGATCCCCTGGAGGAGGGCATGGCAACCCACCCCAGTATTCTTGCCTGGAGAATCCCATGGACAGAAGAGCCTGGTGAGCTACAGTTCATGGGGTTGCAAAGAGTCAGACATGACTGAAGCGACTTAGCAAGCAAGCTGGGGTGGGGAAGGGTTTGCTGCAGGTATGTAGACGGTAGGAGCCGGGGGGCTGCCTAGCATCCTACAATGAGCAGGACAGTCCCCAAACCAGCTAGCAGCATGACCCGCAGTGTTAATGCTGCCCCGTTGGGAAACACCGGTCCAACTGTTTCTCCGGCCTGGAGACACAGCACTGATTTAAAAGCAAGTCATTTTGGTCCATGTGTAACTAAGCCCTCTTGGAAAAGATTCAAAAACACCCTGGCCTGAGACTGAATCCCCTCCTCTGGGGAAATAATGCTTTCGGATTCCTTGAATCTGAGAATGGGAAAGCTAGATCATCGAGGCCAGTGCATCCATCGATCACCACGCTTATGCGGCCCCTGGCAGGCGTCCAGTCCTTGGCCAGAACCTACAGAGAATTCAGAAGTAGCTCAGCTCACGTGCCCTGCCTGTAATGGGCTCCCACCCCACCAGCAGAGACCTCTCTCCAGGGCGGCCTGGATCTTCTGCACAATCGCGAACCTGCTCTGGAGGAACCAGGAACTCAGGGCAGAGGCAGGCGACCAAGACTCTGACAGACTGGGGCAGTCTTTGCAGAGGGAGGGTATTTCCTATGCTCTTTCCTGGCCTCAAGATTTAGGTTTCTTCCTCTCCACCCAGGAAGGTCTTTCTCTCTCTTCTCTGCAGAGGCCGTGTTCTGGGGTGGACACGTACCAGACGTGAGTCCCTTTCCTGCAGTGCAGCGTGGTGGCAAGTTCTTCCCCACGCATGGAGGAATGCGAAGGCCCTACGCTGAGGCTGGAATGAGTTTACCAGGTCACAGTTACCCCCCCTCTTTCTTTCTTAAAACACGGCCCTGAGATCTTTGCTGCTTCTCGCGTCAGAAGGTGGGGTGCGTGTCCCCCCACCTTGTGTCTGGGCTCTGTGTCTGCTTGGCGCATAGAATGTGGTAGAACGATGCTCCACCAGAGTCTGGACTCTGGTCTTGAGAAACAGACAGCTCCAAGTGAAAACTACGATGAGGTATCACCTCACCCTGGTCAGAAGGGCCACTGTCATAATGATAAGCATTTACAAACAATAACTGCTTCTACATTGTGGGTGGGAAATGTAAATTAGTACAGCCACCATGGAAAACAGTATAGAGGTTCCTTGAAAAGCTAAAAACAGAATTACCATATAATCCAGCAATCCCACTCCTGGACATGTATCTGGGGAAAACCATAATTTGAAAAGGCACATGCACCCCAATGTTCACTGAAGCACTGTTTACCGCAGACGAGACAGGGACGCGACCTAGATGTCCTTCAATAGAGAGATGGATAAACGTATTACCTGTATACAATGGCAGATTACTCAGCCACAAAATAGAGTGAAATACTGCTGTTTACAGCCACATGGCTGGACTTCGAGGTTATCACATTAAGTGAAGTAAGTCAGACAAAGACAAATATCATATGATATCACTTATATGTGGAATCTAAAACAAATCATACAAGGGAACTTATTTACAAAACAGAAACAGGCTCACAGACTTTAAGAACAAACCTAGTTACCAAAGGGGGAAGGGGAGGAGGGATAAATTAGGAGTTTGGGATTAGCAGATCCACACTACTACATATAAAACAGATGATCCTCAAGGGCCTACTGTAGACTACAGAGAACTCTACTTGAGATTCTATAATAACCTATATGGGAAAAGAATATGAAAAATAATGGGTATGTGTGTGTGTATAACTGAATCGCCTTGTTGTACACCTGAAACGAACACAACATTGTAAATTGACTATGTCGTGGTTGTTCAGTTGCTAAGTTGTGTCCAACTCTCTGTGACCCCGTGGATCGCAGCAGGCCAGGCTTCCTTGTCCTTCACCATCTCCGGAGTTTGCTCAAACTCGTGTCCATTGAGTCGGCGATGCTCTCTAACCATCTCATCCTCTGTCACCCCTTTCTCAGAAAGGATAAAAAAAAAAAAATGAAATGGGCCGCTCCAACTTCCTGCCTCTTGGGACCGTCCCTCTCACTCTCCAGCCTCTGTGTTGTCGGGGAGGGAAGAGACAGCCACACAGGGTGGCTGGTGAGACGTTCCGGCCCACAGTCTAGGTTGCAGCCCAGGATGCAGACAGTAGCTAATACTCTAAACGTGTGAGATTTCAGGCAATTCCAGCCCCTTGCTGCTGAGTCAGCCCCGTCTTTGAGCCACTCGGAGCAGAAATGAGCTGTCTTCCCAAGCCCCGCCCCAACTGCCGAATGAATGATCGCTGTTGTTGCAAGCCTCTGCGTTTAGGGTAGCTCGTTACAAAGCAATAGATAACGGAAACAGCGTCCTTCCTCTTTCCTGCATCTAGCCATTCAACAAGCGTTTTCTAGCACCTGTCATGAGTCAGCCACAACTCCAGATGCTACGGATAGAGCACGGAGGAAAATGAACAAGAATTTCACCCTCGTGGGGCTTATGTTCCAATGAGGGAGACAGACAAGCAAGAAAAATAAAATCAAACCTACGGAATGGTGGTGGGGTAAAACAGAGAAGGCTTTGAAATCGGGCTGAGGGTACGGTTTTATACGTCGGGGTAGCGGGGCGGAAGGCCTCGCTGAGCAGGTGGCATTGTTTAAAGCCTCGAAGGACATGGGGGAGCTGGCCTGGTGAGAGAGCTTTCCAGGCAGAGGACGTGCAAAGGCCCTGGGGAGGGGGAAGGAATATCCAGGGTGGGCGGTGGAGTAAGTAGCAGGATATGAGGTCCGGGTGGTAATGGGCTGCGTGGTGTAGGATGCTAACCCTCGCGGGTGGTTTTAGTTAATTAATAATTTATTATTGAATAATTTTAATCAGTTCATTAATCTTATTGATATATTTATTTTTAATTGGAAGGTGCTTGCTTTACAATATTGTGTTGGTGTCTGCCACACGTCGACGTGAATCAGTCATAAGTACACATGTGTCCCCTCCCTCATGAGCCTCCCTCCCACCTCCCACCCCATCCCGCTCTTCTAGGCTGTCCCAGAGCCCCAGTCTGAGTTCCCTGAGGCATACAGCAAATTCTCTCATGGGTGGTTTTTTTTTTTTTTAATATTTATTTATTTTTTTGCCTGCACTGGGTCTTAGTTGCAGCCCTTTGGATTTTTAGTTGCAGCATGCAAACTTAGTTGCGGCATGTGGGATCTAGTTCCCTGACCCGGGATTGAACCCAGAGCCCCCTGCACTGGGAGTGTAGAGTCTTGACCAACAGACCACCAAGGAAGTCCTTTATATGCTGTTCTGAGCAGAGGAGTAACACATTTTAACAGGATCACCATAACTCTGGGAGTTCAAACATGGAGTTAGGGAGCCTACTTAGGAGGCCATTGCAACAATTAAGGTGAATCAGCTCATGCCTTTCGGGGGGCCTGGGGGTGGATCATTCCAAATTCTGCATTTTACATTGTTTCTTAGAGTTTTCCTGGGAGATGAAGCCCAGTTGCCTTCTTCAGTAGCTGGTTAGTAACAGTCCTTTGTGGCTGCCTTCCCTTCCCTGGCTCACTTCTCCATTCCCCGACTGGGGTCCCTAGTACTTTGCAAACCCTCTTGGGGCCTGCTGCTCGGGGGAACAGACCAGCTCTCAAGGAGCAGAATTTGGGGAGATGGTGAGGTAAAGTGGTCCCCAGCCCAGGAAACGGCCCGAGGCAGGACTCCGCAGTGCACACAGGTGACCCCTGGGAGCTGAGACTCTAGAGCATGAACTTGACCCACCAGCAGAGGAGACAGGGGCCTTCCAAAGTGGCCCCAGGGCTTCCCAGGTGGCTCAGTGTAAAGAATCCACCTGCTGATCAAGGAGACTCGGTTTGATCCTGGGCTGGGAAGATCCCTGGAGGAGGGCATGGCAACCCATTCCAGTATTCTTGCCTGGAGAATCCCATGGACAGAGGAGCCTGGGGTTGTGAAAGAGTCGGACACAATTTAGCAACTAAATAACAACACGCTGGTCTAGTTTTGGAGGACTGCTGAGCCACACGGAGGGGTGGCCTCTGAAGGGGGCTCTGCAGCTCTGACCTCAGCAAGGTCTCTTTCATTCTTGAAAGGGGACAGGGTCCTGGGCGATGCTGGCCATCCCGGCAGGGCACTCGGCCTGCAGCTGGTTCCGCCGGGAGGCGCAGAAAGCTTTCTGCTCACAAGGATGCTTTTCCCAGGCAGGCTGACACTTTGCTAACGGGTTGGCGGGTGTGAACGCAGGATTGCCTAGAGCTGAGAGCATCTGCTCCCTTTGAGGCAGCCTTCCCTGAGGCTGGCCGGATGGGGCCAGACAGCAACGGCCTCCAGGTGCTGGCTGGTTCCTGGGTCCTGGAGCCCAGGTCCCCTGATTTCCGCCCAGAGCCTCTTCAGCTCTGAGCCTTTATTTTCCCCGCTTTGACCCCGGTCTCTCTCACCTCCCTGTGTCTTCTCGCTGCTTCCTGAGGGCTGCAGCCTCTGCCTGGCCGGGCCTGGGCAGCCCAGAGCCTCTTGGGGACCGGCCTGCTTGAGGTTTCCCTCCCATCCCCACCCTGTCTCCCCAATTGAAGGCATATTTCAGAGGCAGCAGCGGGATTTACTGTAAATGAGTGACTCCTGCTTGCAACCAGATTTATTCAACAACTGGCAATTCTGAGCGCCTGCTGTGTGCCAGGCGGGGAGATTCCACAGGGAACCTACCGTCGAGAGAGAAAGTAAGAGCATCTAGAATGAGCCCCGGGATAGGGGTGCCTCTCGTGGAAGCGGAATAACTCTTCCAAGGGCCTCCTCTGGGCTATGTGGCTGCTAACATCCAACTGTCCCACAACGCTGTGCGTGTGTGCTAAGTCGTGTCGGACTCTCTGCGACCCTGTGGACTGTAGCCCGCCAGGCTCCTCTGTCCATGGGATCTTCCAGTCGAGGATACCGTAGCGGGTTGCCATTTCCTTCTCCAGGGGATCTTCCCACCCAGGAATTGAACCTGTGTCTCCTGCGTCGGTAGGCAGATTCTTTACCACTGAGCCACCTGGGAAGCTCAGTGATGCTCAAAGATGCTGAAAGATACTCGCTCTCTGGATCCACTCTCCATCTCCCTCCATCTGCTCTGAGCCCGGGAGACAATTGCATCAGCTCACTTGACTCAGGCCGCTGGACAGGTGTTGCGGAAGGCTGGGGCTGTGACGGGGAGAGAGCGGAGGGGTGGCCCCCGCCCCTCCCCGTCACAGGTGGGTCCTCTCTCCAAGACCCCGCCCCTGTGCACAGGTCCTCTCCCCCGGCGGGGTGACAGGCTACACATGCCTGCTGCGGCTCCAGAACCGTCCCTGCCCTTGGGGTTTCTGTAACCTTGCCCCCATCTGGGTAAAACGTCCCTTCCATCTTCACGGACAGATGCTCTGTGCAGTCTCCATGGGCTGAGAAGGGCCCCACCCTTGGTTGGATGTTCCACTGTCATCACCTTGAAATTCTTCATTCTTTTTGAACAAGGGGCTCTCACTTTCCTTTCACGCCTTGTCCGCAAATGGACGCTTCTGGCCTCTCCATTACGCTCTCCCGGTCAGCTGGGGAGCACCAGGTCCACTCTACATCAAGCAAACACAGTGGGAAGGAAGTTCAATAACTTGTCTGAGGCCACACGGCTACTAAGTGGCCGAGCTGGGATTTGAACCCAGGACCTCTGCCTCCGAAGCCCATGCTCTTTCCAGCTCCAGGAGCCCAGAAGACTCGCCTGCCGTGGAAATCTGCCGTATTTTGCATATACACTGATTGTTCCTCCTTTGATGGGAAAGTCATGAGGCTTCCCGGGGTCTCTATCTCTCTGCTCATAATTTGGGCTGTTTTTCTGATTGTCGTGGCCCAGCCAGGTTCAAAGCCGCCCAGCTGAGCTGAATCTCTAATGCAGCTGCCCTGACCTCCCGGTGATGGACAGACCAGCTCCCCTGTGCTCTGAGCCGGGCTCACTCCCAGCCCCTGCCCACCCCCCACTGCTCCAAGCACAGAGACCCTCACTCCTGGGCTGTGGCCGGGAGCTCTGGCCGGGAGCTCTGGCCCTGACATGACAGATGAGCAGTAGAAATTTGGAAGGGGCTGAATGCTCTTGCCGGCTGCCTCTAATTTTATTTCGAAGGGATGAAGGAGAAATGGGAGTACTGGTAGACCGGAGACATTTCCTCTGATGGAGACAAGCAGCGAGTCAAGATAAATGGAGGCTGCTTTCAGGTCCTCATCAGACCACCAAACTCCGTTTTCTTGGCAGGTGAATCCCTGCCTGGGGGGCCTGGGGCAAGTTGCAGAGGCAGGCCCCTTGGTTCTGCTGCTAATCAGATACCCCTTAGATGCTGGCGTCGGGGCAAGGGGGAATTTCACATTCTGTCTTTGGTCCAGGCCATTTCATCCAGCCTCGGTGCCTTGGAGCCCACCTGGACCATGGAGGTAAAGAGGAGGGACACTGAGTCTGGAATCCGAGGAGGCAAGTTTATTTGCTCATCCATTTCTTGCAACTGTGATGCTGAGTCCAGTAAGACGGGTCCTGCTTGAACACTTGTACACGGACTCTACCGCCTCCCAGCTGGATGAACTTGCACCAGTTCCCAGAGCTTCTCGGGGGCACAGGGAAAGTCAATCCAGTCCTCAGCATAGATGTGAGCCTCAGAGTCTGTATAGATAAAGTGCCTCGCCCCAGATCTGGCTCCAAATACACAAGACTCCAAATATACAAGAACTGCAATAGTTCTTTGGGCTGGGGAAATGGCTCAGGGAGGGGAAATGTGTCCCAAGTTTGCACTCAGTTTATAAACACGCAGAGACTGGGCGTGGGGAGGTGGGAAGCTGGAGATGCCCGGTGCCCCGGAAGCACAATTCAAAGGAAAGCACCCCGGTGCCTGCCTCTCAGCCTCATCTTCCAGCTGCCCGTTTGCAGCTCCACGGCGGACCCGCTCTCCTTCCTCCCTCGTTATTTAAAGTCGGAGGGGTGTATAAATCAACCAAAATAATTCGCGAGAATCATTAGGCAGCATCTTTTACCGGCAGCATTAAATTAAAAACAGCGCAAAACTGCGGCTTTTTAAAACGCATCAGCTCAGCTTCCTCCCTCCTGCCTGCTGTAATCGAAGGCTGCTGGGATCTAATGAAATGAAATTAGCATCTCCAGTCTCCCTCTGGCTATCGGGTACTTGAAAATGTGGTGTCTTTACAACGGGGAGCTGAAGGCAGAAGACAGAAACACAAGCGGGGGGTCCCCTTCTCTCCCAGCCCCTCTTTCTGTGCTGCCCACCTGTCTGCCCTTCCTTCCAGAGTCCCTGCATGGCTGGGGACGCAGTGGACCAGTTGGTGTCGAGTAGCTTTGATTGTGTCTGACTCTTTTGTGATTCCCTGGACTGTAGCCCGCCAGGCGCCTATGTCCGTGGAATTCTCCAGGCAGGAATACTGGAGTGGGCTGCCATGTCCTTCTCCAGGGGATCTTCCCAACCCAGGGGTCAAACCCAGGTCTCCTGCATTGGCAGGCGGATTCTTTACCACTGAGTCACCAGGGAAGCCAGAGGGGCCTGCAAGGAGCAAAGTGTTCTGTTCTTTCGTTTTCGTTTTCAGGATCTGTGTAGACACAGGGCAGCCTGGCGGTATTCCCTCGGGCTAGCGCCATCACGGGTCTCCTGACAAAGGCACAGCAAGACTGTCTCCATCCTAACCCCTCACTCACTGCATCGCCCTGCCACCTGGGTACCTCTAACCTGATATCTCCACTCACATCCCTGAAGGCTCAGTGGGCTGGGCACGCAACCCGGAAACTCGGCGGAGGGGGGACAGTGTCCTCTTTCCCTAAAGGCTGGATAGGTCCCTCCACCCCTCGGTACCACTTGGCTGCTCCCAGGGTCTCTTTGGGGGCCTCTTGGCTGGGGTGCTGCAGCATCTGGGTGGGGAAACGGTCATGGGCACCGTGGGATGCTTGGCTCCTGCCCACTCAGCACAAGAAGGGAAAACGCTGGGCTTCCCTGGGTGTTCGCCTGCCAGTGCAGGAGACACTGGTTTGATTCCTGGTCCAGAAAGATCCCACGTGTCATGGAGCGACTCAGCCCTGTGCACCACAACTAGTGAGTGTGTGCTCTAGAACCCGGAGCTGCAACTCCTGAGCTCACAAGCTGCAACTCCTGACGCCTGAGCTCTAGGGCGCATGCTCTGCAACAAGAGAAGACACCACGATGAGAAGCCCGAGCACCGCAACAGAGAAAAGCCTGCGGGCAGCAACGAAGACCCAGCACAGCCAAAATAAGTAAACACATAAAGTTATATTTAAAAAAGAAAGGAAAATGCCTCCTGGGTCTCAAGCACCCTGCAAGAGGGGTGGGGGTGCTGCCGCCCTGATCGAGAACCACTGACACCCTCTCTCTCTCCCCCAGCTACTCTTGCCTTAATTCCGACTTTTCTAAAACAGAAGCTGATCATTTCAGCCCTTAGAAACATTCACTGACTCCCACAGTTGTAATTCTCTCTTACGGTCACTGCACAGAGGGTGTGTCTGCACTGGTGGGGGTGGGAAGAGGGGAGGGGGTGTCGGGGTCTGTGGTGGGTTGGAAAAGAATTTCCAGACACAGAGTATTTCAGAATAGAGTTTATTGGAGTGGGAGACGCTGTTAGAACAGTGGGCCATCTCAAGGGAGAGTCGATGCCTTTCGTGGGCTAGTAGGCAATTTTTATAGCCTCAAGACAAAGAGAATTCCTGCTGGAAGTCTGGCATTGGTTAGGGTGCTACGGGTGGATATTTTATCTAGCATGGAGTCAGGGGATGGGGCTGGTTTAGGTTCGGGGGCTCATGGCAACTGTTGCTATGGGGCTTGGTCAGTTCTGGAGATTTTTGTCCTGTTACCTCGGTACAGGGCTCCACACCTCTGGCCTTGGCATAGGGCTCCATGGGGTGATGAACGAGGTACCCCTCCTTCATAAGGGTTACCCACCTGTGACCTACAGTCTTCCTCCCCCGAGCCACAGACTGTCAGCCTCCTGGCCTCACCTGTGTGGTGTCCCCGCCCACCTGTGATCGCCAGAAAATAAAGTACTGACTCCTTAGCCCGGCACCTCTATGGCAGAGTTGCAGCTCCTGCCCCAGCCCTTGACTCTGCTCTCCCCGGCCGAGCCCTTGGGGCTGCCCTGCTCTGCTGGTGTCTCTGCCTGACAGATCCTACTTGTGGATTGAGCTCTAGGGAATCATTCCTGCATCACAAGGGGGGTCTGAACATTCTGCCATCACCCAGCATGACCCCATATCCAGAGGAAGAGCTGAGATTCACAGGGAGGTTAAGCTGAGGCAGAGAAGGGAGTGGCTCGTCCCACCCTCGGGGCCTACACTCTGGAAGTTTCTTAAAGTTACTCGTTCTCCCTGCAGTTCATTGTTAGCATCTCCATCACCATCTGTGCTCTGGGTCCCCATCTCTGACCGGGGAAGGAGGAGCACCCTGGCAGGTGCAGACAGAGAAGGAGAGGCATTAATGCCCAGGTCAAGCCCCCTGCCGGGGGGAGGGAGTAAGCTACTCCATGACCTTTCAGCAGGACACTTACAAGGCAAGCCAGCCTCGGAGTGGTGGGCTTTGATCAGCCTTCCAGATTACGTCCTGACTGTTGAAGTCCTTCCCCAGCTCGCGGCTCTTGGCTCAGCCCCCTTCCCGGGCATCCCGCCGTTGCCCGCATTCTGCCCCGCCTCCCCCGCTCCCCTGCATCCCAGACCTGCCCGGAGGCCTGGATCGCAGCCGCCTGCTCAGAGTGCTTGATGGCTGTGTTGTGAGCCGGAGGGCTGTTTGTGAAACTGTACTCAGTCAAAGCTGTGTTTATAGACACAAGGGCCGGCGTCTTTTTATTATGCATAATCGCACTCTCCTTAATGTACAGGCATTACGAGCCATTTTTCCTCCCCCTGGTGAAGTGGCAGTGGGGGTGGGTATGTGTTTGGGTGGATGGGGGGCTGCCCTCCTCTCCTGGACTCGGAGCGCTCTGAGCCCAGAGCTCCGTGGGTCCAGCTAATGGATGGTGTGACGAGCCCTCTAACGGAGAAAGCTAATTCTTCCGAGGGGACATGGGGAAATGAGACACAGCAGTGCCCACATGGAAACTGCAGATCAGAATGCTAAGCCCCGTGTCTCTCCCTCTTTGTCTTGGAGCCACAGCCTCAGATCTGCACGTCTATGCTCCTTCTGGAATGAAAATGGTCCATTCTTCTTGAAAAGCATTTTCAGATCTTCTCTCTAAACTTCACAAACTTGATGCTAAAGCTTGACATAGTCATTTACTATACCCCTATCATTAGAGTTTAGATGGCTTTAAAAAAATTTTTAATTAAAAAATTTTTTAGCCATGCTGCAAGCATGTGGGATCTAGTTCCCTGACTAGGGATTGAACCTGTGCCCCCTGCATTGGACAAATGGCATCTTAACCACTGGACCACCAAGAGAAGTCCCCAGGCAACTTTTTTGATGATGATGATAGTAATATTATTATTATTACTATTAATGAAAGCTTTTTGTTTGTATAGTACAACAGTGATGAAGAGCAAGGCCTGCAAGGTCGAACGACCTGGGTTCACATTCAAACTTCACCATGTATTTGAAGAGCTACCTGGTGGCTCAGACAGGAAAGAATCTGCCTGCAATGCAGGGGACCTGGGTTTGGTCCCTGGGTTGGGAAGATCCCTTGGAGAAGATAATGGCTACCCACTTCAGTATTCTTGCCTGGAAAAGATGCTGCTGCTAGGAAAGATTGAAGGCAGGAGGAGAAGGAGATGGCAGAGGATGAGATGGTTGGATGACATCACTGACTCAATGGACATGAGTCTGAGCAAATTCCGGGAGATGGTGAAGGACAGGGAAGCCTGGTGTGTTGTGGTCCATGGGGTTGCCAAGAGCTGGACACAACAGCAACCATATATTTATTGGCTGTGTGACTTTGGGTTTGCCACTTAACCTCTCTGAGTCACAGTCTCCTCATTGGCAAAATAGGAACATTAGTTCCTATATTATGCAAAGCACCTGATCCTGTGCCTGGCTCATAGGAAATGCTCTGGAAATGATAATTTGGCTACAACTTTGATTCCCCACATTCACCCAAACACAGGAAATACTCACCCAATGGTTCAGTGAGTAGTAGTTTACTGTTTAAAGATGTTTTTTATTTCCACCATCCCATGTGATTCTCTAAACAACCTGTGGCCTGGGCAGGCCTGCTACCAGCTCCTGTTTCAGGAATAAGAAAGCCAAGTCTCCATGGATATTTGTATACATGTGGCTGAGTCCCTTCACTTTTCACCTGAAATTACCACAACATTGTTAATCAGCTATACCCCAATACAAAATAAAAAGTTTAAAGTTTGAAAAAAATGTATAAAATTGAGTCTCAGAAAATTCAGGTGTCTTGTCTGAGCTTGACTAGGAAGTTGGCCCCAGAGCCCAAACCTTATGCCCTGTTTAATAGGCCATTTGTCACTCTAATGTCAGTGCTAGTTGTTTGATCCTCCCTCCAGCTGCAGCGAGCAGGGGCCGCTCTAGCTGTGGATCGTGGACTTCTCATTGTGATGGCGTCTCTTGTTGCAGAGCACACTCTCTGGGGCGAGCGGGCTTCACCGGCTGTGGCTCCTGGACTCCAGAGCACACGCTCAATAGTTGTGGCACGTGGGCTTAGTCGCTCAGAGGAATGCGGCATGTAGGATATCTCCAGATCTGACGTTGAACCCGTGTCTCCTGCGTTGGCAGGTGATTTCTTTACCACTGAGCCACCAGGAAAACCCTGTTCCCCAGCTTTTAAACAGAGAGCATGCTAGAGCTCTGTGGTGTTATGAAAATCCGCCCTCTTCTCCCTTCCTCAAAGCCTGCTTCCGTCAGGAAGCCCTCCTGGGGTGAAGCTGTCAACCCACTCTTGAGAGCCCCTCTTCTGGTGGCCTCCTTCTGCAGTCAGGAGGGACTTGGGGAGACTGAGGAAACACACTGAGCCAGCCAGATTGACGCTGAGATGGAACTTCCCCTGGAAGAAGTAGAACTGTCTTAGGGGCCAGTTACGTGCCCAGGTGCCTGCTTGGAACTCCAATTAGAAGCGTGGCCAGGTGTCTGGGTTGACTGAAAGAAACTGCAGAATGTAAGGGACTCTATCTGTGTCTGGGTGTCCGCAGTCACTCAACTGTGTCTGACTCTTTGCAACCATGGACTGTAGCCCACCAGGCTCCTCTGTCCGTGGAATTTCCCAGGCAAGAATACTAGAGTGGGTTGCCATTTCCTCCTCCAGGGGATCTTCCCAACCCAGGGATTGAGCCCACATCTCTTATGCCTCCTGCATTGGCAGCTGGATTTTTTTTTTTTTTTTAACCACTGCACCACCTGGGAAACCTGTAAGGGGCTTTAGAGAGCCTCTATTTGAACCGCCTTATTTTAGAGATTAGGAAAAGAAATTTCAGAGAGGTCGAGGTCTCGTCCAAGGTCGTTTAGCCATTCTCTGCAGAGTCGGGCCATAAAGAGCTCAGTGAATGGGAGACCACTTGCCCCCACCCGCACCTCCCAGGTCCAGGGTCGGAACTGCCGAGACACAGTTGCCGCAGACGGAAACCGATTCTGAAACAACTTGGGTTTTGCTGCCTGAGGTCGAATGAAGAACTCGTCAAGGGATAATGGCTTCGTAATGCAGGCGCTAAAGTAATGGAAGTGAGAGGCAAGATCACCTCCTGCATCTAAATCTCTGGGGGACCACTGGCGGGGAGAAGGGGGGAGACGGACGGAATGGGGGCCTCGTTGTCCCTGAAACAAATCCAGAGAGACGTGCTGGGAGCTAATCACATCTACCATGGGGTGGGGGAGGAATGCTCTTCCGATGGCAAATCTCTCCATGACCAGGGACAGTTCCTTTGCCGTCAGTTTGGGGGCTCACCCAGGCCATGGCTCAGGCGCTTGGCGTCTCCCCGGCTCCTGAGCTCCGAGGCTGGTCCCTGGCGCTGTGCGGGGGAGCTGGGAGGGTCTGAAGCGCCCCGTGCCCCACTCCCAGCTGTGACAGCCCCACTCAGGGAAGTCACCAAACCCCTAGAACAGCCAGATTAAGCAAATGAAAACACAGGATGCCCAGGGAAGTTTCAAAAACAGTTCCAGCTGCCCACACCAGCATAACAGGGTTAGAAAGTCACGACCCAGCCCCAGGGCTGTCTGCCTCCTCCGCTCACCTCCCAGACCTTGACCCCAGCTCACCAGCCAAAGCCAGCCACTCACAGGAGGGGGCTGGAGGGAGGAATTGACAAAGTTAATGGGAGACAGCAAAGGACGGACTTGGACTGAGATTCTCTCATTCAATGAACAAAGTGCATTAGGAATTGATTTCTACCCCCTCCTGTTCAGCACGGCTGTCCCCCCCTCTCTGGTGCGGGGAAGAAAGGCTTTGCATCAGGATGAGATATTCCGCAGTGACACTGTAATAGGCCCAGAGAGTTTATTATTATGGGAGCCCAAGCACCACTGAGTCCCTTGCCCTTGCTTTTCTTCTGTTTGCTTCCTTCTCCTACTGACAAACAGAGAGATCAAGACTTCCTAAGTTGTAGGTCTCGGGGTAGGGGGGATGAGGGTGAGGACGGGGGGAGGGACACTTTTTGGACCAACGATAAGGGCCTCCTAGCCAGGAGTCTGAGTGAGCGAGGACCATGGACGTCACTTCCCCAGGATCTGGGAAAGGAGAGCTCCTGCTTGCACAAGGTTAGCTGGGACGGAGGCAGGGAGAGCAGAAGGCTCTGAGAAGGATGAAACAAAATGAACGTTTCCCCAGGAGGGGAAATCCCCAGGAGGATTCTGCAAAACCACAATCCTATTTTGTAAATAGACAGAATCATCTTTTTCGTTTTTAACCCATTGGAGAGGCGATGGTGAGATACCTGTCTGTCCAAACGTGTGGATGCAGTAAGTGATGCAGGAGATGATGGTCCCAGAGGCTTGTTCCGTTTGTCTTTGAAGCCTGGGATGAGGCAAGGCCCAAACTACTCATCCGCCCATTCAGTTCAGAAATAGACCCCAGGGGACAACTGGGATAATACGAAAGAGAACTGATGGCTGCTCTGAATCCTTTCTGAGTTTTCCCCTTTCTAACTAAGGGTCTGGGCTGGTATGCTTGGGACAGGGGCCGGAACCACCCATATTCATTGCATTTCAAGGTCCTCAGGGTCATTGGAAAAGACCCTGATGCTGGGAAAGATTGAAGGCCGGAGGAGAAGGGGACGATGGAGGATGAGATCATTGGATGGCACCACCGACACAGTGGACATGGGATTGGGTGGGCACCGGGAGCTGGTGATGGACAGGGAGGCCTGGCGTGCTGCGGTCCCTGGGACTGCAGAGTCGGACACGACTGAGCGACTGAACTGAACTGAAGGAAGCTCAGCAAAGCAGCTGACGTCAGTGCCTCATGAAAGCCCAAGAAGGGGACAGGCTTTACCTCTGATGAGTGCGGACACTGAAGGATTTTCAGCAGGGGGTGGTGTGATCAGACGTGTGTTCTAGACGCTGTCGATGGCCACATGGGGTAGGGGGTGGCCAGGACGGCAGGAAGGAAGACCAGGAGGAGATGATGCAGGAACCAGCTCAGAGTGATGGTGGCGGCCTTACCACGTGGAGCCCGAGAGCTGGGTCTGGATTTCAGGCCTGTCACCCCTCGGAGGACCCTGGCTGGGGCACTGGGTGAGTGACGATGCTGTTCACTGTGGGAGGCAATGCAGAGGAGGAGCCAGTTTGATGAGTGAGGTCCCTGGAACTCAGGCGGGAGGTCTGGATCAAGCAAGTCACTTGGGGAATTTTGTGATATTTAAATCATAGCTCAATAAAGTTTTATTTTTTTTAAAGGCAGCTAGGAAGGAAAAGTCACAAGGGTAATAAAACAGGAGTACGTGGAAGATACGATGAAGGAAAGGAGACGGTATTAGATGTATTACTCAGGACTCTCTGGAGAAACAGAATAGGACACACACAGATATATGTGACAGGAGACTTAAGGGCTTCTCTGGTGGCCCAGTGGTTAAGACTCTGAGTTTCCACTGCAGGGGGCACAGGTTCGATTCCTTTTCAGAGAAACCTGCAAGTTCAGTGGTGCGGCCAAAAAAAGAGAAGAGATTTGTAGGCATTGGCTTCTGAGGTTATGGAAGATGAGAAGTTTCATGACCTGATATGCCATCTGCAGGCTGGTATAATTCAGTCACTCCCAGATCAAAAGTCTAAGAATTGAAAGCTGTCATGTCCAGGGTTGCTGGGGCCAGGGGGCAGGGTGGGAGGGGAGGGAGGGAAGAAGGATGGCCCAGCTCCGGAACAGAGAGAGGGAACCCACCCTTCCTTCACTTTGGTCCATTTGGGTCCCCAAAGCCTCGATGATACCTGTCCATACTGGGAAAGGCAGATCGCTTTACTCAGTCTGCTGAACCAAATGTTAATCTCTTCGAGAAATATCCACACAGACACACCCAGAAATAATGTTTCACCAGCTACTGGGGTACCCCTTCACCCCATCAAGTTGGCACATGAAATGAACCATCACAGAGAGACTGTCAAGAGAGCTGACAGCATCCACCTCCCTTAAGAGAAGCTGAACAAGATCTGAAGAGCTGAAAATTTCCATTACGCTCAGCAGCAAGGCAGCTAGCTTCACCCTCAGTAAAAGGAGGTCTAATGGCGAGGTGGAAGTGGGACACTGGTAGGTGGGGGTCAACCTTCTGGTTCTCAGCGGTCTGGGCCGTCCTAGGGCTCTGTGTCCCTCCTGCCCTTCAGAGTTGGAGCTCAGGAAGGCAGAAATGAATTACTGGTGTCCAAGGAAATCAACCCTGAATATTCATTGGAAGGACTGATGCTAAAGCTGAAGCTCCAATACTTTGGCCACTGATGCAAAGAGCCGACTCATTGGAAAAGACCCCGAGCCTGGGAAAGATTGAAGGCAGGAGAAGGGGATGACAGAGGATGAGATGGTTAGATAGCATCACCGACTCAATGGACATGAGTTTGAGCAAGCTCCAGGAGACGCTGATGGACAGGGAAGCCTGGTGTGCTGCCGTCCATGGGGTCGCAAAGACTCAGACATGACTTAGCAACTGAACAATATTTGCCAATTATTGGTGACACCAGCTGGCTGGCATCTAGGGAGCCCCAGGATTAATAGTGAGGAAGAATAGTAGGTATCAATGTGCTATTTTAAATATTGATTTATTTGTCGGTTGACTTATTCGGCTGCCTTGGGTCTTAGTTGCGGCATGTGGGATCCTTGTTGCATCAAGCGGAATCTTCCGATGCAGTGCTTGGACTCTTCAGTTGCGGTACTCCGGCTTAGTTGCCCCGCAGCTCGTGGAATCTTCCTGGGCCAGATATAGAACCATGTCCCATGCACCAGCAGGCAGCTTCCTCACCACTGGATCACCAGGGAAGTCTTCCAAGTGTCCTTTTAAAAGAACAACATAATTCACAGAACAGTGACTGTCATCACGTAGAAAGAGCTCTGGACCTGAGGTTGGACCAGACGTGCATCTTAGCTTGTTAGCTCCGGCCAGCACCCCTGGCAGCCCTGTGTGCGCCAGCAGTAAGGGAGAGCTGGTGATGGGCTGGCGTTTTCCCAGGGGCGTTGCTGGGCAGAGGTGGTGCTACCCCCGCCAGGGGACAGTACAGCAGGCTCCCTCTCAGGGAGCTCCTCCTCCTCTCCCCTCTGGGAAGCACCAGCCTCTCTTCTGAGCCACTCCGGTGACCTTAACGTTGGGTGTAATCTACAGCCGGGATGAAGAAGTTGCTGGGGAACCAGTTAGGAACCCGGTAGGAGCCACTGGGCTGCAGGGTCATGCTGGGACAGGAGGACACCCATGGCCTCCAGAGGGCTGGCACCAGCTCCCGACTTTGCCCAGGGCATCCCAGGGGCAACCCGGGGGCTCAGGTGGGGCCGGAGGGGAGAGGGCAGCCCAATTGCCTGAAATCCAATTCACTCTCCAGCCAGGATGCCAAACGGTCCATTTGCTGGATTTACTTGCTGCCTTCAACTCTTCAGTTTTTCTTGACTGGTTTTCATTTTGTCTTTATAACGGCGTTTTAAGGAACTGACCTACAGCCCATAAGAGGTTCTTGAGGATGTCAGGCCCAGAGACTCACTTGGGCTATTTCACATAATGGTGTTTATGGATGGACACAGCAATAGGAAAGCAGAGACCCCGCAGGGCCCAGGAACAGCCAGACTGTCAGACGTCACAGAAAGAAGTGGAGGAGAAACAGATCCTGCGTGGTGGGGGCTCGGAGGGGGGTCCTTCCAGGTTGTGGCAGCTCCGGGAGCCGGGTGTCCTCACCTCTCAACGGCTGGGATGCTCCTGGTCCCTACTAAAGAGTGAACCTGCCCATCCACAGCAGATCAGCAGGCTGCACGCAGGGACAGAAATCCTCTCTCCTTCTCAGAGTGTGTCCCCAGCGCCCGGCACACGGTGGGTGCTTAAGGATGCTGGGTGAAGGCGAGGATAAGCAAGGAAGTGGTTTGCACAGCTGGACAGGAAATTTTAAAAAAGATGCTACAATTTATTTTAAAAAGTTATGCTATTATACTTATGGTTATTTTGTTTATTTCCATTTTTTTTTGTCCATGCCTCAAGGCATGTGGGATCTTAGTTCCCTGATCAGGGACCAAGGCAACCCCTGCATTGGAAGTGTGGAGTCTTAACCTCTGCATCACCAGGGAAGTCCTTGAACTGGAATTTAAGGCTTAGCGTCCTCTCACTTCAGGTAGCTCCCTGCCCAGCGAATCTGCATCAGCCCAGCCGGGGCTGGACTTCCTCATTGCCCAAGGGTTTTGCTGCCGGGACCTGGGAGAGAGTTCTAGCACAGACACTTCCGCAGGGAGGAAAGGCAGGAGGGGGGATGCACGCAGTGACCTGGGGCCAAGCCCGAGGCGGGAGGGGTCATGGCCTTTGGGGGCTGTGCCCAGCCTTCCCGGGGCCTCTGTCTGCGGCCGGCCCTCCTGCCTGCACCCTCGCCTTCCTCCTGCCCTGCTTCTCCCGTCTCTTGACCATGTCTCTCCCCCTCTGCAAGGACAGAGGGCCAGAGGAGGCCCCGCCACAGGCAGCCCTGAGGCTCCGGAGAGGGCGGGGCCGTGGGGGTGGGAGGGGCTCGCGCAGGCTCAGCTCCGCCTCCCGGGTGAGGTGCCCGTCTGTGCCAGGCTCCCTCCGCAGGGCCTGACACACCCCGTGTGGAAGTCCTGTTATCTCCCCCATTTCCCTGGTAGGAAAATGAGGCACGGGGTGGTGAGTGAGCAGTCAGACTCAAGCTCCTGTTTGACCAAATGTTCCCACTTGCAACCCCCTCTTATTCTTTGCTGGGGAGCCAAGCGGTTGCCTCTGACCTTCTCAGTGGTGGGCCCAGGGACGGGGAACTTGGATCGCTGGCCTCCTACTCAGGTTCTGTAGAGAATTTGTGCTCTTTCTTTTCCCAGATGGACTGTTTCCCTGATGGCAGATATGGTTTGATTTTTTTTAAAAAATATTTTTTAGTGTCAATACTTTTTTTTTTACGGATTTTTTTTTTTTTTTTCATTTGGAGGATATTTGCTTTACCGGCTTCCCTGATGGCTCAGTCGGTAAAGAATCCGCCTGCAAGGCAGGAGCCCTGGGTTCGATCCCCGGGTTGGTAGGATCCCCTGGAAGAGGGCATGGCAACCCACTCTTTCTTGCCTGGAGAATCCCCAGGGACAGAGGAGCCTGGTGGGCTGCACTTCACAGGGTCGCAAAGAGTCAGACAGCATTTGCTTTTCAATATTGATTTTTCTAGGAGCAGAAGCAGCCTTTGTTGACTGCTGGGCACCCATGTCATTTGGCCCCTTGTCGTCCCTTCCTTTTATCACTCAGTCTTGCCCTATTACTGTTCAGCATTTAAAAAAAAATATTATTGCTGTTGTTCAGTTGCTAAGTTCTGTTCAACTCTTTGTGACCCCATGGACCACAGCACGCCAGGCTTCTCTGTCCTTCACAATCTCCCAGAGTTTGCTCAAACTCATGTCCATTGAGTCGGTGATGCCCTCCAACCATCTTGTCCTCTGTCGTCCCGTTCTCCTGCCCTCAATCTTTCCCAGCATCAGGGCCTTTTCCAGTGAGCTGGCTCTTCGCATCAGGTGGCCAAAGTATTGGAGCTTCAGCTTCAGCATCAGTCTTTTCAATGAATATTCAGGGTTGACTTCCTTTATTACTTTTTAAAGTTTTTTTTTTTTTTTTTTGATGTGGACCATTTTTAAAAGGTCTTTGTTGAATTAGTTACAATATTGCTTCTACTTTCTGTTTTTTGGCTGTGAGGCATGTGGGAGCTTAGCTCCCTGACTGGGGATCAAACCCACACCCCCTGCATTGGAAGGCAAAGTCTTAACCACTGGACCACCAGGGAAGTCCCACAGTTCAACTTTATTCTTCTGTGCATAAAACTGGCTGCCTCCCTTCTGGGTCCTTCCCCTGCTTTTCAGGGTTAATCAGATTCACATCTTCCTGGCCCCGTGGGCTCCAGGGCAACTTGCCCACATTCTTCTGCAAGGCTTCCCTGAATCCCAGGAAGGGGACGGGCGTGGGCATTCACGGCCCAGTTACTCCCAGAGACCCTGCCTCCTTCCTGCCAAGGCCAAGCCCCTGGAGCTGCCTGGGCACATGCACGATGCCAGGCTTATTTAGAAAAGTACCAACAGGGCACTCCGTCCCTAATCCCAGACACCCACCCTGGGGGATGCCTGTCTTTGATTTTGTGTTTGTTTTTACAACGGGTTTTCAGTTCTTCTCTCGGGAGACAGAGATGCCTTGCCCCTTAGGAAGCTGGCACTCCTTGAGTCCTGATGCCCTCCCCACTAGGCATCAGATAATGGGAAATCATTTCTGGTGGGAGGAAGCAGCGAGGGGCCTTCTGTGCACCGGAGTTGTTGCCTCATAACTGCAACAAAAGGGAATGTAGGACAACAGCCCTTCTGGCTCACTGCTCCTGCTGCTGAGAGCAGCACCTGCCAGAAAAATACTTGCTAATGGCCTCCTCCCAATCTCCTTCTAGATAATGATAAATAATGTGTATTTTTAGTTTGGAATTGAATTTCATCTCTCCATCTCTGGTGTGTTTTCAGGTGGTTTTTTTTTTTCCTTCTCCCCTGGGGTCTAAAAACTAGACATTTGTGCGTTTACCCAGTGCATTTATTCGCTGCCAGAAATTGACATATGGACTCATTAATTCCTCCACACTCGTTCTCAACCCTAAACACTCACTTGGCTGAACCAGGAGGGGAGCTGTGTCCAAGATGGCTCTTCTGAAGGAATTATGTAGACCCGGGAACAGGAGTGTCCTGGAGACAGGGGACTGGCCCCTATCAGTGACTGATGGTTTCTACACTTAAACATGCCTTCAGGGCTTCCCTGGTGGTCCAGTGGTTAAGAATTCGCCTTGCAATGCAGGGGACACTGGTTTGATCCCTGGTCCAGGAAGATCTCGCATACCAAGGGGCAACTGAGCCCCTGGGCCACAAATATTGAAACCTGGGCGCCCTAGAGCCCATGCTCTTCAACAAGAGTGTAGACCCCCACTCACCGCAACTAGAAAAAGCCTGTTCACAACAACGAAGATCCAGCACAACCAGAAATAAAAACAAATAGATAAATTTTAAAAAAGAAAAAGCATGCCTTTGGGCCCCACCCCCAGAGTTTCTGATTTAGTAGATCTGGGATGAGACCCAAGCATCTCTAACAAGTTCCCAGGTGACACTGATGTTGTGGTCTTGGGTTCCACACTTTGAGAACCACTGGCCTAAATCCTTGCTCCTCAAAGTGTGGGCCTGGGACCAGTAGTATCAGCATCGCCTGGGAGTTTGTTAGAGATTCGGACTCTTGGGCCTCACCTCGGGTCTAATCAAAATGTGCCTTTTAACAGGATGATTGGAATGTATATTGCAGTTTGAGAAGCACTGGCCTAGATGATTTCTCAAGGCTCTTTGCAGCTCAGCGGCCTCTATCTTGGCTGTACATTACATTTACCCGGGGAGCTTTTAAACCATCGTAAGCCCAGGCTGTGCCCCAGACCAATTAAAATAGCATCTCTGGGGGTGGGGCCTAGGCATCTGTGTTTTGTAAAAGCTCCCCAAGTGATCCAAGGGTGCAGCCCCATCTGAGAACCACTGTTCCAGCTGGAAGGATGAAATCAGCAAAATGTCTCATGCAGCCTTGACCTTGAATGGAGAAGGAGACATTTGTTCTTCCCTCTGTGGTCACTCACCCATATCGGCTTTATTTTTTTCCAGTCTGGAGAGAGCTCAGCTTTGGTTGCTCTAAGGTTGTCCATCTTCCCGGCATGCCTCCCATGGACCGCAGCCTTGCCTCCCCTCTCTCGTTTCTGCCTCACTGGCTAGGTGACCACAGGAGATGAGACGGGGGCCTGCGGGCTGCTGGCTGAGCCAAGAACCTCATCTTCAGAAAAGAGACGAAAACCCAGATCCTGGCACCTGGCTGCCCCAGCCCAGCTGGGATGCAGCCTAACGGGAACGTGTGTTCAGGTAGCAGACGTGCAAGGAGCTGATGCTGATGCAGCTTGAGCATCCTTCTGAGAGTCTCTCAATCCCCAGCGGTGGAGTGGCTGGAGATAGGGCATAAGTGGCCCTGACTGTATTTTGTGGCCTGGTGCTCCTGATTTAGAGGCCACCTGTCCTCTAGCCTGGCTACTTCTTCTCCCCTGTCCATCCCTTTCCCCAGCCATCACCTCCCCTGCTGGGCTGGCCCAGGGGGCTCCTCTCTGACCCTTTGAAGCAGGGAGGTCAAAGGGAGACGCTGCTCTGACCTCTTTGGCTAAAGGCTTCCTTCTGTATCCTGAGATGGATTTTGGGGAAGGCCTTGGCAGTCCCAGATTCCCTGGGTCCTAGGCCCATGGGTGCCCATCAGGGTTCTCAGATGGGGCTGCACCCTGGAATCACCTGGGGAACTTTTACAAAACAAGATGCCCAGGCCCCGCCCTCTCTTCTCAGTCCTGTTGCAGCATCTGAAACATACTCCCAGCTTTCCCTGAAAGCTACAGGTATGAATGAGCATGGGGGAGTTTTGTGCCTCTGAGCGGCCATGAGCGTGGAAAACTTTGGGTCCAAAGGAGCGGTTCGAGTGTGTGTGCACGTGTGTTGTGAGTTCAAGGGCACCTGTACCTCCTCCAGGCCTGAGAGCGTGTGCAGGGGACGTGATCTGCGTGGCCTGGCCCATGTGAATCCCCCAACAAGAGGAGGACTCAACTGTGGATGTAGACATTGGCTGAAATCCTCACAGGAGGGAGTGGATGTTGGAACCAGGGTTATTTTCCATTCCTCAGGTTTGGGATCCGGTGACACCACACTGCCTCCTCACCCCACCCCCAGAACGGACCTGGAGAGGTTGCTGTACCCCGAGGATGGGTTGAGTGACGGGTCAGTGAAGAGACAGGGGGCTGGACCTTATGACCTGTTGAGCCCTCGCTCACAGAGAGGGCCCCGTCCGTGTCCTGGGGCCTCCTGTGTTCCAGCACTGGCCTCTCTCATTTCCCAGGGGCATCCCAGCTGGAGCCACGAAGAAGGAAGCTTTGCTGACTTCCGTGGCCTTGATTCCTCACCCTCCCCACTTTGGAGGAACGTCCGCTCTGCTCTGTCGTCTCTGCCACTGAGAGCCAGCCTTCAACATGACCTGCTTCTTCCCGGCTGCAGTCGGCGTCCGCGAGGCCCAGAAGTGATGGGCTCCACTTCTCCTCTCCCTGACGGCCCCCCAGATGGAGTGATGCACCCCACGCCCCTCCCTCAGGGCCCCAGGGAGGGGGGCACCCTCTCCTCCCTCTCCCACCAGGGCCCCTGCACTTCCCTGGGTGCCAGCAAAGCCCATGCTGGCTGGCTGGCTGGCTGGACTTCTTGAGGAGCATATTTATTTTAAGAGGCATTTCACCTTGGGTTTTGATGTGCTTGGCTTATTACCCATAAATATCAACTAACAGAAGAGGGGTGGCCTCCTGGGAGGAGAAGTGGGTATTTTGGAGGGAGACCAAGAGCTGACAGTCCCGGCGGAGACATGGGAACAGGTCACATAATTGGCCAGTGTTGTGACCCCCTACTGTGTGCAGGGGTGTGGTGCACACAGCTGGTGCCCTTGAGGATGCGGGTCTGGCTGAGCAGACAGGGTACCACGGGGCAGATGAGGGTGTGCACAGGGGATGTGGTTAAGGACTGGAGTTTGCAGGAGACCTCCTTAAGCGGCAACTGGAGAGACAGTTTTGTTGAGTGAACAGAGAGGAAGGGTGTGAAGGGTCAGTGTGGGCAAAGGCATGGGGGTCTGCCTCAGAGTGAGGGTGGCGAGGACCCTGCAGGGGGCTCGGGCTGGATGAAGAGCTGGGCGGAGGGAGAAAACGCCACGATGCAGACGGGCTTGGTGACTGGGTTTCCCAGGCCTCCCCCACCCGGGTAAGGGACGTCAGGGTGGGTGTGAAGACCCATGGCTCAGGTCTGACACTGCAACACAGACACCTCAGCCCGTTCTTGCTCATCAGGGGTGCCGCTCCTGCCGGCTGGCACAACGCAGAGATCACCTGCTCCTCTCTCTCCCCCGTTGCGACCCTGGAAATCGCAATTTCCCCCAGAAGCTTGGAAACAGGACAGAATCTTAGCCACGGGGACAGACAGGCAGGCTAAGGTGATCCTGCCTGCAGGACGGGGCGAGAACACTCTATGAGCCCTTCCCAGACAGGATCAGGCCCCAGCCGGGTGCTCCTGTGCCCCTTGCGGAGCCTGGGGACGCTCTCAGGGAGCCCGAGAGTGGGTGAGTGCGAAAGTGTCTGTGTGTGAGAGTACGTGTGGGTATGTGTCTGTACGTGTACGGGGAAGACCTTGAGCCGCCTTTCTCTAGCCCTGAGAATCTCCCTGGGTCCCAACCCCTGACGGTACCCCCTGGACTGACCCTTCCGTATATTTAAGGCAGAACCACCAGCCAGTGCGTCCACTAGGCCTTCTGGTGGGAAGACTACCCTGACCATCAGCCTCCGGGGACTTTCCCTCCTCTTTGCTTCAAGCTTTTCCTCTATCCGGCTTCCCTTGTGGCTCAGCTGGTAAAGAATCTGCCTGTAACGCAGGAGACCCTGGTTTGATTTCTGGATTGGGAAGATACCCTGGAGAAGGGGTAGGCTACCCACTCCAGTGTTCCTGGGCTTCCTTTGTGGCTCAGCTGGTAAAGAATCCGTCTGCAATGCAGGAGACCTGGGTTGGATCCCTGGGTAGGGAAGATCCCCTGGAGAAGGGAAAGGCTACCCCACTCCAGTGTTCTGGCCTGGAGAATCCCATGGACTGTATAGTCCTTGGGGTCGCAAAGAGTCGGACATGACTGAGCGACTTTCACTTTCTCCTCTGTCTCCCTCCCAACCCCCAATTCTTCATACCTTCCCCCACCCTCCCAGAGATAAACTCAGACCTGCTGCAGTCTCTCTATTAATGCACCTCACTGCTCTTGAACCCCTGTGGACAGTCACATGACCCATGTCTGACCAATCAGAGACTGCCACCCCTGGGCAAATGTGATTGGTCCAAGCCACGACCAATCAAAATCCTTCTTTGGAACTGGTCCAGGGATCCAGAGCAAAGGCAACGTTTCTTGTTCAGGACACTCTGGTGAGAAGTCATAAATGTGCCCTGTATGGTGGCTGTCTTCAGTGCCTTGTTGGAGAGAGCCCACCTGCCGCTGAGATAGCAAAGATGGAAATCCAGTGGAGGTTGGTGGGAGAAGAGAGAGATGCAGGCAAAGATGGAGATACAGGTGTAGACGGTCATATTGCAGGAGACCTCCCGGCTCCTGCAGTCTTTCCTTTCATTCTGCGAGCTATCTTGGAATCCTCTGAGCTACGAGAGCCAAACAACTCCCCTTTTGCTGAAACGAGTCAAATTCAGTTTCTGCCACTTGCCATCTGCGAGGTCCTATTCTCTTGAACGGGGCGGGGCGGGGACTGTGGTACACACTCCTGGTCTCCCAGGCTCTCCTCCTGCAAAACTGAAGTCAAATGTCCTCTTTCAAACCTCTCTTTCCTTTGCCCCTCCCCTACTCTGGTTGCTGATATGGTACATAGGCTTTGTCTTTCTCCCTGTTACAGAAACACAGTAGCGTGTTTCGAGAAGCCTGGGTATGAAAAAGGTTGAGGAGCCTTGGGTGAAGACATCCTCAGGTTATCTAGGTCATTCTGACATTTAGCATCAAGAGGGCAGGACAGAGAGACAGAAGAGTGTGGCATTTGGACTACCTGACTCTGCTTTTCCTGATGCAATAGCCCTTTCCTCCACCTCTTCTCATGCTTATATCTACTTCTATGAACATTATTCATAGGTTTGGCTGGTTTACCACCTTTATAATTTTTTTCAAAAAGGAAATATCTGGGATTTTTTTCTTCTTTATAAAAGTAATTCACGGTTGTGATGCCATGGTAAAATGAAACCGAGGCAGTGGAAAACTCCCTGACTTTAGTGACAGCCCTTAATCAGTTCCTAGGCAGCCCATCTTGGTCTCTAGCACGAATTTTGTTCTTCACACAAGTCCTCCCAGCAGCCCTGCGGTCATCTCTTCCCTTCTGGCCGCTCAGCGCCTCCAGCCTGCGTGGCCTCTTTTGTCCCCAGACCACGTTGTAGAAGAGGAGAAACTTGGCAGAAGAAGGGCAGCACATCTAACCTTCTATCCAGTGCAGCAATCTTGGCCATGGCAACGGACATATGGTGATCTACTGAGGCGTGCACGCTGCCGACATGGGACGCTCCCTCACTGCCTTCTGGGGCAGCCCTTCCACTACGGGGGCAGCTGTAATTGTTGGAAAGTTCTTCCCTTTGTTTAGCTAAAATCTGCCCCCTGGATGCCCTTGGTTGAAGGCCTGCCCTCTGGAGCGCTGCAAAGTCAATCTGTTCCTCTTCCACATGACAGCTTTCACACCGTCAAGACAGTTAGCCTGTCCCTCGCGGACTCGCTCTTTCTCTGGTGAAACACCCTGATTTCTGAAAAACACATCGGAGGAAGGGCAGCCTGAGAGCTCTCGCTGACTTGGTTTTCTGCTGTTCGTGCCCTGCGATGTCCTTCTTACAGTCTGGTCCCCAGCCAGAGGGAAATTCCCCAGAGACGTTTGACCCCAGTCATGTGCCAGGAGGAGATAGTGATGCCACGTTGCAAGTCGGGCACAGTGTGCACATGGGGAGGGCCAGGGGCCTTACACAGAAGTCTGGGCCCGTCCCCAGAGATCCCGGGTCAGTAAGTGTGGGACTAGACCCAGGAATCTGTATCTTTATGAAGAGCTCCACAGCTGGTCCTGTTGACGAGCCATTTTTCTGTAGGAAAATAGAGAAGTGTTGGTAGGGTGAGTGGGCACGATGCTGTGAAGCCAGCGAATTAGTCAGGACTCATTTGTTTGCCAGAGCTAGAAACCTCACTTAATCAGCTTAGGCAAATAGGGAATGTATTGGTCCAGGAGCCGTGGGAGAGTCTGAGATGGCCGTGGGAACCAGGTCTCCGGGAACCGGATGGAGGACTCGGAACTGTCGTCCCTCCTGCCTTTCATCTTTTGCTTGGCTCCTGGTGGAGGGTCTGTCTATGCAGTGGAGAGCACAGTCATGAGTTTGGGCTTCTCATCTCGACCATTATGAGGCCAATGTGTGTGATTTTAGCCTGGCTGCGTTGTGCTCAGCTCTGTAAGAAACGGAGTGCCCCATACCTCGTCATTCTTCTTCATCCACTAGTCTGTCTGCCCATCCATCCATTGGCTCCTTCACCCTTTCAGCCAGGCAGACAGGCAGGGGGCCCTGGGTGAGCCCAGAGAGGTGCTCTGTGGGTTTTCTGTGGGTGTTCTCTTTCCACTCTCCAGGCCAGCAGGTTACAATCCCCACCCCAGTGTGGATGTGGCTGCTCCACTTCTCAGCACATGTTCCCCAGTTTAAAGCTGGAAGCCATGCCAGGCGTCGTGCAAAAATCGGAAACGTTTTATTGATTGATTTATTTTGTGTGTGCATACTCAGTTGTGTCTGACTCTTTGCGATCCCATGGTAGCCCACCAGGCTCCTCTGTCCATGGAATTTTCCAGGTAAGAATACTGGAGTGGGTTGCCATGCCCTTCTCCATGGGATCCTCCCAACCCAGGGACTGAACCTGTGTCTCCTGCATTGCTAGTGGATTTTTTATCTACTGACCCATTGGGAAAGCCCAATTTTATTTTGATTTGCAGTCATTTTTAAAATGGCAACAAATAATTTCTTAAAATGTTAAAAAAAATGTGGTGCCTTCATATAATGGAATAATATAAGCAGAGAAAAATGAATGAACTATAGTTAAACATTTATGGCATATGACCTTTTAACAGAGAATTTAATAGAAGGATTTGGTTAAATGAGCCAAATTGGAGAACTGCACAGGCTCTCGTGGAAGTAGCAACTGCAGGGATCAGCCACCATCCTTGGAGCAGAGGAACCTGGCAAGTGGGTGGGATTATTTGAATTTAGGAGCTGGGATTAGTGCTCTGTGGGGAGGGGGCAGGCGCTGGTTGGTGGGTACAGGAGTCTCTTGAGAGGGCACAAGAGCAGCGGCTGGTTCTGGTAGTGCAGAGAAAGAAAACTGCAGACTGGAACCAACTCCTGATAATCAGCTCCAGGCCAGGGTGACCTCGAGAGAAACGGAAAGCAGAGGGAGGAACAGGGGCTGGCTCCCTCCTCCTGCCTTCCCAGGCCCTCTAGTCCCCTTCTCCTCCCGCCTTCAGTCTTTCCCAGCATCAGGGCCTTTTCGAATGAGGTGGCTTTCCCCATCAGGTGGCCAGAGTATTGGAGCTTCAGCTTCAGCATCAGTCCTTCCCATGAAGAGGGGCTCCTGGAGACAGGCTTCATGCAAACCTGCGTGTGGTCTACGTTGCAGGCTCACAGAGGAAATTCGCATGGGGAGCCTCTCACGGGCAGGGACAGCTTGACGCTGGGGTGGAGCAGTGAGGTCAGCTGTGGGGTCTCCCCTCTCAGGGGCTGCTGGAGAGCTGAAGCTCCTTGGGTACTGTCTCCAAGAGGCCGCCATGGCCTCAGCTGAGATTGGGAATGCAGGATGGTGGTGCTTCGGCCTCTTGCTGCGTGACCTTGAGGGAGCGAATGACCTTCTCCAAGCCTCGCTTTCTTCCTCTGAACAATTCCTTCAGAGGGCTGTCTGGTGGATAAGGAGCAATGTATATAGAACGCAGGGCTTCCCAGGTGGCGCTAGTGGTAAAGAACCCACCTGCCAGTACAGCAGACCCAGGTTTGATCATCCCTGGGTTGGGATGATCCACTGGAGGAGGGCACAGCAACCCACTCCAGTATTCTTGTCTGGAGAATCCCACGGACAGAGGACCCTAGTGGGTTAAAGTTCATAGGGTTGCACAGAGCCAGACATGACTGAAGCGGCTAAGCACGCACGCATGTAGAACACAGTGTCTGGCACACGGTAGGTCATGAATGACTGCCAGGAATTATGATTATTGGTAAGAATCGGGGGGAGGGGGTGGCGTTGGCAGAAGGCAGCCTTTGGCCTTGAGGCCTGTGAGATGACCCCACTTCTTTCTGGGGGTAGAGGGGCCCCAGAGAGCAGAAGCCTGGGCAGAAGGAGGGCACGTGGGTCAGAAGCCCTGCCCAGGGAGGTCTTGGAGGTCTCTGTGAGCATCCAGGAAGGCTGCCTCACACTATGGGGCGCTTGGAGGCCCAGGGCTGCAGGAAGCGCTCCGCCCAAGGGCAGCCTGCCTTCCAGTGTCCGGAGGCCCAGTAAGGGCCCTGCACCATTCGTATGCCTCAACCGTATGCATAATTTCCAGACTCCGCCGCTGCAGTGGAAATTTGGATCAGAGCGAGTGGGTGTAAAGAATGTCAAGCAAGATTCGATTACAATTTTTATTTTGGAAAAACCTTCATCAAAATATGTATATCTAATTAGGACAATTACAGCACAGGAACAAAAAACTGATTAAAAATCAGACACTCCATAAATTACAAGTGTTTTCCTCCAGCTGGGGCGCATCTCCGGCTGCTGAGCTGCAAAGGCCAATCAATGGAGCCGATGCTCTGGGAGTGGGCAGGGGGAGGCGGGGGCTCCCTGGGCAGGATGGGACGGGGGTGCCGAGCGCAGCCGGCGGGGGGCCCTGGCCCCACCTTCCAGCCGCCGTCCTGGGGTGCGGAGGCAGCTGGGGTCTGCTCAGGGGCAGCAAGAGCTGGCAGAGCCTGGGATAAGCAGGAATCTGGAGAGGTGTGGACGTGCCTGTACGTGTGTGTGTGTGTATGTGTGCACTTTGCTGAGCCTGCAAGGACGATCATGAGTGTGCACATGTGTACATCAGTGTGTGAACATCTGGCCAACATCTGTATCACAGCAAGAGGGTGCACGTGGCTACATAAGCGCAACGCGCAGCGGCATCTGGAGTTCTGCACCAGAGGCAGGCACGGGGCAGGGGCAGAGCAGGCTGGGGGCCCGTCTATGGCCCGGGCAGCGACAGCCACCATTCAGGTAACACTGGGGGACGGGCCTGGAGTGTCACCAGGTGGCCGCAGCTGCTCTCTAAGACATCCCAAGATGAGGCCATGAAAGGTGAACACTGCTGCCCTTTACTGAGTGGTTACTATGTACTGGGGGCTTCCCAGGTGGCTCACCGGTAAAGAACCCTCCTTCTAACCCAGGAGACACGGGTTCGATCCCTGGGTCAGGAAGATCCACTGGAGGAGGAAAGGGCAACTTGCTCCAGTGTTCTTGCCTGGAGAATCCCATGAGCAGAGGAGCCTGGAGGGCTATAGTGCATGGGGTCACAAAGAGTTGGACACGACCGAGCACGCACACATTATGTGCTGGGCACTGTGCCAAATGCTTTATATGCATTATCTTGTCAGGCGTGTTCAATGACACCGAGAGGTAGGCGTGGTTGGCAGAATAACACCCCCCAACCCCCAAGATGTCCACATCACAGCCCCTGGAGCCTGTAAAGATGTCACCTTCTGTGGCTAAAGGGATTTCACAATGTGATTACATTAAGGATCTTGAGATGGGGAGCTTATCCCGGATCACTTCAGTGAACCCATTATGATCACAGAGGTCCTTAGGAGTGAAGGCGGGAGTCAGAGAGAGAGAGATGTGACTGGTCGGAGAGATTCTGTGTTTCTGGCTTTGAAGATGGAGGAAACAGACCATTAGCCAAGGAATGGGATGGGCCTCTAGAAGCTGGTAAAGCAAGGAAACCTTCTCCCCCAGAGCCTCCAGAAGGAAGGCAGTCCTGCTCACATCTTTTTAAAAAACTTTTTATTTTGTATTGGAGTATAGTCCATTAACAATGTTGTGATAGTTTCATGTGAACGGCAAAGGGACTCAGCCACACATATACACGTATCCATTCTCCCCAAACTCTCTTTCCATCCAAGCTGCCACACAATATTGAGCAGAGTTCGCTGTGCTATACAGTAAGCCCTTGGTTATCTATTTTCAATATAGCCATGTGTACATGTCCATCCCAAACTCCCTAACTCTCCCTTTCCCCCAACCTTCTCCCCCGCCCCTCCGGCAACCAGAAGTCTGACATCTTAATTTTAGCCGAGAGACGCATGTGCAGCTTCTGACCTACAGAACTGTAAGATAATGCTTTGTGTGTTTTTCAGTCTCTAACTCTGTGATAATTCGTCATGGCAGCAACTGGGCACTGATACAGCAGTTAATGCCATTTTGCCGTATTAGGGGTGTAGAAATTGGAGCTCAGAGACCTAAAGTAATTTACTCAAACTCACCTGCCCAGGAAGGGGCAGGACCACGATTTGGGGCAGCCTGACCCCAGGACTTAAGCTGGACTCTCTCACCCATCTGCTGAATTGCACCATCTCTATAGAGCAATTGCAAGGGCCAGACTTCTTATTTCCCGGCAAGCCTAGAGATCCCCCTTCTCAGCTGCCAGCTCAGAGAGGATGAAATCGAGGGCCCTATTCTGGGGAGAGAACTCTGAAAATCCTGGCCACGTTCCAGCTAAAGCTTTCATTGAAGGCGGCTTGTGTGTTTTCCCTCCAAGGACAGGAAGGGGTTTATGTCTGATCCCGGAGCCAGCTCTGACACGAGGTGCTTCTTGCATCCTCAGCCAATCCTCTTGGAATGTGACTCTGGGCCTCAGTCCCCTCCTCTCCCTTCCTCCCTGCTCAACTCAAATCCCCTTTAGTCTGTACTCTTGAGGACGGGGCTTCCACAACGCCTTGGTCTTGGGAAGCTCAGGAGATACTGTGGGCTCAGAACTCACAGCCCTGGGCAGAAGGGCGGGCTGGGATGGGTGGAGGAGTCCTCTGGCCCTTGACACTCACTGCCTAGCTTTGCAGTTTCCTCTTAGCCATGGGGCACTAAGAGGCTTAAAGCACCCATCTGAGAAGGTGCCAGGGGGAGGGTGATACAGGGGAAAGATGCTGGCTTAGGACTCAGGCCAGCTGGGCTCTAATACTGACTCCCCAGCAAGGCTTATTTCATTAGGGCTTTTCTGGTCCATGTATCTGGAAAGTCCAAGGGCTGTGCCAACTCTAAACAAAGCAGTTTCTAGGGGTTTAAGCAGTTTTATCAGGTCTCAATTTCTCTCCTCTTCAAGCTTCTCCTTAGACTCATTGTCACGACAGGTTCCTCCACAGCGCGGGCAAGATGGCCACTGGTCATGCAGGCTCTTACCCTCTAACGTTACCAGTTCAGTTCAGTCGCTCAGTCGTGTCTGACTCTTTGCGACCCCATGAACCACAGCACGCCAGGCCTCCCCGTCCATCACCAACTCCCAGAGTTTACCCAAACTCGTGTCCATTGAGTTGGTGATGCCATCCAACCATCTCATCCTCTGCTGTCCCCTTCTCCTCCTGCCTTCAATCTTTCCCAGCATCAGGGTCTTTTCCAGGGAGTCAGTTCTTTGCATGAGGTGGCCAAAGTATTGGAGTTTCAGCTTCAGCATCAGTCCTTCCAATGAACACCCAGGACTGAGCTCCTTGAGGATGGACTGGTTGGATCTCCTTGCAGTCCAAGGGACTCTCAAGAGTCTTCTCCAACACCACAGTTCAAAAGCATCAATTCTTCAGCGCTCAGCTTTCTTCACAGTCCAACTCTCACGTCCATACATGACCACTGGAAAATCTATAGACTTGGCTAGAGTGTTACCAATCCCAGTGCAAAGTAGCTTTTTAAAAAAATATTTATTTACTTATTTGACTGTGCCAAGTCTGAGTTGCAGTATGTGGGATCTAGTTCCCTCACCAGAAATTGAACCTGGGCCCCTGCATTGGGAGTGTGGAGTCTTAGTCACTGGACCACAAGGGAAATCCCCAAAGTATCTTTTTTTTTTTAAAGAAATTTGTGCATTCTATTCAAATTCAATAAAGATGACTTTTAAAAAAATAGTTATAAATGACCTTCCATATCATCTCATATCCCATATACAAACGACATTGAGCAATGTGAGTAATTCCTGTACATTCTCCTGCCAAATTCGTGTATGATTTCATAGGAATAGTTTCAATTTGCAAAGTAGAATTCTCAGTTCCTCTACCTCACACCCAGAAAATTCAAATATTAAATAGTGGTTGTATTTCTTCCTTTTACATGTCTTTCTGTTTTTTTCTTCCCCTCAAGTTTAAAAACCGTAAACTTTTGTGTGTGTGTGAACTGCTTCTTACTTTACCCAATATTGATTACCAACTTTAAAGAATCCATAAGTCATCAAATTCAGTAACATGCTTAAGATAACCAACAAATACCAATTTTTCCACACCTCTCTATACAGTACTTAAAGATCCTAAACTTTTTCAAAAATTGACTTGATTTTTTAGAGCAGTTTAGGTTCACAGCAAAATGGAGTGGGAAATATAGAGTTCCCATATACCCCTTGCCTTCAACCCCCTTCTGTATATATCCTGCACCTCTGTTACAAGCAATGAACCTGCCAAAGTATCCTTTTTCCAAGAGCATCCATAGGTTTGTCCCAAGCAAGATTCTGATTGGCTGCCTCGAATCACATGACTGTCTTTGAACCAATCCCTTGAACCGGGGGAAAGTGGTGTCATGACGTCCCATGTGTGATGTCACATGATTACATCTGTAACCAGGAGGAGGGACCACTCAGGCCACCAGGTCTGAAGTCATCAGCATCACATGTAATACTTGGTGATTTTTCCACAAAGAGCGCCAAGTTGGGGCAGCAGGGTAGGTTAACGAAAATGCTTTCCTAAATGCTCACTGTTTCAGGCACAGTGCTAAGAGGCAGCTTGGACCATCTGTTCCAGGTGACTTTTGCATCCCAGGGCCCTTAGGGAGCATCACAGTTTACCTGCAACAGGTAGAGGCATCCCCTCACACATCTTGGTTCCCTGTTCCGTCTCGAAAGCAGGTCTGCTCCTGGTACTGTGAGGCCAGCTCCACTAAGAGACTAAGATTACTTTAAGGTGCTCCCTTGATGGGCATCTTACTACTGTCTGCTTTAGCAGGCATTCTGCTCCACCTTGGCACTCAGGACACCTTAGTTCCAGGACGCTCTGTGTGTATATGTGTTGTGGGGTGTCGGGGGTTTGGAGCTCCCAGTCTTAACAGACAGGGGAGAGATGGGGCAAGACGGTGGCTTCCGCATCACTGCCGTGTCTCCCGGGTCCCCTTTATTTTCTGGAGTCTGCAGCTCCCTGCTCATTATTATTCAGGGCCCAGGCAGAGGCAGCTGCATGGTGGTGGGGGAAGCTGACAGGCAGTGACAGGTAACACCGGCTGCTGGGGCTGGAAGCCGACCAGATCCCAGCAGGGGAGGGAGGAAAAGGCCAGGTGGAGAGAGAGCCAGCTGGGGAGGGGCAGAGCCCACCCCCCTCTATGCCCGCGAGCTCTTCTCCTTCTGTCAGCCAGCTCTGCTGTCTCCGTCACTCTGATGTCCTGGACTACCCTGCGATGGCCCTCCTGGGCCTTCCTCCCAGCCCCTCCTGCCAGGCCCCAGTGAGGCATCGGGGAGGCAGGGGGGACAATGTCCAGGGGGAAAGCCTTTGTGCCAGTCATTCCCCTGTTTGCTCTCAGACCCGCGTTTCACCATTCCCCTGCTCTGCTCAGCGTCACCAGGGGGCTGGTCACAGCAGGTGGCTCTAGACTGGATTTAGCTGATGCTATAGACTGCATGTTTGTGCCGCCCCCAAATTTACAGTTGAAACCTATCCCCCCTCCAAGGTGACAGTATTCAGAGGTGAGCCTTTGAGAGCTTATTAGGGTGGAGCCTTCATGAATGGGATTAGTGCCCTTCTAAAGGAGACCCTGGAGAGATCCATAGCCCCTTCTGCTATGTGGACAGAGCTGTCTAACCAGAAAGTGGGCCTTCACCAGACATTGAAGCAGCCTTGATCTTGGACTTCCCGCCTCCACACTTACAAGAAATAAATGTTTGCTGTGTAAGCCCCCAGGCTCAGATATTTTTTTGTCACAGCAGTCTGAACAGATAAGATAGCCAATGAGGTCCTGGCAAGAAATTGGAGGGTAGGAGGAAGGGAGGGAGAATCCGGGCTATTTCTCCTCCTCCTCGCCTGCACTGTTGTGTCTGCTTGTTACTTTGGCTCTTTTTATTTATTTTGTAAAACTTTTTATTTTGTATTGGGATGTAGCCAATTAACAATGTTGTGATGCTTCAGGAGAACAGGGAAGGACCCAGCCATACATACACGTGTATCCTTCTCCCCCAAACTCCCCTCCCATGCCGGCTGCCATATAACATTGAGCAGAGTTCCCTGTGCTCTATAGGAGGACCTTGTTGGTTATACATCAGCTCTTATTATTTTTATTTTTTTCCATTTATTTTTATTAGTTGGAGGCTAATTACTTTACAATATTGCAGTGGTTTTTGCCATACATTGACATGAATCAGCCATGGATTTACATGTGTTCCCCATCTTTGCTCTTTTTAGATGAGCCCAGCAGCTTCCACGGGGACACAGCTTTAAGCCCTGTCCCTCCTCCCCGGGGCGTCAGCAGCTTCCTGTTCTTGCTAACTGCTGAGTATCCTCACCGTCCGCTTTCTGGCTTCTCTGTTCTTCCTTTACCAGTGTAATCACGAAGTGAAGTGAAGTGAAGTCGCTCAGTTGTGCCCGACTCTCTGCGACCCCGTGGACTGTACTCTGCCAAGCTCCTCTGTCCATGGGACTTTCCAGGCAAGAATACTGGTGTGGGCTGACATTTCCTTCCCCACGTAAGTCCCTCCCTTTTAGCTTCTCAGAGTGGTGTCTGTCTCCTGCCGGGAAATTGATGCTGCTGCCGTCTAACTGTGCCTCTGGCAAACTTGGACTCAAACTCCACTCCAGCCACCAGTAGACTGTGTGAGCATGGGCTAGTCACCGTCCCACTCTGGACTTCGCCTTTGCTGTCTGTAAAAGGGAGAGAGGGGGTCCAGGTAGCAGCCCCTGGGGAACTTGGGACTCTCTGTCAGGGGGATTTGGGGCTTGTCTATGTGCTTTTCTGGGATGCATGGCTGTCCTGGGGGTGACTCTCCAACATCACCCCGTGACCTTCCAAAGCCATCTCTACCTCTACGTGGGAGGGAGTGAGAGACCCTCTCGTGGGACTTGGCCTCGAGTCCTGAAGCTTATTCCACATTCTTGCAGGACTCAAACCAGGACCAGGTGGTAGGATTACCCCTACTGGGCAGTGCGAACCATGGACGGTTTCCAGAAGGATCTCTCTCCCATAAGGTCAGGGACAGTGGTGGAGGGGCAAGAGTGCACGCTGAGGAAGGCCGGGCAGAGACTCCTGAGGTCCCTTCCCCCAGGAGCCTGCCTCTCACCTGTCCCAGGCCAGACAGCTGTCACCGAGGGGCAGGGGAGGCGGGAGAGAGGAGAGGGCTGGGAGGGATGGAGCGGGGCCGAGACCGGAGCCGAGCTGAAGCCTTGTTTTGGGTTTGAAATGCCCAAGCTGTTAATTTGAGAATAATCAATGCTAATTTGCACATATCTGGTTGCCATAGCAGGTTATCTATTTCCCATCAAGATGCCCCAGAAGTTCTGGCAGCTCTTCTCGGTAGCTGCCCACCCTCCCCACTCCCCCGCTCAGAGATGCCGAGGCCGGCTCAGCCAGAGGAGAGAGCAGCCCCCACCCGTCCTGCCCTCGGGGTCCAGCCCCAGCTGCAGCAGTGGGCTGCAGGAACCCCAGGGCGCAGGAGGGGAGGGGCGAGGGGGGTTCCTGGGGAGGAGAATTAAGCAAAAGTGCAAATTATCCAACCCCGTGATTAACATTTCTTCCAAATCTGCATGAATATTAAAACGCAACCCACCCCGGTCCCCACACAATGAATTCTGCATGAATCTTAAGATAAATCGTTTGGATAACTTAGCAGCAGCTGTACTCCCCTGCTAGCAACTGCCTCCCCAAATCATTTCAGGGCTGGTAAAAGGAGGCAAGTAACGGGGGCTGGGGGCTGGGGGGGCTGGGAGGGAGCAGAAGAGGAGCGAGTCATGGCCGGGGGGGGCACCTGTGCTGGCACCTGGGCCGGGCCGAGCATCCGGCTGAGGGTGAGGAGTGGGTTTCTCAAAGCCAGGGGGGCTGGAGGGCCACATGATGGAGTGACCGTGGAACCTTCCTGAGGATCGCGTCCTCGTGTTTTTGGGAGCTGGGGACCGCTCCCCGGGGCATCCTGGGCTGCCCGCTTCATCCTTCCCCTTCTCCTAAGAAGCAAACCAGCCCAGTGAGTCCTCAACTCATGCCCGGTCCTCCTGGAGGCTGGTGGTTCTCAATCAGGGGTGCGTTTGCCCCCCAGGGGGACATTCAGCAATATCTGGAGATATTTTTTAAAGTTTTTTTTTTTTGTAATGGGGACCATTTTAAAAGTCTCTGTTTGTTACAATGTTGCTTCTGGTTTATGCTTTGATTTTTTTGGCCCTGAGGCATGGGGGAATCTTAGCTCCCCAACCAGGGATCGAACCCCCAGCCCTTGCATTGGAAGGCAAAGTCTTAACCACTGGACCGCCAGGTAAGGAATGTCCCTGGAGATGTTTTTGATGTTCTTGACTGGGAAGACCGTGCTACTGGCATCAGTGGGTAGAGGCCACAGATGATGCTGAGTGCGTAACCCCACACAGGACACCTCTCTCCTCCAGCAGTGAGGAACGATCTGGCCCCAAATGTTGATAGTACGGAGGCTGAGAACCTCCTCCAGGGGCGCCCGACTCACCTTGGTATCTGGGCTTCCCCTTGGAGGCGTTTAGTCTTTCTCCCAACCTACCTGTGAGGTAGGCGTGACTTACTCTGAGGCCCTGGGTGGAGACTGGAAGTGGGGCTTTGCATTTTGTAGAGGGACCACATCACTGTCATGACTGCCATTTACTAGACAGGGTATGTAGATGGCATCAGGCTTGTGAGCAGAGTTAAGGGAGCCAACGGGCTTCCCACATAGCGCTGGTGGCTAAGAACCCGCCTGCCAGTGCAGGAGACATAAGAGACGCGGGTTTGATCCCTGGGTGGGGAAGATCCCCTGGATGAAGAAATGGCAACCAACTCCAGTATTCTCGCCTGGGACGTTCCATGGACAGAGGAGCCTGGCGGGCTACAGTCCATGGGGTCACAGAGAGTTGGACATGACTGAGGGACTGACCACACACACACAAGGGAACCAGCGTGGGGTGGGGTAGGATTCAGGGGCCAGCAGGAGTGGGGACACTTTACCATGGGCAGATCCAAAGGTGCGTGGGCAAGGGGTGACATTATGGGAGCTTGTCAAGCCCCAAGCCACAAGAAGGGGCCATCCAATGCAACGGTGACCCTAGTGGAAAGCGCTCCAGAGCAGCAGCAGACAAGGAGGCAGTGGGTGGGATACACACCCCAACCTCTCTCTCTTTCCACCCTAGTCTCATGCTGGTGCTTTTGATTGGCCAAACCTAACTAGGAGGTAGGGAACACAAGGTCCCAGCTTGGGGGAGGTGTGGGAGGAATTGGGAGATTGGGACTGATGTACATACACTGCTGCTGCTGCTGCTAAGTCGCTTCAGTCCTGTCCAACTCTGTGCGACCCCATAGACGGCAGCCCACCAGGCTTCTCTGTCCCTGGGATTCTCCAGGCAAGAACACTGGAGTGGGTTGCCGTTTCCTTCTCCAGTATATACACTGCCATGTCTGAAGTAGATGTCTACTGAGGACCTATTTTACGGCACAGGGACCTCTATTCGGTGCTCTGTCATGACCTAAATGGGAAGCAAATCCAAAGCAGCGGGGATGTGTGCATACATGCGGCTGATTCACTTAGCTGCACGGGAGAAGCAAACACAGCATTGTAAAGCAAATATACCCCAATAAAAATGAAAAACACAAAAGCCCCAGCTGATCCAGCCTGTAGAGGCGCAGAAAGAATGGCTTTAGGGGGGGTGGCGGGGATGGGGGGTGGGGTGGGGGAAGTGGAGGAGAGTGGGGTGGAGAGCACCCAGCCCCCAGCACCCAGCACTATCCAAACCAAGGGAAGACAGCCAGGGGGCACCCAGGAAAATGCTCCCAGGCGCTCAGGACCCAGAACAGAGCAGTTGAAGAAACTCCGCTCAACAGCTCACTTCATAAGCATGGGTGGATCGGTGCAAAACTTTTTTTGGAAAATTCTAGGCTCTTTTCCAGTGGTAGCGCAAGAGTGAAAACGTTATGATCCACCAGGGAGGCTGTCTCCGAGAGAGAGCGTCAGTGAGCCCACGGCACTCTGGGATTCCATTCACAAAAACGCAGCTTCAGCACAAATTTGCAGAAGCAGGTCCATCGCATCAGGGAATTCCACTTATAACTGAGAGTAGAAGGGAGCAAACAGCACCCCGGCATGCAGGGAGGTGGGAGTAGGTTTCCTGGCGAGGACGGGTTGGAGTCTGCAGGACTCACCGGGGATGGGATGTGGGGTGAGGGAGAGAGGCCTCAAGAGTGAATGCTCGGGGCTTCCCTGGTGTCTCAGTGGTAAAGAATCCACCTGCCAACGAAGGAGACAAGGGTTTGATTCCTGATCCGGAAAAATGCCACCTGCTGCAGAGCCACGAAGCCCACAAGCTGCAACTACTGAGCCTGCGCTCTGGAGCCTGGGACCCGCAACTACTGAGCTCACGTGCGGGGACTACTGAAGCCCGTGAGCCTAGATAGAGCCTGTGCTCCACAGAAGGGGGACCACTTCGAGAAGCCCACTCATCGCAACTAGAGAGTAGCCCCCCATCCCGGCCACAGCTAGAGAAAAACCCGAGCAGCAGTGAAGACCCAGCACAGCTGAATAAACCAACAAACAAATATACATATATTTCAGAAAGAGATACAGACCGTTTAATAGAGAGAAGAGTGAACGCTCAGGTTCTTGGTGTGACCATCAGGTGGACCGTGATGGTGCCCCCGGATACAAGCATGGCTGGGGCGGGGCTGGCCTTCGGGTTCTGTCCGGCTCCTCTGCTCTGGGGGAGACGGCCGGCTCCTGGGCCTGGGGGCAGTGTCTCGGCTGTGGGCAGCTCCCTCCCACTTTCCTAAGGTGTGCCTGGGGTTGCCTTCTCCTCTCTGGCCATAGGGAGGATGGCGGGGTTGGCAGAGGGGCTGGGGTACCTGAGAGGAGTTTGTCCCAGAGAGTGAGCAGGGCCCCCAGGGGTAAGTACAGCAGAGCAGTTGCCTCCTGTTTCCCATTCGAAGCAGCAACCTAACAAGAAATAGACAAACAGGAGCGCTTTCCAGCTCAGCGGGGTGGTGGGGGGAGTGAATTAAAATCCTATTATAAAAACACTGTGGAGGCTGCTGGCAGCCTTGCTGATGCTCGTTTACCCCGATGCACACACACCAAAGCCTTCCTCGCCGGGACTCGGGCCACGCAGATGGCCGTGGAAAGAACGCTGGAGCTAAATCAACCTGGTTTCACCACGTGCTGCCTCGGAGCTGTGACCTTGAGCAAAGGGCTGGGGCCTCCTTAGTCTCCCCCGAAGCTCTCCCTCTCTGCAAGGTCCCCTCCGTCCGCCCTCCCCTCTCTCTGCCTTCGTCCACCTGCTCTGCACCTGCCCCTGAGGACAGCATCTGGGGACCCGGCCCCTGTAACGGGGTGGTCCTAATAGGCACTCAGGGGGCGGGCCAGAGAGGGGAGGACATGTGAGTCCCCCCCTGCCGAGGGATGGTGAGAGGGTGGCCCTTTCAAGGGCCACCTGTGTCTCTGAGTTCTTCCTGTGGCTCCTCAATGTCCCTCCCATCCGAGGCTCCGGGTGCATCGGCCCCATCTCTTGGGTTCCCCTAGTCTTGTCCCATCTCTGTCTTTCCATCACTGGTCCTTTCATCACTGCTGTGCCAGCAGCTTCCTGCCGGGACCCTACCAGTCCACATGCCACATGGGACTGGAGTTGCTGTTGGCAGTGACAACTTAAGGAAAACGCGGCATGCAGTGGGGTTGTGGGGAGCCCAGGGGACACTCAGGAAGCCTAGAGCTGGGTGGTGCAGTGGTCAGGTACCTAGATGGTCTGGGGTTTTTAATCCCAACTCTGCCGTGTGGCAACCAGCTGTGGAGCTGTGGACCACTTGTTCCTCTCTCTGCGTCTTCATTTTTGCCTCCGTAAGATAATGATGGTGATGACAACATGATGATGATATTGACAAAAATAGGAACAAATGAGTAAATCTGTGTAGCAATTTTTTTTAAAAAATATTTATTTGTTTATGAATATTATCTTCGGCTGCACTGGGTCTTTGTTGCATGCTTGGGCTTTCTTTAGTTGCAGCGAGCAGGGGCTCCTCTCTAGTTGTGGTGCACAGGCTTCTCACTGCAGTTTCTCTCCTTGTGGCAGAGCCTGGGGCTCTAGGCACACAGGCTTCAGTAGATGTGGTGCACGGGCTTTGCTGGTCCACGGCATGTGGGATCTTCCCGAACCAGGGATCGAACCCCTGTCCCCTGCGTTGGTGGGTGGATTCTTAACCACTGGACTACCAGGGAAGCGCCTGTGTAGAGTTTTAACATACACTATAAGCCATTAGAAATATTCGAGATTATATGGCCTGTGTTCTCATAAAACGTATCTTCTTCCAGGTCACAGGAAAGGTGTAGTCAGCAATCAGCCTCCCTCTGTCTTTGAATAATGTGATTGCGACACTTTCTGGGCTGATTAGAAGGATCCTGAAGCCATCCACTCCTGAGAGCTCCAGTGAGGGTGGGGGACTCCAGCCACGGGTATCCCTGGTCCCCAGCTAGACTACAGCTTGCTGAAGAGTGTGTTTTTTGTCTTTTTTTTTAAGGTTACTTATTTGGCTGCACCAGGTCTTAGCTGCCGCACTTGAGATTTTTAGTTGCGGGCTGTGAGCTCTTAGTTGTGGCGTATGGGACCTAGTTCCCTGACCAGGCCCCCCTGCATTGAGAGCACGAAGTCATAGCCACTGGAACACCAGGGAAGTCCTAAAGGGCATGTCTATTCACAGATGTGTATCAAGGGCCTAATATAAGTCAGGGACCTTGCAGAGCCTTGGAGATTCTGTGTTAGATTCACAGGACTCTCCTGTCTTGCGTCATTCAATGAGGATCAGAAAAAACCCTGAGCCTTGGTGAACCAGGTTTACCACACCCACGCAGGACAGAAGGCGGGTGTCAACGGCTCTTGGGTTCTTGGTTGCTGGGAAGAATTTGGAAGGGACGTTGAGAAATAGCTATGTTCTAAAGATGTCACATGACACATCCATTTCCTTTCGTTGGACTTGGCTTCCGAGGAGAGGGCTAGCGTGACTCTAGACAGAAGCCATCCCTTTCTCTAGAGAGAGTTCTTGAATTTTTTTCCTTTTGGCCATGCTGCATGGCATGTGGGATCTTAGTTCCCTAACCCATGCTCCCTGCAGCGGAGTCTTAAACACCGGACCAGCAGGCTGTCCTGGATCCATGAATTTTAACTACTGACACCATCACCCACCACCACCATCGTCACCACCAGCGCCGCCATAATCACCGTGACCGTGACCACCATCCCTACCACCACTGCCACCGTGACCATCTCAACAACAAAAATAAAACAGCTCTTCCCACTTTGGTGTCTTCTTTCCAGGGCAGATGAGGGCCCAGCCAGGTCCTGGTAGCCTTCTATCTTAGGTTCTGTGTTCTTCGGTCAAGAAATTGGTTCCCTTCTTGTCCCCAGGAGGAGAGTAAAGGGCAAGTGTGCTCCAGACCAAATTCTGAAGTGAAGCATCCAGATAAGAGGTCAGGCTGTGAGAGTGGGTCCTAACTTCAATGACATGTGTCCTTATAAGAGGAAGACAGAAGGAGATTTGAGACTCAGTTCCCTGGGGGCTAGGATTGTAAAGAATCTGCCTGCAATGCAGGAGACAGGGGTTTGATCCCTGGGTCAGAAAGATCCCCTGGAGAAGGGAATGGCTACCCACTCCAGTATTCTTGCCTCGAGAATTCCAAGGACAGAGGAGACTGGTGAGCTATGTATAGTCCATGGGGCTGCAAAGAGTCGGCCACAACTGGGTGACTAACACACACAGGAGGGAGGCCATGTGAAGGCAGGGGCAGAGACGGGAGGAGTGCAGCCAGGAGCCAAGGATGGCTGGAGCCCCCCAGAAGCTGCAAGAGGCAAGGAAGGACAGTTCCCTAGAGACATCATACAGAGCGTGGACCTGACACCTGGATTTCAGACTCTAACCTGCCCAACTGGGAGAGCATCTGGTCAAGCTGCTTGAAGCCACTGACTATGCAGAGATTTGTTACAGCAGCCCCAGAAAACTAATTCAGGGGGCGAAGGCCAAGGCGCATAAGCTTTCTTTTCGAGATAACGAAAAGGTTCTCAAATTGATTGTGGTGATGGCTACCCAACTCAGTGTAAGTACGGGAAGTCTTTGAATTATACACTTTATTATTGTTATTATTAAATTTTAATTTATTTATGGCTGTGCTGGGTCTTCATTGCTGCTGGGGGCCTTCTCTAGTTGCAGCAAATGGGGGCTACTCTCCAGTTGCGGTGCGAGGCCTTCTCTTGTTGTGGCGCGCGGGCTGCAGGGAGCAGGCTTCAATTGTTGTGGCACACAATCTTCATTGGCTCTTGGCACGTGAAGTCTTCCTGGATCAGGGATCAAACACGTGTCCCCTGCATTCGCAGGCAGACTCCTAACTACCGGACCACCAGGAAAGTCTCTGAACTATATACTTTAAATGGGTGAATCACAGTGCCTTCCAGGTCTACTGTATTTTTCTACTTCTCTGTATATTTTCTGTTAATTTTTGAGAGTTTGATATTGAGACCCCAACTAAAAAACTTCATTTATCTACTTAAAGAAATAATTGCAATATATAGTGAAACTATATGTAACCTTGTTCTGTACTTTCCAAGTCTCCCATAAATGTGTTATCATACTTTCATAATTGGAAAAATAAAAATTAAAAAGTAAACAGGTGAATTATATGGTATGTGAATGACATCTCAGTAAAACCATTAGGAAAAGAAAGTGGTCAGGGGGTTTGCTTCTCTTTCAGCAAGACAGTGGCAGAGGCAGAACCAGAAGACAGAGCATTTTCCTTCTGAGCCCTGGGCCATCCACACTGGCCAACCACTTTCTCTGGACAGCTTTATTTTCCGCTGATCTGTGGCAGTTTCCGGGCCCCTAGTCTCCTGGGCCATCAGAGCGCCATCAGGAGGCCGTGTGTTCAGACATTAGAAGCCCTAGTCTTCCTCCTTTCTCATGCATATCAGCATGCAGTCCCACTTTTGTTTTGCTGTTGTTGTTCAGTTGCTGAGTCTGACTCTTTGTGACCCCATGGACTCCAGCACACCAGGCTTCTCTGTCCTTCACTATCTCCTAGAGTTTGCTCAAACTCATGTCCACTGAGTCAATGATGCCATCCAACCATCTCATCCTCTGTCACCCCCTTCTCCTTCTGTCCGCAGTCTTTCCCAGCATCAGGGTCTTTTCCATTGAGTTGACTCTTTGCATCAGGAGGCCAAAGTATTGGAGCTTCAGCTTCAGCATCAGCTCTTCTAATGAATATTCAGGGTTGATTTCATTTAGGATGGACTGGTTTGATCTGCTTGCTGTTCAAGGGACTCTCAAAAGTCTTCTCTAGCACCACAGTTCAAAAGCATCAATTCTTTGGCCCTCAGCCTTCTTTATGGTCCAGCTCTCACATCTGTACATGACTACTGGAAAAACCATAGCTTTGACTAGATGGACCTTTGTTGGCAAAATGATGTCTCTGCTTGTGAGCATGTAAGTTTGTCATAGCTTTTTTCCAAGGAGCAAGCGTCTTTTAATTTCATGGCCGCAGACCCCGTCCACAGTGATTTTGGAGCTTTCCCCCACCCCTTCGGTTTTACGCCCTGCCTCCTCTCCCCACCACCTCCTTTTGTGTACCAGCTTCAGCCTCCCTTTCCGTCACCTCCTCCAAGCTGTAAACCTCCAGGGGTGGAATCCATTTCCAATACCTCAGATGTCTGGGGAATTGAAAGCACGGCAAAATATTTCCTAGATCTAAATTACACAGACCCCGGAAGGCTGAACTTGCAGTATAATCCAGGTTATGAATTGTAAATCAGACGCCATGCAAAGTACTTGCAGAAATTCAATAAAGCTCCTGCTCCCAGCGCAGCCAAGCCCGGCCTAGGAAAGCAGGAGGAGTCAGCTGGGGCTAGAACGAAGGAAAGGAAGGTTGTGATGGGAGGGAGGGCAGAGGGGCCAGGGCTGGCCTTGGCATTCCTTGGCCAAGGCTCTCGTGGCCAGGAGCTGCCCTGCTTCCTGTTGTCAGGGTCAAGAGGTCTCTGTGGTCTTTGGATGACACACCCTCTAAGATTTAAACCAACCTTGCAAATAAGAATGCTATATTTACCAGCCTGCCCGAGGGAGGCTTTTCATTTGGCATAAAATGTCAGGTTGCCTGTAATGCAGGTTGTTTCCAGGTGCTTCTGCTGGTCCGTAGGGGGCGACAGTCGCTGATGTGTGTATAGTCTATGTAGTTCATATCAGTGCCCTGCTTGATATAAAATTTACTTCCCTTTTTTAAAAAGTAAATTTATTTGTTTATTTTTGGCTGTACTGGGTCTTTGTTGCAATGCAGGCTTTTCTCCAGTTGCGGCAAGTGGGGGCTACTTTCTCGTTGCGGTGCACAAGCCTCTCATCGCGGTGTCTTCTCTTGTTGCAGAGCATGGGCTCTAGGGCCCGCAGGCTTCATTCAGTAGTCGCAACTCCCGGGCTCGAGAGCACAGACTCAGTAGTTGTGATGCATGGGTTTAGCTGCTCCTCAGCATATGGAATCTTCCCAGATCAGGGATCGAACCCGTGTCTCCTGCATTGGCAGGCAGATTCTTTACCACTGAGCCCCCAGGGAAACCCTAAAATTTATTTTCATCTCTGTTACTCTGGGGATCCATGGGTGTAGCCACCCCTTAGAATGGTGAAGGACATGCACTGTTCATAGCCAAGAGGTTTTGTTTTTTTTAATTTATTTTATTATTCATTTGGCTGTGATGGCTCTTGGTTGCAGCTCATGGAGGCTTTTCTTGTTGCAGAGCATGGCCTTGAATGCATGGGCTTCAGTAGCTGCAGCACATGGGCATCCATGCTCCACAGCATGTGGAATGTTAGTTCCCTGACCAGGTATCGAACCCACGTCCCCTGTATTGGAAGGCAGATTCTTAACCACTGGACCACCAGGGAATGTCCCTCCAAGAGTTCTGTGTAGAAGGGAAGTTGATGGGCAAATGACACAACTCTGTGGCTGGAGGTGGGGGGCATATGGAGGGCTGGAAGAGCTTTTATGTTGCAAGGATTCTAAGAAAGAGGACGCAGGGAGAAACTGGGGGAGGTAGTTACTTCTGACCCAGCTGCCAGGGCTGGAGGTACACAGAGGCTCAGCAGTGGTTCTGGGTTTGGGGAGGGCCATTTTGTGTATAGTTACATCTCTGGGGCACTCGTTAGTTACAGAAGCCCAGGATCAGCTTCTTGCAGTGATCTTCATCTCTTCCTCGGTCTTCCGGCCATTAAACAGTCCCCCCCCCCCCAAATGTCCCACTCACTCAAGGATTAAAGGAAAATAAGAAGCTGGTGGAGACCAGGCTTCTCTGCTCAAACCTGGCTTTGCAGTGCTCCACCGCATTTGCATAGATGACCCTTGTGGGTGACCACGAATTCATTTCACATCCACAGAGGCCTGCCTGCTGGGCACTGTACCATCTGCCAGGGATATCGGGATAAAATGAGGTCCTTGCTTGAGCAGGTCTGATGGGGATGAGTTGAGTCCTTTATCCATTCCTCCCAGAAATGCTCAGAGGACCCGCATCCTGGGCACATACTGTATCGGTTTCTGGGCACAGTGGGTGCTGCCCCTGCTCCAAGCAGGTCTACGGAGTTGGTATAATAAAGAAAGCTTCAACTGCCTGTGTTGGGAGGGGAGATGTTAACCTGGGGCTTGAGGAGCCACAGATGTTCCCAGCCTGTAAATAGTCATGATGAGGAGGATGTGGAAAGCCTCCTCTTTGGTGCTGAGCGCTCTGCCAGGCAATTAAAATGCAGCACCGCATGTGGCTGTAATGAGGAGACCAGGAATATTGGAGGAGCCCTAGCTCCCGGGCTTTCGCCCTGCAGGACAAGCCTCATCAGTGAGGCCTGGCCAGGGAGAGCTCAGTGCAGCCTTTTTCCCATAGGAAGCTCTCGCTCTCTTTCCCGTCGTCCCCTGCTTTCCACCCTCAGAACACGGAGACGTGCAGTGCAGGGATATGAGTCTGGGACAGAAATCTACAGGCATAGGCGGCTCAGCTCTTGGCTACCCATGGATCTCTGCGGAGTGTGGCCCCCATGGCCCCCACATCCTGATGTTCACGCATGTGTGTAATCCACTGCCCCTCCGCCAATCCCCAGCCATGCCTGAGTGTGGCTCAGTTTAGCGGCTTTCTTCTAACCAACAGGGCACAGCAAAGGGGATGAGCTGTCCCTTCTGTGATTCAGCTACATAAGGTTGAAATTTGTCTTGTTAGCAGATTCCATTGCCTTCTTGGCTCATGTGCTTTGAGGAGAGGCAAGCCAGCATGTTGGAGAGGTTCACGTGGCAAGCAACTGAGGGTGGTCTCTAGAAACAGCCAGCAAGGGACTGAGACCCTCCGTCCAACAACCCTGCAGGAACTGAATCCTGCCAACAACCACATGAGCTTGGACACGTATCCTTCCCCAGTCAAGCCTTAAGATGAGACCCCGGTCCCAGCTGACACCTGCATGGCTGCCTTAAGACAGAGGACCCAGGAGCCATGCCGGGACTCCTGATCACAGAAACTGTGAGATGATAACTGCGTGTTTTAAGCCTCCGAGTTTTGGTATAAGTTGTTGCCAAGCAGTTGAAAACTAATACAGCAAATTATTTAACCAGTCAGTTTTTACATTTCTCATCTGTAAACAGTTATAATCTGCCTACCTTTCAGGGTCGCAGAGAGGATTCACTCGTTAGATGCATATAAGGTGCATCGTGGGGCTTCCCAGATGACTTCTGCATTGCCTACAATGCAGGAGATGCTGGTTTGATCCTTGGGTTGGGAAGATCCCCTGAAGGAGGTGATGGCAACCCATTCCATTATTCTTGCCTGGAGAGTCCCATGGACAGAGGAGTCTGGAGGGCTATAGTCCATGGGGTCACAAAGAGTTGGACATGACTGAGTGAGCATGAACGAAAGATGTGTCAAAGTACAGTGCTGGGAGCCCAGGACACAGGGAAACAGCTTCATTGCTAATTTACATTATCCTAAATAATAATGGCAGTTGTGGGCCACTGTGTTTAGAACCTTCGAGCTGGCCTGCCCTTAACGCTCACATATTTATGCAGCTCACTCACTCCTGTCCCGCCCCGTCCCAGCCGCATCCAGGAGAATACCAACGAGATCACATACAGAGCCTCACTAACAGCGTCCGCCGACATTTCATAAAGAGCTTTCTAGTTTACAAGCCTCGCTAACATTGCACTCACTTGACAGAAAGTAGGATCAGGGCCTTTAAAATTTTTTTTCCTTGCTGTATATCTTCAGAAAGAACAGCACCCGTGTTCCTACTTTTGGCACATCGGTCTAGTTCCTGCCTCTCCTGGATCTTAAACAACCACTGAAGATCGGAGCTGGAAGGGGCCTTTTCCTTTTTTAAAAAAATTGAAGTAAAATTCTTGTAAGCTAAAACTGATCATTTAAAAGTGTACAAGGGGGTACTCTTTCTGCCCCCTTCTGATGCCTAGGTCAGAAGCTTTCGCTATCTCCTTTATACTTTAGTAAAACTTTCTACTACATGGCCCAACTCTGGCCAGAGCCGGATCTCTGTCTGTTAGTGCGAATTAAGCAAAGCCAACAGAGAGGCTTCTGGGGAAGGCTTTATAGCCCTACACCCCATCTTTCTGATGCAAATGTGGGTGTGATGTCTGGATCTAGGGCAGCCACCTTGCTGCCTTGAAGGGAATGCCAAGACAATCATTTCCACAGCTGTCCCTTCCAACATCTGGTTCTGTAAGATTAAACTTTTATTTGATTAAAAAAAATAAATAAAAGTGTACAAGGACTTCCCTGGTGGCCCAGCCAGTAAGGAATCCACCTGCCAATGCAGAGGACATGGGTGTGATCCCCCATCCGGGAAGATCCCACATGCCAGAGAAACGAAGCCTGTGCTCCATACCACTGAGCCCTGGATCCCATGGTCCACGACGAGAGAAGCTACCACAGGGAGAAGCCTTCACATCGCAACTGGAGAAAGCCTTCACACAGCTGCGAAGACCCAGCACAGCCCAAAATAAACAAATAACTAAACAGAAGAGAAGCGGTGGGCTACACCAACTGGGCTACATTTATTCAAACAAGCAAACAAAGTAGAAATAGAAAGATAAAAGTGTACAAGGCATGACGTCCTCAGTGGTCCAGTGGTTCAGACTCTGCACTTCCACTGAGGGTTCGATCCCTGTTCGGGGCACTAAGATCCTGCATGCCATGCAGCGTGGCCAAGAAAAAGAAAATAAATAAATTAAAAAAAATGTACACGGCCGTGGCATTTCATACCCTCACAATGTCATGCAGCCATCACCTCTATCTAGTTCCCCCAAAGGACACCCTGCAGCTATTAGCAGCACCTCTAAAGCCTCCTCCCTGCCCCAGCCCCTAATCTGCTTTCTGTGCCTCTTCTGGATTTTCACACAAACGGGATCACGCAATCCGTGACCTTCCGGGTCTGGCTTCCTTCACTCAAGCACACGGTTTTCGAGTGTCCTGCCTGTTGCATCACGTGTTAGGTCTTCATCCTTGCTTACAGCTGAGTCGTAGTCCATTGTGTGGATGTAGCACATTTTGTCTGTGGATGGGGGTCTTTGAAGAGAAGGGAGCTGAGGGCTGGCCAGGGTTAGATGAGCTGGCCGCCAAGGCCCAGACTGGGAGGTGCGGTGGCACCGATGGGTTATTGGCTCGTATCTGGGGTCTCCTCCTGGGCCGCCTGCCGGCTCACGCTTACCCTTTGTGGTCAGGTACGGCCAGTGACCAGAGGTCTGGAGTGATGTCAGATGTTTCCAGGGCTGGCCCCTGAAATCTCCCCAACAACCCTATACACTCTGTTCTTTGACTCACCGTCCAGCTGGATGTGCAATGATCCACTGAGGGACCTGGGCCTGGAGGTCGGTGAGCCACGAGCTGGAAGGAGTCTGGGGTCTAGACGGTGTATATATAGGGCAGCATCTGTTTGCCTCAGGAGGAGTAAACAAGAAACCTTGGTTGTGACGAGGTGCTGCAGTATTTTTAAAAATCAGCTCTGTGGTTTCCAACCTGGGGCAATTATTCTGTCCTCCACCCACACCCCACCCAGGGACATTTGGCAGTGTCTGGAGATACATTTATTTGCCTTTTTTGTTTGTTTGCTTCTCTTTTTGTTAAATTTAATTTAAAAAAACTTCCCCTCTTCATCTCTCTCTCTCTGAATTGGTTCAAATTGATTTTTACTTGGAAGAGATGTGGCATGCTGTAAAGAATCTTTTTCATAGCCTGTGACTTTATTTTAAAATAACCTTTGCCAGTGGGCCTTAAGCCCTAACAGTAGTTGCTTTCTTTTCCTGGGAATTAGTTTATCAACTACCTGGGAGATTTTGCTGAGTTTCAACAGGGGTTCAGAGGTTCCCCACCACCGATGATAAATAGTATTGTGTGTGCTCAGTCGCTCAGTCCTGTCCAACTCTTTGCAGCCCCCTGGACTGTAGCCCACTAATTTCCTCTGTCCATGGGATTCTCTCAGCAAGAGTACTGGAGTGGGTTGCCATTTCCTTCCTCAGGGATATTCCTGACTCAGGGATCGAACCCGCGTCTCTTAAGTCTCCTGCCTCGGCAGACGGATTCTTTACCGCTGGAAGCACGTGTCCCTGAAATGCATATTATAGACAACTAACAAAATTTTAAATTGAAGGAAGCTTTTGCTTGCTTTTGCAATTTTTATTCTTTATTTCTGCTTTTTAATGGAAAGTGGTGGGAAAAGACAAAAATTTGAAATAGAATTTACAGGAAAGTGGCAATGATCACATCTTATACAATCAGGTTGAATGTAATTTTTAAGATTTTATATTGGGATATAGTTGATTTACAATGTATTAGTCTCAGATGTACAGCAAAGTGATTCAATTTTATGTATACATATATTCATTCTTTCTCAGATTCTTTATTAATTTTTTTAGCTGTACTATGTGAAGCAGACACTTGACTTTGCCAAAAAAGGTCCGTCTAGTCAAAACTATGGTTTTTCCAGTGGTCGTGTATGGATGTGAGAGTTGGACTATAAAGAAAGCTGAGCTCCAAAGGATTGATGCTTTTGAACTGTGGTGCTGGAGAAGACTCTTGAGAGTCTCTTGGACAGTGAGGAGATCCAACCAGTTCATCCTAAAGGAGATCAGTCCTGGGTGTTCATTGGAAGGACTGATGCTGAAGCTGAAACTCCGATACTTTGGCCACCTGATGCAAAGAGCTGACTCATTAGAAAAGACCCTGATGCTGGGAGGGATTGGGGGCAGGAGGAGAAGGGGATGACAGAGGATGAGATGGTTGGATGGCATCACCGACACAATGGACATGGGTTTGGGTAAACTACAGGAGTTGGTGATGGACAGGGAGGCCTGCCATGGTGCGGTTCATGGGGTCACAGAGTCGGACACGACTGAGTGACTGAACTGAACTGAACGTGGCACTTGGTATCTTAGTTCCTTGATCAGGAATTGAACCCACACATTGTAAGTGGGGAGTCCTAAACCACTGGACCACCAGGGGAGTCCTGAAGATACTTTTGATCGTCACCAGGTGATGTATCTAGTGGATGGAGGCCAGTTCAGTTCAGTCGCTCAGTCATGTCTGACTCTGCGACCCCATGGACTGCAGCACGCCAGGCTTCCCTGTCCATCACCAACTCCCGGAGTTTACCCAAACTCATGTCCATTGAGTCGGGGATGTCATCCAACCATCTCATCCTCTGCCGTCCCCTTCTCCTCCTGCCCCCAATCTTTCTCATCATCAGGGTCTTTCCCAATGAGTCAGCTCTTCGCATCAGGTGGCCAAAGTATTGGAGTTTCAGCTTCAGCATCAATCCTTCCAATGAACACCCAGGACTGATTTCCTTTAGGATGGACTGGTTGGATCTCCTTACAGTCCAAGGGACTCTCAAAAGTCTTCTCCAACACCACAGTTCAAAAGCATCAATTCTTCGGTGCTTGGCTTTCTTTATAGTCTAACTCTCACATCCATACATGACTATTGGAAACACCATAGCCCTGACTAGATGGACCTTTGTTGGCAAAGTAATGTCTCTGCTTTTTAATATGCTGTCTAGGTTGGGCATAGCTTTTCTTCCAAGGAGCAAGTGTCTTGTTAATTTCATGCCTGCAGTCACCATCTGCAGTGATTTTGGAGCCCCCCAAAATAAAGTCTGCCACTGTTTCCACTGTTTCCCCATCTATTTGCTATGAAGTGATGGGACCGGATGCCATGATCTTAGTTTTCTGAATGCTGAGTTTTAAGCCAACTTTTTCACTCTCCTCTTTCACTTTCATCAAGAGGCTCTTCAGTTCTTCACTTTCTGCCATAAGGGTGGTGTCATCTGCATATCTGAGGTTATTGATATTTCTCCCAGCAAACTTGCTTCCGCGGATGGAGGCCAGGGATGCAGCTAACTGCTTTGTGATGCACAGGACAGGCTCCCACAACAAAGAAACCCCGTTCAGCAGAGCCGCGCTGAGGAGCCCTGCCTCAGCTAGTGCCTCTGTCTTCTGGTTCTGGGTCTGTCTATGCTGTCTGCTCACCTGACCCAAGTTCAGAGCCCTGAAGACCTGCCTGCAGCCCATCGCCTCCTGGCCCTGCCTGACCCCTGATCCGGCTCTTCTCCCTGTAACTTCTCCTATCACCGGACTTGCCGCTGGCTCCGTCTCACCTCAGAGACCCCCCCATGACCCCGAAGTTGCTCTCTACTGCTCTCTCCAGCCTGGCCTTCCTGGACTCTGGAGAGAACAGGTGTATACTGGCCCATGGTTTGGATCCTTCAACCTGCATCGGTGTCTCCTGGAGTCTTCTCCAGCCTCTTGGACTCGTCATCACCTTGCCAGCCACCCCCCAGCCCATGTCACCTTCTTCCCCAAGGCCCTCTCCTCCAGCTGGTAGCCCCTCTGGCCTCTCCAGGACCCCTCAAATGACAGTGTCCGCCTACTCCCAGCAGAATGCTGCCCGAGAGATGCGTCATTGATGCTCTAGTTTCTGCCCCGCACTGACAAACAGCTGATCCAATTTTTCTTAATTAGTACCTTTAATTATTAGTAACATTTTGCTTAAGTAGAATTAATTACCCCATCACCAGCTCTGGCCAGCTATGTCTTCTCACCACAGTTTCCCATTGATATGCTCCAACTGAGGCCAAAGTCCCCTCTCCCTCAGAGGGACTGGGGCTCTTGGCAAAGGCTCCCGGGAATGCAGTCCCCCACTTCCTGCACCTGCTGGGGACGCCAGCCAAGGCATCAGAGCAAGCCAGAAATTGCAGGGGGATGCGGCTGAGCCCCAGGTGTCCACACTGCGGGGAGCTGCCCAAAGTGATTCGCATCTTTATTCTTCTGGGCTGAATCTAACCCTGGAAAGGTCCTTTTCTGCACGTGGCTGGGGAGTTTCAGATCTGGTGTTCAGCCAAGGGTGGTGGTGAGGGGAAACAGAAAGGAGTTCATCCTCCTTTTCCCGGTTCCTGCTTCAAGGTGGCCAGGAGAGAGGGCAGAGAGGTGGACGACCTGGCCCCGGCCTGGCCAGCATTTCTGGATTTCCCCAGGAGCTCCCACCTTTGGATTCAGACCAGCCACAGCTCATAAGCTGCTGGGTGTAGCAACTTGCACTTGCTTCTAAGAGTATTGAGTGGGGGCTCTGAGCCAGTCAGTCAGGCTGATTGTTTAAACCAGAGTTCTTAATTCCATAGTTCCTTAGTCCCAGGAGATGTGCTGGGGCAAAATCAGAGCAGGTATAGAGTTGTCGAAGAAGTCTGGGAGGTTTGCATCCTACATCTGCCTCTCAGAGTCATGCGAAGAAGTGACCCATCCTGTCAGTTACAGCATTCTCATCTTGGTCCAACGTTGCAAGAATTCTTGAGTCTTGGTTTTCTTAGACCCTGATGCTGGGAAAGATTGAAGGCAGGAGGAGAAGGGGGCAACAGAGGATGAGATGGTTGGATGGCATCACTGACTCAATGGCCATAAGTCTGAGCAAGCTCCGGGAGATGGTGATGGACAGGGAGGCCTGGTGTGGTGCAGTCCATGGGGTCGCAGAGAGTCGGACACGACTGAGTGACTGAACAACAAGAAAATGGAGATCACAGCAGCACCTACCATGAGGCTCAAATGAGTTAATACACAAGGAGTGCTGGGAGTATTGGGTACAGTCAATATGGACAATTAGTATTATTATCACCACCCTCATCAAGATGATAGAGGATGTGAGAAGTTCTAAATAGAAATAATCCATTTGATAGATGTTCAGATCTCCTGTTGCTCAGGACACTCTTTAGAAATGCTGGTCTAAGTATGCAAGGGCTGTGTTTTGCTTGGACGTGTCTGGAGAGAACCCATAATTCACTGGGCAAGTGCATTCCAGGGCTTGGCACCCAGTCCCTCTCCTTTTTGTAAATTAATTTTTTACAGGGTATAGTCGCTCTACCACGGTGTTAGTTTCTGCTCTGCCACAGAATGAATCAGTCATTCTTACACACACACCACCCCTTTTTAGATTTCCTTCCCGTTTAGGTCACCGCCCAACATTGAACAGAGTTCCCCGTGGTATCCAGTGGGTTCTCGTTTGTCGTCTATTTGATACGCTGGTCGTGTGTATGTGTGTGTGCTCAGCCACTCAGTTGTGTCCGACTCATTGCAGCCCCATCAGACCCCTCTGTCCATGGAATTTTCCAGGCAAGAATACTGGGGTGGGTTGCCATTTCCTACTGCAGACAGTCTTCCAAACCCAGGGATCAAACCCATATCTCTTGCGTTTCCTGCATTGGCAGGCAGATTCTTTACCATTAGCGCCATCCGGAAACCCCAGAAGTGTGATTACATCATTTCAAATCTCCCAATCCATCCCTCTCCCTCCTCCTCTTGGTGTCCATAAGTTTCTTCTTTGTGTCTGTGACTCCATTTCTGCTTTGCAAATCAGTTCACCTGTACAATTTTCTTCTAGTTTCCACATGTAGGCTGTATTACACAATATTTCCCTTTCTCTTTCTGACTTACTTCACCCTGTATGACACGCTCCAGGTCCATCCATGACTCCCAACTCCTCTTTTTGATGGGTTCTTCAGCAACTAGGCCATGGTGGGCCAAGATGCTCCCATGAATTTTGTGTTACTTTCTCAGGATTCTCCAGCCTTTGTGCTGGCTTCATCTTGATAAGCCCTCACTTCCTATGGTCAGGGGTCAATTGTGGTGTTCTCAGAGTTCCAACTCTGTTAGTCTCCAAAACCCTCATCTACTTCTCCACGCTAATCAGGAGACCCATGGAGGGTTTATGGATCATCTCCTAGATTCTACGTCCAGGGCTGAGCAAACAGTGGGTGCATAATCATGGTGCTGGCTGAGCAGAACAGAGGCTGAGAAGGCTCCACTCATCTCCAGTCTTGGCTGGATCAGTCCACCAGCCACAGCAAAGGGCGAGGTGACTGGAAGGGGCTTTGAATTTGGAGTTGGAAAACCAAGGTTCAAATCCTAGCTGGTTAGTATCTTGAACTTGGGTGAGTGGCTTAACCTTTCTGATCCCACCTGGAAAATGGGATCATCTCACCCCTCCATGACACCCCGCTCCCCTCCACGGCTGTCCTGAAGATCAGAGCGGATGCTCTAGGGAAATCGCCTTGTCCAGGGGACCATGCTGTGACCACGCTTTGGCCCCACCTTCCTCTCTCTCCCTCCATCATCCCCACGGGGACAGGCATGGTGGGCAGGACCGGAGCTCACGCAATCACAGTAGCGCTGGGGAAGAGCATTATTATGTGCTGTGACAATATTTGATGAATTCGTCCGCGCCTAGGGGAGCAGACTAAGTAGGTGAATAAAGTGAGAATATTCTCCATGACAATCAATATTCCTTCAATTGAACCATCTCTGCAGATCTGACATTTTGATTTTTCTTTTTTGGATGCGTTAACTGGATTTATGCTTCCGTATGGCGGCGACGGCAGGAGAAGGGCCAGTGGCCAGGTGTGCGGTGCTTCGGGGGGCCCCTGGGGAGGCGGATGGGAGCAGGTCCATCTGCAGCAGATCCCAGCTGGGTGGGAGCCGGTGCCCCCCACCAACCCGCTCACCTGGCTGCTGCTCCTCAGTGCCAGGAGGCCCCAGCTGCCCGTGGTTCTTTCAGCTCCAGGAGCAGGACTGCCAAAGGAGGTGACTCCAGAACCCCCAGCCCTGAGCCCTGCCCGACCCGGACTCCCAGGACAGCTGTTCGCTCTGCTCTGGGGCAGGTTGGCGGAGCAGATGACTTCTTTTGAAAAAAAATAATGGCAGTTTATTTATTCATTTATTTTGGCCACTCTCCATAGCAGGCAGGATCTCAGTTCCCCGACCGGGGATGGAACCTGTGGCCCTTGCAGTGGAAGCTCCAAGTCTTCACCTCTAGACCTCCAGGGCAGGCCCCCAGACAGCTTCTCCAGGGTCCAAGAGAAGCCAGCAGGCTCTGATCACCGCCCGGGTTCAGCAGCCCTTCCTGCCATTTGCTCATAAATGGTGGCAAGTCCGTGACTCTGGGTGAAGTTCATGACATCCTCGGCTCAGTTTATCCATTGGCCAAATAGAACTGATGATAAAATGAACTTGTATTGAGTACTTTAGGCGCCAGGCAGTCTTTTCAGAGCTTTAGATGGATGGATGTACCCGATCTTCACAATAACCCAGCGGGGTAGGTGCAATAATAATAACCCCATTTGCAGGTGAGGAAACTGAAAGACTCAGCTATGCATTTTAGGCAAGTGAGGTTTTTAAACTCAGTTTGTCACTTAATAGCTGTATAAGTCAAGATTCTTCATGGAAAAACATATATCTCAAAGGCACTTAGTGAAAAAAAAAGAAAAGAGTGACAAGGATTGGCTTTGGTAGCTGGAAAGGATACTGGGTTGCTGGAAGAATCTGAGGCAGGGGGAAGGACTGTAGAAGCTTCTAGAACCTTCTAGAAACATCCCCATCCCCCCCGGGGGGGTTGTGGGATGAGGGCGGCATCAGCGTACCAGGGATTGGAGGGGGTCCTCACCCTGATATACTATCTCGCGCTGTCTCTGTTGTGAAAGTGTTAATGCATCCGTTGCGACCGACTCCGTGCGACCCCATGGACTGCAGCCCACCAGGCTCCTCTGCCCATGGGATTCTCCAGGCAAGAACACTGGAGTGGGTTGCCATGCCCTTCTCCAGGGCATCTTCCCAACCCAGGGATCAAACTGGCATCTCCTGCATGGCAGGTGAACTCTTTACCACTGAGCCATCAGGGAAGCATTCTGATTTCTCACTCCTGATATCAACTGCTATTATCAGGCAGAATGAGGCGCTAAGATTGTCTAGACTTGTTCCCGTGAGGAAACCTGGAATAAATCTCCAAAGATCACTGGGTGTTGCTGATGGAAAAAACCGGGCTGTTCAGAGAACATCCTTGTAGGCTGTCTGATTCTAGGCTTCCAGTGTCTTTGAGCTGTTTTACGGTCCTGTAAGTTGTAGATAACCGATAGCAATGCAAAATAATTCTTTGTCTATAGACATGCAAATAAATTCTGTCTGGAGGTTCAATAGATTTCCCTCTTCCTTAAGGAAAGAGCCAGTTTCTGACTATTTGTCAATTCACCTCCACTTTCCTTCACTCCATGTAAATTTACACTTTTTAGATTTCTCCTTTGGATTAGTCGTAACATCTGCCTAGTTTCCTCACTAATTACTAAGCCAAATAAAATCTTTAATACATGTTAAAGTAGGGGAGTCATGATTTTGCCAATTTTGGGGAAAATTATTCTTGATCACTTCTGACGATAGGAAAGTTCCTAAGCAGACTGAAAAATAGTTACCGTGCTCAGTCTCTTAGTTGTTGTTCAGTCATTAAGTCATTTCTGACTCTTTCCGACCCCGTGGACCGCAGCATGACAGGCTTCCCTATCCTCCAGGCTTCCCTAGCCTCCTCTGTCTCCTAGAGTTTGCTTACTCACGTCCATAGAGTTGGTGATGCCATCCAACCATCTCATCTTCTATCACCCCCTTCTCCTCCTGTCTTCAATCTTTCCCAGCATCAGGGTCTTTTGAAGTGAGTCAGGGCTTCGCATCAGGTGGCCAAAGTGTTGGAGCTTCAGCTTCAGCATCAATCCTTCCAATAAATATTCAGGGCTGATTTCCTTTAGGAAATTTGGTATGACATTAAATCCAGTGATTTTTCTCCAGGCCTCAGTTTTCTCACCTGTAAAATGGGAGTCATATTACATATTCAAGAGGATGCTGCAAGAATTGCTAAGAGGCTTCCCCTGTGGCTCAGACGGGAAAGAAACCATCTGCAGTGCGGGAGACCTGGCTTCGATCTCTGAGCTGGGAAGGTCCCTTGGAGGAGGGGATGGCGACCCACTCCAGTATCCGTGCCTGGAGAATCTCATGGACAGAGGAGCCTGGTGGGCTGCCGTCTATGGGGTCAGAAAGAGTCAGACACGACTGAGCGACTGAGCACGCCTGCACGGAAAGCAGTCAGCCTACACCTGGGCAGGTAAGAGGTGCTTTGTAAAAGGGAGATGCTGTCGCAGGGGTGGTGCTGGTGTTGCTGTTCTCACCGTTGGTCCTGGCACGGTTGTGACAGGAGCCAGTGGGATTCCAGGCGTCGAAACATCGAGGCCAAGGGGCAGGATGCATTCTCTAAGGCTCATGTGACTGGCGCAGACCCTCCTGAGCAGAGCTGCAGGCTACCTACCTGTGCAGTAAAGGGGCTCTGCCGACGTCAACACACACATCCCACCCGAAGTGCACTCGACACGGGAAAAGTACCAACTTGGAAATTTTAATGCAGTGAAAGTACATCAATGTGGAGACTCGGTTTGCACTCATCAGGATGAAGGAGGGAGGTGGTCAGAGAGGCAGCAGAAGAGAGATGGGAACACAAGAAGGTCTTCTTGTTGGCAGGAGACGCTTGGGGAGGTGGTATTTCACTAGCACGAGAACAACAGGACAAGATGTTCAGTACGGTCCAGGAGGATTCTTTACCTCTAGCGCTGCCTGGGAAGCCCACATTTGGGTGTAACCACATCTAGAAACAGCCAGACAGTCTGGCATGTTGGCCTGGAAGGAGCCCCGACGTCCCCTTCTCCAGGTCACGCTCAGTTTCCACTTGTTCCAAGTGGCCAACAGCTCACTGGGAAGCCAGCTAGGGGGTCGCTCTGGCCAGTCAAGGTGGGGAGGGTGAGGCTGGCAGGGGATCCCGCAGGGAGCCTGAGGTTGGGGACCAGTGGGACGCTGCTGCTCCTTACTGCGTGTGTGTTGGGGGACAGGGAAGGCGCTGAGTCTTGACCTGCAGCGAGACGGCGGGGAACTGGGGCCTTTGCTGCAGGCCCTGCACCTGGATGAACGTCTCCTCCAGCAACAAAATACAAAGAAACAGTGTGGGACTGAAAATAACTGCGTGCATGTGCAAGTGGGGCAAATCTCGGACAAGAAGATATACAAAAAGACCAAAAAACACAACTGCCACTCCTACGGGGCAAGGAACAAAAGTGGGGAAGGGAGCATGCCCCACCCCCACCCCCGCACAGGGCACCATGGAAGGGGTGGGCAAACCACCTAAGCCACACCTCCTGTCTGAGCCCTGGACCCACCCCTCCCCCCACCCCGTGTAAGGAGTCAGCCCCCTGCCCACCTTGGGGAGAGAGCAAGGGAACCTGTTACTTGTTCTGGCTCCCTCCTTGTTACAAAGCCTTGCCTGAATTTCTTGTCTGGCCTCTGATCAATCTCTATTGATCAAGGAGGCCAAGAGAACCCTGGTTGGTAACAACGGGAGGGAACCAGATGGTGACTTACTGCAGGAGCAGGTGACACCTGATGGCCAGGCAAACCAACCGTGGACATTGTCAGGCAAGACAGGTGATTGAGCAGAACCCCTAGAGGCAGGGGCGGCTGTCCCCGCTGGCTGGGGCACACAGCTAGCCACGCCCCTCTCCCACTCACTCCCAGGCTCATCATAACGTGAACCTCCACGTCCGCACTTACCCATGTCATCCCAGTAGGCTCCGACTTACTCAAGCATGAGTTACTGGACCTGATGAGGCTGCAGTGAAGGACTGTCTCACCCCACCCGCTTTATCCCAGCCCCCAGCGGGTGGGAGCTGGTGGAGACTGACTGCTCCTCTTATAGACAAAGAGAGCAGCTGTGTGGTTAATTTTGCAGCCCTCTCCCCGTGGTCTGGCGAGTCTGCTCTTACTCTCCCTGGCATTCTGTCTTTGCTCACCTGGGCTGGCCAGAAACTCTGCCTCTTCCAGCGTCCCCACGGCAACCACTCAGTGCCCTCGGATTCCTGAACCCATGGCAACCGGCCAGCTGCAGTTCCCGGATGACATCCCCCAGCAAGGCTGCTGCCCTTGGCTGGTCAGCAGGACCTCTCAGGAGGGTGCTAGGTTCCAGGGTAGACTCCCTTCTTCCAGGAAAAAGGCAAGTGACCCAATCTCCACAGCCTCCCACTTCCCCCTCCTAGTTAGAACTGATTTGGGCTTCATGGGGTTATAGCAATTCTGTTGGGACCTAGAAATAAAGCAGGATTTTCACTGATTTTGGTAGAGGGGGCACTCCTTCTGCCTTTATTTTGTTCTGTGATGACCATCAAGCTTGACTTAGGGAGTCTTCCCTTTTTTCATCCCCTTTCCCTTCCTTTGTAACCCGAGTTTTGGATATCTATCTATATCGCTCTGTCTCTATGCATCCATCCATGCATTTACCCACCACCCATTCATCCACCCCATCTACCAACTAATCCAACCCCCCCACCCACTCACCCACCCATCTGACCCATCTATCCACCAACCAACCCATCCACTCACCTGCACACCCCAATCAGTGATTGGGGCGGGGAAGGGAATGCTTCCTGCACTAGAAGTGGGGAGTCTTAACCACTGGACTTTCGACATGTGAGTTTTTCATTGGAGGGACAAAAAATTGTCCAAAACACCCACTGTGTCAGTAGGTGATTCTGTTGCTCTCTAGAGGTGGAGAATTATGGGAGATTCCTCCCGGAGAGGTACAGCAATCACATCTTTCAAGCTCTGTCCGTCCATGTCCTTGATCTGTTCTTGAGGAAAGTTCTGTGGACGAGGAGACGCTGTCAACGTGTTTACAGAGTGTGCTGAACTGGTGGGCACCTCAGATGCTGTTTCAGCATTTAGCAGGACAGCAGGCCTTGAAATCTGTCCCACCAGGGAGAAGGCTGCCCACGGCTGGTTGTCGCTGGAAGACAGACTGCCTGTGATAACCTTGTGCATCATCAACTTCTGCAGAGAGGGTGGGAATTGGTTTGACTCAAAAAGACTGAGCTGCAGCAGGAGAGACTGAAGTTAGACACCTGGAGGAACTTCCAAGCTTAATTTGTTTGGGTGTCGAGGAGACACAGAGAGAGGGCAATCACCCTTGGAAGCAGAGGTCATACCAATGGCTATTTTTAATCTTCTGTAGCAGCTGGACTCCGTCTTCAGCAGCCTAACCTCACAAACATTCACGACTTGTAGCCGAGCCCCAAACAGAGCTGTCATCAAATACCACTTCCCTCTCTGTCTTAGCGAGAAGGAAAACAAACAAAAACAAGTGGAGGAGAGAGATTTCATGTTTCTCTAATAGAACGGCGTAGGGCGTGGGCAAGAAACAATTTCTGCTCAGCCCTTCCGAGCCTCTGTCACAGCCACCCCCTCCCCCTCCCCCAAAGCAACAAGAACCGCAAAGCCAAGTTCAATAAAGATGAAGAACAGTGTGTCTGAGCTCTCCGGAATGAGCCGGTCGTCCCCAGCGAGGCCTGGAGGGAAGACAGAGATGAAGGGCTTTTGGAAATCGGCCACCTTTCTGAGCGGGTGGACGCGTGCGGGCTCTGGAAATAGGCAGCAGCCAGGACAGATGAAGGCCGGGCCTCAGGGGCTCCTGGGAAGCTTGGGTTGTGACAGGTGCCAATCAGTACCAACAGCCTGCAGGCTCGGCCGTCAGGGCTTGACAGCCTCTGGTCGCCTTGGCTGCAGTCGGGCGTGGAGAGGCAGGTGGGAAGGAGAGTTTTGGGGAGTCAAGGGGGAGGGGGGAGGGTGGGAGCCTGCTTTTTGGAAGTGTTTGGCTCCTGGGTGGGTTCTGTCCCAGCAGCATTTTTTTTAACATCACTTACTTATTTATCTGGCTGCACTGCGTCTGTGTTGCTGTGTGCAGGCTCTCTCCAGTCGTGGTGAGCAGAGATTACTGTCCAGGTGCAGCGTGCCAGCCTCTCATCGCAGTAGCCTCTCTTGTGGCAGAGAGATGGTGGGCTCTGTAGTTGTGGCTGGCTCAGTTGCCCCCACGGCATGTGGGATCTTAGTTCCCGGACCAGGGATTGAACCCGTGTTTCCTACATTGGCAGGGGGATTCTTAACCACTAGACCGCCAGGGGAGGCCCCCAGCAGCTCCGCGAATCTGTGCTGGTCGCTGCCCCTCCATGAGCCTCTGTTTCCTTCTCTGTAACAGGCAGCAGGGGGGCTAGAGCGGTGGTCCTGCATGCTGGTGGGGTTCGGTCTGGGCACTGCTCAGAAGCTGGGCTGAGAGCCAGAGGCCTGGGGGCTGCATGGCTGGACTGCGGCCCTTGACAGTCTCTAAAGACTCTAAAAGGGGAAAACAAAGGTTCACTGGGCGTACCCAGGCCTCATCGCAGGCCTCTCCACCTTTGACTCCTTGTAACCGGGGTCATGCCAGGACCCCTTGACATCCATGGGAGGGAGGCTTGCCGGGATTGTGCAGTGGCCCCGGGGACTCGGGTGAGTTGATGGCAGCTCCAGGTCAGGGGTCTATGTGGTCAGCCTGGAGCCTGACTGCTTCTCTTCCCGGGGGTGTAACTTCTCTATGCCTGCTTTCTCATCTGTGAGATGCAGATGGTAATCAGACGTGCCTCACAGGTTAGGGGAAAGTGAGATAAAACATGGAACTCAGGGACTTCCCTGGCAGTCCAGTGGTTAAGACTCCATGCTTCCACTGCAGGGATCATGGGTTCAATCCCTAATCGAGGGACAAAGATCCTACAAGCCATTAGGTGTTGCAAAAAAAAAAAAAGAAAAAGCATGGAACTCAGGGCAGTGCCTGGTGCATGGAAATAAAATTCAGCATCTTTATTTTTCTTTTGCCTTTTTCTGGTTGAGCCATGTGGCTCACGGGGATCTTAGTTCCTGGACCAGGGATTAAACCCAACCCCGTCTGTGAAAGTGCCAAGTCCTAATGGCTAGGCCGCAGGTAATTCCCTCAGTGTCCTTCTTACTGGTTCCCTGATTGGCCTTCATCACATCCACGAGGGCAGCGATGGTGTGAATGGGTGGGGAAAAGAAAAAAAGAACAAAGGGAGAGAGGGAAGGGGGTGGGGAGAGAGAGAACCCACAACTTCCAGAACCTGACCAATGGCAGAAATGTGTCCATCTGTTTCAAGGTATCCTTTCCAGGGATGGAGTGCCCACAGAACAAGCCTGGACATGTCAAGATGAAGGAAGAGGGGAGATGGGGGACCCAACACCTGACATCTCAAAACCCAGTCTTCGCCGCACAGTGAGCAAAATTCAGCATGAAATGTGTTTAGCACAAGGACCGGTGTCGAGCTCAGCTACTTTGGAAAACCAGACAGAGACCATCGTTTTCACTTGTTCTTTCTTTCTTTTGCTGTCACTTCAAAGCCATTCGATTGGTCTATGTTCAAGAAATGTTTTTTAATCTCCCAAATTATGGCTTCTCTATATGTTCTTGTCATTGTAAATTACATTGTGAGTCCCTGAGCCAATTTTTTTTTTTCTGATGTCAATTAAAAACTCCCCTCAGGGGCCTCTGCTGTGTTCTACCTGCACGCTTCCATTTCTGCGGCTACCTCACTCCTGCCTCTGTTTTCTCCCCAAATCCGGCTTCCTGAAACCTGCAGAAGCATCAGCTCCTTACCCTGGGGACCGCTGGGACAGCTCCACCATAGCTGCGGGGGCGGGGCAGCCCGCTGTAAGCAAACCCTCATCCCCAGGCCGCCCCAGGAGAAGTTTGACCCCCAGAGTCCCTTAGGCCCTCAAGGACCGGTGCTCCCATGGCCGGGGATGCAACTCTGAGCCGGGGAGCTCCGGCCTCTGCCACCTGCAGGCAATGTTAACCGCCTGGCACCTCCGAGGCTCTTGTCACATCACCCAGCCTTCCCGGCTAATGAGTCATCCGTACGCGGCCATTTGTTTGTGCGGGTTTCAGACAGACTAATGCTTTTAATGGCACATAATCATTTTTCAGAAGTCATTTGATGCCACTAATCATCTTGGTAATACGGCACGATGGAACGCGTAATGACATTCAGAACAGGACAAATGGCAGGGCAATTCCTGGCTTTCTCCCTCTAATCTATATTTCATCATGTGCCCCGCTGCTAATGACACCGAGGACTGTTAATAAACAACTGCCTTAAGGGGGTTGATTCCCCCCTCGGGGGTTTAGAAGGGCAGTGGGGCATCCGCTCAAGATAATTCCTGATGGAAGTGTCCATGGGAAGAGGAGTGGAAGCAGTTTCTAGCAAGTCTCCCCCTGCTCTTCCTCCATCTCGTGGCTAAAGCCTGGCTAAGATCTGCTTTGCTGGGCGGGGGATGGGGGAAGTGAATGTCCACTGAGAAGACCAGTGTGGAGGCGGGGAGGCCCCAGGGGAAGTGATAGAAGCACAAGTCTGAGGATTCTTGACCGGGAGGTTTTAAGCTGATTCTCTAGAGCCGCTAGGTTCCATGGAGAAATGTGTCATCACTGAGAGAGGTGAAGACTGAACTCTGAGATGGGGAGGTGGGGACAGAGTCCCTCCTGGCCTTCTCCTGACCCCCCACCAGGGCCCTGGGTCAGGATGAGGGGCTGGAGTCAGGGCCTGGATGCTTTTTTGCCCTTGAGCCATCCCTCCCAATCAAAGGGTTTCTTGGGGCTCTCGGAAGAGTCGGGAGGCAATTGGCCACTGCGTGGGATTTCTATCCTGTGTGTGTATGTCAGCTGTTCAGTCGTGTCCAACTCTTTGTGACCCCATGGAGTATAGCCCGCCAGGCTCCTCTGTCCATGGGATTCTCCAGGCAAGAATGCTGGGGTGGGCTGCCATTCTCTTCTCCAGGAGACCGTCTCGACCCAGGGATGGAACCCAGGTCTCCTGCATTGCAGGCAGATTCTTCACTGTCTGAGCCGCCAGGGAAGCTCACTCATCTGCAAAGTAAATAAAACTAAGAGTCCTATACGGGCCCCTGAGTGTGAGGGGCCTACGTATATGCCGTAATCAGAGGGCTCCACTGACCCTACCTTCCTGAGGACACGTCTTTTGAGTGATGACTTAAATGAGATAGCATTTTACCCTGGTGCCCGCCAGAGAGTAACTGTAAAATAAAATGCGGACTCTGAGAATGAACTATGGTTACCAAGGGGGAAGGATGGGGAGAAGGGACAGTTAGGGAGTCTGGGATGGACATGAACACACTACTCTATTTAAAATGGAAAACCAACAGGGGCCTCCTGAATAGCACAGGGAACTCTGCTCAATGCTATGTGGGAGCCTGGATGGGAGGGGAATTTGGGGGAGAACGGATACATGTTTATGCATGGCTGAATTCCTTCCCTGTCCACCTGAAACTATCACAACATTGTTAGTCGGCTATATTCCAATACAAAATAAAAAGTTAATAAAGCAATTACAGTAATGTTGGGGAGTAGGCTGATGCCACTTCAGAGACCAGGATGGCCTGGTGGGGCTGGGTCTGTGATAGCTGCCCCGGCACAGCAAGCATCTTGGGTCCAGGCAGACAGCCTGCGGTCATTCTCTGCATTCTGATCGGAGGGCTGAGCTCTCTCCGCATCATTCTCCTTCCCACCTTCATCTCCTTCCTTGGGGTTTCCAGGGAGGATGCTGGCGAGTCTCCCCATTGTTGTTGAGTCGCTAAGTGGTCTCTGACTCTTGCGATCCCATGAACTGTAGCTCACCAGGCAGGAATACTGGAGTGGGTTGCCATTTCCTTCCCCAGGGGATTTTCCTGACCCAGGGATTGAACTCACGTCTCCTGCATTGCAAGCAGATTATTTACTGCTGAACCACAGGGAAAGCCCATGAGCCTCCCCATGTACCCCGCGAAAACACTCTCAGATCTGGGGTTCAGGGCAGGGAGCTGGCGGACAGGGCCCCGGGGCACACGCAGGGGAGCGGGTAAGAGCAGGTACGCGGATGTCAGAGGGACTTGTCACTCGGCGCGCGCAGCACGGGGCAGGCAATTAACCACTCTGAGCTGTGTGTGCTGTTATGAAAGGATATTAACGACATCTCCCTGGCCGAGAATCACCCTGAAGATTAAGTGAAACAACGCATGTCAGATGCTGAGTGCAACGTAGGCCCTCGCACAACATTAATTATCACAGTTGCTGCCCTAGGCAGGTCTGGGGGTGGCCCTATTGGATGAGAGAGTCTGGGACACGGGGCGGGGACAATGGGAACTTGGATGCAGGTGGGCGGATTTGGGAAGGCGCTCGAGGGGACAGGCAGGCAGTGTCTGTGGCCGTCGACGGCGGGTATCTTCAGGGCTGCGTACCCCAGGCTGTGCTTGGTCCCCCATCGACACCACATCGAGAAGATGCAAGAAACCGTGGTAGAAAGCCACCTGCTAGCAAACGGGAAGGCCCCTGGTGTCCTTGCCGGTGTTTAATAATTTAGCCTAAGCGGCTGGATGAGGGCTGACCGGGGTTCTGATATCCATTTTAATAAAGTCCTTTCCTGCCCTCCTCAAGCTCAGGCCCCGGGGACCCTGGGCTCCAAAGAGCCCTGTGCATCCCCATCTGCCCCAGCCTCCCATTCATGGGTGGGGTGAGCAGTGGGTGCAGACACAGAGGGCCTGGTTCAAGAAGAAGTCTTAGAAATGCCAGCCCCCTGGAGTTGCTGGCCGGGAGGACCTATCTGGAGGCCCTGGCTGTGTCTGGCCAGCCTGCACCGAGCCGGCTTGCAGCAGCTTCTGCAGAACCCAAAACGGCAGCACTAATCGCTGTTTATCCTCTGCAGTTGTTCTGTGGCCTGAGATGGGCTGAAGTCTTCTTTCAGATGATCTCATGCAGTCTCCACTCCCAGGTCTTGAGAGGTACACGTTGGTGTTATACAGATCCAGGAAACTGGGTCTCAGAAAAGCAGTCACATGCAAGGCTCATAAATAGTAGAATAGAGGTCCAAGCTGGTGTTTAAACCAAAATTCCCACACTTCATTATATTGGCGAGATGAAGTTTCCTTCTCTGTCAAATAAGTTTCTTTCTCTGTCAAATAAGAACTGAGACTGCATTTATGGAATCCTCTGTCCCTCCTTGCCCTTCCCTCTCTCCCTCCCATCCTCCTTTCTTTCATTAAACATTGCTCTGTGCTGGGAAAAATTGAGGGCAGGAGGAGAAGGGAGAGACAGAGGATGAGATGGTTGGATGGCATCATCAACTCAATGGGCATGAGTTTGAACAAACTCCAGGTGATAGTGAAGGACAGGGAAGCCTGGTGTGCTGCAGTTCATGGGGGTCACAAAGAGTCGGACCCCACTGAGCCACTGAACAATAACAACATTGCTTTTTATTAAATTCTGCCATGGGCAGAGAGAACACATTATGTCTGGGGCACCTTCCTGCCCAGGGGATGTGTTGCCTGGGACCTCCCAGGAGGAAAGGATCTGAGACTCCCACCCCAGATGATGCATTTAGGGAAACCCTCTGATGTCTCTGGCCAAGAAAGGACTGTGACAGGGTGGTCAGCGCTCAGAGAAAGTTGGGTGAAGCCCAGGAGCCCAAGGCCCTAAATAGAGTTTCAAGAGTGCTAGCCTTTTTTTTTTTTTAATGTGGATCATTTTTTAAGTCTTTATTGAATTTGCTACAATATTGCTTCTGTTTTATGTTTTATTTTGCTTTTTTGACTGAGAAGCATGTGGGATCTTAGGTCCCTGACCGGGTACTGAACCCACAGCTTCTGCATCGGAAGGCAAAGTCTTAACCACCGGACCACCAGGGAAGCCCCCTGCTGGCCACTCTTGCTTCTCCCCGGGGGACATGTAAATTGGCAAATTGTTGCTTTTCCTGGGATTCTGCAACTGTATCCACAGCAGTCAGCCTTGGCTGTGAAGTGGGTGTTGTCTTCCCAGCTGGAAGGACAGCCTCAGGGCGGGGCTGTTGGAATAAGCAGTGGGAGCAAAGTCCTGACCCCTGCCTGGACTGCTGGCCCCCTGCCCCTCTGTGCCCCGCCCTCCTCCTTCCTGTTTTTCTGGTCCAAGTCCATGTGACGGAGACTGGGCGTCAGCGGGCAGCAGGCCTAGGGAATAACTATAATTACCCGCAGGCAGCAGTTGGCATGTCTGTCTTGTAAAACCTGCAATTTCATTGTTTCAGGAGCACCAATGTGCCAGGAAAACACATCTCCAATCGCCCTTTTTCTGCTCCACACTGTCAGCTCCCCAGGGTCTTATGGCTGGTTGAATTTTTTTTTTCCTTCTTACATACTCCAGAGGGGCCATTCTTTCAGGGTCCCACGCCCACAAAATGCGGCGTTTCAGCATCAGGTGCATGAAAGCCTAGAGACTTCATCCTGTAAGGCAGGCAGACGGAGGGTCCCACACCAGGGTCCCCCGGGTGCAGGGCTGTATGAGGGGGTACCTCGGCCCTGATACATCACACTGCCAGGCCCCTGGAAGGGGCTCCACGAATTGCTTGTTCAAGAAACTCTACATGGAGATCACAGCACCTGCCTCTGAGTGTTTTCTGAGGATTAAGTGAAATAACACATGTTCGAGTGTTTGGCTGAGGGTGGGTGAGAGCCCATTGCCCACCATGGATCCTATAAACACCTCCATGGGATGTCCATACAGTGAATGCTACTCAGCATCGAAACAGAACAAACCATGGCACGTGACACTGTGTGGATATGTCTTTTTCTAAAAGGGAATTTATTGCATTCATTTTTTTTTTTTCTTAATTGGAGTTTGGTTGATTTACTATATTGTGCTTCAGGTATATAGCAAAGTGGTTCAGTTTTATATGTATATACTTGGACATATGTATATTTAGATTCCTTCCCATTATAGGTTATTACAAGATATTGAATGTAGTTCTCTGTGCTACACAGTAAGTCCTTTTTAAAACCTATTATACAAACAGTGATGTGTGTCTGCTAATCCCATACTCCTAACTTACCCCTCCTCGCCTTTCCCCTTGGGAACCGTGACCGTGTCTCCATATTGCTGAGTCTGTTTCTGTTTTGTAAGTTCGCTCATACCATTTTTTATATTCCACATATCAGTGATATCATATGATATTTGTCTTTCTCTGACTTACTTCATTTGTATGACAATCTCTAGATCATCCATGTTGCTGCAAATGACATTATTTAATTCTCTTTTTATGGCTGAGTAATATTCCATTCAACTCCATATATATATATATATATATATAATGTATACATGTATACACACATACACACGCATACACCACATCTTCTTTATGCATAGATTCATTTTTTTTAAACTTTTTATTTTGTACTAGGGTATAGCCAGTTAATAATGTTTTGACAGTTTCAGGTGAACCGCCAAAGGACTCAGCCATACACATGCATGTATCCACTCTCCCCCAACTCCCCTCCCATCCAGGTTGCCACATAACATTGAACAGAGTTCCATGTGCTACACAGTAGGTTCTTGTTGGTTATGCATGGATCCATCTTTTTTTTTTAAACAAACGTTTATTCTTAAATGTATAATAGGTTCCAAGACAACACTTCATTCTAGCTATAGGCGGCAACAGATATCATGGCAGGGAATCCAGGTGTTTAAACAGGAATGGAACTAAGGGTCATCATTGCCTCAGGCACAAGGAACAGCTTACCTTTTGCCAGATTTCTTAATTCCACCAGTGGCCAGGGGGCCTTTCCCCGCGGCCTTTGCTTTTAGCTCCTCGAGGTTCTTCTGCTCCTCCTTCTGCTTCTGCTTGAATGCCTTATCTTCCTCGTCCACTTCCTTGGCTTGCTTCTTGGGCTGCTTCAGGGGCTTCTTCTTGCCACCTTTGCGGCCCAACATGGCGCCTGCCGCCCCTTCCCCAGACCCTGCCACCGGAAGCGGATGGATTCATCTTAAATGCGGTTTACTAAGTGAAAGAAACCAGACTCAAAGGTGACTCTATGATGCTGTAAACGGCTGAGCTGTTGGGAAAGAAGAGAGAGCAGTGGTGGCCAGGGGCTGGGAAAGGGAGGACAGGATGATGCAAAGGACTCAAGGAACTTTTCGAGGTGATGGAGCTGTCCTGCATCTCGAATGTGATGGCCCGATGAGTGCATGCATTTGTTAAAACTTCCAGAGCCATCACTTTTTAAGAGGGCCAATGTTACCATATGGAAATCATACCTTAATTAAAGGAAATGAAACCAAAAAAACCTACAGACCCTGAAATGATGGGAAAACCCAAAGAGCCTCTCTGGCCTTTGGAGAGGTTGTGTGGTTGGCTGGGTCCTGGTTTGTCTCATTGCTTTCTGCTTGGACGCCGTGGGAGGCACAGGCATTTCCTGTGGATGAGGAGGAGGCCAGGACTCTGCCTCAGCTGTAACACTCCCCTGGGGAAATGTAGCCAAAGCAGAAAATTCACACCTGGATGCCTGAGTGTTGGCTAATGGGGACCCAATGGTTCATGTCCAGGAAATAACTAATGACATGAGGCTCATCAGGTTAAGAAGGCCAGAGCCCTCGAGGGAGGTGGGGGAGCACGGTGGATGACATGGTTAATGTGGAGTGCGTGGTGGGGGTGCGCTCCCTGCCTGATGGATGCTTCAGTCAAGTGGCAAACTCACGGGCGTAAAATCGCCTCTTGCGATGGGTCAGTTTCAGTTCCGGCAGGCGACAAAGGTCCTGTTAGTGCCTCCATCATTAAGCAATATAGACACAGGTAATTTGCTTCACTCTTTGGAGGCGAAGTTAAATGACTCATCATTATCTTATTAATGCAATCACAGGCTGAAAATGCAGCCTGCTTGGCATTTCGCCTCGGCAGCACTTTCTGGAGAGGTCAGATGTTTATGGCCTCTCCGGCTCACTTCCTTGACAGTTTCTTTCTCTTCCCAAAAGCTCACGCTTTGTTCCCCTGCCTTCCTGGGTCACTGGGCAGACGCTTCCTTGGGATGACATTCTATAGCTGTGCATGTCAGGGCTTGGAGAAGGGGTGCGTTCAGTTGCAAGTAACAACATCCAGCTGAAAGTGACTTAAAACGGAAGGTCTTCTTTTTTCCTTACACAAGACACTGCAGGTGAGTGCTCTGGGGTTACTTCAGCTTCACAGTCATGTCAGGGCTCTGGGAGGCCTCTTTGAGTTTTTCTCAGTCTTTCTGTTTCATCAAAATATGGCGATAGCAGCTCCAAACTTTTCCTGCTCATCTATCCACATGTAAAGGTCACAAGAAGGAGTAGCAAGTAAGGGCTTTTTTTGCCTCTTTCTGTCTTTCTGTCTCTTTGCCTCCCTCCATTCCCTTTAAAAGAGAAGGCAGAACCATTTTTCCCAGAGATCCCCAGATTTTCTCATTGACTGGAACGAGTCATGCATTGATGTCCGAGCTGTAAGGAAGTGGGGAAGTGCTTCCCTGGTGATTTCAGCATCTACAGCAGGAGGCAGGTTTTTCAGGAGGAGGATGCAAGGATGGCTTTGGGGCAGATGGTGGACAGTTACCACCAAGAGCTTCAGCACGTTGCCTCAGAACATCATCTAAGCAGTGGCTGGCGGGGGTCCATGTCTGCCCCCAGAGCCCATTCTCTGAGTCCTTAAGCCCAACTATGGGGTCTTCCTCTGGGTGATGCAGGGGTCTATGAAGAGCAAGAAAGAGCATACCCCCACCCTGTCCCTGACTTTGGAGCCCAAAAATCTACTGTAAGAGAATGTTGTTCGTATAGTGAAAAAAACAAAACAGACCTCAACATGCTTAGACACCAATGTTCCCAATAAGCCCAACCTCACAGAAACTCCCAGAGTACTAATATCTTTTAAATTTCCAATGATCAGGGTGCCAGATGTCTGATACTAGGGGCTTTCTCTTTTCAGGAGGAAAATGCCCCAAGTTCAACCGCTTTTTAAAAATGTATTTATTTTTAAATAAACTGGAGGGGCTACTCTCTAGTTGAGCTGCTCGGGCTTCTCTTGCTGTGGAGCAGACTCTAGGCACATGGGCTTCAGCGGTTGCGGCGTGCGGGCTCATGAGCTGCGGGTCCCGGGCTCTAGAGCACAGACTCAGTAGTTGTGGCACACGGCCTTAGCTGCTCCGTGGCATGTGAGGTCTTCCTGGATCAGGACCGAACCCACGTCTCCCGCATTAGCAGGCGGATGCTTCACCACTGTGACCCACGGGAAGCCCACCACGACCTCTGAGTGCATCCTCTCTCTGCTGGGCCCGAAGCCCCGTGTCCTTCCTTGGTCTGGTTTCTGGCCTCTTGCAGCGAACCAGTCTCCCTTCCCTGCCCTCCTCACTCTGTTGATTTGGAAGGCTAAAAACACACAAAACTAAACAAAACATGTGAAACCAGAGACACAACACTTTCACACTGTGTGACATCAGAAGCTCTGGGCGGGGGGCCCAAATGTCATTTCTCTCCTGCTCAGTCGCTAAGTCGTGTCTGACTCTTTGCAACCCCGTGGACTGCAGCATGCCAGGCTTCCCTGTCCTTCACTATTTCCCAGAGCTTGCTAAAACTCATATCCGTTGAGTCGGTGAGGCCATCCAACCATCTCATCCTCTGTCGTCTCCTTCTCCTTTTGCCTTCAATATTCCCCAGCATCAGGGTCTTTTCCAGTGAGTCGGTTCTTCACATCAGATGGCCAAAGGATTGGAGCTTCAGCTTCAGCAACATCAGTCCTTCCAGTGCGTACTCAGCGTTGGTTTCCATAGGTTATCAAGTCTCAAAAGATATAGGCGGGCGGGGCAGTAGTCTGCATCCAGAGGGTGGCCCCTTCTGCGTTTTCTGATCTGGCCTCTGTGACAGACAAAATTGCTGAAAGAAGCGTGATAGCCCCCCTGTGTGAGTGTGAGAGCCCGCCTTGGACAGCAGGCCTGGCTTCTGCTACTCTTCTGGCTCGGCCCCCTTGTCAACCTGGCCTCTCACCTGCTGGGGTGCTGCCTCTGGCTTCTGGCACCCACCACGGCCATCAGGTTGACCGTCAATCCTAGCACTGAGGGACCCCCCAGCAGCCAGAGCAGCCCCCGTAGGAGCACAGACAGCCAAGCTGTTTAGCTAAGCAGCAGGCAAGTCCTTGGAGCTGAGCGCCTTGGGTCCCCTCCCTAAGAGCGCCCAGCCACTGTGCTTTTATGATTCTGTCTTCGCTTCTCTCTGCTCTTTTCCGATTGCTTTGGTTCCTATAAGCTATGCCTGATTTGGAAGGTAAAAAGCAAGAAACAAAACTTGCGAAACCAGAAACATTAATTTTTCACGCTATACAACATCAGAAGCTCCGGACTGGGGGCCTAAAGTGCTTCTCTCCCTTCTCTTAGGGAATGAAGCCCTGGGGCTTCCTTTAAGATTCAGAGGGCTTTTCCTTGCATGTTTCCGGCCTCTGACTCCCCATCAGATGAAACAGCCAAGGGGATGATTAGCCAAAGCGGGGAGGTGCCTCACTGGGAGGGTATGATGCTCAGGGATGACTGATCCTTGAGGCATGAGTGTGACGGAGCTTTCGGCAGCTTTGAGGAAGGAAAGAAGAACAGATGGGACAAGATGGGAAGTTAGGAAAAGGAGGGAAAAGGAACAGATTGTTTATGTCGTATTTAAGTTCTTCAGACACCTCCAAAGAAAGCACTTCTGCTCCCTACCCCGGTGACGGCAGAGAGACAAAGAGGGGTTAAGTAACTTTCCAGAAGTCCACAGCTGGCAGGAGCCAGAGCCGGAGGATCTGAAGCCGCCGGCATGTCCCTACCGCGGCCTGGGATCCAGGCAGGCAGTGTGGCCTCGTAGTCTGGGCCAGGCGAGGAGGGCTGGGTCGCCACTGTGTCTCAGCCTCCCTCCCACGGCAGGCCTCCGTTTTCCCAACTGTGCAGAACTGGCCTGAACTGGTTTCTGACTGCCAGTCTCAGGGGGAGGGGGCTCCTCCCTGCTCCGCGGGGGCCACGCGGGGACGTGGCTTCTCACTGGGAATGGAGGGGGCACTGGATTCTTCTGGTCACATGACGCAGGGCCGTCAGCCTGGGGGACCGAGGCTGGCTGCACCCACCAGGCGGGCTGCAGGCGTGCATAGGAAGGCGTTGGCCAGCCGTCCAGGGAGTGGGGCCTGCACCCATTCCCCGGGTTCCAGCTTCTTGCTCTTCTTTCTTTGCACGGGCTTCTCATGCCCCTCCTCTCCCCACACTGCTCACCCCAAGGAAACAGTGGGCTGCTCACGGCGGAGCGTGGAGTGAGTGCCTCTGTCTCACACAGTCTGGCTGCGTTATGTCCAGAGAGGGTCGGACCTCTAAGAAGAGTGACCACGGCTCAGACTCAGTTCCTCCTTCATCTCCCATCTGGAAGAAAGAGAGAGAGGAGACATTAGAAGTCCTAGGGAAACTCTAGTCCTGCTTAGAAAGATGAGTGTTCATGTGACAGAGATGGTCACATGACTTGTCCCAGCCTCAGCTTTCTGTCCACCCCCTCGAATACACACACACACACACACACACATGCTGCCTATGAGTCATCCTTGCGAAGCCTCCCCTCTGCATGGAGGAGGCTGTCGGGCTGCCAGAAATTCCATCACTGAGTCATCTCGCACTGCAGGGACCTTGTCATGATGCTCTGGCTTCCACGCTAAAGGAGAAAGAATAATAACAATAACTCACATGTTGCGACTGCTGCTTTGAGGCGAGACATATGGATTTACATGGATAACCTCATGTAATTGTCCCAACTCCCTTACCAGGGTGGTTCTATTGTTATTTAGCCCTATTTTACAGATGAGAAAGGTGAGGAAGGGCCTGACATCCCAGCTCCAGCAAGGAGCGAAGACGTGGCGTGAGCCCTGGTCTCCTGGTTCCCATTGTCTGGCTTTGCTCACAATGCCCATTTGCTTCTTTGAAAGCCAGAGTTGCCAACACTCAAAGCAGATTCTCTACTTTCAGGCTGGAACATCACCCAGGGCGATGGAGCTTTTGTTGGCACTGGAACACACGCAACAGAAAATAGAGTGCACCGAATGGATTCGATCTTGCCTGAGCCTCAGTCTCGAGGTTTCGGGATGCACCTTTGGGGAAGATCAAAGCTGGCCCCGAGGCTCCCTCTGCCCTGACTGTCTTCACCCCCGCCTTGATGAGCCGTGCAGTGTCAGGGTTTGACTTGGCTCCACAGAGCCAATTTTAAAAAGGCATCTCACTCACAGCTATTCAGATTTCAGAAATAAATGCTCTGCACCGCTGATCAGAATGCCCGGAGTCAACAGAGCTGGTGACAACTTAAGAAATGCACCCGATACTTAAGGCTTTCATCTTAATTATACATGTTCAAATCATAGACAGATTTTCTCCTTCTGGTCCTGAATATCAGAGCTGCCAAATCCAATTGAATCATCTTCTTTTAAATGCATTTTGCGGTATGCGTTTCGCCGTTTTCCCAATTTCCATTGTAAACGAGCACCAGAATTGTGCTGAGGGCCCTTTTCTTACAGGCTGCATTATTCAACCAGCAAATGAAGAAAGGAAAATGCTGATTGCAATGAATTAAAAAAAACAGTCCTGGGCGTCCTCCCGGGTTTGGCTAGGACTGACCGTGGCCAGGTCCAGGGACGACCATCTTTGTTGCAGGGTTTCTGTCTCTTTACCCCAGGCAGAGACAGCTGGAAGGCGGGTTTGTGCCTTCTGGGGGGAAGCACCCACTCTGAATGGGCTGGGCGGAAGGACTGCCATGGACGTCGGCAGGCCTGTTGTCACAGCACCACCATCGTCATCAACAGATGCCACGGGCTTTAATTTCTGCGGTACTCTGGCTCAGACGGACTAGGAGATGCATCATTCCCCAGGAAGGATTTGACTGTCACGAGCACTGCAGATAGCCAGTGTCCTTGTCCACCAACTGATGCCCCTGGGTCTGCCTTCCCAGGAATCGGGGGAGGTGAGGTGAGGGGCTCCCCGACTTAAGGTGACAGCAGCTGGCGGGAACCCAGTGCCTGGAATTCTACTGAGGTCTGCCTTCCATGTCTTTGCTTCTTGCCCTCTTCTTGCTCAGGCAGGCATGCCCTCTGTATTAGCACACAGCCTGGTTCTTTGTGCCTACATCATACCTCCGTGTTCTCCTTTCTGACCAGTTTCATGCTTGTTAATTTCGCTTCAAGCCCAAAGTCCTTCGGGGTATCAGAGGAGGGATCGTTGGACCCATTTCACAGAAGAGAAGAATGTGCCTCTAGCTCAGACTGGGCTCTGGAGCTGAGTTGTCTGCAGCTGGATCCCAAGCATGGGCAAGTTATTTAACATCTCAGGGGGTCACGAGCATGGAGCCCTTGTAATAGGATGAGTGCCCTTGTAAAGGGGCTTCCCTGGCCGCTCAGCAGTAAAGAATCCACCTGTGATGCAGAAGATGAAGGAAACCTGGGTATGATCCCTGGGTTGAGAAGATCCCCTGGGGAAGGTCATGGCAACCCACTCCAGTATTCTTGCCTGGAGTATCCCATGGACAGAGAAGCCTGGAGGGCTTCAGTCCATGGGGTCTCAAAGAGTCGGACACAACTGACGCATGACCCTTGTACAAACAGACCCAAGATGGCTGTGTTGCCCTCTTTCCACCATGCATGGACCCAGCGAGAATTCAGCCACCTACAGCCTGGAAGACAGTCTTCATCGGAACCTGATCACCTTGACACCTGACCTCAGACTTCTGGACTCCAGAACCATGAGAAATAAATGTATGCTGTTTGTAAGCCACCCAGTCCATGGCACTTTGTTATGGCAGCCTGAGTCAACTAAAACAGTCAGTGAACATCCTTCATATGCTATGCTGTATAATCCACAATTTTTTTTCTTTTTGGTTTGAGTCAAGGGTACCCACTTTACAGCTGAGAAAAGTGAGGCTCTGAGACATTCATGGACTTGGAAGTCACATGGTATGTAGCAGAAGCAGGAATCTGAAGAACCAGTTCTGACTAGTTCCATATTTAACCTCTACAGGGCAGTATATAGAGTTATACAGTTTAACTCCAGCAAAAGTTAAACTGGTTCAAACCTCCTAAGTTTGAGCTTCTTCTAAACGGCCTCTGCACTGTCATCCTCTCTCCATCTCCTCAGCTAAGGAAATTCCAGCCAGGGCTCAGGGTTTTAAACACTGGCACGAGGATCTCTTTGCATTTGTATTTTTAAATTTTACAAGTAGTTCTGGATGTCCTGGGGTGGGAGGTCTGTTGCTCAGAAGGGGTAATTGAGCCCAGGATTGCAGTTCTTTTGAGGGATCTGTGACTTCCATCTTTCACCCTGATGGAACCATCCAGAGCCTTGCACACGGCCGGGTCTCAATGTGCCCGTCAAAGGATCCTAGTCACAGCTGCCCGGACGACTGAGGGAACCCTCTGAAATGCCCTCAATCCTGCCCCAGAAGCAGCAGGCAAGGCCAGCTACAGAATTTGTAGAGCCTAGTTCAAAATCAAAATGCAGGGCTTCCCAGCGCCTCTGTGGTTAAGAATCCACCTGCCAATGCAAGAGATTTGAGTTTGATCCCTGGTCTGGGAAGATCCCACATGCCAAGAAGCAGCTCAGCCTGTGAGCTGTAACTATTGAACCTGTGCTCTAAAGCCCAGGAGCTGAAACTACTGAAGCCCACGGGCCCTGGAGCCCATGCTCAGCAACAGGGGAAGCCACCACGATAAGAAGTCTGTGCACAACTAGAGAGCAGCCCACACAGCCACGAAGACCCAGCACAGCCAAGATGATAAGTGACTAAAATAAAAATAAAATAAAAATGCGGGGCTCCTTGCTCTAAGAGCAGAAGAAAAGCTTTTCCTTCCTATCAGAATATTTTTTGTCGCTTGAACTGTGGTGCTGGAGAAGACTCCTGAGAGTCCCTTGGATTGCAAGGAGATCCAACCAGTCCATCCTAAAGGAAATCAGTCCTGAATGTTCATTGGAAGGACTGATGCTGAAGCTGAAACTCCAATACTTTGGCCACTTGATGTGAAGAACTGACTCATTGGGAAAGACCCAGATGCTGGGAAAGACTGAAGGCAGGAGGAGAAGGGGATGACAGAGGATGAGATGGTTTGATGGCATCACTGACTCAATGCACATGAATTTGAGCAAGCTCTGGGAGTTGGTGATGGACAGGGAGGCCTGGCATGCTGCAGTCCATGGGTCACAAAGAGTCAGACACGACGGAGCGACTGAACTGATGTATAGTGTTGCACTTCCTTGGTGTGGAAATACTTGCGGGGTGAGAGCTGACACAGGCTTGGGGCTGACCCCACAGTTTGGAGCATGGGGTGCACACATGGGCCCTGGCCCCCGGCCACCTAGGCTCCCTCCAAGGATGGGAGGGGATGAGAGAGTGGATGACTGAAGATCACCCCCGGGGAAGTGGGGAGGCCAAGGAGGCCCCTCCCCTGAGCCCACTCCGTCGTCCCATCGAACTTCACTGACAAATGGTAAGTTCCAAGATAGAAGGATTAAGGATTTTAAGATGGGTGCTTCCTAGCATGGACTGCACTGGTCACACACCCATGAAGCTGGTCTTGACAGCGAGTCTTGGAGCTCGTGTGCTTCTGCAGGTGCAAACATGTTAACCCTCCTCCCCGGTCACTCACTGGCAGTTGGCATTTCTCTGCCTGGGCAAGATTCCCTGGATGACGCCCACTGGCTCACTGCCCAGGAGATTCAGTCTCTGGTCTGCTGGAGGTGCAGCTATCTCCAGGCAACACTCCCGCCCGCCTCCCCCCACACAAGGTGTCCCTCCCCGCTCCCTGGTTCTGCCCACGTCTGGGCCTCCTTCAGCTGGAGCATCAGCTGCCGAAGCAGTGGGGACCGGCTGGTTCTACATCCCATTTGTGTTGTGTGGGGTGCGGGTGGGGGGAATGAGTGATGAAGGTGCTAATAAGACGGACTGCTAATTAACTGTGGCAAGCTGTATAGCTTTACTGGTTTAATGCTGAAAGGAAAAGGCATTTATGGCTTTCTTCCTTCCACCAGCCCTCCTATACAATTATTTCATCTGCTGCAGAAAATGCACAGATCACTGATAATTGTTAAATGTGATCATCATAGGCCTGCAAGCTCCAGGCAGCCTGCTCAGCACATTCCTGGCTCCCGACCTGCACCATCAAGTTCAGGGAGCAGATGGCAGGCAAAGGGGAGGGTGACGACCCCTGTTCCTCAGGGGATGGGAGAAGACCAGACCCATTCCCACGATGTACCTCTTGTCCTGACTCCTGCTTCCCTGTGCAAAATACTATTTAATCTCCCCAGGTCCTTTGTGTGTGTATTTGTTGTTTTTTTTGTTCAGTTGCTAAGCTGTGCCCGACTCTTTGCAACCCCTGGACTGCAGCATGCAGTGGAGGCAGGCATGCAGTGGAGGCAGGCTGTCCTCCACTATCTCCCTGAGTTTGCTCAAACTCAAGTCCACTGAGTTGGTGATGCCATCCAACCATCAAACTCTGTTGCTCTCTTCTCCTCCTGCCTTCAATCTTTCCCAGCATCAGGGTCTTTTCCAATGAAAAAGACCAGGTCTTCACATCAGCTGGCCAAAGGACTGGAGCTTCAGCATCAGTCCTTCCAATGAATATTTAGGGTTGATTTCCTTTAGGATGGACTGGTTTGATCTCCTTGCTGTCCTTAACGGAGGCCAGCGAAAGCTGTCACTGTGGGAGAGGGTGCCTGCCAGATGTGGCTATTGTGAAGCTGCAGCCCTGCAGGTAGAGAGCAGGGGAGAAACAAGCCTGCTTTCTCTCTTCCTGTCTCCCATCTCCAGCCAGGGCTCCTCTTGGCTGCAGCCAGCAGGCACCTGAGGACAGCTCCTGGCGTCCGAGTTGGGCGGAGCAAGTGGAGAACTGATGTGGAGGTTGATGGAATTGGATCAGAGATTATAGATGCTTTCTCAGTGAATGGTCAGGGGCCTCAGAAATGGATGGGGTGACTCAAAGAAGACTCCAGACTATGAGAGTCTCTATTTGGTGCCTGGGCAGACAGATACAGGGTGGATGGAGCTCAGGGTTGTCTTAACCTGCACCTGTCAAACTGTACCGTAAATATTCATACAAATCCCCTCCCCCCACCCAGGGATCTTGTTAAAATGAAGATTTTGACTCAGCAGGTTGGAAGTGGGGTGTATTTTTTTCTAAGAAGATCCCAGGTAATGCCTCTACAGCTGGTCTTGGACGGCACATTGACTAGCCAGCCTAGCCAGTGCAGGCCTTCCCCTGTGATCACGTGTCCCTCACAGGGGCTGGGTGGTCAGACCGTCCTGGTCATCCATTTCCATCTGTCCTGTCCTCCCTTGCCCTTTGTCCATCTGTTTATCATTTTGGAATGCCTCTGAAAGTCCTCTGTCTCCCTCCACCTCATGAGAGGATAGATAAAAGCATTACTTACCATCTGGCCAGAAATCAACTCCTGTAAGACAGCCTGACCTGGGGTAACTGACGAAGAGAAAACTTTAATTGGCTCCAATTAACACAAACAAATTGGTTCGACATCCTTGCAATTATCAGTTTTCCCTTCTCACCCTGAATCTGCGGTTCATTTCTCAACTTGTCAAAGAAATGCCCAGAAGGGGGTTTTAAAAGGTTGGTGGCCCCCGCTAGTGTTGGTGGGCTCTGGGGGTCCATGGCTCCCAGTTCCTTTGCAGTGCAGGGTCTGGGGTAGGTAGGGAGTGGCCACTTCCTGGGCCTTTGCCACGTGCTGGACTCCATGCGATCAGGGACACAGTGACACGGTTACTGGCCCCACCCGCTCTCTGCGGAGGCACTAGTTGCCCATTTCTGAGGAGGAGGAAACGGAAACTTGGCTGGGAGTTCTGGCAAAGCTAGACTTGGTTTTGCGACTGGTTCCAAAATCAATGGGTTTTGTTCACTCACACATATGGCTTCCAAGTAGGACCAAGAGTAGGGAGAGAGAGATGAGGCAGCGCCTTTGGGTGCTAGATTTAAGGGGGGGCTTCCCTGGTGGCTTAGCTGGTGAAGAATCTGCCTGCAATATGGGAGACCTAGGTTTGATCCCTGGGTCGGGAAGATCCCCTGGAGAAGGGAAAGGCTAGCCACTCCAGTATTCTGGCCTGGAGAATTCCATGGAGTGTAGCCCATGGGGTCACAAAGAGTCGGACACGACTGAGTGACTTTCACTTCACTTTAAGGGGGGGAGGTCAAAACTCGGTCTTACCAAGACAGATGATATATCTATACCTATGTGTGTGTGTGCTAAGTCGCTTCAGTCGTGTCCAACTCTGCGACCCCATGGACTGTAGCCTGCCAGGCTCCTCTGTTCAGGGGATTCTCCAGGCAAGAATACTGGAGTGGGTTGCCATTTCCTTCTCCAAGGAATCTTCCCGACCCAGGGATTGAACCCATAGTTCTTATGTTTCCTGTCTTGGCGGATGGGTTCTTTACCACTAGCACCACTGGGAAGCCCTATATCTATATCTATGTCTATATATTCATCTATTGACCACCCTGCAAGGAACATGGAGGCTTAGATCTCCAACCAGAGATCATACCCTCCCCTCCTGCAGTGGAAGTGTGGATTCTTAACCACTGGACCGCCAGGGAAGTCCCAAGATGCATAATATTTTAAACAATAAAAATTAATGCAAAATATTCATGATGAAAAAATCATCCACATTTCAAATAAGAACAGGATCTAGTAGGGCTGGGATGAGGGACAGGAGAGTGAGGCCTGGATTTAACATTTGTGTGTTTTGTTCACTGTGGATTTTCAGATCAGGCCCATTCTACACAGGTGTGGAATCGGATTCTCCTTGTTTCAGCACCTGTAAATGAAGACACAAAGGCTTTCCTCCAAGGTGTGCAAAGAACACGGCCCCAAAGAGCAGGTCCTAAAAAACTCTCCCTTTCTTTCCTTTCCTCTTCGTGACTACCAGCCCCATCTGGTTTTCTTTCCTGCCTCTAAGATGCTTAAAACTTAGTTACCACTCATGCCTGTGAGAAAACTCTTTTTTTTTTTTTTGGTGGAATCTTAGTTCCCCCATCAGGAGTTGAATCCAGGTCCTTGGCAGTGAAAGTATCAAGTACTAACCACTAGCCCTCCAGGGAATTCCCAAGATCACTCATCTTTTAGCAAGGATGCTCCATGTATCTGATAATGAGGTTCTCAGCAATCTTATCTCTCAGGGAGACAGGCCTGGGAGATGGACTGAGTTTTTTGAGTGCCCCCTTAAATTTCGAGCTGGAGGCTTGCTTCACTCTAGCCCTGGGCCTTCTTCAAGCGCTTAAGAAAATCTTTACCTCTCATCCTCCCACCTTCTTCCCTCCCTCCCCAGCTCGCTCACCCTGGTGGAACCTCAGGGAAGGGGAGCCCACTCCCCATCTGTGCTCAGAGGCTAAGGGGTCTGGGGAGGAGGGTGTGTGCAGTGTGGGAGGGGAGAGGATGCCAGTCCCTGTTCATGTTGAGATGATCCCTTGCTGCCCCTTTCCAGACGAGAAGCTGGGACGCTTAAATGTCAGTCATCTTTGAATGATGGAATTCTTAACAGCAGTAGAGGGCAGGGGTGGGTGGGGATGGGGAGGCAGGAGGTGGTGATGGTAGAGATCTAGAATGGCCCTCTTCTCTGGTTCAGGGGACAAGCAGTGGGCAGGGCGCCCGGAGGTCTGCCATGCTCCTGGCACCGGGTGAGAGAAAAGTGTAGGATGGCATGGGCTGTCTGGACCCCTCTGCCCTCCTGGGCATGGACCTGACGTGTTGTAGGAGGGCCACCTGGCCTTGCTCTTTGCCACGTGCCGACTGTTCCCCAGGCCTGGGAGCTGCCTTCGGAAGGATGTCCCCTGCCGCTGAGCATTATGGGACTGAGCATCACCTCCCCGGCTCCCGGGTATCCCCTGCCGCTGAGCATTCTGGGACTGAGCATCGCTCCCACTCCCGGGTATCCCCTGCCGCTGAGCATTCTGGGATTGAGCATCACCCCCCTCGCCCCCTGGTGTCCCCTGTCGCTGAGCGGAGAGGAAGAACCACAGGCTTCTCTCCTCTCAAGAGTGTGAAGATTAATTAGGTGAATCTGGAAATGAGGAGTGTAGCGCTTTTCGCTCCAGGTTCCTCCTCCGGGGAGGAGACCTTCCAACGGAGTGGAGAGGATTCCTGGACCATCGGTCCTGGGAGGAGCCTGTGCCTCCCTCCTGCCTAGCCCTCTTCTGACCCCCAGACCCAGGGTGTCCCCTCCCCTCTGCCCCCTCCCTCTGAAAATCAATTTCAGCAGGGAAAGGACCAAGGCTATTACAGTTAACACCACTCCGCCTGGAGTCGCTGGGTCTTTGCTATTCATCATTCCTAATTAATTAAAAAGTAATTACTTATGGATCTGACTTTCATTATTTACACCCCCCGGGCTGTGAGGATATTACTTTCCTTGGTCCCTCTGGTATCCTGAGCTGCTCTGGCGCCAGCAGCTGCAGTGCCAAGCCTGGCAAAGGCCAATGGCACGCGGGCATCCTAGTTAGGGGCTGGGGTTTTAGTCCCCTCGGAGGCCAGATGGGCCTCAGGGATCTGCAGCACCTTCTGAGAGCCCAAGAGGGGACTTGAGGAGCTGGAGTAGCTCTGGTCTGCTCGCCCCGGCAGGCTAACTTTCTCAAGATGGGCAGTGTGCATGCATGCTAAGTCGCCTCAGTCGTGTCCGACTCTTTGTGACCCCGTGGACTGTAGTCCACCAGGCTCCTCTGTCCATGGGATTCTCCAGGCAAGGAGTGGGTTGCCATGCTCTGCTCCAGGGGATCTTTCTGACCCAGGGATTGAACCTGCGTCTCCTGTGGCTCCTGCATTGAAGGTGGATTCTCTACCGCTGAGCCATCGGGGAAGCTATCTCAAAATGAGAACAACCTCCGAAGCTTCACTACTCAACAGGTAGTCACAGATTAGGACCCTCAGCATCACCTGACTGCTCATCAGACGTGCAGACCCTCAGTCCCCACTCCATACCCGCCGAACCGGAATCTGCATTCTCACAACATCCCGGGGGTGTTCCGGTGCACATTCCAGTGTGAGAGGTGGGCCCCAGTGGACCGAGAGCAAAGCTTGTCTGTGACAACTCTCCCTGGCGCTGCATGCACGGTGTGGTTCCGTGTCACCCCCACCCAACCTGTGACTTGGGTTCCTGCCCCCCTCGCTCCCCTCCACTAGGAGGAGGGGTAAGCTCGTAGCACCCCCAGTTCTGATCTGTGTGCCAAGCCCCTCCCGCCCCCCGACTCCCCAACCCAGGTCCTCAGTGAGCTAACTCTTCACCTAGGGCAGTTGTTGCCAGGACAGATGGGGATGAATTATATGAAAGTGTTTTGGAAGCTGTAAGTGGCAGTTGAAATGGCATCAGAATAAATTTTCAGCCGGCCCGTGTCTGTCCGCCAGCCTCCCAGACTGTCTCCCACAGCTCTGTCCTTTTCCATTGCTTTCCTGCCCTCCACGTGTATTTGTTGGGGTTCTGTCTGCTCCCTCCTGTCTATACGTGTACATTACGGGAAACGTATCTGTGCTGTCTCTCCATTCATGTGCGACTCTTTGCAACCCCGTGGACTGTAGCCCGCTGGGCTCCTCTGCCCAAGGGGTTCTCCAGGCAAGAATCCCGGAGTGGGTTGCCACGCCCCCTCCAGCGGATCTTCCCGACCCAGGGTTCGAACCCATGTTCCTTTTGTCTCCTGCATTGGCAGGCGGGTTCTTTACCACTCGCGCCACCTGGGAAGCCCTAATCTGGCAAACGCATCGGGGTTAATTCCTCGTGAATGCGGGGCCGGAACATTCCCCTCCTGAACCTGTAACAGAGTTGTAAGAGCACTTGACACATGGCGTTTTCTCTCTCTCGAGGCTTGCGGAGTGTGCAGACGTGGACAAGTGACTGCTCTGAGCATCAGTTAGCTCGCTGCCAGACGCGGATGTCTCCGTGGGCAGAGTTGCTGTGAGGCATCAGTGGGTACACACCACTCATGCATTATGGTCGTCACCTCAATCTCAGGCTTGGCATTGGAGCCCCCGGGAGCCGGCCAGGGCATGCCCGGGCCCAGGGAGACACCTGGGGAAGATCTGATCATTTCCCACATTTCTAGCCAGGGCTGTGTGGGCAGAAATGGGCACTCTAGGGACACGGAGGCTAGGCTGGGGGCATCTAGGGTGCTGTGGGTTTCTCTAGCTGAGAAGCAGACAGAGGAGTCCTGAGTAACGGGCTTGGGCTTCGGGATGGTGGCCAGACCTTCCAGGCTGCTCCCTTGGAGGCGTCTACCACTTGGGGGCTTGGGGCCATGGAGGCCACGTGTGCGAAGGCAGGAGGTTCTGATCGTGCGGCTTCCTGCCTTGTTCAGGAACTCTGAACGTGTTTTAGGGGTCAGTCCTGCCAGACTCTGGCAGGACACCGGCCACATCAGGGGGTCCTGGTGAATCTGCCCTGATGTTTAACCGTGCACAAGAGACACCCAGAACAGGAGCCGGGGAGTGGCTGTGGGATGGGAGGTGAGGGGGGCGGGCCTGGAAAGGCAAGGGTGGAAGGAAGCGGAGTGGGGTGTCGGGGAGGGGCCGGTGCAAGCGAGGAAAGACAGTCACGCTCTGGGTGATCCCGGCTGTTCGGGGGAAGCAGGTCTGGAGCGCTGGGTCTGCAGGTCTCTGAGAGGAGACGCGGTAATGGCCACCCTTGGCAGGGCCCCGGCCCTTTGCCCGCTGCCTCTCCGAACTCCAGAGAAATTTTCAGCCGTCGCTGGCCTGGGCAAGCTGCATCTGGGGCCACCATACCTGCCGGCTCCCAGTTCTGCAGAGGGAGCCCCATCTCCCCACCCGACAGTTTCTCATGTCGTTTCTTTCCCCAATGACACACGGCAGGCTAATGTATTGCAGTATTAATTGGTGTGCTGTTTTCCCTGCCGTGGAGGCGTCAGGCCGTCTGGAGCGATTTGGTTTCGTTCTCTGTACTGCAGGGCGAGTCTTTCTCTCTGCTTGTCTTGAGGCACTTGCAGGGCAGAAGCTGTGAAGACCACCCTGTCTCCTCTTGGTCCCTGAAAAAGCCTTGACTCACCTCGTAGATGGCGCTGGGGGCACCTGGAAAAGAGAGGGCTGAGGCTTTGCAGGGACAGATGAAGCAGCAGCAAAGGGAGGGAGGTTCTCCAAGAACAGGAAGGAGGAGACAGAGGCTCCTTGGGCTTTGCTCCTCTGAGGTGCCCAGGGGGTAAGTTTGTGGAAAGTGGCGGGGGTGGGACATCAGGGCTCCCTGTCTCTGCAGAGCCCAAGCTTGAACCTAGCCAGATGCCCGGGAACTGCTGAATTTCAAGGGACCAGCGCAGATCACAGACTCCCGAGATGTTTTAACTTTGCAAGGATGGCTGGTTCCTTCCTGTGACTCTGGGCAGAGAGAGGCAGTGGGGGGGGAGCCCCGACTTTGAGTGAGATTGAGTTTCTTGCTACCCCAATAGGAGGCAGATTTGGAGTTAGACAGAACCCAACTTAAAGAAAATGAAGCCCAGCACCACTCCCTGCATCCTGCAGCTGGAGACTGCAAATTTCTTCCACTGCATCACCCTGGAGGGAGGTGAGATTCCTTCATGGAACCAACGCCTGTGAGCTCCCAACCCCCTCAAGGGCTCTGTCCATCTGTTTCCATCTGGCCCAGTTAATGGACTTGGTGCTCGAAGGAATGTAAGGAAGGAGTGGTAGTCTCTGGCTTTGGTTATAAGTGTTGACCGCCCAGTGGACATGCATGTGAAACCAAGGAGATCAGCCCTGAGGCACACTCTGAGTCACATGGAACTCCTGAAGGATGCCGTTCTGAGTAAGCTAGGCCGGCACAAGCACGTGCTCAGGAGGTCCCCGCCACCCCGTCCGTGATTCAGGCAGTGAATTTGGACTTTACCATGAACACCTGTGTGCTCAGTCGTGTCCCGCTCTTTGCAATCCCATGGATGGCAGCCTGCCAGGCTCCTCTGTCCATCGAATTTCCCAGGCAAGAATACTGGAGTGGGTAGCCATTTCCTCCTCTAGGGATCTTCCCGATCCAGGGATCAAACCCCAATCTTCTGCGTCTCCTGCATTGGCAGGCGGATTCTTTACCACTGAGCCACCTGGGAACTGGGAGTGGGGAGACCTAAGGGTTAGGGTCATGCATGACACTTCGAAGTGGCTGTTGTAAACCACTCGGGGTCCAGCATTTGGCCCCCTCACTTTCCAGATAACCCGAGTCCCCACCTCCACGTGATCATGTGAAAGCGACAGGTGAAAGCGTTTGTCACTCAGTCATGTTCAACTCTTTGTGACCCTATGGACTACACTTCTGTCCAGGGAATTCTCCAGGCAAGGATACTGGGGTGGGTAGCCATTCCCTTCTCCAGGGGATCTTCCCAACCCAGGGATTGAACCTGGGTCTTCCGCATTGTGGGCAGATTCTTCACCATCTGAGCCACCAAGGAAGCCCATTTGACACTAGGAAGCCCCATTTATTCCTGGTCCCCCACTCCAAGGATGCTGGGGACTCCTGAGAAACTCTTATCCATTTCCAAATCCAGTCATCTCATCCACTCATCAAGCTTGATCACTGCCTTTGGTCATCGTGTAACCAACTTCCCTAGGCTGCTGCCTACCACCTCCCCTGAAATTTGCCTGACATACCACACAAATGCACCTGTGTGTGCCAGAGCTGACTTACACCTGTATATGGGTGCCGTTTGTTAGATTTCCAGAATTTTGTGAGCTTGGTAGATTTGAGTGGGCCATGGTGGGAGTATTTACACCGTGGAAATTGGCAAACTCTATGAAGTAAGGCTCCCACCTTTCCCCAATCTTTCCAGACAGCCAGTTGTTAAGCATTTAGCAGCACACCACTGGGTGAGCCCCACTTACTTACCCATAGACCAGACTTTCTCCCTGATGGCTCGGGGTGGGCAGAGGGCAGGACAATCCAGAGAAACAAACACAGGTGGTCTGCTTCCTCCCAGGGTCCGTGGGGTCCCGTCCTCACTCCCCAACCTTGACCTGGTTTCAGGCCTGGCCTCCTCTCCTCAGCACCCAGAACTCTCATCTTCTGAAGTGCCCTTGGGAGAGGAAATTTTATTTTTAACTTTAAAGCAATCATCATTTCAGAGGACGTGTTCATTGATATGCACGGCATTTGTTCTCCATCTCAAATTCTCACACTGGAAGTGGATGCTGGCTTTGCAAAACCGAGAGGTCGATTAAGAGGGTAACCATCTCCAAACGAGGGGCCAACCTGCCGCGGTTGGGAGGGTCAAACTTGTGTCTCGAGATAAAAAAAAAAAAAAACTACAACTGCAAGAAAGCTTTTTTAAAGGAAGTTTTCCCCAGGTCATTTATACTTTTATTTAATTTTAATTATTTAATTAAAAAAATTTGTTTATTTTGGCTGTGCTGGGTCTTTGTTGGTGCGTAGGCTTTCTCCAGTTGCCACCAGCCGGGGCTTCTCTTCATTGTGGTGCACGGGCTTCCCACTGGGGTGGCTTTTCCTGTGGAGCGTGGGCTCGGACGCCCTGTAGCATGAAGAATCTCCCTGGACCAGGGGTCAAACCCAGGTCTCCTGCATTGGCAGGCTGATTCTTATCCACTGGACCACCTGGGAATTCCTGCAGGAAGCTTTAAAAACAAGACTTCCTTGTGGTCTGTTGTTTATCTGTGCACACACATGTGTGCATGTGTATGCTCCCATGTGTATGTGTGTGTGCGTGTATATGTGTGTGTATGTGTGTATGTATGTGTGCATGTGTGTGTGCAGGCTCTGTATTCCTGGAAAATAACAACAATTCAAGGAATCCCCTTACCCTTCTGTTTGGAACACAGCTCATTGCAAAGAACCAGCCTTCCCCATTTGACTTAAGTAAGCCTCGTGGATCTATGATAAGGCCAGACACAGATCCTCCAAATTCTCATTCTTTGCTCCGTAAATGACTAGCTGAACTGCTTGTCTCCACAGACCCATCGGAACAAGATGCTTCTTAGCCAAACTGCAGTTAAGCTTCTCTCCTTCTTCCAGCCCTTGACCTTTGGGGTGCCCGCGCCTCGCCGGCTCACAGCCCCTCCTGAGAACAGACTGGCCTCGGGGTAAAACATCCTCTGATCTCGGATTCCATCACGGCACCCTTTCATCCCACTTTCCCGCTCCTGGTTCTTCCAGCCTTGTTTGCTCCTCTCTGTAAAAGAGAACTCTTTTTGCCGAACTCTTTTTGCCGAACTCTTGAGATGCGTACAGATCTTACAGTCAAAGCATCTGCTCTGTTGCAAGGGCCCCCTGCCTTGACTACAGCAGGACCTTCGTGCCCCCGGTAATAATAACCCTTTTGAATAAGTCTCTCTTTACTGGGTTCGAATTTTGTTTTCATTTGACGCTAGCGTCTGCTAGGGCATCCGGACAGTCTCTGATACAAGCCTTGTCTGATGGGGGAGATACTACTTGGGCAAAAGCAAACACGGGTCCAGGCAGAAGAGCCATGATAGGGGACGGGGTGGGCAGAGAAGCTAGAGGTTGGTTAAGGTTTTGTAGTTTAGAGGAAAGGAAGATTCTGCTTTGTGGGCACAGAGATGGATAAGGCACATTACTTGTCTTCTCGAAAAACTTATTAAGGAGATTTCCCTAGCAGTCCAGTGGTTAAAATTTTACCTTCCACTGCAGGGGGCATGGGTCTGATGCCTGGAGAACTAAGATCACACATGCCATGCAATGAGACCAAAAGATTAAAAAAATCAAACAATAACTTAAAAAAAAAAAAAAAAGGAAGCTCAGGAACAGCTTCAAGCTGTATCTGCTGTATCTACATCTTTAGTTTACAGCGAGCTTCGTGCCACTCGGGTGGGTTGTTGGTCCCTGCAAATGGTGTTGTTTCTTGTCTTGTTTCAGCGTGGAGTTCAGGCCAGGAGGAGTGCAGGACCAGGGCGCTGAGGGGCTAGGGGCACCTCTAGGGTTTGTGACCTGGGCTTGGCACACAAGAGGAGACGGGCCCCTCATATATGCTGGGCATGTTTCCAAAGAGCCAATAGCAGGAGAGGGTTGCTGACAGGCAGGCAGGTTAAGGTTTTGTGTGTTCCAAGGAAAAGAAGAACTTGGGGTGGGGGTGCATGCCTCTTTTCAGTTAGTTTTCACAGCTGCTTTTTTTGACCTGTTTTTGACCTGGGGCTTCCCAGGTGGTACACTGGTAAAGAATCTGCCTGCCAATGTAGGACATGCAAGAGACAGGGGTTCGATCCCTGGGTCGGGAAGATCCCCTGGAGAAAGAAATGGCAACCCACTCCAGTATGCTTGCTGGAGAATCCCATGGACAGAAGAGCCCGGCAGGCTACAGTCCATGGAGTTGCAAAGAGTTAGATATAACTGAGCGATTGAGCACACACGCACAACTTTTTGACTTGTCTTAGGCAGAAGCCTCAATTGGGAGGTGGAGGAGGTCCTGCGAGGTTGACTGATTCGAGAAAGGCTGCAGGACCAGTGTGAGAATCGGGGACGTCCATTGTCTCCTTTTCCACCAGGACACTGCTGGGCTGAGAAGGAGGGGCCGTCGAGGTCGGGGGCTGAAGCACCGAGGGCAGAGAGGAGATGGGTGGTGCTGAGTGTCAGAGAGAAAGAGGACACCACGCAGAAGGAGCCCAAGGGCAGATCATCCAGGATCCACGGGGGGTGAGGTCATGGAGACTCCAAATGTCAGGCTGAGGAGTTAGGTTTATAGCCATGGGGAGCCATGGTAGGCGTTTGAGCAGGGGAGTTGACATGTGCTGGAGTTTCTGCAAACCTCCACCAAGACTTTGCGATACGGACATCTGGCCTTACACCGACTGTCAAGGAGTCCGTGCTTCATAGCACAGCCACGCCCCTGTGACATAATCCCCCCACAGGCTGGTTGTGGGAGTCTTCAGACATCTTCTCCCCTGTCCTCCATGGAGGAAAGACTTCCCAGGGTAGAGGATCACCTTCATGCGGGGCTCCGACTGCCTGGCATCACTAAAGTAGCCCCCTGGTTCCCTTAGCCGCACCCACCTCTTACCCCCATCTCAGACCCTCTGGTTCTGCAGAAGATAGTCCCACCCCTAGCCTAATATGGGGTGGAGCATATGGCCTAGGCTGAGCCAATCAGCAGTGCCCACCCCCACCCCACCCCCTCCGGCTGCTGGGATTGGTTCAGGGATTGAACACATGACCCGAGATAGGCCAATCAGGGCCAAAGAGCCCGAATTCCTGGTGTGTGAGTGGAGCTCTCAGAACAGGAATCTCTCTGCCTGAATTTGGGCTTGGGGGGCGTAGGAGCTGGAGCGCTGGGGGCGTCCTAAAATGATGTTGGCCCAGGGGAGACAGAGCTGGAAGAGGGACTGAGTCCCGGGTCCAGCTGTGGACACCAGCCCCACTGACCTCTGGACATTTGAGGCATGTCAGCCTGGAAATTCTTTTAACTGTGTCAACTTGGGTTGGGTTTTGCCAACATTCAACCCCAAGGAGCCCCAGCTAACCCACTCCCATCAGCTCCCGGGTCCTCCTGGTTGTGCAGAATCTGAGGGCCGGGCAGTGACAGAGGACAGTACTGAGCAGCTGTCCCCACCCCAGCAAAGCAAAGCAGAACCCAAACAGAGAAGGAAGCCCGAGGAGTTAAGCATCGTTCAACCAGAGCGGGGTGGGCGGGGAAAACCCTGGAGCATGAGGAGTGTGGGAATGGAGAGTTAAGCTGTAGGGATTTACAATATCTGTGGGCAGGAAGGGGCTTCCCTGGAGGCTCAGGCGGGTAAAGAATCTGCCTGCAATGCAGGAGACCCGGTTCAATCCCATGGTTGGGAAGATCCCCTGGAGAAGGGAATAGCAACCTACTCCAGTATTCTTGCCTGGAGAATTCCATGGACAGAGAAGCCTGACGGGTTGCAGTTCATGGGGTCTCAAAGAGTCTGATAGGACTGAGCGACTAAGTACGCACGCACGTGGGCAGTGAAGTGAGTCAACGTTTGATACTCTTTGAGAGGTTCCAGTGCACACAATGCATTGCCTTTTTTTTTTTTTTAAGAAAGAATTGGAAAATTTTATTCTAGCCAGATTTGAAGATTGTAACCTGGGAAGAGCAACTCAGAAGGCTTTGAGAACTATTTCATTACAAGTCAAGACACAGCTTATATAAGATTTTTGAGACTGAGGGCTGTACATCAAATGACTTGTTATTGACAGTTTACATCTAATTGCCTTTCATTTATTCTTGGCCAGTGGAGTAGTGTTCACTTGTAACATTTCACAAAGCTCAGACCAGGTGGGTTCCTTGCTGGGACTGAGTAAGAAAAATGGCTGTCTTTGGGGAGTACCTACTAGGGGCCAGATGCTATGCTAATTTCTTTATGTGTTTCATCTTTTCAATCCTAGCAGCTAGGTACTGTTGTTACCCTGTTTTTACATGTAAGAGCCCAAGGTTTAGAGAGTGTAGGTGATGTGCCCAATTTGCACAGCTGGTAAGGCGGTGGGTGGGAAGGTCTGACTCTAGAGCTTAAGTTCTTAAACATGCTATTTGGGATGCTTCGAAAGCAGCCCCAGCAGACAGTGTGTTCCTTGATCTGACTTCAGCTCCTGGCTGTCTCTGCATCCCTCTGGGTGCTTATTGCAATGCAGAGTGTTAGGCTCCACCGCAGACCTGTTCAATCAGAATCCACTACCCCCGCCCCCAACCCCGCACTGTGATTCCTATGCACACGTCTGACACTTCACATCTTGGGCACACTTCCCCGAAGATCTGACCTTCATAAGCAATTCAGTCCTTGACACCGGACCAACTGCTCTTGTGTCTGCAAGTGGGACTTGAAAAATTCAAATCTTCTGCTCATCTAAGAGTCTCATTATAGCCTCAAAATGTTTATCCTTATGCTGGTGAGAGAGGACGCAAGCATCCTGTTCCATCTGTAGGGATGACTAAGGCTCAGCGAATTTTAAGTGACGTGTCCTATTTTAACTAGGACAAGGAGTGGCAGGTTCACCCCAGCGTCTTGCTTGGAGCCCCGTTGCTTTGGAAAGTCTACCGGCTGGAATACTTTCTGTTGCTGTAAATGGAAAGCCTGACTCAAAGTGGCTTAAAAAAAATAAAGGGAACTAATTGGCATCTGTGTCTGAAAAATCCAGAGGTAGGGTGTACTTCAGGTGAGGGTTGATTCAGTAGCTGAGTGCTTTTTCCATTTCCCCACGGCCCCCTCTAAGGCATTGCCTTCTCCTCACCATGCCTGGCTCCTCACCGTACACAGAGATAGGCACTCTTTCAGTGAGATAATTTTGGACCCTCACCGTCTGATTCCACCCAACCCACCTGCTATTGAAGCTTCTAGCCTCTGAATTGTCTTGACATTTTATCTTCATCCCTCCTCCTGGTTCTATTTCTGGGCTTTGTTCATGCGAATCCCCTCTCTTTTTCTCCCTTTTTAAAAATAATTTCCTTTTATGATTGTAAATGTGATGCTTGCTCTTTGTCAAAATTTATACATCCACAGAAAGTTTGAAGAAGAAAGTTGAAAAGCTCTCAACACCTATCACCCAGAAATAACCACTGTTGGCATGATGGGTAGAGTCCTGGCCATCCAGAGCCTGAGGTCCCAGCTTCTTGTTACCTGGGATCCACACACAGGCCCGAACTTACAGGAGTTTGATTTTGTTGAGGAAGGAAACAGAGGCAAGTCCCTTGATTGGGGTAGGAGGCTCCCAGACAGCTCTGCCTGGCTCCATGCCGCTTCCTATGGGGACTCCGAGGGAAGCCTTTATTTCCTGTGCAAAGTGGCCTCCAAGTGAGAGATCAAACTCTGGAGAGAGCTGAAAAAGCAATTAACTTCACTCAGAGTGAAAGATATTGTTTGTGCCACTAGACGATTTTTTTCCCCCAGAAAAAATTACGCCCTCAAAATCAACATTTGATTTAGTCTTTGTTCATTTTAAGAATGATGTGAGGATATGAACAGGCAACATGGGACTTCATAAAAAAAAAGTACAATGCTGCTGAAATAATTTTAAGGTTGGATATAGCTTTGCATTTGCTTTCTGGATAGCCTGTGCAATTTACACTCCACCAACAGCGATAAGGAAGGTTTGGTTCTTTATAACCTTAGCAGCATCGAGAATTATGATTTAAAAAATGTTCATTTGATGAGGAAATATTGCTTTGTTGTGCATTTCTTTGTTTACAGTGGAGAGGAATTTTTTTCCTGTGGTTGTTAGTCTCCTGTGTTTCTTTCTTGTTTTCGCAATAGGTTTTTATTTCTGCCCATTATTTTCTCATTGTTTTGTATGAACTCTTTACATATTTCAGTGACTGTCCCTGGATCATATACAGGGGTCCATGTTTTCCACATTTTCAGGATCAAAGTCTCTGAAGGTGTAAGTTCGAATAGGGAAACCAAATTTGCCAAAGCAAAAAAACAAAAAAAACAGCCACTCCTGGGCTGCCTACATTCTCAGGACTGAAGGCCCTGACATTACAAGGTCCCATAGGAATACTAAATTTCCCAAAACACAAAAATAGCCACTCCTGGGCTGCCTACATTCTCAGGATTGAAGTCCCTCACATTATAAGGTCAAATAGGAAAACCAAATTTGCCAAAACACAAAAGCAGCTGCTCTTGGGCTGTTACAAATTCTCCTCCTACCCCCACGTCCTTCACACTTAACACTATTGTATTTTTCCACTTGTCATCATTAGATTTGTAGGTTGGTCTGTTCCGGTTTGCGGTACATTATAAACATTCTTGAGTATCATGCAAAACCATTTCAAATTTTGCCAAAGATGCAAAATTTCCTGAGATTGATCAAAGTGATTATGGAGAATTATTTGAATCCCATGCAAGGCTACTGGCAAGTGAGAATATAGCAGAATTCAGCCAGTTAACAATTACAGAGGAGGAAATCTTCGAGGCTGATGAAATGACAGGCACTTCAAAAGAGAGAGATTTGAATTTTAGAGGATTAAGACAGGCCATTGGGAAAATTGATGACGCCTTCAAATATTTTTTTGCAAAAATGTCCTCTTTATGATTGTGCTGTGAAAGTCAAACGTGAAATCAAGGATGTTGTATTGCGCTATCAGACAATCTTGTCAGAAAAATTATGCCCGCCAAATCAACATTTGATTTATTCTTTGTTCACTGGATGAATTAAAAAAGAGTTGCATTCACAGCTGACTCTGGTTAAACATAGGCTAAAACAAACTTCATAATCTGTCATTTCTTTTTAAATAAAGTCACAAACTTTTATTTCTCCCCATCTTTTAAACAGTGGATTTACTTGGTGGTCTTTTTAAGAAATTTATTTTTATTGAAGTGTAGTTGATTTACAATGTCGTGTTAGTTTCAGGTGTACTACAAAGAGATTCAGTTTTACGCACATATATATCTATTTTTCAGATTCTTTTCCCTTGGAGGTTATTACAAAATAGTAAGTAGAGTTCCCTGTGCTCTATAGTAGGTCCTTATTGTTTATCTATTTTATATGCAGTAGCGTGTATCTGTTAATCCCAAATTCCTAATTTATCCCTTCCTGTCTTCCCCTTTGATAACCGTAATTTGTTTTCTTTGTCTGTGGGTCTCTCTCTGTTTTGTATGTGAGTTCATTTGTATCATTTTTAATCCCAATTTTCCCTGAGTGATGAGGACCTTTGCTATCAAAATTTGATTTCTTTGCATTTGACTCAGTCCTAATGAGGCAGATGAACTAGAGCTGATTGTATAGAGTGAAGTAAGCCAGAAAGAGAAATATTGTATATTAATGCATGTGTGTGGAATCTACTGAGGAACCTATCTGCAGGGCAGCTGTGGAGACGCAGACAGAGGCCAGGCCTGTGGACAGGGTGTGGGAAGGAGGGGGGACGGATAGACACAGTAGCATGGAAACATATCCATTACCGTAAGTAGAACAGATAGCCAGTGGGAATGTGCTGTGGACACGTGGAGCTCAACCCAGTGCTCTGTGGGATGGGGAGGGAGATGGGAGGGGGCTTCAAGAGGGAGGCCCTAAGGCCTACACGCGTCCCTTGGATAGGGTGTCAGCTTTAGTGTCTTAAAGAAATGGGACAAAAGTTAAACTGAGTTTTTAGCAGGCATTCTGTTACATTTTCAATATGCTTATAAGGAGAAGGGGGCGACAGAGGATGAGATGGTTGGGTGGCATCATCAACTCAATGGACTTGACTTTGAGCAATCTCTGGGAGACAGTGAAGGACAGGGAAGCCTGGCATGCTGCTGTCCACGGGGTCTCGAAGAGTCAGACTTGACTGACTGGCCGAACAACAAGGCTCTATGAGACAGAGACGATTAATAGTTCCGTAGTTTAATTCATGGTCTTTCTTTTTCCTAGCTTTCCATTGCATTTGAGTCTTTAAAAAATTTATTCACCCTTTGTTTGTTTGTAATTTTCAAAGCCTCTAGAATGTAAATCTGTAGATGGAGTGAGGTGTGCCGTGTGGCTTGTTCATGGCCGGGGCGGAGCTGTGTAGGAACTACACACCATCTCGGTGGGACACACCAGCCGGCTCGTTTCCTCTCTGCGGGTCGGCCGCTTGGCTGCTCTGTGGGTAGGCTGGAGCCCAGCGGAGCCCGACTCTGGGCTGTGGCTGGAATCAGTCTGCTCCCTGAGTTTTTGCCCTCCTCAGACCAGCAGGAGATCAGGGCGCTGCGCTTTCCTTGGGGGGGCAAGTCTTTGCACCGGTTCCTCTGACTGAAGCCAGCTCAACCGGGCAAGCTGGAAGTCAAGGTCGGGGGAGGTCCCCCCGCCCTCCCCGAGGCCGTGACAAAGGCTGCGATGTGTGTCCCACCCCAGGGAAGCGAAGCGCCCAGCGCGAGATCCCATCTCTCACGCTAGTCAATTTCACCGGCGTTATCTTGAATAGCCACCCTTTTCCTTTAAATTATGGGCCTCGGGAAGCAAGGTGAGGGAGGAACTCTGCGATGCTCCTCCAGCCTTCTTATCACAGATCGGAGGGGACAGACGGGGCCGCAGAGGCCCAAGGTGACTCAGCTGCTGGAGACTCCGTCTGTGGCCCGAGAAGCAGGTCTCTGTTTGAACAGCAGGTGGAGCACCAGCCTCCTGGGTCCTTTGGGCAGTCACAGGTCACCCCAGGTGGCAGGTTGGCTGGGTGTGAATGCACGGGACGTGTGCACACAGGCATGTGCACACACGCGTGTGATTGTGTAGGTGTGGGCTCTCCAGGCGGCTCTGTTGTAAACACTCTGCCCGCCAGTGCAGGAGACCTGGGTTCGATCTCTAGTTTGGGATGATCCCCTGGAGGAGGACATGGCAGCCCGCTCCAGTATTCCTGCCTGGAGAATCCCATGGACGGAGGAGCCTGATGGGCTACAGTCCACGGGGTCGCAAAGAGTCAGACACGACTGAGCGACTAAGCACGGGCTGAGATTACAACTCCCTGTAAACAAAGCCAGTACAGATACAGACAGTAATAAAGACAGCTAACCTTTCTGCACTCTCCCCTAAGTTCTGGGCGCCGTTTGCGCTCCTGCACGGTGAGGTGTGGTGGGGGGAGGCTGAGCACTGATTACCTTCCACAGAGACGCTGCTGTCCTAACCTTTTCCTTCTGCGTGACGACCCGCTGCTCCTCGCCTCTCCTCTCTGTCATTTAATAAAGACTGGGCAGGCAAGAGATGATGCCGTAAAATCCAATTAACTCAGGCTTCAAAAGGCCTGGGCTCCATGTGGGGCCAGCTCCCACCACTGCGCGCAGCGGTCAGGCCTGGCTGCGGTGTCCTAGAGGCAGGCGTGCCAGGAAGGGCCTGCTGGGCAGCATCCAGGTTTCCCAGGCCAGCGCCCTGAGGTTGAGGTTGCTCCCGGCTCCTCTTGGCAGTGCTGGGGGAGCAGGAAGGAACGGGAGTGTATGAAGCACCATAGGGTCTCAGGCTGCCCAACCCCCAGCCCAGCACCCCCGGCGCCCCCAGCCCCCCAGCGCCCCCAGCGCCCTCAGCTCCCCTTCCCTCTGTTTGGATCAAACTCTCTTCTCTCGGTAAGTCAGTGCATGCATCCCCCACCGCAGCCTCAAAGGGAGGCTGTTCCCAGGTGTGCAGAATTGGTCCTAGTCCCCGTGTGTGTGTGTGGGGGTGGGGGGGCTCAGCTGTGTCCGACTCTTTGTGACCCCACGGACTGTAGCCCACCAGGCTCCTCCATCCATGGGGCTTTTCAGGCAAGAATACATGCTGGCAGCCAAAACCCTTCCTAGGCGAGCTGGGAGGAGGCAGCTTTGCTGCAGGCAGACGTTTCTGCCCTCAAGTGGAGATGGGGGACTGGAGCCTCGGTGTGTGCAGATGGGTGGGAGCAGGATCAGTGCAGACAGTGTCCGTTGAATGCAATTCCAGCAGCAGACAATTTTGATGAAGTGCAGGTGCGTTTGGGGGTGCTTTCTGATGCCTCCCACCCCGCGCTACTCTTCCTCCCCAAATTCAGCAGTGGTTCCTTCTGAAAGCCCGCCCCTGCCATCCCCCCGGGCACTTCAGCCCAGCGTGCCTTCTCCTCCTGACTCCCGGGTCTCTCAATTCCCAGAGGTCCCCGACCTCCTGGAGCATCTCTTCCTAGGCGAGCATCCCTCTTCTGGGGAAGACTTCTCCTTGGAGCTTCTCCATCATCCTCAGACCCTTCTCACCTCCATCATCTCGCTGTGAGCTCCCCTCTTTCCTTCCACTTAAGGTCTCCCCACTGCCTGCTGGAATTTAAAACACACGCAGATCCTTTAACCCTCCAGTCCCACCGAGAGGCTGTGTCTGTCTGCCTTCCTTTAAATCTGGGCTGACATGCAACTGTTCTCCCTGCCTGCAGATTCTGGCACAAGTGACAGTAGGTCAGAAAAGGCCAGACGATGTCTCCTTGGGTCTCATGGGACACTCAGCTTTGGCTCCTTGAGTTACCAGGTAAGGGTTTCAACTTTAAGGATGTGAGGAGGCTCAGGCCACGTGAAGAGGCCATGCACCTGTGCCCCTGCAGAGCCCAGCTGAGGTCCCAGCCCACAGCCAGCGTCACCCACCAGACAGGTGACAGTGACCTTCTAGCCTTTGCAGCTTCCTAGCCAAAGCCCCCAGTCATGGAGCAGAGACTAGTCTTTCCTGCCATGCCCTGTCTAAATGCCCACAGAATCTCTGAGCATGATGAAATGGTTGCTTTAGGCCACTAAGTGTTGGGCTGGTTCATCAATAGCCAGTGGACCTGTTAGTGACTGCTGTTCTTACTAAACCACACTTTTCATCTTTGCATCTCTCCAGGGTTGGAGACCTGGACTCCAGACAGGGACTGCAGCATCTCAACCACTCCCCGTATTTGTTGGGAACAGGAGACCGTGGAAAGGATGGGTAAGAAGGCTTGTCGCAAAATTGCCAGAGAAAATACAGGAAGCTGCATTAAATTTGAATTCCTAAAAAACAAGAATAAATTTTCACATAAATATCACCCATGTGATAGTCAGGCTACAATTATACTAAAAGGATTCCCTGGTAGCTCAGCTAGTAAAGAATCTACCTGCAATGCAGGAGACCCTGGTTTGACTCCCGGGTCAGGAAGTTTCCTGGAGAAGAAGTAGGCTCCCCACTCCAGTATTCTTGGGCTTCCCTGGTGGCTCAGATGGTAAAGAATCTGCCTTCAATGTGGGAGACCTGGGTTCGATCCCTGGGTTGGGAAGATCCCCTGAGGAGGGCATGGCAACCCACTCCAGTGTTCTTGCCTGGAGAAGCCCATGGACAGAGGACCCTGGCGGGACAGTGCATGGGGTCCCAGAGATCTGCACACAACCAAGCAACTAAGCCAGCACTTATACTAAATTAACTCTTCGGAGGACTCCCCTGGGGGCCCAGTGGTAAAGAATCTGGCTGCAATGCGGGGCACGCGGGCAGGAGATGCACGTTCGATCCTTGAGCTGGGAAGATCCCCTGGAGAAAGGAAATGGTAACGCATTCCAGTATTCCTTGTCTGGAAAATCTCAATCCATGGGGTCAGCTGAGCAAGAGCAACAAACAACATTTATTTGAACTCCAAATTAAATTGTACTGAGTATCCTTGTTTTTATTTGTCTGGAAACTCTAAAAAGTAGAGGCCAAAGGCCCTGGAAACTCTTCCCAATGTCCTGACACTTAGAGAGGTCATGTTCCTTCCACCAGGGGCAGCAGGGGCTCTGGGGTCTGTGATCAGCAGGGATTCCCAAGACTCCAGGAAGCTGTCTGCAGGGGCTCAGCTGATGGCTGCAGCCGGAGGAGGAAGCTGGCTTTGCCTAGAGGTTGAGTTCCATGTTCGAGGTAAGTATATATTCAGTCTTTCTGGAACCAAAGAGAGAAGGCCATCTGGAAGCTCCTCCAGCCAGGCACACCTCTCTCTGGTATCCGGTTGGTCCCTGGCGCTCTTCCCTGACAAAGCAGAGTGGGAGGGCTTCTCGGCTCCTTTCCCCAGCCAGCCATCCCTTTCTTCCATCATTTGGGTTCATTATCTAGTAATGAAAACCAGCTCATTCTCAATCTGCCACCATGTCTCCTACTAAATAATAGTGGCTGGAAAAGTCTCCAGTCTGTCTCTCCATCACGACTCTCTCATCCCTATCCCAGTTCATTAGCCAGAACAACAGTAATGATGGGCCCATCCCTTCCCTCTCTTTCCCTCTCACCCTCTGCAGACCCTGATCCCAGGGGAGAGAGCCAGTGAGGAGAGTTTGGCCATGTTCCCTGGTCAGCCCTGTGGTAAGTAGAACAGACAGGGGCCTAGTTATTTATTCATTCACTTTCATTTTCTCATTCAGCAAATATTTATTTAGTGTCCAGTACAGGCCAGGTGCAGCTCTAGTAGTGTGGCCAAGATGCACCTTGGAAAGTCAAGTGACAAAAGAAAAGTCATAAAAGAAATGGAAGGACTTCCCTGGTGGTCCAGTGGCTGAGACTCTGAGCTCCCATTGCAGGGGACCCGGGTTCATTCCCTAGTCGGGGAACTAGATCCCGAATGCAGCTAAAGGTTCGTGTGCCACAACAGAGGATCCATCCCACTTGCCTCAGTGAAGATCAGAGTTCCCACATGCTGCGACTAAGACCCAGCGCAGCCAAATAAACAAATAAAAATAAATACTTTTTTTAAAAAGTGACTTCAAAGAAAAGAAATGAAGCCACCTGTCCTGATCTGAAGTGGAAATATCTAAGGAGGGTTGGAGATGGGTTGGAAGAGTTCCTAAAACACATATCATTTGTAATCCCTGTTACAAGATAGGTATGACCAGCTCCATCCCTCCTTTTTTTCCCCACAGATTCTGAAAAACAGAATCAAGGTTTGGGGTAAAAAATACAACCTGATGGATGATTGCAAAGGTGCATGCCTAGCCTGTGTTTGCTCCATCCTGTCACTGTGCTAGTTATCAAATGCCGTGTAACAAATCACCCCACACTGCCGTGTTGTCTTGAGATGCAGGCTGGGCTGAAGATTGCCCGAGGTCCCATGTCCAAATGGACGTGGGTTTGAGCAAACTCCAGGAGGCAGTGAAGGACAGAGAAGCCTGGCATGCTGCAGTCCACGGGGTTGCAAAGAGTCAGACATGACTGGGAGACTGAACAACCACGTCCAAAGTGGCTCTTTCAAATGGTTGTTGGACGCCTCAGTTCCTGGCTGGCTGCGTTCAAGAAAGTTCAGCACCTCTCCATGTGGGCCTCTCCACAAGAATGCTGGTGACACAGCCGTTGGCTCCTCCCAATCTCAGAAGTGACACACCATCACTTCTGCATGGTCTCTTGGTCACAGAGATCAGGCCTGGCACGACCTGGGAGGAGATGACACCAGGAGGAAGAGTCGTCCGGGCTATCCTCAATGTTGGCTCCCGCACTTACCTCACTCTGCTTCAAACCTCGTCTAATACTGTGTCCTTGGTCCACATTTCATTGCTATTCATCAAGCACCTGCTATGTGTTGGCAAGTGTTCCAGCCTCTGGGGACTTGCCAGTAACCAAAACAGACCCAAATGCCTGACTGGGGCTGTGCTTATGTGTGAGCCTGGATAAATGGACAGTGAAATAGAAGGGGATGCTGGGGTCAGTCTCTGAATGTGCATCCTGACTCTGTGCGTAGGGGTGTGTGTGTGCGCGCGCGTGTGTTTGTGTGCTCTTTCAAGAGAGTGTAATCTTCTTCCTCCATCATAGTTTTCACTCTGCAAGGCTCAGATGAGCTGCTTTAGCAGGAAGCATTCTGGACCTCCTTTCTGGAATTACCTTGAATAAGAAGTCCAGGAATACTCTTTGAAATATTTTCAAAGGTAACACAGCTGCGTCTTTTGGGGCCAGATTGTTTAGGTGAGAAGGGTCAGTGAATCACCATTTGGAAACTTCTCTGGTGCAAATGAATTCAGAATTCTGCCTTCAGCAACCACCCCCACCTTCACACCCCTTCCATACACCCCCATACACACACACACACACACACAGAGCTAAAGTTACAGCTATTAGACTGTGAAATATTTCTCATGAACTGAGTCTAAAGTTAGTTTGAAAAAGTCAGTTTCAAAATAAGATGTTTTGAATAATGGCCCCATCCCTGGAGTAATGGTCCAGACTCCCAGAGGGACAATTTGAATGAAATGCCCTCATTCTGAAGGAGGAATTCTGGAATGTTCTTTCCAAGAACTTCTGTTGCTTTTCAACTCAGACCTTATGATTCCCACTGTTGGAGATTATAGGGGCTTCCCTGGTGGCTCAGATGGTGAAGAGTCTGCCTGCAATGCAGGAGACCCGGGTTCCATCCCTGGGTCAGGAAAGATCCCTTGAAGGAGGGCATGGCAACCCACTCCAGTAGTCTTGCCTGGAGAATCCCATGGACAGAGGAGCCTGGCGGGCCACAATCCAGAGAGCCCAGACAACTGAGCAACTAACACCATGATTCCCACTGTTGGAGGTTAGAATAGTCTAGTTTTTTTTCCTTTCCTTTTCTCTTGGTGTTGTATCTGTTTTTCATGGGTTTTGTTGGGAGGGGATCTTTCAGGTTAAGTTCAGAGTGGGGAGGGACCTCATGTCATCACCACCTTTCTGGATGTTTTAGAAGCTCTGGTTCAGGTCTCCTGGGAGCTGGCAGTCCTGGGTTTCCTTCTGGCCCCAGAGTACAGCTGTCCATAATGGATTTCTTCCACTGTCTTTTTTGGGGGAAGGCAGATGAAAACACACAGACGTGTCTGAATCTGTCCCTGGCTCATTGCCCACATCCTCCTCCTCCTCCCTTTTTCCTATCATGTCACTTAGGAACGTCTCTCTAGTTTGGTAAACAATCACTCCCTTTGATCCACGTTCTGTCCGCCCTCTTTTCCTACCAGTACAAATAATTTGGCAAAATAAACACTGTCATCGGTGATCGTTTGCAAGCTCCTTTCCATCAAACATGCTTTATTTATTTCTTTTTTCAAAAAGAAAAAAGAAGAAAAGGGAAAGGGAACTCTGGAGGATATCAGAGTGGGCTATGTCTCTTTCTTCTGTCTGTAGGATTTCAGGAGATTTGATAAAAAGTTCTGACAGCTGGCAAGCTAAGGCTGCTTTTAAGTGAGGGCTGCTCAGATGGGGAACAGATTCAGGGCCAGCATCTCAGGAAGGAAGGGGTTGCCCTCTCCCCACGTTATCTTTGTGCCACGTGCAGAGCCGGCCCAGCCGGGCACACTGGAGTGGCGTTGAAACGGAGCCAACCCCTCACCATCTGGCCCTGACTGTAAACATGTGTATACAAAGCGAGTGTCACTTCAGCTGATTCGAGAGGGCCTGGCTGCTTTGCCAGTTGCTGCAGCTGTACCCAGGGGTGGGGGTGGAGGGGGGCAGAGTGGGGGACGGCAGGGTGCAGAGGCGGGCGGCCCTTCTTCCAGCAACATCTGTGGGTGGCTGGAGGGAGGCCTGACTGCAAGGCTTCAGACACCCAGCCCAGGCATCGTGGACCCACGTCCCTTAGAGCCCACGGTGCCCTCCTACCCGGCTCTCAGGCCATCACTGCTCCGGCATTTAATTCGCGCTCCTGGCAGAGACTGTGAATACCCTAAAGGCAGGCCGTGCTAGTCTCCTGTTTCTCCACGTTAAGAGACTTGCACTTGAGACATGATCATTGAATTAAAATAAATCCCTGCCGGCAATTTCTTCTTCATGTCAATTGCACAGCCCTTCTGCTCTTTCTGCATAGGTTTCCACTATTTCTGCCTTTGCCGGGCAGAGAGAGGAGCTGAATCCCCATCCCTCCAGGGCAAGAGGAAGCTTGGAGTGAGTTCTCTTTGAGCCAGGAGCTTGGAGATCTTAGCTTTGTCTCACAGTCTCCCTGGGGCCTCACTTTTACCATCTTTGCGAGGGGATCGGTATTGCCGCACCTATGCATGCACCGTCAGAGGCCTCCCAGCCTGGGTTCCTGCCTGAAGATGAGGTGGGGATCAGAGGTGGTTCAGGCAAATACATGCTATCCAATTGCTGGATCCAATGAAGGGCGCTGGCCGCTAAGGCGAGCACGCTCAAAAGTCACCGTGTTTTAGTTTCCTGAGGACTCTTTTTTCAGCCTCCCCTCCCCCCTCCCCATCACCAGCCTCTCTTGGAAAGTTCTGATGCAGTTTCACCTGGGAGGTGCAGTGCTTGCTTTGTCTTTAGGCAAAAAGAGCGGCTCCAAGGAGGAGGCTGCCCTGGAGGTCAGGGCCACACCCCGGTTCCTCCAGCCCCGCCCTTCTCCCTGCGTTCAATTTGGCTCCAAGGACTTCCCTGGTGGTTTGGTGGTTAAGACTACACACTTCCAATCTTCCAGTGCAGGGGACACCAGTTGGATCCCTGGTCAGGGAACTGACCCACTTGCTATGTGGCACAGCAAAAAAAAAAAAAAAATCTGACTTCAGAGGAGCGAGTTTCCCCTGCCCTGAGCCCCATGCACCCCCAACTTTGCCCAAAGGAGCGAGTGACACTTTTCCTCAACTCCTTCCTCCTGTGCACCTCCAAAACATAAACAGAATTAATTTTCGAGATGTGTGAAAGAAAATGTACTTTTCAAACAGCCTTAAGGACAGGAAAAGGAGAAAGCTAATTATCTCCTGGATTTTCTTCCAGCCGGATGGCACGGCAGTAGGGATGGGAGAGCAGACATCAGCAGGTCCAAGAGCACCCCCCCCAGGACGGCACCTCGGGGTGCAGAGAGGATGCCCTGCTGGCATCTGGGGAGATGGGGGAGGCTGTGCTTCCTGTCCCCAGGGCTGGCATTCGGTGTGGGTTGGCAAGACCCCGCTGCCACCGGGCAGTCTCCCAGGTGTGGCTCTGCCAAGGTCGTGTCCACCACGGAGCTGGCCCTAATGACTTGGCGCCACAGGGAGGCCCCCGGAATGTGGCCGATGGGGAGACAAGGTCCTTCTCTGTCTTCCCTGAGCCGGAGAGGCAGGCGAGAGGTGAGGGCGGTGAGGAGGGAGGAAGGCTTAGAGGGGACCACGTTGGGATGCCCAGGAAAAGGGCAAGCTTGGGGGACCCACAACCCCAAGCTCAAACTGAAGACTCAAAATGAGACAGTCTCTCTGTGTGACACTCTCCCCTTGACAGACACCTAATTAAAACTGGACAGAATCAGGCAAGAAAGCTACTTCATCTAGACTATATTTGCCTTGCTAATTTAGGTGTCCGTGAATGTGTGTGTGTGTGTGTTTTCCTGTTGGGTGAATGTTTATAAAATCTTAATTAGGTTGTGCGTATTGGAACAGAGATGGAAATACATCTTTTTTTTTTTTTCTTCCTAGAATGGTCTTACTTCCCCAGGGGACATTAAAGCTCCATACACAATATTCTCTGAGTAGAGACAGTAGTAATGGCCTTTGACGGTGGGTTTCGAGGGAGAAGGGAAAAAGTGTCTTGGATTCAATCACAGATGAATGCATGATCGCTTACTAATTTTTTTTTAAAAATCAAAACCTCAAAATTGAACTCAAAGCAGTTATTTATAACCTGCCAGGGGAAACTGGCATTTCAATATCAATCTCATATTGGATAAATTTTTAACAACCTTTAATGTGACCGAGAAGCCGGGGGAATGCACCAGGCATGCAGAGTGGGCACTCGGGATTCGTGGGAAGGAACTGAATGAACAGAGGGTTGGGAGTCTGGGGCGATCCCATGACACCCCTGGTCTTCTCTTCTGGTCTCTGCCCCTCCCAGCTGAGTCCCACTCCTGGAACTACAGTCTGATGTCATTCCCCTCCAGCGCATTGAAGGGGAGCATGGCCGGGAAACGGGCCTCCTGGTGGCACTAGTGATAAAGAATCTGCCTGCCAATGCAGGAGATGTAAGAAACACAGGTTTGATCCCTGAGTAGGGAAGACCCCCTCCTGGGCAGGGCAACACACTCCAGTATTCTTGCCTGGAGAATCCTATGGACAGAGGAGATTGGTGGGGTCAAAAAGAGTCAGACAGGACTTAGTGACTTAGCACGCACACATGGCTGAGGAATGTCAAGCGGGGCAAGGCTGCCGGAGACGGGATGAGAGGGCAGGAGGCTTGGCTTGACTTAGATGAGAACCTTGGAGCAATCAGCCCTTCACCAGGGAGGCGGCCCCTTGAAGGCAAGCCGACCACCCGGACAGTGTCAAGGGGCTCGCTCACACTCAGGGAAAGGGGCCAAGATGCACGGACCAGATAGAGCAATCAAGGAGCCACGTCTCAGCTTGGTCTTTCTCGGGGACAGAGGTGAGGCCGTTTGTGTTTCTGATAACCTCTCTGGAGTCTCTGTGGGTCCCCAGCACTTGCAGCTTGTGATCGAGGCTGAGATCTGCTGAACAGGACTGAGCAATAAGGTCCTTGCGACAAGGGAATGGGGTTGCTTTTTTTTTTTTTCTTTTTAAAATTTTTATTTATTTTTGGCTGCACGACATGGCATGTGGGATCTTAGTTCCCCGACTAGGGATCGAATGCACACCCACTGCGGTGGAAGTACAGTCTTCACCACTGAACCGCTGGGGAAGTCCCCGGTGTTGCTTCTCCATGACCCAGGGAGGCACTCCAGATGCTGCCTCCATCAGCAGCGCTCGAGGTTTACTGCGCATGCGTGTCCTCTGGGCATCAGTGCAGAACCCCGTTCAGAGAGTCTGGGATGGGGCTTGAGATTCTGCCTTGACCCTCCCTGGGCTCAGGGACCACAGTTTGAGTAGCCAGGGTCTAGAGCCCAGAGTGGTGATTCTGCATCACCCAGAGGACTTGTTAAAACGTGGGTGGCTGGTCCCTCCACGCCCCCACTGCGGCTTCTAATCCAGTAGGTTTGGAGGTTTCCTTCTCTAACAAGTGCCCAGGTGACAAGGGCAGAGTCGGGAGATGACACTTCAAGAGTCACAGGTGTCGGAGACAGAGACTTGCATTGGGAGCTCAGGGTTCAGCAGGGGCAAAGAGACAGCGCAGAAAGCCCAATGGACAAGATGCGCGGTTCCTGGGGACCAGGTTCACACCGCGTGCTGCAGGTACTAGAGGAAGAGGAAATGAAATGGGTTGTATTTTTTTGCATGTATTTTTAAATTTTATTTATTTTTAAATTGAAGGATAATTGCTTTACAGAATTGTGTTGGTTTCTGCCAAACATCAACGTGAATCAGCCATAGGTGTACATACGTCCCCACCCTTTTGAACCTCCCTCCCGTCTCCCTCCCCATCCCACCCCTCTAGGTTGTTCCAGAGCCCCAGTTTGAGTTCCCTGAGACATACAGCAAATTCCCATTGGCTCTCTCTTTTACATTTGGTAACATAAGTTTCTGCTGGGTTTTGAAGAGTCAGTCAAGTGGAGAGGAAGGAGGAGGTCCCAGTGGAGGGAACTTGTTGTAGGAGGCAGAGGAAGTAGATACAAGTAAGAATATCCTGTCTCCTTCTTCCCCGCGATTTCTCCCGGGTGAGGGTCACCAAGGGAAGGGCTGTCTCCCCTCTGCCTGGACCAGGCGGTGCTCACCGTGACTGCACATGCTTAGGATACCCAGGGAGCTTTTAATATCACTGATGCTTCAGCCTTTCCCCCCGGAGATTCTGAATTGATTGGTCTTAGGTGGGACCCAGACTTTTAGGTTTTTTTTTGTTGTTGTTGTCGCTGTGGTTTGTTTCTTTCTGGAGTAAAGTTCCTTCAGAGATTCTTACATGCACACAGGGTTGAGAATCATTGGCTAAGATGCAAGCATATTCCCATTTTCCCAGCTGCAGTTTGTTGGGAGTTAGGCAAAGGATTGCCCCTCCCTTATTTATCACATCCCCTACAGAATCCCCCCCCCCCCGCCCCCGACCTCCGCAAAGCAGGTAGCTGAGCATCTGGTAAACATCTGCCCGGTTCCCCCACGGAGCAGGGTGACCTACTTTCCTGCCTGTGGCTTCGGTGGCACAGAGGGGCTCTTGGGACGGAGGGGCAGATGGAAATGTCAGCGTGTCTGTGTTGATGCTGCATTTGGGCGTCACCCAAGAGCTTGTTTCTCTGTCAGATTCCGGATGCGGTGTTTAGGTGGTTATAAACGGCTGCCGCCAGGCGCTAGCCAAGGAGATCAAAGCAGCTGGCAGCATCCAGAGATGTCCTGGGCTTCTGGCTGCCAAGAGCTGGCAGTTCTGGGCTGGGGCAAGACAAAGCCAGTGCACAGACTGTGTCGGCGGAGTAGGGTCCCCTGGAGGCAAACAGCACACCTGGACATTCTCGGTTCACTGCAGGGCTTCCTTCTCCCCCTGTGCCAGCTTCCCCAGCTACCAGAGGGCACATTGGGTGCACACCTCTCTGTGCCCAAGCTCCCCCGGGATGTGGACCATGGTGCCATTCACTCTTATGGTTGTTTGTGGGTCTCATGGCTGGGAGTCATTGTGAGGGAAGATGGGACCACGCCAGGTGAGAGGCAATCCCTCCTAGGAGGCTCCATCTCAATGCGGGTTCCACCTTGGGGATCAGATACCCTGAAGGAGGCCAGGGGCTTGGGACCCCCTCCTCTCCTTCCTCTTTTCAGCTCTGCGTGTGTGATCAGTCGCTCAGTCGTGTCCAACTCTTTGCAACCCCGTGGACTATAGCCCACCAGGGATTTGTCCACAAGATTTCCCAGGCAAGAATACTGGAGTGGGTTGCCACTTCCTGCTCCAGAGGATCTTCCCGATTCAGGGATCAAACCCAAGTCTCCTGCGTCTCCTGCTCTGGCAGGTGCGTTCTTTACCACTGCACCACCCGGGGAGCCAAAAGGAACAGCAGAGAGAGAGGCTGGGTTCCATCCTTTCTGTGGCCGAGTGAGAGGAGCTGGTCCGGCCTTCTGGTTCAGCGCGCGTCTTGGATGTCTCCCTGTGTCCTCCTCCTGTGTCCTTGGACCTGTTTCAAGCATTTTCTGGGGCTGGCAGACAGAGGCGGAGACCCGGGAGAAACCAAGCCTGCGAGATGCTCTGGCCTTGGGCGTGAGTCGGAGCGCACGCGTCCTTCCGGGAAGCGGCCTGGAGCACTGCAGGTCCTCCACACTGCCCTGTGTCACCAGTGTTTATTAACCTTTCCTCGGCACAGCAGAGAGCATCGCATCTCTCTGCACAAGCTCTCAAAGACCTTCGATTATTTAGTGTGGGCTCCCCTCCCCATTTTCAGGAGGCGCTGTTATTAATGTCTCCCCAGTCGGATTTCTGAAAGAACAGTTTGTCTCACCTCGACAAGAGAGTTTGAGAGAAGCGTGTGAACGGGATTCGCTTGGGCGCAGGTTTCCGCTCCCTCCTCCCCACTCCCTCCTCCCACGCAGCTTCCAGATCCCCAGCTCCGAGAGGCTCTGGCCCTCCCATCAGGACCAGGCCCTCAGGTTCGTTCCTGGAGAGGTTGGGATGTTTTTCTAGCCTTCCAGCCACGTGTCTCCCCTCTCAGAGAGGCAGGGAGGAAAACGGAGGCTCTTAGGGCTCTTCTGGGTGCTCTCAAAGTGCGGGAGGAAAGGGCAAGGAGGAGAGCCCCCTCCCCAGCAAGCTGGAAGCTGCTGCTCCCCACTTCCAGCATCTTCCTCCCACCTCGTGGTCCCAGGAGGGTGTGTGGGCATTGAATGTGTGAACCCAGCCTCTGTAGGAAGTCATCAGGCTGGGCTCAGGAGGGCAGGGGGATTTGTGGCTTCAATGGAAATGCTCATCTCAGCCCTGCAGACCCAGGGAGCTGAGCAGGACGCCTGCTCCTGGCGGCAGCTGGCCCAGGTGTGGAGCCAGGGTGAGGATGGGCAGGTGGGGCTGGCAGGCGTGGATGCAGAGGATGCTGGAGCAGACAGGATGCGGCAACAGCTGGGAGGGGTCGTATTTAATGTCCTTCCCAGCCCGGAAAGCTTGGGCTTCTAAGGTTCTCAGAATAAGACACAATTGACAAGCCCTCCTTGTCCTCACCTTTGGAAGCTTCTAAACACAGCCCCTACCATTTGCCCCTGAGCGCAGACAGAGGCAGCAGTGATGGTGGCCTGAGCTTAGAGAACCAGTCCCAGCTGCTCAACCATCCCGGGTCAGGCCCCAGCCTGACTGCACCTCTCCAGCCCTCCTGGCTCCCAGCACTGCCGCCCTCCGCACCCTGCCTCGCCCCTGCCAGTCACCAGTCTCCCGTCCACCTTGCTCACCCAGGCCCCGCACCAGGATGCCTCTCAATGGGATTTTTTGAGGTTCGACTCCAACACCACCCCCTCCATGTTGCCTCGATAACTTCCCTCCCACCTCCCCTCCATCTCTTCCCCACTGCCCAAGCAGGAAGTCATCTCCCTCGTTGGGATTCTCGGAACACTTTCTCTATACTTTGTCGGGGGTACCCATCAATTTTTCCTCTTTAATCCGAGTTATCTACCTGCATATCTTATATCATCTCTGAGTTGGCAGGCTTCTTAATGACAGGAGTCATACCTCATCCGCCTTTATGGCCGCACTGCACTCAGCCCCACAAATGTTGATTGAATGAGTAGAAACTCAACCTAATGACGTCCTGGGAGAAGGTCGTTCATCTCTTCTTTGCTGTTGAAGTTGGGAGCCCTCCTGGTCCAGGGGAGGCGGCAGGGTGAGACTTGGTCCTCTGAGCCATCAATCAATTAGAAGGCATTTCCTGTTCCACCTCACATTCCTCTGGGATGTTGTTAGCTGCTGGGGTCCACCACATGGATCAGACTGACACGGATGTCACTTGTCACCTCCCAGCCCCTAGCAACTGGCATCTCCCTGATCCTCCGGTCAGTCCAGCCAGAGACGGGGGTTGGAATCCCACCGTGGAGTCTTCCTGGTTCTCCTGGGACCTTCTCCAAGGCCACCATCTGATTCTGCTGGGCCTGTGTTCATGATGTGCGCATGTCTCCCCCCACTAAAACACAAGCTACGTGAAGGTGAGGAATGCTGTCTGCTTTGACCCCTAACATGCATTTTTAAAAATAATTTTCTAAATTCATTTTTGGCTGTGCTGGGTCTTTGTTGCTGTGTGGGCTTTTCTCTAGTTGAGGCAAGCGGGAGCTACTCTTGAGAAGCAGAGAACGGGCTCTAGGACTTGCGGGCTTCACTAGTTGCAGCGTGGGGACTCAGTGGCTCCCAGGCTCTAGAGCGCAGGCTCAATAGTTGTGGTGCGTGGGCTTAGCTGCTCAGTGGGGTGTGGGGTCTCCCCAGATGAGGGGTTGAACCCGAGTCTCCTGCATTGGCAGGCAGAGTCTTTACCACTGAGCCACCAGGGAAGCCTGATCGCTAATGTATCTTAAGGATTTAGATCATACCTGAGTAGAAGATCAATACAGATGATCAATACAGATCAACACAGATCAATACAAAGAATGAATGGATGGATGGATGAATGAATGAATGGATAAATGATCTTAGCTATGACATCACCACCAAAGCCCTCACTGTGGTCTGTGACTCATTCTGTGTAGGAAAAGCAGCCCCTCCCACCTTCACCACGCGAGGTGGACAAAAACTCCATCATGATACAGAACTAACTCCATTCCCCGTTCTAGTTTGGAATTGCCAATGGTCTCAAGGGGTTGAATGAAATTCTAAGAATAATCCTCCCCAAATCCGCTTCGATAACAGCGCTTTCCATCCTCCTGGCTGCCGGAGGGCCACGTCTATAAATTCAAACAATAGGACGAGCTGAGTCCCCAGAGCCCTCGCTCCTGGAGCTCAAATAATAATCCCTGGTTTTTGGCAGGATTTTCTGGTTTCTCTTGAGCTTGAAAGGACGGACCGTCCCTGCCAAGTGGAACCACCGTGCCATAAAAGCTGGCCGAGATTGTGAGTGCCCTTTGGAGTCAACTAATTGGTACGTTCAACTGGTGTTTGGCAGGCGTCAGGCATGAGCATCTGTTAACCCATTTGGTGCTCGAAAGAGTAGATGCTGTTACCCGCACTTTACAGACAGAGAAAGGAGCTTGCTTTCCCAGAGTTACATGGCCAGAGGTGACCGGGCAGAGCTTAGAGGTCAAACCTGGGACTCAGAGGTCCAGGGACTAAGTCACCTCTACAGGGGTGAATGGTTCTAGAATTCCCAAAACTAGGCTTACCCAGGGTGTGGCCATATGGCACAGCAGAAGCCTTGATGATGGTGATGCTGTGTGTGTGGTGTGGTGTGTGTGCAAGAGAGAGAGAAAAAGAAAGAGGAGATCTTCTATAACCTATGGCCAATTTCATTTCAGGTCCTTTCGAGGACTCCTGAACCCTGGTTATAAAGGCAGAACTGTGGTCTGAGGATGCGGTGTTGAAGGTGATGCCGAAGAGCACAGGTCAGGGCAGAGGTCACAGAAACTGATGTGATAACTACAACCTCAACTAGGAGTCACTATCCTCAGCACCACTGGGGCTTCCCAGAGCTCATCACCATCATCACCAACACAATATCATGAATAATCCTTACTGAGCATTTGCTCTGTGTCAGGCACGCATTTAAAAACCCTGTCATGTAAGGGGCAGGCGTGCCTGTGCTAAGCTGCTTCCGCCGTGTCTGACTCTGCAGCTCTGTGGACTACAGCCCGCCCGGCTCCTCTGTCCATGGGATTCTCCAGGCAACAGTGCTGGAGTGGGTTGCCATGACCTCATCCAGGGGATCTTCCTGACCCAGGGCTTGAACCCACATCTCTTAGATCTCCTGCATTGGTGGGTTCTTTACCGTTAGTGCCACCTGGTAAGTGGCATAACTATCTCCATTTTTCAGAATGGAAAACTGAGGCATGCTGCAGGATTGTGCCCAAGGACACTTATTCTTTGAGTGGAACTGGGGGAGGGCCAGACTGGCTGCCTCCAGGGCCCTGGGTCTTCATCTCTCTGCCACATAATAATATCTTGAGAAAGCAGAGAAATTACATGTATTGAGCGCTCCAGACTCATTCACTCAGCATTCGAGAAGGGATCCGGGAGGGCAGGGCACCGGGAGGACCCAGGATCAGCGAGGCCCTGACCTCCCCGAGATGGGGGTGGGGGGAGTGATAAGGCACTTGTATTAAAATGCAAATTTCTGCCTTGCTTGCTGGTTTATCATCTGACTCGTTATACAATTTGCCAGTTATAGAAGAAAAATTACCATAATGGGGCCCTAGGGAATGGTTGTAAAAAGGAGACCAAACGTTACTTATCGGCCGTTCCACTACAATTATCTACTGTGTTTGTTCTTTTCCTCTCCAGAAAAATGAAACCATCAGTGCCAGCGACAGGGTGCTGACCCTGTGGGAGGGAGCACATGGGAGCAGAGAGGCTGCGCCTTTGATGGGCTTTTTCCCTTTGATCTCCCCTCCTGGTTCCCCAGACTCCCTGCTGGTACTGCCCTGGGGCGGCCCCCTTTGCAGAGCAGGGCAGGGTGGAGAGTTTCTGAGCAGTAAGAGAGACAGAGGATCAGGCAGGTGAGGTTTAACTCTGTCCTCGATCTCAGTGGCTCAGGGCTGTGCCTTTCCCGGGGATGGGCTTGTGTGCGGAGGTGGGACACCCCCAGGGCCCACTGAGCATCATTACTCAGTCTCACCTGGTGTCCACCAGACACTCCAGACTCCGGAAGTTTGCACATCCTCAGGTGTCCGCAAGGGGGCAGTGGCTCTGTGGGCTGTACCCCTTGAGCACGCCTGTCCTGAAGCCTGCCAACTCTTTCTGCTCCTAAGATCCCTTTTCAACTGGTACCCGCCAGCCTGACCCACTCCCGGGCTCCTCACAGGCAGGCGCTTGGTCTCATTCAAGCTGACTTTCTCAGTACCTTGCTTAGCTCCGGGGACATGATAAGGAGGAAATAAATATCACACGAATGAATGAAAGCGGCTGTCTGAGAATTCGTGTCTGTGTGTTTTCAGGTTTTGCTTAAGTTGTCTTCCCCACAGTCTAGCTTCTTTTAGGTCCAACCAAATCTTCCCCAAGCCCTGAGACCTCTGATGATGCCTCTGGCCTCTAGAAGCAGCATATTCAAACAGTCAGGGGAGCAGAGAGCACTGTTCTCCAGGCCACCCACGCATGCTGTTCAGATATTTTTTACTTTTTACAAGCCTTAGGCTTCCCGATGATTTTTTTTTATTCCACCACAGAAATTAGGACTTCTTTTGTTTTATTCCGGGAGTGCCGGCTCCTCATTTATTTCTGCCACGATAGGAAGGGTAGACCTTCAGTGCTCCCCTGAGTTAAATTTACCAAGGCCAAATCCTACACCATGCACTAAAAAGTTCTAAAACTGTCTAGCGGTTTCCCAGACTCTTGGAAGAGAGAGCCATGGTGTGGCTGAGGCATCCACACACTTTCTTACAAGTTAGACCCAAGCTGGAGGAACCACACGCTGGTGCCTGGGGTCAGGAGTTAGGTGGATTACTCTGTCCTTTATGGCCCAGGGGCCAGTTTAGTGGAAGAGTTTTTCACAGACTGGGAGTGGGAGATGGTTTGGGGATGAATCAAGTACGCTACATTTACTATGAACTTTATCTCTATTGTTAGAACATCAGCTCCACCTCAGATCATCAGGCACGGGATCCTGGAGGTTGGGGATGTGGGATTAGAAGACATATTTCCAGCTTGATTTCTGGCCATCCACCCCTTTGAGTGGCAGAACAAGGCAGTCTCCAAGTTCTTAGGTGGCAATCCAATCCAGCTGCTTCGTAGAGAGGGCACTACTTTACCTGTACCTCAACATTCCCAAAGTTAAGATCATGGCGTCCGGTCCCATCACTATTACGGCAAATAGATGGGGAAAAAGTGGAAACAGTGACAGATTTTATTTTGGGGGGGCTTCAAAATCACTACGGATGGTAGTTGCAGCCACGAAATCAAAGGACTCTTGCTTCTTGGAAGAAAAGCTATGACAAACCTAGGCAGCATATTAAAAAGCAGAGACATCACTTCACTGACAAAGGTCCATATAGTCAAAGCTATGGTTTTTCCAATAGTCATGTATGGATATGAGAGTTGGACCATAATGAAGGCTGGAGAGCTGAAGAATTGATGCTTTCAAATTGTGGTGCTGGAGAAAACTCTTGAGAGTCCCCTTAGCAAGGAGGTCAAGCCAGTCAGTCCTAAAGAAAATCAACCTTGAATATTCATTGGAAGGACTGATGCTGAAACTGAAGCTCCAACACTTTGGCCACCTGATGTAAAGAGACAACTAATTGGAAAAGACCCCGATGCTGGGAAAGATGAAGGGCAAGAGGAGAAGGGGGCGACAGAGGATGAGATGGTTGGATGGCATTACTGGCTAAATGGACTCGAGTTTGAGCAAATTCTGGGAGACGGTGTAGGACAGGAAAGCCTAGCATGCTGCAGTTCATGGAGTCCCATGGAGCAGACACAACTTAGGGACTGAACAACAACATGAACCTCTAGAGCTTGGTGGGCTATGGTCCATGGGGCCACAAAGAGTTGGACGTGACCGAGTGACTGCGTGTGGACACGTGCATGAGCCTGTAGGGAAAGAAACACTTCAATGGCCTAAAGTTTCATTTCCAAAGAGTGAGAGGAGGGTATGGAATGAAAGAATCCCATGCCCTGGAAGGACACTCCAGGGGTCAGCTGGTCAAATCCAGCCAGTCATTTGTCTTTTACAGTCTTCCGGCTCAGAGTTATACTTACTTTTTCAAACAGTTGAAAGAGGTCAAAAGAATAATATCTGTGACATGTGAAAATGATGCCAAATTCAAATTTGTGTCTATAAATAAAGTTCTATTAGTAACACAGCCCTGTACATTCATTTATATGGTGTTGGGGGCTGTGTTCACCATACAGGGTCAGAGATGAATTCTTGTGACAGAGATAATGGGATATGTGAGGCTGAAAATACTAATTATCTGGCCCTTTACAGAAAACATTTGCTGACCCCTGCTCTATAGCCTAGAGGGTCCCTCTGATCCTACTCCCAGCTTCCAATGCGTCCCCTGGCAATCAGAACATTATGGGAAAATTTCTTGCCTTTTGAGTAGATTTTCTCTTATCTTACTTTTTTTTTAAATGAAGAGAGAGACATATTAAAGGATGAAGCTGGGAGTTAGTGATTCTTGGAATACAGTATTTTTTTTGACCTAACACAAAGTCACTGAACTTCTTTCTTTCTTTCTTTTTTTTTTTTTACCCTTTTAACTTTTTGTTTTATATTGGAGAATAGTCTGTTAACAATGTTGTGATAGTTGCCAGTGGACAGCAAAGGGACTCAGCCAATACATATCCATGTATCCATTCTCCCTCAAACTCCCCTCCTATCCAGCCTGCCACGTAACATGGAGCAGAATTCCCCGTGCTATACAGTAGGACCTTGTTGGTTATCCATTTTAAATAAAGCCATGTGCCCATGTCCATCTCCAAATCCCTAACTATCTTTTCCTCCCATTCGTCCCCCCGGTAACCAAAGGTTCATTCTCTAGGTCTGTGGGTCTGTTTCTGTTTTGTAAGAAAGTTCACTTCAAAGATGCTGAATTTCTCTCTGGGTGAGTACTCCATGTCCCCGATCCGATGGGTGGTGTCCGCATCGGCCTGCCCCCAAAGCCAAGGCTGTTCCACTGCCAGCAGGGAGTGTGGCCTCTCTGGAGGACAGAGTAGAAAAAGATGGTGCTGCTGTGACTCTGAAGACTCGGCTCCGCAGAACGGAAGTGGAACGGTGAGTTGGTTTATCCTGGGAAAAGCCTCCCAATAATTCTTTTTTAAAATTAATTGATTGATTAATTTTCGACTGCACTTGGTCTTCGTTGCTGAACATGAGCTTCCTCTAGTTGCGGCAAGTGGTGGGGGGGGGGTGGTCACCACTATACACCCCAAACGAATACTGGTGAAGCACCTACTGTATGCCAGGCGGCATGCTCGCTGAGAGTCATAGTGCTCTGTGTGCAGTGAGGCTATGTAGACATACTGTATATAAATGCTTATATATGATTGAGTCGCTGCTGTTACTTTTGCACCAATACCAGGCCTTTTCTAGGAGCTTCCCAGAGGTTCCAGAGAGCTTGAAGAAAGAGGGAGGATGATACAGGTATTCAAAGTGACCGTATTTCCCCGTTGTCTTACTCCTGTCTGCATCTCTGCTGAGAAAGTGATGGTCTTTCTATCCCTAAGGAGGGTCAGCAGGTTGATGTTCAGATGAGCCCTTTCTTCCTAAATCCATCTCTAATCTCTTTGGTTTTTCCAGTAGTCACGTATGGATGTGAGAGCTGGACTATAAAGAAAGCTGAGCACTGAAGAATTGATGCTTTTGAACTGTGGTGTTGGAGGAGACTCTTGAGAGCCCTTTGGACCACAAGAAGATCCAACCAGTCCATCCTAAAGAAAATCAGTCCTGAGTATTCACTGGAAGGACTGATGCTGAAGCTGAAACTCCAATCCTTTGGACACCTGATTTGAAGAACAGACTCATTTGAAAAGACCCTGATGCTGGCAAAGATTGAAGAGGGAGGAGAAGGGGACGACAGAGGGTGAGAAGGTTGGATGGCATCACTGACTCAATGGACATGAGTTTGAGTAAGTTCCGGGAGTTGGTGATGGACAGGGAAGACTGGCGTGCTGCAGTCCATGGGATTGCAAAGAGTTGGACACAACTAGCAACTGAACTGAACTGAATCTCTTTGTCCTGATGCTCAATTATCCTGTCCTGGAGTCTCTCTTTAGTTCTACCTCTGTTCCCATATTCCAATCTCATGGGCTCCTATTCATAGTTAAAAATTGAATCAGCCCAACTGGGAAAGGTTTCAGATATTAGTAGGGAAGGAATGGCCTTTCCCCCAATGCAATCAGGAAACCCTGATCCTCATGTGCTGACAATAGAAGAAGTGTCTCGTGTGGGATGAGAGAGCAGACTTCTCTCTCTCCAGCCCTGAGAGCCACCTTGAGGTTGGGCGTTTTGTGAAAGTCTCCAGGCTGGCTACCCCCTTCTTCACCCTCCAGGCCATGCACGAATACTTGGCAGTCAGTATTTAGTCAAGGTGGTGCTTAGTGTCAAAAATCCCAAAAAGAAAGAAAAATGAAGTGGTGGAACTTGGTGACCTGGCATTCAAGCCCTGGCTTGTTCTCTGAGGCTCCCAGGATGAGATGGAGCGTGATATCACCTGACTTCCACCACCAGGAGCCGTTGCCTAGACAACGGCCCTCCTGGAGGTGAGCCGGGAGATAAAGGCCAGAGGCTCATTTCTGTGTTCCAATTTCCAGTAGAGGACATGCTGCCTGCTTGGACCCCTGACCTTTGCCCTCTGTGCAGAGGTGTGGCCATAAAACCTGTGACCTAACAGGACAACCTCTCCAAATGCCAGTAAGTCAACTCAACAGTCCTTCTGTTAGGGAAAACATACTGACCAAAACCGCCCAGCAGGGCCAGGTACCATAGTAACCATCTGCAGGAATTATTTTATGGCAGGAGGTCCTGCTAAGGAATGTGGAACTAATAAGCCACCACCAATAGGAAGACTTTGGGAAAGGTCAAAAGGAGACACCACATGTCCTTCCACCTCCCAGAACCCTTCTCTCTGGAATCCATCTTGGCTGAGCAGTGGGTGCGCCACCAGGAAGGACCCTGAATCAGAGTGATTGGCCAGAGAAAAGCCAGAAACGAGTCCCATCACCATAAAACCCAAGACTGCGAGCCACGTGGCAGAGGAGTCCTCCTGGGTTCCCTCGCCCCGCTGCTCTCCACCCGGGCGCTGCTTCCCAATAAAGTCTCTTGCTTTGTCAGCTCTTGTGTGTCCTCGGAAGTTTCATTTCTGAGTGTTAGACAAGAGCCCACTCTTGGGCCCTGGAAGGGGTCCCCCTTCCTGCAACACTTCAAGAGATATGTAGGAACAGCAAGTGGCCATTTGGTTATCTCAAGAGTTGGGGTGGTGGACAGAGCCCCAAGAAGAACAAATCTCTTTGATGCTCAAAGGACATTCCCTTCAAGACCCTGTCACTTCTGTCTCCTCCTCTCTCCAGCCTTCAAAATTGTCCAAGGGCGACCTGCTCCCCAGAGCCTGTCTTATCCTTGCAAAGGCAGGGTATCCCTTGCTCCGCCCGAGAAGGCCTCTGTCCCTTTATGCTTTTGATCTCCAGGGGCTAAGTCTCAGCCACCCACCTTGCCTTTGGAGTTCATGAGAATGTGCATCTGTGAATCTGGAAGGCTCTGAGTGTACCTCACAGGGACAAGAAGAGAGAAAAGAAAGCAGGTGCCTCGGTCTCAGTGTCAATGCAAGTTCGTGTGCCTGCCGCAGAGGGAGGCCAAACAAGCTGAAACGTCCATGTTTGGAGCAGAGAAAGGTTTACTGCAGGGCCAGGCAAGGAGATGAGGTGGTGAGCTCCCCAAAAAAGTTTGGAAAGGCATTTTTAAGTGGCAGGTGATGGGGGTGGGGGTCACTGGGGTGGGGGGTCGCAGGGTGTGTGATTAGCTTGTGCATGATCCTGATCGGCTGATGAGGGAGCAGGGGGTGTCACAGGGGTTCCGTCTACCAGTCCTGAGGCTCCAGGAGGCCTGGGGCCAGGTGCTCGTGGTCATCAGGTAGTCAATATCTTCCCTTTGGTGGGGGGTTTTCACCTCTGCAAAACAGCTCAGGAAATGTGCATCAAATACTGTTACCTAGGTACTTCAGAGAGGAGCTGAAGCAGGGGATAAGAGGGAAGGCCTGTCCCGGAATGGCGTGGGGTCTGGCTCGATTTGCTGTTGGTGCTCTTTAGCTGTACTCAGCCGTGTCTGACTCTTTGGCAACCCTGTGGACTGCAGCCCCCCTGGGTGGAGGCTCCTGGGTCTCCTGCACTGACGGGCGGATTCTTCGCCCACTGATTCACTGGAAGCTCCCTGCTCAGTTGCATGCCTGTGGGCTCAGGCACTCAGTCAGGTCCAGCTCTCTGCGACCCCATTGACTGTAGCCCGCCCAGCTCCTCTGTCCATGGGATTCTCCAGGCAAGGATACTGGAATGGGTTGCCATTTCCTTCTCCAACCCTGCTCGGCTACATCGACCCTATAGCCGCGTGGATCGCGGTCCTCCGGCGTGGTGGTACTGTGTTTTGCGGCGTCCCTGGCCTCTACCCACAGGATGCCTCCTTTCCCCAGGTGTGACAACCAAAACAGCCTCAGACCTTCTAAGAATCTGTGGTTGAGAACCTCTGAAAAAAAGGAAAACAAATGGTTGGAGAGTTGTTCCATTTATTTCAAATTTGTGGCTGGGTCACCAAAGCTATATGCTGGTCCCCAGTGCTTGACCTTGGGCTATTCCATTCGAGATTAGAGTCTCAGCTTCCACCTTCTACCATGACCACCCCTTCCACCCCCTGCACACACAGTGCTCCCCCAACCCCCTCAAGCAGACTGTGTGTGGGGGTGAGGGGTGGGGCTGTAAATTTCACCAAACTTCCAGAGGAAACTTCTCTGAGCACCAGTCCCGGAGCTTTGGGTGGTCAGAAATGTTGATTACTGGCTGATCTACACTGTAAAGATAAAAGGATTTTCATGGAGAGGGGGGAGCAAGTCAGGATGGGGTTCGTGGTGCTCAAGATTTTAGGATGTCAGATTCCCGAGAGAGGTGGGATTACTGAGGTAGGACAAAAGAGGTGACTTTGCTTGTTAAACATTTAAAGCATCAGATTGAAACGGTTGCTCTATCTCCTTCAACCTTCGGACTAATCGACTATTTGATTAACCGTGAATCTCTCTGCCTTTTAAATGTTTAACTTTATAAGTGGCTGACTCTGTTAATGCCTGGTGGGTTTTCCCTTTCCTCCTGGGCTGGGCTTTCTCTGCTGGCCTCCCTGAATGACCAAAACACAAGGAGAAAAGATGAGGCTGCCGTTGTGGGGAGGTCTGAAAACCCTTGTGAGGGTTAGTCACGTGAGGAAAGGTTTGCAGTAGTGTGCTAATGAAAAGTATACATGACGTGATCCTAAATGTGCTTTATAATATGGAGACATAGAGCATACACACTCTGGAAATGTCTTTTATTTTTTTTTAATTTTAGCCACGCTGTGTGGATGTGAGATCTTAGTTCCCTCACCAGGGATCAAATCTGTGCCTCCTATGGCGCAGAGTCTTAACCACTGGACCACCAGGGAAGCCCTGGAAAAAGTCTTAATACAAATGTACCAAACTGTTAGTAGTATTTACTTCTAGTGTGGATTATATGATTTTAGTTTTGTTTCACCTCTCTGCTTTGTTGAAGATTTTCTACAATCAGTATGTATTATTTTTATAACCTGAAAATAAAAACCACATTAAAGGTACTTTATTTTGTATCACTATTATCATTGTTATCATTATTATTATTTAATGCCTGCAGAGGTGAAAAGGAGAGGTGCATGTCATTTCTGGAGGGGAAAGACCATATGGGGGCAGATGACCCTGGGATAGGGTGTGGCAAAGGCAAGCCTAGTTGTCTGGGGTTTCTGTGGTCCCCCAGAAATAAGAGGGTACACGTCTTGGGTGACCTCCAGAGAGGCCCCCGCAGTGTCTGCTCATCTCTGGGGCATCTGGTGAACCGGTAAAAAGTTCACGAATCCACATTCAGAACTCAGTGCCTTGGGGCTAGAGTAAAGTCAGCCCTCAGCCAGGCCACTGCTAAGCCTCTCCAGGGTCACTCGACTCCCCGCTGTGGTAAACTATAGCGGAGAAACCCAGCCACAAGGAGGGGAAGCCCCGCACCTATTACAATGCAGCCCTCAAGGTCAAAGGAAGGAAATGGCTCAGTTCCACAGTTGAGAACGCAGCCCTTGCTGGCGTGACCTGTTACAGACTCCACTTACTGGAGTTGGTCTTGGAGAAGATCCAAGACAAAGGTCTCTGTTCTCAAGGAGCTTCCAGTTTTCAGGCTCAAGGAGCAATGGATGAGTGTGCAATTCTAAGAAAACCACAGATGGAGAGGGTAATGGGAGGGAGCAACTCCACTTGGGAAAATCCAGGGAGGTTTCATGGCAGAGGTGTCATCTGGAAGCACAAGGGAAGTAAGGGATCAGCTCAGAAGGAAGTCAGAGAGGGAGAGGGGTTGTTTTCCACACGCAGTCCTGGAGGCCTGGCAGTGCAACAGAAGGAGTGAGCTGGGCAGTATCCTTTGGGGCCGGGCTCCCTCCTCCAGAGGCAAGCGCTGTCGCTCCCCCTGGGTTCTCCTGGTCCCCAGTAACATCTCCACCCAGCTGCTCTCCTGGGAAAGGGTGGCTGGCCAGGGCAGGAGGACCTGAGCTCACCAGCCTTACTGAGTCCAGGGTTCTGTGTACAGTCAAATCAATTCATTTGGAACCTGTGATGATTTAATCGGAGCCGGAGTGATATTCGGTTCCCATTAACATGCTGGTTCATAAACAAATCATTTCAGTAAATAAAATCCCAAGGCCAGCTGCTCATCCTGCTCCAGCAAGCCCTTGTTTCGGGCAAGGGCACGCAGGAGGGAGGACAGAGAGAAACCAAAGAGGAAAGGCTGGGCTGGATGCTGGCAGCCGACCTGCCCCGGGGTAGCCTGCACCTTGGGGAGTGAGCTTCCATCTCCCGCGGCATCGGCAGGTCACCGAGACACAACTCCTGCCTGGGGTTCCTGGATGTGTTTTATCAAACTTCACTGATCCCTCCCTGACTCCTCCATCCTTATACTCAGACATAAAAGGCAGATGACAGGAGAGAGGCTTGGCCTGGGTACCAGTATACTGTGGGGCCATCCCCACCTGCAGTTAAGAGCTTCAGAGTGTGTGCCCCTGATGCTGAATCCCAATCCTATGCTTGCCAGCTGTTTGATCTTGAGCAAGAGATTTGTCGCTTCATAGACTCACTGATGTCTGATGGTGAGAGTTGACTAATTTCCAGGAATTGCGCTTAGCGCTTATCACAGATAGCTCTTATTATCTTCACTTTGCAGATGAGGAAACTGAGGCAGACAAAGAGAGAGGGGTCAGACCATATGCCCAAAGATACACAGCTGCTCAGAAGAGGTGCCTGGGTGCTCTTTATCTCCCGGGGTTGCTGGGAGGGGTGAGAGAGTTACCCGCGGTGAAGCTCACAGTATCTGGCACACGGTAAGTGCTTGATAAATGGTTGTTATCACTGTTATTATATTGCCTCTTTGCTTCCCGCCCCTTCCTTCTCCCGCCAGGCAGAGATGTTCCCAGCAGAGCCTCCCTGGGAGTAGGAGCTCAAGGCCATCTGTCCACCCCAGGAGGCTGCCCAGGTGAGCCTAGAGCCCAAAGGACAGGATAGGATGGGAGGGGAGCATCTTCTTGTGGCCAAGCCCTGATTGGAGCCCATCTACATCTTAAAACTCAACTTGGAAAACTACAATCCATCAGCCAGTGATGGTGTAAATTGCTTTGCTAAATATATTTCTGGGTACATGGTAAGTAAAAATATCATGAATTTAATAAGCCTTGGAATTCACATTTTTCCAACCCTAATTAAGTTTCTGCTCTGCTTTGGACGTGCTCTCCTCATCAGCGAGGTTGGGGAGGGAGGGCTCTTCCGTTCGCTGGAGCTGGGCTGGCCCCAGATAGCGGCTTTCATTAGCGCATTTCATCCTCCCAGCAGAGCTCTGTGTGGCCGGGCTCATTATTCTTGCCTTGCCGAGGTCGAACGGAGTCTCGGGGTTCTATCTAGGGTCACGCCAGAAGTCAGGATTTGAACCACATTCTAGCTACCTCCTTCAACTTCCCCCTACTCCCTGGGGCCTGATGGGTCAGTGAAGTGGTCCCTCTTGTTCCAGAGTCTGCACACAGCTTGGCTCACTCCCTTGGTGGGTATCCTACACCTTGACAGCTGTGTACATGCCTACGTGTTCACTCATGAGTCCTCCCCCTCCACACGCACACATTCCCATGGACCCACCATGCAGATACAAACGGCAGTCATGGGTACCATGTCCCATGATGAAGACCGATGGGTCTTCATGGCTGATGGCAGGGGGTAGTGCCTCTACCGGAATGGCTACCATAGCCGGGATGTTCACCATCGTGATGGTTGACTTTATGTGTCAACTTGGCTGGGTCACGGTGCGCAGGAATTTCATCACACACTGTTCTGTGATGTTTCTGTGAAGGTGTTTTTGGATGAGGTGAACATTGAAATCTGTGCCCTTGGAGTAAAGCAGATTGCTCTCCCTAAGGTGGGTGGGCCTCATACTATGAGTTGAAGGCTTGATAAGAACAAAGACTGACCTCCCCAGAGCAAGAGGGGAGGCTACCAACAGACAGCCACTGGACTCAAACTGCACGCCTTCCCCCCGTCTCCAGGCTCCAGCCTTACCCTATCAGATTTTGAATTTGCCCAGCCTCCACAATCACATAAGCCAATTCCTTTAAATACATCTCTCTCTATATATATATTTATATACACATCCTGTTGGTTCTATTTCTCTAGAAAACCCATAGGAATACAACCATGTTCAAGCACTGTGACAGACCCTCCATCAACACAGAACCTTCTCAAAGCTCAGGGAAGTGGGGACTGATGTCCACCTTTTTACCAACGAGGAAATGGGGGTGTGGAGGGCTGGGGCGATTGGCCTTCCAGGCTGGCAGAGGGGTGAAGGGCTCTGGAACTCATCAGAGCAGTCTGAATTCCAGTTCTGGTGTGGGAACAGTAGTGCGGGCCTCTGCATCCTCAATCAGACGGTGGGAAAACACCTTCCCCGTGGGGTTGCTCAGGAGGTGAAGTAGGGTGACATCTGAAAGCAGTCAGGAGCTGTTAGGAGTGGGAGCAGAATCAGAGTTGAAGCCAGGTGTGTCAACTGCTGGAGCCTGCATCCCTGGGCTCACTGGCCCCACGGTCTCCACCTGAGCACCGGGGTGCTCCCTGGGTTCTGTGCTCCAGGACGGGGCTGACTCCTCCCTCCAGGCTGCCCTAGGACCAGCGCCCAGGCCCCCTCCCCATTTCCGGGGGGGGGCAGGGCATGCAGTGTTGTGCAGGAGAGGCGATGGGGAGGGGGCAGCATCCCTCTGTCTGGTGTTTCCCAGTCCTCAGCCATGCTGCTGTCTAACCGTCCACAGAACATGGGTTGCATGTCACCAGGCTATGTTTGGAGGCGTAATGTATTCTCCAGGGAGCTGTGTGCACCCCAGTGCCAGGACAAGGCAGGAAGACCCTGCTGCTCTTCCCTTTGCAGGGCCCAAGGGGGCTGTACAGCCTTTTTGAGTCACTTCATGAGCGTTCCCAAGACCCCCTGAAGAAATGAGGTTGGGCAGGCTGCAGGAAAACAGGTCAGGGCTCAAGGTGGCCCCTTAGCATGTGAGTAGCCTGTAGCTTGGCTGACCCACTTCTCCAGACCCTGGCTTCAGGGTCTGTCCTGACTCTGCTTAAAAGCCTCCCAGTGACGGCGCTGCTTTTAGGACAAACCCATCCTGGAAGGATGGCCAAGACCCTCAGCACCCCTGCGGCAGTGCCCGGGGCGTGGCTGCAGGACCAGCCTGGGAGGGTCTCCAGCATGTCCTGCGTGACCTTGGACACTGCATCACCCTTCCGGTGCCTCAGTCTCCTCGCCTCTAAGATGAGGGTTGCAATAGGACTTGCGTCACAGATTCTGCCTGGAAAGCAGGTACCATTTCATAAACTTTGGTCCGTTACTGTGAAGATCACTGTACCCCTCCTCCATCCCCATTGGCCAAGACAGAGAGAGGAAGCTGGCCTGACTCAAGTGCAGTGTGTGAAGGAAGCCTGGTCTCTCCCTTCCCATTGGAGGAGGGCAGAGGAACTTTCTTTCCCCCATCAAGGTAGCTCCCAGTTGGCCGTTTGACGTGGCCCACAGGTTTTCTGGCCGCCCCCTGCTCCAGAGCAGGGTGGAGACAGGAAGGCTGGAGGCAGCCCCAGGTCCCGGGAGGGGCGGCTCTGACCTGCCTGCTCTCCCACAGCTGGTGCACGAGATTGTGTGCCCCTGCCTTGGATGGAGTGAACCCCAAGGAGAGATATGGGCTCCAGCCATTCTTCAGGGACTCCCCACAAGAAAGTTTCCATCTGGAAGAGATGTGGGAGGGGAAGGGGAGAGGGGGAAAGAGGAAGAAGCTGGATCTGGGCCTCCCTGACCAAGTCATGATGCTGGGTGGCGGGGGGGGTTCCCTGCAGGTCCACGTCCCCCCACCACCTTAAGCGAGAGGCCAGGGCTGGCTGGTCAGACTTAGAGAGGTTGGCAGCAAGACCTCGGCCTCAGGCAGGGAATCAGAGGGAGGGGGTGACCCACAGACCCCACCCCAATCCATTCAGCCATAGCCAAGCCTGGAGGAACAGAGCTCTGAATTCTGCCAAGACTGAAGTTCTAAATAAATCGGAATAAATACTGAAAATGCATGCATGCTAAGTTGCTTCAGTTGTGTCTGACTCTGTGTGGCCCTATAGACTATAGCCCACCAGGCTCCTCTGTCCATGGGATTCTCCAGGCAAGAATGCTGGAGTGAGTTGCCGTGCCCTTCTCCAGGGAATCTTCCTGACCCAGGTATCCAACCTGCGTCTTTATAAGATCAAACCTGTTATCAAACCTCCTGCATTGGCAGGCAGGTTCTTTACCACTAGCGTCACCTGGGAAGACCAATATTGAAATAGAGGGCTGTAACAACTGGGAATGGCTGAAAATGTATATAATTTGGCTAAATGTCTTTAAGGGAGCAGGAAAAGGGAGATTTGGCAGAATGCAGTAGGGGGAATTATGGGGCCACATAAAATCATTTTATATGTGTACTCAAATATGTCCAGACTCCTCAATACTGGGTTAAATGTATTTATTTGTTTAATTTCTATCTCCCTGTGCGACCATCTGTGCTTTCCTCCTTGGTGATGATGTCCCTGATCAGGTATGCTGCAGGCCTTTCATAAAGGCTGGTTGTGTGAATTAATGAATGGGCCTTGGTCTCCTGACCCTGGAATTCCAGGGGAGAGGAATTCAGAGTAGGGGGGGTCCCCATTTCTGCCAGCTACCCACTTGTGGCTACACTCGTTCTATCTTTCCCTCCGATGGGTCCAGGTTGGGGGGTAAGGGAGGGAGAAAGGAGCCTGGCATGTGTTTAAAGGGAGCATCTTTCAGCCAATGGGAGCTCTACGGCAGGTGGGGCCTTGGTGGGGGGAGTGCTGGTGAGACCACCTGAGCGGGGAGCAGACCAGGCCCTGGGAGGAGACACGTGTGCATGTGTGTGTGTGTGTGTGTGTGTCTGGGTGTGTGTGTCTGGGTGTGTCTGGGTGGGGTGGAGTGGGGCACAGGTCCCTTCCTGTGTGTGTGTGTCTGTCTGGGGGTGCTGGGGCACAGGTCCCTTCTTTCTTATCCCGCTCCATTTTCTTCATTTCCCCGGAAAGCCAGGGCTGCAGAGCAAAGAGATTCACAGCATGCCGTGAGTACGGAGGCCCAGGCGGAGGTCCACAGATGGTTCGTCCGGGGCCCAAGGTCCGGGACCGCAGTGGGTGAGCGCCCTCCTGCCTTGCCAGCTCCAAAGCCACGTCCATCAGCCTGGACGCCCGGGGAGCGGGGACGAAGGAAGAGACGGCGCCCCTGATTGATGACTTCTTCAGACACGTAGGATCTTCCTTTCTCCTTCTGAGCGGCTCCAGAGCTGTCGGCCCTCAGGGCGTCTCTTCTTTGAAATCGAATTCCTCTCTGGGTCTCTCTGTCTCTGTCTCTCTCTCTCTCTCTCTCACACACACACACACACACACACACACACACACACACACACACGGATCCTCGAGGCTGAATCAGACCTCTCTTGTGGCTTCAGTCCCTCAGGGAGCTACTCTGAATACCCCCAGGGGTTACTGTCCTGCGCAGTGAACACCCTCCTGGTGACGGCCCCAGGGGTCAAGCGGGGCCGGGCCAGGGAAGGCGAGGGGCCAGGAAATGCCATCCCCGCTCGGGGAGCCCCTGCCATGTCGTCCCAGGAGCCCCCGGAGGGCAGCCCCTCTCCCCACTTCCTGGGTCACTGGCTTCCCTCTCGAGCAACATGGCCGCCCGGGAGGGACCACCTGCCGCATCCGGGGACGCAGACGCGGTGGCTGCTGGTCCTTCGTGGGCCGGGCAGCTTCTCCCTCCCGAAGCCGGCTTCCTGCTCCGGAGAGGCTTAGGCCAGGACTGAGGCATGTGATCTTACAAGAGGTATTTTTAGCTTTCTCATTAACCGAGTGCTTTCAAATTAGCCTTCTATTAACCTCAAAGGAAAATGAAAGTGTTTTTTTTTTTCTTCCTTTCCAGAGTAAGTCTCTCCTGCAGAATATCAAGGTTTCCATGATTAACGTTTCATGCGCCTTGAAGCTCTAATGAAGTTGGCTTCTCTAATATCGAACTTGATGGAATAATTGGTCCTCGGTCTCTGCAATGGCGAGGGAGATGCTGCCGCGCAGGGCAAATTGGTCTTTTCCTTCTCATCGCAAGCATGCTTTGTTTCTGTCGCCCCTTTCCTACCCCCGGAGACGCCCCCATCACCACCCTCACTCGGGAAGGGTCCACGTGACCGACCCTCCCTTTCGGTCTCATCTGCGAAGTCGCTGCCTGCTCTGCATTGCTGATCGCAGACTGACACTTGGACACAGCTGCTGTCTGAAGCGCTGTCTGGTCCCCGAGCCTCGTGGCCCGGGTCACAGAGGAGGCCTCTTGACTTTGGCGGAGTCCCTTCAAGTGGGCTTTGGCACGCCACTGGCTGGAGAGGGGAATGAATAGCTTTGCGACTTCCCAGCACTGTTAGGCAGCAAGTCTAAAGAAAGAGGCTGATTCATTTTCCACTCTCCACCGCAGAGGCGGGAGGAATCTGCCCGCCCAGGGTTACTGGTCAGCAGGTGTCTGGCTCAGGGATGGCAAAGATGGGCTGGCAGGAGGGGGCTGTGCAGCCCACCATCTCGGAGGACGCTTTATGGGAGTGGGTGGACGTCTGCCAACAGAGAGGAGGCAGCTGCCTGGACACTCGCACTTCCCAGGGCTCCGAAAGAGATGGTGGGGCTGCTTCTGAAGGACTCAGGTCAAAGTCTGAATTGTTCATCAGTTGCTCCAGCCTGTTGGTGATCCCTTAGGGCTTGACACCTCTCTGTCTCCCTCATCCCCTGTTTTCCCAGCCCCCTCCTCCCCCTGAGTCCTCACCACTGATTACCATTCCCTCTCCCCACCCCCGAGTCTTCCTTTCTTTCCTTCTCCCTCCATTCCTGGGCCTACGCTTCCTAAAGCCATCATGGCAAAGAAAGACTCTGGGCTTCTCACCCAAAAGTCTCTTAGGGAGACCATTTGCTTCTTGTTGGCATTAAGCTCCATGTGTGAGCATTTGCTCAGCCAAGGGGGCTGGGCCAAGAACAGCTTGATGAAGAGCCTTCTGTCTTACATGAGGGATGCTCCTTGGTCCTCAAGACCTGCATCTCCCAAGGAGGGGGCTCCTCCCTGGGGACCCACTCACCCTCTCTCATCCCAGAGGAGGGTCTGTCCTCCCCAAGTGGCTCGCCTGCCCTCCTCTAGATGTGACCAAGTTCCTGGGGGCCCTGAGAAAAGGCAACAGGCCCACAATCTAAAAGATCAGAGAGAAGGAAGTTCTCTGGTGGTCCAGTGGTTAGGACTTGGCACTTTCACTGGGGTTCAATCTCTGGCTGGGGAACTAAGATCCCAAAAGTTGTGCAATCCAGTTGAGAAAAAAAAAGACCAGAGGGTCACGTGTTCACAGATGACCCACACACCTCCAGCTCCTGCCCCGCACGTCCAACCACCACTTTGCCATCCCCACCTGAAGGTCCACCTGACACTCCGAAGTTGAGATGTCAGAAGGTAAATTCATCACCTCACTGTCAAACTTCTTCCTTCTTATGTCCCACCTGGTTAGTGGTGTCCATCGCCCATCACCCACACCAGGAATGCAGGACTCATAGATTCTTCCATATCCCACCAGTCACCAAGTCCTGTCCATACTCACCCAGTGGGCCCTTCTGCCCTCTGTCCCTCCATCCTGCAGCCACTTGGGGTCTCAGAGCTTTACGATGGTCCTTCAGCTTGAGTTGCTGTTGCAAATCCCCTAAGTCCATTTCCCTTTTTGCAGCCAGAGTGCTTGTCCTAAAAGGTGGTGATGATTAGGCTGCTCCCCTGCTACTACTTTCAGTGGCTCCCAGTTACCTTCACTGAAAGCCCATATTCCTTGATGATTTTTCCAGGAGTGGGACCAGCCCATTGATTCAGCTTTATCCCCAGCCACTCTCCCCCTACAAACCTCTGTCCAGCCAGACCCAACCAACTGCGCTTCCCTGGACATCCTTGGCCATTTCACATCTTTGGGCTTTACATCTGGTGTTTTCTTTGACTGGCATGCTCTTTCCTCCTGGCCATCTAGTGAACTCCTACTCATCCTACAAAGCCCCTTCAAGTGAACCCTCTTCTGGGAAGCTATTACAACTGGGAAGTTCTTCACATTGCCTATTAGAATCCCTGCCTATTCCACCTGATTTTCCCCAGAACTCACTGTTGTCTACACTTAAGTTCTCTGGAAAGGTGAGCTCGGGAAGAATGTTCTCTAGGTGTTTTCCATACCGAGGTCAATACTAACATTCTGTAGTTTCAACAAAGGGTCTATCATTCTCCCAGGTTTTGCAGACATAGCCAAACTGCCTTCATTTTACCCTCCTCTCTGCCCCCCCACCCCCCCGACTGCTGTCTCTTTATTGCATCTTCTTAGAATGAAGTCGTGTGCAGGGCACTGGTCTTACAGTTTGATTTTAACTCCCTAAACCAGAGCTTTGTGTGGCCCCTTCCTCCTTTGCTGCTTCCTCTTCTTCCTCTGTCTCTTCCCCCAGTGATGATGACAGTGACATTTTCCTTCTCACCCCCATTGGTCTGCAGACCCTTGTGCCTGGGAGTATGGACATCATCCTGTTATTTGAGAGCTTCTTTCAAGTCCCACGTAACCATCCAGTTGCATCTCCCAGCCCTTGGTCCCTCTAGCTCCTTAGCATCTCCACCAGAGATGGGGTGAGGAAGGAAGGGGACAGAACTCAGTTTTACTCCTGTTACAATTTGGGCCAAAGGTAGGGAAGGGAGGACACTGATCCTATTGGGCACCAGGAGGTGGGCAGATTTTCACTTCTCACTTGCCCATTTGACCTGGTCCCTCCCCCTCACTCCCCCAACTGGCAGCAACACAGGTAAGGCTTCTTTTGAAGGAGGCTCAGACACAAAAATTTGGTCTTAAAGTCAGGTAGGGGGTAATTAGTTACATTTCCAAAGAATTCTTACCTTTCCAAGGCTCTGCAGCAGGGAGCCCTTAATTAGCCCAGCCAGCTGGGCCCAGCCCCACTCCTGTGCATGCCTGGCCCCCAACCAGCTTATTTTCCTTCCTTTGCCATCTTTGTATCTTTTTTTATTTTAATTAAGTTCTTTATTATCACGCTTTCTCTCTGAGGTAGGGGAGGAGACTGCCTTGATTTTCCTCACTTCACAGATGTAGAAAACCAGGGTTACAACTACACAGCCAGAGCACAGAGGAAACCAGACCCAAGGGGAAGCCAGAACTCCTGGTTCTGTCCAACAGGCCCAACCCCTTTCTTCCCTAACCAGAGAATCTGTTATATTTGGGGAGCTGATGAAACCAGCTAAAAGCCCCATTTTCTGGTTTTCCGAGCAGCTAGGCACGACCACGGGACCAAATTCTGTTCATGGGATGTAAGTGGTTATGTTCAGTGGGATGTCTGGGCAGGAGGCTCAAGGGAAGCTGGCTCAGCTGAAAGGCATGCTACCCTTTGATGTCTTTTCCACTCTTCCCTGACTGGAAGGTGATGGCTGGAGCTCCAGCAGCCATGATGAGCCAAGTCAGAGCCTTGAAATGGAAGCTGTGTGCTAGGCTGGCAGAAGCAGAAAGACAGAGGGCATATAAGTTCAGATAACCACTGAGTTGCCTGATCCTAGCTAACAGGTTAAGTTTAGTGGCTTTCATCTTTAGGACTATACCACACCCACAGCCTGGAGAGAAACAGATGGGATAGAGTTGTCTGTATTTGTATCCAAGTTATGTTGCTGTTCGCTCGCTAAGTTGTGTCCGACACTTTTCGACCCCATGGACTGCAGCACACCAGGCTTCCCTGTCCTTCACTATCTCTGGGAGTTTGCTCAAACTTATGTCCATTGAATCGGTGATGCCATCAAAAACCATCTCATCTTCTGTTGCCCCCTCCTCCTCCTGCCCTCAATCCTGCTTTTCCAGCATCAGAGTCTTCTCCAATGAGTCAGCTCTTCAACAGGTGGCCAAAGTATTGGAGCTTCAGCATCAGTCCTTCCAATGAATATTCAGGGTTGATTTCCTTTAGGATGGACTGGTTTGATCTGCTTGCTGTCCGAGGGACTTTCAAGCCTCATCCAGCACCACAATTCGAAAGCATCAATTCTTCAGCACTCAGGTTATAACTTTCCTCAAATTCTGTGTCTTTCACCCTCAACCTCACCTTCTCCTTGTGGGTCCAAGAATGTGAGCATCCCTTAAAAAGGGAAGTCCAAGTCTCTTTTGCATGAGCTACCAGCCACCACACTGGGAAGTGCATCAGTGCCGCAAGGAGATGAAGACGAGTGGCCTTTTGTGATTGGCTGTCCTCTGAGGCCACGCCCACTCAGCCAAGCTCCACCCTCCACGCGCCCTTGGCTCCCACCACTTTTCCAGGTACCCACCTTCACTTAGATGGGTCCCCAGAGATGGGTCACTTGGCTCTTACAGGGTCTGCTGACTCTTGGAATCATCTCAGGCTGTATCATGCGTCTTCACCTGTGCAGATTTTGCTTCTTATTCTGGCTCTCTTGCCCGCACGACTCTGGGTACATCTCTTTTCATTCCCGAACTTCTCTATTTGCTCACCATCAGAGAAATGAGTTGGATTGATCTCCAAGACCCCTCCCAGTTTCCAATCACCGAGATGGAATGAGGTCAGACAGGGAAAGCCGCCGACCCTAATAGTTTTCAGCTGAGACTCTGACCCGCCAAGCACAGGGCTCCCATATCAGTTCTGGCAGCTGCAGAGAGGCAGGTAGGCGGTAAGCTCTCCTTCTCTTTAAAGAGTCTTTCCTTGATTCACTGCCAGGTGACCCCTCTCTTGGGAGCCCGAGTAGAGAGGAGGGGGCGGTGGGCCAGCTGGCTCCACTCCCTACCTCCTGTTATGGAAGGCAGCAGGGCAGGAGAGCCACGGAACAGTTGGTTTCAACCCTGAAGATGTCTTCCTGAACTTTTTCGCTGGCAAATGGTGTTAACAGTCCCCGGAGGGGCCCGGAAACAGGGTTTTGAAGGCTCAGCTTCCATTAGAAAAAGCCGCATGAGCGGAGATGGTCGCCGTGGCTGGGGCTCTGAATAGCCCTTGGTGGGACTGCCAGCTTCCTGATTTCCTGGCCTTCCTGGATGGACTGCTCAACCGGCTTCTGCATCGATATTTGTGGGCTTGCCTTGCCCTCTGGGACCTACTGATGTTGCTTGTGGTTTTTGATCTATTTGTTCTTTTCAAGTGATTCCGGCGTTCCTGCTCTTCTCTTGCCACCTCTTCGCTCCAGCCTGCGGTTAGTCCTGCCTCTCAGGGGTGTGGGGATTAGACCCCTCCCACTCCCAGAGCCGAGAAACGCAGGCGGGGACACCGTCCTCGTGTCTCCATCACAGAACATTAACGCAAGCAGTGGAACAGTCCCTGGGTTGCCGAGTTGCTGTCCAGTGGCCTGTTTTGTAGAAAATGTCTGATCTTAGTTCAAAGATCCAGAGGAGAGTATGTGGTCCAGGGCCCCAGTTCCAGCCCCACCCCCAGGTCACAACCTTGCCCTATCTTCAGAGAATACCTCTTGCTGCTCCTTTCCTGTTGGTGGATATTTTCCCTCTTGAAAATTTCTAGAGGAAACTCAGGTGTGCCCCCTTGGAAATGCTTTCTGTCATGTCTCAGAGCTCCTCAAAATGGAGGAGTTTTTTAAAAAATAAAAAATCATGCGGGGATTCCTCTGGCAGTCCGGTGGTTAAGAATCGACCTTCCGCTGCAGAGGACGCGGGTTCCGTCCCTGGTCAGGGAACTGAGATCTCACATGCTGCAGGGCAACTAAGCCTGAGCGCGGCAACTAGAGAAAGCCTGTGTGCTGCAACCAAGGGCCGGTGCAGCCAAAGATAAAATAAATAAATGTAAAACAATAAAAATCATGCGGCAGTAGGAACCCCAGAGGTAATCTGGTGCGACTCCCACCTTTTACAAATGTGAAAGGCTCAGAGAAGGGGTGAGCTGGGCCCAGACTTGCACAGCCTGCTCCCGGAGCTGGAATTAGAACACGTGTTTTCCCAGCTCCTGGACCACCGCACCCTGTTTGTCTCATGATGGGCTCCAGGCAGCTCAAGGCCAGGCTGGAGGGAGCAGGAGGGGCGGGCAGCCCTACTGCTCCTCCTCGAAACTTCCGGGACTCTAATCAGATTGTGCTGCTCATGCTGAGCTGCTCAGTCGTGTCTGACTCTTTGCGACCCCATGGACCATAGCCCTGGAGAAGGCAATGGCAACCCACTCCAGTACTCTTGCCTGGAGAATCCCAGAGACGGGGGAACCTGGTGGGCTGCCATCTATGGGGTCTCACAGAGTCGGACAAAACTGAAGCGACTTAGCAGCAGCAGCAGCAGGACCGTAGCCCGCCAGGCTCCTCTGTCCACGGGATTTTTCCAGCAATGATACTGGAGGGGGTTGCCATGCCCTCCTCCAGGGGATCTTCCAGATCCAGGGATAAAACCCACGTCACCTGCATCTCCTGCATTGCAGATGGATTCTTTACCACTGAGTCACTAGGGAATCGTTTCAAACCAGTAGTTCTGCCATGGCTATAAGTATCCTCTGAGCTTCCATCTAGGAAATTTCTATCTATGCTTGACCTTTAAGGATTCATCCAGCTAAGGAATTCTTCCACGGGGATCTCAGGCTCAGCTTCGGTACTTGCGAACTAAGGACCCGGGCTTTGTGAATGCATCATGTGCTCCGTGGCCGTGCGGAGCAGTGTGAGAGCTGGAGCGTTTCTGGGTGAAACCACCACGTGTTTGGACGGGATCACTGCAGAGTCTAGAGAAGGAGCGGCAGGGGCGACTTTGGGCTGGGAATTGGGGGTGGGGCCAGGACCATCCGCTGGCAGAGGCTGGTCTTCTAGGCTGCTCCCGAGGGTCCTCACCCCTCAGTCCTGGGGCACAAAGACTCAATCAGAAGCAGAAGAGTGGGTTTTACACAAGACTATGCCTGGTTTTGAGAATGGAGAGTGCTATTTCTGCACCAAATAGAACAATTCATGAGGCAAGGGGAAATTGGGAAGATGGGAGATGGAGGGTCCTTCTGTGCCATCATCCACATGGGCATCTAATACTGTCGCTTAGGGCCTTGATCGCCACCTTGGACATGGGTGCTGGGCGTGATGCTCACAATTTTCCAAAGACACATGCAAAGACTCAGGAGATTCCCCAATCACAAAAACACCACCCTGTAGCATATCACTCAGGTTCACCGTCAGATCCAGCTTTATGCTCAGCTGAAAGAGAGAGGAGAGTAATTAGTCTTTCTTGAGTCCTTTCAACACAGTGACAAAAAAAAAAAAAGAAAAATAATTCTTGAAAATAAATCTCTAGGACTGAAGAGGCAACAGAACAAGCTCCATTGTTTGTCCCTCTTCAACGCACTACAACTAATAATAACAGCAAAGAATACAACTGACTTAGAAATTCTTTGCGCTCTTTCATACCACTGCAAAATAAGCCTGGGAAAATGATGGGGTTGTTGTGGGCACCCACGTGTGCAGGAGTGCTCCTGCATACCTATTGTGTACGCTCGAGAGTCCTGCGGCATTTTTGGCAGTAGCAGAGACAATACGTAAGCCCACTTGAAATCAGCTCGATGGAAATTGCAGGAGTGGAGGGTGATAACTCACTGCTTGGGCGTCCAGACCAGACCTGTTGTCTTTTCAAAGCAGAAATGTGATCCAGAGCAGAGCCACCACTTGAAATTTCTTCTCCATTTGCAAGTCCCTAGGCTCAGGTTGGAGTAGACACCTGTCAGTAACTCATCCGTGAATCTGGAGTTCAAGAGCTACCTGTCTGGGAGCCTGAGCCTGCTGAGGCTGGAGATGGGGAGTTAGGCTATGGAAATAGTTGTTTCTCAGAGTTGTGTGATAGACTTAGGGATGGGCGGTAGCAGAGGTGGGGCAAGATCGATGACAAGAGAAGGGGTCCAAGAGAGTGTTCGAGAGAGAAGAAACTCAGAGATACAGAAAGATCAGAGAGGTAGGGATGGGAACAGCAAAACAGAATGCTTAAAAAACCAAAGAAGATTATGAACCTGGATGCGTTTAAGGGTGGCTGCAGGGCATTGGGGAATGAAGAGCAGAGTGGGACGTGGGTGGAGGGAGGTCAGCTTGCCAAGGTGTGAGACCAGGGGGCTAGTCCCTGAAGGTTTTATCTCTAGGCTGAGCGGAGACTGCTGGAGAGAGAGCAGACACTGGAATGGGAAGGACGGGGACCTCTCCTCTGGAACCATGGGGCAAGCTTTCCATTCGGAGATGATAATGAGGCATGTGTGCTGTGATGGTGGGGATGGTGGTAGGTGTTGGAGATAGAAAGCTCAGTAGGCATCCATAGGACACACACAGTAGGCACTCAATAAGTGCCCATGGAAATTTATGAAACATAGCAGTAGACACAATAGTGCCAGCTTTGCACTACCAGCTGTAGCTTAATGGCAGCTATTCCAGAGCGTTACAACCGCGATGAGATCAACCAGGGCTGCCAGATGGCTTGGAAGAGTCAGTGCTCTCAGGTTTGGGGCTCGGGGGGGAGGGGGACACGCACCCCAACCAGAGATGACCTCAGTGGCCAAGGCTCTGAGCCGCAGGAAAGGAAGTAGGGAAGGAGGAAGCAGCCTTAAGCTTAGAAGGCATCCTTTAAGGCTGCAAAAAGGGGTGGACTAACTCCCCCAGAAAATACCTCTCCCCACAAATGCAAAATAAAGGCTAATTCTGATAAATAATGACCTCATGCTCCCTGGCAGATGGGTCACTCCTTGCCCTGCTGTGTAATGGTCTTGGACCAACAAAGTGGCCCAGAGGATTCTTGTGCAACCTTCACATGCCTCGCAGGGGGAGCTAACATTTACTGATCTCTTAATATGCTCCCGTCATTACTATAGGCTGACTGTGTCCCTCCAGACTTGCTATGTTGAAGCTCTAAGCCCAAAATGATGGCATTTGGAGATATTTACATTTAGATGGGCTTCCCTGGTGGCACAGTGGTAAAGAATCCTTCTGCCAATGCAGAAGACAAGGGTTCAATCCTTGAGTTGGGATGATCCCCTGAAGAAGGAAGTGGCAATCCACTCCAGCATTCTTGCCTGGAGAATCACATGGGCAGAGGAGCCTGGACGGCTACAGTCCATGGGGTCACAAAGAGTCAGACACAACTGAAGCGACTTAGCGTGCACTCATGAGTGGACAAGAGCCACTTTACCAATGAGGCAACTCGGGCACAGAGAGGCTGCAAGTTAATGCGTAGAACCAGGAACTAGATGCGGGCAGATTGGTCCCACTCTCCTAGCTCCTTCCCCATCACACCCTCTTTAAATTGGTGCAGGTACGCAGGGGCTCCCTTCTATAGATGGAAAGGCTGGTGGGACCTTCAGTCTGTGATGCTACGATAGCCTCCGTGTCTGGTTCTGGAATGTGTCAGGCAGGCGTGTGGGCTAGGGATACACTTCCACTGAGGTTTGGATCCCAGCTCTGGTTCTTTATTTTTATTTGTTTTTTTGGCCGTGCTGGGTCCTCGTTGCAGTGAGGGCTTTCTCTCGTTGAAGCCAGCTGGGGCGACTCTCTAGTTGCGGTGCTCAGGCTTCTCACCGCAGTGGCTCCTCTTGTTGCAGAGCATGGGCTCTAGGGCACCAGGCTCAGTAGTTTCAGCTCGCAGGCTCTGCAGCGCAGGCTCAGTAGTTGTGGGGCCTGGGCTTATTTGCCCTGCAGCATGTGGAACTTCCTTGGATCAGGGATTGGACCCATGTGCCCTGCATTGGCAGGCAAATTGTTAACTTCTGGAACCACCGGGAAAGTCCTTGTTCTGCTTCTTAAGACCCGTGCAAGCTTGGTGTCTTCATCTGGATAATCTGTGTGGTACGGATTAGAGAAGATGTATATGTACTATAGTTTGGATGTAGTGTTAACATGTAGTGGGTCTTCTATGAAAAGCCCCCACTCAGTCAATCCTGGTTCCTGTCCTCAGCAAGGTCACCTAATCAATTCTTGTAGCCTTGTCCTCTGCTGTCTCCCTAGATCCAGCACTCAAATAGACTTTCAATGAATGAATGAATCAGGGTGATAACTTTCTGTGGATGCACACAGCCTGATATGCCTGAGTGGGCAGCTAGGTAGTCCATCATGATTCAGGCCTGCCTCTTGGCACTTACCGGCAAACAGTGGAGTTTTAGTTCTAAACAGTGAACAGCAGTCTCTTTCATGGGGGAAGAAGACTCATCATTAGAGAGAAATCCCCCCAGGAGTCTTGTGGCAAGAACACTTTGTAGAGACAGCCCCACACAGATAGCAACTTGACTCTCGTGAAGACAGACGGAGGGCTCTCCGGCAGCCTGTGCACTGTTCCTTCCTGTGATGACATTGTTCTTGAGTGCTGAGTAATTGGAGCCTCGGGGCCACCTCGTGCGTCGTGGATGAGCAAGGTTCTGACGCTTTAGGCAAGCTGTTGGTATAAGAAACAGAACATTGCAATCAGCTAGCACAAACCAAGAAGTCAATAACTGCTCGACATCCTGGGAAGGAGATGCTCACGGTGGACCCGACGCTGTGGAAGGACTTTTCCCAAATACACTAAAGCGACTCCACGTGATTGCCTTTTAGGGAAGATATAGTTGAAAGCAATGAAAAGCCCCAGGAAAGCTGGAAGCTTTTGTCTGGTTTTGGGAGCCGTGCAGCCAGGTTTGCAAGAATTCCGTCTTAGGAAGGATGGAGAGCGGCAGCCCTGATGCTCTAGACTAAGAAGGTAACATTGGAAACTATGACGTCATAGTTTTCCTCTCTCATCTGGATACTAGATCATTCAAAGAGACTTATTCATCAGATGATTCCCCCAAACTGGAGAACTTCATTGAAATGTTCAGGAATCATAGAAAGCAGAATTTCCATGAAACCATAGAAAACTGAAGCGTGTGCTCAGTTGTGTCTGACTCTTTGTGACCCCGTAGACTGTAGCCGGCCAGGCTCCACTGTCCATGGGATTTCCCAGGCAAGAACACTGGGGTTGGTTGCCGCTTTCTGCTCCAGGGGATCTTCCCAACCCAGGGATCAAAATCCTGTTTCTTGCAGGGGCATTGGCAGGTGGATTCTTTACCACTGCACCACCTGGGAAGCCCTAGGAAACTGAAGTAGCGCTCAGAAATTCTAAATTGAAGATGCCATGCTCAGGGTCTTTCTACATGATTTACAAACATTTAGAGAACCATTATCCGTGATAAGCTGTGGATAAATTTGGGAAAGCTCTCACTGCTGGTAAGACCTTACCTTCAACTGGACTTCATGTGGCTGGTTGTAGAGACTCTGGGGATGCTATAAAGAGAGATGAAGGAAGGGGATGGGAAATAGAATTCTTGAGAGCCTCTGTCATCTGTATTATAGGAGGCACTTTTCATGCGTTATCATTTAACTCTCATAACAACCCTACAAGGAAGATATTATTATTCTAACTTTACCAGATGATGTGGAGAAGGAAATGGCAATCCACTCCAGTATTTTTGGCTGGAAAATTCCATGGACAGAGGACCCCATGGTGGGCTACAGCCCATGGGGTCACAAAGAGTCGGACACAACCGAGTGACTGAGCAGGCACACACAGATGAGAGAAAGGTGTGTATTAGGGAGATAAAAAAAAATTTCCCAAGGCCACACAGCAAAAAAATGGTGGAACCGGACTCCACATTCATGCTTTCCCACTAGGGTATGTGATTTCTCTACAACCACATGTGTGTCTACTGACAGATTATCGCTGTGCTGTTAGATTTCTGTATGAATGTAACCTACTGGTATGTGTAGGTGGTTGAAGGAGAATTCTTTTTTAGTAGATGATGATAGTGAAGCTGTTAGATGTCAAGCTCTATCTTTTTTTTTTCCTGAGAGGAAAAAAATAAATTTTAGTTTTCAAAAGGATTGAAAGAAAGTTAGGTCTAGATAGGATTGTGCTGGTTCTTCTTAGATAGTCTGCATTCCTTGGAGAATGTTAGTAACGTAACCCAGGAGTATTATCACTTTGGATTCTGGTGGTTAACATGAGGCTAGCCTTTGAGTTTCCTCCCTGGGACAGAGAACAAACGGAAGCTTTCCCCCCTAAAGCCATGTGCCCCAAGGTCAAATCTTCAACAATGCAAATGGAGTGAAGTGATGCTGTGGGGAAAATGAATGGTGGGAGCTCTGGCTTCTGGGAACTGTGTCATAACTTGGTAAAGTAACCCTTCCACAGACAACAGTTATGAAACCTGGAGGAACCATAAGAAGGTACAGAAGGGCAATTAAAAAATAGAAATTGGGGAGGCATCTCCACTTGAAAGACTAACTGCATGGGTGACTTGTGTAAGTTTGAGGCTTTGAGAAGGGAGGCCTGTGGCTGGTGTATTAAACTAAGATGCAGATGATGGCCAAATGAGGAGGCACAGGCCACCCACACAGGGTTGGTGGGGAGCTTCCTCAGCGTCCAAGCTCCCAGTTTGCAGAACTGAAAACCACAGGGTCATTTTGATTGAAGGTGTGGTTTTACTGTACCCATGCAAAGGAAGAAAAGCCATAACATTTACTGCTTAAAGATCCCTGAATGAGGGGCAGGGACACAGTGAGCTGGCGGAAGGGCAGTTCTGTCTCGGGGCATGAGTAAGCAGGAGACAGAGAGCAGGGTAGCAAGCATCTATTACTTATAAGATGGTCGGGGCAGAGGTCACTAACTTTTTTCAGACTCAACTTTTAAGTGGTTATTTTAAAAAGTCCCCCAGCAAAAAAGCAAAGCAGGAACTTGAGGCAGGAATCCTAAGCTCAGGTCCTTATCTAAATGTCCAGACTCTGGGTGTGAGCAGGGTTGTCATACTATAAAATGCCTAGGCAGCAGCTAAAAATAGCTGTTTTCTCATCATAGATTTTTTACCCAGAACTCCCATATGTGTGCGTACATTGAAGTGGCAGAAAGCCATAGCTGTTCTGGCTTGACGTGTCGGAGAACAGAGTTCAGGGCTGGAAGAAAGTCAAAAAGTTTGGGGGGCGGAATTCTTGAAGGAAGGGTGCTGTAGAGAAAGTGAGCCCTCAAATTTACATTTGGTTCAGTTCAGTTGCTCAGTCATGTCCTACTCTTTGCAACCCCATGAACCGCAGCACGCCAGGCCTCCCTGTCCATCACCAACTGCCGGGGTTTACCCAAACTCATGTCCATTGAGTCGGTGATGCCATCCAACCATCTCATCCTCTGTCGTCCCCTTCTCCTCCTGCTCTCAATCTTTCCCAGCATCAGGGTCTTTTCCAGTGAGTCAGCTCTTCGAATTAGGTGGCCAAAGTATTGGAGTTTCCGCTTCAGCATCAGTCCTTCCAATGAACACCCAGGACTGATCTCCTTTAGGATGGACTGGTTGGATCTCCTTGCAGTTCAAGGGACTGTCAAGAGTCTTCTCCAACACCACAGTTAAAAAGCATCAATTCTTTGGTGCTCAGCCTTCTTTATGGTCCAACTCTGACATCCATACATGACCACTGGAAAAACCATAGCCTTGACTAGCCAGACCTTTGTTGACAAAGTAATGTCTCTACTTTTTTTTTTTTCAAGATAGAGGAATTTTTATTTATTTTTTCCCAATTATTTTTATTAGTTGGAGGCTAATTACTTTACAATATTGTAGTGGTTTTTACCATACATTGACATGAATCAGCCATGGATGTACATGTTCCCCATCCTGAACCCCCCTCCCACCTCCCTCCCCATCCCATCCCTCTGGGTCATCCCAGTGCACCAGCCCCAAGCACTTGTCTCATGCATCCAACCTGGACTGGTGATCTGTTTCACACTTGATAATATACATGTTTCAATGCTGTTCTCTCAGATCATCCTACCCTCGCCTTCTCCCATAGAATGTCTCTGCTTTTTAATATGCTGTCTAGGTTGGTCATAATTTTCCTTCCAAGGAGTAAGCGTCTTTTAATTTCATGACTGCAATTTACATATAAGATCCACCTAAATTCTCCACCTGAATTCTAGGCACTTCTAAGGTGTATGTAATCGGGGGGGAGGGGGGGAAACTCTGTGCCCCAGGGGGCAAGAAGGAGCAGCTGGAAGCTGAAGGAACTGAGTAGAGATTTCAGTTGCTGCTGTTCAAAGACAAGATGAACTTTGGAGTTTGAATCCAGCCAGCTTAATTACCTGCTAGAATAAATTCACAGAGGAAAAAAATGGGCTCCAGTCCTCCTACAATGTATCATTAAAACTTACCAGTATCCAGTAAAAAATCACTAGACAGATGAAGAAAGAGGAAAATGTTACTTATATTTAAGGGGAAAAAAAAGTTCAGTAGAAACCAGGCCCATGGTGATCCAGGTGTTGCAAGTACAAAGGAATTTAAAGCACCTGTTATGAATTTATTCCAAGACTTAAGGGAAAATATTTCCATTGTAAAAGATAGGAAATCTCAGGAAGGAAATATAAACTATAAAAGGAGCCAAGTGGAAATTTGAGAGCAACTCTGTCCAATAGACTTCTTTGTAGTGATGAAAATGTTCTGTACCTGCACTGTCTAACACTGCAGCCACTAATCAACTTAGCTATTGAGCATAGGAAATGTGACTACTGTGAAGAAGGAATTGAATTTTAATTTTATTTAATTTTATTAATTGATTTTAATTTAAATAGACACATACTGACTACTGTACTGTACTGCATTTCTACCTCCAAAATATAGATAACTGAAATGAAAGAATTCCTTGAATCATTTAGTAGTTGATCAGAGATGGAAGAAGAGCCAGTGGATTTGAAGACAGATCAATAGAAATTATTCAATGAGAAGAATAAAGAGGAAAAAGTGGTAGAAAAATGAGCAGAATCTCATAAACCTATGGGACGATATCAAGCTAAAAATATGGGTAATTAGAGTACCAGAAGGAGAGGAGACAGAAAGTTAGGCAGAAACGTATTTGCAGAATTATTAACTAAAATCTCCCCAAATTTTGTGAAAGGCGTTAATTTGTAAATCCAGTAAGGTCACGAGCTCCAAGCAGGATACATATAAGGAGAAGTCTGCTGCGGTGCGTTATAATCAAACAACTGAAATCCGAAGATAAAGGGAGAAGCTTGAAAGCACTCAGGGAGAAACAGCACATTCTATTAAGAAATACTTTGATGGCTGACTTCTCATCAGAGCAAACAGAAGCCAGAAGCCAGGAAAACAGTAACTTTAAAATTCAGAAAAACTCCCAACACATAGAATTCTATACCCAGTTAAGTTAGCCCTCAAAAATAAAGATTAAGACATTTAAAAATAAAAACTGAGAGAATTTCCAGCAGACTTGTATGACAAGAAATGCTAAAGGTAATTTTTTAGGCTGAAATTAAATGACTTCAGATGATAAATCAGCAGAAAGGAATAAAGGAATAAGCTAAGTATATAGTCTTATACCTGTGTATAACCTCTGTGAACGTGTGCTCAGTCGCTAGTCTTGTCTGACTCTCTTTGACCCCACGGACTGTAGCCCGCCAGACACCACCTGGAAAGTGGTGTAGCCTTGTATATTTTATCTATTTCTTTAAAATACAGACAAAAAATGCATATGACTATTTAAAGCAAAACTCATAAAACTATATTGTCTGGACTTTCCTGGTGGTCCAGTGAATAAGACTCTGAGCTCCCAATGAAGGGGGCCCAGGCTCAATCCCTGCTCAGGGAACTAGATCCCATATGTTGAAATTAAGACCCAGTACAGCCAAATAAATAAATATTTTTAAAAAATATATTGTGAGTATTTTTAAGCATGGAAGTAATATATGTGGCAAAAGTAACACAAAGGTAGAGGGGCAATGAGACTATACAGTTTTAAAGTTCCTATGGTTTATGTGAAGTGCTAAAATACTAACTCTAAGTAGACTGGTGAGTTAATAGGTGAATATTATAGAAAGTGAAAATTGGAAGTGAAAGTCAGTCGTGTCTGACTCTTGGTGACCCCAAGGACTATACAGTCCTTGGAATTCTCCAGGCCAGAATATTGGAGTGGGTAGCCTTCCCCTTCTCCAGGGGATCTTCCCAACCCAGGGACCAAATTCAGTTCTCCCGCATTGCGGGCAGATTCTTTACCAGCTGAGCCACAAGGGAAGCCCAAATATTATAGATGACAGCTCTAAAAAGCCAAAGTTGGAATCAAAATGGAACAATAAAACATATTAGCACAAAGGAAGGCATGAAAGGAGGATCAGAGGAAGAAAACAAATGAGAATATAGAAGGCAAATAGAAAGATGGCAGATTAAATTCAATCATATCAATAACTTTATTACAAAATAAATTGACTTACAGTCAATCTTAAAGGAAATCAACTCTGAATATACATTGGAAGGACTGACACTGAAGCTGAAGCTCCAATACTTTGGCCACCTGATGCCAAGAGGTGACTCAGTGGAAAAGACCCTGATGCTGAGAAAGATTGAAGGCGGGAGGAGAAGGGGACGACAGAGGATGAGATGGATGGATAGCACTACTAAACTCAAAGGACATGAATGTGTGCAAACTCCGGGAGACAATGAAGGACAGGGAAGCCTGGTGTGCTGCAGCTCTTGGGATCGCAAAGAGTAGAACATGACTAACAACTACAAACACTCATTCTAAAAAACAGAGATTATCAAACTGAATAAAAACAATAAGACCCACTATACATTTATAAGACATGGATTTTAAATACAAAGACATAAACAGGCTAAAAGTAAAAGGATGAAAAATGACATACCATGCAAATGCTAAATTATAAGAAAGCTGGAGTGTAGAAGTTCGGGGGGTCCAGTGGTTGGGACTCCATGCTTCCACTATAGAGGGTGTGGGTTCAATCCCTGATCGGGGAACTAAGATCCCACATGCCATGCAGTGTGCCCCCCCAAAAAGAGCTGGGATAGCTATATTAATATTTGACAAATTAGACTTTAAGACAAAGGGATATCACCACAGATGAGAGAAATTTCATAACATTCAGTTCAGTTCAGTTCAGACGCTCAGTCGTGTCCGACTCTTTGCGACCCCATGAATCACAGCACTCCAGGCCTCCCTGTCCATCACAAACTCCCGGAGTTTACTCAAACTCATGCCCATCGAGTCGGTGATGCCATCCAGCCATCTCATCCTCTGTCGTCCCCTTCTCCTCCTGCCCCCAATCCTTCCCAACATAGGGTCTTTTCCAACGAGTCAACTCTTCCCATAGGTGGCCAACATATTGGAGTTTCAGCTTCAGCATCAGTCCTTCCAATGAACACCCAGGACTGATCTCCTTTAGGATGGACTGGTTGGATCTCCTTGCAGTCCAAGGGACTCTCAAGAAGAGAGCCCAAATATGAAGAAGACAGAACAATTTAAAATGTGTGTGAATCTAGTAACAGGGTTCCAAAGTCACACACCAAAAGCTGACAGAACTAAACGGAGAACTAGAGAAATCCAGTCTCTTAGAGACTTTAGTGCCCTTGCCTCACTACTTGTAGAACGGTTAATGAAAAATAAATCAGTAAGAAAATAAAATATTTGAAAGATGTTATCAATTATTCTCAAGCTAATGATATTTATAGAGCTATACATGCAACAACTGTAGAATGCACATTCTTTCCAAACGTACATAAAACAGTCGAAAGACATATGGTAGCCCACAGGACAACTCTCCATAATTTTAAAAGATTGGAATCTTACAGAATATATTCTCTGACACAATGGAATTACATTAGAAATCAAGAAAATGAATAAGAGTCTGCAGATTTGGAAATTAAACAACATTTCTCAATAACCCATGCATTTCACACACACACACACACACACACACACACACACACACAAAGGAAATTAGAAAACATATCAAGGTAAAAATAAAACTTTAATATATCAAAATGTGTGAAATGCAGCTAAATCGATGCTTATAAAAATTTGTAGCTTTAAGGAATTATAGTATAAAGGAAGAAAAGTTTAAAATAAATATTCTAAATTTTTACATTAAAAAGCTAGAAAAAGACAAGCAAGTTAAAACCAAAGTAAGCACAAGGGAGGCGATCAAAGGAGCAGAACTCATAGGAGTAGAAAATAAACAAAAAAATACAGTCAAAAGTTGGTTATTTGAAAACATAAATAAAGTTGTATACCTCTAGAAAGACTGATCAAGAAAAAAGAGGGGGAAATATAAATTGCTATGTTAGGAACACAAAAAGGGCCATCACTATAGACTCTTCGACATGTAAGGGATAATAAGGGGTATTGTAAGCAACTTTGTTCTAAAATATTTGACAAATTAGATGAAATGGACTAATTTCTTGAAAAACACGACTTAATGAAAACTGACATCAGGTGAAATAGGACATCTTAATTTCCAAGAAATTAAATTTGTTATCAGGAAACTTCACACAAAGGAACTCCAGGCTCAGATGGTTTCACTGGCTAATTCTATCAAATACCAAGGCTAATTTTACCTACACTATTTTCCTTATGAAGAGAGGACATTGATAAATTTATTGTTTATAATAGAGGGAGAAAGAAAATGTTCCAGCTCATTTCATGAGGCCAATATAACCCTGATACTGAAATTTGACAAAGCTAATACAAGAAAAAATATAGACCGATATTCCTCATGAACATAGATGTAAAAATCCGTAACAAAATATTAGCCAGTTGAATCTTGCAACAAATAAAAAGACTAATGCCTCATAACCAAGTAGAATTTATTCCAGGTATGTGAGATTGGTTTAACATTCAAAAATTAATTAATGTAGCCAAAGGCACATGAAAAGATGGTCAACATCGCTAATCATCAGGGAAACGCAAATCAAAACCACTGTGAGCTTTCACCTCATACCTATCAGAATGGCTATCATCAAAAAGAACCCAAAAGGGCTTCCCTGGTGGTTCAGCTGGTTAAAAGAACACAAAGAATGTTGGTGAGGATGTGGAGATGAGGGCACCTTCCTACACGGTTGGTCCAGCCACTATGGAAAACAGTATGGAGATTCCTCAAAAAACCAAAACAGAACTACCGTATGACCCAGCGATTCCACTGCTACATATATAGCCAAAAAACAAAACCACAAATTCAAAAAGATGCGTACACCCCCAATGGTCATAGCAGCATTATTTATAATAACCAAGATATGGAGGCAACCTAGGTGTCCATCAACGGATGAATGGATAAGGTAGACACACACACACATACACACACACACACACACACACATATACTTTATATTGTACAATTGTATAATTGTATAATTATATTGTATAATTGTATTTTACTCAGCCATAAAAAAAAGAATGAAATTTTGCCATTTGCAACAATACAGATGACCCTGGAGGTTATTATGCTATGTGAAATAAGTCAGACAAAGGCAAACACTGTATGCTGTCACTGACACGTGGAACCTAAAAAATACTATTAAGTGCATTTAACATGGTTTCCCAGGCGGCTCATTGGTAAAGAATTCACCTGCCAGCGCAGGAGTCTCTTCCCTGGGTCGGGAAGATCCCCTGGAGGAGGAAACGGCAACCTCCTCCTCCAGTATTCTTGACTGGAACATTCCACGGACAGAGGAGCCTGGCAGGCTATAGTCCAAGGGATTGCAAAGAATCAGACAAGAGAGACTAAGCATGCATGCAATATGGCTTCAGGCTACAAGGTCAATATAATAAAGTCAATTGTATTTTTTTAATAGAATAGTAGAAACAATTAGAAAATTAAGTTTTAAAATTCCATTTATAATATTCTTAAAAATATAAAGCATTTAGGAATTTTATTAGTCTGCTTGGGCTCCCGTAACAAAATACCACAGGCTAGGCAGTTTAAACAACAGACATTCATTTTCTCATGGTCCTGGAGGCTGGAAAGCCCAGAGCAGGATGCCAGCAAGGTTGGGTTCTGGGAAAAGATCTCTTTCTGACTTGCAGATGACCACTTTCTCCATGTATACGCACTTGGCATTTCCATGGTGTATGCATGCCACTGGGGCAGGGGGAAGAACCTATTCCTCTTCTTATTAGGCCACCGATTCTATCAGAGTAGGACTCTACTCTTTGGCTTCATTTAACCTTGTAGTTGGACTTCCCTGTTGGCTCAGACGGTAAAGCATCTGCCTACAAAGTGGGAGACCCGGTTTTGATCCCTGCGTCGGGAAGATCCTCTGGAGAAGGAAAGGGCAACCAGTACTCTTGCCCGGAAAATCCCACGGACAGAGGAGCCTGGTAGGCTACAGTCCATGGGGTCGCAAAGAGTCAGACATGACTGAGCAACCTCACTTTAGATAACCTTGTAGTTGTTATTCAGTCGCTAAGTCATGTCCTACTCTTTTGTGACCCCATGGATTATAGCCCACCACACTTCTCTGTCCACAGGATGTCCCAGGCAAGACTACTGGAGTGGGTTGCCTTCTCCTTCTCCAGGGGGATCTTCCTGACCCAGGTATCAAACCAATGTCTCCTGCACTGGCAAAGTGGGTTCTTTACCACTGAGCCACCAGGGAAGCCCTCATTTAACCTTAGTTTCCTTCTAAAAACTCTCTTGCCAACAATAATCACATTGAGAGTTAGGGCTTCACTATATAAAGTTCGCAGTGGTGGTGGTGTTGGGAGGGGTACATAATTTAGTCCATAGCAGGACTAAATTTACCAAAACATCTGCAAGGCCTCTACATATAAACGTACAACATACTGCTGGGATAAATGACAGATTCTGTAATTATAACATAATTTCTGCCACGTGTTTTTGTAATTTCTATAACAAAGATGATTTCTGTTGTAAATGAAAGGAGAGATATACCATGCTCGAGGGTTAGATGAGTCACTAGAATTAAGATGCAAATTCTCCCTAAATTAGAGTTTCTATACAATCTCAACCAAAATTCTAGACTTTTTTACAAAGAGAAATTGCTAATATGCTTCTAAGCTTCATATAAAAAAAAGGACTTAAAATATCCAGTAAATCTTGAAATAAGAAGAACAAAGCCTCTGAAAAACATGCACTTCTTAAATTCAAAACTCACTATAAAGTCATCAAAACAGTGTTGTGTTGCCATAATAATAGACGAAGGTCAACGAAACAGAATAGTGAGGCCAGAAATAGACATACACTTCCATGAGCAATTGATTTTTGACAAGGGCACCAAAATATTTCGAGGAAGGAAGGAAAATCTTTTGAACAAATGCTTTCGGAACAACTTGATATACACACAGAGTAAAAAAAGAATCTCAATCCCTACCTCACACAGCACACAGCAATTGGCAGGAGAGTAGTGATGGAACTAAATATAAAAGCTAACAGTAGATAACTTTTAGAGAAAAAGTGAGGGTATCTTTGCAACCTAGGGGAGATCAAGAGTTTTTAGACAGGACACAGAAAATAATCACCATGGAAGAAAAAAATGATGGACTTCCCTGGTGGCACAGTGGATAAGAATATGCCTACCAACGTAGGGAACACGGGTTCAATCCCTGGTCTGGGCAGATTCCACATGCCTTGGGGCAGCTAAGCCCATGCACTCCCATCACTGAAGCCCGCACACTGCAGTGAAGAGCAGGCCCCGCTCGCCACAAGTAGAGAAAGCCTGTGCAAACCAATAAAGACTCAGAGCAGCCAAAAATAAATAAAATTTTTTAAAAAGAAAAACTGAGAAATTAGCCTTTCTCAAAATTAAAAATGCCTCCTCATCAAAAGATACCCTTAACAAAATTGAATGCAGGCCACCAACGGGAGAAAGCATCCATGAAACATATATCTGATTAAGGACTCAGATTTAGGCTGTATCATAAACATCTAAAACTCAGTAATGAAAAGACGAGCGCGCAATACAAAATGGTCAAAAGATTTTAAGAGACCTTTTACAAAGGAAGCCAATAAGCAGATGTAAAAGTGTTGAGCATTTTATTAGTCATCAGGTAAAGGTAAATTAAAACTTCAGTGAGATACACAACACACCCACTCAAATCCCGTTAGACAGGCTAACACAGAAAGACTGTCAACATCAAATATTGATGAGTATGTAGGTCAACCAAATGTCTCATGCATGATTTGTGGGGATGTAAAATGTTATTAAAAAGCTACTTTAGAGAAACTTTTGACAAATTTTTAGCAAGTTAATTGGTATACCTATCCTTTGCCCCCATAAATCCGCTCCTAGCTGTTTATCTCAGAGAAATGAAAACATATGTTCACAAAAATTTTCACCTAATTGTTTGCTGCAGTTCCATTAATAACAACAAAAACTGGGAAGGATACCACAGGAGGATGGATGCACAGGAGCGAAATATCCACACAATTGAAAACTATAGGGAAATAAAAGGAATGAGCTGGTCATACTTGTAATGACATAACAGAATCGCACTGAAGTCATGCAGATAAAAAGAATTCAGACACAAAAGGGTATACACTGCGTGGTCATACTTCTATGAATTTCTAGAATAGGTGAAACAAGTCTATGGTGAAAAAATCAGGATGATGATTGCATGATGGGAGTTGGGGGTATTAACCGGGAAGAGGCATTACAGATCGTTCTAGTAAGATGGACATGTTTTACTGGGTTGGCCAAAAAGTTCGTTCGAGGTTTTTGGACCATGGTACGAAAAAACTCGAACAAACTTTTTGGCCAACCCGATATATTATAATAAGAAGATGGGTTTGATGGAGTTCAGGATCTGCTAACTCAAAATATTGCACCTGGGCATACTGAATATTTTAAGGTGGAAGGGAGACATTCTTATCCCCAGAGATTAGGAATCTGGGTCCAAGAAATCTGTACAAACAAACCTCTTTAAAATAACCCTTATCTTCTTAGTTGCTTCTTCAACAATTACTACCCTAACTCAAAACCCTTTGTCTTGTCAATGCTTCATAAATATATAGTCTTTTGTCTAAGAAGGACTTCCTGCTCTGATTACTTCCTTGGGTCTTAACTTTCTTGTGAAAGCTCCCACGTACATGTGAAAATTCAATAAAATGTATACACGTTTCTCTTGTCAATTCATTTTCATCAGCTTCATTTTCAGACCCAGCCAAAGACCCCAAGAAGATCGAAAATAACTTTTCTTCTTCTACAGGTTATACGAACACATTCTATTGTCAAAATGTAGAGCAAAGTCCTGTGCATTTCAATGCATTATAAATTTTTTTCTAAAAAACTAAAAAAAATAATTGAGAGATGTTGAGTGGAAAGAGAAATAAATGAAATAAGAAAAACGAGATATTGATTGTTGTTGAAGGTGCATGATGGGTACACGGGGGGTTTGTTGCACTAGTCTATTTGTATATACTTGTCATTTCTTGTAATAAAAAGTGAAAGGAAGAAAAAGTGTATGCTGGCCCCATACAATTTGGCTCAAGGTCTTGCAGGAAATGATCAGAGAAGTGTCTTCCCTGAATGAAGACACGGTGCCGCCAGGGCTGGCGTTCGCCTTGCCCTCTTGGCTGTCTGCTCCTGCAAGAACTGTAATATCCAGAGGCATCTTGCCAAGAACTGTCTGAAAAATGGCACGCCCCTGAGCTTTGCTGTCATGCGAGGAGTCAAGATTCGCCAGTGCCAGGGATGTGAGAGCCTCTGACAGTTTCCAGGCTCTTCTTGACAGTTTTGAAGTGATACTTCCTCAAGGTGACCTGGCTTTAGCCAAGCTGTATGTCTCCATCCTTGACCCCGAAGCAGCCAGGGCGGGAGCTGGCTGCTGGGTCTCGACTGCAGTGCTAAGATATGGGGCGCTTTCTTTGCTCTCTAGTCCCTGCTCTCAAGAGCTCAGATGTGAGCCAATTAGGTTAGCAGCAGTTTCTTCCTCTTCTGAGACATGAGGTTATACTTTTTTTTTCTCAGTCGGGATCTTTTCTCGAACCATGTGTTGCAGATGTCAATTTCGGTTCACAGAGAGTCACTGTTGGGCGTGTGTCTCACTCCCCACGCCCCGTAACAAAGGGACCCCCAAGCAAACCATCTCAGAAGTCCCACGACTCCTGCAAAGGGATGGAGACAGTGCAGCTCAGCAAAGGGAATAATAGCCTTTCCCGGCTACAGATTTCATTTGTGGAATTCAAATCTATGCAGAGTGACTGAGGATGAGGTGGCAATAAACCCCTTCAGGAGCGAGATGAGGACAGTAAGTCAACTAAACAAAGACAGACTTGGAGTACTGATGAGAAATGTTCCTTATAGAAACCCACAAAACTGATCAAATACCAAGTCTTCAGGGATGCTGGCAGCCAGATGTGAGGGGTTATCTTCTTCTTCCTTTCCTCCCCGTCCCTCCCCACCACCAAACCCCACCACCGCCTGGACTCAGTACACTGCGCTTTCTTGTCTCTGCCTTAATTTGCATCAAGATGAAATTAAGACATTTCAACATACGCATTTCCCTTAGGGAAGGTGCTCAATTTTTTGTTAACATGAAACAGGAAAAAAAAAAAAAAAAGCAACCACTTTAAAATATTTGTATAAATTAAGAATGGAAAATTCACATCTCCAGTAGCATCCAGGTCCCCATCCCAGGAAATAACCACTGAAAACAATTTAGTACATTGACTTTCTGAGGTTCCCCCCCCCCAACTATTTGCATACTCTTTGGATCATTGTGGGGCAAATAAAGAGAACTGTCCCCTGGGGAAAAGGTTGGTGTACAGTAAACCCTTCTGTAAGGCTCCCCCAAGCCTCACAGCAGACATTTTTTTAAACTTTGTATTTTGTATTGGAGTATAGCGGATTAACAGGGCTTCCCAGGTGGCTCAGAGGATAAAGAATCCAGAGGTACAGGAGACACGGGTTTGATCCCTAGGTTGGGAAGATCCCCTGAAGGAGGGCATGGCAACCCACTCCAGTATTCCTGCCTGGAGAATCCCAGGGACAGAGGAGCCTGGAGGCCTCAGTTCATAAGGTTGCAGAGAGTAGGACACAGCTGAAGCAAATGATCACACATGCACATAGCTGATCACCGATGTTGTGACAGTTTCAGGTGACAGCAAAGGGACTCAGCCATACATATGCACGTATACATTCTCCCCCAGACTCCTCTTTCATCCAGCCTGCCACATACCATGGAGCAGAGTTCCCTGTGCTCTATAGGAGGTCCTTGTTGCTTGCCCATTTTAAATAGAGCAGACTTATAACTTCCTAACTATTCCTTCCCCCTCACCTCCGTCCCCTCCCTGGCAACCGTAAGTTCATTTAATCACAGGGTGCAGGGGCCTGGGTGGAGGGTAGCTGTAATCAGTGGTTTACCTGTAGCTCCAAAGACGGTGAGTTTATCCTCCCTGCAGCGAGAAGAGGGTTCATACCCACACCATCAGAGCAGGAAGCAGGAGGAGGCTGGCAGGGGTGAGCGGCCGCCAAGCAGACAGTCCTTTTCTGTGGCAAGCTGTCCTTTAATGTCTGCGACAGAGCAATACAGACTCCCCAGCCACGACCTTTTCTTGGGCCGTTCTAGAAGGCAAATTTGCGTCAGTTGGGAAGTATCGCTGGAAGGCTTCATCACAAACTCCACGCATAAGGTGACCCTGAAAAATACCAGATAAAAACTAACAGGCTGGTCCGGCTCGCACACAAACCGGAGGCAACCGGACAAGTGTGGACGTGAGGCTTCCCAAACACACAGCCCCGAGGAACAGAGCGGCCACTGGGACTGGGCTGGCAGGACAGAGCCGGGGCGATCTGCTAGATAATCACCTCTCTGGTGAGCCGCTGGGGCCCCCAGAGCACCTTCCTCCATTGCTACATACATCTTGAACTCCTGGCTAGAGGCTTGGCAGAGTTCAGGGATTTCTGAGCGTGACAGTTGGATGGAACTTTGGACGTTCTCTAGGAAAGAGGCCTGGGAAGGTCAGAGGGCTTGTCTGAGGTTACAGAGCCAGCCAGTGGCTGAGCTTTCCTTGAACCCAGGTCTTTTGTCCCCCAGCCCAACGTCTGTGCTGAACCCAGCAGGCTTCAGGAGCTCGAGAGCAAGGGGACAGAGGAGCGGGACGAGGCCAGGCAGCTGTTCATTCTAGGAATGCTGCCTTTGGAGATGACACCTGACTTCCCGCAGAACTCCAAGGAACCTTCTCGTTGAGGGGGAACAGTCCCTATGCATTTTAACCCCCTGCTCCCAGAGGCAGCCAGCCATGTGTCAGACGGTCTCTGCAGACCAAGACCTGTAGGGGGCACTGTTGGCTCTGTGGATGCTTTGGTGGGTAGAGGCGTGGAGCTGCAAAGGCCCTGGCCAGGGGCAGCCAGGCAACTGAGTGGCCTGTCGGAGGGACTTGTCTTCTAACTGCAAAGCGCAGTTTCTTCTTAGCCTTCATCTTTGCCATCATCAAGGTGGCTTAGTCACTAAGTGGTGTCCGACTCTTGCGACCCCATGGACTGTAGCCTGCCAGGCTCCTCTGTCCATGGGATTTCTCAGGCCAGAACACTGGAGTGGGTTGCCATTTCCTTCTCCAGAGGATCTTCCTGACCCAGGGATCGAACCCATGTCTCCTGCATTGGAGGCAGATTCTTTACCCACTGAGTCACCGATTGTTATTAAACATCTGCTACGTGGAGGACATGAAGCCAAGCATTTTACATGGTTCCCGTTATTTAGTCCTCATGGTGGCCTGTGAGGTCAGTGCTGACATCACTCCATTTTACAGATCAGAAAACAGAAAAGGCTGCACCCTCCAGGATCCCTCCTAGGACACTGGAACACGCTCTACTGCTTTGCAGCTCTGGTTTAATTTAGTGCGTGGAAACAGGGCTGGGCCTGTGTCCCCTTCAAGGGCACATCAGGTGACTAAAGCATTCTAGTACACTACATTGATAGACAAGCCTAGAGACTTCTGGCAGTTTCTAGGGGTTTCTAGATCTTTCTGGAAAATGTCTGCATTTTTCTCCTTCCCTTCGCTTCTGGAAACAAGAGTATGAGGAGCTGGGGTGTGGCAGCCAAGGCTGTCGTGTGGAAACTGATTCCAAATCTGCCCCAGTGGAGGGCCGTCCTTGGGCTCCCTGTTCCCCTTCTTCTGGAAACATGGGGTGGGGTTCTTTTAGCAGTTCTCTGCCCTGTAAGTGGGGCTCCTAGAAAGACAATCAAACATTTCTCTGGGGCCTGAAAAGAAACTGCACTTGGCCACTTTCCCATAAAGGAGAAATCATAGCTAAGTGAGAATCTCCGTCCCCTGTGTGCTCCAAGAAGCATCTGCAGTGGAGACGCCCTCGCCAGGACCCTTGCATGCCTTCCAAGGCGGAGAGACCCAGCCCTGCGGCAGCTTCAAGGAAGACACGATGGAAACAGCCCAGTCCTTGCTCAGGAGGAGCCATGGGTTAACTGGGCGGTGGTGGTGTGCGTGAGTATTCACACATATTCCTTCACCCATGGGAGTAAAATGGCTAAAACCATACAGGAATATCGCTCAAGCTGAGTTCATTACCTACCATAAAAATGCTCAATAAAGGAGATCGGAGCGGAGTAGAAATATTCCAGAAAATGTCTTAGTAGTGAGTTTTAAGCCAGATTTTAAAGGTCACTTCCATCCATCCATCCATCCACCCACTCATTCTGACTGATGCCTTCACCTTACCAGGACCTGTGCTAAACAACCCAGGGGAAAGTGATGCTAATTGATTCATTTGTTTATTTATTCCCCCACAACCCAAAGTCGAGGGTTTGCTTGTGCCGGGCATTAGAGAGAGCCTGAAGGGTGCAGGGAGATCTTCCTGGGTAGGGGATTTTGTCAACAGAGTCTCCGGGATGGGCGGTGCGTGGATACAGGCAGACAGTTAAGGAGGCTGGCTTCCTTTCTTTGCCCTCCTTGTTTCTTGTTTAGAGAAACAGTGGTTTTAACAAGGGATGCTTTGAAGTTCTGGGCTGCAGAACAGTAGCCGCCGTGAGTTCTTGGGTGACACACGGCCACTGATTTAATAAATACTTAGGAAGAACTTACTGTGTGTCTTGCACTGTGTCAGGGGAGCTGGACGGCGAGGGAGGAGGAGACAGACAGACAGCACGCGTCCTCCTCACCCTCCCGACCCCTCCGGCTTGTTGATGCCCCAGGTCAGGGGCTGCCTGCTGACCCGAGCGACTTGACCAGCTCCACGACAGCAGCGCCTGAGCGCCAGAACCAGAGTGTGTGTGTGTGTGCGTGGGTGTGAGTGTGTGTGAATGTGACTGGATGTGTGTATTTCCATGTGCGTGTGCGAGTCTGGGTGTGTCTGTTAGTGTGTCTCGGAATGTCTGAGTGTGTGAATGAGTGTGAGTGTGTCTGTGTGCCTGTATCAGTGAGTGTGTGTCGGTGTGTGTCCACGTGTATATGGTATGTGCGAGTGTTTAAGTGTGTGAATGAGTGTGTCTGCATGTGCCTGTGTGAGAATGTTTGCGAGTGTGAATGACTATGTATGAGTGTGTATTTGTGTGTGTGTTAGTGTATCTCGGTGGTATTGTGTGTAAACGTGGGTGCGAATGAGTATGCGTGTGTGTTTGTGTTCATGCGTATATGGTGTGTGTGGTTAAGTGTGAGCGGATACGTGTGAGTGTGTCCACCCGTAAGTGCACGGAGGTGGAAGACTTTCCTGTCTCAGGAAGGAAAGCGTGAACAGGAGCTTCCCCTGAGGATGCGTCTAGAAAGCTGGCCTGGGGCAGCAGGCGGCTGGGCGGAGCAGACAGGTTGTTTGCCCCCCCGGGGCGCGGGGTGTCCGCGGGACGGACGGGAGGAGGCGGCACAGGGGCGGAAGGCAAGGGGACCCCCGATGGGACTCGGGGCTGGAGCTTTCTGGCCGGCCGCTGGGGGAGGCCGGCAGGCGGCGCCGTCCGCGGCGGAAGCGGGTGAGGCCGGCGGCTGGCCCGGGGCTCCGTGAACTGGTCCAGGAGGCCCCGGGGAAGCCGAGGGGAGGTGGACCCGGCCCCGGTCGGCTCCGCGCGGAGGTCGCCGGGCTTGCGACCACCCAGGGCAGAGCAGCAGGGCCGAAAGAGGGCAGAGGCCCGCTCAGGCCACCGCCAGGGGCCCCGAGGCTGTTCCCTGGGCCAGGGGCTTGCGGGGCCCGCGAGCAGGCAGGCCCGGGCTGCTGACCCCTGGATCAGGGCGTATCTGGAAGGGACCCGGAGGGTGGCTTTGTCTGAGCCCCGCTCCACCCCACACCCGGGCTGGATCGCAGCCCCCAGCCGCCCGGCAACGCACGTGTCCGCCAGCCTTCTTCCTTTTATACGTACAGATTATTCATCAGGTTAAGACGGACTTCTCAGAGCGCTGTGTTTTCTTTTTTAAAAGAGCTAACACAAAGCCCAGTGGGTTTGTCAGTCGCCTCCCCTTCCCTCCGCTGCTTGTTTTCTCGGCTCACCCCTCCCGGGCCCCCACCCGCAGCTGTTCCCAGTGCCGTAATCCTGGGTTCTGGCATCAGAGCCGTTGCCATGGGGACCTCACCGATTCAGCATCCTGATGACGGGTTTGGTGGGGATGAACGTGAGAAGAGGGGCGGGGGTGAGAGGGAGGCGGGGGGCAAAGTCTCCGGTTCTGCGGGAAGGGGAGGTGGGGGGAGGTGGCGAGGAGGCAGTGGGAAGGGGGTGTATTAGTTTCCCACGGGTGCTGTGACAAATGGCTGCAAACTGGGTATAGCTTGAGACGACACGTGAGGATTCCCTGATGGTTCTAGAGGCCTGCCGTCCAAAACGAAGGACGAGCTGCGCTGGTTCCTCCTGGAGGCTGAAGAGCATCTGTCCCCGACCTCTCTCCCGGCTTCCGGGGTCGCCAGCGACCCCTTGACTGGCGGCTGAGTCTCTCCAGTCTCTGCTTCCATCCTCACGTGGCCTCCTCCCGGCTCACTGTGCATATGCTCCTTCTCTCTCTCTTAAGAGAGGGATAGGGCCCACCCTAAATCCTGGATGGCCTCATCTCTAATTACATTGGCCAAGGCCCTTTTCACCTTCAGAGGTTCCAGGGGATTGTAACTTGGATGTGTCTTTTTGAAGGTCCGTATTCAATCCACCGCAGAGGGGGGGAAGCGCATACAGGAATGCACTCTGCTGCCTCAGATCTGACATGCCAGCGTTGAACATTAGGATAGGGTGGGGGGTTCTGCTGGAAATTTGCCTCTTTGTACCACTCCAGTCTTTGCCTGGACAGAAGAGGCTGGCAGGCTACAGTCCATGGGGTCACAAAGAGTTGGACATGACTCAAGCAACTTAGCATGCACAGAGCCGCAGATCAACCTGTTTCTCTCCCTGTGTGTGTCTCTTGGCCGTGCCTGGGATGGTTAAGAACACAAACCCTGCACCAGACTGGCTGGGTTGGCAACCTGGCTCTGCATTTCTAGCTCTGAGAGTCCAGGGTTGAAGTGAACCACTCCATGCCTCAGTTTTCCCAGCTGTAAACTGGGCGTGATAATAGTTCCTTCTTCATAAGCCTGAGGGGAGCAACATAGGACTCAGTGGCCAGGAAGTCCTTAGGACAGTGCTCACACACTCCTACTGTGGAGTAGGCATTGGGATACATCAGTGAACAAAGTTGGTACATATCCCTGTCCTCAGGGAGCTGACATTCCAGAAAAGGAGGAAGGTGAACCATAAATCTGTTGTTGTTTAGTTGCTCAGCCATGTCCGACTCTTTGCGACCCCATGGGCTGTAGCCCACCAGGCCCCTCTGTCCATGGGGTTTCCCAGGCAAGGATACAGGAGTGGGTTGCCATTTCCTTCTCTAGGAGATATTCCCGACCCAGGGATCGAACCCAGGTCTCCTGCACTGGAGGTGAATTCTTTACCATTGAACCACCAGGGAAGCCTGAAATGTAAATGGTAGACAAATAAATAAGGAAGTGACATAGTACATTGGAAGGTGATAAATGCCACAGAAAGGAGGAAAGTAACCAGGAAAGGGGGATGAGGAGTGTCTAGAGGGAGGTCAAGTGGGTCAGGACTTAGAAGAATGACCAGAGAGTCTGAGTTTCCTATTTCTCACCAGAGCATCCATCCAGTGGATTCTTAAAGAGGCAGCACTCCCCCCAGCCCCCTGTGATCAACAAGCCTTTCCTCTGATGGAGGAAACTACTGACTGTAGCTGCCCCCAGACCTCAGTTGATCCAGGAGCTTTGAAGCGCAGATGGCCCCTTTAAAGTGTCCAGAATGGCAGCGTGGAGGCTGGGCTTTTGCATCCCTGGGGAGGAGGTACGGCCTTGGGTGTCAGCTGCCAATACTCCCAGCAACTGGGGGGTGGGTGTGTTGGCCCCAGAAAGGTCTGGGCCGCACCCTCCCCAGGTGAGGAGGTCAGCTGAATGGGATGATGCGTGTGAGGTCGTTGGCAAATGGCCAGGCCCACGAACGATGCTAAATAAATGGTGACTGGTCGTGTTCTGAAGGGTTGGTAGCCCCTCCCCTTGGAAACACTTTCTTTCCTTGGCGTCCAGGACCTCACAGGCTCCATCTCCCTCCTGCTTCCCTGGCACCATCGCTGGCCCCTCCTCCTCCCCTGACGTTTAAGTGCAGGTGTGTGTCCCGTCTTAGTCCGCGGACCGCTCTTCTCCACCAATTATGCACCCTCTCGTCCATTCTCCAGCCCTTAAATACCGTTTATAACCTGAAGACTCTTAAAATTTTATCTCCAGCTTGGACCTCATGTTGAACTCCAGACTCATATATCCAACTGCCTACTCGATAACTCCACTTGCACGTCTAATAGGCTGTGGCAGCCGTGGGAACGCTCCACTCACACCATTAATGGGAACAGGGTAACTGCCATCCCCAGACTGGCCTCACATGATGCTGTATCTGTGCATCTGTGGGCTTCCCCCAGCTCGTGACCGAGCATGGGCTGGGGCGGGGTAAGCCAGAGAGAAGTGGGTACAGTGCAGATCCACCCCTGTGGCATGTGGACACCCCCGCTGGCAGATTTTGGCTTGAGCACTCCCCAGGGACCTGGCTGAGCCCTTCTTAGAAATGTGCTGTGTCTGCAGACATCCTCCTCCCCAGTCTCCCTCTCCCATCTCTCTTCACAGGTGACCGTCCTGCATCTGGAAATCTCCTCTCTGACCCCTGCTCCCTCCCCTCCATCCTTCACAGCCATTTCCCCTGGAAGTCTCTTGCCCATCTGATCCTGTCTTGGCGTCTGCTCTGTGGAGGATCCAAGGCAACAGATTAGTATCTCAAACTTCAAATGTTCTAAACCAAATCAACCAGCTCTCTCTCCCCTCCAGAAACCTACTGCTCCACCAGACCTCCAACCTCATGTTAATAAATGCCAGCTGTCTCCTGTTGCTCATGCCCCAAAGTGATGGCAGATCCTTGAGTCTCCTCTCTCTTCCATTCTCCAGCCCAGCATCAAATCCCGTTGGCTCCCACTTCAGAGCTGGTCGAGGGTCAGACGAGCCTGGCTCTCCTCTGCACCAGCCTAAGCCGATGTCATCTCCCACCTGGATTGTTAAGCCCTGATCTCCAGACAGCCTGCTTCAGTCTTGCTCTGTCCCTCCCTCGAGCTGTTCTTAGCACATTGCTGAGTGATGCTTTCAAGATGTCAGATTGAATCTTGGGGGTCAGTGTCTCCCAGGTGACAGTCATGAGCCACATCGCCACCCTCACAGGTCCTCCCAACCCCCTCTAGTCTGTCCTCCACCCTGGAAGCCATGCACCATCCTTGCTGGTCATCTTCGGGCCAGCATCCACTTTGGGGCTCTCATCTATATGCTCCTGTCAGCACACTAATTCCCTCTTCTCCTTCATGGGTCTTCACCCAGGGGCCACCTTCTCAGGCTTCCCTGACCAACGCCCTGTTCCCCTTCCTGTCCAAACACTGACATCTATTTTTGCCTCTTAAATTGGTGTATTGGTCTGACTCCTGCCATTAGAACAGAAACACCATGGAGGCAGGAGTTGGGTTTCCTCTGCTCCCCACCCCCAGGCCCACCCAGGACCCGGGGCAGGGCAGACGCTCAATAAATATTTATTGAGAGAATAAAGAGCAAACTCACCAAAGGACCTGGTGCATAACAGGATTTGATAAATATTGGCTTTATAAAATTGTGTTTGCTTTTATTTCATAAAATTCAGGAGCCTGTAGAACAGAAACAAAAATAACCTATAATCCCACTGCTTTGATACCCCCTACGGACATCTTTAAAAAGATAAAAATAATACATGCAGACAGGTAGAAAATCCTATTAGGTATCAAAAGGCATAGGATGGAAGGAAAGAGCTTTCTGCCAGGACTCTGGCACCAGCCCAGCAGTTCCACCACCCTGCCCTGCCCTGATACCCCCTTCTTGGGGGCTGAGAAGGGCTCCTCTGTGGGGGACAGGGGCAGGTGTGCCTTGGGAAGAGGTTGGAGGCTTTGGGAAGCCCTGGGAACTAGGCTACAGGTGGGTTTAGCTTATACTTTGGCCCACCAGCACAGATATAAGCCGGATCCTGTGACATTGACATTGTATGGTACCATTCCTCCACTGAGCGCTCTCTGCAGCTTCTGGAGCATGTAGGAGAAAGTCCACACTCTTCTATGGGTCTCTAGGACCCTGTGAGGTCTAATTCTCCAAGCCCTGCCTCCCCATCCCTCACTACATCCCAGCCACGCCTTCCCACGGCCTTCCCTGCCCCAGGGCCTTGGTATGTGCCGTGCTGTTCTCTCTGGAAAGCTTTCTTTCTCCTCATCACATGGCCGGCTCCCACTCAGCCTTCTCGTCTCAGCTGATGTTAGCAGTTCTCACACTTCAAGGAGCACCAGACTCTCCTGCAGAGCTGATGGAAACTTAGGTAGCAGGACCCCCTCGTCAGAGTTTCTGATTCAGCAGTTCTGGGACGACCTGAGACTGTTCAGTTCTCACAATTTCCCTGGTGCTGCTCTGTTGCTGGGGGGCCCCTACTTTGAGAACCACTGGGTTAAGTGAGGCTACTTTAAGATTCTGGCTTTACAGACACCCCTCCTCCCACTTTTCTTTTTTCCTTTAAAAAGTTTGTTGAAAAATTTAATGATTATTATTAGTTGTGGCCTCACCACGCTGCATGTGGAACCTTAGTTCCCTCACCAGGGATCGAACCTGCAGCCTCTGCATTGGAAGCATGGAGTCTTAACCACTGACCACCAAGGAAGCCCCTTCCCCACATTTCTAAGTTACGTCCCCCTGTAGCACCTTCTGCTTTTTCTTCACACCAAGTATTATCATACGATGATATATTATGGTTATAATATTGTGGGTTTTGCATTGTAATTTTGTGTTGAAGGAATATCTTCTAATTTGCACCGGAGCAAGCATTTTGGTTTCCCGCCTCCATCCTTTCTTATGTTAAAATCGCAGCCAGGCCAATAAACAGATATTGTACAGAGTTAATCTCTCTTGCCTTTAGAAGAGAGGGAACTAACATTTACTGAATGCTCTTAAGCATCGTGCACTATTATGAAGGCTTCTAGAAGAATAATAACCAACAGTGACCTCTGTTTACTGAGCATCTATTCTGTGCTGGGAAACATACTTTGCAAGGAGGTATGGCTGTTTGGTTCATTTCTCTATCCCCAGTGCCTGGCCATAGTGATGCCTAATAAATATATATATATATATTTAGTAAGTGATTTAATGAGTAAAAATAAATGATTCTCCTACATGGAACTTTTCTTTCTTTCCTGGAGGATGGAGGGACTTCTTTCTGGGACTGGTTTTATAGACCTAGCTACTGTCTGGGGCTGTCTGTAAGGGGTTAGGAGGCTGGACTCCTTTAAGATCCTGAACCTGGTCTCACCTCTCCAGAAAGAATGAGGAGGAACCCTGGAAGCTCCGGGCATCTTCTAGCATCCTGCAGAGGTGATGGGGAAAGGCAGACACTCCCTCATCTAACAAAATAAAGGTAAAGAAGCAGGCGCGGGGACCCAGAGGCTGGTTTATGCCCCTTAAATGCAAAGCAGAAAATAACAGGAAGATCAAAGCAAGGCCGAAAAGGAGGAGACAGAAACATATAAGGAGGGCTCAGAGAGATGGAAAGGAAGGAGGCAGATAAAGAACATACAGGGAGGGGATGTCCACGCTGGAGCCTGGCTTCCCTCCCTAGGTGTCCATGGGCCACCTGCCAAATCAATTGATTACATCTGTAGGCAGAGTTGCCTTTTTATTTCACACCAATTTTCATGGGCAGCGTAAGATAAAAATGGAAGAGGTGAAGTGAATGGGGAAAGATGATTGAATGTTGATGTAAAAAGGGAAGGTGTGAGGAAGGGAGGGCTGATCGGACGCCCAGCTACCCGGGATTGCTGGGGAGTGTGGGTGGTATCTTCCGCCCCTTTAAGTTTTTCTTTCCTTTCTTTCTTTATATATTTTTTGAAAACCCGGTTTCCCAGTGAATCGCTGGTCACAGTTCCTGCTTGGCAATAGGAACTGGTGTGCCCAGGGCCCAGGAAGCTCGACTCTATGCTGCCACCACACCTCCCACCCCGATTCCATCCCATACTCGGAATTTGAAGACTTGGGGACTGAGTACCCGGGGCATGAGGAGGGTGATGTCTCACTGTCTGAACTAGACTCATCCTCTCCTGCTCCCGCAGCCTCAGTTTCCCCACCTGGGCTGCTGTGATGGTAACTCACTTGGCCGTGACACAGGGGAGCTCTAACAGGTGAGAAGTTCGAGATGTACTCTGCAAAAGAAAGGACTACAAGCAGGCTTCCTAATCTGAGCAAATAAAAATCAAACACTGCAAAGCAAAAGGAACAGCCCCTCCCCGGAATGGGTACATCTGTCTGTCCATCATGGACTGGCCTTTGTGGGCTCTCAAGGGCTCCCCTGGAAGGGTCCTCCATCCACTGAGCTGTGGCTTCAAAGGCCAGGTGGCTGGCTCTGGCGTCTCGGTCCTAGAAACTCTTTGTTTTAAGCCTACCATTTGGAACATTTGGGGAGTAGGGCCCTATCAAAAGCCCTTCTGCTAAGAACTGGCTTCCAAATCCGAAGACAGTGTTCCCCATGGGATCAGAGGCAAAGGGGGGCCAGAAACTACCCCTCCCAGCTTCCCCTCCTCCATCCCAAAGCCACCAGAAGCACGTGGTTATTGGAACTCGCCCCTCTGTGCTGTTAAGGCGGAGCCAAAGGGCGAGAGCGGGAGGCCCCGGGCTGCAACATCTCGCTGAGTGGGGTTGGTGGTCTTTCTGTGCCAGGCCATTGAGGTAGCTCTGCTCAAAGACGTCAATCCCTGATCCAGAAAAGGCAAAGGAGGGCACCACCCACTACCTACACGGCCTGTGCTTACTTTCATCAGCGAGGCAGGCAGTGACCTGAGACGGAGACAGTGACATGGGGACAAGACGCTGAGACGCATGCTGTCCATGAGGGGTCTGCAATCTCTCTGGACAGGGGGTTGAGCATCCCTGAGGCTCTTTATGATCCTCCAGACCCACAAAGCCGGTGCTGAAAAGGGCCACAGTGCCCACTGAACAGCTGAGAAAAGCAAGGCCTGGAATGGGATGTGTCAGTGAGCTCAGAGCCCACTGGAGGCAGAGAGGAGGTTTGAATCTGGGTTTGCCTACCAGGGGGTTTCTGTGTGTATGTGTGAGTGTGTGTGTGTGTGTGTGTGTGAGTGTCTGTGTGTGTGTGTGTGTGTGTGTGCAAGGGCGGGGGACTCTGCACAGGATGCCTTTCAACGAAGCAGTCGGATTGAGAGGCCCTTATTTCCAGGCCAAGGTGAGCGCCTAGGACAAGAGGCAGAGATGACAGGTATGTTTGCCTCGTACACTCAGAACACGACCTGCCTGGGAAGGAACGTGTGTGGGGTTTCGTGAAACACCTGATGAAGCTGTTGCTCGTATTTCCTCTTTACAGCTGTCTGTGCTGGGTGCTCAGGGGCCTCTTGTGAGAACCTGGTGCCCAGAGCCTGTCTCTCAGCCCGCCGGATGACAGCTCCTCTGGCCCCATCCCCTAGGGATGCAGGAGGCTGGGCTGGGGTCCGCTTAACTCTGCATCCTCCTGACACCGGCATGGTGCACGCCATGAGCCGCCTACCCAGCTCTGAGTTCCCAGAGAGAGGAAGGCGTCCTGCGGGAGGCAGCCGGGTGGTTGTGTCAGGGGCCCTTCCCTTGCTCACGTTGGGGAGTGGGCCGCTGCGACTCCAGGCAGCTCCCGAATAGCACTGCACTTTCCCACATGCTTTTTCTTTCTTTCTTTCTTTCTTTTTTTTAAGGTTTATTTATTTGACAGCACTCAGTCTTAGTTGTGGTGTGCAGATTCTTTTAGTTGCGGCATGTGGGATCCAGTTCCCTGACCAGGGCTAGAACCCTGGCCCCCTGCACTGGGAGTGCAGAGTCTTAGCCCCTAGACTGCCAAGGATGTCTCTCCTTGTGCTTTTTCAAAGTCCCGGGTGACAACATATATATCCAGGGTGGGGTGGAGGGGGAGTGGGTCCTAGCTTTTCATCTGAGATCTTGAAGCAGAGGTTGGTGCCCAGCAAACAGAACACAGAGAGGAGAGGAATTCGGGTATGAATTCTACTTTCGCTGATTGGCAGGTGTCACTGACCGTGGCAGACCCTGTCAGTGGCCTCCCCACCCGCCGCCTCTTCGACCCACCCGGAGGTCACCATGGCCGTGATGGACAGACCGCGTACCTGCAGAAAGCTTCCCAGCCCAACACCTGCCCTCCTGTTCCTGGGGCTGTTCTTTGGCTCTGCTAGTGAGTTTAGCCCACACGGCAGGCAGAAGTGACGGGAGTGAGATCCTTAAGCTACGGGCTCTCAACCCTGAGCTACAGGAGCTCATGGAGAAACGCGTGGCTCCCTTGCATGTTCTGCAGCCTCTTAATTGGCCGGGTGGCCCACGGTGGAAACCCACTCATTAATTCTCCTTAATTAGCTTTCCTCTCTTCCCTTTCTCTCTTCTCCACTCCCTCCCCATGCTTCTTGGAACCTACTCCAAAATAAATGACTTGCACTCACATCCTTGCCCAAAGGCATGCTTCTAGGAGAACTCAAACTTAAACACCAGCTCCCTGGTTTTAGTGGAGGCCTGTGGGGTCCAGAGATCTGGGCATCCTAGCCACGTGATACAAGGCTTGTCCCATCACCTCTTGGAGCCTCTATTTTCAGATTTGTAAGGTAAGGGTTAGTGCTCTGCAGTTCTATAAAAGTCTGTTTCTTAATCATTGAAACATTATATTCATTCAGGGTTGCCACAGAGTAAAACGTAGACTATATTCTATTCATCTAGATTGCAAGATTAAAGATCAATACAGCATTGCATAGAAGCAAGTGTTCAATTGGGGAACAGATTCTAAATAGAGCTGGGAATCAGAGAAAGGAAAGAAGTAGTCAGAGAAGGCTTCCTGTGAGTGGGGAAGTTTGAGCTAGGCCTTAAAGGATGGGTGAATCCAGGTAGGTTGGGGTCCATGCAGGGGACTGGACCATGAGAAGAGGCTTAGACCGCAGTCTGAGGGTGCAGGTACTGGTACATTCATTGCTATGGACTGAATGTTTGTAACCTCTCCCTCAAATCCACATGTTAAAGCCCCAGCCCCCTGTAATGTGATGGTGTTAGGAGAGGGGGGCCTTTGGAGGTAATTAGGTGTATATGAGGTCATGAGGGTGGGGTCCTCATGATGGGATTAGTGTCCTTCAAAGAAGAGGGAGAGCGATCCAAGCTCTTTCTTTCTTTCCCATCTGAGAACACAGCAAGGAGGAGGCTGTCTTCAAGCCAGGGAAAGAGACCTCCCCGGGAACTGAATCTGCTGGCATCTTGATCTTGAACTTCCCGATCTCCAGAACTGTGAGAAAGAAATGGCTGTTGTTTAATCCCCTTCTCCCCCTGCCCAATCTATGGTATTTTGTTACAGCAGCTTGAGCTGACTAAGACACCTATCATGGAGCTTCTTCAATTCTGGGTGAATAGCAATGGATCACCACCCCTTACATGCACGGTTACCTGGCAGGTGTTAGGTTTGTATGCATGTTTATTTTTCAACGAGTATCCATAATTTTCTAGAAAGAAGGAGCGACTGGAGTGTATGGATAGTTTAATAAAAACACACCATTCATCCACTTCCCTTCTCATCTCATTACGTTTCATTACATCCTCATCCCCCCTACTTCCTACTCCATCCCTTGTCTCCCCATGTGGGGACTTTGGAGACCAGTCTTGTTGGCACAGCGATTTGGCAGAGGCTGAAGGATGCTGAGGCTCTGGCCACTAAGAACCTCAGAGGTAGGAGATTTTGGACCTCAAAATGCAAATAGTCTAAGAGGCTCTGATTAAGGAAGCAGCTTAGACACTGTTGTTTCTAGAAGGAACAGAAGACACCATTTTGCTGTCTATGGCTTGTATCAGGACTCGCTAGGAAAACTGCTCTCCTTTGCCTGCTGGGCTGGAGGCCAATCCTACCAGAGCAGTGGCAGCCAGTTGGGTACCCAGGACTCTTACACCAACTTTGAGCTGAACTGTCTCCTGTCTATTTTGACTCTGGTCTCTTGGCCACTTTGAGAGGCAATAAATATAGTGGCTTAGAGCACAGATACTGGAAGCCAAGCAGCCTGGGTAAAACCTGGGTGCTGCCATCTAGGGGCTGTGGGGGCTATTAAATTTCTTAACACCTCTGTGCCTCAGCTTCCCCACCTGTACTGTGAGTATGAGGATAGTGACGATCTCATGGGGTTGCTGTGATGATGAGTTACAAGTGAAGAGCTCTAAACAACGGTTAGCCACCATCAATCGTCATCACCACCACCATCATCATCAACAGCAGCAGCAGCAGCATCACCATCACCAACATCTCCATCGGCCTTTCTACCACCGTCATCATCATCTATCCTTACAGGAAATGGGGAATCTGGTACTCAGGATTGGATTCCCGGGGACACATGCTCCAAAGGGAAATTCAGGCTCAGTGGAAGGAGCCAAAGGTCAATTGCCTGAGGACGTGCTCAGCCTACCCGGCCAGTGGCAGCTTCACTCAGAGCAGAACTGATACTTGCGCTCCTTTGAGCCCTGAACTGCTGCCCTGGCTCTTGGTCGGTCAGCGGTGGCCTTCCCCCACCAGGCTGGCTTCCCATCTTTCGCATTGGTCTAGGGTAGGACCGACTGGGCAGGTGCTGCGTGGCTCCAGGGCCCTGATAAGCCATAGGAAGGTTTAGCAACTCTCTCCTGGCCGGCCAGCACCATGCCCTCCCAGCAAGTGTACTTGCTCTCTCTCCCTCCTTCCCCCTTCTCTGCCTGAGTTCCCGCCGAGGAGGCCAAGGCGGGAGGTCTAATACTGCCTGGCTAATGGCTTATAGATCGTTGGCACATCAGGCCCGATGGAAGTGTCTGTTAAGCTTGGCATTGGGAGCCTGAGTCAAATGGCCTGAGACAGATTTATGGCCATCTTCCAGGCCACGCCAGGAAAACGCTCCCTGACAGCCCTCCAGGACTCACACGCTTGGAAAACCAGGAGGGATAGAGGGAGCGTCTCCCGGCGGCACTTGGAACCCCACGGCCTCAACCACAGTGCAGGATACCTCCAAGGTCAGAATGGAGTTGCCTGAGTGTGACATGGGGTTTGAGCAGAGGCCAGATGTCTGGATTTACCCAGAAATGAGTCCAGGAAGACTAACTAATTAGCACCAATTTAGAAAGAGGCCAGATTGACCTAGTGAAAAATTCTGAATTATGGAATTGTTAAACACAGTTTTATCACCTTCAAGAAAATAGACTGCGCTAGATTCTTCTAGAGAGCACCCAGTGTGTGTGTGTGTGTGTGTGTGTGTGTGTGTGTGAGAGAGAGAGAGAGACAGAGACACAGAGACAGAGTGCTTATTCTTGCCCGGAGGAAATTCCCCATGTGCCAGGGAAATGGGTGATCTACAGTTGTATTACTTGGCATTTAGTAAAATTAAATTATCAAAATGGCGATACAAAGGTTCTTGGGGACCTACTAGAATGAGCAGATGAATGATGTGCAATTGCCCATCAACATGTTTGCATGCCAACTGGCACTTCTGCTGGGTGTGCGTGCTGCTTGCTCTTTCCTGTGGGTTAAACGCCTCCCTTGCACTCTGGTTCCCGCCTCCCCCTGCTGTTCTCCCATCCCGGCTCCTACCTTGCACAGGTGAATGTCCAGCCCACCACGGCTGCTCCTCTGGGCTGGAAACCTGCTCATTCACCGGTGAACAGAGCACAGAGGAGCTCTTGGAGTGTTTGGAGTTCTGGAGTCTGCGCTGTCTCCTTGCCCTTGGAGGCTGGGTTTTTCCCTACTAGCTCGAAAGAATTTGCTAAGAGCACAGAGACAGTCTCTCTGTCTTGTCAAGAGTTTTCAGAGCTGGGGTCCTCTCCTCTCTCCCCTCACTCACATCCAAGGAAGAGGTCTGGCATTTCCATCTCCTTGGCTGGCAAATTGTAAATTTGGGTCTGAGCAGAAAATATAGTGACATCAAGGTTATACGGTCCCCAGCTGACAAGACAGATAACTCTCAGCAATCCGGCAGTTTCCATCTCCTCCTGGTCTCCTCTCTCTGCTCCGCTCTTTCTTTCAACCTTTTTTTTTTTTTTTTAAAGAAAACATTTTTAGAGACTTTAATAACTGTGGAAGGATGCTGTAAGGTGGGCAGGGAAATCGATCATTTTTATTCGGTTGTGCGCGATAAAATGTAAGTTTGGACAATAAATCTTCTTACCTTGAGGGGAAAGAACAGCGTGCCTGGCCATTAACACAACTCCCATTTTGGAGATTTTAATGAATGAGTGAAGGTCTGGTCTGAGTAATTGATGGCTCCCACCTCCCCGCCGGGACTATGGGTTTCAGACTCAGGCTTCGGCTGGGAATGGGGCTTCCATTCTGTCTCCAGTCCAGGCAACTGCTGGTTCCCAGTCTCCCTCTCTTTTCTGGTGCTGATCTTCTGTTAGTTCTTTTATTTTGCTTTTAGATTAATTTTTATTGGAGTATAGTTGCTTTACAACGTTGTGTAAGTTTCTACTATACAGCAAAGTGATTCACTAAATACAACTTAAGCCCCCACCATGTGTAAAACACCATATTTAGGAGGATCCAGATGAACATGTCAGAGCCCTGGGTAACTTGTCCCTAAGAAAGCCTTCTCTTCAAGGTCTGGGTGATGCTGAGGGTGGGGGCGGGGGGAGTGGTGAGTAATGGAAGATGCTGGGAGAGGGGGTTTTGGAGGAGTGACTTAGAGAAGGTTGCCTGGAAGAAAAAAACCAGAATTCTTATAATTTGGGGAGGGGAGCTTTGGGTAGGTTTCTGGGGGGTTGGTTTGTAAGCCAAAATATGACCCTTAGTAATGGAAATTTTGGTGTGTGTGTAGATGGCGGAGACTCTGGTTTTCTGGCCCTAAGTCATCACCTGCTCCCAAATTTTCCAACGACATTAATTGCCCATCAACACCCTAAATACTTCTCCACTGCCCTGGACACAGTCCCATGGGATCATGGCACTGGAGGAGACGAGTGTTTTGCTGTTGGCTACAGGATGCAATTCCTGGAGCCAGATATATTGAAGATACTTGCATAATCTTTGCTCCCAGTACAGTATCCTAAAAGGAAACAGCCAGAATGCTGTTGCAGTCAACTTGAGCTGCCATAAGAAAATGCAAAGTGGCTTAAACTACAGGCATTCATTTCTCACAGTTCTGGAGGCTGGGAAGTCCAAGACCAAGGTGCCAGCAGATTCTATTTCTGGTGAGGGCTTTTTTCCTGGTTTACAGAGAGCAACCTTCCTGCTGTGTCCTCACAAGGAGGAGAAAGAACACTGATCCCCCTTTCTTTTTCTTGTAAGGGCACTAATCCCATTATGAGGGCTCCACCCTCATAACCCTGCATGCGTGCTAAGTCACTTCAGTCGTGTCCAACTCTTTGTGACCTCATGGGCTGTAGTCCACCAGGCTCCTCTGACCCCGGGGTTCTCCAGGCAAGAATCCTAGAGTGGGTTGCCATTTCCTCCTCCAGGGAATTTTCCTGACCCAGGGATGGAATCTGCATCTCTTACATCTCCTGCATTGGCAGGCAGATTCTTTACCACTAGCGCCACCTGGGACACCCCCTCAAGACTTTATCTAACCCTAATCACCTCCCCAAGCCCAATGACCAGCTCCAAATGCTATCTCTTTGGGAGTTAGATCTTCAACAGAGGAATTTGGGAGCAGGACACACATTCATCCATATACATACTGCAGAGTCGGGCCCCAGTTTCTGCTTTCTTTTCAGGCAGATCAATAAGTGGACATCTGGAAAGTGGGGGCTGTGGTGGGAGCAGAAGACAGGGAGTGGCCTTTACTGTCTGGGGCTAATACCCACTCCCTGTTCCTGCCACCCCAAGCCTATGGCCAGAGTCCAGGAGGGGTTGGGACCATCCCTACCCAGGACGCCTTCCTCAAGGCCTCTAGTTTCCATCGGTTCCCTTCGTTTTCAATCCCTCCGCCAACCGCACACCTGGGCTCAGGGCACCTCCAGCCTTGGGTCTTCTCCTATGACTCACCAGCTCTCTCTACACACCGCAGGGCATCCAGTTACTCAGAGAACAGCCTGCTTCTGTTTGCTTATCAGACTTCTGCTGTTTGCCCCGGGCATCACTATTCATTGACTTGAACTTCTCTCCTTCAAGCTCTTTAATGATTCATGATCTGTGAGTGGGGAGGGTCACGTGGGCTGTGGGCCTCTCGGCTGCCTGGACCTGTGCACAGATGATCCTGTTAACTCACTGAGTGGTTGGGGTCAAGGTTCCTGTTCTAAAGGTGAGCACACTGGGGCTGGAAGAAGGTGAGTATCTATCCAAATCTCCCAGCTCATAAGTGGAGGAGCCAAAATTTGAGACGAGGTCCATCTCGTCCAATAGCCAGAGCTCTTTCTAACATAGAGGTGGCTCCTGTGTGGGGAGCCAGCTCTGACTGGTCAGCCCCCTGCAGAGTGGCACTCAAACAGCCAACATTGCTGTTCTTCAGTCGCTCAGTTGTGTCTGACTCTTTGCCACCCCATGGACCGCAGCACGCCAGGCCTCCCTGTCCCTCACCATCTCCCAGAGTTTGCCCAAGTTCATGTCCATTGAGTCGGTGGTGCCATCCCCCCATCTCATCCTCTGTCACCTTCTCCTTCTGCCTTCAATCCTTCCATGCATCAGCCAAAATAAGAGAACATAAAAGGCTGTGGCCACACTTATGTGGTAGTAAGGGTTCATTGGAAGGACTGATGCTGAAGCTGAAACTACAATACTTTGGCCACCTCATGCGAAGAGTTGACTCGTTGGAAAAGACCCTGATGCTGGGAGGGATTGGGGGCAGGAGGAGAAGGGGACGACAGAGGATGAGATGGCTGGATGGCATCACCGACTCGATGGGCATGAGTTTGAGTAAATTCTGGGAGTTGGTGATGGACAGGGAGGCCTGGCATGCTGCGGTTCATGGAGTCGCAAAGAGTTGGACGTGACTGAGCGACTGAACCGAAGTGAACTGGACTGAAGGGTTTCAAGCTCTGTCTAAAGTCGGTTTGGTGGATCAGAAAGAAAAAATGGTGGCTGATTACATTCTTCAAATTGACACAGGCTTTTAAAGACTTTGAATCTCTTGAGAGCCAGGGCACGAGGGTCACAATGTAATACATTCATCTGTTGGCGATGGTGGGAAATTCTCCTGAGGACACAAAGTGAATATCCATCACCAGAGGTCTGGGTGAATAAATGAGACTACATTTACACACTATTGAAAACAATTAACTAGAGCTATACCAGAGGATTGAGCGGAGTTCCCCAAGGTATTGTTGAGTAAGAGAAGCAAGACAAAAGAAACTGAATATCCCCAAATTCAATAAAACAAACAACTATAAAAGGCTGCCTAGACTTGTAGAGTTAAATATAGGTTTGTGCAGAAGTGCGTTTTGGGGGTGCATATACAAAGTTACATACCTGTATGCATTCCCAGGTGGCACAGTGGTAAAGAACCCGCCTGCCAATGCAGGAGATGTGGGTTTGATCCCTGGGTTGGGAAAATCCCCTGGAGGAGGAAATGGCAACCCACTCCAGTATTCTTGCCTGGGAAATTCCGGAAAAACATCTACTTCTGCTTTATTGACTATGCCAAAGCCTTTGTGTGGATCACAACAAACTGGAAAATCCTTCAGGAGATGGGAATACCAGACCACCTGACCTGCCTCCTGAGAAATCTGGATGCAGGTCAAGAAGCAAGTTAGAATTGAACATGAAACAACTGACTGGTTCCAAATCGGGAAAGGAGTACATCAAGGCTGTATATTGTCACCCTGCTTATTTAACTTACATGCAGAGTACATCATGAGAAACGCTGGGCTGGATGAAGCACAAGTTAGAATCAAGATTGCCGGGATTTAAAGATTTTGAATCTCTTGACTGTCAGATATGCAGATGACACTACACTTATGGCAGAAAGTGAAGAGGAACTAAAGAGCCTCTTGATGGAAGTGAAAGAGGAGAGTGAAAAAGTTGGCTTAAAACTCAACATTCAGAAAACTAAGATCATGGCATCTGGTCCTATCACTTCATGGCAAATAGATAGGGAAACAGTGGAAACAGTGAGAGACTTTATTTTGGGGGCTGCAAGATCACTGCAGATGGTGATGGCAGCCATGAAATTAAAAGACGCTTGCTCCTTGGAAGGAAAGTTATGACTAACCTAGACAGCATATTAAAAAGCAGAGACATTACTTTGCCAAAGGTCCATCTAGTCAAAGCTATGGTTTTTCCAGTAGTCATGTATGGCTGTGAGAGTTAGACTATAAAGAAAGCTGAGTGCCGAAGAATTGATGCTTTTGAACTGTGGTGTTGGAGAAGACTCTTGAGAGTTCCTTGGACTGCAAGGAGGTCCAACCAGTCCATCCTAAAGGAAATCAGTCCTGAATATTCATTGGAAGGACTGATGCTGAAGCTGAAACTCCAATACTTTGGCCACCTGATGAGAAGAACTGACTTATTGGAATGACCCTGATGCTGGGAAAAATTGAAGGTGGGAGAAGGGCATGACAGAGGATGAGATGATTGGATGGCCTTACTGACTCAACAGACATGAGTTTGAGTAAACTCCGGGAGTTGGTGATGGACAGGGAGGCCTGGTGTGCTGTAGTCCATGGGGTTGCAAAGAGCTGGACCTGACTGACTGACTGAACTGAACTGAACTGAAGAACCTGGCGGGCTACAGTCCACGGGGTCACAGAGTCAGACATGACTGCGTGACTGAGCATGCACACATAGTTAGTATGTATGATTATAAAGAAAGATACGGAAGGATTCCCTTACTGGGGTGTTAGCATGGTCCTTCAGTGGTTATGCGGGCAAAGGAGAGAGAGGAGGAGAAAAAAAAATCAGACTAACAAAGGAAGAAAAGAGTACACACACACACAAACACACACACGTACACACACACATACACACACAAGCATACACACACATACACACATACACACACACAAACACACACATACACACATGCACACACACATATACATTCACACACACACGCACATACACACACACACATGCACATACACACACAAACACACACATACACACGTACACTGACATACACACATACACACACATACACACATGCACACACACACACAAACATACACGCATGCACACACACGCGCACACACACATACACACACATGCACATACACACATACACACAAACACACACATACACACAAACACACATACACACACATGTGCACTCATATACACACGTATATACACAAACACACGTGCACACACATACATGTACACACATACACACAAAAACACACACATGCACACATGCACAGATGCATACACATGCACACACACACACAAACACACACACAAACATACACACACATACACAAACACACACATACACACACAAACACACATACATACATACACACATATACACACATACACACACATACATACACACATACACACACATTCACACATACACACATACACACACACACACACACACAAACATACCAAGCACAGGACCAGATTTATATTTTTATATAAAGGTATCAGCACTCATGTAAGTAAGTTCAAGGAAAAAGGGTTTTTTTTCTTAGGAGGGGGCCATGAGACAAGGAGGCTTGAGGGATCTTAGTTCTCTGACCAGGGATCAAAATGATAGTGGACGTGCAAAGCCATAACCATTGGACTGCCAAAGAATTCCCTAGAATGTGGTTTTAGAAAGAAAAGTTTTAAAAATTCTTTTCCCAGATCAACTGAGTTGTCACTCCACAGATTGGGGTGAATGAAAGAGAGAGAGGAGTGTCCTGGGTGAATTCAGGAAGGAATGGATGAAGAAGATGTGACACATACATGCAGAGGTCTGGTACTCAGCACTATTCACAAGAACCAGGATAAGGAAGCAACCTAGATGTCCATCAACAGAGGACTGGATGAAGAAGCTGTGGTACATACATGCAATGGTCTGTTACTCAGCCATAGGAGCAACAAACTTGGGTCATTTGTAGGGACATGGGTGGACTTAGAGACTGTCAGACAGAGTGAAGTAAGTCAGAAAGAGAAAAACTATTGCTTATTAACTTGCGTGTGTGGAATCTAGAGAATAGTACAGATGATCATATTTGCAGAGCAGAAATAGAGGCACAGCTACAGAAAACAAACATGGGTACCAAGGCGGGGAAAGGGGGCTGGGTTGGGAGAGTGAGACTGATGTATATATGCTATTGGCACTAAGTGTAAAGTAGATGACTAATGATAGTCTACTGTACAGTTCTGGGACCTCTACTTGATGCTCTGGGATGACATACATGGGAAGAAAATCCAAGAAAAGAGGGGATGTGTGTATACACACAGCTGATTCACCTTGCCCTACAGTGGCAACTAACGCAACATCGTACAGCTACTGTATCCCAATACAAATTAATTAAAAAGAAACAAATGATTAAATAATGACCAAGTTATGCTACTAGGGCACTCACTTGGTAGCTGATGTATCTGGCATCACCATCGTGAGCCACAATATGGATGCATACCTAATACTGTGTACATGTTAAGTGATTAGATCCCTTCCTGGGTATATCCAGGGTGTTTTAGTCCCTTCCCAGTATCTTTCTTTTCAAGCATCCCGGGAGTCTTATTTAATTCAAGGGGTCCGCCTAGAAACTGATGGTTGGGCCATGGAAGGGAAAAAGAGAGGAGAAGGAAGAAATTATATTTTCCCAAACTATCTACTAACTTAAAGTGCAACATTGAGAGAAACAGGATGAAGGATGCAGGGTGCTTCCTTGGCTGCAGCATGAAACCCTTTGAAATGGCATAGAGAGCAAGACCAGCACACAGGAAAGCAGAATGCAGTGGGAGAGCTGAGAGAAACATCTTGATGATACTATTGGAGCCCCTGGATCTACCCATGCCTGAAGTCCACCCCTCGCTGTGGCAGATAGAATAATCCCCCCACAAAACGTCTACACTGTCTTCCTTAGAACCTGTAAATAGGATCTCTTACCCGACAAAATGGACATGACAGGTATGATTAAGCTGAGGATATCGAGGTGGGAGGTTATCTAGCATTATCCCAAGGCTCAGTGTAATCCTTATATGAGAGGGAGGCAAGAGGGTCAGAATTGGGGAAGGAGGTGTGGAGACAGAAGCTGAAGCTATGCCATTGCAGAAAGGGGGCCAAGAACCAGGGCATGCTGGTTAGAAAAGACAAGGGAATGAATTCTTTCCTAGAACTTCCAGAAGGAAGGCAGATTTGCTCATCCTTTGACGTCGGCCATGTAAACTCATTTCCAGACTTTTGATCTCCAGGACTCTAAGACAACACACTTTTGTTTCAGGCCAGTAGATTTGTGGTGATTTGTTACAGCAGCTGTAGATAATGAATCCTGGTTGCTTCTTGATTGCTTGGGCAAAATTAGCTTGCATTAGATTTGATTTTCTGTCACTTGTAACCGAAAGAATCCTGACTATTACAACAGCCCAAGGAGGACCAGCATTTCTTTTTATTTGTTTATTTACTTATTCATTTATTTGGCTGTGCCGGGTCTTAGTTGTGGCATACAGAATCTTTTAGTTACAGCGTGCTAACTCTTAATTGCAGCCTGTGGGATCTAGTTCCCAGACCAGGGATCGAACCTGGGCCCCCTGGGAGCTCAGACTCTTAGCCTCTGGACCACCAGGGAAGTCCCTTGGCATTTCTTTTTAGTAAAGCCCTATTGTCAAACACTCATAACTTGCTTTCATGTCTGTTACCTCTGAGGACCGAAGACTAGAGATTTGGAGGACATGTTGATAGCTTACAGTGAATGATGCCAGATTCGTGATCTCCAAAGAAGAAGATTTAGCTTCGGGACCAGGGACCAGGAACCAGGCTTGATCACTCAAGAGCTTTTGTGTAGCAGAGTTTTATTAAAGTGAAAAAGGGACCAAGAATGCTTCTGACAGAGATCAGAAGAGGGACGGAGAGTGTCCCCCTTGCTAGTCTAAGCAAGGGAGTTATATACTTTTTGAATTAGTTATTACAATAAATCCAAAAAATGTTTCAAGGTTGTAAAGATCTTACTAGACCCACTCCCATAATTTACATTTTAAGGTAACAGGATTACAATTTAGCAATAGAAAGATTTTACCAGACCCACCCTCATAACATACATTCTAAAATAACAGGATTAGCCAGAAGGTTTTCAAGAAGGAGAAACTGGCCTCAAGCAGGATACATTGTTGTTATATAATCTTTAGTATGGGCTTCCCTCATAGCTCAGTTGGTAAAGAATCCACCTGCAATGCAGGAGACTCGATTCCTGGGTGGGGAAGATCCCATGGAGGAGGGATAGGCTTAATCCCTAGTACAGAGTTTAAACCGAGTTGTTTGTATCAGTTCCAGGCCTGAAGAATAAAGACGTTTCATGTGACTAAAACTAAGGAATGTAGAGGAAAAAAAAGGCATTTGTCCTTTCCTCCTCCTTGAGAATTCCAGAGCCCTATCTCTGCTTTGAGAGTCCCAGACCCCTTTCTCCTCCTTGGGGACCCCAGACTTCTTATCAACCTGCCTAGGAATAGACTCTCTCAATATGAGGCAGATTTACCCAACTTCCTCCTGCAAACGAAGAGTCCCAGGGAGGCCCAGTGAGATGAAATGAGCTGCCTGGGGCAGGTGTGGCATCTGTGATACTGACACATGGTGGGCCAGGGGGCGCATGAAAACCCAGGAAAAAGCAGAGAAGTGCATAAGGGCATCTAAGGGCCTTTCCCCCTGCAGCTGCTTGGGCGGCCCAGAACCCTGTCTCCCTGGGGCTGCCTTTGCGGGGTGACTTGGAGGGCTGGCCCAGAACCCTGTCTCCCTGGGGCTGCCTTTGCGGAGTGACTTGGAGGGCTGGCCCATCCTGGCCCTGTGTTTGGCCTGTCTCCGCGTGTTCTGTCCATGTCCTTGAACGAGGCCCTTCACACACTTCTGAGCGGAGGCTCCTGGTCTGCCACTGAGATCCATCTCCAGGGATGGTGGAAGGCAGACACCATCCGGCCTCCCGGATCTGATTGTCTTGACAGCTTTGCCAAATTACAAAGCAAAGGCCCCATTTGGTGATGAGAAAAGCAATATTGTGGCGGGATGTCTCATTTCTTTGAAAATCAGCGGTAAGCGAATTTGCATCCACTTAGGGGTAAATATGCCGGCTGGCCCCCTCCCTCTCCAGGCTATTGAGAGGCATTGAGATGCACTCGGGCTTGCTTTATTATTTTATGATGGAGAGAAGGGAGAGAGGGGAAAGAGGGCACAGCCCAGGAGAGAAAGGGAAGGAGAGCGATTTGGTGGGGAGGAAAACTGGAGGAGGAGAGGTTTCCCATCTGGGGCGGGGTTTCTCAGCTTTGTGGCTGGGGCACCGAGGACCAGGGTGGACAAATCATTGTCGGGAAGAGAAATAGGGCCTCTTTTGCTCCTGTGTGTTATGATTTAGAAGACTCTGAAGCACCCTCGTCACGACACACTCTTTAAAAACCTCTTTAAAATTCAGCCGGAAAGGCCCAGGGAAAAGATATACAGGCCTTTGTGGAGAGCAGGGGAGGGAGGCATTTGCCAGGATGCTGCCGGGAGGGGGTTCCATGCAAATTTATTTAAAGTCCCAGGCCAGTAGCTGCTGGGAAGAAGAATCCTCTGTCTCTTTTTTTTTTAAAACAAACAGTGGACACTATCTCTTTCTAATGGGAAAGAAGCCAGTCACCGAACGTTTTACGCTCTCTGAAGAGAAATGCCCTGGGTGACTCTTCTCTTTTCACGTCTGTTGCCAGGATGAAGTCTGGGTCGGAAGCAAGGAGAGAAGGATTACCTGGGCAGCGGGGTAGGAAAGAGGGCGTGAGCTCCTCAGTGGGAACCTCGGACGTTCAGAAATGGAGCATCCAGAGAGAATCAAGACCAAACTTTTTGTTTTGTTTTTCATCTTCTTTGTTAATATTTACTTTTGGCTGTGCCGGGCCTCCTCTGCTGCACCGGCTTTTCTTTAGTTGCAGGGACCTGGCACCATGCTCCGGTAGCGGTGTGCGGGCTTCTCTTGTTGCAGAGCATGGGCTCTGGGATGCTTGGGCTTCAGTAGTTGCAGCTCAAGGGTTTAGTGCTTGCAGCTCCCGGGCTCTGGAGCTCAGGCTCTGTAGTTCTGGCTCACGGGCTTAGTTGCTCTGCAGCATGTGGGATCTTCCTGGATCAGGGATTGAACCCATGTCTTCTCCATTGGCAGGCAGATTCATTATCTCTGAGCCCCCAGGGAAGCCCCCAACACCAAACTTTTTAATATGGCCCTCAAGGCCTTTTTTTTTTTTTTTTAATTTAGTAATTTACAATGTTGTGATAGTTTTAAGTGTACAGCAAAGTGATTCAGTTATACATATGTGTGTGTGTGTGTGTATATACACATATATATATTCTTTTCCTGGTTCTCTTCCGTAATAGGTTGTTTATTACAAGATTCTGAATCTCTTCAAGGCCTTTTGATTTAGTTTCCAGCGTCCCACTAAAGCAAGAGCCAACTTGTGTTGATTGCAAGTACACGGAGGCATTCCAGGAAAAGTCTTTTTTCCTGCACCCCTGTTTCTTCATCCATGGGAGTTCTTAGTTGCTTTCTCCCTCAGGTTTATGGATAAAACTGGGTTTATTCTTTTTGTACAAGATGGAAACAGTCTGCTACATAGACAACCGTTTCAGGGACATTTTCACCAGAGACAAGCGGAGTGAGATGCCTCCGAAATTTTACACCCGAATTGCCTCATTTCCCACTAGTCCAAGCCCTGCCACCCAAGGTCATCCAGGTCACACAACTAGAAAAGAATTGAGCCAGCAGTCAAAACAAGGGAGTCTGGCTCTTTGATGAAAAGCCAGTCTGCCTCCATAATCCTGCCTCTGTAGTAATCATAGACACACGTATGCTTACGAAGATAATAATAAGACAACAATATGCTTATGAAACACCTCTATGTGCCTGGCACTGTGCTACTTTCTTTTTTAAAGACATTTATTTGGCTGTGCTGGGTAGTAGTTGCAGCAGGAAAGTTCTTTTTAGTTGCAGCATGTGGGATCTAGTTCCCTGATCAAGGATTGAACCCAGGGCCCCTGCCTTGGGAACACAGAGTCTTAACCACTGGACCACCGGTAAAGTCCCCACTGTGCTACTTTACTTGACATTTGTCATCTCGGAGAGTCCTCACAAGAGCCCTGAAAGGCAAGTGTTATTATTATCTTCACTGAACAGGTGAACTAAGTGAGGCACAGAATGGTTGAGTAAGTCACCCAAAGTCGCACAGCCAGCAAGGGGAAGAAAAGGCCTTTGACTCCGTGTCTGCCTGACTCCACACTTGCATTTAAAGAGGTTCAGGGCCTGCCCAACCCCCCGGCAAATATGCCGCTTTGTCATATCGATTACCTTGATCTGAAGGTGCTTGATGAACAGCAGAAGCAGAAAGGACTCCCTGACCTTTTTTCTCTCTAACATTTCCCATGAGAAAGATGCTCCTTGTACCAGGAAGGGAAAAACATGCTCATTGCCAGAGAAATGGACCACTACAGACAAACCGACTCAAATAACCCTGATCTGCCATTGGGTCTCCATTTTTTACCTAGTCACTGTCTCATAATTTACTGCCCCTAGCCTGAACCCTTTGTCTTTGTTTAAGAAGATATAAGCTTTTTGTCTAATGGCTTCTTCTGGCCTTATGGTCCTCGGAAGACTCCTATATCCGTGTAAAAATCTTAAATAAATTTATATGCTTTTCTCCTATCTTACATCAGTCTAATTCTCAGGCCAGCCACAGAACCTTAGAGGGTCCAAGGGAGTTTTTCTTCCCTTACAGATTCCTAGCCATTAAAGTCTCTGATTTTCCAAACAGCCGGGTCCAAGTGTTACACACGATTACAGGCACTAGGTTTCCTGGTTCACGATCTCAGAGAATCGAAAGTTCACTGGGGTGGGTCATGGATGTGGCAAAGGATGATAGTAAAACAGTGAGGGGAAAGCCATCATTCTGGGATTCTGGGAAGGGGATCTGCAGGGCTGGACACCCTCTCAGCTCTGAGTCTGGAGACCCCTTACCTGTAAACGGGGCTTCCCTGATGGCTCAGCCGGTAAAGAACCTGCCTGCAATGCAGGAGACCCAGGTCGGATCCCTGGGTTGGGAAGATCCCCTGGAGGAGGGCATGGCAACCCACTCCAGTGTTCTCCCCTGGAGAATCCCGTGGACAGAGGAGCCTGGCGGGCTACAGCCCACGGGGTCGCAGAGTTGGACACGACTGAAGTGAACAGCATGTGGAGCTCCCCCTCGCCTTCCCCGCTCGGTAGATGGCACGGCGGTGGCTCAGGTTGGAGACGGCTGCCCAGCTCAGCTTCCTGAAGGCATCAGGACCTCGGGGAGCCGAGGGGGCGGTGGAGGGCCGGGCCGCAGCCACACGCACGGTGTCTCCCTGCTCGGGGGGCAGCAGCAAAGACAAGGCGTCCTCAGCTGCCAGCCAGCTGTGCAGACCCCCACGGAGCTCACCTGGGGCTGCTCCCGGCTTGTTTACTGTCGCTTTTATTGAATCTGACTCGCCTGGAAATAATTGCACTAATATTATTGACATTAATAGTACACCGGGATATATTTATATCTTGCTTCTCCCTAAGCTAAAATTCAATTGCATTATCACTCTTGCATGAGTGATTAGAGGCAAACAGGGATGCTACGTGAGGGGAGAGTTCTTTATGATGCAGGGAGCTCAAATCTGGTGTTCTGTGACAACCTAGAAGAGTAGAATGGGGCAGGGGGTGGGAGGGAGGTTGAAGAGGGAGGAGACGTATATATACCTATGGTTAATTCATGTTGATGTATGGCAGAAACCTACATAATATTGTAAAGCAATTATCCTCCAATTAAAAATAAATAAATTAAAATTAAAAAATAAAAAATTGGGGATCTGTATGGTATGTGAATAAAACTGCTAATGTTAAAAAAAAAAAAAAAAAAGAAAGGAAAAGGGGGAAGTCTGGCCCAGGTACTACACGGGTCTAGGAGACAGAGGGCTTAGAGCCAAGGTTCCACAGTTAAAGTTGGAATCAGTTCAGCTCAGTTCAATTGCTTAGCTGTGCCCGACTCTTTGTGACCCCATGGACCGCAGCACACCAGGCTTCCCTGTTCATCACCAACTGCCAGAGCTTGCTCACACTCATGTCCGTTGAGTCGGCGATGCCATCCAACCATCTCATCCTCTTGTTGTCCCCTTCTCCTCCTGCCTTCAATCTTTCCCAGCATCAGGATCTTTTCCAATGAGTCAGCTCTTCGAATCAGGTGGTCAGAGTATTGGAGTTTCAGCTTCAGCATCAGTCCTTCCAATGAAGACCCAGGACTGATCTCCTTTAGGATGGACTGGTTGGATCTCCTTGCAGTCCAAGGGACTCTCAAGAGTCTTCTCCAACACCACAGTTCAAAAGCATCAATTCTTCCCCACTCAGTTTTCTTTATAGTCCAACTCTCACATCCATACATGACTACTGGGAAAACCATAGCCTTGACTAGCCAGACCTTTGTTGACAAAGTAATGTCTCTGCCTTTTAATATGTTGTCTAGGCTGGTCATACTTTTCTTCCAAGGAGCAAGTGTCTTTTAATTTCATGGCTTCAGTCACCATCTGCAGTGATTTTGGAGACCAAGAAAATGAAGTCTGTCACTGTTTCCATTGTTTCCATATCTATTTGCCCTGAAGTGATGGGACCGGATGCCATGATCTTAGTTTTCTGAGTGTTGACTTTTAAGCCAGCCTTTTCACCCTCCTCTTTCACTTTCATCAAGAGGCTCTTTAGTTCCTCTTCACTTTCTGTCATAAGGGTGATGTCATCTGCATATCTGAGGTTATTGATATTTCTCCCGGCGATCTTGATTCCAGCTTGTGCTTCCTCCAGCCCAGAGTTTCTCATGATGTACTCTGCATATAAATTAAATAAGCAGGGTGACAATATACAGCCTTGACGTACTCCTTTCCCGATTTGGAACCAGTCAGTTGTTCCACGTCCGGTTCTAACTGTTGCTTCTTGACCTTTATACAGATTTCTCAGGAGGCAGGTAAGGTTGTCTTGGAATAGTTTGGGAGTTTGGGATAGACATGAACACACTGCTGTATTTTAAATGGGTAACCAACAAGGTCCTATTGTGTAGCACAAGAAACTCTGCTCAATGTTATGTGGCAGCCTTGATGGGAGGGGAGTTTGGGGGAGAATGAATACATGTATATGTATGACTGAGTTCCTTCGCTATTCCCCTGAAGCTATCCTAACACTGTTAATCAGCTATGCATGCATGCTGAGTCACTTCAGTCATGACCAACTCTTTGTGACCCTGTGGACTGTAGCCTGCCAGGCTCCTCTGCCCTTGGGATTCTCCAGGCAAGACTACTGGAGTGGGTTCCATCCCCTCCTCCAGGGGATCTTCCCAGCCCAGGGATCGAACTCATGTCTCTTACGTCTCCTGCGTTGGTAGATGGGTTCTCTACCACTAGTGCTACCCAGGAAGCCTGGGTTGAAAGATCCCCTGGAGAAAGCAATGGCTACCCACTCAAATATTCTTGCCTAGAGAATTCCATGGACCCTGGAGCCTGTTGGGCTATAGTCCATGGGGTCACAAAGAGTCAGACATGACTGAGTGACTAACAGTAATCAGCTATCCTCCAATATAAAATGAAAAGGTTATTTTTTTTTAAGAGTTAACTGTCTTGCTGTGCCTTCCACAGCCAGCTGGAGGGCATACCTTTAAAGGTGGGAGAAGGAGGTTTCCATGAGATTTCCAGAAAGGGAAAGTGGTATCCACAGAGAGCATCCCAAACTGGTTAAGTGGGAGATGATGGGTCCCTAATCACTCCCCCAGGACTGGCTCCCTTCCCCTGCCCATTCCCTCTTCATGGCCGCCTCCAGGAAATCACCCCTCCACGGCTAACCACCCTGAACCATGTCATGGTATTGTTGGGCAGTTACCTCTCTGCATTTGTGAACATTTTGCTGGCTCCGCTCGCTCCCCATTGGTCTGTAGCTGAGAGTGTCAGATTGAAAACGGGAGCACGTCCCTGATTCTGCACTCCTGCTGGCTTCACTTGCAAATTGGGAAGTCTGCGCACATGTGTGTTTTGTTTCAGAGGTACAAGTAGACCTTGATTCTCAAAATGTAGACTTTTTATAATTCACTAGCTTTATTTTACTAGTCACTTGGGACTTCAAGACTAAAAGACTTCCTGCTACTTTTTATTCAAAGCAGTACATAAAATGCAGATATACAGTTTAAAGAATAATAATAAAATAAAGCATCCATATATTCACCATTCAGCTTGAGAAATAGAGCACTTCCAAGACCCAAGAAGCCCCAGGTGGATTTATCCCCAACATGTTCTACCGCCGCCTTCCTGAGTTTCATGCTAATTATTTCCTTACTGTTTTTTTTTTTTTTTTTAAAGAAGGTTTTAACAGGTGTGTATGCATTCCTAAACACTATTTGATTTAGCTCTGTCTGAATTTTGAACTTTCTATTAGGGAATCATACTGTATAATTTCTTCTGTGCCTGGCTTCTTTTGTTAGGTTCATCCGTCTTTAATGTGAGTAGTTGTAGATTATTCATTTTCCCTTCTTAGTAGTATTCCGGAGTGTGACTATACAGCCATATGCTATAGTTTATTTGCCTGGTCTCACTGCTGGTGGAAATTTGGGATTCTGGCTGTTACGGATGTGACTGTAAGTACCCAGTCTAGTGACTCCTGTTTGTTACTCCATGTGTGGTCCTCAGAGTGGGAGCATTGATATCTTCTGGGAATTTGTTAAAAATGCAGGATTTCAGGGTTGCATACCAGACTCACTGAAGCAGAACCTGCATTATAACAAAATCATAGGCACGTTAAAGTTGGAGAAGTGCTGCTCTCAATGTAGGCTTACACCTAGAAATGGATTTGTTGAGCGCTAGGGCAGGCACGTGGCTTCCCTGGTAGGTCAGCAGTAAAGAATCTGCCTGCAATGCAGGAGACACGGGTTCAATCCCTGATCTGGAAAGATCCCCTGGAGGAGGAAATGGCAAGTCACTCCAGTATTCTTGACTGGGAAATCCCATGGACAGAGGAGACTGGCAGGCTATGGTCCATGGAGTCGCAAAGAGCTGGACATGAAGGCAGGCATGCCCTGGAAGCCACGTGGTCTGAGCGTGCAGACACGAGAGGGAAGCAGCAGGCTAGATCCCTGTATCACTGCTTGGAGCAGAGCTGCCTGCCCAGCAGCCAGCCAAGATACAGGCAAGATTTAAACCTTTACTGTGAAAGATCGTTGAAATTTGGGGATTTGTTTACTGCAAACCCATCTGCTCTATCTGACTAATGCAGGTTTTGAACAATATTAGACTATAAATTTTTATTGCCAGTATTATCCTTGTCTAGTTCTGGAATTAAGATTATGTTAGCCTTTACAAAGATCTGGAGCATGTTTCTTCTTCTTTTTTTAAATTATTATCTGGAAGAGTGGTTCCTGAAACACTTGGTAGGAATTGCTGATAAAACATTTAAGCCTGTTTTTTTTTTTTCTTTCTGGGAAGATTTTTAACTAATGATTCAATTTCTTTAAAGGTCATTAGACTGTCCCAGGTTTTCTATTTCGTCTTTGGTGAGTTTTAAAATTTGTCACCAGGTTGTTCACAATAATCTTTTTTCCATGTGTTTAATCATTAAAACTTTTGCAGCTATGACACCTTTTCAATTCTTAATATTGCTTATCTTTTTTATTTTTTCTCCCTCATTTCTTTATTTTCCCCTGATGAGTCACGTGAGGGAATTTTCTTTTTAAAAGACCTTTATTTTTTTTTGAAAGAACCAACTTTCGGCTTTGATAATTCTTTCTGTTGCACTCAGTTTTTTAATTTCATCCTTAACTTTAATATATTATTCCTGCTGCTCTCATTGTATTTGATTTGCCATTCTTTTGGCTTCTTAAATTGAATGATCATGTCATTAATTTTCAATCTATTTAATTCTAATATAAGCAATTACAGGTATACATATTCCTTTCAGTATGACTTTAGGTACACTCCCAGAATTTTTACAAGGAATAATTTGCTATCACTTACTCATATTCATGTTTTCTAATTTCTACTATAATTCTTTCTTTGACCCATGGATGTTTGGGTATTTTAAATTTCCAAGTATCCAGACTTTTAATAGGTAAACTTTTGCTATTAAATTTCTTACTTGAAACATTAAGGCCAGAGAATATGGTATTCTTAGAATTTGTTGAGGCTAATGCTATGGTCAAGCACCAAGTCAATTTTTATAACTATTCCATATATATTTTGAAATAAATGTTTTCCTCCAATCATTGGGTGCAATATTCCATATATGATCATGAGATTCTTCTTGTACTATTCAAATTTTCTATATTCTCAGCAATTTTTTGTCTGCTTGACCAGTAATTGGATGGATACATTAAAAATCTTTCACTATGACTGTGCATTTTTCTATTTTTTCTTGTATTTTAAGCAGAACTTCCTAGGTATGAAAATGTGTCAATTTTTGTTTTCATATTTGGAGCTTTGTTTTTAGTGCATGAGAATTCAGAATTGTTGTATTTTCTTGATAGACAACACCTTTTATCATTAGGTAGAAAGTCTCTTTATTTTTAGCAGTACTTTTTGCCCACGTCTATTTTCCCTACAATCACTACAACTGATTCTAATGGGTTAGTTTAGAAAGGATACAGAATACAGTCATTAAATGAAAATCGTATTTTTACGTACTAGCAATCAACAAACGGGAACTGAATTTTTCAAAATTTTTAAAGTACCATTTATACTGTTACTGAAAATGTGAAAATAGATGTGCGAGAGTCAGATGCCAAAAACTACAAAGCATGGATGAGAGGGAGCAAAAAAGATTCGTGGCTTTTGTTTTGTAGGCGGGAAGGGTTTAGGGACCGTGGGAGGGTTTTTCACTTGCTTCTTCCGCCCTGGCAGCTGATCATTCCTTTAGAGACCTGTGTGTGAAAGGGTTTGCCGTTCCTCCCCTAGTGACTTAAGGGTTTGCTTTGTAGGAGAGAAGGGTCCAGAGAAATGACTGAGTTTTATGCCTCCCTTGAAGGCGGTCATCCCCTGCCGGTCTGCACCACCGATGGGGACTTTCTTAGATATTCTGCTCTGCCCACAAGTCTTTCTCAGGAGCGCCTGGTAGGGGCTCATGGGGAACAGCCTGTGAATGACAGGAGCTCCTATTTTATCCTATTGCTCCCAGCTATTTCAGACTGAGATGCTAAACCACACTTGGCCATCAGTTCTTGAAAATTTTAGCAGATTTTTCTCACTAATTGCGCAGCAGTGATGCAGCACCTCCTCCTCCCATGTTCTGCCACAAATGAGATAGCTCAGGTGTCTCTTCTCTCCTTGGAGGGACTGGCTCCTTTCCGGATTTCAGGTTCCTTGGTTGCCTCCTGACCTTGGCTCTCTGATGGTTTCAAGAAAAGTTCTGATTCTATACTTTATCTAAACTTTTCTTGTTTTTAGGATAAGAGTAATTTTTTTGTTGTTGTTGCAACTTCCTACAAACTAAGAACGTGGAAGTGCCAAACATTTTTTTGAGGCACAAATTCTCCTCCCTGGAAATTGCAGCAAATTTTAAGCAGAATTTCCTGGATATGAAAGTGTGTGCCTTGCAAAAAAAAAAAAAGCAAAGTTCTCTGCTATTATTTTTTCAAATTGTATCTTTCCCCCATTTTTTTTCCTACCATCTCCTACTGGGATTTTGATTAGACATTTTGATTTCTCATTCTCCTTGACCTCCTTTTCTTCCCTCTGGAGTCTGAACAGGCTAGTTCTGGGATCTTTGACGACTGGCCTCCATATTCCTTAGAACTTTATGAAAATTCTATGACACAGCAGACATAGAGCTTTCCAGAGGGCACTTGTATTGCTTTCTTCCTAGCTCTATCAAGCTAGGACAAGTTTAAATTCAATTTCCCTCTTGGGGTCTCTTGAATTATGACTACAAACCCACATGAAGACTACCTCATAGTTACAAAGTCTCAGTAGAGTTTATCTTTCTCCCTCCATCCAATGCCACGGTTAAACAAGATAAGCATATTTCCTCCTTGTCTCCCTCTATATGGTGGGTGTTGTTGTTGTTTAGTCACTAAATCGTGTCCGACAGGCTCCTCTGTCCTTGGGATTCCCCAGGCAAGAATACTGGAGTGGGTTGCCATTTCCTTCTCCAGGGGATCTTCACCCATCAGGGATCAAACCTGTGTCTCCTACATTGGCAGGCGGATTCTTTACCACTGAGTCACCGGGGAAGCCCATAGCAAAATGTACCAAGATCTTAATGTGCTGTACCACCTATCAGGGCTACACTCTCCTTGGCTTGCTTGATAGAAGCAGGAACTGCAGCTTCACAGAGTTTAGTAAGTTGCCCAGGGCCACACACTCCATGGAGGAGCCAAGATGCCAAGAAGTGGGTTTTCAGTCAACAAGCATGTGAAGCGAGGAAGCACTCTGCAGGGCGGCTAGTAATGTTTCCTTATAAGCAGCGTTTCATTGGCTGATCCTAGTTTCTTATGGGCCACGTGGATTTGCTGCCAGGCTTCTCCCGGGTGCTGTTTGGCGTTTGACAATCTGGTGATGTGGACATGAGTGAGCAACAAGGTGTGTAGAAGCTAAAACAAACTGTCACTTAGTTTGGTCTCAAAGAGGAATACAGTAACACGTTTCCATCATGTGCCAAGACCCAAACTCTTTTCCTCCATAAACCTCTTATTTTAGAGTTTAGATTTCCAGAATATTGCAGTGATAGCACAGAGCTTGTTTCCCCTGTGGTTAACATCGTGCAGGACTGTGGTGTATTTGTCACAATTGATGAACCAGGATTACATTAGTATTAACTAAGGTCCATGTGTTATTCAGATTTCCCGAGTCCCCCCACCCTCAGGGTCCCCTTTTCTCTTCCTGGATCCCACATTACTCTTAGTGTTGCGTCTTCTTGGTCTCCTTTTCGTTGTAACTCAAAGTGGTCTTGCTTTGGGTGAACTTGACCCTGGAGTAGGAAATGGCAACTCACTGCAGTATTCTTGCCTGGAGAATTCCACGGAGAGAGGAGCCTGGCGGGGCAAAGTCCATGGGGGTCACCAAGAAGAGGACAGGACTGAGCAACTGAGCATGCATGAGAGTTTCGAAGAGCGCGGATCAGTTGTTTCGTCGAACATTCCGCATTGGGATTTACCTGGTGTTTTTCCACTGATTAGACTGGAGTACTGGAGAAGGCAATGGCACCCCACTCCAGTACCCTCGCCTGGAAAATCCCATGGACAGAGGAGCCTGGTAGGCTGCAGTCCATGGGGTTGCTAAGAGTCGGACATGACTGAGCGACTTCACTTTCATTTTTCACTTTAATGCATTGGAGAAGGAAATGGCAACCCACTCCAGTGTCCTTGACTGGAGAATCCCAGGGACGGCAGAGCCTGGTGGGCTGCCGTCTATGGGGTCGCACAGAGTCGGACACGAGTGAAGTGACTTAGCAGCAGCAGCAGCAGCAGATTGGAGTACCATGTCCTGGGGAGGAAGAGGGATAAAGTGCCGTGTTCATCACGTCACATCTAGGGTCCACAGGTATCACGTCAAGATGGTGGTGTTGGGCTCCTCCACTGTAAAGTGATTCTTATTCCTCCCTTTCCGCCTGGTCGCCTGTGGAGGACCGTCACCATGCACGTCTGCTTCACGAATGGGGAGTTACTGTCTTCCCCTTAGGAGTGGAGCAGCTACATCAATGATTTGGAATTCTTCAGCATGAGAGATCAGTCTTTGCTCCCTACTTCTTACACTCTTCAGGCATGTCAGCAGCAAAGATAGCCACCCCCTGACTCTCTTGCCCTCTCCCATCTCTTGGTAACTTCTGCTGCCACCAGTTTTGTTCCTTGGTGATGCAGCTGGACCCAGAAGAGCATTGGTGACTAAACTTCCCTGTCAATCATCCCTGCAGCGTTCTCCATGGTAGCTATGGGGACATAACCTCAGAGAGTCTGGGAAGTGAGATGTCTGGTTGTCAAATCAGTGGTGGACAACTAAGGTGCTAGATGAGCCGAGTATGCAGGGTTGGGGAACAATCCAAGGCCCCAGTGCCAAAGTGAGACCATAGCCTTGAAACGGTGGGCAGTCCATTCTGTGGTGGGCAGTCCCAGCTACCTCCCCTGAATGGGGAGACTGATTCAGGAGAGCACCCTTTTTGACTGATGGCCTGATGGGTTGGGTCAAGCAAATGTAGGAGGAAGCTCTGGAGCAGAGATGAATCACTCAGTATGACTGATGTGCTGGGAAAATGGAAGTTTCCAGAGGAAATTGGGGATACCTTGAGAGTAGAGAGGGTGGGTGTGGATGTTGAACACAGAGAAGGACCTGGGAGATGGGATTTGGAGGTCAGAAATGTCTAATGTGGACATTTAGTCGTTGTGGGGTCTTGAATGTAACTCTCCACCTCTCCTCTCCAGAGAAGTCTGGGTCACTCACTACATTGAGGAGTTGGGGAACTTAAACACACGCCGGGTTCCACAGCTGGGTAGAGGCACAGAGACAGATGCACATATGAGAACTGGAGGCAGGATGAACAAACCCCGCTGGGTTACAGGCCTGACGGCTGCAGAGTCTCACATGGCCCTACTCATGGCGCCGTTTCCCTCCCTGTGAGTCTAAGTCCGCCCATGAGGCAGGCAGGCACCATGGGGCAGAAATGGAGACGGAGACCCAGGAACACTGCTGCCTGCCCAAGGTCACCGGTCACTCTTGGCCGAGCTGGGAGTGGACCCTGATGCCCAGACACCCTGCTCAGTGTTCCTTTCCTCCCTCCACACTGAACCTACCCACCTCTCATCAGCCCCTCGGAAAGAACCCGTTGTTTATTGCATGACATTGAAGTTGGAATATTCCTTTCAAGTCCAGGGCGCTAAAAAACATGCCCAATGAACCAATCCACTTAAAATGCAAATTCCACTGACACTAATAAGCAATATATATACACATACATTTACGCATGCAAATGAGCTGGGTGCGATGCAGGGCTTGTCTCTACAGCATCCCGCACATGATAACCATGTACAAGATGCTCCATCAAGTGGAGTGGAGTGGCTGTCTCCCACCCCTCCTCACCAGGCTTGGTCCTTCCCAGTCAGGAGCCATGGCTGGCGTGCGTGGTCCTTCAGAAGCCAGAGCATCGTGGAAGTTCAATTCTCCCCATGAAACTGCGTGGTGAGTGTAATTCACAAGAACTCGCTGAGTCTCAGCTGCTTGTCCTGCTGATATTGATCACCCTCACCTGCCTGCTGGAACCTCCCTGCACCTTCAGGTCCAGCTGAGACTTCCCGGAAGCCCCTGGGCATCGCTGCATCTCACCTCCACCTTACCCACACCTGAACTTGGAGACCACATTCTCAGGCATTTATCTCAGACCTTTCGTTTAGCACTGAGCCCACAGTTGCCAAAACAGACCCTTCCCTGGAAGATTTCTAAGTTCTTGATGCCTTTACAACTTTCTTTCTAAGCATTTGGGATTCATGGCAGGTAGAGGATATTCGGGGATTTTCCAAATGGTGCCTACAGCCTGGGATGGAGGTAAAACAGACAAACAACAACAACAAAAATCTTCTCCTAAGAAAATGAGAGACCCTGATGACACTCAGGTCTCACGCATATTTATTTGACTGCAACATATGAGCTTCCACACACTTAAAATTTCAATAATAAATACACCCGTTTGCTATCAGAACTTTTTTTTTGCTGGTTGTATGAAGTGGAAAAAATGTTAAATGATTTTACATATGTGGCTGCCTTTCTAAATGATATCCAGCTCTAAGGGGGCTCACGGTAAACACCGCTATGTGACGTTGTGGCTCCTTGAGAGGCCCATGGGGTCACAGCTCTCTCAGCCCCTATTCTCCATCCCTTTTAGGTTTTTTTGTTTGTTTGTTTTGTAACCAAAATTCCCTAGAACTTTTGGGGAGGGAGATGAGACAGGGTAACAAAGCAGCCTATTCATTTGGGTAAAAAAATGTGTGTGTATAAGAATGCCCAGGGTGCCCATGCGAGCTAAGTCGCTTCAGCCATGTCCAGCTCCTGGGAGGCTGCTTTCCAGTGATCTGTTTGCTGTACGTGATGCTCTGATAAGGCTCTTTGCACACTCATTAGGAAAGTTTCCAGAAGTGGACTGCTGGTTCAGAGCACACGCACACGCCAGTTTTTAAAAATATATATTTATAATTGGCTGTGTTGGGTGCTAGTTGTAGCAGGCAGACTTAGTTGCCCCAAGGCATGTGGGCTGTTAGTGCCCCACCCAGGGTTTGAACCTGCATCACCTGCTTCAGAAGGTGGATTCTTAACCACCGAACCGCCCAGGAAACCCCCACGTGTCAGTTTTGCAAACCTGCTTTCAAATAGCCCTCCAACCCATCTCTGCCAACTTCCAGCAGCGGAGTATGAGGCTCCAGTTTCTAAAAGGATGAGCTGCACTGTTCCGAGTCCAGAGGGGATGGCGGTGTCCCCGGGCTCTGCTCCTTCTGGTCCCCGCCCTTCTGTGCACGCAGTGAGCTCCTAATAAATACTTGCCGCTTCCTGAACGAGGGCTCCATCTCCCCAGCCCCAGCCCACCCCCTGGCAGTCCCGGTGCCAGCCTGTCCGCCTCCTCCAGCACAGGCAGGTAATAGATGGCTGGGAGCCCGCCCTAGCCTCGATCCCCGAGTGATGATGAGGGGCAGGACAAATGCCAGGTGAGAGGCAATATTTCCTGAAAGCAGGAGCGCCAAGTCGGCCACTTGGCACGGTGTCCCCGCAGACCACGGAGGAAGCAGGCTGGGTGAGAGCAAAGTAGAGCAGGTTCATGGTCAGGGCTGGGTCTGTGGCCCGAGAGGAGGCGGCGGCAACCAGACCAAGAAACCAGGGGCACTCGGGGCAAATGTGCTTCCCTCTCTCTGAGGGAAAAAAAAAAAATGTTTTTTTAAAAGGAAGTTTCTGTGCAGTCTGGTTTAATGCAGTCACCAGGCAGGGGTCGGGGGATGCAGGAGATATACAGGGGGAAGCCAGACAGCGACTGCTTGATGAACACCTGGGAAAAATCCAGCACGGAATGCTCAGACCTTCAGGGTTGGTCCAGGCATCTTAACTCCTCCCTAGTCCCCCAGTTCTGTCATCCCCAGGCTCACCTTAGGGGCTTCTCTGGCGGCTCAGCACTAAAGAACCCGTCTGCAATGCAGGAGTCACAGGAGACATGGGTTGGATCCCCGGGTCGGTAAGATCCCCTGGAGGAGGGCATGGCAACCCACTCCAGTCCTCTTGCCTGCTGCTGCTGCTGCTAAGTCGCTTCAGTCGTGTCCGACTCTGTGCGACCTCATAGATGGCAGCCCACCAGGCTCCCCCGTGCCTGGGATTCTCCAGGCAAGAACACTGGAGTGGGTTGCCATTTCCTTCTCCAGTGCGTGAAAGTGAAAAGTGAAAGTGAAGTCGCTCAGTGGTGTCCGACTCTTAGTGACCCCATGGGCTGCAGCCTACCAGGCTCCTCCATCCATGGGATTTTCCAGGCAAGAGTACTGGAGTGGGGTGCCAACGCCTTCTCCGCTTCTTGCCTAGGAAACCCCATAGACAAAGGAGCCTGGCAGGCTACAGTCCACGGGGCTGCAAAAGAGTAGGACAGGACTTAGCTACTGAACAACAGCAATTGGATGGCCAAGCCTGCAGCCCTGGACCACTTTACCAGATGGCCAGAGGAACAAAAGAATGTCTTGTTCCCAAGTGCATTTGCTTAGGAAACCCTAGCCATGGTAGAGGTTTCTTGCAGCAACTTTATCTCAAGAAGTACGCTGTGGGTTGCAATGATCTAGGATGCCCAGTCGCAGACCAGCATCTCCCATGAAACCATAGGCGAGGTGGGAGTTTGTGGTCTAAGATCTTTCTTCCACGTTGCCTCCATCCCCAGCATCCAGGCCCTCAGGCTGCAACCAGTCTGCTTTCGGGGGTCCCTCTCATCCACCTTCCTTCCAGCAAGACTCCTTCCCAGAGCCCAGCCCCCACCCCGGCCCCGTCTCTTCCATCCCTGAGCTGCTTAAGGAGCCAGAACTTTCTTTACTTTATGATGCAGAGCAAGTCAATGTTTCTTTGTCTCAATCTTCTTCCACGTAGAGGTACCCAGGGGCCAAAAGGCCCATTAAGGTGCTTTCCCAAACAAAGGAGCAGGTAAATCTTCCATCACCTGGTAGTAAAATGCTCGTAGTGCAGACGGCTTTTAAAATAACTGCTTCTGGTCTCCCTGCTCACTGCACCTGCAAAGCTCTTACTAGCTGCTTGGCATGGGGCGGCTCCCCCGACACCCTTGGTGCCTCTTGGTAGGATATGCAGGTGGGGACATTGCAGACAGGATGTTTACTGTGCAGACTGGGAGATGGAGGCTTGGGGTACCAGCAGGTGAGCATGTCCAGCCATGGAAGACCCAGGGGGAAGCCCGAGAAAGCACAGACACGGGGACCCCCAAGGGTGCTTGTCTGGCAGACATGAGCCTCTGAGAGGCGGGCAGGAGGAGTTGGGGTCGATACCTTGAGTCTGGTTCCTCTTTCCTTTTTCTTGGGGGAATTCCCCAGCTGGAGCGACGACTCATAGCCTTGCCAGGAAGCAGATTCCTCTGAAGCCAAAGGCAGGCCTTGCGCAAAGGGATCAGGAGGAGGGACAGGTGAGAGGAGGAGGCCTGGGTGAGTGAGGGCAAGTCACCTCCCTCTGCTGTCCTCCCAGCCGGCCAGGAATTCCCAGGCTGGGGACCCCAATGCCTGGGAAGGTGGGGGAGTAAGCAGAGCTGGGAGCCACCCTGGAGAGAAGCCCACAGCCCCTCCTATCCTCTTTAGGACCCAGGCCCACATGGGGACCCCAGAGCATCTTCACCTAACTGCCGCGGCTGGGAGGGGCCCGTAGGAAGGGGTGGCTGGGGGACACGGGAGGTGTGGAGCATCTGCCTGCCGTGTTAATGAGGAAGTAATTCAGTTAGCCCGGATTTCCCCGTCAGCAGCTTTTATTAGAAGCAGGAGCAGCAGTGCTATTAGGGGCCGGGAGAGGCGTTCAGACGCGGTGGGCATGGGAGGGAGAGGCGGCGGGAGCCAGGCAAGTTGTTAAGCAGATTAGGAGGGGGGAGTAGGAGAAAAATAAAGAAGAGAGAAAGGGAAATGGGGCCGCAGAGAAGGAAATCCAGCACAAAGCGGTCCAGATGAGGCAGAGGCAGGGGGCCGCCTTTCGGGCCAGGCGCCTCTATTGTGTTCTTTGAGCTGTAATCAGGAGCTAATACAATCCTGCCTCATTGGAAAGGCCAGAGCGCCTGAGAGGCAGAGCGGAGCAGCACAATAGTCACACTGAGATAAACAATAACACAAGCAGCCTGAGGTTTGCAGGTGCCCAGACAAGGGGTCATGGGTGATGTGCGGGGGCGGCTGCGCTGGGCCAGGGTGCAGGGCGGGGGTTTGCTGCAAAACGCCAGAACGAAACAGAACAAGAACGTTTACTGTGTGGTTTAAAGTCCTTTCGTCTGTGTCAACTCTCAGTGATCCTATTTCGGTATCATTATCCCCATTTTAAAGAGGAGGAAACTGAGTCTCGGGAATGTAGGGGTTAGTAAACGATGCCAGGGGGCTTCCCAGGTGGCTGAGTGGCAAAGAACCCGCCTGCCAATGCAAGGGATGTGGGTTCGATCTCTGGGTTGGGAAAGATTCCCTGGAGACCGAAATGACAACCCACTCTAGTGTTCTTGCCTGGGAAATCCCATGGACAGAGGAACCTTGTGGGCTGTAGTCCATGGGGTGGCAAAAGATTTGAACATGACTGAGTGTGCACACACACACACACACACACACACACACACACGCACATGCACGCACACCAAAATGATGCCTTACGGGCTGAATCTGGCCCACGTCTTATTTGTGTGAATAAAGTTTTATTGGCACACAGCCACGCCCATTCTTTTCTGTGCTGTCTATGGCTGCTCTTTCGAGCTTTGAGGGTGGAGTTGACTTGCAGCGCCAGACCATACAGCCCTTTACAGAAAAATGCTTGCTGACTCCTGGATTAAAAGGCCTGTTGAAAGTTATAGAGCTAGAAGGAGGCAGAGCTGACATTTCAACTCTGCTTTGCTCCTTTAAGGCCCCAAAGGGGAGGGGCTGGGTGGCCGGGGAGCCTCTGTGGTGGGGGAGGGGAGAGAGCAAAACCAGCTCTGTTCTGGTGCAGTCCTGGACGGGGAGGGGCCAGGGACAGAGGACCCAGACCATCCGAGGTCTCCAGGGAAGTGAGGTTCTTCATAACCAGCTGCAGAAACCCAGACCAAGATCTCATCTTCTGCCACACCCACCCCTGGGGCCTGGAGTGGGACCAGCCTGGCCGAGACGGCACTGACCCTGCCCTGTGGGTTCCCCTTCACCCCTGCCTACCTCACTTTAAGAATTTTAGGCCAGCACATGGTCTCTGAATTGGCGTTTGCCTTTCGTTTTTCTGCCCAGGTCAGCCTGGCTGCATAATTAATGCTCCGTTGAAGCTGGAGGGGGCTGTGTGTGACCAAGGACGGGCAACGGGGAGCCCTTTTCCAGGTTTGAGCAATGGGCAGGACGCTCGGTCCACGTGACTGCTCCTGCTGAAGGTGATCACATCAGAGGAGCTTGGCGCCCAGGAGATGCCCTGAGTCCATCTGGAGAGACTGTGGGCTGAGGCACCTCCCAGGTGGAGAACACCTGTCCTCCTGAACACACAGCCTGGCCAAAGGTAAGGGGGCGTGGGAACTCGGCTCTGAAAACATCCCAGCATCCTGAGTTAGCGTTCGGTTCATTCTGGACGCTGCTGGTGATAATGGTGTACATCCCAAACCATTGCAGCCGTGACTCTAGCTGCCGCTTCATTCATTCAGGAGGTATTGAATGAGCACTGGCCACATGCCTGGCACTGCTCTGGGCTCAGAGGAAACAGTGGTGAGCAAACAAATCCCTGACTCTGAAACTCACCTTTCAGAGAAGGACTGAAACTCCAGCCCAGTCTAGTTGATTAATGCATGATCTAATATCAGGATGTAGAAGCGCTATGTGGCTCAAATGGTGAAGGATCTGCCTGCAATGCAGGAGGCCTGGGTTTGATGCCTGGGTCGGAAAGATCCCCTGGGAAGAGGGCATGGTAACCCACTCCTGTATTCTTGCTTAGGAAATCCCATGGACATTGGAGCCTGACAAGTTACAGTCCATGAGGTCACAGAGAGTCAGACACAACTGAATGACTAACACACACACAGGTGATATCTTTGACAGTTTTCAGTAAATCTAAATTGATGCTGAACTAAACAAATTATTTTTAAAAAAGGAATGGAGGGGAAAGATGCACAGAAGGAAGGGTCTTTCTCTTTGCAAGACCTTATCCTGTGTGTGTGATAGATGCAGGTCATCTTGACACCGTGAAGGGTGACATCAGTTACCTGCTAAAGGCAGCAGGATGGTGAGCAAAGAGGGAAACTGAGTGTCCGACAATATTGTCAAGCTTTGGAACTATCCAATTTTGCAACCCCACCTGCCCCCACTTGCTTCTTTTTATGTGAGATAGTAAACCCTTTTTGTTAAAGTACTTTTAGGTTGAGTCCTTCATATTGTCTATTTTTTCCTGTTACCTGCAGCCGAAATCATCCTACCTGGTCCATCTCAAGGCTCAGACTTGTCCTCCTGACCCAGGTTGGACTGGACCAAGCGGTCACCTGCTGTTTGCCTGTACTGCTCTCCCTTGATCACAGATTGTGTTGCCCCAGGGCCAAGGCCCCCTGGTGCCACTCAGCTTAATTAATCTTGTGTGGATCCAGGTGCCAGAGTGATCCCGGCAGGGCTGGGAGATGACTGTGCCGGAGCAAAAGAAAAGGGAGCCGCTGGACTGTGACAGCTGATATTAAAATGACTACGACTCACATCATATCCAAAGTCAGTGCATTATATTCATAATAAATAATGGGTTACTGCAGGTTAAGTGTCTGTTGCCACATTCCAATTGTTGATATTTAATTAGCTCTGAAATTAAAGCGTTCTTTTATTGCCACACTGCCAGGACGACTTTCTCCCTAATTGATTGAGATTAAAGAATCTCCCAAAGATCCTGGCGTCCCTTTGTCAGCCCAGAGTGTGAGAAGATTTTAATGAAAACGTTTGACATTTCAAAGTGTGGCGTAAAGATCTTTAAATTAAGCAAAAGATGGTGTTTTTGTTCTACGTCAAAATCGGGGTGCTGATGGACAAGGGAACACTTTTTAACAGGGATGAGGTTATATTGGTGGGATGTTGGCTAAGGGTTGAAGCAATTTGTCTATGACAGGGCCGTGGAAGGAGCTGGCCCTCTTTTATTGGGGAGCTGGTTGGCTTAGAGCTGTTTTCCAAGTTTGGGACACATGGAAGAGAGGCAGGCAAGAGTGGGCTTTCTCAAGACCCCTCGTTTTGCCTAGAGGGTGGGGAGATAATAATTGAAAGAGAACTGGCTTTGGGGCCCATTGTGGGTTTGTACCCAGTTCTGTTATTTATAAGTTGGGTGCCCTTTGGTGAGTTACCTGGCCCTCTGAATTTCAGCTTCCTTATTTCTCGATTAAGGTTAATGGCACCTACTTCTCAAGGGCATCATGAGAATAAATTGAATCATATTGGCAAAAGAACTGAGTCTGGGCCATAGTAGCTGTTTAATAGTGATAGCTATAGCTAGCTCCTTTCATAAAATTCCAAACTTATATTTGAAGAGGGCTTAACTGGTCATCTATGAGTAGGGTGGAGTGAGGCTATCACTGGCCTTTGAGTTAGGCTGACTACACCACCCAACTCCACACTGCTCCACCTTGGTGACATCTTGGGTGTATAAGGTACCCACAGCCTGGCTTGGCAGATGGTCTGACCAACTCCTTTGCCTAAGCGCCTGTTGCTTCTCTCTGTCTAAGCTCTCTGAGCCAGATATTCCTGGCTCGCCTCATTTCAAGGTCTTTCACAAACTGAAAGCTAGGTGTTGGCCAGGCTGAGGTCTCATCTGAAGGTTTAACTGGAGGAGGATCTGACTTCAAGCTCACGTGACCCCTGATTGGGAACTCAGCCTGACCTCAGCCTCAGCAGTGGTGTGGTATAAAGAGGGAGCTGACTTGGGGGTAACTAAGTCCACAGCAGGACTTTGAGTACATTGCCTCAATCTCTGACCTCAACCCATCTCCTAATTTTAGCTTTTCTTTCAGAACGTTTAATTGTGCAAGAATCTGAGTGACCTGTCCTTAGGACAAGGATTATTTAAGACTGGGTGAGTGATGAAAGCTGATTTAATTCATTTGGAGAAAATTTTAAAGACTTCATTGCACTCCCAACTATGGCTGGAACCACCTCTGCAAATGGCTGGTAGTCCGTTCCACCCATAGACGTTTCAGGAAGTTCACAGGTCTCTTCCTTAAAAGAATCAAGTCTGTCTCCTTATTGTTTTCACCAGTGAGTCTCTCGGGCTTCCCTGATGGCTCAGCTGGTAAAGAACTCGCCTGCAATGCGGGAGACCTGGTTTCACTCACTCACATGAGTAAGTGAGTCTCTCTGAGCTGCTTTAATTACCTTGTGATAATAAGACTATTAATAATAGACACTCCTAAGTGACCATTTGTCCAGTCTTCTGCTTCTGCCCTGCTCTCCCCACAAGGCACAGTTACACTAACCAATTCCCGTGGTTGATGGATCCAGGTGACCTCTTCTGACCAACGAGTTGGGTCACTTCTGGGCTGAGTATTTAATGGCTAATGTGAGACCCACTCTGGCTCTCTTTTCCCTCTGTCATGGTGGCCGGCAAAGTTCTCAGTGGTGGCTCCTCCACCAGCCTGGATTCCAGCACGGGGCCGATGACCATGCAGGGGCAGAGACCCAGAGGATACAGGATAGGAATTAGACTGTGAATGTCGGTGCAGCTGAGCATTTGGAGTTGCTTGCCACTTCAGCTTTACCTCTCCTATCCTGACTAAAGGTCCATCTAGTCAAGGCTATGGTTTTTCCAGTGGTCATGTATGGATGTGAGAGTTAGACTACAAAGAAAACTGAGCACTGAAGAATTGATGCTTTTGAACTGTGGTGTTGGAGAAGACTTTTGAGAGTTCCTTGGACTCCAAGGAGATCCAACCAGTCCATCCTAAAGGAGATCAGTCCTGAATATTCATTGGAAGAACTGATGTTGAAGCTGAAACTCCAATACTTTGGCCACCTGATGTGAAGAACTGACTCATTGGAAAAGACCCTGATGCTGGGAAAGATTGAAGGCAGGAGGAGAAGGGGATGACAGAGGATGAGGTGGTTGGATGGCATCCCCGACTCAATGGACACGAGTTTGAGTAAACCCCGGGAGTTGGTGATGGACAGGGAGGCCTAGCGTGCTGCGGTTCATGGGGTCACAAGGAGTCGGACACGACTGAGCGACTGAGCTGAACTGGACAGCGGCTCCTCAGTGCAACCCTGGCCGCTGCGGGAAGGGCATGCTGGGTAGACACGGGGGAGTCTGGGATGTTTTCTTGCAATACTACAGATGTTCGCTCCTTTGGCAGTTATTCAGCCACACACACACAGTATGAGGCTGTGGGAAGCCAGAAGGAACAAGCTGCAAACCTGTGTAATCTTATTTCCCACTGCACGTGGCATGAAACCTACCAAAATCCTCACAACAAAGAGCACAGCCTCCTGGAGGCCGCACACAGGCTCAGATCTGATCCGGGCCGGCCAGGGTGTCGGGCCCCCGCCCCTGCCGCAGGTCGGCTCTCCTTCAGCCCGCCCCGATTGCAAGGAGGCAAATGCTGTCCCCAAGTGTGGCAGGCTCTCCTCTGCTCTCTGGGATCAGCATATTCATCAGGTGGAAAACAATTCCTGGCTCTGGAGCAAGGGGGCTGCTGGGTAGGCGGATGTACCCTGCTTCCGTTTCATCTTCCTCTTAAAATGCGGTCGTTTGGTTGAGGTGGGATTTTGGGCCAAATAGCACACGAAATGTATTATTCTCTGGGTTTCTGACTGTCTGCTAAAATAAATCACTTGGCTTGTGAAATTCAAACACATTGATGAAAAATAGCAGATGCCCGTTAAGTCTGACAATTAGCTTTGGGACTAGAAAGCTAATCAGAAGCAGAGCCCTGACAGCGGTGATTTGATCCTGTCTTCCTGAGGATTCCTGCTGACGTTCATCAGCTACAGCACACACAGCCACACACACACACACACGCACACGCACCGAGTCTCCTGTGGCAACAGGCATTCTCAGTCTCGTTTCTTTCCTAACACCTCTGAACCGTCACCTTGAGGCAGAACAAAGGCACAGATGCTAACATCCCAGGGGAGACTCAGGCAGGGTCTTCAGAGGCATCTGAAGGCCCACAAGCAATTTTAAAAAGTAAATGGGGTCAAACTCTATCAGGGGAAGTCGGTGACGGGCTCTCCACAGCCCAGGACGTAAATGGTGCTCAGATTCCTGCTCCGAGGATGTTTTCTTCCTTCCTAGCCTGGATGCAGGGTTTCCATCTTCTCTCCAATCCAAGCGCCAGCATCTATGCCTCGCCTGCAGACAAGCTCACCCGTTGCATTCACTTTGTATGTTGCTTGGCTCCAGGATGGAACAAATTTCCCAGTGCAAACTGGGAAAATCCCCAAAGCACAGAAGCCGAGGTGGGCCCTTGCAGAATAGGGATGGAACCTCATCTGGTGTCCATCCCCCAGCTCCCTTCCTCCTACAAAGGTGCCTGCTGTCTAAGAACCTTTGCAATCTGCCTAGCTGCACCTAGGACTGGGGTGACTGAGACAGGAGGGAACCACTCTAACTCCAGGGCATTCTAACCATTCTAACTCTTGCGGCCGAGTCTGTCTTAAACCAGCTCAGAGATTACCTCTAAGAGATCCTCTTCCTGGATCCGGGCAGCCGTGATACTGAGAGCAAGTGAGGAGCCCTCTGGGCTGGAAGGTTTGCTCATCTGTGAGCCCTGATGCGGCAGAGCAATGGCTTTTCGCCTGCGTTGGCATGTTCCTGCTGAGGGCTCATTTATGTTCTGACGGTCCATAATGGGATTTAATTGTAGTGATTAGGTATTGAATTTCCCTTAACAATCAGGGGGAATGGATCCTGACTGTTGGTAAAACGTGTTTGCAAATAGTGGGATGATTAGACCTGTGTGTGGAACTCTGCTCTGGGTGTGCAGATGTGGGGGTGGTCAGGAGCAAGGGGAGGAGGTGGGCTTTGAGGAGGTAGGACCAGACCTGTGGTGGGTGGTTGCAGAAGACTGCTCTCTGCCCCAGGGTCTTCCCTCCACAAGCTTGTGGTAGAGCCGGGTTGTGTGGGTGGATTGTGATCAATTGCATGTGCTGATGCAGTTGGGAACTTAAGCCACAATGGTTCAGAATAACAAACATCATCCATATTTATGTGACATAATAGGTAGCAATAAATATTATGAATATTACCACTGCTGTAAGCATGTTCCATGTATGAGCTACTATATTCCTAACAGGAGTCCTACCAGGTAGCTAAAGCAGTTACAACCCCAACGAAAGAGCAGATACTGAGTAACTTGCCTGAGGTAACACAGAATAGAGGCTGGGGATGTGAACCCAGGACCCCTGACTCGAGAGGTCATGGATTAACTACCGTGTGCGTGCTAAGACCCTTCAGTCGCGTCTGACTCTTTACGACCCTGTGGACTGTAGCCTGCCAGGCTCCTCTGCCCATGGGATTCTAAAGGCAAGAATACTGGAATGGGTTGCCATTCCCTTCTCCAGGGGATCTTCCGAACCCAGGAATCGAACTCATGTCTCTTACATCTCCCGCGTTGGCAGGTGGGTTCTTTACGCTAGTGCCACCTGGGAAGCCCAAGACTAGGTGAACATTCTGCAAAGCTTAGGGGCTTGGTTTCCTCTCTGTGCCCATAGCAGCTCACTTCTACTCCAAAGCAGCTCCTTGGCAGCGTGACTACCTTCATTTTATCCCCTGCCTCCTTCTGAAGGAGTCAGAACGAGTAGATGGAATCTTGTTTCTGAAAACAGTGCTGAGCACTGCAATATGGCCATCAGGTTAAAACAATTTTCCACTGGCATGTCGCTGACTCTCCGTGTACCTCTGCTTATTGGAAGGCTGACCCATTTGTTAGTACAGACATTTATTGAGCATTTACTATGTAATTGGCACAATGCTTGGTAGCAAAGATCTAGAGATAAAAGACACAGGTCTTGGCTTTAAAGGAGCTTGAGTGCCATTATCCAGGTAGAAGATATTCAAGCACAACATAACTCTAGGAAGAGAAAGCTAAATAGAAGCCTTTTCAATGATAACCCAGATGACAGGAGTTACAGTCAAGGTGAAAACAGGATGCCCCAGGAATCCAGAGGCATGAGTTCCTCAGGTCTGGAGGGAGCTGGGCTCATGTGATTTTCCCGAGGGAGGTGATGCTTGAGCCAAGTCTGGGAGCCTGACAAGGAACTGAGAAGGTGGTGGAGGAAAAAGATGGAAGCTTCAGACAAAACCACAGCCTGTACAAAGGTCGGCAGGGGGTGGGAGTGGGGTTGAGAGAGCTCAGCATTTCCTTGTAATGACGTCACCTGGTAGAGATCAACGCAAAGCCACAGCAGGTTGAGACCATGTCTCAGGGATGCTGGCTCAGTGAAAGAGGCCTTTGTTCCAGGAAGAACATTCACTATCAATAATATTTCTTGGACTTCCCTGGTGGTCCAGTGGTTAAGAATCTGCCTGACAATGTAGGGGACATGGGTTCGATCCCTGCTCCAGGAAGAAGATTCTATATTCCTTGGGGTAGTTAAGCCCATGCGCCACAACTAGTGATCCTGGGAGCCACAGCTCCTGAAGCCCACGGACCACAGAGCCTGTGCTCTGCAACAAGAGAAGCCACCGCAATGAGAAGCCCGCACACCGCAACTAAAGAGGAGCCCCGCTCTCCGCAAGTACAGAAAGCTCATGCACAACAGTGAAGACACAGCACAGCCCAAGATAAAAAAATAAAAAATAAAAACTTCCTGAGTTCTTCCTAATTACCCCCGCGGTTGTTCCAGGCCCTGGGAAGACAGCTGTGACCAACACTACAAAGATCAGAGGTCCCTAAGAGGTCTCTCTGGCACCAACTGCAATGTTTGGGGGGTCTCCAAGACCACCCTCCGGTTCAGTGATTAACCGAAAGGACTTATTCAACTCAGTAAAGCCATTACTAGACTCATGGCTATTGACTACAGTGAAAGGGTGGAGGTTGACATCAGCACGGGGAAGGGATGCACAGGGCAACGTTCAGGACGGATCAGGTGGGGAGGCTCCCATTGTCCTCTCCCAGTGGAGCCAAACAGACAGAGTGATAATATGTGACGAGACTCAGGGAGCATTGCCCCCAAGAACAACTGGAGAGTGGCCCCCGACCACCACAACTAGAGAAAACTCCCCGTGCAGCAAGGAAGACCCAGCATAGCCAAAAATAAATTTAAAAAAAAAAATTAAAAAACAATAGGGCAGAGGAGGAAGACTTCTCGAAAGAGGTGGCTTTTGAGTTAATCTCTGAGGAAGGAGAAAGCAGCGTCCCCTTGAAGCATCAATGGTAATGGAAATGAAGCATCAACGATAAGAACTGAAGTCTTAAAACTGGGGTCTTTCACTCCAGTCTCTGGAATGAAAGCCTCCGGACAAGCAGACAGACAAGCAAGGACACAAGTGTAGAGGACTGGGTGTGTTCCAGGAACAGACAGGAAATGGATGTGGCCGGAAACAGTGGGCCAGAGGGAGAGGGCTGTGCACTGGGGCTGGGCAGGTTCATCCCACAGAAGCTTTGCAGGTCACCGTAAGAGGTTGGAAATTTATTCCGAGAGCAGTGGAAATAAAACACACGGATGCAGCCAGCTGATTGCATTTGATTTCCAACTTCAAGGAAGAGGGTGATGCACACAGAGCATCTAAAAACAAACCCATATACAATCAGTTGTCATGCAGGGATGCACACAGGGGGAAGACTCTCTTGGAAAACGAACTCAGAAGACCCTCTGGGGAGAAAGAAGAGTGAGTGATAGATGAAGACCAGAGGTGCTCTCAAAGGCAAGAGCAAGAATCTAAGACCCTTTTCTCTTTGCAGAGCTGGAAAGCACTGTGTGTGTGTGTTTGGCAGGAGAATCTAATATCTTGAACCAATCTCTGCAATTCTGCGAAATTTCATGATGTCATTGATTCAGCTTTTGCAGACAAGCCTAGGCAAAATCTGCATGTAGGACCTTCCCAGGGCACAGAAGGGGCGGATGGAGAACCTTCTGACAGCACCTGTACCCCCTGTAGCTCTCCACAAGTGATCAGAGGAAGAAGGGACCCTGGTGGCCTCGACTCTGGTCATTTCTCCCAGCAGCTTCCCCTCCTGTCCAGGGAATTAGCAGAGACAGCTTAGGGGAGTGGTGGTTCCTCACGTGTCCTAGAAACACCCGCCGGCCCAGGACGTGTCAGCTTCTTGCAGCCATGACGCAGGTCCATCCCATATTTATCCATTCCCATGGCAGCCTGGTCTTAGGGGAAGATCATTCTTGTTCCCTCTCCCTTGAGGGGTGCAACGTTGCATCTGTGGTTGGAGGGGGGAGGCTCAGGATGGAGGAGAAAAATAAAGCAGGATAATGTTTAGATGGCGAGTGGGAGGCGGGGACTGAACAGTTCCAGGTTCTGCTCCAATGTCCCCTTTCCAGAGGGTCTTCCCTGATGACCCTGCACAAAGGAGCGGCAGTCCCCAGCTACCTTTTCTCCATCCGACCCTTCAGATCCCTGCCCACACTTTCCACCCTGCTCCGTGTCACAGGAGGCTGACTGAGGAGACTGCCCCCCTGCCCTCCAACTGGGCTTGGCCAATGGAAGTGGCTGGAAGGTGGGAGGGGAATCAGGCCTCTCCTTAGCGGACTGGTCCAGGCTGAGGAACCCTCCCCAGTGCTTCCTCTTAACACCGCCCACATCTTTGTCCCTTTGATTGTGCAACTGAGGACCTCTCTGCTTCCTGCCTCCTCTGTGACTGATGCCTCTCCTCCTCAGCTTCAGCATCAGTCCTTCCAATGAATATTCCGGACTGACTTCCTTTAGGATGGACTGGTTGGATCTCCTTGGAGTCCAAGGGACTCTCAAGAGTCTTCTCCAACACCACAGCTCAAAAGCATCAGTTCTTTGGTGCTCAGCTCTCTTCATGGTCCAACTCTCACATCCATACATGACTAATAGAAAAACCATAGTTTTGACTAGATGGACCTTTGTTGACAAAGTAATGTCTCTGCCTTTTAATATGCTTCTAGGTTGGTCTCAGCTTGTCTTCCAAGGAGCGAGTGTGTTTTAATTTCATGGCTGCAGTCACTATCTGCAAGGATTTTGAAGCCCAAGAAAATAAAGTCTGTCACTGTTTTCATTATTTCCCCACCTATTTGCCTTGAAGTGATGGGACCGGAAGTCATGATCTTCGTTTTCTGAATGATAAGTTTTAAACCAGCTTTTTCACTCTTCTCTTTCACTTTCATCAAGAGGCTGTTTAGTTCCTCTTCACTTTCTGCCATAAGGGCGTTGTCATCTGCATATCTGAGGTTACTGATGCTTGTTCCAGCAATCTTGATTCCAGCCTGTGCTTCATCCACCCCGACATTTCCAATGATGTATGCTGCATGTAAGTTAAATAAGCAGGGTGACAATATACAGCATTGACGTACTCCTTTTCCTATTTGGAACCATTTCATTGTTCCGTGTCCGGTTTTAGCTGTTGTTTCTTGACCTGCATACAGGTTTCTCAGGAGGCAGATAAGATATTCCTATCTCTTTAAAATTTTTCCGCAGCTTGTTGTGATCCCCACAGTCAAAGGCTTTAGTGTAGTCAGTGAAGCGGAACTGGATTATTTTTTTTGGAATTTAGGCCACGTGAAGGCAGGTGTTCCGCTCACTGTGGAATCCCTGGTGCCCAGGATAGAATGTGCAGGAGCTGAAAGTTTGCTGGGTGAACCGCCAACAGGAGAAGCTGCACCCTGCTTTGTCATCCCTCTGCTCCACTGGGCTTTTGGGAACTTCCACGGGGGGCTGGGGTTCATGGAAGGGTAAGCATCTCAGGAACACAGGTCCGGGGGGAGCTCAGAGGATGCTGGAGGTAGGGAGGGTGCAAGTTCACGGGGAGAAGGGGGTGAGGACTTTCTTGTCACCTGAATCATGCAGACCAGGAAATAAAATGCTTTCACCTTTATTAGCACTGATAAGAATAATAGTCCATTCTCCAGGCTTTTAAATCTTACTCCATCATCATTTTCTAAGCCAAGCTGCCGAGCGTCGTGGGGACGACAGGCTTGATGAGGTTAAATCATCCTTGGTGGATGGAGCTTCTGCTAACACAAGACCCAAGGGAGGGCCCTAGCCTTCCCTCTTTACCTGGAGACCACCTGGAGGAAAAGGAAAGATTCCTGAGGGTGAGGGCTGGACCAGTGCTTTTTGGACATTGCGTGCCTGTCCCCAGCTTAATGCAGCACAAAATATAAAAACAATGGCAGGGGTGAGCCCAGGGGCACCAGGCCAGACTGCCTGGGTTCAGATCCTGAGCAACCTTGAGCAAGTTACTTGACCTCTCTGGGCCTGTTTCCTCTTTATCTAAAATGGTGAGATGATAATGGTAGATAATCGTGAGACTGTTGTGGGGATTAAATGCACTAATGTAGATACTGTGCTCAGACCAGAATGGCTTGCTTATTCGTTGGCCACGATGTTTATCAGTTGGGAGCATACTCTCTGTCAAGTGGGCTTTCCTGATGGCTCAGATGGGAAAGAATCTGCCTACCGTGCAGGAGACTCACGTTCGATCCCTGGCTCAGGAAAATCCCTTGGAAAAGGGCATGGCAACCCGCACCAGTCTTCTTGCCTGGAGAATTCCATGGACAGAGGAGCCTGTGGGGCCACCGTCCATGGGATTGGAAAGAGTCAGACATGACTGAGTGGCTAACACGCACACACTCTGGGTCAAGTATAATCCAGGCAGACTCTGGTCAACCCTAATAAGCAGATAAGGGCCTTAAAACAGGGTGGGGTTACTCACCTACACCCAAGGTCACACACACATAGGGATCCAGGTAGATGCCCCTGTGAAGTTGCCTGAGACGTCACTCCCTGAAGCGGGTGGCAGGCTGCAGATTCAGGGTGGGGCTCCCAAGATTCAAATGAAGCCCGAGGGAGGTATAAGGGGAGAGGGGCTGAGGGAACGGGGCAAGGGTCCCTCCTCCTGGGAACCACACATCCCAAAGTCCCCTGCACCCACAGGGATGGCACACCCACTTCCCTGCAATTCAAGTCCCCTTCCCGAATGTTCTGTCCCTTCTGAATGACAAGAATGGCTAAGCCAGGGAACGAGGAGCAGATGCAAATACGATAGGGTAGTCTGGGGGTTCCCAGGGGGTGCTAGTGGTAAAGAACCCTCCTGCCAATGCAGGAGATGTAAGAGACTCAGGCTGGATCCCTGGGTTTGGAAGATCCCTGGGTTTGGAAGATCCCCTGGAGGAAGAAATGGCAACCTGCTCCAGTATTCTTGCCTGAAGAATCCCCGTGGGCAGACGAGCCTAGCAGGCTACAGTCCATGGGGTCGCAAAGAGGCAGACACGACTGAAGCGACTTAGTACGCAGGGTGGGGGTCGGGGTGGGGGGATGGGAGTAAAAGCGAGGCCTGGGGCCCAGGGCCCACATCCCCGAGCACAGGAAAGCTGGGGCATGAGAGTCCCTCTGCAGACAGCCCTGTTTGTATTGATCTACCTTATTTTCAGAAGCAGATTGATCTTGGCTTTTAACAACTTATCTAGGACAGAGAAGCCTCTCGGAAGCCTTTTCACGTGGTAGACAGCCTGGGGGGCCCGTGTTTGTGAGAACATGACCACGAGACCGCCACCCTCCCCCGAGCGCCAAGGTCAGTGGCAAAGACTCCAGGCTCCACCGGAGCTTCACACCCACAGTGGAAGCCAGACTGGAGCGTCTGCTCTTGCCTTTGACAAACCGATTGTCCCCAGAGGGCCTGGGAGCTCACGGCTGGGGAGGGAGCAGAAGTCCTCCAGGATGGGCTAGATTTGGAGGTATGGAGGAGGGTTAGAAAAACAAAGACTCCTCCTGGGGTGGCAGGGCATTGAGAAGGACAAAGGCTCGAGAGGTAGATTCAACCTGGACCATTTTTCGTGACAACCCGGCCTCCTCCGTCCACAAGATCGGCCCCGGGGGGACCATCTGGCCCTTGGAGAAGGCCTGTTGCTAAAAATATCAAGACGGCTTGCTTACAGGCCAGGTGGTCAGAGCCCCTCTCTCCAGTAATTAAACAGGATGGAGCCTGATGTGAAGCAGGTGTTCTGTGTCCCCGGGGAAGAATGACCTGGGCCCAGTGGCCGGTTGTGGGAGGTGGTGGTCATCGTGGGGTCCCCCTGGCCTCTCCAGTGGTTGCCACGGCAGGAAAGGTGCGATGGGGGAGTTGGAGACCCTCAGGGAGGAGGAGCCCTCAAGCTCTGACCCCTGGCGCCCAGCATGTGCGCTGCTGTACCCTCCCCGCGCCAGAGACAGGCCGTGTCTCTTAATACAGGGAGGGAGGTGAGAGTTATCACCCGTCACATGAACCCGAGATGAAATTCAGCAGCCCGAGGTGGGCATTCACCACTGATAAAAATCTGTCTCCCTGCCAGCTTAAAGTGCTGCTTAAAAAGCTAATGCATAATTTAAACCGTGCCATTTGGGGCTGGGCTCCCACCGGGCGCAGGCTCAGACGGCACCGTGGGCCCTGGAGGGACGGTCCAGAGCTGAGGTGGGGGGCAGGTGGGGAGGACGGGGAGGGCTGGCTCTTTAGGCGCAGGTGACCAAGGAGGGGAGGCGCTCAGCTGCGTTTCGGCCAGACAAGGAGCTGGAGTGTCTCAGGGCGGAGCGCGCCTGGGAAGCCCCACGTCTCCATGGAGCGGTTAGAAGGGACGTCCCCAGACTTCGATCGCTTCTTGCCATGAAAGCGAACCCCAGGAATGTCCCTGGTGGAAGGCTGCAAGTTACCAGAGGTCACATGGATCACGGCAGGCCCCAAATCCAATGACCGGTGTCCTTATATGGAGAGGCGAGGACACAGAGGAAAAGGGCTGGGTGAAGACAGAGGCAAAGGCTGGGGTGATTCGTCCACAGGCCGAGGCTTGCTGGCAGCTAACTGGAAGTTGGAGCGAGACCAGCAAATTCACCTTCAGAGCTTCCAGAAGGAATCAGCGCTGCTGACTCATTGAGGCCTAGCCTCCAGAACTGGGAGAGAATACACTTCTATTGTTTGAAGGACCCCATCTCCATTTTGGGTCGTTCACTGCAGCAGCCCTAGAAAAGTAACCCACCCCGACTGCTCTCCGGTCCTAGAGGGATGATCTGCTGAAGTTCAGGTTTTATCCCAAGTGCCCGCAGAGGGTTCTGGTACCCAGTGTTCTGGGGGCATCTCGTGGCTATTCTATACGCAACCTCGCCCTCCAACAGATCTGTGGAACAGGCAGGGCCAGCATCACAAGTCCCATTTTGCAGATGGAAAAACAAAGGCCCTTGGGCTAGGACACAGACCTGACTTTCTGTGCTGAGCTCGGCCACAAGTAAAATGTGAAACAAGGCAGGAGGCGCAGTGATCCTCCGGCCCAGTCCTTCGGTGGGCTCCTCACTCCCCCGGCTCGGCGGGGCCAGCGCCAGGTCGGGCAGCTCGCGTTCCTGTCCTGAGACCCTTCCCTGGTCCTCACTGCCCCTGGCTGAGGCTGCGGTCCCTCCTGTATGATGACGCACCTCTCCCGCCCCCTCCTCCCTTGCTGCCACCCTCAGCTGCCCAGACAGAGGAAGCCTGACATGCCTTTGTCTCCCAGAGGCCAGCTCACCGCCTCCAAACCCCAACGTGGGGACTAAAGGAGATGCTGATGGCCCATGGGATTGTCCCCGATGGCAGCTCAGGGGCCCTTCTACTGGCTGGTGGAACAGCACGGGTACCCCATGAGCACACCGATAATCATAAAAGGAGGTAAGGTTTATTGTCTGGGCTGTTTCGGGGACCGGTGGAGGAAAAACAATGTCGGAATTGCAACGATGAAAGATTTACCACTTCTGTCAGTGCAGATAGAGGGGCTGGCTGGAATTATCGCAGCCAGGAAGAATTGTGTTTTAGGATCTGCCCCAGGTATTAATTTGTGGCGGGCTTATCCTGTCAGGAACATACAATGTTCACAGTGTCGAAAAGTAATACTTTAAAGGGCCTGAACGCCGATTGGATGGGAGCTGGGAGTTGGCGCCGGGAGGCAGCTGATCCCCTTAGCAAGGTTTTCCAATAAGTTCCAGATGAAAAGCGTGAGGCTGCTGAGTAATACCATCTTCCGAGACTCTCAGACTAGATCTGTCCCCATCCATTGTGCCGGCTCGGGGGCCACCCTCCTCCCCAAAACCCAGAGCAGCGCTTGTCTCCCGCTCGCTGGGGTCCAGCAGCCTGCGGGCTCCGGGGGTCCCCGGCCAGAGCCTGGATTCCCGAGTCCCTCGTGGAGGTCGGGCACAGGGGGTTCCGCAAGTCCCTTGAGATTCTGAGTCCAACTTCCTTCTTCCTGCAAGTTTACGGGAAAAGGAGAGACTGGGGTGAGGCCCGGGCAGCCCACAGTGTCTGTAGGAGAGGCAGTTCCATGACACCCAGCAGCCCACCCCCAGTCCCAGGCACATCCTTTCTCGCAGCCTGGAGACAGGTCTGTCCTGCTGTTGCCACCCTGCCAAAGAGTCAGCCAGTCCTTGGTCTTGGGGGTGTCCAGTCCAATCCGATTTTTGCCAAACGCCACAGGAGATGGAAAAATGGGAAATGGTTCAGAGGCGCCTACAGCCTGCACGATCTCCTTTCTGAGTCTTTTCAAGTTGGCATCTTTTTATGCTCGAAGGCTTCTCAGTCCTTGTGAACTGCATCCTTTTCATTCACCCACTTCCTTTGGTCCAGGCCCTCCTGGAGCTGAGCTACCCAGTGCAGACTGGGGCAGGGTGGGGAGGAGGCAGCTGAGAAGGCTGGAGCCCCTGGAGTCCTGGAAGAGCCACCGGCCCCCAACCCTCTGCCCCAGCTGGTGTCACAGCAGCAGGGGGGATCTGGGGGGGGCAGGGAGAACCAGCCCAGGAAGGACCCTGCGGGAGGGAAGGTTACTGTCCCTGTGGCCCCGGTAGGCCCTTCCGACCTCGTGAAGGGAGAGTGTGCAGAGACTGGCTCCGCTGGACCGACTGGAGCCCTGGAAACCATCCGGGGACCACGCGGCCGCGGGCTGTGGGCATCCCCCGCTGATGAGAAGCTTACACTTGGAGAAGCTCGTGGTGCTGAGTCAAGGCTGAGTCCTGCCGGGGGCTGAGGGCGGCTCCGGCCCCAGGGATGGCTGGAAATTGGTTTTGTGGATCAGGAGTACTTCGGAAAGTCCGACTCTTTGTTCAGCCTTCAGAAAAATCTCTCTTCTCCATCAGGGCAGAGGGGCAGGCGGGCAGACCCCGCTAACACCAGGCATTGGGAAGACAGGAGAAGCAGGTCTCCACTGGAAATGCTTGCCTGGGGTTGCATCGGCTCCCTACCAGTGCCCCTCAGGGTTGGAAAGGTAGCCTGAGCAGCCTGGCTCTGAACCTGGTCTGGATTCGGAACCTGAAATAAACCGACACCTTGGAGTCTTCCTCGAAGCCTGTGGACAGCGTCCCCTCGGGCCACGGTGGTCTCCACTGGAGCGAGGCACGTGGCTGTGGTTGAGTTTTGCCCTGGGGTCCTGCTCGGGCTGCAAGGGGCACATTCACATTTCAGAAGCTGCGGTTGGCACAGGGCTGGATCATCTCCTTTAGCTGCAGGCATAAGCCAGGGCTCCCTGTGGAGGGGGGGTGGTGAGGAAGGGTCACTAGCCTTCTTGATGAAGCCAGAGCCACTTTCAAATGGTGACCGCAGCCATGGTGAAGGAGAGCGAGGCCTCACCCGGGTCAGCTAGGGTCCCCTGCAAGCTTGCCAAGGGCTGGGGAGCTGTGAACGCCAGCTCCTTGCTACTGCTGGGTCCACGAGAACTCCCGCTCCACCAACAGCCCCTGGGGCCACTTCTAAGATGGCTTCATGGAAGGCACAGCCCCCGCTGCTGCCCAGGGAGGGGGCAGAAAGGACGAGGGGTGGGTGGGTGGGGAGGGCAAGCCCGTTCCACCCTTGTCCTTGACGGAGGTCGGAGGAGACAGCTCTGCTCTGGGCATCAATCTGTGTGGAGCCAGAAGCAGGACAGCAGGAAAGGGTCCACGGGAAGCAGGTGTCCTCCCGTCCAAGAGCAATCTAAAAACAGAGCAACAATTTTCTCACATTGATCAGATGTATCAAAGGCAGGTTGTGAGCCTCTTGGCTCCGCATCCTCATCACCCCGGCCCTTTAGAAGCCAGGAAAAGGAATCTCTTTCCAGTCAGTCCCCTGCTCAGTACCTCCAGGGCTGCCCTGGAGACGCCCTTAGTCTCTGAAGACATCTGACCTCCAGAGCAGGAGGAGAGGGAGCTAGAGAGGGGAGGCAGGGTTGCCTGCCCTCCTCTGAGCCTTTCTCCTCATCACATCTGCTCCGGAGCAAATTACCCATCTTCCCCCTGACTGCCTTTTCCTGTCTGAAGTCACCATTTCCTAAACAGCAGCTCCTGGATCTTGACAGCCCTCCCACCCTCTCCTCCCCTCAGCTCATCAGCTAGACTCACCCTCTTGCTACACCACCCCGTTCCTCTTTGGGGTCCCCGGCACACGTTTGCTTCATTCAAACCATCCCAGCTCTCTCTGGGAAGTCCCCATCATCTTCCACCACCACAATTAACTTTTTTAAAGGCTCCCTGCTTATCTATAAACATGAGTGCCAGCCCTTCCTGGGGAGATCCTTTAATCCACAATTATTTAGATGGGGCAAGGGAGGCACTTCTGTCACAGTAGGATCTAGGGATGAGTCTGCTGTTGTTTAGGATGAGACGGCAGGACTTCCTCAGGGGTCCGGCTGTCTGCAAATGACAGGGGTGGGAGTGAGCTGCCCGTGGCTGGCTGCATTCAACTCTCAGGTGGCCCCTGAGAGGGCTTTGAGTGTTCATGGGGGAGGGAGAGGTGGAAATAAAGATGGCAATTTCAGATCCGCAGTCTTTGGCTGAGAGGAGAGACGCAAATCCAGGCACACCACCGAGGCTTCAGCCCCGGTAGATGAGGGGGAGGGTGTCTGGGGCCAGGAAGAGCCTTGGGACAGCTTCTGTGCGTGAAGGGCAGGAGTGGGGCCACGGCTCTGCTGGGGGAGGATGAACGGTGGTGATGGGCTCTGCTAAGTAGGGGGGCTGGGGGCGCGGTCACCTGGGACCCTGCTCCCTGGGAGGCTGCAGACACAGACTTCCTCTTCCTTCCCTGGACTCAGGGGCTGCCCTTGCCATATGGCAGGAGCACAGGCTCAGCAGACCCGGGTCATGGTCATGGTGATGCCTTGACACCTTCAACTTGCCTTTGCTGGGGGCAAGGGTGAGGACGGACAGACTTGTCTGTACTCAGAGGCAGCGTCTTCTGCCCCACCCTCACTCCCACCCAGCTCCTCCGGGCTGCTTCTCCCCGCAGCCTCCCCGCAGCTGCCGGCACTTTAAGAGACAGGAGAGCCCCTGGTGCAGTTCCTGGCACACAGAAAGTGTGAGTGTTGGTAGCTGAGTCGTGTCTGGCTCTTTGTGACCCCATAGACTGTAGCCCGCCAGGCTCCTCAGTCCATGGGATTCTCCAGGGAAGAATACTGGAGTGGGTTGCCATTTCCTTCTCCAGGGGATCTTCCTGACCCAGGATCTAACCCAAGTCTCCCGCACTGCAGGCAGATTCTTTACCATCATTAGGGCTTTCCTGATAGCTCAGTTGGTAAAGAATCTGCCTGCAATGCAGGAGACACCAGTTCAATTCCTAGGTCAGGAAGATTCCCTGGAGAAGGGATAGGCTACCCACTCAAGTATTCTGCCCTGGAGAATTCCATGGACTCTGTAGTCCATGGGATTGCAAAGAGTCAGACAGGACTGAGTGACTTTCACTTTTTTCATTTTCTTTACCATCTGGGTCACCAGGGAAGCCCGGCACTCAATAGGTGCTCAATAAATAACCCGTCTTTTAAATAAATTTGGTTAGAGTCCTTAGGAGCTGTTGAGGCACCGACTGCATGGTGTGAAGATGGCCCCTATAAAAGCTCCCACTCTATGGGTTCTTTAAACAATCTGACCTTGACACCCGCCCCCACCTCCCCCAGAACCTGGGAGCACTTTTCGGCTGCCTTGTCAGTACGTGGAAGTGACATGAAGTGACTTCTGAGACTAGACTCTAAAAATGGCATGCACTTCCCCCTTGATCTCCTGTAGACACTTGTTCTTGGAACAGCTGCCGTGCTGTTTGGAAGCTCAAATTAGTCCACGCACAGAGACCCCACGTAGGTGTGCTGGCTGACAGCCCAGCTGAGGTCCCTGCCGACAGCCGGCACCAGCCACCAAACTCGTGAGTGAAGATGCCTCTCAATGATTTCAGCCTCACACTGCCGAGTTGCTCACCCTGCCACACCCCGCCCCTGTCTTCCCAGCCAAGATCCCAGACATCTGAGTACAGACATAAGTTCCCACTGAGGCCCATCCAAATTCCTGACCCTCAGAAACCGTGAGAGATAATTGAATGATGATTGTCTTAATCCACTTAGTTTTGAAGTGACTTGTTACCCAGTAATAGATTGTCGATGCAATCAGCATTCTGTCTGATCACCCTTGCAGGCTCCCTTCTGGTGGGGCGAGGGGAGGAGTGTGGTCTCCCTGCCAGTCAGTGGTTGCCAGGGTAACTGGGTCCTCCACTCAAGGCGTGGGCTTGGACTTTTCAAGCAAGGTCCCAAGGCTGCTTTTCTTGGAAGAGAACACTACTGTTTTCAAGGTTTGATCCTTGCAAAAGACCCTAACACTCTTCTAGTTCTTACTCCAGATATAATTGTGATGATTTTAAACACCTCTGCTAAAGACTGAATGTTTGTGTTCCCCAAGATTCACAAAATTTGGGAGATGAAAGCCAGTCCCCAAAGTGCTGGTATTTGGAGGTGGGACCTTTTGGACTGATTAGGTCATGAGGGTGGGGCCCTCATGTATGGGGTTAGTGCCCTCATTAAAAAGACCCCAGAGAGCTCCCTCCCCTCTTCAGCCATGTGAGGACATGGCAAGAAGAAGCTGTCTGTGAACCAGGAAGAGGGGTCTTGCCAGCAACTGAATCTGCTGGCACCTTGATCTTGCACTTGCAGCCTCCAGAACCATGAGAATAAGCATTTGTTTTGAAGCATCCCAGTTTATGGTATGCTGTTATAGCTGCCGGAACAGGCTGGCTCCCCCTTCCCTGTCTCCAGTTCTGCATAAGAAGCAATTTGGAGAAGCTGAGCTCTTGGGTATCTCTTGGCTCCAGGCTTTTGGAGTCAATTTGCTGTTGTACTGTGTGTGGAGATTCTGAATCTGACTGTGAGGGTTTCAGTATTTGGTACAAGAAACAGAGGAGAGTCTGGTGACTCCATGGAGGAAGGGGGTCTCTCCTTCTCTCAGCCATTTAGCAAACTTTAAAGTGCTAGGGCCTGGATCTGAGTAATTAATAATGCTCTGAACACATTGGTTTTCTTTTCTTTTAAACTTTTAATTTTATATTGGAGTATGGTCTATTAACAATTGTGATAATTTCAGGCACACAGCAGAGAGACTCAGCCATACACATACATGTATCCATTCTCCCCCAAAATGCCCTCCCATCCAGGCTGCCCCATCACATTGAGCAGAGTTCCCTGTGCTATACAGTAGGTCCTTGTTCGTTATCCAATTTAAATTTAGCAGTTTGAACATGTCGATCCCAAACTCACCGACTATCCCTTTCCCCTCTGGGGACCCTAAGTTTTTTCTCTGAGTCTGTGAGTCTATTTCTGTTCTGTAAATAAATCCGTTTGTATCATTTCTTTTTAGATTTTGCACATTGGCTTTCTTTGTTATTTCCTTGTCTCTGTTGAGGGTCATTTGCAGATGATTAATCTAAATCATTTTTTAGACTCTGTCTAATCATGTTTTCAGACTGGCATTGATAACCACAGCTGTCTAGCCTGTCTGGGCAGTGATCTTTTTCCTTGGAAGTGCTAGCTTGTTGATGTTCAGCCTACTAAGAGGAAGGGTGACCCCAGAATCAGAAACTTGTGTCGGCCAGAGCTTCTGTTTCCCCACCTGTAGAATTTACTGCTGGGGGACTGCAAAGCTAGGTTGGTTAAAGAAGCTGGTCTCATATTCCCTTCCTAGTCATGTGACTTGGGAAAGTCTTGCTCTCTCTGAGCTCCAATTCCTTGGCAAGTACTGTCCCCTCCATCGGAAAACACTGTCTTTGTGTTTTTCCCTTTCTTAATCCTAAACTGCCAAGCTCCTATTCATCCCTCAGGCCTCTGCTTCCATTGCACTTCCTCTAGGAAGCCCTCCCTGAATGCTTCCCCAGCTATGACCACCAAGACTGGCAAAGCAGCCCACTGTGGGCTCCTGTGTGGCAGGTCCCTGGCCTGTCAGGGCTGCAGAAGTCACTTCTCCGTCCCCAACAGAATACAGAGATGCCCTCGAGAGCAGAGACCAAGTCTGTTGGGCTTCTCGATCTGTTCTCAGCCCCCAGCACTGCCCCTGGCTTATAGTAGGAGGTGCTCATAAATATGTGTTGAACGAAGGAGTAGAGATGATGCCCACACATCCTGTCTGCTTCTCAGGATCCTGCAGCGTGATGAACACACATGCTCTCCTGCGGGACGGACACCAGGTGAAGACTTATCATCACCATTAATGATGAGAAGCAGCCAGGTGCTTCCAATCCCTCTGATGCAGAAAAAGCTGGCATGTAAAGGCAATCTGGATCTTACTCAGATCTTCAAACTCTGAACAGCTTGGATGAAAAGGCGGCTCTCCTGCAGCTGTGGCTGGGGTTCTAGAGATGGAAAAGGGTGATACGCTGCTCCTAAACGCTATAGAAAATCTTCCCAGGAAAGATATGAGGGAGAGTCAAAGTGGACTCACCCACCCAGTTTTACCTTTGTGCTTCCTTTAGGAGGAAGATGCCAGACTCGGCCGGGGACACGGGCGTGGTATCTGGGGAGGGCGGAGGCCACGCTCTGCAGGGGACACACGGCATCGGGTCCAGGAACAAGCAGGAAGTTGTGTTCCCCCAGCAGTGACTGCTAATCAAGGATGCTTTTAAGTAGCTTTTTAGGAGATAAAGGAGGAAAAAGCGGCCCTATTGGGGGTGAGTTGGGGTGAGTAGAAAGGTAAATTGTGAACTTCCTAAGTAACGTCCATGTGGCAGGCTTTCTGTGGCGTCAAGGACACCAGAGCCCTTGGAATCACCTTGAGGACACCTTGAGGTCATTTTCTGCAAGAGGCAAGCAGCCCCTCCCCCAACCCACCCTAGGCTCTATAAACTCTATAAACTCTCTCCTAGTAAAACCCTAGGGCATAATCGGGTGTGGAAGGGAGAATCAAGTGTGGGTATTACACTGTGAAAACCCCTAACTTCCTGGCCTGGCAAATGAATTAACTTGTTAAACAGAATGCATACATCTGCATATATTTGAATACATGAATAAGAGCAGTGCAGATCCTGCCCAGGTCCAACTTCTCCCAGGGGGAAGAGGAGGGGGAAAAAGAAGAGGAGTGTCCTGGAAAAAGAGGCCTGGACCCCTCTAAGGCTGCACCTTCAAGAGCCCATGCCCTCGCAGACTCTATTTATAGATTAAACACAAAAAGCATCTCCTTGCTGCATTAAAAACTACCCATCAAGGCTGAGGACTCAAAGGAGCAGTAAAATCAATCTCATTGCATAAAGACAACAGCAAGCAATTGGCATGACATTTTAAGTAAATGCTACAGCCATTTGTAAATGTTCATTTTCCAGGAGACCCCATCTATTATATGACAGCTATTTTCTTAGCATCCCAGTGTGAATTCAGTCGGTTTACAGATAAGCCCGTTGAGGAGAATGGATATCAAGATGTAAAGTGCTATAATACGGACAATTTGTTACCTCTGCACCAAGTCGCTCTGTCATTATGTATCTGCCTCTTGCAGGGGTTGGAAGCCGGGGGGCTATTTTTGCAGGTTGGCATTCATGAGCAAGGGAGTCTGAGTTGGGTGGAGCGGAAGCAGGTGCAGAAGAAGGAGGCAGCTTTGTCCTCGACATGTATACCATAGCCTATAAACTCAGAGGCAAACAGGTGAGTTGGTGTGATCCTTGGAGGGGGGGACTTGCCCTTTCCAGATGCTTCTTCCCCCGAGGCCCAGGTGGGAGAGATGGTTCCCACCCCAAGCCTGGTTCTCAGCAAGGTCGCATTTCCAAGAGCCAAGAAGAGCGTGCATGAGTGCTAAGTTGCTTCAGACATGTCTGACTCTTTTGTGACTCCATGGACTGTAGCCCGCTAGGATCCTCTGTCAGTGGGATTCTCCAGGCAAGAATACTGGAGTGGGTTGCCATGCCCTCCTCCAGGGGATCTTCCCTATCCAGAGAACAAACCCATGTCTCTTACGTCTCCTGCATTGGCAGGTGCGTTCTTTACCACTAGTACCACCTGGGAAACCCCCGAGAGGAGCAGGTCCATCAAAAGCCAGAATCATTTATCACAGGGTTGACCGCTCTGCCTTGCAGATGCCCTTGCTTTCCAGGCATGTGGCGAAGACGGGCTCCTGGGACTGGACTCGGGAGAGGACGCCTTCCCAGTTCCATCCCCAGCTCCCTGGACTTCCTGGCGGAGGTGGCCCCCTGGGGCTGGGGAGTATCATAGCAGCTTCGTGGCAACATGCTGCAGAGCTGCCCAGGTTGAAATATGGCCCGGGTTGAAACTGAGGGTCTCCCCGTCTCATAACTCACCGCTAACTCCAGCAATCCAGACGTTTCCAGGGAGGAAATAAACGACCCGTCGGTAAACGTGGAGTTGAGCTGGAGAGGTGCCGAGAGGGGCAGGTGGCAGGTCACCCCTGGTCCTCAGTGGGATGGTTGATGCAAGGCACCCGGCTCTCGGGTGGTGAGAAGACCAAATGCCGGAAGATTCAAGTTCAGTCTCAAGAAGGGCGGGAGTGCCGAGAGATGGACCTCGGCGCTGAAGGCACAAACTTCCAGGGACCTAGTTACCAGGCAAGACCCTCCCAGACTTTATTGGCCCCTGGGGGTCCAGCTGGTTTTCTTTAGCTGTGTATTGGTTCTTTCGTTCATTCAACAAACACTTGGGGCCACCAAGTCTTTCCCCAGGCAGTTCTGACCCTCCCTGGGCTGTACTTTTAGCCTGGGGCAGGTGGGGGTTGGCGGGTGGGGGTGGTCATTTAGCTTGTTAACCCTTCTGGGGCCCAAACTCTATCCTCTAAGTCTATGGACGTCTGGCACACAGTAGTACACAAAAGGTTGTTGAACAAATGAATGAATAGATAAAAGAACGAACGGATGCATGAATGAATGTATGAATACATGCAAGCATCTCCTCTTCAGGGAGCCTCAGTAGGGCCTCCTCTTGGGGCTGAAGGATCTGCCTTTCAACACGGTTGGTCTGGACACAATTCCTCAACAGGCACGTCCCATGGCCTGAGTGTTTTGTTGTTGTTTTTTTTCACTCAATGACATCAGTTTATTTCGTATTGGGGTGTAGCCAATTAACGCTCTTATGGTAGCTTTAGGCGAACAGCAGAGCAACTCTGCCACACTTACACGTGCATCCATTCTCCTCCAAACTCCTTTCTCATCCAGGCTGCCACAAAACACTGAACCGAGTTCCCTGTGTGATACAGTAGGTCCTTGCTGATTATCCATGTTAAATACAGCAGTGTGTACATGTCTGTCCCAAACTCCCTACCTATCCCTTCTGCCCATTCTTACCCCCCGGCAACCATAAGTTGCTTCTCTAAGTCTGTGAACCTGTTTCTGGTTTGTAAGTTCATTTGTATCATTTCTTTTTCGATTCTACATGTAAATGATGTCATATAATATTTCTACTCTGTCTGGCTTACTTCACTCAGAATGACAGCTTCTAGATCCATCCACATTGCTGCAAAGGGCATTTTTATATTCTTTTTAATGGCTGAGTAATGTTGTGCTTAGTCATTCAGTCGTGTCTGACTCTTTGCAACCCCATGGGCTGTAGCCCACCAAGCTCCTCTGTCCATGGGATTCTCCAGGCCAGAATACTGGAGTGGGTTGCCATGCCTTCCTCCAGGGGATCTTCCCAACCCAGGAACTGAACTCAGGTCTCCTGCATTGCAGGCGGATTGTTTACCATCTGAGTCAGCAGGGAAGCCCAAGAGCACTGGAGTGGGGAGCCTATTCCTTCTCCGGGGGATCTTCCATTGTATCTGTGCACCAATCATGGCCCGAGTTTTCACCCAGAAATAGCCCTGCCAGCAATCCCATCCCATGGGTCCAGGAGAGACGAGGAGAGGAGGGCAGGAACGGGTGGGAAGCTTGTACCTTCAGGCTCAGGAGCGCCTGAAGGCATGGCCGTGTCTGGCCCAGGGCGTCTTCAGTGACGGCAGCTGCTGTTTTCAACACTCAGTATCCAGGCGGGGTCATGGCCATCACTCCCAGGAGGGTTGTGTGTCTCCCCAGCAATGCCCATCTGGACTCCAACCAGGCTTTCTGCAAGCAGTAGGCTCAGAACTTTCCTGGCCCTATTGTTCCCCACCTTCCAGCAAGAGTGAGGGCCCGCCCGGCCTCACCCCAGGAAACTCCTTGGGGGGTTGAAGGCCCTGGAGGTTGGGGAGCCCGGTGACCTCACTACCTTGGCGGTGGCCTCCCTGAGCCCAGCCCTGTGGCTTCCGGGGCGGTCGGCCAGGGAGGAGGGCACGTGTCTGTGGAAGGGGGAGAGTGACCATGTCACAGGTGGGGCAGCTTCCCCTGCAGAGGGGAGTGGTGATGTCAGGTGGCGGTCATCTGAAGGTGATGAAACGTCATGTCCCCTGGAAGGCTGTGTCCAGGCCAGACTGAGCTAGGAAGCATCTGGAGTTTATGAAGAAGTGTGTAGCTGCAGACATCAGTTCTTCTGAGATAAATAGATGAGCAATTGCCAGCTGAGCTGCCACCACAAGTGCTTAGCTTAATCAAGCAGTGTCCCCCCCGAGGTAACGCAGAGGCTCCATTCATCACAGCTCCTTCATCCGAGCTGTGTCCCCACTGGTAATAGTTCTCTCGCAAAGGCAGAAAGTTGCCAAGCAAACTTTGAGTCACATCCTCACACCCACCCGACCAGCTCTTGCATCAGAGATGGGGGAGATATTCTAAGGAGCTGACAATTAGCAAGGCCCAGGGACTGATCCGTCAGAAAGGCCACTGGCTGCTCTCACCAGCTAGCTTCGGCCAAACGTCAGACTGGGCAGAGGGGAGGTGGGGAGGCGGGGAGTTGGGGGAGCCCTGCCTTCCCTGTGGCTGGAAGCCCTTAAAGACTGTGAATTCTCATTTTCACAGCAAACTTTGGATGGAGAACTGAAGAGAACCTCCTTCTCCCCATTTCATAGCTGGGCAAGCTGAGGCAGGAGAGAATGGAAGTCATCTGATCCACTCTTTTTTGTTTACTATTTTTTAATTCTTGTTTTATATAGGAATATAGTTGAGTAATAACGTGGTGTTAGTTCAGGTGTTCAGCGAAGTGATTCAGTTATACACACGCATGTATCTACTCTTTATCAAGTCTGTTCCCATTTAGGTTATTACAGAATATTGAGCAGAGCTCTTTGTGACCCATTCTTTATGGATGACGGAGGGTTTTGAAAGCTCTCAGGCTGGATTCAAGCCATGGCTCAGCCTCTCAGGAGCTGTGTGACCTTACGGGAGATCCTGACCTCTCTGTCCCTCCTTTTTCACACCTATAAAATGGGGCTAGTGACACCACCTCCTCCAACACAAGAAGATGAAACGAGAACCCCTGAGCTTGGACAGAACTGGCATTTAAAAGTTGGGAGCCGAGAGATGTCAGCAAGCTGGCAGGATAAGAAGCCCTGGACCCTTTCTCTCCCCGGGATCACACCAACTCACCCACAATTCACAGACTAGTTCCTTCTGTAAGGAGTTGGGGGTGAGCTACCGACAAGTGGGGTGACTTTGCCTTGAGTCACATAGTGGGTCAGATCGGGGAACGGGGTCCAGATCCCAGTCTCGGCTCTCTGTCCAGTGGTTTCCATAGCAACAGATCTCAACCTGGTGATGAGTTGGTGGGGTTTTGTGACATCCCGGAGTGTGTAAAATTATCCGAAGGCCATCACAAAATAATCAAATTGTGTGCTCCGCTCTGCTTTCTCTTGGTGGGGTTGTCATAAAGATTGACAACGATGACAAGATGTCAGTTTGGTTCCTAAGGAGTCAGACATCCCAGGTTCAGCCTGCTGAGATGATTTTTGCCTTTAATTCTGATATGAGGAAAGCTTGAGTCAGAGGCAGTGATTTGTGCAGTTCTCATTAATCCCCAGATGCCCAACTCCAGTTGCCCCAGGTCCCTCATCCCTAAAGGTCCCTTGGGCTTTGCCATCACCTCACAGCTCCAGTCCCCCACCTCCACCCTCACAAGCTGGGCCCTGCCTTCTGTCCACTAGACCTGAACAGAGCAGAGAAGACACTAAAGCAGTGCTTCTTCAACTTTAATGGGCGAAAGAGCACCTGGGAAGCTTGCAGAAATGCTGATTCTGAATCAACAGATCCTGGGGGAATCTTACGATCTGTCTTCCTAAGAAGCTCCCAGTTAGATGCCGTTTGTTGTGGCTGTTCAGTCGCTAAGCCGTGTCCCACTCTTTGTGGCCCCATGGACTGCCGCACACCAGGCTCCTCTGTCCTCCCCTATCTCTGAGAGTTTATTCAAACTCACGTCCATTGAGTCAGTGATGCTATCCAACCATCTTATCCTCTGCTCCCCCCTCTGCCTTTTGCCTTCAGTCTTTCCCACCATCAGGGTCTTTTCTAATGAGTCGGCTCTCAGCATCAGGTGGCCAGAGTATTGGGGCGTCAGCTCCAGCATCAGTCCTTCCAGTGAATATTCAGGGTTGATTTCATTTAGGATGGACTGGTTTGGAGGGCCCTTTGAATCCAATGTGCTCACCCAGTGATTCTCCCATTCTGCAGTGCGCTGGAGGACTTGTTCAAACAGGTCCCCGGACTTTGCCCCCAGAGTTTGTGACTCAGTTGGTCTGGAGTGGAGCCTGAGAGTTTGCATTTCCAACAAGTTCCCCCGGGGGTTGCTGATGTTTCTGGCCCAGGGACCACACTTTGAGAACCACTGCACTGAAGGATGGATGTGGCCAGGTGATGCAGAAAGCCTCCCGCTTCCAGCTCCCTGACCTGTTAACACTGTGTGACAGACCAGGTGACTCTCCATGGGGCCCCTGTTCCTTCCCTTCGTCTCCCCCTGGATGAGGCCGAGACCAACTCCAACCTCCAGGCAGAACCATCCCTCTGTCCTTGCATCACGTAGGTCCGCAGAGCAAGAAGGAGAGAGACTATTTTTGCAAAATCTGCACAAAAATCGGCCAAATTTATGTTTCCCCTGCAAGAGAAATGCTGCCGAGTGGAAATAAAATGCAGGATTCCTGGGCACTTCTATTACCTCTTCATGTCACTGGTGGTGACTGATGGCGAAAAGTAAGACTGCAAACGGAATCGCTTTTGCTTTGCCCAGAAAAAACTCCACCCAGTGACAGAGCCTCCTGCAAATCCGTGCTTCGCCCAGGTGTCACTGACAGCCACCATGAAGGGAACGGGCCAGGAGGGCTGCCAACAAGGAAGACAGAGCCTGCACCCCGCCCAGGCCCGGGGGGGCCGTCCTTCACCTAAAAGCAGGGGCCCCTGCTGGTGAGAGGGAATCCGGTTTGATTTAATATGGTTCATTTTTCTTCCTTGTTTTAATCACAGAGTAATAATAATCATAAACTCGCCTTTATGGAGTGTCTTTCATTGCCAGTGTATCACCGAACACTTTACAGATTTAATAATAGAGTTTCAGAAATAAATAATGGGGAATAATAATAGGAAGGATAAATAACATATTTATGGAATTGTATTGTGGTTTATGGTGGTAAACAATTCCTTAGACAGCCGGAAACAGGGAAATGAAGGGACTTGGCAAGGAGAAGGGAGAGGAAAGAGAGATGCGTTCAGGTGAGTTGTGAGCTGAGCTGGGGGGTTGGAGGTGCAGAGAGAGGAGGGAGGAGAGGGCTGCAGGGGGCCCCTGGGAGGGAGCTTTCCTGCCAGGGTGGGGCTGAGAGGGACGCTCAGTGACACGCCTGGAGAGAGGAGGCTGGCCTAGGTCAGGGTCCGGGAATAAATACTGAGGGCCAAGGTACCCAGTGTTTACTCAGGATCAGCCCTGCAAAGGGGTGGGAAGCAGGGCAGACAGAGGTGGCGCTGAGCCCAAGGGCCAGGCCTCAGACTCCACCCAGCAGGTCCCTGGGAGCACAGCTGCCCCGGACAGTAGAGGACTCAGGGGGTCAGCTCTCTGAGGCTGAGGCTGCCTGCACTTCCCGTTCCCCTTTCTGGGGGCACGGCTGGGGCATCTTTGCATCCCTTCCAGCCAGGGTATGCGTCCTGAAATCCAGCCTTGGAAGGAGGTCCTTTAAAAGAAGGGAGATTGAATGGCAGTTTCTCTTAACACATTGACCACTTCTCCCCGGGCCTCCAGCTGGAGCCTGCTGGAGGGATGAGCAGAGTCACGTGGGGAGGATGGATGGAAACAAGGCCCAGGCACCTGGCCCAAGAGCCAGGACTTTCCTGTTGTCCTCTTGTCCATGATACCAACTGAGAATTAATCTGTGATAATGTCAGCAGGCTGCATCTCTTGATTGATTGTTTCTTGTCTGGCAATATTCTAAGAGTGTTACATACAGAGCTGATCCATCAACAATGGAGGGGATAAGACACAGACCCCCACACCATCAGAAATCCTCACCCTGCTGTTTCAGCCTCAAAAAAACAAAGGAATTAAAAAACAAACAAACAAAACAAAGGAATTGATAAAAGACTTACCCAAGGGTAGGAAGCTCAAAGAGTTTGGATAGAATCAGGAGTCATACCCTCGTTCTTTTGATTTCACATATCGTGATCTCTAACTGAACACAAACACTGACAACTTTAAAGATCTGTAAAGTGAAAATTGGGCTTCCCAGGTGGCTCTGTGGTAAAGAACCCACCTGTCAATGCAGGAGACACAGGTTCGATCCCTGAGTCGGAAAGATCTCCTGGAGGAGGAAATAGCAACCTGCTCCAGTATTCTTGCCTGGGAAATCTCATGGACCGAGGAGGCTGGTGGGCTACAGTCCATGGCGGTCACAAAGTCAGATACAACTTAGCGACTGAGCACTCACACAAGAATGAAAATACAGGTACTATAGTTATTGAAAAAAAATCCATGTATCGGTGGACCTACCTAGTTCAAACCCGTGTCGTTCCAGGGTTGACTGCATTGTCTTTTTCTGCAGATGAGAAAAATGACAACTTGGAGGCTGAATAACTTGCCAGGGGACAGTGGGTAAGGTGTAGGGTTGGCCTTGATCCCAGCCTCACATGAAATCCATATCCTTCTGCAAGCTAAAGACAAAATGAAGCCAACGTTGAGTGCTCAGGGCCAGTCAGTGCAGCTTTGGCCTTCCTGGACCTCTTTCTGGGGGCCGCAGACCTCCAAGAGGTGCCAGCCGCAATCTGCGGATAAAGCACCAGGCTCAGCTGCCGATGGCACGGGGCCTGGGACCTGGAGGCCGGTGTCTGCTCTTGGGTGGCCCTGCGGTGTCGTGTTCTGTCCAAATGGCTCTGCCCTGGGAGACCTCTTCAAGCTGTGTGCCCTGTTTGGGGGTGGCGGGGGCAGCTGAGTGTTGGTGGCCTCCCCTCCCTGACCCCAGTCACCACCAATTCACCCAGTACACGTTTCTTTCTTTCTTTTTTAAAAAAATCTTTTGGCTGTGCCGTACATGTGGGAGCTAAGTTTCCAACTGTGGACTGAACCTACGCCCCCTTCATCGGCAGCACAGCGTCTCAACCACCAGGCCACCAGGGAAGTTCCATCCACGCTCATTTCTTGAGCACCTACTATGTGCCAGACATTACACTACACCCTCAGGATACAGCCCGGAACAAGCAGACGAGCCCTTCCTCTTCGTGTAATCATAGAATTAGCTCTGTGTTTCTAATCACGCCAAGAGAGCCAGGAGGCCAGGTAGACTCCTGGTCTACTGACCTTGGCCGAGCCTCAGAGTCCACATCTACAGTGACAGGTGATCACCCACATTCGCTGTCTCGGGAGCGTCAAGCCTCCCCCAGGAAAACAAAGTAGATGCCGAAGCGCACAGCCCCAGTCTCGCCTTCCGCCGCGGCGCTGGGACAGCGTGGCGGTGGCATTTGTCACCATTTCCTCGCTGTCAGCGCTGGCAGGTTGCGTTGGGATCTCCCGCTGGGAGTGTTGGAGTCAGACAACTGATTTGCATGTTATTCTTTTAAAAAGCGAAGCTTTCACTGCTTCCATCCCTGAGAGGTGGGGGCTTCCTGGTGGGGACCAAGGCCACTGATGTGGGGGCTCTCAGTCCACTCCCAGGGTCTGGGGAGCCCGGAGAGGCCGTTCCCCACCATTGGCCTTTCCTGGTTGGTCAGCCAGGTCCCCGGTGGGGACAGGGAGTAGGTGTCCCCAACCTCAAGGAGTATCGGGTACACCTCGGGAGAGAGAGCAGGTGAGCCTGGAGTCAGAGCTGGAGGGAGTCTTCCAAGGAGGCAGGTCCCCAGGACACCCCCCATCCCGGGCAGCCCTCACCCTAATGCCTCCCAAACTGGGGGTGGGGGACGTCCACCCGAGTGCAGCCCCCGCCAGCTTGGGTGGGCCCCTCATTGGGCCCCTTTTCATCACAAGCCCAACAACAGCACGAACATGGCTCTTGAGACCCCATGGATGGGGGTCCAACTGAAACATCACCACCAGTGTGAACTCAGGGCCAAGGGCGGAGGCTGGGTCTCCATTTGCTCATCTGTGAAATGGGGGTAATCCAACTGACCCCGCGGTGGGGAGACTGACGAGGTGGGTGAGCCATCCTCGAGGCGCAAGCTGAATTCCTGGAGCCCCCATCCCTCACCCTCCCTGTCCGCCGAGCTCATGGAGCCAGATGCTGATTGGAGTGACCGGCTTATCAACAGAGGCCCGATGACCCTAAAGCAGACGGACAGACTGCTGTTCACAGGCTGCCTGACCGCTGCCTGTTTCTGGAATAATGTTCTAAAGGAACTCGGTCGCACCTGCTCATTTTCCTATTGTCTGTGACACTTCTGTGCTCCAATGACCGAGCTGCGTCGTTGCCGTGGAGACACTGTTTGGGGCAGGAAGCGGAAAGTGTTACTCTCTGGACTTTGTCGGGGAACATTTGCAGGCCCTGCTCAGAGCCCAGGGTTCCTGAGAAGACGGCCTGGAGGATGCTCCTGGGGCTGAGATGAGGGCTCCCTACTCCAAGTCCAGGTCTCAGACTCTGCCCAGGGGAGACCTCGGCTGGTCAAGCAGGGTCCCTGCCCGCCTGGCAGACCCCAGAACGAGTGGGAAGGAGAACTGCCTCCAGGAGGCCGAGCGCGGTGGCTGCCAGCAGGTGAGCGAGGCCAGGCCCCGGGCCAGCCCCGAGCATGGTGACCAGGTGGGGCAGGAAACCAAGCCACAGTCCATCCTTCTCATCGGGCTCTTGCTGGGAGGTGCCAGGGGGCGGAAGGAGCACGTGTCCCCATGAGGGACATGGCCCAGCTGATGTGAGGTGCTTCCAATCAGACCTTTAGGGAGAAGTGAAGCTTGCTTCCCCAACACCTTCCCTTTGGAAGGTTCTTATCTTCAGACCAAGGTGGGAACAATGGGAGGAGAACAATCCATATGCTTGAAACACTCTAAGTGTTCAGGAATGCCAGCCCTTACTATTGTTAACCGTTACAATTATAAATCCAAATGTCTCCTTGCTAATTCTACTTTGGTCTCAGATAACCTTCTCACATTAGACTATGTCTACTCCTTTTCAGCAGGAAAACTTTAACAAAGAGTTGAAGATCTTTGCCTCCCGTCACCGAAAGGCAGGCGGCAGTTCACCCCACACAAGTTCTGGCCTTTTTCCATTGGGTGGAGTCACCTCCCTATAAAATGACCCGTTGCATTGTCTCACAGCTGAGCAGATCTACAGCTGAAATGGATAAATACATCTAAAGTCTGTGCAACCTTTCATTAAAGCAACCTGCTTGCAGAACTTTCAGGGTATGTAGAGACTTACGGCACCCCATAGAGAGCTTGACTTCTCAGCTGATCCTCCTCACTTGGAATGAAAAAGGAAGTGGGCCAAAGTAGGCATCAGAGGTTTAATCTGGCTGTTGCCTCTCTCTAGCTATAATTATACACTTACTCACGCAACTAAAGGGAGCCACTTACATCTTTGCGGCTCTGATGTGAAGTGGAAATACGACCACCCACCTGTGGGGCCACAAGGAAACGTCTGTTCACGATTGCTGGCCTCCTCCCAACATGCGTGGTGGAGGCGGTGGGCGTCACAGGCGGCCACGTCTGGGTCTGCCGGCCCACTCTCCCCGCGGGGCAGCTGTGTGTTGCTTTCTGTGTACCTTTGATAAATGGCTTCACTTTTATATTCTAATTGCTAACAGGAACAACACCCCAGAGGCCCTGGAGAGGCCCCAAGTCCCAGCCCAAACGGGAGATGAAAGGGTTTCCAATGAGAGGGAAAGACAGTTACAAGGAATCAAACGCAGGGAGTGTTTGGGAGAAGTGTCAGAATGTGGGGATCCAAGGAAAGCCTTTTCATGAAGACGGGAGACCAGGCTCCCCAGGGCCTAGAAAGCAGACGAAACAACTGCATCCTCAGGGATCAGGTGAAGGGTCAGGGGTTCAAGGAGGGGATTTCTTAAGTAGGAAACCAGCCTTTTTGAATATCTGGAGAAAGAGAGGTCAGGATGGGGCCAGACACAGGTGGTGTCCAGCCTGGGAGGTCGGCCTGGGAAACACTCCATAAGCCGAACCACACTGGCCTAGGAGCACTCTGAGTCCACCCAGGTCCCCTGGGTTTCTTAGCACCTTGTAAGCATCCTCTGCCTCCTCCTCCCATCCCAGGCCCACCCCCACCCTCCTGGAAAGTCACCCCTGTGTCAGGACAGAGAGCGGAGAGCGTGGAGTGGTCGGAACACCCCGCTGGGTCCCCAGGGTCTTTGCAGGGCGAGTGCAGTTTCCCAGTCAGTGTGAGGGGCCGGCTGGGACTCCACCTATATAACCAGCTTCCCGGTAATGCTGGGTGTGAGGACCACCTTGAGGGGCAACGGATACTGGGGAGCTGGGCTGTTAGGAGGATGCTTTCTGGAGTCAAGGGCTCAAGTCCTGTGTGCCGGGCTTACTTCCTGGCTCTGTGACCCTGAACAAGTGACTCACCCTCTCTGGGCTGCAGTTTCTTCATTAGTCAAATGGGGATCACAGAGCATCTCAGGATGGCCAAGAAGACTAAATGACGTAAGCGTGCGGAGCTCAGAGGCTGGGATGGAATGAACACTCAGTACCTAAAGGGGGTTAAGTTATTACTAGCAACACATTATGTCAATGTCAAAAGCTAATATTAGGAAGATCAGGGCAAGCAGGGAGGAGTGTAGTCTCAAGGCTGCTGCCTTTCAAGGAGGTCACCCCAAGCTCTGGGCAGGGACCCCAAAGGGAGGAACTCTGCTTTCCCGATAGCTTCAGTATCAGGGAGGGTTGAATCCCATCAGTAGCATGAAGGGAGATGTCATAAATCAGCTCATCCCCTGGGGCCTGCTGACCACCAGCCAGTCCCAGAATGAGGTCTGGTCCAGAGTGAAGCCAGTGGGCAAGGGTGGTGGGCGGAGCGAAGGATGACTGAGACCGCCCCCTAACCCCTGCCACTGCCACCAAATCCCTGCTTATAAGGTGGATTTCCCGGGACTAAACAAGAAATGAGACCTACAAGAAGCAGTGGAAAATCCTCTTGTGCGTTCATTTATTTACTACCTACCAATTCCTTAAATCACACGACGGGCAGGGGCAGCCTAAAGGCTGAGTGCCGTCATCACAGTAAGGACACGGGACGCCGCCCACAGCCCCGCCCCAGGATCCAGGTAAGCATCCTGCCCGCATCAGCCTCCAGCCCGGTCCTGACCCACTTAGGGCCACACTGTCTGGTACACACATGTGCCCTCATCCACGCACGTTGTAATGGGAGGAGCTGGGCAGAGAGTAAACATGCTGATTTGAGGACTGGATGCAGATGGAAAAAGCCCAGTGAATCCACCTACACACGGAGGTGTAGTACTCAGCCTGGAGGTAACTGGCTCGCCGTCAAGAGCAGGATTCTTCAGGCCGGGCTCTACGGACGCTGACGTACGGGATCATCCTGTGTGGCGGGGCCCACCCTGTGCGAGGAAGGATGTTTATCTGCATCGCTGGCCTCTGCCGCTAGAAGTAGGGAGCATCCTCCCTGAATCACGACCACCAGTCACGTCTCCAGATACAGCCAGACGTCCCCGGGGGACTGTCACCCCGCTCGACAACCACAGCCGTAGAGTCTTGAGACGTCTTCTCATTGCACCCCGATACCTCCAGAGGAAGTGGGGTGGGGATGCTGAGGGTTTGTGAACTTGGCAGTGGGTGAGGGGTTCAGTGGATGCATGAGCCCCGTTTCTTGTCTGCAAGCTACCAGGAGACAGGGAGTCGATGGCATCTCAGATGCCAACCATGCTGAGGACTCAGCGATCGGCCCGTGGGTCCCCTCGCTTCTCAGCCTCCGCTGGCTCTGTGTGGAGAGGGGAGCCAGGCAGTATGGAGGAGGCCGAGGGACAGGGGGCTCTGTGGAGGGCGGAGGGACGGGCTCAACAGGCAGCAGCCTCCACCCCACTCCCACCACGCGCCTCTCCGGGGACCCTGAGGTTCCCGGGAAAACATCTCGTGAAAGGGCAGGGCTGGAGCAGTGCGGGGTGCTCTCGCTGGAGCAGCCGCGGGCTGCGGAGGCTGAGTGGGGGAAAGGCAATGTGATCACAGAAACCTGATTTCTCTACACACTCTATCAGCTCCCCATCTGTTCCTTGATTAAATGTATTACCGCGCTCCCTCCCCACAAGCCCACTGCCAGGACGTCTCTGGAGCCCTGATTACATCTGTGGAGAGAGAGCCTCAAACCTCGCAGATGAGCGGGCCTATCGATCAGCCTGGCAGCTGACGTTTGTTTTAAAATCTGGACAAGGGTGGGGAGTGGGAGCAGAGTTGGTCGGGGTGGGTGGGGTCTGGGGGGCCCTTGTACCTCCAAAGGAAAGCACCCCCCTATCCTTCTTTCTCACCTTGACAAGCCAGGGCCCGCTGCTGAGGTTAGCATCAGCATGGATTCACAGCTCCGTGACCTTGGACGAGCCATGGCCCCTTCTCAGCCTCCATTTCCTTCTCTTCATCCCGGGGGCGTCGGAGCAGGTGATTTTAGCGTCTCTTCCAGAAGCAATGGACGGTTCACAGCTTGCGACTCCAAGGCTGGGGCGGGGACTCCAGCAGCCCCGACGCCCCCTGGGAGCTCATTAGGAATGCAGGCTCCCAGGCCCAGCCCGGGCCTGCTGCATCCGAACCTGCCTTTTAACAAGATCCCCGGGGCTCCACGGGCACATTAAAGTGTTCGAAGTCCTTTCAGCGGCTCCGTTCACTGGGTGACTTCAGAGATGAATGTGTACAAGGACTCTCTCAAAGGGAATGCTTCACTACACTCTCTGGCCTCAGAAAACTTCTGTAGAAATATTCTTCCCATACAAGAACCTTCACCTTGAAAAGGAGTCAGCTCTGAAGTCCCAGCCACTTCCTGTGCGTGGATCCCCAAGACGCCAGTGTTCATCTGATCAACCGTTTAATAAAACCCTGAGGGGTAAAAAGACAAGCAGGACCCACTCCCAGCCCTCAGGGAAGTACTCTCCAGTGGGAACATCACCGGCTCAATGGACATGAGTTTGAGCAAGCTCCAGGAGACGGTGAAGGACAGGGAAGCCTGGCGTGCTGCAGTCCATGGGGTTGCAAAGAGTCGGACACGACTGAGTGACTACACAACAACAAAGAATAGGTAGGACCTCCTCCAGGTTGAAAAGATGCCCGAGAGAAAAGCTAGTCCCATGTGATAATTACCAAGCATCTCGGTCTCCCGTCGGGGGTCTGACCAGATCCCCTGGAGCACCCTCAGCCTCTCTGAGTCTCTGCATTAGTTCCCTGGCACTGCTGTGATCAAGTACCAGAAACATGGTGGCTAAAAACAACAGGGGTCAACTTTCTCACGGTTCTGGAGAATGGAGTCTAAAATCCAGCTGTTGGCAGACCTGCGCTCCTTTGGAAAGCTCTAGGGAAGCTCTGCATTGGAAAAGACCCTGATGCTGGGAAAGATTGAAGGCAGGAGGAGAAGGGGACGACAGAGGATGAGATGGTTGGATGGCGTCACCGACATGATGGACATGAGTTTGAGTAAACTCCGGGAGTTGGTGATGGACAGGGAGGCCTGGCGCGCTGCAGTCCATGGGGTCACAAAGAGTCGGACACGACTGAGCGACTGAACTGAACTGAGGGAAGCTCTCTCTGGCCTCTTCCCACTTCTGGTGGCTTCTGACACTCCTTGGCTTGTGGCCATGTCGCTAAAACTGCTCTCATATCTTCACACCACCTTCTCTTCTCTGGGAACCCCAAAGCTCCTTCTGCCTTTTTCTTATAAGGCCAGTTACGATGACATGCAGGGCTCACCTGGATAATCCAGGATAATCCTGCTTCAAAATCCTTAACTTAGTTACATCTGCAAAGGCTCTTTTTCCAAACCAGAGCACAAATTCAGCAGGTCCAAATTTGACGTGGCTATTTTTTTTTGGGGGGCTATTTTTTAGCCTACCCCATGTTCCAGTCAAGATGTGGCTTCCTTGTGGGATCCTCAAGGATCCCTCTACATGGCTGAGCCTCAGTTTACCCTTCTGCAAAGTGGGACAGGGGTTCCTGTAGGGGGCTGTGTGCTTGAGTGTGCACTGGCATTCCCTGGAGCACTTGTTTAACACAGCCTCTATGCACCATCCCTAGAGCCTTTCCTTTAGTGGATCTGGGAAAGTGTTAAGAAATAGCATTTCCAACAGGTTTCCAGGTGATGCTGCGAATCACTGGATTAACAAAGTGGTGATTGACAAAGTCCCCACCATAGGTACTGAAGAAATCTATGTTGGTGAACAACCAACAAAAATGAAACCCACCAACTCCACTTGGTGAATTGGGAAGACAGGGAGCAGAAAGCCTTTGCTCCTGGGAGAAGGGAAGCCCCTTCGGAGCAGGGCTGTGTCTGTCCATCTCCATGCATAGCTTGCTGCTTGTGGTTCAACACTATACCCAGTCATCAGCCATCAGTCAGGCACTGTGTCAGGAAAGGCCTTGCTAATATCAGTCCCCCCTTGTCGGGGGCTTATCACGTGGCACTTAAATGCAAGTTAATGCAGACCTACGTGGACCGGATGTATGGGAGGGTATGGAAATTGTATGGAGGAGCAAATGATTGTCCTTTTGGAAGGCGGTCCCAAGGAAGTAGCAATGCCCACAGGGTTTGGGGAGGGAAGTACAATTGGCAGAAGCTCTGGAGTGGTGCTCCAGGCAGAGGGAACAGCCTGTGCGATTGTAGGAGATGCAATGTGGCTCAATCACCACACCCAAGAACTGGGGAGTCATTACAGGAGATGCACTGGGGACCTCAGCTATGCCAGGAGGAGGAGAGCTTTCCTGGGAGTAAGGATCTGTATCCTGTAAGCACTGTGGGAATGTTCCAGGGCTTTCTCTGGGAGGGTGACTTGCTTTGCCTCCCCAAGATTGACCTGTGCCAGTGTGGGGGGTGTGGTGGACTGGATAAAAAGAGATTGGACACAGGGAGATCATTCAGGCAGCTGGTAAAACAATTCAGGCAACAGATGATCAGGGTCTAGACTAAACCACACACTGGGCACACGTCTGGCTTGATGGATGAAGGCGTGAGCGAACAAAAGAGCAAGTCGTCAGCTGAGCCAGTTTTACCGCGTCTCAGAAGAGGCCGATTCGGAGGCCAGTGCCAGGGACACCCAGGTGTCCTCAGGCAATTTACACGGAAGCAGCAGCAGCTCTGCCTCCCTCCCTGCCCAAGGAGGGCCAAACTTCCCGGGCACCTCTACAATTCTGCGCTCCTCCCGAGAAAAGGGTACATCCTCTGTCATTACGCAGCCTGGGTTCTGCTGAGCATCCCGCAAAAGTTAAACTAGTTAATTTCTGCAGGGATTTTCCTTTAAGCCAGCATGACACAGGCTTTAAATCAATTTGAAATCCGTTGTCTACAGATCCACGCGGAGAGGGTCCGCGGAGGACGGGCACAATGATTCTCATCAGTCAGTGGGCACAGGCGAAGCTGTCACAGGTTTGGGCTGCGGTGGGGAGATTCCGGTTTCCGTTGTGGGGCAAGGTTAGAGATCTGAGGCTACATCGGGAAGGCACAAGGCTGAGTGCATGAGGACCTGCAGGGATGCAGGGAAGGGGCCCCCAAGGCGGGGCTGAGTGACAGAAGGAAAGTCGTTTCAAAGGGCTGGGTACGGTCTGGGGCTGCTGAGGTCCCCACCACGCTCGGGGACTTTGGCCCTGGCTCTCAGTGTCACTTTCCCTAGGATTCTCTTCACTAAATCCATCAAGCTGATAGCGTTGAGAAGAAAGTGGCAGGGTCTGGTTGGGGCAGCGGCAATGGTGGTGGGCAGGAGGAAGGTCGGAGTGACTCATTAGCAGCCATTAGCAGCCTGCTTTGGTGTTCAAGATCACCAGGAATATTTATGAACAAAATCAATCTTGCCCCCGATACAAGGAGACAAGCCAGATTCACCAGCTCCGTCTTCCCATCCAAATGGCTCTCTTCTTCAGAATTCAGTTCAGTGGCTCAGTTGTGTCTGACTCTTTGCAACCCCATGGACTGTAGCATGCCAAGCCTCCCTGTCCATCACCAACTTCTATAACAGAGTCCATCCTGAAGCTCCCCCCACCCCCAGGGAGGTTTCCAAATTGTTTGCCCCAAAGAGAAGGACTTGGGATGTCACTAATACGGCGCTGACCCTGGCCAGACCAGCAGGTCAGCTGGGGAGGAGGCAGAGGAAAAGCTTCAAGGATGGGAAGCCCACTTTATAAGTCTGGGGCAGCCCCCATTGCTGGCAGGTTTGCAAGATACAGCTCTGCTCCATCCACTCTTCAGCCCAAGAAAGGGAACCCCCCCCCCTTCTCCATAACAACCAAGGTCAGTCAGGTGAGCTGGCTTAGCCAATCCTGACAGCAAGGGAGTCCAGTCAGGTGACTTTGCTTGACCAATCCTGACAGCTGGGGCTCAGTCAGGTGATCTGGCTTGGCCAATCCTAAAAGCCAGAGCCCAGCAAGGTGACCTAGCTTAGCCAATCCTGACAGCAAGGGGGTCCAGTCAGGTGACTTTGCTTGACCAATCCTGACAGCTGGGGCTCAGTCAGGTGATCTGGCTTGGCCAATCCTAAAAGCCAGAGCCCAGCAAGGTGACCTAGCTTAGCCAATCCTGACAGCAAGGGGGTCCAGTCAGGTGACTTTGCTTGACCAATCCTGACAGCTGGGGCTCAGTCAGGTGATCTGGCTTGGCCAATCCTAAAAGCCAGAGCCCAGCAAGGTGACCTAGCTTAGCCAATCCTGACAGCAAGGGGGTCCAGTCAGGTGACTTTGCTTGACCAATCCTGACAGCTGGGGCTCAGTCAGGTGATCTGGCTTGGCCAATCCTAAAAGCCAGAGCCCAGCAAGGTGACCTAGCTTAGCCAATCCTGACAGCAAGGGGGTCCAGTCAGGTGACTTGGCTTGACCAATCCCAATAGCTGGGGCTCAGTCAGGAGACCTGCCTTGGCCAATCATACATTCCACTTTGACTTTGGTGTGTGTAGTAGAAAGGCAGAGGGGCAGTTAGAATTTATTTGCCATGGCCTCTTGGGACAGGAGACGTGTCGATCGACCGTGGTGACTAAAGTGGCACAACCAGCCAGATCCTGCTGCCCAGCCTCCAGGACCTCCCTCGCTCCCTACTTGCTATGTATCTCTTCGTCCTCCAAGTGATGCTGTGCATTCCAGGACCCTCCAAGAGCATCCACTTAGTCTAGATTTCTGTTGCTTGCAACCAGAATCCCGATGGATTCAGAGGGAAGTGCTCCAAAGTCTGTGAAAGAAAAAAAATGCCTTCCCATGGAGGATGGAATGAAGAGTCCTTCATCTGCCCAAGACTAGAAGATAGAGCTGAGAATTCCTCCTGCTCCTTCTTGCATTTCCTGCTGCAATGTTCCCTTCCTGGAGGATGGATAGCAGAGAGCTGACTCTGATTCTCCTTTCCTCCCCTAAAGAATATGAAGCTCTTACACCCAGTTATTGCTTGAGGTCATGATGCCACCAAAATACAGGCATGAGAAGCTAAGGGTCCAGCCTGCCTCTGCCAGCAACTCAAAGGAGTCACCACCAACACTATGGATGTGAGTTTGAGTAAGCTCCAGGAGCTGGTGATGGACAGGGAAGCCTGACGTGCTGCAGTTCATGGGGTCGCAGAGAGTCGGACGCGACTGAGTGACTGAACTGAAGACCAATGACAATACATTGTCTTCCCGCCCGAGGGTAGCAGCCTGGCCTTATCTGGGGCAGAGATGGTCTCTGAGAGGTCGGTGGGGATGAATTGTAACACCCCCACCAGTCCAGGGCTCTATGCTGAGTACGAGCACAAGCACTTTCCATAAATGAATTTCATCTTCTCCTCAGGGCCACACAGCAGTTGGGGCTGCTGTCCCCATCTTAGGGATGAGAAAACTGAGGCTTAAAGAGGTTAACTAACCTGCCCAGGGTAACCCAGGGGTGGGAGAGGATGTGGAGGGATTTTGAGCAGCTGGCTCTGGAGTTCAGGAGCTGGAAGGAAGGCCAAGGAGGGAAGACAGAGAGGATGAGGCCTCGCAGAGCTGCAGGGCCTGCCATGGGGTGTGGGGGGAGGCGAGGTCTCCCGGCCTTTCCACTGATCCTCCTCAGACCACAGTGGGTCACACCAGGTCCCCAGGGCACCTCCCTGCTGGCCAGAGCCCAGCGCTCCTTGAATGATTCGACAAGTTTAACTGATGACTTATCAGCGTCTGATTTGGAAGTGGCTGTTTGGTTGGTACTCTCCTCTTCTGTTAGTGGGAACAGCAGCAGGCTTTCCCTTCCAGGCCAGAGTCGTCCGCTTAACTGACTCCTGAAGGGCTCTGGGCTCGGGGTCATGGACCCCAGGCAGCTGGTCCTCTGAGGTCAGCCTCCCCACCTCCACCCCGTCACCCCGGCCTAATTCAGGGTCAGGTGTGATGTCCCCAGAAGGGCATTCGGGTCTGTGCCTGGGACCATTTGCACTGGATTTCAGGGAGAAAGGGGGGCTGAGTCTGCACCTGGGCGTCCACAGAGGTCAAGCAGAGCAGACCAAGGAGCTGATGTCAGATGGGGTCTCCCTGTCCCGTGAAATCTAGAAGAAGCAGCCGTGCCCCTTTCACCTCCAGGGAGACCACAGTCATGCCCCCCGGGGTCCTTCCGGCCCTGGAATCCTCTGTCTTCGGGCTTGACTTCACTTCTGGACTAAACACCTGCCCACATCTATTCTGGGCCCAGGCAGGCCCTTTCTTGATCCCCGTCAAATAAAACAAAGCCACTCTTGCTCTCCTTCCTTCAAGTGTTCAAAGCCATCAGGGGTGCTGAGAGAAATTGAGCAGCGTAGCGCACAGCTTTGTGACTTCTTGGTCACGGAATCCTGGGGCTGGCGTGACAGCATGTCTCCGTTGGTCATTTGTCCCCGGTGGTGCTCAGATCTCCTCTCTCCATCCCGCTGGCTCCTTTTCTTCCTCTCTGCCCCATCTCTCCCTTGTCCCCATCCCTCTGACCACAGTTTCCTCTGTGGTGCAGGGAAGGGCCGCTTTCCCCGGCCCGTCTCTGTCTCCTGACCCATCAGGGCAGCGGGGACGTGAAGGCTCGGCTGGTTCAAGGTCTGCTCCTTAGAACGGGGAAATAAATCTCTCCCCTGAACCTGGTTCATCTGACCTCATGACAGCTCCGCAAGGTGGCTGCCCCTCACCACCCAGTCCACGACGTCTAGGCTCAGAGGATCTGAGTGACCTGCCAGTTTGTTGTTACTGGGGCTTCCCTGGCGGCGCAGATGGTAAAGAATCTGCCCGCAATGTGGGAGACCCGGGTTCGATCCCTGGGTTGGGAAGATCCCCTGGAGAGGGAAACAGCAAACCACTCTAGGTTTCTCGCCTGGGAAATCTCATGGACAGAGGAGCCTGGCAGGCTACAGTCTATGGGGGTCACAAAGGGTTGGACCCAACTGAGCGAGTGACAGCATCCATAGCAGAGATCAGATGTGTGCTCAGACTGGTCTGAAGCGCCTTCCTGCCGGAGATGGGGCGGGGGTGGAGGGGGGGTAGGGAGAGGCCGCTGCAGGGCTCACTCAGGAGGTGCGGGTGGCAGTGGGTCTCTGTGGAGGACTTCCCTCGACCAGAGAAGAGGCATCCACCAGAAAGACCATCTTGCTGCAGCCAGTGGCAGCGAGGAGGGCAGAGGAGGGGACAGAGGCTGGCAGGGAGGAGGGGGCGGTGGGGAAGCAGAGCCGGGGGCAGCCACGCAGGGCTCAGGAGGCCTGTTCCTAGATACAAAGTGCTCTGATGTGCTGACGTCAGTCCTGTAGCTTCGGCTCCAGCCACGTGGGCCATAGATGGGCCCACAGCCTCCCCATTCCTGCGTCTCCCTGGGCTCCAGTGATCTTGCAAAAACTAACACACTGGCGCCCGGCTCCTCCCAACTTGGCCACACAGCCCCCTGAATCCACGCCCTGCGTTTCTGCACCTCACCGGCTCGGCTCCCCGGGCAATGTCAGGGGAAGGCCTTACAAATTCATTTTGTTCACGCCTCTCTCTGGCCTCTCCCGGCAACGCGCCTGGCAAATGAAAAACCCAAGGATCAATGCCAGAAAATTGACTCTCACTGCTCACCCTTGCCAGAGAAGAGGCTTTCAACTCACCCACTTTGGGTCTGAGGAGGGAGGTGGGGTGGGGGGGTGGTGCTCTGATCCCTTAAATTCTGTCTTGTCTCGGGGCACGAGTCCTATAGCTCGGGGCTGAGTGATTTTTTTATGTCACCAGTCACTGAGGCCATTGATGTGGCCATTGGGGTGGAAGGGCGAATGATAAAACGTGCGCCTGGCTGAGGATTTGGGGTTCACTCCCAGCGCCACAGCACTAATGCAACTCCGTGTTGAAGCTGGGGCACAGATGCCGTGTGGACCGCCCTTCTCAGGCTGAATGGCCAGGCCCCCTGCAGTTTTTCTCTCTGGCTTGTGGATGTGCTTAAGGACCGCGTTCTCATCACAAATGGAGTTAAAGAGTTCCAGGCACCTTCTCAAAGGCTTGTTGGAAACCAGCTCAGAAACAGTTTGATTCCTAGTCTGGCTTCCCTGGTGGCTGAGAGGTAAAGAATCCACCTGCAATGCAGGAACTGCAGGAGACACAGGTTCGATCCCTGAGTTGGGAGGATCCCCTGAAGGAGGGCACGGCAACCCGCTCCAGTATTCTTGCCTGGGAAATCCCATGGACAGAGGAGCTTGGTGGGAGACAGTCCATAGAATCATAAAGAATTGAACACGACTTACTGGCTAAGCACCCACCTCCATGCAGTGGATTTTCTCATTTGCTCGTTGGTATAACTAAGGCAGTGGGGAAAGAATAGAGGCAGGAAAGGCTGTTTTCACCTGGATGTTTATGTCCTGGGCCAGCTCCGATCAGTCCAGCCTAGGCCGGTGCGAAGTCACTGCAGGTAGACCTTGCGCTGCTCTTTCCTGCCACACATCTCCAGGGCGGGAGTCCCACTGATGGGAACAGCGGTGATATTGCCAAGGAAGCTAAGCCTTTTGGTGCTTCTGAGGCAAAGAGCACAATTCCCACTGTGTGAGATATGATTCTCAGAGAAACAGAACCAACAGCGTATATGTGTGTGTGCACAAAGAGATCTGTTATACGGGGTTGGCGCCCACAATTACAGAGGCTGAGAGACTGAGGCAAACCCATGATGTGCTTGCAGCCCAGTCCCGAGGCCTGAGGACCAGGAGACCCACGGCTGTGAGTTCCGGCCCAGAGCCAGCAGGCTCCAGACCCCGGAAGAGCCACATTTCGAGTGAGTCCATGGCAGGAGGAGTTCCCTCTGACTCAGCCTTTTTGTTCTGTTTAGATCTCCCAGGGATTCGGTAAGGCCCACCCACGTTAGAGCAAGTTATCTGTTTTGCTCAGTCTACTGACTCCAATGTTAATCCTGCCCAGAAAATTCTCACACACTCACCCAGAAAAAGGTTTGACCAGAAGTCCAGGCACCCTGTGACCCGGTCAGGTTGGAACGAAATTAACCATCATACCACAGTCTAAGCAGAGAGAAGCAAGGACGAGCTGCTGCTGCTGCTGCTAAGTCACCTCAGTCGTGTCCGACTCTGTGCGACCCCATAGACGGCAGCCCACCAGGCTCCCCCATCCCTGGGACTCTCCAGGCAAGAACACTGGAGTGGGTTGCCATTTCCTTCTCCAATGTGTGAAAGTGAAGTCACTCAGTCATCCGACTCTTAGCGACCCCATGGACTGCAGCCTACCAGGCTCCTCCGTCCATGGGATTTTCCAGGCAAGAGTACTGGAGTGGACGAGGGGAGATACCAATTTCCAAGACTGACTGCAAGGGCATTTACAGTGGGGGGTATGTGCTCTGGATCCGGCCTGCCTGAGTTCAGACCCTGTCTCTGCCGTGACTTATGAACTCCGCGTGCTTATTTGCTTGTCTACAAGGCAGGGATCTCACCACCACCTTCCTCATCTATCGCTTTGAGGACTGAAGCATTAATGTCCGTAAAACGCTCACAACACGGCTGAGCAAACCCTAAGCACACAAGAAATGTGAGTTATTCGTATTCTCCTACAGGAAGTGGGAGATTAGCGTGTCGGGTACCAGCTGTTGTGCTGAGAGTGCTTGTTGAGGCGGCGATTGCGGTGGTGGTGATGGGACTGCGTGGAGGTGTCGGAGAGCCGAGACTGGCGGGTAGCTCCTGCTTGCCACCCCTACGCCCCCCTGGGGTAGGAGGTCTCCTGGGCTCTCGGAGATTCCAGGAAGAGAAGGTCTAAGGGTGGGAGGGTTTCTGTCTGGTGATTCGTCGGCATAGCCCTAGCTGCCTTGGGAAACAAATTCTTGATTGTCTCCTGCCTTGTCTTCCCCGAAGTGTCCCCATGGGCACGGGGTTCCAGCAAAACCTTGCGAGTTGTCGAAAATGCTTCCTAGAGCCGCCTTGAGTCTGGTGGCCCAAGCGTGCTCTCTCATCTCCCCGAACTGGCCCTTGACCGTGGACTCTGCAGCCCTCCTAAATTCTGTCTTTTCCCAGCTGCGGGTCCGTTCCTCACCAGTGCTGACCCTGGATAATCTGGATAATCCTCTGCCCCCTTCTCAGACTACTCACTGGCCTGACAGCCATGTTAAGACAGAATCTCGGAGTTCTGGTTCCTGGCCCCATTGTGCTGTGGAACAGACTGATGCATCTATTCCCCAAGGTGCCTGAATCCCATGTCAGCTCTTACTGAGAGCTTACTGAGAGCCAAGGTCATGAGGATCCCCCTCCCCCATCCTAGCTGTGCAAGCCGGAGGGACCCTCACGTGTAAATTCAGGGGCGGGAGGGAGGGCGATACTCCCAGGGACACTGACATCTGCGTCTTCTAGAATTCAGGTCTCCAAACCTTTCCCCCTACTTTTGTAAAAAGGGATGATGCCTCTCTAAAACATTGTAGCTGATGGGACTGGAGCCCCTGGACCATCCAAATCATCCCTCTTTATTCAGAGAATGCCTGATTCCAAACTGAAGTCGGTGACCTCACGGCACCCGGCCCGAGCCTCGGGGGAGGGGGCCTCAGCCTGAGATCCCCCCAAAGCAGACTCTGAGATGAGGGTTTGGGTGCAGGTAGTTTACTTGGGGGCCAATCCAGGAAGTATGTGAGGGGGTGGGGAGAGTGAGACAGGAGGAAGGAAAGCCGTGAAGAGCATCAGTGAGTGAGTTACCACCACGGCAGGCAGTTCACCCCGAGGGGCCCCGGGGCTGGGGTGTGTCTCCACTGATCCGTCCCACTTGGGCTGAGAGGATGGGAAGGAACCTCTGAACTTGCAGGCTGCTCCATCCTGGAGACCTGTTTCAGCCCAGGAGGCACAGATACCCAGGCCAGGGTGGGCTCTGCCTCCAGGGGGCCTCTGCTGCGGACTAAGGGCCCACAGGTGAGGACTGGCCACCTCTGCTGGGGGAGGGGCTCTGGAAACTAAGGGACATTCAGACAGGTGGGAAGGGGTCACTTAGGACCCACTCCAAGCAGGCCAAGAAGGAAGTGCTAGGCAAGATTCTCCCCCCACCCCCGGGTTTCTCTCCATCACCGCCTCCCGTCTTGGGTGGCCTCTCACATCACTAGGCCCAGGTCCCTCGTGTCCCAGGAGAGGCAGAGAAGATAGCACATGGCAGGAAACCAGCCTCCTCGGGCCAAGGGGAAGGAGAGAATAGAAAAGGTAGAGCCTTAAAATACCCCTCAACTGTTTAAGGATTGGAGATTTGCACTAAATCTCAGGAAAAAGGAGTAATTACGCTGTCAGCAAAGGTGATATAATTTTTAAGACTCAGTTCCACAGCCGTAATTTTTCCTCATCCTCCCCGTGTCTCCCCAGGGGATTTAGGGACCAATTACCTGTCAGTTTGCTGAGAGGTTCCCAAGCAGGAAGGCATCACCTGCCGTGGCTTCTAGAAGCCCGACTTGACAGCAAGGGTGGCTGAAAGCTGGGAGGGGCACCCTGTCTGCTGCTGGAGGTGAGGGTTCAAAGCTTCAGGGAGGAGCCCAGGAGAAAAAGAAAGGCTGGACCCCGATCAGCTCTGACTCAGGGAATACCATCCCCAAGTTTTCCTAATAAATGAAACCTGCCAGAGGTCTTGGGTGAGGGTAGGGGAGGGAGTGGCAAGGGGCTGGGGCCTCTGGGCTATAGAGGGTCTTCTAGCAAAACCCAAGCTTGTGGAGGCAGGCCATGCCCTTTGAGCCCAGTACAAGGCAGGCATATGGAGGGAGTGGCTAGAAGAGCTATAAATGCCTGGGTTCTGCAGTCGGATTCGACCCTCGGGGAGTCCCAGCCCTGAGTGACCTTGGGCAGTTACTTAACCTCTCGGTTCCTTAGGGGAAAATGGGTGGATGGAATCTACCTTATCAGGTTGTTGGTTATCACGATGTGGTCTTACCTCTATCTAGTGCTTGATTCCTGCCAGGGGGTTACCCAGCCTCTCTTGCACACCACGGCGGACAGGGAGCTCTCTCGGAGGAGAGGCCGCCCAGGTCCGCTTCGGCCCACTCGGCTAATCCTGACCAGCTCAGAGTCTCTCCTCTGCTGTTTACTCGCTGTTGTTCGGTCTCTCAGTTGCATCCAACTCTTTGCAACCCCATGGACTGTTGCCCGCCAGGCGCCTCTGTCTACGGGATTCCCCAGGCAAGAATACTAGCATGGGTTGCCATTTCCTCCTCTAGGGGATCCTAGGGATCGAATTTGCGTCTCCTGCATTGCAGGCGGATTCTTTACCACTGAGCTACCAGGGAACCCCTGCTTACCCACTGATGTCATTTAAACCCTCAAAGATCACTTGTGTGGCTCTCACCAAGCTCTAGGGGTCAACTGTCAACACCAGCAACCCCCCCCCCACTCCATTCAGTGGGGTCACAGTGGAGGTCACCTTTGGTGCCCATGCTTGAGAGACAGTTAAGAAGGTCCACCGACCCCTGGCCTAGGTGAACTGACTCCAGGAGACCCCCCAGGGCTGTCAGTGTGAACTCAGGGTACATCTTTGCTGATCAGTGGGACCATCTCATCTTTATCCTTTCCCCCACTTTCTCCTTGTTCCTGAAGCCCCAGGAATTCGTGCAGCGTCTCTCTAACAGACATCACTCCAGGGGGCGGATCAGCTTGGGCTCCCTTCTGGCTTGGGCTGTCCTGGGATGTGTTCCTGTTCCGGCCAGCAGAGGACGCTGTGCTCCATGTCATCCTGAGTCCCCAGACAGCTAGGGTGCTGCTGGGAGCTGAGGACTCAGGGATGGTCCAGACGTACCAGGAGCTCACTCCTCTCGGGACCCCTCGTCCCCAGGAGCATCTCATGGGAGGGGAGTAGGCTCTGATGAAGGCATGTGGGCACCTTGGCAGATACCAGCCTGTATTAACACACTATAAAGTCAATATTTTGCCACAAGAGCCCCCTCCACTGCCTCTTTCCAAGCAGGGCTCAGCTTCCTCAATAAGATACAGCAGAGCCTAGTGGTGAAGATCAGGGGACCCTGGAGCCAGACCATCTAGTTCAAATCCTGACTCACCTGCTCCTAGGCTGGATGCCTCAATTTGCCCATCTATACAATGGGGATGATATCTGGGTTGTTATGAAAGTTAAACGAGTTAACACGCATGGAGCATTTAAGGACCATCAGCCTGTATCATGAGTGTCTGTGGCAACTTGCCGCTGACCCCAGACTTACATGCCCCCCAAGGATGCAGAAGTCCTGCAGGTAACCGCCCTCCTTACACAGCAGTCTCATGGTTGCTGTTGCTCAACCGTGCCCACCCTCCTCAAGCTGCTTATCAAAGGACTTCTCCCATCCTCCCAGGACTTCTCTCCTGGTGACATTCCAGTCAGTTGACTGAGCCTTGTGAACTGGACGCTTGGACACCCACCCTGCTTGCTCAGCTGGCCCTGACTTGGCGGGTTCTCATCCTTTGGAAGCCTTCCTAGGTCTGTAGGATGAGAGGAATGGGCTTCCATGGGCCCTCCTCCAGACTCTGCGGGCATCCTGGTGGGACTTGCTCATCTTAAGCTATTCACCACTTGAGTCCTTGTAATTTACAGACCTTGGATTTTAACCCATGGTGTGAATAACTCGCACCCACTCTTCTAACCTATGACTGCTTCTCCCCATCCTCTTCGCTCCCATATAATTATATGGGTTCAGATACACAGGGTCATGGAAATCACTCATTTCTTTAAATTTTGTGACCTGCATGCTTTAAAGTATGAGCTTCCCACCTCAGAATGTAGGTACTATTTGAATTGCTGGCTGTGATGATCAGAAGGTTCTTTACTGGAACGTCCATCCATGTCAGCAATGGAAGAACTAAGCCATTCTCCTTACCTTGCATGTGGGGAAACACTCCCCCTATAACAATCACACTGTTGGCTGGTGTAGAGCCAAGCCCCTGGCCCCTCACTGGTTCTGGGCTCCTTTAACCACACCAGCCTGACTTCGTGGTGGGTCTCACAAGCCAGCTGGGCGTGTCCTCCCTGCTGCAGGTCTGAGGACTCAGGGTCTGTCTTCCCGTGCTCTCCCAGCTCTGGATCTTCCATGGGAGGCGGCTCTTCTTGGCTTAGGCAGTCCCTCAGACCAAAAGGAAAGCTGCAAAGAATGGGAAGGGGCATGTGACCTTGCACTGTTCTCAGGCAACCTCTGCGACGTCATCGCATCCTCCAGGTACTGCCCAAGAGGAAGAAGCATTGAGGGATGGAATGACTGGAGAAGGATAAAGAGGCTAGAAAAGCCAAGTGTAGGATAATGAAAAATGTCAGCACTAGGAACTGGGAGGGGTTTTTCCTTCCTTCCTCCTACCCACCTACTGTGGACTGATTGGAGACACCAGGATAGGCTCTATCAGGCCAGCAAGTTTGGGGGAGAATTTGGGCTTAGACAGCCCTGGCCATCACCTACCGAGGACTCTTCCTTAATCAGAGCCAGTCTCTCCACCCTCGAGGACGCTGGTTGAAACTGCCATCGTAGTTAAAGGTGTGGCTTTTGAGTCAGGCCACCTTGGGTTTACTCCCCAAGCTGGTGGCTTTCGACCTATGAGACAGAAGTCATGACCTAGGTTCCACGTCAGTAAAATGGAGATGAACGGTACCAGCTCCAGTGATGATGGAGAGATTTAAACCTGACAAGGCAGGCCAAGCAGCTGGTGCACAGAAATGCTTAATAAATGTATGGTTTCTGTTTTTACTGGAAAGCGGGAGGAGAGGACAGTCTGCCACTATTTCTTTACCCTCCCCCATCTTAGGATGTCTGACTGCAACCAGGCAGGGACACTCAGGTTTCTGGAACAAATCAGGGGCCACCCCCTACCCACCCCAGTACCTGAGGACCAGCACGGCTCCCAAGGACCACGGGAACTGGGTCCCTTAACATCACGCGTGATTGAGGCAGTTGGGAAAATAATTAAGTGCTAACTTGTCATTTTTTAAATGAAGTTCTGGAGTTAGAGATTTATAATTGCTAATGAGCCAGGCTAATAATTAGTTGCTTTATAATAAGGGCGATGATCACTCAGACAGAGGCAGAGAGAGCCAGGCTCTGGCCTAATTTTTCTCCTGTAATTATGTGACATGCCCAACTGCCTGGAACTCCTCTCACCCTTCCCTCCTTCTGCTCCAGTGCAGTGCCAAGCTGCCCTGGCACTGTCCCCGTTTCCCACCACGCTCCACCCACTGGCCTCTGGAGCCCAGCCCCGCCTGCTGGGCAGCCATTCCCTAAGAGGGTTGGGGTTGAGACGATACCTGTCTCTGGGCTTCTCCCAAATTCCTACACCCACCTTCTACCTCGGGGAGAGGTTTGGAGCTCCTGTCCTTCCCCCGTGGGGGCTCAGAGCCAGAGGTTGCCTGGCAGTAGGTCTGCTCCTGCAGCGGGCAGACAGGGGTCCCTGAAAATGCCTTGTGTTAACCATTCCAGGTGATGAAACAGAACCGTTACCAGGAGAGAAAGCCTGTTCAGAGATGAGGGTGCCCACCCTCCAGCCTCAGCTTCTCAAAGGCAGAATGGAAAGAGCGTTGGACAGGAACACAGAACATGGTGTAGAGCCTATGTCCGCGACTGCCTGGCTGACCACCTTGGGCAAACTGCTCAACATCTCGGAGCCCGTTTGTCTGAGCGTGAAGTGACACGGCTGGGCTAAAGAGACTAAGTTCTTCTCCAGCCCTGAGCCTCTAGGGGTTGAGGGCTCTGTGTCATGGGTGTGGCTTCCAGAAGAATGCAAGAGGACCCAAGGGTATCCCCCTGTATGGTGGAAAGCTTCAGCAGCTCTTGGGGCATGGCGGGGGGCAAGGAAGGGAGGGTCCCGGGGAGCCGATGAAGGAGCTGATAGAGACACACAGAGAGACCCCCTCTCTCGCTGTTGGCTTGTGACCTTGGACTCAGAAGAACAGTTATTTCTACTACTTGGGGGTAGACCAGAGCTCCAAGCAGCCCGTGTCTTTGTCCTCAGGCGCTTGGCATCTATTTTAAATCAAGCAGATAAACCATAACGTGGAGTGTTGGTTCATTCCACGATGAGTGGGAATGGTTATCACCCCTGCCTCCACCCACACCTCCTGGGGCCTCCAAAGGCTAAGGGGGCTCTGGGACATGACTAGGAAAGGGGCTTCCCTGGGGGCTCGGATGGTAAAGAATCCCCCTGCAATGCAGGAGACCCGGGTTCGATCCCTGGCTTGGGAAGACTCCCTAGAGAAGGAAATGGCAACCCACTCCTATATTCTTGCCTGGAGAATTCCAAGGTCAGAGGAGCCTGGTGGGCTACAGTTTGAGGGGTCGCAGAGTCAGACACGACTGGAGGATAAATAAACGGATGCTGTGTGTAAGCCGCGAAAGACACACTGACCTGATGGGGCTTGCGTTCTGGGGTCCATGATAGAATTCAGGGGCTCTGTGAACCAGAGTGGGGAAAACATACATCCTTATTTTCATTAACCTTAAATAAAAGTGATCATTTCCCTTAACTATGAATATAGGTGACAAACCATAGAAAGAGTAGCAGCCCTTGAAACTTCTGCACCAACAGAAAACACAGATATGTTCATATCATGCTACAGCCCTGGCAGGTATCTCAAAACATTATTTATGCTCATCGCTACTTTGAAATTACAGTAGTTATTAGACCTGCAGCTAGAGCTATATTAAAATACAAGATTAATGTATTAATGAAAGAGCACATGAATTACCATGCATTTGTTTTTCAAACTACAAATTGCTACAAGTTTGGTGTGTTTTTTTTAAAAATAATATTTTGATAATCATGTTTCAATATAATTGCTTTTCAGAATAATTCTATGTGTTTTGTCCTCTCTGCTCCCCCTCCCCACCCCACCCTGTATTCCAGATCCATCCCTCCCCCTCCGTCCATCCCTTTTTAATATGGGGCAGGTTGGAGCATCACCATTGATGGATATCGACAGCTCATTCAGGAGATGAGACACAGAAGAGGCCAGAACTTGAGGAGGGAGCAAGGGTGTTAATCCAACCCAAGGATGGGAAGGAGACGCAGGGAGAAGGCTGGGTCTGAGAGCACTGACTGCCCGCTCCCTGCTGACTGCGGTGGGGCAGTGGGGGGTGAGCCTGTCGAATCCTTGTCCCCACCACATTTTGGATTCTCTATATGTTGGGCTATGTTGCTGGAACCAGGAAAGGAAACAGATGGAGTTTGAGCATGTGGTGCTGTGGGATCTGGGGTGGGTGCTGAGTGCCCCCCCAACTGCAATTCAACACGGTTGTTGGTTCCTCCAATGTGGCAGCCACTTGCCGAGGGAGCCATCATGAACCCAGATGGACAAGAAGATTTCTCAGTGCTGCCTCTCCTGCCTACTTCCTTCCAAGATGAAGAGCACATTCCAGGGATAATCGTGTGTTCATTCATTCAGCAAATCTACTGAGACTTTACTAAGAGTGTGACATTGAATAGCTCTTGCTATCAGGAGCTCAGGAGAGGGGCCTCCCTGGTGGTCCAGGGGTTAAGAATCCACCTAACAAGGCAGGAGACGTGGGTTCCATCCCTGGTCCGGAACCAGGATCCCACATGTTCCCAGGCACCTACGCCCATAAGCCACAGTCATTGAGCCTGTGCTCCGGAGCCTGGGAGCCGCAGCTTCTGAGCCTGAGTGCTGCAGTTACTGAAGCCCGTGGGCTAGAACCTGTGCTCCCCAACAAGAGAAGCCACTGCAGCTAAAGAGTAGCCCCTGCTCTCTTGGCAACTAGAGAAAGCCCGTGCCCATTCGGCAATGAAGACCCAGGACAGCCAAAAATAAAAATAAATATTAAACAGAAAAAAAAAAAAAAGGAGCGCAGGATAAAGCTGGGGAGATATCCGTCAGGCAAATAGTTGCCAATAGTTAGTGACAATTAATAAATAATAATGCCTAACCACTGATATCCAGGGCAGTGAGCAACTCTGATAGAGGACTGTATCTCCTACGACAAGCCTAACTCTCAGTGGGCCCCCAGAGATTCCCACTGTTGTGTGTTACTTGCTTCTGATTTTCTGTTTTGCGGGAAATTGAAAAATTCAACGTTAGATTCCCTGGACCTGACGTGGTAACCACGCACCCTGGATTTTTTAGAACAGCTCTGATTTCAAGAACACGATTCCTTTGTGCCCATAAACCACTGAAACATCAATATTTCAGCAACCGAACAATGTCTCTTAGATTGCCACCTCCAGAATACACTCACACGCAAACCCTCTCAGGCTGTGGGTCCTGATTTGGGGTTGGAAGGTGTATCGTTGGCGTATTGTACGGCTCTTCCACCCTGGCTTCCTCCTGCCCACCTCCAATCTACCTCAGACAGTGCTGTTGCAAGGAAACAAGAAGTCATTCTGAAATTAGAGTAAGCAGGACAGAAAGAGGAGGTGAGGCTGCAACAGAAAGAGGTCAGAGAATTCATTCTCGAGTCACGTGGGGAAGGACGTTTTTGCCCTGTTCTGTGTATCGATCATCGTGCATTTTGCGCTCCCTCAGCCAGTACAGTCCCTCTTTAAAGTCTCTGTGTGTGTTGGAAGAGCCTAAGTTGTGGAGTGATTGGGCAAATTAAGCCTGGATGTAAAACTCTTTCTGCTTGGAAGGTGCGAGGCTCTGCCAAAGAGGCAGCCAGCGCCTTTGCTGGGGTGGGCTTTAGCAGCAGTGGTTTGATTCTGCTTTTCAAATAAAGACAAAGATGTCTTTATCGAGGGCAGTAGTGGAATAGCCTTCTCATCCTCTAGGAGACAGCCCTCGTTCATGGTCATGGGTCATAGAGATGGGGGCTGACAGCTGTCATTTACTTAACGCGTACTAAGAGCCTGGCCCCCAGGACAGCATTTTATGTGGGCCACCTCATGTAACCCTGAAGGTCCTAGGAAGCGTGTCGCTGTTGTTTAGGCATGTCCTAAGCTTTGTGGCCCCATGGACTATTGTGGCCTCTGCCAGGCTCCTCTGTCCATGGGATTCTCCAGGCAAGGCTAATGGAGTGGGTTGCCATATTCTTCTCCAGGGCACCTTCCCGACCCAGGGATTGAACCCGCGTCTCCTGCCTTGGCAGGCGGATTCTTTGACACGGAGCCACCAGGGAAGCCCTGGGAAGTATGTACTATGACTCCAATGAGAAACCGAGACTCACAGGGTTAAATATCTCGTTCAATTTCATACAACCTGTGAGTCATGGAACCAGGAAAGTCTGGTCCCAGCACTCACTCTGAGACACCACTCCGTGCCATTTAGGGCAGGGCCACTCCAAATGCTATTAAGGGCAGAGCCACCCCTAATTCAGCAACTTTAAGGCAGCAGCAAGCCTTCTGGAAGAAACAAACTCCTGGGCGGATTTTAGAGAGCAGTGTAGCCTGGCAAAGGTCGATTGGGAAGAGAGAGGAAACTGACACTTGTGTTTATCTCACATGTGCTTGATATTGTGCGGGAAGACCTACCCACACGTTTCTTTAATTCTGCAGATGATCGCTGGAGTTGGGTGTAATGATTCCCGTTTTGTAGATGGGAAAACTGAGTCTGTACAATAACCCGAGATTGCAGTCAGTAAACAGGAAATAACTTCCTGGCACTAATTCCATACTCTATTCATGCCTTCATTTAACAAGCCACAAGTTCGGGAGAAGAGGGCAGGAGGATGCTAAGGAACAATCGGCAGAAGTGTTACAAATTAGGTTGAGAGTTGCCTCCAAATGCCTCTTCCAGGAAGCCCACAAAGATTGGCATCTGCTTTGGTTTAATACCAATGTGAGAGCCTTGAGCTCAGCAGACCCCTTAACAAAATCACTTGTTGAATGAAACTGGTAGATACGCGATTGAATGAACACACACCTGTTTTAATATCACGTTAAAAAGAGCAGGCACCCTCTCTTGATTGGGGTCATCCCACCCGTCTCTTTGACCCTGATTCTGTATTGTCTCTTTCTGCATGTTTCTAATCTGTCACTCCCAATTTTCCCGTCTTCAATTATTAAGAACTGGGAGGGAAAGACACGGCTCCAATTCTCCAGCTGCCTCCTCACTGCTGTTGAGCTTCAGAGCACAGTATTTAAATCCTGTTAAATAACCTGTTTTCACGGGCAATCGCAGCCAGGTTAGTAAATTACCTTCTCGCTCACTCTTTAGGCAAAACCGACATCCCAGGTCCACAGAAAATTGGCCATTGTCCTTTAATGGTGGAGTTGAACAGAGCAAATTGTTGCACTTTAAAAGAAAGTTGTTCCCACTCAGACAAAAAGTTCAGCCTACTGCTCTGGAAATTTCCAGTTCACGGCCCATTTCTCTCCAGGTATAAAGGAGAAAATAAATACCCTTGCAAGGCAAGTGATTAATTTCAGCCAGCGTGTTCAAGGTTCCCGCTGATGGCTGGCTCTTGGACTCTTAATCGGTGGCCCCGGCCAGGTGGGGGGTCCCATCTCTGCGATTTCACACTGGCAGCTCCTCCGTGTCCACGTGACTTTGGGGCACGGGAGGATTAGACCTTTCCTCACGCTCTGGAAGATGGAGAGGCTGGTGGGCGATGACTCATTTTTTCCCCCTGAATCTAGGTGGCTCTGACCCTGGTGTTTGCTGTGATCACCGCGGTCACCTCCGTACCCTGAATAGGCCCCAGCGTGTGCGTGGCTCCATGTTCAGTGAACGGCAGGGGGGTGCTGGGAGGTGCGGGGTGTGAATGCACTGGTGAGTTCAGCAGCGTTGGTGACTGTTTCTGAGGGTGGCTCAGAAGATGTCCGGGCAGCCAGGTCACTAGTGGATGGCCCAGATCTTAAGCCACTAGTTTTTGTTACCCTCAGCAGCCCCCCAGAAGTGGCATCCCCTTCCCCGCCTTGACCTGGAACCAGTCACATCTTGGAACCCAGTCACCTGTTGCTGTGTAACCAGTTACCCCAAGCTTGGTGGCTTCAAATGATAACTACGTATTCAGCCCTGATTCCGCAGGGCTGGGCTCAGCCGGTCTGGAGTCTTCGCCGATGCGAACCAGACGTCTGTGAGCTCAGGAGCTCAGCTGGGTGGCTGAGCCAGGAGCTGTCTGATTCAGAGCGTCCTCAGACCGGCCACTGGGATGGCTTGATGGGGACCCCCTCACCACGCTGTGCTTCATCGTCCATGAGCTTGTCCATGGTGGTCTCAAGGTTCAGAGGGCAAGAGCTTTACAGCCTTATATATAAACGTTGTCACTTCTACCATGTTCTATCGGCCAGAGCAAGACCCAAGGGCAGATCAGACTCAAGGGGTGGTTGGATAGCATTCCTTCAAAGTTCACGTCCTCTTGGAACTTCAGAATGTGACCTTATGTGAAAGTAGGATTTCATGCAGGTGTAATTAAAGCTATAGACAAGATCATTCTGAATTTGGGGTGGGCACTCAATCCAATGGAGCTTCCTTGGGTGGCTCAGATGGTAAAGTACCTACCTGCAATGCAGGAGACCTGGGTTCAGTCCTTGGGTCGGGAAGATCCCCTGGAGCAGGAAATGGCAACCCACTCCAGTATTCTTGACTGGAGAATCCCATGGACAGAGGAACCTGGCGGGCCACAGTCCATGGGGTTGCAAAGAGTCAGACACGAGTGAGCGACTAACACACTCAATCCAATGACTGGAGTTCTTATTAGAAGAAGAAAAAGACACAGAGGCAGACCCGGTGGGAAAGACGGGAAAGTTGGAGGCAGAGGTCGGGGTGAGGCAGCTCTAAGCAAGGAAACCAAAGGCTGATGGCATCCACCCGAAGCAAGGAATGGATTGTCCCCTAGAGCTTTCGGAGGGAGCCTGGACCTGCTGATACCTTGACTGTGGACTTCCAGTCTCCAGAACCACGAGAGAATAAATTGTGTTGCTTAAGCCACCCAGTCTATGGTGTAATTTTTTTTTTTTTATAGCAGCCCTGGGAAACCAATGCAGGTGGGAGGTAGACTTCATCTCTTGATAGGAGATGCAAAGCGTGAGGATACAGGAAGGCAGGAGAGATAGAAGCGCGGTTGCAATCTTGCACCTTCTCAGCTCACCAGTCCTCACTCTGTTCCTGGCAGGTACCTTGAAGCCAAGGAACAGCCATAGCGCGCCAGACGCCAGACATTCACGACGCCACGAGGCTCTACTCTGCCCAAGCTCCAGAGGGAGTGCGTGTCTGCGAGCTGACGCGGAGTCATCGCTGACAGATGCCTCTCCTCATCCCACTCCAAGTCGCCCCCCGAGGAAGGCAGGGAGCCAGGAAGTCGAGGTCGTCAGGGTGCTGGGTACCGCACCTCTGGAGCATCTTCAGTGGCTCAGGTCCAGGTGGCCCGAGATGACCAGACCAGACCTTCTCCCGCTCCAGCTCTCCCCCACGCACAGGAAGGAGCCCCTCCTTTGGATTTTCTCAGACATCCTGCCAGAAAAGGAGGTTTGGCAGAGATTTGGTTTCGTTCCACCGACACCTCTGAGAGAAGTTGCTGTCTTGGGGGTTCAGACTGTAACTTCCGAGGTGTGAGACCACGTGTTTTCTGAATGCCCATCTGGCGTCCATGCTCAGCGTGGTGGTGGAGGGGGAGGGCTGGACCACTGAACCCTGCCCCTGAGAGGTGCAGGCACCACGGCTGGCTAGATAGGCTGGGGTTCCGGGCACCATCCCGTGACCAGGGGTGGGTGCCTGGGGTGGAGGGCGTCACCACCCAGGCTTCCTCCCGCAGGACTTGGGTCTTCCCTTCCTCCTTCCAAACTCCTAACGAGTTGCACTCGATGTAGAAAGAGGCAGAGTCACCAGCTGAGACTGAAGAAGCGGCTGGGGTGGCAGGCTGGGGGAGAAAGATGGTGTGAGACGCCATGAGAGGGCCGGGTCCCTCACGGAGGGGAGGTTACTTGTGTCCAGAGTCACTTCTTTATTGATGTATTGAGGTGAGAATGGCCTTATGCATCTCAAAGAGGAGACTGTTCTTGCATCTGGAAACCACTCCCCTCCCCCAACTCAGAGTAGCCTTTAGGGGAAGGGGAGAGGCAAAAGAGGCACCCGCCCCCCAACCCCGGACACGTAAGGAGGCACTTATTGTCAAGGTCATGCAAGGAAGTGCAGCCCCTAAGAGGGAGTAAAGTAGTTCAGTCACTCAGGAGTGTCCGACTCCTTCCAACCCCACGGACTGCAGCACCCAGGCTTTCCTGTCCTTCACAATCTCCCAGAGTTGGCTCAGACTTACATACACTGAGTTGATGATGTCATCCACCCAGCTCATCTTCTGTCACCTCCTTAAATGCTGTGCCCTCTGTACCTCGTCTCAGCCGCCATCCCCAAGGGAGCCTCCCCAGGTACCCAGAGGGCTGGACCTGCATTTGAGGCAGGGGCTCTTGTCTTCCCTGTTGGCCACTGATTCCTGTTGAACCGGGAGGCTCTTGTTTCTCTTTCCTCCAGATGTGCGGGCAGGGAGGCAGGACCAGCTCCCGTGTACAGATCATCAGCAAAATGTCTTCCAGCCCCCTTCACTGCAGGGCTCAGGGTCTGGCAGCTATTAACTTTTTTCCTAACCAACTGCAGGCAAATCCCTGACCCCCTGAACCCCTCATTTATCCTCCTCTGGGTCATGGGAAAATAGCTGATTCACCCAGAGGGGCAGAGGGAGCTGGGGGAGAAGGTGGTGAGTGCAGGCGACTATAGTAGTTGTTGTCTATTGAGTCACTCAGTCATGTCTGACTCTTTTGTGACTCCATAGACTGCAACCCGCCAGGCTCCGCTGTTCATGGGATTTCCCAGGCAGGAACACTGGAGTGGGTTGTTCTTTCCTCCTCCAGGGGGTCTTCCTGACCCAGGGATCAAATCCACGTCTCCTGCATTGGCAGGTGTACCCTTTACCACTGGGCCACCTGGGAAGCCCAGGTTGAATAGAGGGTGGGTCTTAAAGGAGGAACTTTTCTAGCTTTTGTGAGTAATTAAAAGCTGCGTATGATCTCCCAAGGCACTGCAGCGAAAGAGCTGTCACAAAATTAGCTTCAGAGGTGGCGGCTTTCCCCAGATGTTTGCTTCAGACTCTTGGCTTCTAGCATTTAAATTTCCATTAAGGAGTTGCTGTGGCTGCCGGCAGGCCAAGCCCACTCTTTACTTGAAAGGGATCAAATCCTTGGCCAGAAATTTGACTTGAATTGTGATTGTTCTTATTCATTTTGAAATTCATTGAAGGCCATAAATCCACTCATCCTGCCTCATTCTCTTAACTCTATGAGGATTAAATTGATGGGAAAAAAAAATCATACTTCGGAAGGTTTAGAATTTGGGCACAAGTTGGCTCAGGTGGGGGAGGGGCCTGGAACCCGGGTGTTGAGGGTTCCAGCTCTGCTTGCAAATTCCATTATGAGCTCTGCTAGGATGGGCTCAGCCCTTTCAGATGCTGCTGGAAATCTAAAAGAAGCCCTTGAGGAGTTTACAATATAAAGTTTTTAAGGAATAGGTGCTGACCAGTTCTCCAACCCCACAGGGAGCAAAGCAGGAGAGATTCTTCCAGAGAGAGAAGCAAGTTGGACAGAAGAAACTTTGTTCCTACACATTGCAGAACTAGAAGGGTCCTTTCTGAAATGTTTTTTATTGGCTTATGCCCACCCACTCCTTCACTTTCAAGAATGACTCCCCTCTGTTCTTCAAAACCCCAAGGAAGGGACATCTCCTCTGGGAAGCCTTCCAGGAATACCCCCAAAGCTTGCATTAATTTCCCCTTCTATCCTGCACTTACTCCTAGGCACTTATGTCTATTGTCCTATTCATTTAGGAGTTCCTTAATGATGGGAGTTTTCGTCTCTCTTGTGCCCTTGGCCTTTATCTGGTGATTGAATTTGTCAAGCTGCTTAGAGATGAGAACCTGGACCAATGGCCTCTGGAGGTCTTTGCCTCCTCTTGGAGTCTCAGAATTGCTCTTTCTTCACAAGATGAGTACATTGGCCATTTAGTGAGGAAATCGAAAGGATAATTTCCTGACCTTAATATGCAAACTGAGATTTTTCTCAGCGGCTAATGATCTACAGGCTGCCCTGGCCTCCCTGGACACAGGAGTAGGAATGCTCTGTAGCTCCCAGGCTTTGTAAATGGCTTTAAACATTGCGATATCCCAGCTTCCGTAATTAAATGTTACAAGTTCATCTGGGAGGGCTCTCTGTGAAGCGTTCCCTCTGAGCCCCGCAGGGCTAATTCGGTGAAGCCAGCCAGGGCACTGCCTCTGAGGATAAAGGAAATTGAGTGGCCACCCCCAGCAGGCTGGCATTGAAAGGGGCTATGTGCTAATGAGGGCACCCAGTGGACACTGCAGGGCCTGGTGGGAACATCCTGTGCCCTGTCAGTGGGCCGTCAACCCTCGGGAGCTGTCGCCGATCAGCCCCCTCTGCCAGGACCATGGGCTGCTCTGCCAGCCAGGCCGTCGCAACTGGTTCAGGCTGAATCAATGACTCACCCCGCCCGAATATCAGAGTGGGTGGGAGTAACTCAGGTGAGCTCCTTGACTCCAGCACCGGGAAGTATTGACGAGCTTGAGTCTGCTGAGTGGGGCTGTCCAAAGTACCCAGCAAGACTAAACCAAGTCTACCTCTGCTTATGGTGTGGAACCCCGTAATTCTAGAACTTTTCTTGGTTCTACTCTCAGCTTACAACTCCTTCCTAGAAACTTACAAGAGTGAAAGCCTCAGCCCCAGGGCCTTTGAAGTTGGTTTTAGACTGTTCCTTATGGAAATCTGGGGCTTCCCTGGTGGCTCAGCGGGTAAAGAATCTGCCTGCAGTGTGGGAGACCTGGGTTCCATCCCTGGGTCTGGAAGATTTGGAAGAGGAAATGGTAACCCACTCTAGAATTCTCGCCTGGAGAATTCCATGGACAGAGGAGCCTGGCGGGCTATAGTCCATGAGATCACAAAGAGTCAGACAGGACTGAGTGACTAGCACTTTAAGGAAATCTAGATGGGTTATGCTTTGCTTAAGCTCTTCTTTGGTAAGCTCTGTCAGGGGACTGGGTAAAAAGAACTACCATTTGTGGAACACCAAGCCAGCCCTTCTCAGACTTGCAAATGTGGATAAATGAGTCGCCTGGCATCCTGTGAGATGCAATTGACCCAAATCAGGAGGTCAGGGGCAGAGTGAGGCTCTGTATTTCAAGCAAGCACTCTGGGTCAGGTGCCATGCTTGAGAAGCAAAGGTTTACGAACGTCATCTCCACCCTCGCTGCAATCTGACACAGAGGGAATGGGGACCAGCGTTTCATAAGAACCTGCTATGTGCAGAGTAGGGTGATCAAGCCTATGGTGTGCCCACTCAGGACTTTCAGAGGACAAACTGAAGCCAGTTGGTGACTCCACAGAACAAAAATGCAGTGCTTTTCTTGTCATTTAGAAAATGGGGAAACTGAAGTCTACCAGAGGTTAAGAGGAGGGAAGCCCAAGGTTGGAGACGGTCATGACCTCAGGGAGATGCCGGGCCATGCATGGGGTCTGGCAAGGTTTTGATGCTCTGGGTGATAGGGGATACCCTTGCCCTGATGGACATCTGTTGAGCCTCATCCTACAACCCCAAATTCAGAGCACAGAAGGATCGCTGCATGGAGCTGGTTCACACCCAGATGCCCAGACTCTGAGGAGGGATTGGAGATCTGAAAGTCAGGCTTGACTGTGATCCTCAGGTGACCCTGGTCATATGGCTCCCTCTTGGGGATACCCTGCCCTGCGGGTCCAAATGTAGAGAGATGGATGTCTAATGTGGCCTCGTGGACCTGAGTGACCTCAGAAATCCTGCTAACCAAAAAGCAGAGCCTTTATTGAGTTTTTCATTATAAATGACGTCGTGCAACTGAGACATTCACTCTGTCTTCCAAAACACTTGGACTACAACTCACATCTTCAAACAGAACAGGATAAAATGATTACAACCATTTAGGGGAAGAGGAAAGTAAGTTTTCTCAAGCATCTTACCTAGAATAGACTAGATGCCCGGTCTGTGAAATCTCATTTATTCCTCCATCAACCCAAATAGCTGGACATTGCCATTACTCCCATCTGAGAGCTGAGAAAATGCAAACTCAGCAAGGTTAATGAGCTTATTCGAAGTTGCACTTGTAACGACCTAGCAAGAACGCAACTCCATCTAGCCCAGGTTCTTTGCATTGTGTCTCGTTGCTTCTAAAACACCACCATACAGACTGTAAACACTTTGACATGTTGAGTCCAGGCTGATTGAATCCAGCCCTGACAGGAGTGCTCTCTGGGTGGGTGATGAGAGACCATGATTGCACACATTCATTTTTCCATCCATCAGATATTGCTACTGGGCACCACGCTAGGCAGAGGTGACATCCCGTTTCCCCTGCCCTCCCCCAGGACCCTCACTTCCTGTGCCTGCAATGAACTGTGAACTCCCATGAGGCACCAAGGACTTGCTCAAACACTGGGCTTAAGAAACTGGACCAAACTTGTGCCCAGCTTCCCCAGAAGCCGTGCCCAGATTCCCCAAGAAAATGCAATATGGCCCAAATCCATATTCAGAATGGCCCTCCCCACTTCCCCATAGTGTCTCCTCTCTGTTCCCCTTTAAGACCCTCAATCGTCTTTGTCTTTGTTGGAGTTGAGCTCAGTATCTACCAAGAAGTTGTCTGAACTGTCTGTCTTGAGCCTTTAACAAGAGTCTCATGCAGTATTCCCTTGACACTGGCTTCCTTTGGAACCCAGAGATGAGCTCAGGGAAGGCTCTGGAAAGCGGAAGCTTTATTCTTCAACTCCACGTCAAGGAATTCAGACCTCAAGCTGTGGCCAGTTAGGGAATCATTTTGCATGGGAAGCCATGCAGAACTAGTTAACATTCTCTAGCCTGAAGGGTCTGAATATTAACACAAGGCAGCTGGTGCCCCCAGTCTTCTCTGCTCCTTGTTAAACATCCTGGTTTCCAACAGTTCTTCAAAAGACATTGTTTTGAGCTCTTCCCCCACTTCCCTGTCCTCTTAAAATGGTCTGTTGAACAGGCTTTCTGTGTGGTGAATGTAGCTTAAAGCTTTGGGAAGCTTGACCTTTATAAGAAAGTGTCTGTATGCATAAGAAAACACAGTTATTGACTCAGCTATGTAAAACAGATCGACCTAAAAGGGGTTAAAGGTTTTACTGACCTATAACTGCTTTGGGTGTGTCTTCTAGCACACCTTCTCTACAACCTGGTCACGGACCAGCTCCTGGGAGTGAGCAAGTCCTGGCTTTTGATCTGTGTTGAAACCATGAGAAGACTTTCTGGGGATCTTTCACACCAAGACCTGGTGACTGACGCCCTCTTTCCTCTTGGATTGCTAGGAAAATGAGGAAATCCTAAAGCTGCCTGTGGCCGTGTTCCCCCAGTAGGGAAACAGAACTCATTTGCGAGGCAGAAAGAGATGCCAGGGAGCGGGCAAGATCCCGAATTGGGAAGGAGAAGGATCTTGGTGCTAAACAATAGCATCTGCTTTTAACCCAAGCAACATCTGGCTCTTCTGATTGCCAGTGAGTCAGGCTAGAGGAGGGGGAGAGGGCATGCTTGCAAAATGCACCATGAAAACTCGTCTTTAGAGAAAGCAAAGACTGGTCACCAGGAATTCCACGCTGGGAAGGAGGTACATGGCAACTTCCTGCTACTGCTCACAGCCGCTGTTTCCCTGGATGGGTTGGATTTTCCTATGCTGAGATGGATCAGTTTAGCAGGAAAGAGCTTGTCAAAAGTAGGGAGAATCTCAGAGACAGTTTCAAAAATCTCAAGGTAGTGGAGACAAACATCTACTCTCAAAAGGGAGCTAAGAGATGAGCATGAGTTAAGACTCCTACATAACCGTGGGCTCCATCTTTGTCCCACGGCCCTGGCTATACATGAGTCACCTAGGAAAATTTAACAAGAAAAAGCCTCTTCTCTCAATAGGCAGATTTAATTGGTTTGGGGTGAGGTCCAGGCGCTGAATAGTTTAAAAGCGCCTCAGGTGATTCTCAAGGGAGTCAAGGTCAAGATGAAGCCAACAGTTCTCAGAATTCAGCATGTCAAATTCACCTGGAGGCCTTGTTAAACCACACCTCGGGGGCTTCACTTCAGAGTGTCTGATTTGCCTGGTTTGGGGGAGGAAACCAAAAATTTGCATTTCTAACAAGTTGTAGGCTGTTTGAAGAACCATGGGCCTTAACTGTGATTGATCAGTGAAGAGTCAGTTAAGGTAGAAAGGTGTCTTGATTTCTCTAAATATTGCTTTCGTTGGGCATCGCTATTGGCAAATGGTAATTCATAATTCTGGGGCTTCCCAGGTGGCTCAGTAGTAAAGAATCTGCAGGCCATTGCAGGAGATACGGGTTCGATACCTGGGTCAGGAAGATCCCCTGGAGAAAAAAATGGCAACCCACTCCAATATTCTTGCCTGAGAAATCCTACGGAAAGAGGAGCCTGGGGGCTTCAGTCCATGGGGTCACGAAAGAGTCAGACACAACTTAGCAACAAAACAACAATTCATAATTCTAGATGATCTTTTTTTGTAGCTTTGTTATTGGAGTGTAATTGCTTTACAATCTTGTGTTAGTTTCTGGGGTACAACAAAACGAATCGGCTCTATATCCCCTCTCTTGGACCTCCCTCCCACCCAGCCAGGTCATCACAGAGCACCAAGCTGAGCTCCCTGGGCTACACAGCAGCTTTCCACTAGCTATCTAGTTCACACGTGGTAATGTGTGTACATCAGTTCTAATCTCCCAGTTCATCCCACCCTCCCCTTCCCACTTCCATCCACGTGTCCCTCCTCTATGTCTGTGTCTCTATTCCTACTCCGCAGATAGGTTCATCTGTGCTATTTTTCTAGATTCCACATATATGCATTAACATATGATATTTGTTTTTCTCTTTCTGACTTACTTCACTCTATGCGCTCACTTGTGTCCGACTCTTTGCGATCCCGTGGACTGTAGCCCGCCAGGCTCCTCTGCCCATGGAATTTTCCAGGCAAGAACACTGGAGTGGGGTGCCATTTCCTCCTCCAGGACTTCACTCTATGTAACAGAATAAAACACTATAGTTTCTACTTTTTCAGGAAGGATAACTAGGGGGTGCAGAGGACCCATTTCTCTGCTAGCCTTGAGTATGGAAAGGAGCTCCTTAACACACCAGGCTGGACTGTAAGAAGTCTTTCCTCCCCCCGGGGGGATTAGCTTGCCTGAATTGCAGACAAAATAGCAAACAGGAAACATTTCTGAGAGTTGGGCATCTGAGTCAGTCCCTAGTGATGAAAACACGAGCATTCCTAGAAACAAATGGAGTGAACGTTGGCCGTTTGTTAACTGTCTGGAACACCTGGAGTCCCTTCCTAAGAAACAAGAATTCCCCACTGCGAGTCTTGGGAGGTGTGGCAGGTGACCAGCGTTTCCGTTTTCCACCCTGGAAGTTGGGCAAGCTCACACAACTGGGGTCAAGCCATTCATTGCTCTCAGAAGGAACCTGAGTGTGGAGGAAATGATGGATGCAGGCTCATGGGGCGGGTGGGTAGTCACTGCAACAGCAGTGAGCCCTGGGGCTGGAGGGTAAGTCAGGGTAAGGGCACAGCGGCCACACAGCAACACCCTGTCTGTTTGGTTCCATCTGCCTTTCCGTGGTTCCCCTCCATTTTCTCAGCATAGTTGTCCATCAAGGATGGGCTTTGAGCTCCTGCTTTCTTTCCAAGGCAATCACTTTCTGCAGAAGCTAGCCTCAGGTTGTTACTGAGAACCCATCGGATGTACTAGAAAGGTTCATGATGGGTAAATGTCACAACAGTGGCATCAGACTTTTCAGATGGCCATGGCACGGGGGAGAGGGGACAGAGCCAAAGGATAAAAACCACCCTGAAGACACTCGTGATTTGCTGTTCCAAGGGAAAGCCTGCAGGCGGGGAAGCTTAAGAGGCTGATGGAGGTTGCTTGACCAAAGAGCAAGGGACCAGCTTTGGCCATCCAGGGACAAGGTCGCAAATACCCAGAAAGTGGTACCTAGGAAGTTCCTTGGCAGCTGAGCCTTCCTCAAAGTGACAGCTGAGCCAGATGGAACACGCTATTGTTGGGGTACTGGTGGTGATGATTTAATTAAATCATTCCTGCTTTTTCTCTTTCTCCCTCAGCTGGGAAGAGGATGAGATTTTCTCCCTGTTTCTAATGTTGGTTAAATATCCACAGAGCCTCACAGGAAAGCCACAGGCAAAATGCTATCACCATATTTCCTACAATCTAAGACACCAGCGATTATAAGATGCGCCATTATTTTATAGACCAAGAAAGAAAAAAAACACTGCCAAATAAATTGCGACAGCAATTGTAAAATGAGCCCAATTCTGGAAATATTAAAGTATGAAAAAACTGTCTTAAAAATCAATAAAATATGGTAATAATAATAAAACACAAACCTCAGCTCTTATTTATTAAACTCTAGGCCATGTTCATTGCCTCTGTTTTCTCACAGAATCCCTCAGGGGGGCTGTGTGGCAGATGCTATTATGAGCCAGCAAAAGCGAGGTTTAAAAATTTGACTCAGTTGGTCCCCCAGATATTTAATGATGGGTGTCAAAGACTGGCTCTCTGGCTTCTCTGAGGGTGAGCTGAAGGAAGGGCTGAAACCAAGAACAGAAGAACCCTGTCTCATCATATGTTTCCAGAAACATAGATGATCAATAAATAATTGAAGGAACTAGCTGATCCAAACAGGTCAAAGATAGTCAATTGATGTTTGATGCTGGAACAAACTCTGCTCACCTCGGCTCTCCATGCCTCCTGAAAATCTCAGTGTAAGGGAATACGAGTGGACACTCTCCTTTTGAAAAATTAAAGCCCCAGAGCTAAGGCTGAAGTCCCTCTGTCCACTTACCTCAATCACAGTCCTTTCCCCTTACCTCTAACCAGAGGTCAGCAATACAGGCATTTTGGTGTGTATCTTTCTGGCTATTTCTTTGCATTTATGCGCTCTTAGAAATGTGCATATTCCCACACACTTGGAAATTACATAGTGCACTATGTCCCATTCACTTTTAAAAATTATCTTTATGGAGATATGATTTGCAGGCAGCAAGACATATTCAGCTTGCTTGGCTAGTGAAGAAGGAATGAAAACAGCTGGGAGCACCTCCCAGGGCGGCAAGGTTTCCTTCAGGAGCTCGTACAACCCAGGAGCGTGAGACCCAGCTCCTCAAACAAAGGCCACTTGTGGAAGGAAAGTAGGGTCCCCCACTTTCAGCTCACCAGCCTGGAGAGCCAAGCTGGGCCTCTAACACGGCTCCCCCGGAAGCTGGGGCACAAGTTGGCCTGTGCTTGGTCGCCCAGTCGCCTCCAACTCTGTGACCCCATGGAATGTAGCGCTCCGATGCTCCTGCCCACGGGATTTCCCAGACAAGAACACTGGAGTGGGTGGCCATTTCCTTCTCCAGGGGATCTTCTTGACCCAGGGATGGAACCCATGCCCCCTGAATCTCCTGCACTGTAGACCATTCTTTACCTCTGAGCCAGCCGGGAATCCCAGTTTGCTCTCTGACAAATATATACAACCATGCAACCACAACTGCAAAAGCCAAAGGACAGTATGAAGTATCCTCATGACGATTTACAGACAAATTCGACACCCACTGCTAGCTCCAGGCAACCTCTGGCCTTCTTTCTGTCACTGTAGATAGTTTTGCCTTTTCTAGAATCTCATGTAAATGGAATCCTAGGGCAGGTACTCTCCGGTATCTGGGGTCTTTCACTCAGTATGGTTTTTGAAGCATCTATTTGGTTGCACCAGGCCTTAGGTTGCAGCGCTCAGCATCTTCTATCTTTGTGCAGCACGCAGGGTCTTTACCTGTAGCATGCGAGCTCCTGCTGTTAGTTGTGCCATACAAACTCATAGTTTCACTATATGGGATCTAGTTCCCCCACCAGGCATTGAACCCAGGCCCCCAACATTGGGAAGGTGGAGCCTTAGGCACTGGACCACCAGGAAAGTCTCTCAGCTTGTTTTCTGAGGGTCATGTAATTGTTGCACATATCAGCAATTCATCCTTAAGAGCGTTGAATAGAGCTCCATTGTGTGGCTATACATTGCTTATTTATCCGTTCTGCTGGTAATTGAGTGAGTTATTTCTAGTTTGGGGTTTGTATGAATCATATCGCCTCCTGCAAAACCTGTATGCAGGTCAAGAAGCAACAGTTAGAACCAGACATGGAACAACGGACTGGTTCAAAATTGGGAAAGGAGTACATCAAGGCAGTATATTTTCATCCTGCTTATTTAACTTATATGCAGAGTATATCATGCAAAATTCTGGGCTGGATGAAGCACAAACTGGAACAAAGATCGCCGGGAGAAATATCAATAACTCAGATGTGCAGATGACACTGCCCTTATGGCAGAAAGCAAAGAAGAACTAAACCTCTTGATGAAAGTGAAAGAGGAGAGTGAAAAAGTCGGCTTAAAATTCAACATTCAAAAGCTAAGATCATGGCATCCGGTCCCATCACTTCATGGCAAATAGATGGGGAGACAATGGAAACAGTGACAGACTTTATTTTCTTGGGCTCCAAAATCACTGCAGATGGTGACTGCAGCCATGAAGTTAAAAGAAACTTGCTCCTTGGAAGAAAAACTATGACAAACCTAGTTCAATTCAATTCAGTTGCTCAGTTGTGTCTGACTCTTTGTGATCCCATGGACTGCAGCACGTCAGGCTTCCCTGTTCATCACCAACTCCTGGAGCTTACTCAAACTCATGTCCACCGAGTTGGTGATGCCATCCAACCATCTCATCCTCTGTTGTCCCCTTCTCCTCCTTCCTTCAGTCTTTCTCAGCATCACGGTTTTTCCTAATGAGTCAGGTCTTCGCATCAGGTGGCAAAGTATTGGAGCTTCAGCTTTATCATCAGTCCTTCCAATGAACACCCAGGACTGATCTCCTTCAGGATGGACTGGTTGGATCTCCTCACTGTCCAAGGGACTCTCAAGAGTCTTCTCCAACACCACAGTTCAAAAGCATCAATTCTTCAGCACTCAGCTTTCTTTATAGTCCAAATCTCACATCCATACATGACTATTGGAAAAACCATAGCCTTGACTAGATGGACATTTGTTGGCAAAGTCATGTCTCTGCTTTAATATGCTGTCTAGGTTGGTCATAACTTTCCTTCCAAGGAGCAAGCATCTTTTAATTTCATGGCTACAGTCACCATCTGCAGTGATTTTGGAGCCCAAGAAAATAAAGTCTGTCACTGTTTCCACTGTTTCTGCATCTATTTGCCATGAAGCGATGGGACCAGATGCCATGATCTTAGTTTTCTGAATGTTGAGTTTTAAGCCAATTTTTTACTCTTCTTTTTCACTTTCATCAAGAGGCTCTTTAGTTCTTCTTTGCTTTCTGCCGTAAGGGTGGTGTTATTTGCATATCTGAGGTTATTAATATTTCTCCCGGCAATCTTAATTCCAGCTTGTGATTCATCCAGCCCAGTGTTTCTCATGATGTACTCTGCATATAAGTTAAATAAGTAGGGTGACAATATACAGTCTTGACATACTCCTTTCCTGACTTGGAAGCAGTCTGTTGTTCCATGTCCAGTTCTAACTGTTGCTTCTTGACCTGCAGGTCATGACAAACCTAGACAGCATATTAAAAAGCAGAGGCATTACTTTGCCAACAAATGTCCGTCTAGTCAAAGCTATGGTTTTTCTAGTAGCCATGTATGGATGTGAGAGTTGGACCATAAAGAAGGCTGAGCACTGAAGAACTGATGCTTTTAAACTATGATGTTAGATAAGACTCTGGAGAGTCTCTTGGACAGCCAGGAGATCCAGTCAGTCAATCCAAAAGGAAATCAGTCCTGAATATCCATTGGAAGGACTGATGCTGAAGCTGAAGCTCCAATACTTTGGCCACCTGATTCGAAGAGCTGACTCATTAGAAAAAACCCTGATGCTGGGAAAGACTGAAGGCAGGAGGAGAAGGGGACGACACAGGATGAGATGGTTGGATGGCATCACCCACTCAATGGACATGAGTTTGAGCAAGCTCTGGGAGATGGTGAAGGACAGGGAGGCCTGGTGTGCTGCAGTCCATGGGGTCGCAAAGAGTCGGACACGACTGAGCAACTGAAAAATAGCAGTGTTCAAGTCTTTGGATGTATCTTCACTTCCCTTAGGTAAATAAATAGATAGAAGTGACACTGTTGGATCATGTAATAAGTGTGCATTTGGTTTTATTAAAAGCTGCCAGAATTTTTCCCCAAAGTGGTCAGATTATTTCACCAGTGGTGCATGAGAATTCCATTTGCTCCACATCCTCATCAGCGCTTGGTGATAAGTATATCTTTTTAATTTTCACCATCCTCGTAGGTTTGTATAGTGGTCTTATTATAGTTTTAATTTTCATTTCCTTGATGACATAATGTTGAGCATCTTGTCATGTACTCCTTTATTTTGGTGAAGTTTCTGTTTAAAATTTTTTCTTTTTTTTTCTATTGAATTGTCTTATGATTGAGTTGTAAGGATTCTTTATACATTCTGGATACAGGTCTTTTTTCAGATATATGTTCTGTAATTTTTTCCCCCAGTTTGTGGTCTACCTTTCCATTTTCTTAATGGTATTTTTGAAGAGGAGAATTTAAAATGCTTTGTGTTTTGTGACTTGTAATATCCATTTTTTAATGCTTTTTGTATGAGAAATCTTGATCTCTCCTAAGGTTACGAAAGTTTCTTTTATGTTTTATTCCAGAAGTTTTATAGTTCGAGATTTGACATTGAGGTCTATGATCCATTTTTTAGTTACACTGGAGATAAAAAGATGACAAGATTCTCTCTCTATATTCAAGGAGTTCACAGCTTAACGTGGGAGATAACAAAAGTCAACCAGCAATTATAATGCAGCGTAGAAAGTGCCAGACAGACGTGTTCATACTAACCCCACTTCCTGTGATTTAATTGCATAACTATAAGTGATTGCACATTAAAGCTAATAGTGCAGGGTGTGGTCACATCTGTTGGTGGTGACTGAGGTGTGGACAGTGTGAGGCAGGGGTCAAGGTTCACTTATTTGTCTGGAGCTGTGCCCTGCTGTGTCCATTCACTTTTTAACCCCTTCCAACTGGCTTCTGAGCCTGCTGAGACAGGTTTGTAGGACCCTATACACTGACAAATTGGCCACTCTTCAGTCCTCATTTTCCTTGGTGTCTCTGCAGGATTCCATCCCATGCACCATACTTTTCTGAACCATCTCTTCCTTCACCTCCATTGCATCAAAGTCCTCTGTCTTTCCCCCACCTCCGTTTTCTTTGCCGGTCGAGGGCCACAGCGTGCCCACCTCCTCTCTGCACCAGTTTCTGTCCATCTGTCTGTCTCTCCTGTTTCCCACCCACCACCTCTCTCTCTGTCTCTCAATCTCTCTTTCTCTCCAGATGTCTCCTCCAGTCTCATCATCTTACATGTCATCCAGAAGCCAAAAACACCCCCATTATTTCAGCACCAGCCCTATATTACTCCTAACCTCCCAAACTATCTACCCAAATCCATCCACCTCCACGTGCACCTCCGACAGCATGTCTAAAGACTCCACCTGTTCTCTTCCATGCTGCCCCCTGACCTATGTCTCAGAAAATGGGACACATCTGGTTAATCAGGCTTCTTTGGGCTGAGCACCCTGGCTGGGTAGAACGTTAATCAGGCAAGTTGACTCTGGGCATGCACAAGTTCAAGAGAAAGGGGTAGGGTCTTCATGACTTCAGCCCGTCTCCTTCCTCGTCATTGTTGTGGAGCATCCTGAATCCCCCGGCTATACTCATGATGCTAATCTACCTCCCCCGTGGCACAGGTGACCTGGATGCTCTTGGCTGGAGATAAAAAGCAGTGAGCACTCTGGGTACTGACTTTCCTAGTGCGAGGTGGGAAAGAACTCACCTCCTCTCTCCCCAGTCCTAACTTCCAACTGTTCTTCACTGTCTTAAATTCCCGCCCATCCGTTGGAGCCTGCCACTCTAGTGAATCCACCAGGGCTTGCTCATCTTGGAGTCGCTTTAGCCTTTTCTGCCTGCACCTTTCAGTTGGCACCAGGCAGCCTACACTGTAGGATCTCCTTATGTGCAATCGCTTACATTTACGTGATTAAAGAGGGTGACGTGTGTGTGCCCATCCCCACTAGTGTTCTCCGTACAGTATCCTAATCGCCATTTGGCTTGTGCGTCTGTCTCCCCTTTTAAGCTGTGAGTCCCTTGTCTACCACGGTGTTTGTATCCTTCATCCGCAGTGCCCAGTACCCAGCAGGGCTGAAGAACATTTGAACGCATGACTGTTGAAACCGTAGAACATGTAGTACTCTTGGAGCAAGGTGACGATGAGTTTTGATGATGCTGTTTCCCTCCCCAGCGAGGACTCCATTGTCTTCTTCCGTGAGCTCATCCCAAGACACAGCTGGATTCCCACGTGCCTGGTAGGCAATACCTATACCTGCCTATTCTCCTTAAGGAGACTCCAGTTGCCCCCACATGTCTTGGCGCATCTCCTGGAACATGCAGCCAGAGCTCTAGGCCAGAATCAGACCAGAAGGATCCTGCCCTGCTCTGCCACTTAGCAGCTGGGTAACCCAGGCCGGTCCCCATCCCGGGCCCCCATCCTCTCGAGTCAGCTTTCCCATTTGAAACATGAGAGCCGGACAGTTTGACGCTGAGGTGCCCTGGACAACCTCGCATCTCAACACGAGGCTGTGTCCCTGGCAGGGATCGGTGGTGAGGAGGAGGGCTGGGGTCTCCTACAGTTGCTCACGAATGCCGCCTCTTCTGCAAGAAGCCCAGGGAGAGGGAAGGCAGAGCGAGGGATCCGTCCTCCAGAGCAGCACAGTGGTGAGCGGTGGGGGGAAGCTCAGAGCCGAATCAATCTCTCTTAAAATTCCAGGCCGGCGGTGTGTGCCTTGGATGAAGTGCAGGTAATTGCGCCTCCAGCTCGCCTCCCCCGGGCCCCCGCCTCCACCCTGCTCTGCGCTGACAGAGTTATAATAATTGGGTGCTGCAACTTAAACTCATCAGCGCCTGCTTCCTGAAAGGAACGTCGCAATTAGGCGTCCTCACCCTGTAATAAAGTCTTTAATATCCACTTTCATGGTTCATATTACAGTCATTCAGGCCTGTCCCCTCGCGCGCAGCCTGTCAGGCGGCGGGGCTGGGTGCCCATGAGGGAGCTGCCCTGCTGAACAACTCGGCCAACAACCACTCCGGAGGCCCCGCGACGGGGCCAGGCAGCTGGGGAACAGAGCCAGCAAATGAGAATGGGGACCTTCTGTCCTCCCGGGACCCAGAGAGCAGATGTCGGCCAAGGAGGGGTCAGCCCTCCGAGCTTCCCAGTGGGGAACTTTTCTCCCTCTTCGGTGGGACCAGCTTTCATTCACTGCTGGAAATTTTAAAACAGAAGCAGGAAGGTGGAGGTGGTACTGGGGTTGAAGAGAAGATTTTGGGTGCAGCATCTATACGTGTGTCCACATGTCCGGGCAGATCACAGACCTTGAGAGGGGAAGACCGTCTGTCTCTGAACAGTGCAGTGGGGGCAAGGATGTGCTGGGGTGCAGACAGCTTCCTCTGGGGCCTCTGACCACACTCACCCGAGGGGCAGTCATCCTGGGAGGCACCTGGCCTGCTCAGGAAAGAGCACCCCGCCCCCCACCCCCGACGACCAGATTGACCAATCCTGGAGCTCAGAAGACAGGGCCGGGCGTTTAGGACAGATACAGATGTAGCTGTGCCATCAAGCCACAGGCGGGCTGGAAAACGGGAGGGGAGGAAAGCCACGGGCAAAACCCTAGAAAGGGCCACTGTTTAAGGATGTACAGAGGAAGAGGTCAGGAAAAGTAGTGGGACAAGGCCAGATGCCAAGGACGGAGCGCGTACAGGCGGCAGGGGCTGGGAGGCCATGCCTGTGGCGGCTTCTGTTTCCATTGCTGATAGGGAGGGCTGGGTGGGCAGGGTGGGGCAGGGTGCCCGCGGGCGCTGGGGGAGGACACAGCATTCCTCTCCAGGGAAAGAGTAGCTTGGTCGTTTATCTGTTAAGATGGGCATCCCTGCCTGCAGAGGGAAAGACCTGGATGTAGTGACAAGCTCTGAAGTGACTGGTGTGTAGAATGCTGGGCGGCTGTGACGCTTGAAGCCTGGTACCTCCGCTGCCAGGAACCCCCGCTGCGTGGGCACCCTATGATGGGTGAGGAAACTGAGATCCAGAGAGGCAGAGTGACTTTGGGTCTTTGGTTCAAAAGAGCCAGGAGGACCGGAACCCGAGGTCCCAGCGTCCCAGGAAGCCCCGAGAGCACCCGCGGGGCTGAGTTTTCTATTACTAGGGTGGTCCTGGCCTCACGTTGACGGCTTTGGCTCTGGTTCCCCTTCCCCTACCCATCCATCCGGCTTCCTCGGCTACTTCTTCTCAGCCTTCTTATACCATGGGGGTGGGGGGAGGGCTCCCAGGCCGCACCCTTGCCCCTGCAGCCCACACCAGCTCACAGAAGCACCCAGAAGTGGGTGGCGGTGGGCTCAGAGAGGCAGCAAAGGGGATCAAAGGCGGAGGGCCGAGCTGGGCTTGGTTGGGGAGAGGCAGAGGACAGGGCGGTGGGGGCATCAGGCTGGTAGAGCTGCAGCGCTCCCCAGGGACGCCCCCTCCGCCCACCTACCACACCCCACCAGCCGCCTCCTACCTGCCCTCCCCAGCAACCTGGAACCAAACCGCGTTCAGGGGAGCTGGGCAGGTGCTTAACGCCTCTAATGGGTTCCATTACCAATGCTCCACAATAAGGTAATTATGTTAGAAAATAATAAACGTGTCAGTCTTTCTGGAAATATTTTTACTTCGAGCGAGGGAGAACCAGCACTATTGTTTTTCAAGGGCATCTCTACGCCTGTACATATTAATTAACTGCGCTCCGGCTTCACCACCTCTCGGCATTTGTATTATTCATAAATGTCTCGGGGCTGCGGTAACTTATGTACTCCCCTCCTTGGCTTGGAATCATTTTTTAATTTCAAGTTCTTTTTTTTGAGTAATTGCACTTGTGGTTTGTGCCTCTGGTACCAGAGAACTGGTCCCTGACTGTTATCTTCCCCTAAGTTCTTTTCTCTTACTTCCCACCCTGCTTCTTGCAGGATCTCTGACTTAACAGAATCCTTGCCAGGTCCAAGAAAGAGGCAGATTTGGGCTTTGAGTGGGCAGGAGCATCTTTAAGAAATTCTGGGAAATCAAGGCGGTCTCCCAGGCCTTCCTTCTCCTCTTTCTGGTCACCCTCTTCCGCTCTGTAACTCACCATTTTCAGGGAAACTTCCTAGAATTCTCCCACTCCTCCTTGTACTCAAAAAAAAAATGAATAGACTTTATTATTTTGAGCAGTTTTAGGCTTACAGAAATATGGAGTGGAGGGACTTCCCTGGTGATCCAGTGGTTAAGACTCCACACTTCCACTGCCAGGGGCTCAGGTTTAGGCGTTGGTTGGGGAACTGAGATCCCACCAGCAGTGAAGCAAAGAAAAATACAGAGATTTCCTGCCCCCATTTCTTCTACTAGTAACACCTGGCATCAGTGTGGTATGTTTGTTACAACCGATGACCCAATGCTGACCCAGAATTATTCAATACAGCCCACAGTTTTCACAAGGATTCACTCTCTGTGTTGTATGTTGTATGGGTTTTGAAACAAGCATAACGTCCAGTATCCTCACTCCAGGAACATACAGAATAATAATTTCCTTTCCCCCAAAGTCCCTCGTGTCTACCTGTTCACCTCTTCCCCCCTACCCAGAAACCCTGGCACTACTGACTTTTTCTTCACTGTCTCCTAGTTTTGCCTTTTCTAGAATGTCCTACAGTAGGGGTGATACAGTCTATAGCCATTTAAGATCCCCAGCACTTTTTTTGTTCAAGTACATATGGAACATTTTCTTATTTTTTCTTGCTTTAAAAATGTTTTATTTCATATTAGAGTTTAGTCCATTAACAAACAATGTTGTGATATTCAGGTATAACAGTCTCGGGACTCAGCCATACACATACATGTACCCATTCTCCCCCCAAACTCCCCTCCCATCCAGGCTGCCACATAACATTGAGCAGAGTCCCCAGCACCTTTGGCGTCTGCCCTTCACCCAGGTTGCAGGCTCCTAAGGAACAGGGACCACGTCATCTTGATGGATCCTCCTGATTCTTCCTGGAAATATGTAGGTGCACACTGGGATGCCGCAGGCTGGAGTGATTGGGGGGAGAACCCCACCCTGCACTGGATGGATGAGCCAGATGGCTTTTATGATCTGAGGTTCTGAAGCTAAGCCAGGTGTCTGGAAACAGCTGTGCACCCCTCAACGCTCATCAAGTCCATCTGGAGCTGGAAATGCAGGGTCCAGGAGAATGGTCACGGCTCCGGATGACTTCCAAATGTCCTTCCGATCCTCATTAGTTGGAGGGGGTAAGCGATGTTAAACCTCCGAGAGGAATTAGCTGTGACATGGTTAATTTACAGGGGAGCTAGTGGGTTGGTGATTACAGCTGAACTTTGTTCTGTGTGACCTGACGGCGGCACACGGTTCTCCGGCTCTGGGTGAAAATCACCACTGTTCCCCATCCTCTGTCTCCATCTCCCTGACTATTGCCCGTATTGACGACATCTCTGGAAAGGGGCAATATTTCTGACTGAGCCAGATCTCTGCTCCAGGATCCCAGGAAGCAAGGAGCACACTGTCCTAGAAGCAGATGCCTCCACATTTTGTTTTAAGCCAAAGATGAGGCCTCTAGGGAAGCTAAGGGCCAAGAAGCATAGATACTGCATTGGTTCCATGGTCTCCCCAGATAAAGACAGATCCTTTGGCGTTTAAACATCTCTGAAGTCCAGGTACAATAGTCTTCTTGACTGTCCATTTCAGGACCTTCTCGTTGATAAGCTCTTCCTGATTGAAATCTATATCCATCGTGCAAACACCAAAGTGTGTTATTTGTTGCTCTGCTCTCCTTGGAGCTGAAAAATGACAGAGTCATACCTGATAAGACTCTGGGAGAACTCTAAGTCCAAGGATCCAACTCAATGGGTGAATCTGAGATACCCAGAGCCTGCAAGTGTAGAGGGACCAGCTAAGAGAAGTTTATCTGCAGCAGGACCCGGGAGAGTATGTCCAGGTTGGAAGAGTTCTAATGAATGAGACGGGAGCTCTGGCCCCAGGACGCACATGGTTCTCTCCTACTCTGATCAACCCTCAGACCCTCCTGGGTTCACACTGCTGGCTACAAAGGTGTTGCAGTTCTGTCTTACTGACTTTGGGACTTTAAAGCCCTTCCATCCGGGCACCTTCTCCAAGGATTCTATTCTCCCACTACCATTTGTGTTTTCACATAAGACATTAAGTCCTGCATGACGGGTGAGACAGAGAGAGTGGAAGCAAAGTCTTTTGACCAAGTGAACTTGGCCAGTGTCCCCAGAGTTCCTGTAGGAAAGGACACACGAAGGTCAAGTAAGGTCCTTCCGCCCCCCGAGTATGTCTGGATGAGGCTTCTTCCCACCCGTAAAGACTGGATTATGAGTGGCAAGAATCCACGGCGGACAGCTTCTAGCCGAGCAGCCGCTGCGGCTGGGTGGGAAGGCCACCCCCGGCCCGGTGTGCACAGCGCCGGCTGCCTCGCTGAAGCAGGGCCCCAGCTGGTACCCGCCCCTCTGGGCCCCTGGCCAGTCCGAGCCTGACAACCTCCAGCTCATCCTGGCTGGCTCCTCTGCAGCCGGTTCTGGGAGGAGGTGTGGATGGAGGCTGGGGGAGTAGGAACAGGAGAACTAAGCAATCTGACTCTATCCTGGCAGGCGAACACTCAAAGTCCCAAGGTTTTACAGGATGACTTGAGTCTGGCTGCTTTTCAAAGCAAGAGTTACCAGGTCCTCTCCACGGCCATAAATAAATCTCCTATGAAGATCTTGCGCCTCTGATTTTATTCTATTATTCTACATGCGTGCTCAGTCATGTCTGACTCTTTGCAACCCCATGGACTATAGCCTGCCAGGCTCCTCTGTCCATGGGATTTTTCCAGGCAAGAATACTGGAGTGGGTTGCCATTTCCCTCTCCAGGGAATCTTCCTGACCCAAGGATCGAACCTGCGTCTCTTGTATCTCCCACATTGGTAGGTAGATTCTTTACCACTGGCGCCACCTGGGAAGCCCTCTGATTTTAAGGGTGGAGGAAAATATAAATTCTGCAGGGCAATTACAACATGCATCCTTAGATAACAAAAGAAATTAATTTGGAATACAGAATTACTGGGCTCAGAACCCACTGTGTTGGGTGGGGGGTAGGCACATCTACCCAACACAAATTGCTTTGCTTTAGACTAGTTTTTCTTTTTAAAAACTATTTATTTGACTGCAGCAGATCTTAGCTGTGGCACGTGAGATCTAATTCCCTGATCAGGGATCAAACCCAGGCCCCCAGCACTGGGAGTGCAAAGTCTTAGCCACTGGACCACCGGGGAAGTCCCTAGACTAGTTATTCTTAAGCCAGTCATTCTGAAAGTAGTTAAGTAATAGAAGCTGCTATTGGTTGGGTTCACTTCTGTCCTGTGGAAATGAAGTAATAACAAAGCAAAAAGGAAGCTCTTCACCCTTTTTTTCTATTTTCTATAATAAGAGGGCGTGAATCGAGATAATCCGAAAGGAGTCTCACCTCGTTAAGATATGTTTTCCAAAGGAAGAGGCCAGAGCACTATCTTATTTTATGCTGCTCAGTACTGTACCCAGATCTGCTGAATGACTGTTCACACCATGTCTGACACTCAGAATATGACGGAGCCGCCTACGTTTAGCTCATAACTGTTGGCCACTAACCAACTTCCATGAAGTCAGAAGTCACAGCAGGTCAACAGAAGTTCCAAACAATCTGAGCTTCTTCTTATGAGATTTCCCCTCAAGATGAAGATGGGTGTCAAAAAGTGACCCAGCGGTTTATCAACAAACTATTGAAAGTTATTTATTGATCAATAACCCGTTGATACTCCTGCCCCTCTGGGACAATTACTGCTTTGAGGAACCCAGATTTACAGTGCGTCTAGCAACCTACTGGGCTTCCCAGGTAGCACTAGCAGTAAAGAACCCACATGCCAACGGGAAACATAAGAGACGCAAGTTTGATCCCTGGGCCTGGAAGATCCCCTGGAGGAGGGCATGGCAACCCACTGGAGTATTCTTGCTGGAGAATCCCACGGACAGAGGAGGCTGGTGGGCTACAGTCCATAGGGTCTCGAAGAGTCGGACACGACTGAAGTGATTTAGCATGCACACATGCACGTAGCAACTTAGGAAACCCGTAGTTTTAGGGAGAGTAGTAAAGAGATATTTTTTAAATGGGAGAGACAGCATTTCTGCATCCACTCATATGCTAGCAATAACGAAGACATACTGACGGGCACCGAGTCCCTGATCAAGTCCAATTCAAGGTAACAGATCTCCCTGATCCACCCTGTTATTTCTTAGTTATAGCGCCGACTGGAGACACATTCAGATTAGGTCACTTGGGGAGGGTTTACTTACAAAGGGATTATTTGCCAAGGTGAGGGCAGATGGGAGCCAGGAATCCAGGGATGGCGGCAGTAAAGTTTTGACCACCCCAAGCCAAGAGGACAAGGGGAGGGACCAGTCCATAACTCAGAAGGGAAGCCCGAGGGCAGAGGCTCTCACGAGAGGAGCACTGGACTTTGGGGGAAGGACTCGGGCACCCAGAGCTGACACTCCAGGGTGATGGCCAGAGCAACGAACAGCTGGCCTCCTTCTCCTCCCTCCGCATGATCTCTGGCCAGGGCTCCACTGGCTGAACCCAGCTGGAAGTCGCGGAGCACGGGAGTGGTTCATTCAGGTCAACCTCCCAGGGCCCAGAGCAGGATGAACAAGAGCCCGGAGGGGAGAGGACCACAGGGAGACCTCAGGTGCCACCTGCCCCCATAAATTGTCCTGATGGCTTCCATCTTGGCCCTTTCTGTTATCCATTCTTCGGGACGTCTCGTGTGTGTGTGTGTGTGTGCGTGCACACACGCGCGTCTGTGTGTCTTTGGCTCACTGACTCTGCAATGGCAAGGTCCTTATGGGCCCAAATGTGGAACTGAGAACATCAGCCTCCCTTATTCATTGATCCACAGACAGGGGAGGAGAGCAGAAGTCACACCCAGAGTTCCTCAGAACAGTATTTGGTATTTGAATGATTCCTGAGCATGAGACTCTCACACTGAAAGTCAACAGGCCCTCATTTCATTTAGGACTTCTCAAAATCCTAACTGATCAGGTCCAGGGATTAATACTGCCCTTGGTAGATCTCTCCTGGTCAGGCTCTGCTACAGCCAGCAGGATGGAGAGGGGTCGCCTGGGGTTCCCCTCTGCCTTCAGGTCAGAACTCTAAGACATCATGGTTGTTCAGTTGCTAAGTTGTGTCCAACTCTTTGCGACCCCATGGACTGCAGTACGCCAGGCTTCCTCGTCCTTCACTATCCCCCAGAGTTTGCTCACACTCATGTCCATTGTGTCAATGGTGCCATTCAACCATCTCATCCCGTCACCCCCTTCTTTCCCAGCATCAGGGTCTTTTAGCCTCCCTCAGCGAGACCCTGCTGCTGCTGCTGCTGCTAAGTCGCTTCAGTCGTGTCCATCTCTGTGTGACCCCATAGACGGCAGCCCACCAGGCTCCCGTCCCTTGGATTCTCCAGGCAAGAATACTGGAGTGGGTTGCCATTTCCTTCTCCAGTGCATGAAAGTGAAAAGTGAAAGTGAAGTCCCTCAGTCGTGTCTGACTCTTCACAACCCCGTGGACTGCAGGCTACCAGGCTCCTCCATCCATGGGATTTTCCAGGCAAGAGTACTGGAGTGGGGTGCCATTGCCTTCTCTGAGCAAGACCCTAAGCTTCCACAAATCCAGGCAACCCTGGTAATTAGCCAATGCCTCTGGCTGAAGCCCTGGACAAATAGCAATTAGTTCCTCCTCCTAAGAAGCTCTGCTGCAGCCGGAGGAAGCCCCCTCCTCGAGGGTAGACCCTCTTCAGAGCCACCAAGGTTTGGGGGAGGGGCACTGGGGTCTCTATGCCCCCCCGCCCCGGCTGGGCTCAACATCCAGGATTTGTCACAGGATCACGGTGGTGGCTCACTTGTGTCCCTCAATGACCCCAGTTTGGACGTGAAAGTGTGGCTCAGTTGGGCAATTTCTTCACCAACACCTGTATGTATCTGGGAGAAAAGAGGAAATAAGGTGGAGAGGAAGAGCTGATGGCAGGGTGGGGAGGAGGGAGAGAGAGCAGGGTGAGAAAGAGAAAGATCTCACAGATTTTAAATATAGGAGTATAAATATTTGAAAATCTGGGAGCTGGAAGTGAGTGGAAAATGCAGATTGGGGTTATGAAGTCAGATACCAGAAGCAGAAATGTTCATTCTCTTGAAATATTATGAAGGAAAGACTGTCTATTAACAAATTACACACACACACACACATGCACACACATACTCAGTTACATACAGTATAAAAAATGACACAGATACAGAATTATGTGCACTGATACCCAAAAACAGAGACATAGAAATACATTAAAACACATACAAGGATCTGCCTTTTGCCCCAAGGCACACATCCATCCATTCATTCACAAGTATTTATCGGGCGCCTTCTGGGTTCCAGGGACGATGCTGGGTTACAAGGATACAGTGGTGAACAGGGCCACGGGTCTTCTCCTAAGTGAGCTCGTAGCCTACTGATGTGCGGAGACATACACAGAGGCACGGAGCAAGAAGCCGCTAAAGAGGTGGACCAGGGATTCTAGACCACGTTGGACTCACTGAGGTCTTTGAAAGAAGGTGGACAGGTTTGCATATTTGTCACTGTCTCATTGCCATGGTCCCCTCAGTTCCTGAGCCCTGAAGGTGATGAATGAATGAGTTCAAGGATGAATGAATAAGTGAATGAATGAATGAGCATCCTGCTACAAGGGCGACATGGCCTTGGACCGCCCAGAACTCCAATGTTCTATTCCATTCCTGGAGAAGAGGTGCCCCCAATGCACACGGGCTTTGAAAGGATCAACCGAGGAAGATGACTGGTCTTTCCAACTCAGCCAGGCTACTTGCCGGCCTTGGAGTCTCCAGGGCCTGTGATTGTGAGCGGGGCAGGAAGAACAGTCAGGTCGAAGCTTGAAAGCCAGACTCTCTGATGAGCTTTGCAAACCTGAGGTCCCTTCCTCTAGACCCAAAGCAATGGAGGAGCTTATTCCTTCCTTCATCCTGGAGCAAGTCCACCCCCAGGCGATCTTGTCTGGGGTCCTATACTCTTTGCAAAGCCTGGTGGGAAACTCTCCAGCTTTGGAAGCAAAAGATGTAGGTAAAAGGTGGATCAAACGCCTTGCTGCTTCTCATTACTATGGAAAGGTGAGCCTTGATTATTGTCGGGAGGAGGAGAGCCCGGAGATGGAGGATTGTGCTCTGTGGAGGCTGCATTCCCATCCTACTCACTGTGTGTGTGTGTGTGTGTGTGTGTGTCTGTGCATGTGCACGTATGTGTGTGCATGATGCACATGTGTGTGCCTGTGCGTGCATATGCACGTGTATGCACGTGTGCACACATGCATATGCAGGAGTTAGAACAGGGCTAGGCTACAGGAGATGCCTTGGGTACCCACCTGTAACCCTCAGATGGGACCGTTTTGGATCCCTCACCAAATGTAGGAATTTACCTACATCAGGGAGAGCCAGTCTCCCGCCAGGGCGCTGGCTTCCTGGCTTCCTGCTCATCTTCCCTTCCCTGTGTCCCTTCCCCACACGCTCCCCACCCGACCAGGGCTCCCTGTATCTCCAACCAATCTCCAAGCACGTGAGTCCTTCTCCAAATGGGCACACACACGGACCTCACTTCCTGCAAAGTCAGATGGACACTAGGCTGCTGCTGACAAGACCCTCCTTGGACAAGATCAGCCCCGCAATGGAGCCAGCCCTCACAGGAAGGACTGATGAGAGACGACTTCAGGGGGATGGGATTGTCTGAGGTGAGATGGCGAGGGTGGTTCTCTGTCATAGAGGGAAGGCTTGAGTCCAGGCAGGAAGAAGCTTTCTGGGGTCCCCATCCTTAAGGGCATCATCGAAGATCTAAGAGCTACTTCCTGGGACCAGGTGCGGGAGACAGCGGCACAGTCACCCGAGCGGCCCCTGGCCCTTCTGAGGTTCTTCTTGGTGGTCTCTGGGCAGAAGGAGGAACAAAAAACCAACCTGGGGAATATGAGTGAGAAGCCACATGGGTTGCTTTTTGTTGTTTTTGCAACTCTTGACCTTCTCAGTAACCCAAAGAAGTCATCAATTTACAAATGAATATAAATACACTCTGATACGCAATGGAGAGGGAAGAAAAGGTTTGGCTTTTTTAGAAAGAGACTTCACTAGAAGGCAGTTGGTTAGGGTTGAGGAGGAGGATGGGGAGACAGAGGGTGATAACGAGAGTGGATAGGGTTTCTTTTGGATGTGATGGAAATGTTCTAAAATTGACTATGGTGACGGAAGCACACATATCTGAAAATAGACTAAAGCCACTGAGTTGTTTAAATGAGTGAATTGTATGCTCTGCGAATTATATCTCAAGAAAATTGTTTACAAAAAGGGCAGCTGGGGTAGAAGGGAGGGAAAGCGTAGCTTTGGGGCTGGACAGACATAGCTCTGAGTTCCAGCTTTACCACTTCCTTGCTCCGATGACAAAACATCCAACCTCCTGGAAACCCCATCTTCTTCGAGTGAAAATACTTAGGGTTGTTGAGTCGATTTAAGATCCTTTATAAAGCACTTTAAAAGTGCCTGGCATATAAATAGTAGTTAGTTTTAATAATTTTAATAATAATAATTAGCAGCTGAAAATTCTAATGAAGATGGTACTAGAAATTACTGTCGCATATTAAATTCTTATTCATTAGACGAGAAGGTGTGCATGCGTGCGTGCTAAGTCACTTCAGCCCTGTCCGACTCTTTGTGACCCTGTAGACTGTAGTCTGCCAGGCTCTTCTATCCATGGGGTGCTCCAGGCAAGAATACTGGAGTGAGCTGCCATGCCCTCCTCCAGAGGAGAAGGTTATTAGTATGAAAGGAAATGATGCTTACCTAATAACTGAGTTGGTTTAAGTTAAGAACTGGGTTAAAAGGGGCTGAGGAAGAGACTCAGTCTTGTTATAAACTATCCTTTAAAGATCTGACCTCAAAGGGAAATGGTCACCAACAAAGGGGCCAGTAGTGTTAACACAAGAGGAAAAATCATCTCTCTCCAGTTTGGAATATGGGTAGGTAAAAGGGGTGATCAGCGTCTGACAATAGGATGAGTGGGGTTTGGTGCTGAGGCAAAGCCAGGACCCAGATGTGCTTATCAAGCCTAGAGGCTGTTTTGATAGAATCAGTTGAAATGTTCTCAGAGAGAAAAAAGGAGATAGCTTGATGGAATTTAAAATCAAGTGGAATTTGGAACCACTAGAGTACTCTTATGTACCCAAAGTTACCTTTCTTGTAACTTTTTTCTAAAGCCTTGGATCTATTTAAGGAATTGAATTCACTAGATATCTGTTTATTTATTTGATCATGCTATGCAGCATGTGGGATCTTAGTTCCCCAACCACGGATCAAACCCAGCCCCCTGCATGGGGAGCATGGAGCCTTAACCACTGGACCACCAGGGAAGTCCCTTCTTTTAATTCATGTTGCAGATTGAATTTGTTTATTCAGCTCATAAAAAAGATGAATGAATGAAACAGGAACTGATTTGTGTTGTTATTTTCTCTCTAGGGGGAAAGCAATCACTGATCTGGAATATGTATTTTGCTTTGTTTTAATATCACCTCTGGCTTATCCATCTCCTAAGTGTACAGGTTTTCAAAACAGAAGTAAATTAAGATGCCCAGTCCACCACAAGTTAAGATGTTAGTCTGCCCTGCCACAGTTTCCTTAATGTTAGCAGAAGACATGAACCTCACCCAGTCAGAGATAGGGGACCATTTATCACAGCAACCAGGGTAACCAGAGTGGTGGTGTTTTTGCAACTGTTCCTTAAGCCACAGTTCCCACAAGGCATTGCAAAGGGGGCCAGGCGGTACCTGGGCATACACTCTAGGGTGTGTAAGGGGAGAGAAACCCCGAGCTTGGGGAACCTGAGTCTTTTAAAGTGGACAGTCAGCATGCCTACCCTGGACTGCAGAGGGTGGCATTATGTCTTTCGATGCTATTCACCATGCAAGCATCCTTACAGAGATCAGAACAGAGGTAGCCTGCAAGTCTGCTTGCAAGAAAACAGAATGTGAGAGGCCCAAGGGTAACTGTCTCCTAACACTCGAGAGCTGTGTCTTCATCTCTGAGCCTCAGTTTCTTTATGTCAGATGGGGATAATACCCATCTGGTACCTGATTGGAAAGAATAAATGAAATATCAGTGTAGTCTCCTAAGTATAGTTCCTGGGCTTCCCAGGTGGCTTAGTGAAAGAATACACCTGCCAAGTAGGAGACACAGGTTCAATCCCTGAGTCGAGGAGATCTCCTGGTGAAGGAAATGGTAACCTATTTCAGTATTCTTGCCTGGGGAATCCCATGGACGTCGGAGCCTGGCAGGCTACAGTCCACAGGGTCACAGAGCCAGACACAACTGAAGCAACTTAGCACACACGCATGCAAACTAATATCCAAAAGAAAACCTTGCCACCATTATTTTGTTTCATGATGGCAGCCTACCAGGTAAATAGAACATGAAGCATGCCTTCCCTTTAGCAGAATATCAAATTTGATCAATTTCAGCCCAAAGACTCACCATTCAATAATTCAAAACTCCCAAATCCTCCAGCTCAGCAGTTCTTAGGCTTTGATACATGTTTAAGTCAGGTGGGAGCTTTTAAAGACTGCCACTGTCTCCAATACCAGTGAAATCACGTTCCCTGGGGACAGAACTTGGGCACCGGTAATTTCAAAATTTCCCTAGATGATTCCAGTACATAGCCAGGGCCCGCGGGGTGGCTTTGGCTCTTACTCAGATCAACTAGAAGAGTTAGCATGGGCTGCTCTGCATTCCTTAAGCTGTTGCACTGGAGTGTAATTGGTCTAACTCTGAAAAGGTCACCGGGCATTTGCAGGTGCTTCACTGAGCCCAGTGGGGAGCTGTGGCCTGGGTGAGGGGAGCTGGTGCACAGAAGAAATTAAAAGGAGGTGATCCTTTCTTTAATAGAAGATAGCAGAACGCCCCTGGGAACTTCGGAATTCCAAGGAACCTTGAGAACAGGGCTCCATACGCTCTGAGCGCGCCCAATGGATGCTTTCAAACAGTCAGGATCCTGGGCTCCACCCCCAGGCATCAAGCATTCTGCAAGCACGATTCAGCTTGAAAATAGTTTCAGTCCTTCCTCCTCCCTGGCAGACTAGATTATAGGATTAACTCCTCATCTCCTGGCTGGGCTACAGGGAATTCTCTCTCCTCTCTTTCCTTTGGTATAAATAATCAATAATAAAGATTTTCCTCTCTTTCTTCTCCCACTTTTCTTTGGAGTTGTTCTTAGGCCGTTGTTTTGGGTTTCTGACAGATCCTGGGGGAGAAACTAAGGTAAGGTCGCGCCCTGAGACGGGTCGAGACTCCTCCGTCGTCGCCTGCTCCGTGGTTTTGCGAGGCTGCGAGCTTCCCCACCCTTCATCCTGTTGGTGGTGAGCAAAGGTGCACAGGAGGGCTTCCGGGGCCTCCAAAGTCAGACATTTCCATTTGCTTTGAGCTGGTGTTCAATCCCCCTCACTCATAAACATGCAAATTGCTCAGGTAATTGGGACACCTGAAGTCCAACAGAGCCTGATTTGTCTACATAATACAGGCTGCGAGCAAATTACCTGATACTCGGGTGGAAGTGGGCTATTCAGACCACGGAGAGCCTGCTGGCCAGAGCTGTTGTTTCCATAGGGAGGCTGTATTATCCTCTTGGGAGCTGGCAGAAACAGAAGAGACCAGAAACAGGGGAGCTGGGGGAGTCGCTTTCCCATCACCGAACTCGTGTCCCTGGTCCTAGCTGAGGCCAGCTGTGAGAGCCACTTGGCACAGGGGCTGCCTGCAGACCCCAGACTCTGAGAAGGGGACCCTGGAGCCTGATTCTGCTGGAGGCAGGCCCACCAGCTGACCAGGGCAGTCTCTGTCTATGTCACACCTTCGGAAGATGTGGGGCAGGCTGTAGGAATGGACTCATTGGAGAAACTGAGATCCTCCAGGACTCAAGAAGCTTTTAAATCGTTGCTGCCGGGCAGGAGTGTGGGGGAAGGGGGTTGGGAAGCCTCTGCCTTCCCTAGGGAGCTGGGGCTACATCAGGGCAGGTTAGGCAGGGCTGCAAACTTCCACCTGCCCTCCTCTACCTGCACTGCCCGCTCCCCGATTCCCAGGTACTGGTGACGGCACAGACGCTAGAGCTTTGTTCCTTTCCTCTTCCTGGGCAGTTGCTGGGCCCGTCCTACCCACCTGAAGGCTCACGGGCCTCCACGAGTCACATCACAGCCCTGTCGCCGGGAAAACGGGCAATGAGGTCAGGCAGCGAGGGACGTGATGGCTTCACGAAGAGGAGGGGAGCCGAGATGGGGGGGGGGGGGCAAGGTTTTGGGAATGGAAACCAAGGAAGGATTAGGATTGACGCCTGACACCTGTAGGGCTAAAAAGGTAGCCTGAAAAAGTCCCCAAAGAGAAACTGCCCCTGGGAGGCGTGGCCTTCAGTGAGAGGCGTGGCCATCGGTGGGGGTGTGTCCCTCAGTGGGAGGCGTGGCTGCCACTGGGAGGCGGGGCCATCGGTGGGAGGCAAAGATGATTGGTCACTCCACATGGGAGCTGCCCCTTGCCCTTGGGCCAAGCTCCGGAGCCTGATTGCCCATTGCTAGTTCTGCCTCTCATTTGTTTTCTCAAAGGTCAGAATAGACTTCTTAGAAAGACAAATTTCCTCTGGCTTAGTCCTTGGGGACTGAACTCTCAAAATCAATTGGCCCAAATCTCAGCCCAGTTTGGGCTTTATATTGCCACTGGGTAGGCGTGTCTCATGGGGGGAAAGCTAAGAAGAGCAGCTGAAGACCTGGCCCCGGGGACTGTGTCGGGGGCAGCCTGTGCCAGAGACAGGAGGAACAGGGTCCCTGATGGAGCCCCAGGAGGCAAGGAGAGAGGGAACTTTATAAATCACCAGCTCCCTTTAAAAAATGGAGTTTAACCTCCCTCAGCTTTGCTTCTGAATTTATTAGCAGTTTCATTTCCTTGGGTAATAATTCATTATCTCCTTCCCAAGCCTGGGGAGCAGTGCTGGCCTAGAAGTGGCATTTACCTTCCACAACTTTAAGCGATGCTTCTTAGCTGTGTCATCTTCACATCACTCTCAGCCCCGGCCCTGTACTTCTCATCCCCACGGACATGTCCCCAGGCGCAGGCAGACTGATGCAGACTTGGAGGGGTGGTCCTCTCCTCACCTCCACTTCCCTCTCCTCCCCTACCCACCCTCCAGCACTCCAACCCATCTGTATTCTGATGTTGTTTGCACCAGACCCTCTTTGGGGCCGGAGCCTCTCTCTATTGTGAAGCAAGACAGCCGGGAGCCGCAGGGAGATAGAGCCGTTCTGTTGGAGCCGAGATAAGTGCTTCTGGGAGGGAACCCAGTGGAGGGTTGGAGGGGGCCACATGTGTCAGCTTAACGGGAGGATCTGAAAAAGCTATTTCAATCCCGTCTCTATGTGGGAAACTGGCAGATGCCCTTCTGTGGAGTGAAAGTTTTTCTCTTCCTCTCCATCCTCTCTGCCAAGGAAGGGAGTTTGATTATCAAGGGGCGTGAGGATGCTTTTTCACTGGGGAAAAAAAAGTCCTTTTCCCAAATCCAGTCTCTGCTCCAATGCCAGAAACACCACATTCTAACGCCCAATATGGCAGGCTGGGGAGGAGGATGGGCAGTCAATCCCATCACAGCCAACACCCGTTCCTCCATGTGTTGGTCCACAGCTGCCCCCTTTCAGCACCTTCTGTGTTCCAGACACTGGACACTGGACGAAACAATACAAAAGCCAATGTGGTCATACCCATGGAGCTTACGGTCAAGTGGCATGTTTTTGCTACTTGGTAATTGACCTGGGGGCTTCCCCAGAGGCGCACTAGTAAAGAATCCACCTGTAATGCAAGAGAGGTTTGATCCCTGGGTCAGAAAGATCCCCTGAAGAAGAAAATAGCAGCCCACTCCAGTATTCTTGCCTGGAAAATCCCATAGACAGAGGAGCCTGGCGGGCTACAGACCATGGGCTCTCAAAGAGTCAGACACGACTGAGCAACTAACACTTTCACTTCACTTTCAATCCCACAGAGAAAGGGAGGAAAAAGGGTAGCATGCAGATCATATGCAAATCACATGCAAATCAGCACCCTGGAAGCTTTTGGATTCAGGGCTGGGGAGAGTCATGCAACTCTGCAGGTGAGATTAAAAGCTGGTGGTAAGAGTGAGGTCTTCCACTGTTCCGCAGTCTCCTTCTCCTGGCCGTCAGCCCCCACGGGCCCAGGCCTGACTCGGGAAGCAAACCCAGGCTCCTTGCAGCTGAAAGGCTGGCAGCGTGGCACCTGGAGGGGCCCCCTGTGCTGGGCTTCTCTTGGCCAAAACCCCCATTCCCTCTTCCTTACTCAGGCCGGCGGCTGGGACCGGACTGGGAGCGCTCGGCACCTTGGGCACTTGTGTCCTATTTGTCAAAATTGTAACATGATGTCGAAGCCTTAGTGGCCGAGTGGTTGCTTCGGAGCGATGCTGCTCTCCTGTTAATGGACAACAACCTGTTTTCTGGGCTGCTGGGAGGAAGGGCAGGGGTGGGGGAGAGGCTGGGGAACGGCCTACCTTGTTCAGCTCAGCTGGGGGTGTGTGGCCACTCCTGAATCACAGGGAGTCACCCAGGCCAGAGTTCCAGGTCCCCAGCCCCCGAGAGCTGCCAGGGAAACTCTATGGTGGATTCCACTCCAAATCTGCAACCAACTGGCTGAGCCTGTCTGGACCTCTTAGTTGGGTGCATTTCTCTCATCTCCACAACAAGCATCACACATTTATGGTCTCATCTGCCTGTAGGACACCTTTCCCAGACAGTTCCCTCCTCCTCGTCAGATTCCTCCTCCTCATCAGATTCCTCCTGGCACTCTTTCTGTCCCCAGATCAGCTTCCAAAAGCCATGGAGAGAGCAGAACGTTGAAAAGGACACCCAGAGGTCAGACTCAAGACCAGCTCTGTCACTTCCAAGTCACATGGTCTTGGGCAAGTCATGTACTTTGTCTGAGCGCTGGTAACTTCATCTTCCAAAAATGAGAAGATGAAGTGGGCTTTGCTGAGCTGTTTAAATAATAAAGTGAGATGTATGTGAAAGCGCCTAACACAGGGGCAGGCACATTGTGGGTGCTCAACTATGGATCTATTTATAGGTTTATACAAATAAAGTCTGCGTTTGAGTGGTCCTCTAAGTGTGGTCCCCGGACAATGACCAGCAGCATCACTACCAGGGTGCTTGATAGAAATAAGCATCCCCAGGCCCTGCTCTTTAACTGAAAGTGCACTCAGCTGTGTCCGGCTCTGTGTGACCCCATGGACTATAGCCCGCCAGGCTCCTCTGCATGGGATTCTCCAGGCAAGAATCCTGGAGTAGGTAGCCATGCCCTCCTCCAGGGGATCTTCCTGACCCAGGAATCAACCCCAGGTCTCCTGCATTGCAGACAGATTCTCTACCATCTGAGCCACCAGGGAAGCCCTGGACCTAAGGAGTCGGAAACGCTGGGTGAGGTCCAGCAATCTGTTCTATTAATAACAAGCCCTCCAGGTGGCTTGGCTGCATGCTCCGGGGTGAGACCCAGGGGTGAGACCGCTAAATGCTCTGTCCGATAAGCCATAAATCACTGTGTGCTAACTTCTGTGTCACACGGCTTTGGAGGAGAAATCATAAGCAGTAGGGTTCTTCAGAGTAAGGGAACCAACAGGAGAAATAGACAGATAGGAAGTTAGGTTACATGGAATTCGCTCACATGATCATGGAGGCTGATTATGAGACTTCCCATGATCTGCTGTCTGTGAGCTGGAGATGCCAGGAGCCAGCAGTGTAGTTTGAAGGTCTGAGAGCCAGAAAGCTGATGATGAAGGTTGCAGTCAGAATCTGAGGCCCCGAGGACCAGCAGTGCCGAGGGTGAGGCAAGATTGATGTCTCCGTGCTAACCAGGCAGACAGTAAATTCAAGCTCTCCGCCTTTTTGTTCCCTTCAGGCCCTCTGTGAATTGGAGGAGACCCACCCACACTGGAGAGGACCATCTGCTCTGCTCAGCTCACCAATTCAAATGCTAATCTCTTCCAGAAACACTCTGGCGGACACACCCAGACAGAATGTTTAGCCAGCAAGCTGAGCATCCCTCGGCCCAGTGCAGTGGACACATGAAATTAGCCATCACGCAAAACAAATAGTGGGAAGAGCAGCTTCCAGCCCACAGACCATGTGTGAGGCATGCTTCCATCCGTCCATTGGACCCGCACAGCCAACCTTGGCACTAGGCATGGATATTCTGCCCATTGTACGGAGGAGAAAACTGAGGCACCTGGAGGCAAGTTGGCGGGCTCTGAAACCGAGCATCCCAGCTCCAGAGGCTGCAGGCCATGCCCATCCCACCAACAGGCAGCCAGGACCTGGAGGATCAGAGGGATCCAGAGTCAGGGCCCGGTGAAGAAGGAGGGTGTGTGTACACACAGCAAACAGAAGAGAACGGACAGGGATCCTAGGAAAGCCTGTTCAGGGAAATTATCTAAGCTCACACGCTCTCCTCCATTATACTCACAGCTCCCTGCCTGTCTTTTTGTTTTTTTTACTGCACCACGTGGCAGGCATGTGGGATCTTAGTTCCCAACCAGGGGTGGAACCCGCACCCCCTGCATCAGAAGCCCAGAGTCTTAACCACTGGACCACCAGGAAGTCCCCCTGCATGTCTTTTAATGTGTTCATCACAAATGAAAATCAAAGATGTATTGTGTTTGTATTTGTTCAATGTCCACATTGTCTAGGCTTCCCCGATGACTCTGCGGTTAAGAATTCACCTGCAATGCAGGAGCTGCAGGAGACGTGGGTTTGATCCCTGGGTGGGGAAGATTCCCCTGGAGGAGGACCAGGTAACACACTCCAGGATTCTTACCTGGAGAATCCTATGGACAGAGGAGCCTGGCGGGCTGCAGTCCATAGAGTCGCAGAGAGTTGGACACAAGACTGAAGCAACTTAGCAGGCACGTACCACATTGCCTGCTGGGCTATAAGCTACTTGAGGGCAGGGACCACGTCCATAGTGACACATGGAACCCACAATATAATGTGATGCCCGGCAGACCGCAGACCGAAGCTGCTGAGTGAATAAATGAATGAGCAGTATGCCTGCCCCTCCCTCCCCACTGTAATTATTTTCAGGTCTGTGTTCCTTCTAGACCAAGACCCACATGACCACACAGACTGTCTTATCCAGCTCCGTACACACAGTCCCCTGAACAATGGCTGGCTTCATATTTGCTTCTTGAGTTGAACCCCATCTCACTTTGAAGTCCCGTGGCCCCTGTCACTAATGCAATCATCCATCGTTCCTGCTCAGGGAAGAAAGGAAGGCTGAAGCTGGAGTCTCCAAAAAGCTGGACCAGATTTTTACAATTTTCCTTTATCACGAAGTGCCCACAGATTATAATTCCCTGAGGGTAGGACTTAGCATCCCAGTTTCTGGGTACCAAGATGGAGCTGGGGGAGGGTTCAGCCCTCCCTGGCAGCTTCATCGGCCTGGTGGAAAGGCTGGAGTTTTGGGGTAAGTAACTGCTACGAAAGGGCTCTACTTAACCCTCTTTTTTTGCAAACCTGAGATTGTGAGTCAACCCTCAATTAACCTCTTCTCCAAGATTCTGCTCAGTGCAAAAGGTTTTATTCTGAAGACAGGAAAGCTATTTTAGGATTACCAATGTGATGCAGTTGATACCAAACCAGAATAGGTCAGTGCTTCTCCCGTTCCCCCAGAGATGCGTGGCCCCAGTTGCCAACTGGGTATAAAACACCAGGCTGCAGGGGAGGGCTGTCCCTTGGTGCACCCCTCCCCAGCTCCCCGAGACCCCGCTCTCCCTCATCCACTAGAGCAACTGCAAGGAGGCACCCCTAGTATTTTGCTTAGAAATCCTGTTAAAATAATGAACCCCCTCCCCCTTCTCTCTCTGCTTCTGTTGACTCCTGACAGTTCCGGTCCAACCCACATACCATCTTTGTTGGCCAAATGGTAGCTTCTCCTAGAAAGGGGCCTAGGAAGGTCTATTTTTGGAAAATTATTTAAGCTCTTATACCAACCCTATTTTTAGCCCAAACTTATTTTTTTTCAGAAAGTAATGGGTAAGTTGGCTCTGTTCAGGGTATGTGCCAGGAGCTGGGGGGCCAGGGAAGACATAAAGACCCAAGCGAGACCATGCATAGCACTGAGAGGAGGTCCCAATGCCGGGGGAGCCTGCTCCTTCCAGGAGGATGTGTCACGGAGGCATTCATCTGCTTTGGTCTGTGCCCTCTTTATATTAATGAAGCAGCAACTTCGATATTCACTGAAATGTTCCAGATATACAGCCATTGACTGGAGACCACGAAAGCCACCATTTCTCATCCAAGTAGTTAAGGTTTTAACCGGCGCTGATGAGGAGGGTGAGGAGGGCAATTGATGGGAGGGTGGATAAATAAGTGATGGCATAGTTGTGAAGGAATATTATGCAGCCATTAAAAATACATATGCAAAGAATATTTAATGGCCTGGAAGATGCTCATGGTATAAGAGTAGGTTAAAAAAAATGAGAACTTAGAATTGCATATTCAGGACAAGCCACGTGTGTTGAAAGAGAACTAGGAAGAAATGTATCAAAAGTTTCCTTCTTTATGCATGTATGGATTTTCCATCTTCCCTGCAATTTGCCTTTATTCCATGTAGTTTAAAATCTTTCTTGACGTTAAAACCTTTTCCAAGTACAAAATAAAACATTCTCCGTGTAGAAATAAATTAGAATTATGTTATAAATGAAAGCTGTTTTCTGCCATAGCTTTTGATAATCATTTGGTATATAGTCTATAGAATTTTTACGTAGTGTGTGTGTATATATATAATATTTATATTTTTGCTGTTGTTTAGTTACTAAGTTGTGTCCGACTCTTTTGTGACTCCATGGACTGTAGCCTGCCAGGTTTCTCTGTCCGTGGGATTTCCCAGGCAAGAATACTGGAGTGGACAGCCATTTCGTTCTCCAGGAAGGATCTCTCCCGACCTAGAAATCAAACCTGCATCTCCTGCATTAGCTGGTGGATTTTTTACCACTGAGCCACCAGTATGCATACACATGTGCATACATGTGTACACACATGTGTAGATATTACACATATGATAACACACATATATATAGATTAGGACTATGTATAGATATATGTATAGAGAAGGAAATGACAGCCCACTCCAGCATTCTTGCCTGGGAAATCCCATGGACAAAGGAGCCTGGTGGGCTGCAGTCCATGGGCTCGCCAGAGTCGGACACGACTTAGCGACTAAACCACTGCCACGATACATATATACAGGCTTCCCAGGCGGTGCTAGTGGTAAAGAACCCACCTTCCAATGCAGGAGACTTAAGAGACTTGGGTTCGATCCCTGGGTCAGGAAGATCTCCTGGAGGAGGACATGGCAACTCACTCCAGTAATCTTGCCTGGGAAATCCCATGGACAGAGGAGCCTGGTCCATGAGGTCACGAAGAGTCAGACATGACTTAGCGACTAAACAACAACTAACAGCAGGGAGTCCACAGATGTGGTTACGGGAGATCTGGAGGCAGAGAGTGTATCCTGAGTTATTCAGGTGGGTCCCATGTAATCACAGGGTCCTTATGAGAGGGAGGCAGGAGGGTCAGAGAAGGTGTGACGAGGGTAGCAGAGCTCAGAGCGACAGGATTGCTGGCTGGAAGGGAGCCACAGCCCAGGAAGACAGGCAGCCTTAGAAGCTGGAAAAAGCAAGGAGCAGATCCTTCCCTGGAGCTTCTTGAAAGGCAGGCCCTGTGTTTTCCTTGATTTTGCCCGCCTAAGACTCATTTTGGGCTTCTGATCTCTGAAACTGTAAGATAAAAGACTTGTGTTGTCTTCCGCCACCAGCTTTGCAACAAGTTGTCCAACAACCGCAGAAAACTCGCACCTTATCTCAGAGTCAGCTTTGGAGGACCCCATCCCAAGATGTAGACTTACAGCGAATTCCCTTTTGTTCAGTATGGCATCTCCAACCGTGCCTGGCTTCCCACCGTGGGAGCTTCCTTATATAGCCAGAAACGCATTCTTTTAAAAAGTCTTTAAAATGATTATAGGGCTTCCAGGTTGGTGTTAGTGGTAAAGAACCCACCTGCCAGTTCAGGAGATGTGGCTTTGATCCCTGCATCAGGAAGATCCCCGGGAGGAGGGCATGGCAACCCACTCCAGTATTCTTGCTGGGAGAATCCCACGGACAGAGGAGCCTGGCGGGCTATGGCCCGTGGGGTCATAAAGAGTTGGACATGACTGAAACAACTTAGCACGCACACAAAATGGTTATAATGGGAGGGGGTGTGAGGGAATGTAGTTGCTCACTCCACAAATACTTTGCGGAATGCCTCCTGTAGTCCTAGGCATATCAGTGAGCAAAACAAAGATTTCTGCTGCTAGGAGCTTATGTTGTAGCCATTTTGTTCCAGGGAGACAGACAGTAAATTGTAAATGTAAGAACTAAGCAGATCATGTAGGAAGTTAGAGGTGATGCATGCCATGGGATGAAAGTACAAGAGGAGGGAGCTTGGGTGAGGACTGACTGCATGTTTAAATACTGCGGTCTAGGGGACTTCCCTGGTGGTTCAGGGGCTAAGATTCCACGCTTCCAATGCAGGGGACCCAGATCCTGCATGCTGCAACTAAGAATTCACATGCCGTGACTGAAGACACTGCCTGTCAAAACTAAGACCTGGTGCAATGAAATAAATGAGGAAATAAATGTTAAAAAAGTACTGTGGTCCATGTCAGCCTCACTTGATTTATTCCTTTAAGCGATCACTTATATCATACTTATTCAGCTTCAGTTTCTAAGTACTTTACAAGTGTTACATTGTTTCATCTTCATTATACCTTGTGAATGAATGCCCTTATTATCTCCATTTTACAGATGAGAAAACGGAGGCACAGCGAGTTGAAATAACACTGGCAGCATCAGATAGCTGGTGGGTGGGAGGAAAGGGTTGTGAGCTCAGGCCACAGTGACTCCAGCCTGTCCTCTAATCCTCTAAACAATGCTGCCTGATGAAAAAAACCTCAAGGCCATAAAGGAGTCGGCCATGCAGATCTCTGTAGGAGAAGCATTTCCGGGGAACGGAGTGGCCAGTGCAAAGGCCCTGAGGCAGGACCATGCCTGGGTTGTGTGGCCGCCCTGGCCGGGCTCCCACTGTGGTCAACAGGGATGGGCAGGGAGACGGTGGTCAGCGCTGTCCCTCGGGCCACGGTGAGGGCCTGACCTCTGCTGTGGGGAGAGGGGAGACGAGAGGGATTCTGAGCTCCAGCTGCTGGTTGAGAGTGGGCTGCCCCGGGCAGAGGTGGATCAGGAAAGCCATCTGGAGATGCTGGTGGCCCCGCCAGGGTGGCGGCGGTAGGAATGGAGAGGAGCGGGGGTGGGATTCTGGACGATCTGAGGTAGAACCCACAGGATTTTCCGATGCAGGGGACGTGGAACACGGGAAAAACAGGAGCATCCCTGATGACACGGAGCCATGGCCGAAGACAGCGCTGCTTTCCGCCGAGATGCAGGGAACGTTTGTTTTCTAACAAGAGTGGCAACTCCCTCTGAAGACAAGATCTCGGTATAACACGTTGGGATGACAATAACTGTCTTGCTACAAAGGTGTTATATCCCAAGGAGCTAGCTTTCAAAGGAGTCTGTAGTAGGAATAATAATGCTTGCTTGATGCTATCATATCCACTGGGATGTGAGCAAGTGAGCATATCGAGAGGAACATCAAAAAACCCAAAGGGCCCAAGGTCAGGACCCAGGTTGACCTTCTGGAAGTCAGCCTCAGGAGTCAGAAGCAAACCTCTCCTAATTGTCTCCTGGCTGGGAGCTGGGCAAATGGTATAATGCCATAGGACTCCAAGCTCAGCCCCAGCCTCCACTGTTGACCACAGCTAGCTTCTGCTTGTGATCCATCCGCATGACTGTATGTGGATTATTCCAGCAGTCAGGAGGAGGAAATGGCAACCCACTCCAGGACTCATGCAGGGAAAATCCCATGGACAGAGGAGCCTGGCGGGCTACAGTCTGTGGGGTCACAGGGAACTGAACACAACTAAGCAACTGATCACACACGCACACACAAAAGCCTCTGAGCTGCCATTGTCGGGGAAAGGGGTGGGAACTGTCCAGGATTTTTTAATTGGGCTCATATAGCATTACTTCTTTCTTTGCAAAGGGGGCAGGAAGAGACGCTTCATGCCTAAGACACTTAAAACTCCCCTCCCATCACCATCAAGCTCCAAGAATTCTGACTGGCAGAAAAAAAAAAAAAACAAACCCACAGCCAGTGGAGACAGTCCAAAATAGGACAAAAATATGACACGAAGGATAGTGAGACAGCTGTAAGGTCTCACTGTCACTGCCGACGTTTACAGAACAAGCGGCAGGGAGACAGAGCCTGTCAAGGAAACGAATCCCCTAAGGAAATCAGTAACTCAGAGATCAGACACTCCAAGCCCATAAACAGGGACACAGACCTACTAACAATGGCTTCAACGTGGGACAGAATGCACAGCTCAGACCTTGTATAATCAGATAATACGAGAGTCTCGAGGGAGGATCTCACCTAGCCAGCCCATCACAGCCCTGCTGGCTGCAGTTATCCTCTCATTGGCTGCAGTTATCACCCCACTGGCTGCGGTCATCACCCCACGGGTTTTTGTTATCACCCCATTGACTGTGGTTGTCCATATGTGATAACTGGACCATAAAGAAGGCTGAGCACTGAAGAATAGATGCTTTCGAAATTTGGTGCTGGAGAAGACTCTTGAGAGTCCCTTGGACAGCATAGACATCTAACCAGTCCATCCTAAAGGAAATCAACCCTGAGCATTCATTGGAAGGACTGATGCTGAAGCTGAAGCTCCAATACTATGGCCACCTGATGCGAAGAGCCGACTCATTGGCAAAGACGCTGATGCTGGGAAAGATTGAAGGCGGCAGAGGATGAGATGGTTGGATGACATCATGGATTCAATGGACATGAATTTGAGCAAACTCCAGGAGAGAGTGGACAGAGGAGCCTGGTGTGCTGCAGTCCCTGGGGTCGCCAAGGATTGGATATGACTTAGCGACTGAACAAGAGCAACAATTCCGCTTGACCTCGCCCTTTTTGGAGTAATTCTAATCTTTCTCTAGAGGAGGGGCTTGAGTGAAGGGGCTTGGCGATCTTGCCCTAATATCTTGTTCCCTCTTTCTACTCCCCGTTTCTGCTGATGAGAACAAGGTGGGTTTGGGGGAGAGACAGGCATCTTGAAAGCTTTCTGTTTATCAGTCAGTCTGTGAACAACTATCTATCTCTGGCTTACTCTGTGCCAGGCATGTGCTAAGCATTGTTGTATAATAGGCTCTCAATAAATATTTGTAAACCTTATGAAGGGATATAAATTTTAAGAGCCTACCTGGGCAGAAAGCCAGCTTCAAACTCCAAGTATTTCCAGACCTCTTCCCTTGAAGTGTTGTCTTGGGAGACAGGGCAGTGGGCACAGGCCAGGACACCCAGGACAGGGACGGATGGAACCCTGGCTCCTCTGAACCATGTCCCTACCCTGGGAGTCTGTCAGGCTTGCTGTGGCTGTGACATCCCTCCCTTCCTGTCAGTTTCCCATCTCTCCAGGAGAAGCACTCCAGTCAAGGATCTTAGTAAATATCATCTGGCGCCTCCAGCCTTCACCCCTAAACCTGACTCCTCTCCAGTACTCAGGCCTGTCTGCTCAAGTGAACTTGCTCTGGGTATCTGGCCAGCCTGTAGCATGGGTCCCAAGTCTCGTACTTTAGATCTGATGGATCACATCTTGGCCGGACAGGTGCCCACAACCGGGCAGACCCATATACATGCAGCCTTACTCAGTTATAAATATCTATAGAGTGCAATACCAAATAATTGTGGGGTATATTTCACCCTGCCTGTTGAACACATCGCAAGAAAGGAATTGATCCCTGCTGTTTCATTTATTAGATGCTGTAATACCACAAAAATCGCTTCCACAATATCCCAAACTAAATCATTTATTCTTGACAAAAATCCAATAAAGAGCTCAATCCTTCTCCATAGGCAGATAAAGCACAGATTAATGGGGCTGCCTAGATCAAAAAATGCTGGGAAAATGAAAGCGAGATAGAGAGAGAAGTCCCTTCCTCCTCCTCACTTCCCCCAAGGCTGCCTGGGCTCAGGGTTTTATTACAAAAAGCCTCCTAAGTATTACAGGCTAATCCGTAAATCCCAGCCTAGTAAAATATGTGACGGATTTGTAAATTGTGCCCTTTACAAATCTGATTGAACTTCTTTTGGCCGGGAGTTTTGCCTTCCTCCTCTTCTTCTCACCTTTTCCCCACCACTCCAGGTCGCCAGCAGCCTGGGGTCTGCACTGGGCAATAAGGGACCCCCCACACTGCTTCCCAGTGAGCTCAGCCCCCTCTGAGACAAGAGGCTGAAACGATCCTCAGTGTCTTTCCATTTACTGTCTTTGGGGATCTGGTGTGACCAGGGTGAGAGCCGGCGCGGCGGGTATCAGCGGTGTGGGGCATATTTCAGCCAGTGCGGACCTGGGAAAAGGCTGGTCCAGAGGACACTTCCCTGGTGGTCCAGAGGCTAAGACACCAAGCTCCCACAGCAGAGAGCCCAGGTTCGATCCCTGGTCAAGGAACTGGATCCCGAAAGCTGCAACTAAAGATCTTGCATGCCTCAACTAAGACCCGGTGCAGCCAAACAATTTTTTTTTTCTTAAAGACTTCAGGGGCAGGGGTTATACATCATTTCTAGAGAAGAAAGGAGAGGATCAAGCTGGTGGTCCTCAGAGCCTCAGATGAGCTGTCCAGAAGACCCCTTGCAAGCATCTTTCATCCTGCCCATGAACTTCAGCCTTAAATAGCCTTAAACCCCCACGGCAGGTGGGTGTCCAACGCCCATCAAGGCAGGGGCCCCCAACCCTGGGTCCAAGGAACAGTACCGGTCCTGGCCGTACAGCAGGAGGTGAGCCTCAGGTGAGCAAGCGAAGCTTCACCTGTATTTGCAGCCACTTCCTGTTGCTCCGATTGCTGCCCAAGCTCCCCCTCTGGTCCGAGCAGCGGTGGCATTAGAGTCTCAGAGAAGCTCAAACCCTCCTGCTCTTGAATCATCCCAAAGCCATGCCCCTACCCCCAATCCATGGAAAAGTTGTCTTCCACGAATCTGGTCCCTGGTCCCAAAAAGGCTGGGGCTACCGCATCAAGGTACATATCCGACACACTCCTTCTCGGAGCGGGGCGGGGGCGTGGCAGGGAGCGCAGAACAACTGTCTCCATGCGCCCAGGACTAGGAGGCTCTCTCAGATGCAGGGCTTTCAGCGAGAACACTCAAGAAGTCCCAGGCAGCCCGGGATGAGACACCTGCTCTGTGTCCTCTGCCAGAAAGTTCTGGTCCGTCGGCCCCGAGAAGAGCTAACTGCTCAGGCTGGCTTTTTGGTTTCTCCGCCACTTTCCTCTCAGAGATCGGGCCCAGCAGAGTTCCCTCACTACCTATGCATGTTGGCAAGTCCCGCAACTCTCGCCAGCCTCAGTTTCCCCACATGAAACATGGGGATAGGAACACCTCCTTCGTAGCGTGTCAAGTCTGTTCATCGGTCAGTCGTGTGCGACTCTTTGCAACCCCATGGATTGTAGCCCACCAGGCTCCTCTGTCCTTGGACTTCTTCAGGCAAGAATACTGGAGTGGGTTGCCATTTCCTTCTCCGGGGGATATTCCCGACCCAGGGGTCAAACCCAGGTCTCCTGCATTGCAGGCAGATTCTCTACCATCTCAGCCACCGGGGAAGCCACACGTTGTAGCATGGTTATACGATTTAAAGAGAGAATACAAGTGAAGGGCTGAACGGTCTCCCGGCAGAGAGTGAGCCCAGGGTGACGTCACATTGTTGTCGTCATCCTGATCATTATTTGGACTCATCTCCTTAAGGAAAGCCATGAGAAAAGGAAGAGACTGGTGAAAGATCCTCCTGGAAGAAGTGACATTCTTGCCTCACCAGCTCACCACAAGCACAGCCCCTCTGCCCTGGATCAGAGGGTTGGCTGAAGCCCAGATGTTCAGTCTTTAAAGGAGCCTATAGAGCAGGCAGCTGGGGTGCAGACGGCGGGCTGGGGAGCAGGGCTTGCCGCGTGGCGCGGGGCCTTTCGTGGTTCTGATGCTGTGGGGCCTCACCCCAGCGCCCCAGGGACATGACTCCTTCCTCTCCTTGAAGATTTCTGCAGGCAGAGGAAAGAGGGTGTTGGGACGGTTGCCCTGGCAACTTTGCTCATGGCCCCTCCCCACAGTTAGCCTGGAAACAGGGCTGGGGGGAGGGTGGGTTCCTAGGGGGCCAGCCATCTGGAAGGGCATTCACTTGCAGGTTTATGAAAAGTATGACCAAACAGTAATGCTCTGGAGAACCAGGCAACACCCCCCAACCCTGTCCCGGCTCAGCCCCATCTCTTGTCCCTGGATGCAGAGGTCCCGAAAATTCCAGAGTGACAGCTGGTGGGAAGTTTTTCCTGTCTTGCCACCCACATCCTTTCAAAGGAGAAAAGGATGCCTTTGGAGTAAGAGGCTTGTCTCAGCTGCCGACCAGGTGCTTTCACCAGGTCACACGACCCTACTGACATTGCTTCTTGCACGGGTCACAAGACAGACCTCCTGCAGTCCCCAGGATGCGTGAGAAAACGGAGATGCAAGGCAGGGACTGAGTTAGGTTCAGAGGAGACGAGAGCCTCCTGCCTAGTCCCACGTGCATGCGTGCTAAGTCACTTCAGTCGTGTCTGGCTCCTTGCAACCCTACGAACCAGAGTCCACCAGGCTCCTCTGTCCATGGGATTCTCCAGGCAGGAATGCTGGAGTGGGTTCCTGTGCCCTCCTCCAGAGGATCTTCCCTGACTCAGGGATCGAACCCGTGTCTCTTACATCTTCCACGTTGGCAGGCGAGTTTTTTACCTCTAGCCCCACCTGGGTTCCACAAGAACTATAAGAAAATCCAAGTTCTTGGGGGAACAGGAAATAAGATCAGAAACCATTATGAGGCAGGTGATCCAGGCAGCCAAAGAGCAACTTGTTGATAGGGTTTTTGCGTTCCAAGAACTTTCCACTTTGTAGAGGAAGTGGGGCTCCCATCTGCTGGGTCTGTAAAAGCAGAAGGGTGGACCACGTGACCTGAGGCTGCTCCCACAGAGCCGAGGCGCTGTCCTTTTGTCCTTGGGAACAGTCTGTGTGCACTCCCCACTTCCCTCATTAACCTTTATCCCTCTGTTTCCTGCTGAGGTTTAATCCTATTTTCTTGCATTCCAGGTATTTAGTCTGGCAACCCAGAGAGCCACTCAGCTGTGCCTTTCCCATGCCCCCGTCTCGGCCGAGAGCGCTCAGAGAATGGCCTCCCGCCGCTGCCGCCCTGGACGGAGTCCCCTGCCGTTTCGGCTCCTGACATCAGGATGCAGTGATGCAGGTTAGGTAACGAGCAGGTGGTGGTCCAGGGATGAGAAACCACATGATGAGCAGTGGGGTGCAGGGCGGTGCCCCGAGTTGTGTGAGGCTGGGGAGGGGGAGGCAGAGACCACTGCCACTGCCCATTGTGGACTCGGAGGTGGACTGGTCAGTACAGACCTCCTCGTCTGTGGGCTCATGTGTTAGGAGGATTTGAAAATTACTGTGTGAAGATACGTCGCCTTTTCTGGCATGAAGGAGGGGGTGGTGTGAAGGAGGGGGCGCAGAAGTATTAGAGGATGGGTCATTTGGTCGATGTGCCGAGATGTCTATCCACCACCCACTGCTCAAAAGGCCAAATTGTCAAGACATGGGCTTGGGTCGGGGGGTGGGTTCTCAGTAGACGGCGCAGCCTGGGATCTGGGTGCAGGAGCCCCATTAGTCACTCCCTGGCCCCCCTTTGCAGCCCCTCCTGCTCCCCACTGGGGCCCATAGAATGACCCCCCCAAGCCCCATGAGGATCACCTGAGTCTGGTTCCTTTGTGGAGGATTTTAAAGGGAAGGAGGGTGGTTTGCAAGCCCCAGCGGCACAAGGAGGAAGGCCCCGTGCTGTTCTCACACCAAAGCTCACCTGCACGGGGCTTGCAAGCTGGTCTCCGTGACCCCCTGGCATCCTGCCCCAAGGCCTGTTGTCAGAACCCCAGGGATGCAGGCAGGGCCTGTAGGACCGTCAGACGTGATGGGCGGAGGCCCCTGCTGGAGCAGACCCCGCCGACTCAGGGTGAGCACGGCAGTAGCCCCTTATTTATTGGACTCCTCCAGCCCCACGATTGCTGCTTCTGCTCAATATTTCATTCTTGTTGCTCCTGCCCAGGCAGCAGAGCTGCAGGCATGTTTGATAAATGGATTGAAAGGTTTGTCTAGTTTTGCTGAAACTTCAGTAGGTGCTTCTGTGTCTTCCATGGAAATTATATTTCCCAGCTTCCTGCAGGGATGCCTCTCCTCCAGGGACGCCTCTCTCCCTGTCTGCCGCTTCTCACTCACTCTCTCCGCTTCTCCCTCCTTCGTGCACACACACACACACGCACAGTGTTCAGAGATGCACGCATCCGCACACTCACAATCTGACTTGTACACTGGTGCCCATCAGCATCCGAGGACCCAGGGAGCGAGTCTTCCCCATTGATAAAGACGCGCACACCAGCCACGCATGTGAGCACAAAGGCAGAGCCGGTGAAATCCCCCGGTTGTCTTTTCTGAGCCCATCTGGTCTCTGAGATGTGAATGGGTGACCCCTTCCTCCACCGTGATGGGGGGCTGCAGGGACTCGAGGCTCACCCAGAGCAAGGGTGGAGAGGGGTGGGTGGACTCCAGGAAGGAGGAGCCCAGGGACCCCTGCCCATTCCCCCAGGGAGGCTCCAAGGAGCCCTCCCGCCCCACCAGTTGGCAGCTTCCTCCAGCCTTCCTGCCCCGACATCCGCCCGCCAGGCCCTGGCGGCCCCACTGGGCCAGCTGGAGTCTTTATCCTGCCACATCAGGGGCTGCTGCTCCTGGCCGCCAGCCTTTTCCATAAATAACTCGCCGGGTCTGGCTCCTGGCCCTCCTGGTGATGTCATTGGCCGTTGGCCCGACCGGTGAGGTCACAGGCTTCCCTTCCCTCTGTGCTCCCCCCTCCCTCCCTCCCTTCCAGGCGCAGCGGAGACCCTCATCACGGAGCCTGTCTGCGCTCGGTCCTGTTCCAGCCCTGCCACACGCTTGATGCAGTTCTCCGCCATCTGGGACCTACCGGCTGCGTGGCGGTGCCAGACGCGGCCATCCCCCTCCTCGTCACCAGCTACAGCCTCCCCGCTTTCCACCTCCCTCGTCATGATGCAGGTTCCAGGTGACAGCAGACCCGCAGGGCAGGGGTGAATGGCTGGCACCTCGGCGGAGTCCGACTCAGGTCCAAATCCCGGGCACTGCTCCCCCACCCCCGCCCCGACTAGCTGGGTGACTTCAGACAAACTGCTTAACCTCTCTGGGCCCCACTTTCCTCATCTTTAACATGGAGATAATAGAACCAGTCTTAAGGGAAAAGACCCTGATGCTGGGAAAGATTGAAGGCAGGAGGAGAAGGGGGTGACAGAGGATGAGATAGTTGGATGGCATCATCCACTCAGTGGACATGAGTTTGAGCAAACTCAGGGAGATGGTGAGGGACAGGGAAGCCTGGCGCGCTGCAGTCCCTGGGGTCGCAAAGAGTCGGACACGACTGTGCGACTGAACGACAACGATCTCAAGGGTGGTTGAGAGGCTCACTTGGGCTCATGTGTGTAAAACACAGGGTCTCACACATTAGCAAGCAGTGAATAAACGGATGGGCTCTGTGATCACAGCTCAGGTCCGCAGATGGTAGGGAGTGTCCGCGTGCTGGGGAGCAGGGGCGGCTTTAGCTTCGGGTCTTTTCAAACGTGTGGCAGGCAGAAGCACGGGAGATCCCTCCACCACCACGGAAGCTGGAGCTCTCCCAGGCGCCTCCCTCGAGACCAGTGGCTTCCTCTGATCGTTCCTAGAACCACGACCTTGGCTCCGGAAGTGGGAGGCTTAGGGTTATGAGAGGCCCTTCAGGAGCAGCTTCTGTAGGGGGTGCCCTGAAACTCCGCCCTCTCCTGCTGGCCCACCCCCCACCCCACTCCACAATCACCTCTAGCGGCTTCCTTCCTGGTCCATATTAACGGATTCAGCACACACCAGCGCGTGAGACACCGCCCAGCCGGCCAGGAAGCCCTTGCTTTCAGATGTGTGTGTTTGGAGAGCCATGGGGAGATGGATCATCTGTGGATCCAACAGAGGAAGAGCTTCACTCAGTGATTTTCTACTCCAGTGCCGTCAGACAAGGTAGCCTAGGCCACAAGTGGCTACTGAGCACTTGACTTTGAGCTGGGGATGTACCCCCATAGGGTCACAGACAGTCAGACACGGCTGAAGTGACTTAGCACACGGATGCACGCTAAGTGTCAATTACACACCAGATTTCCATCACAGTCTAAAGCAGAGAATGCAAAAGAGCTCATGAATAATGCCTTCATAGTTATTACTATTTTGCATATGTTCGGCAAAATAAAACAGGCTATTAAACTTAATCTCACCTGGTTGTTTGTTGTTTACTTTTTCCATGCGGCTGGTGGAACATTTTCAACCACATCGTTCTCCCCATCCTGAGGATTCTGGCTTGATTAACTTGTGCCTTCAGAAGCTGGGGACAGCTGGCTTCGGCGAAAATGATAGTGAAATTGGTAGTCGTTCAGTTGTGTCCAACTCTGTGACCCATGGTCTGTAGCCCTCCAGGCTCCTCTGTCCATGTGATTCTCCAGGCAAGAATACTGGAGTGGGTTGCCATTCCCTTCTCCAGGGGATCTTCCCGGCCCACGGATCGAATCCTGGCCTCCTGCATTGGAGGCAGATTCTTTACTGTCTGAGCGACCAGGGAAGCCTTTGGCTAAAATAGTTCCCTGCATTTAGCGATCCCACGGACAAGACAGCTGAGCAGATGTTCTTGCCTGCCCACTGCTCAGGATCCGGAGCTCAGCCTTGCATATTTACAGGAGTCTCCGCAAAGTTGGCCAAAGCACCCCAGGACACCACACCTTCAGTGCCAGGCAGACCCCTCTTGTCTTACTGTCATACTTCCCTGGTTCTGCTTAACTTGGAGCTCCTACTGAGAAGTTTTGCCCCTTATCTCCTCTCATGTGGGTCTTATTTCATCCTTGAAAAATCTAAATCAGAAGTCACCTCCTCCATGAAGCCTTTCCAGACTGCTTCAATGAATGAATTGCACTGGGCCATCATAGAACTTTAGATAGAAAGCCCTATGTGGTAGGCCCACTTCTATCTGTATCAATCTTAGGAGGTAGCTACTGTTTTTCTTTGTTAGGAAACTGAGGCAGAGAGATGAGCATCTTGTCCCAGATGGCAGAGTTTATAGTAAAAGAAGCAGAACTCCAACCTGATTCCCTGGCTACCCCCTGTCTAACATGCCTGATGGCCCTCATCACCACAAGCATAATTGCTGGTACCCCGAAAGATGGAGGGCCTTACGAGCCAGAACCCCAGTTTATCCAACACTGTAATCTCCATGGCAACAAGCCAGGTCCGGGTACACAGTAGATGCCCGATAAATGTGGGCTGCCTGAGATCAGCCTTGAGTTTAGCCTTTAAAGTCCCTGCCTAACTCACTTTGAAATGGGGCTCCGGCGCCCACACCTGCCGGGACCAGCCCACTGCCTCCCACCCCTCACCCCACCCCGCTCCGCCCCTGCCCAGCCCTGGCTGCCTCTTCCCTGCTTCCCCAGGGTCTTCTCCGCCTGTTTAAAACTCAGTGGCTGTCGCGTGACCTCTGTCAGCCAGGAATTAATTCCCCAGGTTACCACTGCATAAAAACTAAACTCTCCTTTTATGGTCTCTACACACTGTGCCCTTTCCTTTCATGCCGGTCCCTCTGCACTTCTGGGGAATAAATAAATACAGTGGAGCTTTTCTCTGCCTTGATCCACTGTAACCCTCAGGGCTGGGTGAGGTCTGAGCTGCCTGGATCCCCAGACTCAGGCAGAAGCAGGTTGGAAGGGAGGCTGCATCAGGACCACTCTGTGCCCTTGGTGTTCAGTCGCTCAGTCTTGCCTGGCTCTTTGCAACCCCGTGGACTGCAGCAGTCAGGCTCCCCTGTCCTTCACCATCTCCCAGAGTTTGCCCAAATTCATGTCCTTTGAGTGGGTGATGCCCTCCAACCATCTCGTCCTCTGTCGCCCCCTTCTCCTCCTGCCTTCAGTCATTCCCAGCATCAGGGTCTTTTCCAGTGAGTTGACCCTTGGCATCAGGTGACCAAAGTACTGGAGCTTCAGTTATCTGTCCTTCCAATGAATATTCGGGCTGATTTCCTTTAGGATTGACTGGTTTGATCTCCGTGCAGTCCAAGGGACTCTCAAGAGTCTCCCCCCACACTAATTCAATTCAATCATCTCCAACACCAAATCAATTCAGTTCATCTCCAGTACCAATTCAAAAGCATCGGTTGAACCTGATACATTTCATTCTGGGCTCCCTGGGTCTTCACCCACCAGGCAAGGTCTCCCTCTGTGGTCCTCAGCTTCCCCGCCTGCCACATGCTCCACTGGGAAGCGACTGGGCACCCCCACAACCATACCCCTCCTCACATCCTTCCAACAAACCCCTCGACTATGAAGCAACCAGGAGCAGCTTGCATCTCCGTCGTGGGTCGAGCCCAGCACGGACAGAGTCCAGGCCAATGGTACCAGGTCTGTGGTCACCCTGGAGGATGAGGGTCCCTCCCAAGTTCAAGCCGGGACTAAGCAGTCCCAGCACAATCTCCATCGTGCTCGTGGCTGCCAACCTGGGCGCCCCCAGGCAGGACCTGACTTGACTCCTATGCCTGCTAGCTTGGAACCAAAGGCCTTTGGTCACTGGTGATATTTTTCCACTGGAAAAACAAGGTTGCTGCTTTCTTGTTTCCCATGGAAAGATCTGTATGAGGGTCCAGTCAATAATCTGTTGGAAGGGGGAATGGGAACAATCTGGTCCACCCTGTTTATCACAGAAACACCTCTCTCAATGGTAGACTTTTTAATTTTTTTTTTTCAACTATAGTAAATGATTTGGAGAAGGAAATGGCAACCCACTCCAGTATTCTTACCTGGGAAATCCCATGGAGAGAGGTGCCTGGTGGGCTTCAGTCCATGGGATTGCAAAGAGCCATATGACTAAGACTGAGCATGCATGCAAATGATTACCCTTCCCCAAAAAAGCAAAGGCCTTTCCCCGCTTCCTTTCTGGCTTTCTTCTATCTCCATGTGTGGTTAGTTGCTCAGTCAGGTCCTACACTTTGCAACCCCATCGACTATAGCTCACCAGTCTCCTCTGTCCATGGGATTTCCCAGGCAAGAATACTGGATAGGGTTGCCATTTTCTCCTCCATGGGATCTTCCTGACCCAGGGATTGAACCTGTGTCTCCTGCTTTGGCAGGCGAGTTCTTTACCACTGAGCCACCAGGAAATCGGGAAAGGAGTACGTCAAGGCTGTATACTGTCACCCTGCTTATTTAACTTATATGCAGAGCACATCATGCAAAATGCTGGCCTGGATGAAGCACAAGCTGGAATCAATAATCTCAGATATGCAGATGACCCCACACTTATGGAGGAAAGCGAAGAAGAACTAAAGAACCTCTTGATGAAAGTGAAAGAGGAGAGTAAAAAATTTGGCTTAAAACTCAACATTCAGAAAACTAAGATCATGGCATCCAGTCTCATCACTTCATGGCAAATAGATGGGGAAACAACGGAAACAGTGACAGACTATTTTTGGTGGGCTCCAAAATTGCTGCAGATGGTGACTGCAGCCATGAAGTTAAAAGATGTTTACTCCTTAGAAGAAAAGTTATGACCAACCTAGACAGCATATTAAAAAGCAGAGTCATTGCTTTGCCAACAAAGTTCTGTCTAGTCAAAGCTTTGGTTTTTCCAGTAGTCATGTATGGATGTGAGAGTTGGACTATAAAGAAAGCTGAGCACCGAAGAATTGATGCTTTTGAACTGTGGTGTTGGAGAAGACTCTTGAGAGTCCCTTGGACTGCAAGGAGATCCAACCAGTCCATCCTAAAGGAAATCAGTCCTGGGTGTTCATTGGAAGAACTGATGTTGAAGCTGAAACTCCAATACTTTGGCCACCTGATGTGAAGAGCTGACTCATTTGAAAAGACCCTGATGCTGGGAAAGATTGAAGGCAAAAGGAGAAGAGGGCGGTAGAGGATGAGGTGGTTGGATGGCATCACCGACACGATGGACTTGAGTTTGAGTAAACTCCAGGAGTTGGTGATGGACAGGGAGGCCTGGCATGCTGCAGTCCATGGGGTTGCAAAGAGTCAGATATGACTGAGCAACTGAACTGAACTGAAGGCCATCCCAGACTTAGGCTGCAGGCTCAGCTTCCAGAGTTGGTTGGGGGAATCTATGGATTGTCTGTCTGGAGGAGTGTTGAGCCCATAACTACTCCTGCCCATGACTCTGTGAAGTCTTTGCAGGAAGACAGGGTAGTCTCCTGCTCTGGGACTGGCTCTTCTGGGTGGTCCAACCTGCCCTCCCAACATAAGGATGGAGCCCTCCACCCCCACCCCCAGCTCCCCTTTTCTGGCCTCTAAGCCTTTGCATGCTCACCCTTGCTGACTTAAAAGGACCCGTCCCCGCCCTAAATCCAGCTCTTCTTTCCCAGAGACCTTGGTGGGCTTGGATCTCCTGTGACGAGTTAGTTGCCATGTGTGTGCTTGGCTCTGGCTGGCAGCGCTCGGGGAGGGTCGGCGTGTCACTTTCCAGCCTTTGAAGTCTGCTCCGCTCTCCCTCCCCGCCGTCTCCATCAGCTCTGCCCAGCATGGCGGCATGGCGGCTCACAGCCAGGGCGTTTCTATATCTGGGTCTCCCCAAACGCTGCACCTCTGTCTCGCCCCTCCCCACCCTCCAGAAAAAAAGTTCCTGGAGATGGGAGCAGCTCTATCCGAGATAATTGCTTAATTAGGAGAAAATGACTTAAATGGGTGTAGCGGCGGCGGCGGCAGCCACGGTTCCATTCCGACTATAAAAGCCTCTAACCCAGCTCCCTTGGAGAGGAGCTCACTGCCCACACAGCACCCACGCTCGCTCTTCCAGTGCCGGGTGTCGCCGACGCCATCAGGGCCACGCGCACACTCACGGGCACGCATGCACGCCTACACACACATCGCTCTCAGCGTCATCTCAGCCGGGCTCTGCGAGACTCAGGCAGCTGGTGGTTTCATCGAAGGCAGAGGGCTGACACACCCTTCTGCCCAGGGTCAGAGAGTAAATCTTGCAGGTATGACGGGCCATATGTTCCCTGTTGCAACATTTCAAGCCAGCCCTGGAGGGAGGAAGCAGGCAGGGGCCGTGCCTAAATGAATGGGCGTGTGTTCCAGCACAACTTCACACAGAAACAGGTGGCAGGGCAGATTTGGCCCGTGGGCCAGCCTGCCAAAGGCTAACTGTTGGGGACGCAGCTGGTGTGACCAGCTTAGGTGATTCTTGGTGCCACAGGGCAAGGAACCCACACCCACCGCCCGCCCAGGGAGTGCTGAGTATGATTCAGCTCAGCCGCTGGGCTGGCAGAGTTGTTAATACGGGTTTTGAGAGGGGACACCCCCATCTCCAGTCTTTGCTGGGTGATCTTGGGTCAGATACTTAGCTCTGAGTTTCCGTCTTCTCATCTCCAGGAAGATAACGATAATGATTTTTCCTCCCAGGGTCATGAGAACTGGGATGATGCATGTGAATCCGAGTTAGGTCTGGAGTAAGTGTTGAGTGGGTGTCAGCTTCTAGGGGTGGTGATCATAGGGTGAGTTTGGGCCTTGGTGTTTTGGCTTTCAGAGGAGAATCCTTGCCAGAGAGTTTTGGGATTTTTGTCCCCTTCCCCTGCAAAAAAACTTGTCATCTTCCTAACTTCCCTTCTGATTGTGCTTCTGGGGCCTGCTGAGCTCTTTGAAAGTTTCAGAGATGGACTTCCCTGGCGGTTCGGTGGTTTGGACTCTGCGCTTCCACTGCAGGGGGCCCAGGTTCGATCCCTGGTCAGGGAACTAAGATCCCGCATGCCACACGGTGCAGCCAATAACATTTTAAAATGTCAAAGAGAAAAGAAAGGAGGGCACAGGGTGGGCTCTGCAGAATGGCAGCCCCTCTGCCCCCTGCCAGCGGGACAGCGGGCTTCGAGAGCTCACTGCCGCCCCCTGACGGCGTCCCTTGCCTTGCTGACCGCCCCCACGGGCTCCACACCTGTAACGGGCATCGTCCCATCAGAGGGGCTCCCCGGGTGGTTCAGCGGTAGAGAATCTGCCTTCATTGCAGGAGAGGCAGGAGATGCGGGTTCGATCTCTGGGTCAGGAAGATCCCCTGGAGAAAATGGCAACCCGCTCCACTATTCTTGTCAGAATAATTCCGTGGACAGAGGAGCCTGGCAGGCTACAGTCCACGGGGTCACAGTCAGACACAACTGAACAGGCACAACTCGGAACAGAGGCCTGGGAACCAGACAGCTGGTGGAGCTGCGTGCTTGGCCTCTCTCAGCTGATGACTGCGAGCCACACCTTCCTGGGATCTGTCTGTGCACCCATGCCCCCCTGCAGCCCTCTTATCTGCCCCGGGGCTGCTGGCAAAGAAAATGGGAGGGGCTGTGTGCTGCTCTGCCTGGGCCAGACTCCCCACCCTCCCCAGGAGACGCTTCCTCCTTGGCGTTGGGTCTGAGGAGGGCCCGTGTCCCTGGGGTCTCGGATGGAGGTTGGATCTCGGATGGAGGCTGTGTGCTCTGATGTTCTCGGGTCTGGGCTGTAGGTCAGGGCCCAGCAGCGGGCGCTTTCCCTGGGCTGGAGCCTCAGGGCACGCAGGCAATCAGGTTTTCTCCTAGCTGTGCTATTTCTGGAGAAAGAATGGCAACCCACTCCAGTATTCTTGCTTGGAGAATCCCAGGGGCAGAGGAGACTGGTGGGCTGCCGTCTGCGGGGTCGCAGAGTCAAACACGACTGAGCGACTTAGCAGCAGCAGCAAGAGCAGTGCTGTTTCCAGGCCTGATCTGCCTGACCCGCCGCCCCTGCATCCTCCTGACCTTCAAATCCAGGCCCACCAGGAGCTGCAGCTACCTCCCAGACCTGAAGTCTGCCTGAAGGCGGAGGGGTTGAATGAGGCCCCCACTCAGTAACCTGAGCTGGCACTCTGACCTTGGCCCCTGTGCCTGGCTTCTGCCAGGCACCGAGCCTCGCATCCCACCCCTGGCTCCCCTGCTGTGTATGTCTTTGCCTTTGTCCATCACCCGCTGCTTCAGCCAATTCAAGACTGAATCGCTATTCTGCTACCCACTCGCCACATCTGGGCCCTGTGTCTCCCTCCCCAGTGGGTGAGTCTACCTACCCATCCCCTCATCACCTATCATTTTATTACCATCTCTTTCCCCACCTCCTGGCTCTCTCTACCACAGAGCTTCTCCCAAGATACCTCCTGGGCCAGCAGCATCAGTATCACTCGTTAGAAATGCAAATTCTCCAGACCTGTTGGACGGGGAGCTCTGGGGGCCTGGCCCAGCATCCTCGGTTCAGCAAGCCCCCAGAAGATTCCCAGGGGCTCAGGTTGGGAACCCCTGTGTCTAGCACGTCCTTCCTGCAGCTTCCAGGGTATTCTTTCTGAAATCCAGACCACGTCCTCTCATTTTGCTGCTCAGAACCAGTGGCTAAGCTCTCCTGCGCCTTCAGAATTAATGTCCAATTAACTTGTTAAACACAGATTTCGAGACCCCTCGCCATCTTCCCCAAATTTCCCTTTCCATCCTTCCCGCCCCCTCAGCCCAGGCCTTTCAGGACCGCTATTCCCTGCGAGGGAGCCTTCTCAGGTGGCTCAGGGGCTAACGAACCCACCTGCAATGCAGGAGGTGTGGGAAAACGCAGGTTCGGTTCCTGGTTCAGGAAGATCCCCTGGAGGAGGGCATGGCAACCCACTCCGGGATTCTTGCCTGGAGAATCCTATAGACAGAGGAGCCTAGCAGGCTTCATACAGTCCATGCGGTCGCAAAGAGTCGGACAAAACTGAAGCAACAGAGCACAACACACACATTCCCCTCGAGGACCCAAAGGCCCAGGTGCCGCCTCGGCGAAGCTCGGCCTGCCCCCCTCGTCCTCCTCAGCGCCCTGAGCCCTGCCCACCCTGTCTCCTGGTGACAGCCCTCACATGTTGTAAGTTCCTGGGGACGCTTGCTGTTCCCTACACACTGTGAGCCTCTGGGAGCCTCAGTTATGGTCTCCTTCAACCCCGTATTTCCAGGGCCAAACACCGGGCTGGAGATACGTATGTGTGGATGCCCAGCATGAATCTAACCCTTCCTGGGGTCTACCAGAGCCCCACCCGCCGCCCCCAGCCAATCCCACCCGCCCCACCATCTTGATCCATTGCCCACCCACCTGGATTCTCTGGCCTCCTGGGACCTCTCTTGATCCCTCCTGTCCTCCGTGGGTCCATCTGGGTCAATTCACTTACAACCCAGGCATCCTGCCACCAACCAGGATGTAGGAAGAGGTGAGGGGAGGGGCTGTTAGACTACCGTGGAGTCTGTTTCCCATCCCGGAGGGTGGGATGGAGGGGTGTCCACTTGCTGTTTCTGCTCAGTTCCTCAGTCATGTCCGACTCTGTGACCCGGTGGACTGCAGCCCGCCAGGCTCCTCTGTCCATGGGATGCTCCAGACAAGAGTACTGGAGTGGGTTGCCCTGCCCTCCTCCAGGGGATCTTGCCGACCCAGGGATCGAACCCGGGTCTCCTACATTGCAGGCAGGTTCTTTACCGTCTGAGCCACCAGGAAAACCTTTCTCTATCTGAGGTCCCTTCACACAGTACAGTCAATCCTAACGGATGGAAGAAAGTCAAGTCATGGGTGTCCCAGACCCGCAGCCCACCCTCTTGTTACTTGATGGAAGGACAAGGTTTGGGGTGGTACTTATTTATTTAGCCTGAGTGTGTTTTTCCACTAGATTTACCTTCCTAATTATGCCCGCTTACACCAGTATTAAACTGTGCTTCTAGTCCCGGTACACGCAGCAACTCATAACGGCTGGGAGGTCCAGACGCAGGCTGGGTGGTTGAAAAAATACTGAAATTAAGGCTCTGCCTCAACCTGCAAAATGAGCAATCCCCAGGTAGGCAGTGTGTGTAGTTGCAGTGATTTTTCCAGTGGGGTCTTCTGGGGGATATTTCCACCTGTCAGTGGAGACTCCATCTTTAGGTATCTTTTGTGAATGGATGGGGCGCAGACACCACGCAGGGGACTCTTGCCGGACGCTCAGGCCCAGGTTGGGAGCCTCAGTGCTTTTATGGTGGAGAAACTGCAGGCTACCTGCTTCCCTGGGCGGCACTGCCGTTTCAGAACTTGGTCCAGGCCCCGCTGAGCCCCAAAGCCCCTCCCGGGAGCATCGCACCCTGGCAGTCCCTCTCGCGCCCTTCAGAGCCCCACAGCCGGGACCCCTGGAGAAGAGAAGGCCCTGACCTCTCTCTGTGACCTCCTTGGTTCAGATGTGTTGCATTAAATCTCCATCATGATTAAACACAGCCACGCCAAACCCAGGATGATAGCCGGCCTGGGTCCCCTCTGTACGTGAGAGCAGTCTGCCTGGACTCAGCGTCCATTGCATGGACCTTGAGGACACACCCAAGTCGCCTTCTCTGAAGTGATGGAGACACCCCAGACCCCTTCCACTATGATGTGATGGAGACTAGCTGGGTCCTCTCTCCCCGAACCTGCACTCAGGTCGCCTAGCAACCTAGATGGGTGGTCAGCCTGGCCAATCACCTGTGGCTGCTGGCATCCACCCGCTTCCCGAGGCTGGAGCAGCTGGAAACCACGCATACGCCAGCCCTCCCCCCGAAACCCCCATCCTCTACCTCTCAAGGCCCCCCTGCCCCTTTGAGGCCCCTCAAGAGGCAAGCACGGTGACCAGTCTTTCTCACCTCACCCTCTGCTCCCCACCCGAGGCCCATTCTGCGGCTTAATCTGTGACATTTAACATAAATAGTTTTCTATTCCCAGCTGACCTTTAATGGCTTTTATCATCAGCTGTGGTTCCTGGCAGCCGTACAAGCACTGCTGCCTCAGCCCATTCCAGCAGAATGCCCGAGGAGGCCCCACGGTTTCCTCCACGTGAAGCCGGGGGGCCCCTAGAGATGTCCGCCCAGACTTGAGCCTGCCACTCTCCGCCCGGAAATATGGTCCCGCGTTTCAATTAGAAATTAGCGGGGAAGTCAGTTATTAAGTGGTTAGTTATTATGGTAATGGAGACGCCCCACATTAGCTGTGCAGACCTCTCGTGTGCTTTCCTCTTGTGGCCACTGTTTAACCCTGCCCTGATGCTCAGTTGCAGGTGGGACAGAAGTGGGAGGGAGGAGGCCAGGAAAGGTAGGGACTGCATCCTGCCCACCCCCTGCACCCCTACTCACCCCCACACCCTGCAACACACACCATCTCCAGGAAGCGACATGTGCGGTGACATTAGAAAAACTACCCCCAAAAAATCACAAGTCACATCCTCAGACCACCAGAAGCAGAAGCCATGGTCAAAACCAGTGCCCACCGCCACCCCGCCCTCAGCATCTTTCTGCTCATAGATGGGTGTGCTGTCATCAGAGCACCCCTTCTGCAGAGGGCTGGGTCTGAGCCAAGGCCCCGCAGACGCTGAGGGGTCAGAAGAATGCCAAGCAACCCTTAGGCTGGAGGGCAGGGCGGCTGGGCTCTAGTCTCATTCAGGTGATCCTGGGCAAGTCACATGACTTGTCAGACCCCCACCCCTCCATGGGTGATGAAAGTACGGGTCAGGAGTTTCTGACCATCGTCCTGCTCCAGCATACCCGAAAGACGTGCCATTCCCTGATCGGGGTGACAGCCTGCTGTGGACTGAATAGTGTCCCCCCAGGTTCATGTTGAACACCTAACCCTCAGTGTGACAGTGTTTGGAGATGGGGTCTTTGGGAGGTAAGGGCTTCCCTGGTGGCTTAGTGGTAAAGAATCTGCCTGCAATGCAGGAGACCCGGATTTGATCCCTGGGTTGAGAAGATGCCCTGGAGAAGGAAGGGGCAACCAACTCCAGTATTCTTGCCTGGAGAATCCCACAGACAGAGGAACCTGGTGGGTTACAGTCCATGGAGTTGCAGAAGAGTCAGACAAAACTTAACTAAACAACAATCACCTTTAGGAGGTAACTGAGTTAGATGGGGTCATGGGGGTGGGGCCTCCATGATGAGATTAGTGCCCTTTCGTGAAGAGATCCCAGATCTCTCTTCCCCTAAAGTGCTCCCTATCCCCACACAGGCTGCACAGAGAAGAGGTCATATGATCACACAGTAAGAGGGTGGCCACCTCCATGCCCAGAGAAGAGGCCTAAGTGGGAAACTATGTTGCTGTCACCTTGATCATGGACTTCCAGCCTCCAGAACAGTGGAAAATAAATGTCTATCACTTAAGCTGCCAGTCTATGGTATTTTCTAACAGTAGCCTGAGCTGGCTAAGCTAGGATCCATTGCAGCAGAAATTCTCTACGTCAGGCAGGCATAGATGAGAGCTTGGTGGGGGGCAGAGTCCTGCCACCCTGGTCCCCCCTCCTCTCCTGACGCCTGGTCCTCCCTGTCTGAAGAAGATGCTCTCAGAGGCGTCTTCCAAAATTCTTTCCTAACCATGTCTTCCTCTTCTATTCCCCAGGGTAGAGCGTGGGCAGCAGGTCTGTAGCCACCTTTGCAGTCAGCAGCTGAGCTCATAATCCTGGTCCCCACCCTTCCCATCTGTGTGACCTGCGGCAGGTCACCACGGAGCCACCGAGCATCGTTTTCTTATCTGATAACATCTGGTGAGGATAAACTAGCTCACACGAGAGAAGCACTCCATGCAGGGACTTGCAAGACGTGAGTGCTCAGGAAGAGTCGTTATTATCACTGTTATGATTCCAAAGATGATGGGGCGGGGGTGTGGGGGGGGAGTAGGGGAGAAAAAAAGGAAGAAAAGCACACAGTGGCTTCTTTCTTTCCTTGAGATCTGGTGTGTATTTAAGGAGGGAGAAGAAAAGAAAGTCGGGGACCAAACAGGGAGATGAGAAGGGGCAGAATGAAATGAAGACAGCGAGGAAGGGAAGTGGGAAGGAATCTCAAATAATGAGAGAAAACGAACTGGAGGAAAGTTTTCTGATCGGGAAGGGCTGTGCACAGCGGGTTTGGGAGGCAGCGGAGGGTGTGCGTGGTGGGGCGATGGGGCCATGGAGGCAGAGGTGCTTACAATGTTTTCTTCTGCTCAGCTGTGCCAACAGGGAAGAAAATGAATCTGAGGAGCCCAGGCAAGGCTGCCCAGACGCAGTGCTGACATGCAGCTGCTGAAGGCGGCTGCGGAAGGCACAGGCCCCTTGAAAATTCTCTTGCTAGCCACTACCTTGGTATCCTGAGCGCCTCCACACAGCGGCTGTCTCGTTCTTGCGGGAGGGACTGCTGAAGAGCCACTTGGCTTGATTTCTTTAATCTTCTGACACCGCCTGTCGCAGAGGAGAGTGTAATTGGGACGCACTGTACCTTCCCAGCAGCCAAGCCACGGAGAGCCTTGCAAGATGAGAGCCCATGATGCCCCGGCTGCCAGAATGGGCAAGGCTCTTAATTGGCTTATTTGCTTTTCTTGGAATCTGCCTTTTTTTTTTTTTTCTAGGGATACAGCTAATGCCTGGATCTCTGTCGGAATTCTCTCTCTCAGAAGGGACCAGGGACCCTGGAGCCGTGACGCTGCTCTGGGAGCAGGGTCGCAGGTGAAACCATCAGCGGCCCAAAACCTCAGCTGGAGAACTGTCTACTTGCCAAGAATGCACCCACCTGCTCCTTAGAGCTCTATCCTTGACCTCAAAGACCCGGCCTCTTGCAAGTCTGAACTCCCATCCCAGGACCTGCCGCTTGCTATAAAGAGTGGACTGAGGACGAAGGTTCTATTTTTTTAAGAGGAGGTGGGGGTCAGCCTCTTGCTTCCCATGCTAGGCTGGCCAAAGAGATGCAGCGGGAGGGTAGGAGGATTTGGAAAGGGAGAGGGGCTTGGGGGTACATGTCTGCAGAGAGGAGGCAGAGAGAAACAGGGCTGTCTTTCTTTGGGTTGCTGCCACAAAATGCCATAGGCTGGGAGACGAAACTACAAACGTTTGCTCCTCACAGTTTTGGAGGCAGGGAAGCCCAAGGTCAAGGCCCAGACAGATCCCGTGTCTGGTGAAGAGCTGCTTCCTCGACTGCTGAAGGCTCTCTTCTTGCTGTGTCCTCACGGAGCAGGGAGCAGAGAAGGAAACCGTGCCACTGTCCAGGCTCCTCAGCTCAGAACTGGGGGTTCGGGCCTAGAATTCCTGTCTATACCTCTGAACAACCACTGCGCCTCCTTTGTCAAGCATCTTGGACTAAATGTCCCCAGCCAGCGTTCCTGGTGAGTTGACGGGGGTGGGGACAGTGAGCCACGAGCACTTTGTCCAGGTACCAGGAAGAAGAATCAACGAAAAACAGGCCTCGCAGCCTGGCAGGAAACTTGCCAAGAAGCTCCGGGAGACAAATAGCTGGTGTGTTGGCCAGGATGGGCCAGGACAGCACGAGTCTGCCGTTCCTGGGTGCTGCTAAATCACCACCCTCTCCTGCTGCAGACCTGCCATCTCTCTGCTCCCACCCCCCTGAATCTCTCTTTCCTGGGGGATGCTAACCATCGGACGCCCCTGTGTCTCAGTCTCCATGACCTCAGGCCTGGCGTAGCTCTGTGCTCTGTATTCCATCCTCTCTAACCTGGTCTGGTCCATGCAACAGCCAAGAACTCTCAGGCTTATCCTCCCTGGCAGGCTCCCGGCTCTAATGGCCAGGTGCCTAGAGCATCCGGCAGGTTTCAGGCTCATCTGAAACCACTTGAGAAGCCCCAAGACAGCTCTCCATCCAAACCAGCAAAGACAGTGTGGACCCCAGCATGTGCCAGCCTCATCAGAGTTAATGCCACCTGTGGGGCTTCCCAGGTGATGCTAGTGGTAAAGAATCCGCCTGCCAATGCAGGAGACCAAGAGACACAGGTTCGGTTCCTGGGTGGGAAAGATCCCCTGGAGGAGAACATGGCCAACCCTTCAGTATTCTTGCCTGGAGAATCCCACGGACAGAGGAGCCTTTCAGGCTATAGTCCACAGGGTCGCACAGAGTCGGACATGACTGAAATGACTTAGCATGCACGTGGGTGCTTGGGCTCCAGGGTGGCAGGGCCTCTGAGCTGCTCTGAGATGGCGCTTGTCTCTGCTGCTAGCTACAGCCGTATCCATCTCAGGGCACAGGGGAGACCCAGCTGCCCCTGGTCCTCACATCTGGTTCTTTAAGCCCATCTGGGTTCACTCCTCCACTCCACTGTTTACTGGCTGACCTAAAACCAGTGACACAGCCTCTCTGAGAGTAGATGTCTTCTGTTAAGTGGTAATAACAATGGGACCTCCAACCAGGCTTCCCTGGTGGCTCAGAGGGTAAAGAATCTGCCCGCAATGCGGGAGACCCAGGTTCAATCCCTAAGTTGGGAAGACCCCCTGGAGAAGGGAACGGCTACCCACTCCAGCATTCTTGCCTGGAGAATGCTATGGACAGAGCAGCCTGGTGGGTTACGACCCATGGGGTCACAAAGAGTCAGACACGACTGAGCGACCAACACTTTCACATTCTTTCCCACCTCACCATTTATCACGAAGATCACATCAAACGATGGATGGATGGGAAAGGACCATGTACCTGTTAAGTGCCTCACACAAGCGGCTACTGTCAATGTCACTGCTGTGTGTTAGACGGTGTAAGTGGGATGGCACCAGTCCCATCTGCCAGGGCACGCACCTCTCTCCCCCACCCCCTTCAGGATTCCATCAGTGACCAAGTTTCCGGTCATAATGTGCCATTGCCATTGTTATGAGATGAATGGTGTCCCCCCAACTTTGCATGGTGGAGTTCTAACCCCCAGGACCCCAGAATGTCACTGCATCTGGCGACAGGACCTTCAAAGAGGTAATGGAATTAAAACAAGACCGTATGGATGGGCCCCAACCCAGGAGGACAAGGGTCCTTTTAAGAAGAGGACACAGGGACACACACGCACAGACAGACAGAAGGTGACGTCCACAAGCTGAGGACAGACATCGCAGAAGAGGGCAACACTGCCCTCATCTTGGTCTCAGTTGTCCAGCCTCCAGAATTGTAAGAAAATAAATTTCTGCTGCTCAAGCTGCCCATCCTGGGGGTCTTAGTTATGACAGCCCTAGGAAACTACTGGGTTGGCCAAAAAGTTCATTTGTGTTTTTCTGCAACATCTCATATCTTACGAAAAACCCAAACAAGCTTTTTGGCCAACCCAATAATACGGCTGGGGCTGCCCTGGTGGCTGAGTGGTAAAGAATCTGCCTGCCAATGCAGGAGGTGCCAGTTCAATCCCTGGATCGGGAAGATCCCCTGGAGGACGAAAAGGCAATCCACGCCAGCGTTCTTGCCTGGAGAATTCCATGAACAGAGGAGCCTGGTGGGCTACAGTCCACGGGGTCACAAAGAGTCAGACACAACTTAGCGGCTGAACACCAACAATAATATGGCTACCACCACCGTGGGTTCAGGGAACCCTGATTCTGCAGAGTGTCCTCTGGGGGTTGTGTCAACACGGGGCTCATTGTCAAACACATTTGGGAACCATGGGGTTGAGTCAAACTACGTGGATTTTTTTTAACTGCACGTCTCCTTACATCTCTGACCACGCTCAGGGCCACTGTGACATTGTTACACAGGGGCATTTCCCGACTTACGGGACTGTCTTGAACATGAAACTCTCCCCTACAAAGCAGCCAGGAGATCTGTGTTCTGTAGACCACCCAGACATTCTGGAAACTTCTGTCTCCAAGGATCGTTCTGCATCAGGGGCTCTGCTTCCTGCTCCTTCCTCCTCCTCCCCTCCTTCACCTTCTGGGGGTTGGTTGGGAGAAAGTCTCAGGGCCTGGACCAGCAAGGGTGGGGCGGTGGGGTAGGAGACCCTGGCCCTATACCCTCTGCCTGCTGCTGAGAGAGTCACTATCCAGATCAGACGAGTGGAAGGGCCAGCCAGAGCTCTGTGTTTTATGACCCTATCGTGTGTGAGATCTTGCCCATTAGGGAGAAGCTGTCAACGCAAAACGTAGATTTCAAGACATACTTTCTACTCCGGGATTATGAATAACCCCTCCAATCATTAGAACCGGAACATTTTTTAAAAATCCAATTTGTTTCCCGCCTTGAAAACCATTTACTTTGCTCCCTGCTTTCTGTGTTCAGAAGGGAGGCTGGAGCCTGGAGCTTCCCAGAATCCTGGCTCTGAAAACCTTGTACCCCTAGAAAGAGCGCAAGGCCCTCATCTGAAACCTGCATCTCCCCGGGAATTATCTGCCATCCATTTTCCACAGCGCAGCAGTGTGTTTCCGAGGGAAGCCATCCTGTCTATAATCAGACAGAGCTGGCGAGAGCCCTGTGTGCGGATGGGGCCAGCATCCTCAAGGAAGGACGGCGTGGGACCCAGGGGTGCAAGAGTGGGACCACGGCATTGGGGAGAGGACATTCCCTCCTCCCAACAGGGAGACTGGGGAAGGGGCTGATTTTCATTTGGCAGGTCCCAAAGCAAAGCATAAATCCAAGATTAGAAGAAAATGAAAATATTAAGGAGGCAGAAGGGCATGAAAAATCTCCGTTGCTGGCCTCTCTCCTCACCAGCCATTCCAGCCGGGGCTTCCAGAAGAAACGATGCCTCCTCCGCCTCCCCCGCTTCACGCGGACTCACCGCTCTGCAATAAAATCTGACACAAGAGATTCATCGGAACATGTGCCCCCGTCCGCCTCCCATCAGCCCGCCGCAGGGACAGGAGCTGTCCATCTTCCTTCGGGCTCAGCCTGCAGCTTCCAAAGCACTGTGAGGCACCTTGCCCAGCTCCGAGATCAGAGGAGGCGCCGAGGCCCCTGCCCACAGCTGGGCACCCTCCAAAGTCGCGGTTTGTCCACTGTCTCAGGCCAGGCTGGAGTGGCCAGTGTCTTCTCAGCAGGTCAGACAAACCTCCCGGGAAGCTGGAAATGGAGGGGTCTGGACCATCCCGCTCATCACTCCCCAGAGCTTCTTCCTGCCTGTCTGGCCCTGCAGCATGCTCTGGAAATAGCCATGAGCTGGACACTCGCCCTGCCCTGGAGAGAGTCAGTGTCTTGGGGGGAGAGGGACGCAGAAGCAGCTGTTTACAAGACCACCGGAGTGATCGGAGTGGGGACAGGCACGGCCAGGGGCCTGGAGGAGGTGGGGACTGACCGCTGGAGGCCTCAGGGAAATGTCCCAATAGAGGGCCCTTGAGCTGGGCCCACAAGGATGGCGAGGAGATCAACCCGCAAGAAAGGACTGGCTTTCCCTGTGGGACTGCCTGCTCCCTGAAATGACCTCACTTGTGCCCTCTGACTCATGGGTTATCCTTCCATCCCCCTGGGTGTGCATGCACGCTGAGTCTCTCCAGTCGTGTCCAGCTCTTTGCAACCCTATGGACTGTAGCCCTTCAGGCTCCCCTGTCCATGGGATTCTTCAGACAAGAATACTGGAGTGGGTTGTCGTGCCCTCCTCCAGGCGATCTTCCCAAGCCAGGGATAGCACTTGCATCTCTTACATCTCCTGCATTGGCAGGTGGGTTCTTTACTAAAATGCCTGAAACCTCCATCCTCATAAAGTAAACCCAATGGAACCAAGGCCTTTGTCTATTTGGTTCCTGTGTGTGTCTGCTTAGCTCAGGGCCTGGCACATAGCAAGTCTTCAACAAATGTATCGAATGCTCTGCAATTAAGGCAGAGGGGGACCTAAGGTGCTTGGCAGGGGGCAGGCTGAAGGAGTCTGGTGGGGTGCCAAGTCCCTGCTCTGCACCCCACCCCCCGTCCCTATTGATGCAGGTACCAGGTGGGCGTTGCCAAGAGACCGTCTCCCTTCCCGACTCCCAGACACACTGGTGTTGCCACAGGGGCCCCAGGTGAGACCTGCCCTTCCTGCCAGATCAGGGCGGGTGGGAACCCCTGGCTACCCCCGCCCCGCACCCTCTCCATCACCCATGTGGCCCAGCCCAGCATCTCGGGTGCCTCTGAGCTCCCATTTCTGCCTCTGTTGAGCCGCGGACCCATTTAGCTCTCATTTGTAAGTGGGCCTCAGCCCAAGCAAAAGATTCAGCAGGAATCCGGCCGGGTTCCCAGACGCTTAATTGGAGCCGGGCTCTTCATTACCTGCACACCTGTTTCCCAGCACCATATGGTCTGAGGTAAATAGACTGTAATTGTTTACCCAGAGTCAGTTCTGCCGTGAGGGAGGGAGGGTGTGGGGGCCGCAGCCCCCAGCCCTCCCGCCTCCCCATCCTGCCTGCTGCCACCCCCTCCCTGGGCCGCTGAAGGACAGAGCCCCCGACCTGGCACAAGGTGAGATGGTCTGCAGCTGGGAGCAGAGCCCCCGTCCACATCCCAGCCCAGCCGGGACGGGCTTCTCCTCCGACTCCCAGGGAAGGGCCCCGCCCGGCCGCATCAGCTGCCAGGAGCTTGGCCGCGGTGCCTCTCTGCCCTTGCCACGAGGCTGGGCAGGCAGGCACCTCTCAAGGTCTGGGCTCATTTATCTCTTTTCCCCGCGGAGGCTGAAGGATGTCTGAGAGGCCTGGGCCGGATCTCAGCCTGCCAGCCTCTAACTCAGCGGCCTTGTGCGAGCCTGAATATTTCAGAGCCCCGGCTACCTTCAGCAGAAATAAAGGCAGTGACTTCTACATCACAGGGGTGCTGATAGCGGATGGAGCTCACATTTAAGGGGTGTGTCCACATGTCGGGACCACTGCCAGCAGCTTTAGACATAGGACCTCGCTTAGTCTTCGGAGCGGGGAATGTTATCAGTCACCCTTTACAGGGCTTCCCAGGGGGCTCAGTGCTGAAGAATCTGCCTGCAGGAGACACAGGTTCGATCCCTGGGTCGGGAAGATCCCCTGGAGAAGGAAATGGCAACCCACGCCAATATTCTTGCCTGGGAAATCCCATGGATCGAGGGGCCTGGGAGGACTCTGAAAGTCAGACAGGACTTAGTGACTAAACAATAACAGCAGGTGAACACATTGAGGCCTAGGTGTGTTAAACCACCGACCCAGGGCCACCCAGGCAGAAACCAGGGAGCTAGGATCCTACCCCAGCTCCGTGACTCACTAGCTCGAGCCCCTGAGCACCATGCTAGAGTCACAGGAGGAGATGACGCGTGAAAGGGGCCTGGCCTGGAGGCGGGAGCACGGAGGGGCATCCACAAACGCCCACTCCCTCCTCTCTGCCCTTCCTTTCCTGAGCAGAGCGCTCCCCCAGCCCCGCTCCGCCTGCTCAGCGCAGCGCCCAGCTTCAGGCTGCTCACGTGCCCTCCAAAGAACAGTGTACGTAGGGCATCCCTGCCTCCTCCTCCCCAGCCAGCCCTCCAGGGAGAGGTGATCCTCCCCCAAGCTCCGGCCGGGCCCTGGTTGCTGGTGATGCGGGAAGGGCAGACGGAGGAGGTAGATGGCTGGCAGGGCCCCAGACGGAGCCCGGCTCCGGACCTTGGAAGGAGCGGGAAGTTGATCTTAAGAGAGAACCAGGGCCGGCCCTTCCCTGGCGGTCCAGCGGCTAAACTCGGCATTCCCAATGCAGAGGGGCCCAGGTTCCATCCCTGGTCGGGGAACCGGATCCCACCGCCACAAAGAGTTTGCACGCCGCAGCGAAGACCGAAGGTCCCGTGTGCGGCAACTTAAGGTGGAAGAACCAGGGCCCCTGAGCATCTGAGGGACTCTGGCTGAGAAGACGGCCCCAGGCAGGAAACCCGGTGCTCAGCACCTGGCCGGGGACCAGAGCCACTGAAGAGCCGGAGGCCACACCCTCCAGGGCCTCATTTCCAGGCACAACACCAAGAGGCTACCCGAGTCCTCTCCTTCCCCGCCCGGAGCTCGGCCGCCTGCCCCCCGCCCAGAGGCTCCGGGGGATGGATGGTTTCCCCAAGCCCAAGAGAAAGGATGCTGTGTCCTCTTAATCTGCACTGAATTGCTCTTTAATATGATGAAGGGCTGCCAGCCCTTTCAGCCCTGATGGATCCCTTCTGCTTCAGAGACACCGGCTCCTGCCTGGAGCCTGCCTGGGCCGGGCAGGCAGCCTCATGGTGGGCTTAGATTCGGCTTCACTCCATTGGTCAGGGGGCAGTAGCAGCCCCTGCACCCAGGCCTTGGATCCATCGGGCCCCGCAGGAGGCTTGGAGGAAGCATGGGGCCTGATTCCGGTCCTCCGAGGCGCTCTCATCTCTCTGGAGCAATAGATGTCAATTTCCCCACTACACACACACACACTTTTCAGACCTTAAAGGCAACCCCCCCCCCACACCACCCCCACAAGTCAAGCATATGGCTGCCAGAAGCCTGAAAAACAGAAAGGCAGAAGAGAAGGCGGAGAAGGGATGCTGGCGGCGGTGAGGTAATTAGGGAAGACTTCCTGCAGGAGGTGCCCCCAGGCAGCGGGAGATGTCTGGTTCCCTGAGGCTCCCTGATTGCTCTGTGGAAGCTAGGGGTTGAGACAGGAGAAAGAATTCTATGAAGGAGAAAAAATATGTAAGAAAAAAAGAAAAAGCTTTTCCCAGCAAGTTTTCCATCTGCCCACAGGGGATGCCCTTTGAAGAAGAACCTCAAGCCCGGAGCAGCAGTGCCTGACTCCCACATCTGCGGGAAGGGGAAGGCATTTTAGAAAGATATTTACATGTTTGCATCCTCTGCCTCCTCCGGGGATGCTCTGCGGTTCTGCCCTGTCCTGGTGAGTACAGCGATGTTTTCAACTCCAGGCATCAGGCAGGAGGCTGTCTGAGGATCCAGTCCTGCCTTCTGCGTGGAAAGCGTGCGAAGTGTCCTGGAGGCGGGGAGTCCTTCACCCACTGCAGCAATGGGAGCCTCGGAAGAAATTCTCATAACTCAAAATATTCCAAACAGGAAGTGAGGTCCTGGGTGGGGATGGGGGCAGAGGGTCAAAAGGAAAGGAAATTGACATATGCTGGTCTTCCCAGGTGGCGCTAGTGGCAAATGAACCCTCCTGCCAGTGCAGGAGACATAAGAGACACAGGTTCGATCCCTGGATTGGGAAGATCCCCTGGAGGAGGGCATGGCAACCCACTCCAGTATTCTTGCCTGGAGAATCCCATGGACAGAGGAGCCTGGTGGACTACAGTCCATAGGATTAAAAAGAGTCAGACACGACTGAAGTGACTTAGCATGCACGCATGCGACCCTTTGCAGAAGGAAATGGCCACCCACTCCAGTATCCTTGCCTGGGAAATCCCACACATAGAGGAGCCTGGTGGGCTGCAGTCCACGGGGTCACAAAGAGTCAGACAGGACTGAGGCAGCTTAGCACGCATGGAGCCTTGTAGCGGACATAGGACCGGCGCTCTGTGGACAGTACCTTATTCACCCTCAAAAACAATTGTGCAGGGCAGTGGCGCCCCCATGTCACAGGTCAGGACACCGAGGGTCGCAGACAGTAAGTCACCTGCCAGGGTTTTATGTCCAGAGCCACCAGAACTGGCGTTTGAACTTGAACCACTCTCTACCTGTGCTTGAACGCTCCACTTGCGGCAGGATCCGGAAAGGGGCAGAGCAGCTGGGCGGGGGCCCTGGTATTGCCCGCACCGGCCACCACGATATTGAGTCAGGATCAATCTATAGACTCACGGGGACTGTCAGGGCTGGCAGGAGAGGAGGAGCGAAGAAGGCCGCTCTCCTGGGCTTGTTCTTCGATCAGACACCTTTTTCCAGACCCCACAGCCCATCCATCAGGCCCTGCCAGTGCCCTGCCATCTCCTGGGTACCCACTGGACCCGCATCTATGAGTCCCCAGCTGGGGCTTCTCTCAGCACACGCAGGGTCCAAGGTCAAACGGCTGGGAGCTAATGCCCTTGGGAGCTGCCCAGCCAGTATCAGCTCGGAATCAGAGGACACAAGTTCTAGCTTCTTCGATCCTTGGGGCGGAATAACTTTGGGGTGCTCCTCACCATCTCCCCACTTCCCCTGTGGAGTTGAACGCCCTTTGTTCATGGCAGTGACCTTCGCAATAGCATAGCATCCTGTATCGGCTTCCGGCCCCTCCTGGTCTTAGGGTCACCTTCCACCGACGCTCCTTGCCCTGAGTGTCCTGTCCCAGCCCAGCTTCTGGGAGGCCCACACTAAGATCTCCCCTGAGTGTGTCCTTTCCCCACCCCCGGCCTCCTGTCTACCCAGCTCCCATTTATCAGGAGAAAGAGGATTGGTTTTCTCCTTGAGGAGATATAACTAATAACCAGATCACAGGGGACCAAAGACACAGGCATCAAATATTACACAGGCCCGAGCGAGATCCTTATCTGTATCCCAAGCCCCGTTCTTTATCGTTCCGGCCACGGCCGCCCGGCCCTCTCATTGATGAAGTGCGTTTTAAGTGCTAAGTAATAATAATACCGTAAAATGCCTGAGTGCTCAAGCATGGGCTCTGGGCTCCAGATAAAATACCAGACAGATAGATTAGCAGGCGGAGGAAATGCTCTGGGAGCCGTCTCCCCACAGCTCCCCGGGCCTAATAGATAGGTCCAATCAGACCACTTCAATTACCACTTGGGGACTAATAGCCGAGAGTCTGATTGCATCCCCTGTTCGGGTGCCGTGTGGCTGCGCCTGCGCTGTGCGGAGCTGGCTACGGCGGGCGGTGGGGGGTTGGGGGGTTGGGGGGAGCACAGAGCGCCCGGAGGCTGGGAGGTATGCTACCCCGAGGGCCGGGGGCGGAGCGGGAGCGTCCTCTGGTTTGATCCGGGAGCCCCCCCGCCCCGCCCAGATCCCGCAGCCCCCCATCCGGGCCTTTCTGAGGACCCAAGGCCAGAGCACCGCCAGCATCCTCTGCTGACCTCCTGGTCTGTCTCCTCCTCTCCTCGGGACTCCGGGGGTCGGGGAACCAGGAAACCCTTTCAGCCTCTTCGAAACTTTCCGTCAAGGGGGATCGGAGTTTCTGTCACCTCTAATGAAGAGAAAACGAAGGGGCCTGCCCAGGGTCAGGGAGAACCAGAAGGACAGGCGATTTGCTTCCCTGGGGAGGACGGTTTAGGAGAAGGAGGTGGCTTTGTCTCCGTGGAGAGCTGCTGGAGCCACATCCAGGTGGAGGGGCACCCAGGGAGTGGGCTCCGAGCTGAGTCAGGAAGAGGGGGTGTGCGCCAGCAAGGTCGGAGGTCAGAGACCGGCCCAGTGTGGTGCGGGCTCCGGGGGCCAGGACCTGGGCCGGGGGCTATGAACGGGTGGGAGGGGCTCTGACTCGCGGGGACAGAGGGCCAAGTGGTGATGCCCTAGGGAGTCCAGGGGGCCAGGGCCTGGGCCCGAGCTCCTCCACCCCCCTCTTCCTCTGTCCTGCCCCCTTCCCTGCAGGAAACATCAGGATGACCGCCACAGCACGTGTTTGAGAAACAGATGGGAACCTATAGTCTGTTTTATTGAACTGGAGACTCTTTTTTCCATATGAGGTCACTGACCTTCAGAAAAATAGTTGACCCAAGATACACATCAGAAAAGAGAGGGAGCAGGAGGAGGAGAGGAAGGAAGATGGGGAAGTTCGGGGAGAGAAAGGAGGGGGAGAAGGAGGAGGAGGAAGCAGCGAAAACAATTGACACAAAATTTATGTTGAGAGAGAAATAAGAAAACATTTGATTCCTTCCCGTCCTGCAGAGAACAGAGCGGGGAATGTTGCTGAACACGTAATTTTTTTTTTTTTTTTAAATAAATGAGAAACAGAGAATCGAAAATTTCATCCAGTCCACATAAGGACTCATATTGAAGCGCTCCCAACTGGGTCATTGATCCTAAGAGACAGGCCAGGAGGAGACGCCAGTAGGAGGAGACGGGAAGGGCGCCCCGTAGACCCCGTCAAGGAGCACCAGGCCCCACGCACGACCGAGCCGGAAGAACACGCCCTATGTCCCCACTTGCAGGAGGAACATGGGCACATTCCCCTGGAAGGAGCCTGAACTCCTACATTCGAGGTACTTGTGAGTCAGAGATGAACCGATGGGAGACAGACTCACTAGGGGACCAGGGGATGTGACGCGTCAGGGATGTGGATGGTGTGGACGAGCTGGACGGGGTGGACACGGTGGGGGGACAGGATCGAGCTGGAGGAGGACGCTGAGGGCAGGAGGAACCAGAGCTGGGTTGGCAAAGGCCAGGGGTACGGACGGAGAGCGGGCATCTGGAGGAGGCGCCATCTAGGAAAGAGGCCGGCAGAGCCAGACAGCTAGTTCCTCAAGATGGACACAGAAGGAACGGGAAGGAAAGGCTTTGCTCCCTCCTCCTCCCGGAGGGTCCGAGAGAGGGGAGGGGAGGTGGGCTGGGCTGGGCTGAGCAGACCCTGCCTGGCAGGGTGAACCTAGGCAGTGAGCGGGCTCTGGCATCACACAGTGGTTTTCCAGCTCCTGCGGTTCCTGCCCAAGTCCTGATTCCCCCCTCTTCCGGTTTTCATTCTGACCCCAGGAGAAGCCAGACTTGCATCTTGCTAGGAGGACGGGCCGTCCCCCCTCCCCACCTGCCCTGCTCTTCTCTCTCCACCCACCTGTTGCAGCCCACCAACCTGGCCGGCTGATCAGAGGCTGGGGTTGATGACGGGCTGTCCTAACAAAGCACCACAGGCTGGGCCACATAAGCAACAGAAATGCATTTTCTCACAATTCCGGAGGCTGGGCATCTAAGATCAAGGCGTCGGCGGGGCTGGTTTTCTCGAGGCCTGTGTCCTTGGCTTGTAGATGGCTGTCTTCTTCCTGTGTTTTCACATGGCCTTCCCTAGCCTGCCAAGCTTCTCTGTCCATGGAACTGCCCAGGCAAGAATACTGGAGTGGGCTGCGGTTCCCTTTTCCAGCGGATCTTCCTGACCACCCAGGGATCGAACCCGCGTCTCTTGCATTGGCAGGTGGGTTCTTTCCCACTGAGCCACCTGGGAAGCCCCAGGGAGCCAGGACTGGGTGCAAACTCAGGTCACTCAGTCCTGACCTGGGGAGCCACTGCCCTTGGAAGCAATGCCCTGTGGGATGACTGGGAACAAAGATCTTAGCAGGAACCAGGATGTGACTGGAGTCTGCCAGGGTCTCTTGCCTCCTCTAGAAGGGCTCCCGGGGCGCTGCTGGCTGGGGGAGCGCTCACAGGGGCTCATCTGCATCCAGGGTAGTGGTCACGACGGGAGGACCCGGGCCAGATGGTCTGGGTTCACTGTGTGACCTTCACCACGCGACTCAACTTAACTGTGGCTTGGTTTCCTCCTCTGCAAAATGGGGCAAGGAGAGCGCCGTGTCACAGAGAGGATCAAATGGGTCCCTCTGTGAAAAACCCGCACAAAGGCACCTGGCTGGTGGCAGGACAGCTGCCCACGTGTTAACTATGAGATTGTACTGCAAGAGGGGTGCTATCTCATTCCGTGAGCAGTTGTCAGCAGATTCCTCTTAGAGACCTGCCTCTGTCAGGCTGCTCCAGATAGAAGCTGGGTCCTGGGAGCCTGGTAGGGGAACAGCCGCCTCTGTAGAGACAGAGGTGGAGTCGGTCGACTGCAAGGATGGAGGGGAAAGGCAGAGCCAGGATCAGCGGGGTGGCATGACCCAGGGAGCCTGGAAGCTCGAGAGGTGTCACCCACACCCCCCAAGTCTCACTAAACTCACAAGGTGCCTGAAGCCAGTGGATTGGGTTTTATATCCATTTCTGCGCAGATGATGTCCCCAGGGATGGCTGCAGGCACAACACTGAGGGTTTGAGCCAACTTTTCAAAATCTCCGAGGGGTTGGGGGTAATGTATTCACTGCGGGGCATCGAAGGGTCCAGATGAGTCAGCCGGAGGCCAAGAAGCAGCCAGGAACCCGAGCTGGCTTCCCCCGGACCTGTCCCCCGAGGGATGGCTAACGTCTCAATTACACGGAAGAGACTCCAGCCCCGAGGGCCCGGCCTCTTGGGCTTCAGCGAGGCCCACCGTAATTCTCCTCGGACCGCAAATGGAAAAGACAATTGGGTGTCAGAGATGGTTTGAGTCTCTGCTCAGACCCAGACGGGTGACTTTCACGGAATTCTGGTGCGAGAGCCCCCAGGCTTGGGGACCGTTTCCCCAGAGGCAGTGCGCTCCTGCCTACATGCCCCTCGCCTCCCCAGCCTGCCGGGCGATTGAATCCAGCCTGCATCTCCGGGGCCGGAATGGAATTTTATCAGGGATCCCTGGAACTGGAGAGCTTATTTGCAGCCTCCCGCCGGCGGCTCCAGATAAAGAATGCAGCCTCCGTGCTGCAGTGTCGAAAACCATGCCTGGTCCCCATCCATCATGCTGTCACGGCATCACCCGGGACAGCCCTGCTTCAAGCAGAATCAGGTGGAGGACTTTCTGCCCGAGAATAACAAACAGCAGCAAAGTCAGGTGAGGCAGACTTTGCTCCCACCATCCCTGCACTACAGGGGAAAGAATGTCTGGTTTCCCGTGTCATCCCCCCAGCAGCCACCTCCCTCCACATCCCCAGAGCCTGGGTGGCAGGAGTCATCAACCCTCATCGGGTTCTAGAAGCCTCTAAATATCACCGTGGGTTTCTATCTTAGCGGGTAGAGGACAGAGATTGGAACGATGGAAATGCTTTGCATGCAGAGAGCTTTTGTCAAATTCATCCACGTGCCTTCTCCCATTGATCTTTTATGGCCACCCTTAATGGGGAGGTATATATATTTTTTTAATCCTTTCTCTTTTTGGTGGCATAGCATGTGGAATCTTCCCCAGCCAGGATCAAACCCACGCCTCCTACAGTGGAAGCATGGAGACCTAACCACGGGACCGCCAGGGAAGTCCTTTAGGGAGGCATTGTAATTTGCCAATTGACAGATGAGGGGAATGAGGTTCAGAGAAGAAAAGTGACTTTTCCAAGGTCACACAGAGAGTCCGGGGGCGGGGGGAGGGGGGCTTGAATCCCGCTCTTCTGACTTCAGATCACGCGCTCTTTACACTCTTTATGCTACAACTGTCCTTTCCTCGACCCCAGTCTCTCTCCCTCTGCCCTTGTTGTTGTTTGTCCTGCAAACCTAGTCCCCAGGCGTGGAGCGAGGCTCGCCCTCCTGGGTAGACGGACACTCACCTGCAGCCCACTGCCCTCCCTGCCCTGAGGCACACCGGCTGGAACCAGGGAGCAGGGGCCACGGAGCCGGCGGGGAACAGGTCCAGTGACTCTTTGATCTGATGGATCCAGGAGGCCAAGCCAGCACAGTTCCCTTCTTGATGAACATGCAGGGAGACGAGGACATTGGGACCTGGCTCCCAGCCCCCTCCCCGCAGGGGGGATGTCATTACCCCCAACCAGGAGACTCGACTCCTGAGGAAACTGTGACTCATCCATTTGAAATGGTACCAACTGCCCCAATGGGAATCCTTTTGGTGGAGCGATGGGATGGACCCAGTTCCACGCTTCATTCCCATGACAAGGAGCATCGTTTCTAAACCCAGATGGTGCCACGGACCCCAACATGAGGGAGAAGAGGAGGAAAGAGGGGAATAGGAGCACCCTGGCATCCATCCATCATCACTGAGCAAGAGAGGGTACCAGACACATCACCCCCACCCACAGACCTTTGACTGAGAAGCACCCATCTCATAACATCTGTAGGGGCCAAAGGGGCAATGGCAGGCAGCTGGACCATGGAAGAGGGGGGAAGGATGGCGGAGAGGGCGGCCTGGAGCCTCTGGAGGAGAGTTAAAACACAGAGAGAGGCCACCTAGGAGTAAGAATAAGGAGCCTACACAGAGGCACCTGCCTGGAAGAGAAAAGTTCATCTGTCGAGGAGGAGATGAGCAGGTAGAAGCTGAGCAGTTCAGTGGGCATTTGGTAACAGGCTGCAATGGTGGAGTCTGAGCTGGTTGGGCAATGGAAACACAGCGAAGAGAAACCATTCATTCATTCACTCACTCATGTATTCATGCATCCAGTGAAACACTCACAGAGTCTGACTCTAAAAGACATGGGGCTGAACTCTGGCGACGTGCAGCTTAAGAGGTTCCATAGGGAGCTAGGCCGGGGAGCAATGAGGGGCGGATCCTGATGCCGTCAGCCTGCACACAGGAGCAGAGAAAGAGGATGTGGCTGAGGCTACCCAGGGGCAGGTGTCGCTCAGTTCCTCAGTCCTGTCCTCCTCTCTGCGGCATGGACTGCAGGACGCTGGGCTTCCACGTCCCTCCGTATCTCCCAGAGTCTGCTCTGACTCATGTCCATGAAATCAGTGATGCCATCCAACAGTCTCATCTTCTGTCGTCCTGCCTTCAACCTTCTCCCCCTGCCTTCAATCTTTCCCAGCATCAGGATCTTTTCCAATCAATCAGCTCTTCACACCAGGAGGCCAACATATTGGAGCTTCAGCATCAGTCCTTCCAATAAATATTCAGGGTTGATTTCCTTTAGGATTGACTGGTTTGATCTCCTTGCAATCCAAGGGACTCTCAAGAGTCTTCTGCAGCGTCACAGTTCGAAAGCATCAATTCTTCAGGGCTCAGGTGGACTATGACAAAAACAGAGGGCTCAGGCAGAATCCCAAGGAAATGCCACTTAAGGACAAGCTTGAAAAGATGCCTTCCAAAAGGCGACGTCAGTGAGTGAATGAGTGAATGGAGACACTAGGGCTGGACCATATCCCGGGACCTATGGAAGGAGAAAATAAAATCCAACAAAAACCCCTCTCACCCCAGACTGGCCCTGTGTGGGGCTGGGCTCCTACGGGAGCCCAGGGGCATAATCATGGTATCCACCCCCAAGGAGACCATAAGAGGCAGGAAGTCACAGGGTAAACAAGCTAAATTTAAATGACCCCCAAAGAGTTAGGGGCTTCCCTGGTCGCTCGGACGGTAAGGAATCCACCTGCAACGTGGGAGACCTGGGTTCGATCCCTGGGTAGGGAAGATTCCCCTGGAGGAGAGCATGGCAACCCACTCTAGTGTTCTTGCCTGGAGAATCCCCGTGGACAGAGGGGCCTGGTGGGCTGCAGTCCGTGGGGTTGAAAAGAGTCAGACATGACTGAGTGACTAAGCCCAGCACACACAGCAAAGAGTTGACTCTCAATGCAAAGCTAGAAGAGAAAAAAAAACACTGTCTCAAGGCTGCACAGTGCATGATTAATTAACAAGTGAACTGCCCAGGCTAAAATTGCATCAAAGTTCAGAGGACAGAGAACGCACTTAGGGCTTCAATTGTCACGGATGGATTTGCCGAGAGCTAAGATTTGACCTGGGTTTTGAAGGAGGGGTGGAATTTGTGCAGGAAACGATGTCGGCTGGGGGCTGGTGAGGATCTGCCAGGCCACACGGGAGTGTGGGAGAAGACCAGAGCTCTGGGTGAGCTTGAGGGGGTCGTGGGGTGAGCAGTGGGTGCTCAGGGGTGTAGGCCTCAAAGGCTGTGATTGAAAGGGCTACTCAAGGGCCTGGGGTCCGGCCAATACTCCTGGACTTGGGGTTCCTACCAGTGGTTTTGGACAAATGGGAAATTTTTAAACAAGAAGTGATCTAGGGAGGCAAGATCCATCATAAATCCACTGAGATCACTGGATGGGGAGGTGATGCGCTGTATGCAAATGGGGTGCTGGCAGCAGGAATGCAAAAGAAGGGGGTGGATGGAAAGAAGTTTCTGGGAGAAACATGGATATGCAGAGAAAGACTTGCAGTGCCCGCTGGATTCCCCTCCCGGCTCTGGAACTAAGACTGTCATAGAGAGCGCCCCAAACGCTTCCTATACCTGTGGGCACTCTGTTTGCTTTTAGTTTATTTTGTTTTACCTTATGTTTGATTTTTGGGCTTCCCTGGTGGCTCAGTGATAAAGAATCTGCCTGCCAATGTAGGAGACGTCGGTTCAATCACTGGGTCGGAAGATCCCCTGGAGAAGGAAATGGCAAGCCACTCCGGTATTCTTGCCTGGAGAATCCCATGCACAGAGGAGCCTGGCGGGCTACAGTCCGTGGGGCCGCAAAATGTCAAACATGACTTAGTGACTAAACAACAAAAACAAATCTTTGATTTCCTCCCCTGTGTGGACCATCAGCGCTGGTTCAGAGCTCTGCTCAGTGGCAGGGATCCGGGATGCTCTGGGGAGGGGCTCCAATCTTCAGGGGCCTCGTGAAGAAGGCTGGTACCCAGGGCCAGGTGATGCCTGTCCCCAACCTCTCCAGGTGACCCCCACGAAACCACCTCCGCTCAGATCCCGCAGGGCACGCGCCTCCTGCTCCTTATCACCGCAGCACCTTTTGCAATAACCATACCGGAGCAGGGACAGAAAGAAATTTCATTCTCGTTTTCTCTCCCTGCTCAGAGCGGTATCTTGCCCACAGCTCAATTTCCCAATCTCTCCTCTGGTGCCTTTTAATATTTATAGCTATGTGGACAGAATGTGGAGTGAGAGCCCGCCAGCCCCGGGAGCAGAGACTTAGGAGAGCCATCCCCCGCCTGAGGACCCACAAATCCCCAGAGGCTGCCCCCAGGGCCACTCCTAGGGGCCCACAGGAGAGGGTGCCTGGCGGGACCCAATCATTCACCCAAGGTCCCCCTCCATTCTCTCCACTTCCTGCAACTCCACCAACCTACTCACTGCACCACTTGATTGCCAGGACCAATTTGCCTTCCTTCATTAATCTTTTTCCCCTGTGGACATATTGTTCAGTCACTAAGTCATGTCTGACTCTTTGCAGCCCCATGGACTGCAGCATGCCAGGCTTCCCTGTCCTCTACTATCTCCTAGAATTTGCTCAAATTCGTATCCACTGAGTCAGTGATGCCATCCAACCTTCTCATCCTCTGTCGTCCCCTTTTCCTCCTGCCTTCAATCTTTCCCAGAATCAGGGTCTTTTCCAATGAGTCAGGTCTCTGCATCAGGTGGCCAAAGCATTGGAGTTTCAGCTTCAGCATCAGTCCTTCCAAGGAATATTCAGGACTGATTTCCTTCAGGATTGACTGGTTTGATCTCCTTGCAGTCCAAGGGACTCTCAAGAGTATTCTCCAACACCACAGCTGGAGAAGGCTTCAACTGCGGCTCTTGAGTCTTCATGGACTATAGAGATGGACATATTCATTATCCATTGATGCACTTTACAAATGCCCCCAACTAAATGTTTAAACCAGTGCATTTCTCTGGGTTAGGGTGTGGATTAACTGGATCGTCTGTCTCTGGGTCTCACAAGGCTGTGGTCAAAGTGTCAGTCAGGGCTGGGGTCTTGTCTGAAGGCTTGTCTGGAGCAGGATCCACCTCCAAGTTCACTCTGTGGCTTTCAGCAGGAATCAGCGGGTGCGAGTTCTCGGGCTCTGAGAAGGGGCGTCTTGCACGGCTGCCCAGCCCCCAGCCCCACATGTACCTTCCTTCCGGTGAAGACCCCACTGGCTACTCCATCACGCCGTCTGCCTGTCTCACTAGCAAACGAATGGATCTCTGGGCTTGGGGTCCAAAACCCAACTGTAAGTCTGGCTGCTGCCCTTCAATCCAGCTTCCAGGCCTTACTCTAGTAGACGGGGGTGGGGAAGCTCGGTGTGGGGTGGGGTTTGAGCTAAATGACTTCTAAATGCCCCCCGTGTTTCTCACCGTAACTAACGCCAGCTTTGACTTTGCACCAGATGTTCTTCTGCAGCTGCTTCCTGAGGCCTCCGCACCCCTCCCCCATGCTCTCACCTTCCCGCGCCCCCGAGTTCCCACGCATCTGTCACTTGCAAGTTGGCCATACACGCCACCCTCCCTGCCACGCAGAGAGGGAAGCTGCTATTCAGCGAGAGCCAGGCTGGGTGGGGCACCCATCACCCGTGGCCACCCAGTGACCACCGCGTCCACGCTGCCCTTAGAATGTTCCATGATGGTGGAACCGTTCACTCTGCAGTCGCCACTGGCCACCTGTGGCTGCTGACCACTGAGACGTGCTTTTTGTCACCGAGTCACTAAAATGCTTCACTGTATTTTCTTTCCACTAGTTTGTGTTGTTGCTGTTCGGTCGCTTGGTCGTGTCCGACTCTGCGACCTCGTGGACTGCAGCATGCCAGGCTTCCCTGTCCTTCTCCACCTGGTTTGTATTTAACTTTGAAAAATGTTTTTCTTTCTGTACTTTTTTGGTCGCACTGGTCTCATCGCTGGGTGTGGTCTTTCTCTAGTTGTGGCGAGCAGGGGCTCCTCTACAGTTGGCCTGTGTGGGCTTCTCATTGTGCTGGCTTCTCTTGTTGCGGAGCCCAGGTTCTAGGGGCACAGGCTTCAGTAGCTGTGGCTCACGGGCTTAGCTGCTCCACAGCTAAGCGGGATCTTCCAGACCAGGAACCTGCATCCCCTGCACTGGCAGGCCAATTCTTAACCTCTGGAGCACCAGGGAAGTCCGGCTTTAATATTAATAGCCATGGGCAGCTAGTGGCTGCTGCCTGCATGGGACAATGCAGCCCTCGAAGGTGGGGGCTAGAGCTTAGCCATCTGACTTGCACCTGAGATTCTCTCTCTTGAATTCTGAAACCTCCGTGGAAACTCTACATGGCCAGAGGAAACTGGAACCTCCCCAGGCCGAAGAGGACCAGACCAAAGCAGCTTCTCAAACTTGAATGTGGGTGGAAACGACCCATTAAAGCAGATTCCGATGCATAGTCTGGGGCAGGCCTGGGGTCTGCGTTCCTAACGAGGTTTCCTGCCTTGGACAGCCAAGCTCGAAGATCTCTGCCTGTATGGCAGGCAAACAATCCCCCTTCAATCAGTCCACCTGCCCAAACCACCACCCTTCTGCCTTTCCCCATGTCTCCCTTTCAAAGAAGAGAAGCCCAAACCCTCAGCACTCCACCCCTGGAGGCCTTGAGCCAAGCAGAAACAGCTGGAGAAAGACCTCGAGGTCACTCATCCCTGGCTTGGCTCAGATGAGCAGCGTCAGCCGGCCCGTTTAATAACAGTGCTGCGTGGCCTCACCAGCTCAGCATCAGTCAGGTGGTCCCGCAGGATCTCTGTCTTGCTTGCAGTCCTGGCTGGGGGAAGGAGTGTTCACAGAGGAGCGCTAGAGACTTCCATGGAAAGGTTTATCCAAAGCTTCCCAGCACAGGGCCGTGGGCTCTGGAAACCACTGGCCCGGCTGCTGGATTGAATCCAACAGTCCCAGAGGCCAACCCCAGATCTTCCTGCAACACACCAAGGGGCGACCTCTCACATGTCACCAACGTATCTCAGCCTCACCACACCCTGAGCTTTGGGTACCGCCATCAGCTCCTCTTACAAATACAGAAACCAAGGCACAGAGAGGTTGAGCGTCTGCTCTGAAGTCACACAGCAGAGCCCAGCATTCATCCCACGCAGCTTGGCCCTAGAGGAGGCTGGTGTACCTGCTATGTGGTACCTCACCTGTTGAAAGGAGATCCCCAGGGTAACAGCCTGACCTGCTGCTCCGGAAGATGGGGAAGATCCAAGGACATGAGACATGGAAAGCCTTGCGGTGTTGAAGCGCTAGGGAAGTCCCGGTACTGCTAGGCAGGCCCTGTTAGGCTCTGCAGGTTAGATGCTCCCAGGGAACAAGGGGACCCCTGCCCCCCCCCAACCCACTGACTCCTGTGTGATGCCCTCCTGAGGCGGCACCGCTGTGCTCTCTCTGAACAAACCCTCCAGCGTCTGCCTGTCCACACCTGTGTATTCCCCTCCCTCCCTCAGCCCCAGGGGCACCGGCTTCCAGACACACCTCCGTCCAAGAACCGCCCGCGCTCTCCCATCCAGGTTAACCCTGTCCCAGTTGACATGCAGGGATGGTTCCTGGGGCAACACACTCCCAGTCTCGGGTCTCGGGCACCATCACCTTCCCCCATCCTGTCTCATGCAGGACTGGTCCCACCCCCAGCTTCAGGAAGTGGCAATCATTGGACATAGGCTTTCTTCCTGGGTCACCATGTGACTCAATTCAGGCCAAAGACAATCAGGCTTGGCTGTTCTTCAGGGAGGAGAAGAAACTCTTTTTTCCCAAGGCGGGGAGCTGGTAGCCACCATCTCGCCTCAATTCCCTGAGCCGACACAGAAAGAAACAGAGCTAAGAAATGGGGACCCGCCAACATGATTCCATCCTGGTGACAGCATCCAGGTTCAGGCCTGGATGTTTTAGTGAAAGGAATTAGGAAGAGACATCCCATTCCCTCTCTTTAGGTTTCTCTTAAGTCTGAGGTTGGATCATAAAGAAGGCTGAGTGCCCAAGAATGGATGCTTTCGAATTGTGGTGCTGGAGAAGACTCTTGAGAGTTCCTTGGACTACAAGGAGATCAAACCAGTCCATACTAAAGGAAATCAGTCCTGAATATTCACTGGAAGGACTGATGCTGAAGCTGAAGCTCCAATACTTTGGCCACCTGATGCGAAGAGCTGACTCACTGGAAAAGACCCTGATGCTGGGAAAGATTGAGGGCAGGAGAAGATGATGGCAGAGGATGAGATAGCCGGATGGCATCACCGACTCAATGGACCTGAATCTGAGCAAACTCTGGGAGATAGCGAAGGACAGGGAGGGCTGGTGTGCTGCAGTCCATGGGGTCACAAAGAGCTGGACATGACTTAGCGACTGAAAAAATCCCAGATAGCGCAGTGGTAAAGAACCCACCTACCAATGCAGGAGATGCAGGAGACAGGGGTTTGATCCCTGTGTAGGAAATGGCTCCCCACTCCAGCATTCTTGCCTGGGAAACTCCAGGGACAGAGGAGCCTGGCGGGCTACAGTTCATGGAGTTGCAAAGAGTCAGACAGGCCCGAGCAACACAGAACAACAAGCCATTCCTAGGAGGGTTTCCTGTCACGTCTGATCAAGCTGTCTGATGGAACCTCTTTCTCTGTCTCCCTGCTCTTCTGCCAGCTCCCCCTCCCAGCCCCATGCCCAGCCTCCCGCCCACATCTGCTGACTGCGGCTGCGTGGAGGGAGGCCTGAGCCGGTGGAGTTTGCCATAGTTCAACGGGCGCTGAAAATGTGGGGCCCTGGGAGCTGCCCGCTGCCCTCCTACTGTTCACTTGCCCTAGCCAGGTTCAGCCAGTCACCACCAGAAAGCTGATTTTGCGCTTCTCTGCAGAAAAAAAGCATGATGCGTGCCCTCTGTACAGATGCATGCCGCCCACCTGGCCAGCTCCCCTGAACCCAATGCCCTGGCCTGGGGCGTCCGGTCAGAGAGTGGTGACCCCAGAGGCCCCGGGCACCAAGCAGGTTAGTTCTTTCCTCTTGCTGGGGCCTTAATGAAGGCAGAGCTGCTATACTGACCCAGCGACTGGACGGCTACCAAAAAACCCTCGGGCTGGGAAGCAGGAGCCTGCAGGGTTCTGTGCCCACGTGGTCAGAAACACAGATGTGCCATGCTGCCGTCTGTCCCAAGGCCCACCCTGCCTCCTCTCGACCTGGAAAATGAAGAACAGCCCCGGGTAAGGAAGTCCACCCTCGCAGCAGCTTTCTTAGCGTCTTCAGGGCTGAAAACCCACCCATCTGGAAGTTTGTCTCTCCTTACTCTGCCCGAGGGTGACAGGTCCGGAGAGCCCCAAAGGCAGACAACAGCCTTCAATCCTCATGTGTTACTTACCCGCTGAGGGGCCTTCTGAGTTAACCTCTCTGTCCTCAGTGTTCGCATCTATAGAATGGGTCCACAGTAGCAGCTGCTCAGTAGGAGCGAGTGCAAGACAGACCAAGGGGAGGGAAGGCAGCGCTGGGCCTCCTGCATGGGCCGGAGGAAGACGAGGGCTGTAATCTTTACGGTTATCAGGCATCGTTGTCTTCACAGTTGTCACTGGGCTGGACCTCCGTTTCACCTGCCTCCCACCCGAGCGCACGCGTCTGTGAAGCCAGGCGGGTTTGGGAGGGAAAATCTGTTGAAAATTGGAAACCTAATGCGTTCCAGATTATTGGCCGTCTGGGCAGAACAGCACGGCCGCCTCCCGGCACGGGTCAGGGCAGGCTGGGGGCACGGGTATTCCGTGTTGGACGCTGGCTGCCGTGGATCTGTTGCAGAATCTGCACCCAGCGTCTCAGTCGAGAGGCAGCTTTAAGGGCACTCTTACCAGGCGCTCCTCCAGGGTCTGCCTGATCCTCCCAGTGCCTGAGCCCCGCCCCCTGGAGGGTGTTCCGGTGATCAATTTCCATGCAGTGACCCCCCAACATTCCATGGGCTACACTCACTTGGGTGAGAGTCTTGGCTTTTCAGCACGGCTGTAAGCTCAGCCAGCACTGGTTATGCTCACCCCTCTCCTGTGCCCTGCCCTCTGTCCTGGGCGCCCCCGGCTAGCAGCAGCAGCATCTGGGTCTCTGGATGGAGCTGACCAGAGGGCTGCCCTTCTACCTCCCCTCCTAGGAAACCTTCTCCCTTGGGAACTTCAGTTGAGCTCAAAGCTCTCCAGAGTCCCTTCCACTTGCAACTGTCTGAATTTCATCAGCGCAGTAGATCTGAAAGTGGGCATATCCGGGAAGAAGCTGCTGGAGGGGAGCATCCCTGGGGACTGCTCAGAATCGGGGACTTTGCCTGCTGAATGGACCAGCATTAGCAACTTGCCAGCCCTCCTCTCCTAGTGCTGAGCAGAATCTTGACTTTGAGAGAAGGAATAGAGTTACTCACTCAAGTGGCAATTGAAAGGCCCTTACGAAGGCCCGAGGTTGTGCTTAGAGCCGGGCAAGGCTCAGTTAATTGCTCCAGCCCCCGGGAGCCTTGTCAGTTCAGCCAGGGTCTCCATCCATCTGTACGTCTCACACCTGAGAGCTGGCAAGAGGAGCCAGAGGGACACAGGGCAGCTGCAGGAGGCTGGGCTTTCTCTTATTGCCCCAGGGCACACCCATCTATCTGGAGTAGGAAATGGCAACCCACTCCAGTATTCTTGCCTGGAAAATTCCCGGGACAGAGGAGCCTGGTAGGCTGCAAAGAGTGGGACATGACTGAGCGCTCATGCGCATCCATGCATCTCACACACACACACACACACAAATATACATTTCCATACAATAGTATAGGGCCTAAGGGCATGGCCATCCTGTTTGCTTGGGACACCTTGCCTTTATATCTTTCATTCATTGATGTCTATGTGTCTTGGTGTGTGGTTCTGGTGTAATTATTAATAGTGGTCCCTCCCAGTTTAGATTCCCTGGTGGCTCAGGTGATAAATAGTCTGCCTGCAGTGCAGGAGACCTGAGTTCGATCCCTGGGTCAGGAAGATCCCCTGGAGAAGGAAACAGCAACCCATTCCAGTATTCTTGCCTGGGGAAGCCCATGGACAGAGAAGCCTGGTGGGCTACAGTCCGTGGGGTCGCAAAGAGTCACACATGACTGAGCGACTTCACTTTCACTCCCAGTTCAGATGACAACTTATAGGGTCACCCTCCAAAGTGGAGCTCAGGAGAGGAAGAGAAGTAGGAGGAGCAGGTTGGAGAGACGCTACAGAGAACCAAGACGGGGGTCCCGTCTGCTTTGCCCTCTTTCCAGGACTTGTGAACTGGATGGGGAGCCCAGGGCCCCTTGGGGAGGGGCTGGCGAAGTTTGCTTCTAGACCCTCCCCACTCACACAAGGATGGGGATGTCCCTGCAGGCCCAGTGGTTAAAGAATCTGCCTGCCAGTGCAGGGGACACGGGTCCAATCTCTTGTCTGGGAAGATTCCACATGCCAGGGCTGCAGGCAGCTAATCCCGTGTGCCACAACTACTGAAGTCCGTGCCCTAGAGCCCAGGGTCTGCAGGAAGAGAAGGCACCGCAATGAGAAGCCGCTCGCCGCCAAGAAGAGTAGCCCCAGCTCGCCACGATGAGAGAAGGCCCGCATGCAGTCACCAGGCCCAGCGCAGCCAAAAATAAAGAAGTAAGAAAGGCCCTCGCGTCAAATTTGAGGTGCATCATGTGATACTCTGATCTGAAGCCTCGTGGTATGGTACAAGCCCTTACCTTTTAAGCAAGGTGAGCGATAAATTCTGTTTTTATAATCATTAAGCATTTCTTATCAAAGTATCTGCATGTTATAAGTTCATCTGAGTCAGTGAATGGGTTTTTGTTTTTTGTTTTTAAGGGTAAGGATTTATTTCTTTATTTTTGTTTCTTTACAGCTGCGTGGTTTATTCTGCCGAATGAGTTCTAAACTGACATGGAAAATGAGTTCCATCTTCAGTGCCAGCTCTGGGCCTTAGTGTTAGTCCCAGCCCGGGTCGTCCTGTTAAGAAGCATTCTGAGGTTATATCCCAGGTGAAGGTCGGAATACCACAAGCTACACCCGCACGGGAGATGGAGCTGCGGCATCCCATCTGCTATCAGTCGCTCCTGTCTTAGAGAGTGTCAGGGGTCTCGGGGGCTCTTTCTCTACTGATGCTGAATGATACTGGAGACCCTTTGAAAGGCCTGGAGGCAGGCCTTCCTACCCTGTTCTCTCTCTGCAACCTCAGTAAAGCCTTATTCCAAACCGACCGCGATGTCAGCTGCCTCTCCTGGGGAAGAAAAACAGGCAAGTCAGGGACCAAGAGACCGCTGTGTTAGGCAAGACGCTTTCTCAGATCAGGGTCAGGCGTTGGAGAAACTCCCTCTCCGAGCCCAGCGCCAAGCTTGGAGGCAACACATCCTGGGCCTGGCTTTGCCATCTCGCGCATCCCTGTCTCCTCTGGGCCCCTCAGACCCCAGCCCACCACCCCTAAGGCAGGTCCCCAGGGAGCCCGGCAGGCTCTTTACAGGCGGCCCACTCCTTAAAGGCACCGCACCCTTAGACAAGGAGGCAGCCACGCCAGTGCTTTCTTGGCTCTGCACGCGGAGGCTGCTGCTCTTGTGACAGGTGTTCTTGGAAGTCTGTTCGGTCCCTTGTGTCACAGCCACCCACCCAGGACAGGATGTTGTGTGTTTAGGGGGGAATCTAAGGAAGTATATTTGCCAACAGACCCATCTGCTCAAACGAGAACCAGGCTCCCCTCCATGCCTTTCAAGGCCGGAGGCCCAAGGGATCAAAAGCTGATTCTAAGTGGTTTCTTATGTGTCCTTTCAACCAGCTGCACACAAGTCTCAGACTGGTTTGCTTCATTGTCAGCCCTCTTTTGGATCACGGGGGTCCTGTCACTTGGCCTGGAATGGGGTGGCCCTCCCTGTTGGCGTGAGACAGAGTATTTCCTGCTGTGTCAGTGAACAAGCAAGTCACAGCCCTCAGGGATTCCAGCCCTCCAAATGTGAGTTTCTGAGCCCAGGAAGAGCAATGCCTGCTACCCGGCCACCTCCGAGCCACTGCCGTCCCCACCGGTGAGCAAGGAACTAAGGATGTGAAAAATCAACTCTCAGGATGCTGACCCCAGAAAGCTGAGATGCATATGAAAGGAGTGACTTCAGTGAGCCCAGACTCTTGTGTTTTCCCATAGAAAAGCACTGAATTTCTTGAGATATCTGGTCTCCCTTAATTAGCAATAATCTTCTGATGTTCAGACTCCCTGCCCCTTGTTGCAAGCTTCTGTATAACCCGACTCCTCCCCCCTCACTGCCTCCTCCAAACAGTTCGCTCAGGGTCACTTGAGATGCTGTCTTCCGGGCTTGAAGTCCTAAAAATTTGCATCAAATAAAACATAACCCTCAACTTCTAGGTTGTGAGTACTTTTTGAAAGTCGACATTGGCCATCCCTGATAAACTCCGTAAAGGACGTGGAGATGGGCTATGAGGATGGAACTAAATTATAAATACTTGCAAAACTCATTCATAAAGGAAGATGAGAACAGGGTGGGCCTTGAGGGTATAGGAGAGGGTCACTGAGGTTCAAGTTCTCCTATTTGTAAAAGGAAAAGATTGATTCTGGAATCACACCATGGTCAATGTCAACATTACCCAGGACGCAACCCCATCAGCTGAATTATGAGGCTACGGGGTGCTGGGGGCTTCCTGGTAGCTCAGTCAGTAAGGAACCTGCCTGCCAGTGCAGGAGACCAGGGTTCGATCCCTGGGTCGGGAAGATCCCTTGGAGAAGGAAATGGCAACCCACTCCAGCATGCTTGCCTAGAAAGATCCCATGGACAGAGGGGCCTGGTGGGCTACAGTCCATGGGGTCGCAAAGAGTCAGGCATGACAGAGCGACTAACATGTTCACTTTCTTTCATGGGGTTCTGGACATCAGAAGTCCCACTTCACTAAAGGCAGCAGCCAAAGAATGACCCCTTTCCATCTGGCTGATATGAAACCCGTCACTTTCTCTTAATACCATGTTGTGCATGCTAAGTCACTTCCACCGTGTCTGATTCTTTATGACCCCATGGACTGTAGCCCGCCAGGCTCCTCTGTCCGTGGGATTCTCCAGGCAAGAATCCTGGAGTGGGCTGCCATGCCCTCCTCCAGGGGATCTTCCCGACCCAGGGATCGAACCCAGGTCTCTTCTGTCTCCATCACTGGCAGGTGAGTTCTGCACCACTAGCGCCACCTGGGAAGCCCAATGCAATGCTGCTGCTGCTGCTGCTAAGTCGCTTCATTCGTGTCCAACTCTGTGGGACCCCATAGACGGCAGCCCACCAGGCTCCCCCGTCCCTGGGATTCTCCAGGCAAGAACACTGCAGTGGGTTGCCATTTCCTTCTCCAGCGCATGAAAGTGAAAAGTGAAAGTGAAGTCGCTCAGTCGTGTCCGACTCTTAGCGACCCCATGGACTGCGGCCTACCAGGCTCCTCCATCCATGGCATTTGCCAGGCAAGAGTACTAGCCAGTTAAATCCAGCCCATATGTCTGACTCAGAGAACAGACGTCAACATGGCTTGGAGTCTCAACAGGGAGGCATGATCATGCTTTTGTGGGAGATGGAGAAGAGGGAGGAACTCTCCCCTGGGATGGTGGAGTCGCACCACATAAAGGGCTGGTTTTTTGAGCCTGTGCTGGGTTTCGGTCACATCACGGCTGGGCCGGGGCAGACACGTTCGCTGAGGGCATCCTGCTTAGAGTGTGGTCACCCCAGCCCCAGGGCGTCTCCCCTCTGCTGAGGCCCCAGAACACCCACAGGCTCTTGGTGCCTCTTCGAACTGTCCCAAAACAACCCATAGGGCCTCCCTGACAGCTCAGTGGTAAAGAGCCCGCCTGCCAATGAAGGAGAAGCAGCTTCCATCCCTGGGTTGGGAAGACCCCACAGCCTCAGGACAACTCAGCCCGTCGCCGCAACTATTGAGCCTGTGCTCCGCAACAAGAGACACCACCGCAGTTCAAAGCCCGCAGGCCCCAAATACAGAGGAGCCCCCGACCGCCGCAAGCACAGGAAAGCCCGCACGGCAATGAAGACCCAGCCAGCCAAAAACAGATAAACGAACACTAAGGCCCCCTCCCCTAGCCCTTGGCACGCATCAGTCTACTTCAAAAACAGAAAACAAAGACCTGTAGGGCCACAGATGCTGACACTTGCCATCACTGGGTTCAGTTTGGGTTCACCCAAGAGCCGCTCCTGAGAGGCAGATCTGGTGCCCCTTTAGGTGGAGTGCGGGGGAGGGAGGTGATGCAGAGGAGGGGGAGGGGAGGAGGGAGGTGATTCAGGAGAGGAGGGAGGGGAGGAGGGAGGTGATGGAGGAGAGGAAGGAGGGGAGGAGGGAGGTGAAGAGGAGAGGGGGGAGGGGGAGGAGGGAGGTGACAGGAGGGGAGGGGAGGAGGGAGGGTGATACAGGGGAGGGGGGGAGAACGGGAGGTGAATGGAGGAGAGGAGGGAGGGGAGGATGGAGGTGATGGGAAGGGGAGGGGCAGCGGGAGGAGGGGGTGATTCAGGAGAGGGTGAGGGGAGGAGGAGGTATGGAGGAGAGGGGGTGCGAGGGGAGGAAGGGAGGTGATGGAGGAGAGGAGGGGGGGAGGAAGGGAGGTGATGGAGGAGAGGGAGGGGAGGGGAGGAGGGTGAGCGGGAGGGAGGGGGGGAGGGCAGGTGATGGAGGAGAGGAGGGAAGGGGAGGAGGCGGTGATGAGGGAGGGGAGGGGGAGGAGAAGGTATGCAGGGAGGGAGGGAGAGGGGAGGATGATGGAGGAGAGGGGAGGGGGAGGAAGGGAGGTGAATGGAGAGAGGGGAGGAAGGAGGGAAGGTGATGCAGGGGAGGGGAGGGGAGAGGGAGGTGATGGAAGAGAGGGGGGAGGGGGGAGGAGGTGATGGAGGAGAGGGGGAGGGAGGAGGAGGTTGATTCAGGGGGAGGGGAGGGGGGAGGGATGATGGGGAGAGGGGGGAGGGGAGGAGGAGGGTGATGGAGGAGAGGGGGAGGGGAGGAGGGAGGTGATGCAGGGGAGGGGAGGGGAGGAGGGAGGTGATGCAGGGGAAGAGGGAGGGGAGCAGGGAGGTGACCCAGGGGAGGGGAGTAGGGAGGTGACCCAGGGGAAGGGAGGAGGGAGGTGATTCAAGGGAGGGGCGGGGAGGGGTTGGGAGCCCACCAGAGGAGCAAGTCATCATAGTTGCTCCTCCGGGGACAACTGGAACTTCCTCCCGGGAGGATCTCCAGGAGACCTGTAGGGTGGACACCTCCGAGTCACCCCCGCCCAGGGTCAAGGCGACTGGGCACTTCTACACTCCCTCCCCTTGGCCACTGTCAAGGGCTAATTGGGAGGTGGGAGTTCATTCCCCCACTTCTGGCAAAGCAAGCTTTCAGGGCGTCAGGAAACTCCCGTGAGCAAAGAGATGGCCCTCCTGGTGGGTAGACAGCAGCAGGAGACCCCGGAAGCAGTGAAGCTGAGGGGTCTGCTAGGCACCTGCCAGTCACCTCGCCTCCTCCCGTGGGTGTCTGTCCCTTTCCGAGGGACACCGGGGACAGAAGGTTTGCTTCAGTCCTCTTGTTCATCCGGAGCCTCTGCGCCCCCTTCATCCTGCCGCCACCTGGACCACAGAGCCCATAACACGCCGCTAGAAACCAGAATGTCCTTAAACCCAGGGCCCGGAGGCGAGAGCCCCTGGGGCTGGAGACAATCAGGAGTGATTACAAAAGGGCTGCTGTCTCCTCCGCTTTCTGGAGGCAGATGTTTCGGTCACGCGGTCTGATGAGTCCAGATGTGTTTGCTGAGGAAGCAGAGCCAGGGCCCCCTGGGATGGGGGATGAAAGAGCAGAGACCCAGCAGCTGGTCCGCACCAGAGGCTGGTGCAGCCGTGCTGGGAGCCCGGGGGTTTCCATGGAGGAGGGGCCCGAGCTGCAGGGCGAGGCAATGAGGCAGTGTGCCCACAGGTGCCCGGACCCTGAGGTAGGGCTGGGCGGCAGGACCGGAAGGTCACCTCGGGCTCTGCGCTGGAGCCCACTGCCCTGGGGGTCACAGCAGATGGAGGGGTTGGGAGGCGGGGAGTATGCATGAGAGCAGCATTTGCGATTCAGCGTGCGTGTGTGCTCACTCGGTCGTGTCCGACTCCGTGCGGCCCTGTGGACTGTAACCTGCCAGGCTCCTCTGCCCATGGCCTTCTCCAGAGCATTCTGCAAATGATGCCTCAACAAGGGAAGGCAGGCAGATGCAGGGGGTTGACCCAAAAGACAAAGTGACGCATCAGAGCCCTGGGTCAGGGGGCTGGCACGTGGGGAGCCTCTGGGACAGAGCTGCGGATTAGAAGTGACATTTCCCCAAAGGTTCTCCTCCAGCTTCCTCCGCCTCAGTAAACATCAACTGTGCCCCACCCCACCCTCAGTACTTAAGAAAGAAACAGAGAGTCAGCCTGCACACCTCTCGTTTCCCCCACCCCTCATCCTGAATGCTCTGCTTTCAAGGTGGCTCCATGACAACGTCCTCTCTTGTCACCATGGTCCGTGCTGCTATCAACATCGCCCCTGCTCAGCATCGCCAAATGATGAATGAATGAATGAATGAGTGAAGAAGATCAAAAGCAGGTGGTGGCTCCCAGACCAGCCTCCTAGAACCAGCTGGGCACCCACTACTCCCCAGAGCTGGATAGGATGGGATGATTCAGGGGAAAGACACACCCCTGGCCAGATAACAGGAGAGGCAGGCGCCCACATCAAGGGTGTAGGTGGGTAATTCAAATAGCCTCATCAGAACACAGACATGACCAAGGGCAGCTTCCCAGAACCAAGAGCATCTCGGGACCCCGCAGGTGACAGGCACGCCAGAGCCATCCGGAAGGGCCCTGAGCCCTGGCAGCTCCAATGCAAGCAGAGCCCTAACTCTGCTCAGTTGCGATCTGTGTTTATGAGCCTATAATCAAATGGAAACTGAAAGTTTCTCATGAGAATCATCTGTCAAAATTGTGCAGTGTCCAGACCCCGAGCCGGGAGACTGGGTTATAAATACCGAGCTTTCTCCAGCTCTGCTCTCTCTCCCGGGACTCGTGGGTCATTTTTCAACCCAGCATTAATCTGAGGAACTCGATCTTCCATCAAACACTGTGTCTAACAGGCTGGGTATTTGGGATACTGATTGTCCCCTGGGGATCAGAGGTAAGAGCGATCACAGGCGATGAATCCAAAGGCCAGGCTCACCTCTCCCCCGCACACCAGCTCCCACGGCCACCTGCGTCCTGAACCCAACCGGGTGGCCGCCTTGCTCTGAAACACGCGTCCTCAGGCAGCCACCAAAAGCACCTCTCCCAGAGCCATCTTTTTAAAAATGGTCTTCCTTATGACAATGCAGTAAACGTGGAAAGCCTAAAAGCATGAGGAAAAGAAAAATTGCCCACAAATCCATCACCTGGAGGGAAACATTTCTGGTTCACAGGTTTTCCGGACTTCGTTCTCTCTCCCCATCCTCAACATTTTTCTTTATTGGGACACATTGTACATATTGCTTTCCAGCTTGTTCTCCCCGCCCAGCCCACTAACAGTCATATAGTGACCTTCTGCCCCGTCGTTATCCTTCCTCCAGCATAGCTTTTAATCACCACATTAATTTTTCCGGTCAGTCTCTTTTATTGAACACTAGTTTGCTTCCAATCTGCCGACAGTATAAAAGACGCTGTGAAGAACATATTGTGCATAGATCTTTGAGCACATCACATTATTTCCTTAAGATAAATCTGTAGGAGTACACTTTTGCTGAGTCAAACATGTACATTTTTTTTTTAAAGGCTTTTGATACACTCTCTCTTGGGCTTCCCGGATGGCTCGGGGTAAAGAATCCACCTGCCAATGCAGGAGACACAGGTTCTATCCCTGGGTCAGGAAGGCCCCCTGGACAAGGAAATGGCAACCCACTCCAGTAGTCTTGCCTGAGGAATCCCACGGACAGAGGAGCCTGGCGGGTTACAGTCATGGGGGTCTCAAAGAGTCAGACACAGCTGAGCCACTAAACAACAACAACATTGGCTCTGATTGTGCTGTGTCTTTAGGACTCATCAAAAAATTTTGGAATAACCTGGACCAGTATCCACTCTGGGATAACAACGGAGCAGGGGAAGTGAGTTACTGTCCGTCACAGACGTGGGGGAATGATTCATCTCTCTGCTTACACCGGCTGCTTCCAGAATCATTGTTTATCTCCTTTGGCTACAGCAGAGCTGAGACACGGTGATAGAGGAGAGAGTGATTCCTCTTAGAAAATTAACTGAGCCTCCAAACTCCTTCTGACTTGTTGGAGCTTTAGAATTTATTTGAAAGGTAACATCAGACCCGCCCTTTTGCTCTCTAAAACTGTGACCTGAACAGGATTCCTTAATTGGATGATCTAGGGAGGGCTGGTCTGGGCAAGTGTGAAGGGGAGGACGAACTGGCTTTGTTGGGGGAAGACCCCATAGAAGGGTTAAGAGGAACAATTAGATGGGCAAGGGTCTGGAATTCCCTGGGGACCATGGAAGCCTCTTTTGTGTTGCTGAGCTATGTGTAAGCTTGTGTACGCATGCTGGTGACTGGAAGCTTAGGTCCTGCACGGGCGGCCCATTTAAGTGCACCTAACAAGTCAAGGCTGGGAGCAGGCAAAGCAAGACTGGTGACCTCACATGCCCTTTACTATTTCATACCCATCCACCCATTCCTTGTCAAGAATTTTCCCTGGAGAGTTACACCTCTGGGCAGCGAGGAATAGGAACAACCTTCCAGAAAACCCTTAATAGGAACATTGTCTTTGGGGTTCTCCCACCTCCCTTTGTTATTGTTCAGTGGCTCCATCGTGTACGACTCCTTGAGACCCCATGGACTGCAGCACACCAGGCTTCCCTGTCCATCACCATCTCCTGGAGTCTACCCAAACTCATGTCTATTGAGTCAGTGATGCCATCCAACCATCTCATCCTCTGTCGCCCCCTTCTCCTCCTGCCCTCAATCTTTCCCAGCATCAGGGTCTTTTCCAGTGAGTCAGCTCTTCACATCAGGTGGCTGAAGGATTGGAGCTTCAGTTTCAGCATCAGTCCTCCCATGAACATTCAGGGTTGAGTGACTGGTTTGGTCCAAGAGACTCGAGTCTTCTCCAGCGGACTTTCTTCCCTCCTTGGCTGCCCAGCCTCCAGCCAAGTCACCAGCTGCTGCCTCCCATGGGCAGCTGGCAAAGCAAGAAGAAACAGACTCTCAAGCCAGAGAGACCTGCGCCTCCAATCCCAGCGTCACTGTGCAGTCTCAGGCCAGTTACTAAACCTTCCTGATCCTGTTTCTTCATCACCACAAGGCGGGGGAGGGAAATGCTCGCCTCAATTCTTAAGGCTGTCTCAGGGTGAAACAAAACACCTAATAAGTGTGGAAATGTCTGCTGCACTGCCTGGCACATAACACATGTTCATGGAACATTATTCAACATTTTTTAAAAATCTCCAAATCCAGGGCTGCAGTTCCCAGGAGGGCTCTGAACCCCGTACTGTGACTCCGGCTCCAGCCTGTCTACTCAAATCGCCTTAGAAATGGTCAGATCTGCTAAAAGATGCTAAAGGCTGATGATCCTTCTAGGAATCCATCTTAAGTAAATAATCACAGATTTGCTACAAAATTGTTCTTGACAACATTGTTTGTAATACTTGAAAACCAGACACAATATAAATATTAAGATATGAGAGACCAAATAAAATATAAAACATCCATGTCGTAAAATACGATTCGATATAAATTTTGTTCAGTCTTCGAAGGTAAGAATGGTAATCCCGTTTTGTGTATCGATTTGTATTTCCTTAATTGTTTAATGAGTTGCTGGGCATTTTTTTCCTTTGTCTCTTGGTTCATTGTATTTCTTTTCAGAGGCGCTGCTTACCTATGTCCTATATACCTCTTTATATTTGTTATCATAATTTTTTTCTTATGGATTGCCCCAGCTCTCTATACATTAATAAATTGGTTTCTTGTCCTTTGACTTGTACTATAAATGTTTTTTTCCCTGTTTGTCCCTTGTGTTTTGACCTCAATATGTTCCTTGTTTTCTTTTCCTCACCCTAAAGTTTAGTTTTTCTGTGCTAGATTCATCCATCTTGTCCTAAATGACTTGGATCTCGTGTCTTATTATGAAAACTGGTTTCTAACACTAAAGTTATAAATCTATTTACACAAATTTCATCCATAACTTTCATTGTTTCTTTTTTTTTCTGTAACATTGAAATCTTTGCTCTATCTGGAATATATTTTGGTGTAAAGAGTTAGGTGAGAATCCAGCTTTATTTTTTCCCCCAAAGGTTAGCTTGTTATCCCAATACCATTTATAGGATAATCCTCCTTCCAGACAAATACTTTAAATAAATCCTCTTTCGAGGGGGTCACAGAAGCTTTTGAGAATCTGACGAGTGCTATGGACCTTCTCCCTAGGAAAAGAAAATGTACATAAATATGCACTAAATTTCACAAACAATTTCTACGGAACCCATGGACATTTCAAAGCATTCACTGACTCCCCAGGCATCTGTAATCACTTAAAATCCCTTACTTCAGACAAAAGAAGCAGTGCTTACATAGTGAAGGCCCCTCAGCTGATCCTCAGGGCTGGGGGGCAGCCCAGAATGCCACCAATCCCTGTCCTTGGAATTCAGAACATTTCACACTCTCTTCTTCCAGCTTAGAGCAGCCATCAGATGCCATAAACACCTCCCTCCTGAACCCAAGACTGCAAGGACATCAAACCAGTCCATCCTAAAGGAAATCAGTCCTGAATATTCATTGGAAGGTCTGTTGCTGAAGCTGAAGCTCCAATACTTGGGCCGCCTGATGCGAAGAAATGACTCATTGGAAAAGACCCTGATGCTGGGAAAGATTGAGGGCAGGAGGAGAAGGGTGCAGCAGAGGATGAGATGGTTGAATGGCATCACTGACTCAATGGACATGAATCTGAGCAAATTCCAGGAGATAGTGGAGGACAGAGGAGCCTGGCGTGATGCGGTCCATGAGGTCACAAGGAGTCAGAAGCGACTTAGCGACTGAACAACAAGCTGAACCCAAGGGACTCAGTTTCCCTCGGTTTAACTTTAAAGTCTCAACCCATTTCAGACTCTCTTTTTCTACCCCATATCCGTCTTCCCCTCCCAGAGCCTGCTCTGCGGGGTCACATTTTGTCTCTGCTCACAGACTCACCCTAAATTCTCTCCCACGCTCACTAGAAAGCCCATGCCATTCCTCCGCTGGCCAGAAGGGGTCGCTGCTTCTGCGTCCCCAGCCATCCTGGGCAGCTGGACTCCCGTCCGTGACCGTCCCACCTCCATCCAGGCAGCAGGGCACCCGCCCTTCCACACCCCACGAGCTGCAGTGACACCTCCAGAGAGGCTCAGCTCCGAACTTCCTCCAGCAAGGATGCCGAGGGGCCCCCTGCCAACACTGTTCTCATCTTCCCAAGTCATTGCCCTCTGCGAGGTCGTGGCCACGGTCTGCAAATGGAGTTTGGCCATCCTCGTGGCTATTAAAAAGCATGTTTAAATAATATTATGTGATCATCTTTTATGCCATCACATTTACCTCTTAAAACAGGCAGGGGAAATGAGGCTAGCTTGTCCTCTCTCCAACACCTTCTTCATTCTAAAGTGTTAGTCACTCAGTCGTGTCTGACTCTTTGTGACCCCATGGACTGTAGCCTGCCAGGCTCCTCTATCCCTGGGATTCTCCAGACAAGAATAGTGGAGTGGGTTGCCGTTCCCTTCTTCAGGGGATCTTCCTGACCGAGGGACTGATCCCAGGTCTCTTGCATTGCAGGCGGATTCTTTACCATCTGAGCCACCAGTTCGTCATTCTAAGAGGTACCCAAACCAAAAAGGGTTGAAACCGCCTTCTTTTCTTCTGTGGGAAGGACGGGCCTCGGTGAGGGTGTGCAGACAAATGGTAAGCACGTCAGCATTCCCAAGGCCTGTGCCTGTAGCAGGCATAACTAATGAAACCCCTGTCCTCCCCCCACATCTGAGTCCAGACGCAGCCCCACATCCATTCCAACAATCACTCCCAAAGTCATGCTAGAATTCATGCTAGAATCTGATATGAAACTAATTTGCTATCTGAGGTCCAGGTTAACCTTTCAGAGTCTGAAAGCAACTGTGCAACAATTTGTGGTTTTCCTTTTTTTTTAAAAAAAAAATTTGTGGTTTTCAAACCACTAATTTGGACATAAAGCATAGAAGAGCACGTAATAATCTATGCAAAAAACACTGTGAACTATTGAGACACTGGATCTAGATATGTAATGTCATGCTAAATCATATCCCATTTAACATCAGATTCCGGTACTGATGACAAGATGATGTGTTAAAGACCAAAAAGAAAACTGAGAAACAGAGTTTGTAATTGAAGAAACTATATGTACAAATATATTCTATCTACAAATTGAGAAAAAATAGTCATTATTCTACCTTACCGATAGAATGAGCCCCTTCGTTCAGCCTGCAGTCCTCGAAATTATTCAGAGCAGAGAGTGGGAACCACAGCCATGTGGAGTATATAGCAGGGAATTATGAGTCAGTGGGTAGGATTCTGGTCCAAGTCCTGCCAAGAATACTATTTGAACTTGGGCAAGATGCTTCAGTTTCCTCATCTGTGAAATGGAGACCATAGTGTCTACCTTGCTTGGTCATTGTGAATGTTAAGAGCAATAACGTACACAGAAGTGCTGTCTGAGTCCTGAATCACTGCTTTCTGGATCTGGCTGAGGTGGCACCTGACCCCGAGCTGAAGCAGGGAAGACCAGTCAGCTCCTAGCGCAAACGGGAGAGCCTGGTGGGTATGTGTCAGGCTGATTGGAGCGTCCTATGTCCTCACTTTGTCAGTGGAAGTGAGAGCATAGCCCTGCACACCCCCTAGGAACAGGGTGTCTGCTCAGAAAGGGTCCCATTCATCTTCTTAACCTTAACATCTTTGCAAGTCTTCTCTTTCATCTCTTTTCTTTATATCAACACAGCAAGCAGGCTTGGGGGCCATTAGCGGGTGAGGACCCAAGAGTATCACAGACGCCTCGAAAATAGAAAGAGAAGCATTTCTTGAGGAGCCTGTGGACCACCATTCACATGCATCTCGCGTGACTCACAGCCCAGCCTTCCTCACGGAGAGCTTGAGAATACTCCCCACCACCAGTAGCCAGTGGGACCTGAAGGGAACTTTAGGGGCTTCTGGAAAAGGTTTCACTCCCTAATCCGATGACACGTGGGATTAGAAACTGCTGTTGGATATAGCTGAGTGTGAGGTCAAGAGGTTGGGAGCTATGGCAGCCACTTTGCAACCATGAGGCAACAAGGGCAGAGCACAAAGCTGGAATATACCTGGGCCTCTGATCCCATCACTGGATCGTGACACAACTGTGGAACCACTTTGCCTGCAGACTTCATGTTAAGTGAGAAAATAACTGGCGTGTAGGTCACGGCCAGTTGAGTCTTCTGAGATGGAGTTGCCAGCATCCGACCTGATGAGTTAACACAGTAGGGCTGGCCGCGGTGGTGCTAGTTCACCACTGTATCCCCAGCGCCCTGCAGAACGCCTGACATGTAGGAAGTGTGTGAGTCACTCCGGTGGTTCGGACGATGAAGAATCCGCCTGCAGTGTGGGAGACCCGGGTTTCAATCCTTGGGTTGCGAAGATCCCCCAGAGGAGGGCGTGGCAACCCACTCCAGTGTTCTGGCCTGGAGAATCCCTTGGACAGAGGAGCCAGGCGGGCTACAGTCCAGGGGGTCGCGAAGAGTCAGACATGTAGCAGGTGTTTGCTAAGTGCTTGTGGACGGAATCAGTAACGATCAGGGGGACCTAGGCCGCGCGAGTGAATGCCCGCGTCACCCCACCCTTCTCCCTTCGCACCTCCTGGCGGCTCTGAGAAGCTGCCTCTCCCTGTGGGGGGACCAGGTCGGGAACTGCCAGAGCCGTCTTTGGGGGCGGTGAACACAGGAAGGCTGGGCTGCTTCACACATACAGATGACTCATAAAGACAGCTTTTTACCCCTTCAAATGGTGATGTTCCTGTAATAAAGAATTTAATAACCCGCTGTGCCTGTGCGGGGAGAAAACTCATTTGTTTAATAGGCAGCAGTTTGGCTTTGTCATGTTCATTTAGTTTTTAATGACACACAGTTGTGCCAATATTGATTTTAGCTTATAGGGACTCAAAAATTTACTGTCTAGATGGATTCAGGACGCAACCGTTTTTGGTTTTTGTTTTTGTTTTTGTTTTTTTTCAATCTTTGCCTGCTCTGAAGACACATGGCCCCGCTCCCACCCCGACCTGTGAGGGGCCTGGCAGGCTAGGGATGAGGATGCTGGTCCAAAATTGATACCATCCTTGTCTCATCTGGACACCCTGTCTTTCCCACCTTCTGCCTGCTCACCCCTCACCCCCATCAGATGGGAGGGAGTCGGCGGCTGGGGGAGGCGATGTGTTTTTCATCTTGGAAAGCAGAGCAGGACTGTGTCAAGGAAACAGGAGTTAGCTTTTCAGGCACGCGCACACACACACAGCCATGACGTATGTGTGTGTGCACACATGTTCCCTAGCACATGTGTGTCCACCCACTCACACTCAAGCCCCAAGCATGCATTCCCAGCAAGGGCTGGGACCCTGCCGATTATTCCACGAGTAACTCCACATGTCACTTGGAGCCACCCGGCTGGGGCACCTCTCTTTAAACATTACTTACGGCTGTGTTTCTGCTTTTATCTCTCACCGGGGACAGCATCAAAATAGCGAGAGGGATCATGGCCAGGAGCCGAACCCACTTTGTGTTTCCTGTACAGTCAATTACCCTTCAAGACAGACAGCAGACCCTCAGTATTCGTGGGCCTGACACTTGTCATCTTAGTTGTGTTGTAACTCCAGTTACCCGAGAAAAGATTCGAAGGAAGAGGGCTGGGAAAACACAGTGAATGTTTATGCAGCACAGACCGTGCGCGGGGCGCCTTGCTGACCACCGTTGACAGGAATTATCTCGTCTCATCTCCATGTCGCCCCTTTAAGGTTGAACGCTGGGTAGTTTTATCCCCATTGTAGAGGAAATTGTTGCTTGCAGAGGTCAAGTGGGGGGACCAAGGTCACAGAGAGGAAATGATGCCAAACACACGGGCCCGGCCACTCCCCGCATTTTCAGCCATACTGAGTTGGAGGCTTAGCCCAGTGCTGTTGACGCCACTGTAAACCCGTCTCTGCCTGGCAGGTGAGCCTACCAGACCAGGGAGTGGCTGCACCTTTAGGGGAGTGAGCGGGCAGGCGGGCCCGCGGCCAGCCCACGGCCACGCACACGGCGTTAATTTTCCTGCGATAGCTTCTCACGACCAGACTCTCCCCGGAGAACCCTGGCACGTTTGCTCGGTGACTGCCTTCCTGACCCCTTGTGTCGCCGTGAAAATAAGGCAGGCAGTAGGGAGAAAAGAGAGAGCTCCGTACAGAGCACGTGCCGATAATGAATCATATTAAATGTAATTTCATGTCATTGGCCTATTTAATCTATTTATGTAAGTTTTAGCGAGGGCTTTCTTCGTGATGGGAAGCTCATCTCAGAATTGATTCTTAGAGTCACGGAATTTGAAAGGACCTATAGATCAACTATGCAAGGCCGGTCCCCAGAGAGGTGAAGTGACTTACCCAAGGTCGTGCGATTAAATTTGGAGTGGCGTCCTTTTCCAGAAGAGGTGGGCTTTAGGGCCCTCAGCAGGAAAGCGACCCCCTCGGGCACCTGGGTTCTGCTGGATGGTGGGGATTTGCACGCGTCACTTCAATGGATGGCGCTCACCTTGGTCACTGGCCTGCCAGGCATGACTGTGGCCGAATTCCCATCATGCCAAGACTCTGCCCAGGTTCCTCTCTGACATCCCCTGCCCCCCATCCTGAAGCATCCATGGCCTTCTTGCAGCATCTCCTTGCTGCCCCAGGGACTTTGCTTGGGCCAGAATACTCCTCCTCCCGCCCCCATGAAGTCCCTCCTTCTTTTAGTTCCCAGTCAACGCTTCCCTAGGGCATCTTCCCTACCCTCTCTGTACTGTTGGAGTTTTTCGAGGTAGCACTGACATCAAGCATAATTTCATGCTAATTTGGAGAAGACTTTAACATCTGGACTGTAACACCTATCTCCTACCGGACTGTAAGTTCCGCCAGAGCACGTCCCAGTCAGTGACTGCTATATAACAAATGGCCCTCTGGTTCAGTGGCTGAAAACAACCACTGCATTTCATCATGATTTGTGGGTCAGAAACCTGGAGAACGTTCAGCCAGGTAGCTCTCACTTGGATCTCTTAGGTGGCGGCAATCCCGTGTCGGCCAGGGAGCATGGTCACGTGAAAACTTAACTAGGCTGGACATCCAAGGTTCGGGTGCGTTCACATGCCTCCCACTTGATTGCTGCTGGAAGCTCAGATGGGTTGATGACCAGAGCATCTTCACATGGCCTCGCTGACACGGTAGTCTGAGAGCATCTGAACCCCATATGGCCCACAGAGATCACTGTATGACTTTTTCTGGTCCAGTCTTGGAAGCCACTCAGTGTCACTTGACTCCAGCTGCATCCTACCACTTACAAGTGAATCACTGAGACCAGATTCAAGGGGAGGGGCGTGGACCCTGCCTCTTGACATGGGGATAGCAGGATGATATAGAAGAAGAGCTTATGCGATGGGAGAGATTTTTGCAGCCACTTTTGATAAATGCAACCTGACATACGGCCAGAACAGTGCCATTTCCCCTCTTGCGTTGATGCCTAGTACTTAGCACAAGCGTTCAAAAATGATTTGATAAATAAGTGAATAAACTTATGGATGGACGTATAAATACATATAGTGCTGTGGTCTGAAAGTCCGTGTCCCTCCAGAAATCATATATTGAAAATCTAATGCCCAAGGGGTGTTGGAAGGTGGGGCCTTGAGAGGTGATTAGGGCCATGAAGGCAGAACCCTCACGAATGGGATGAGTGCCCTGGTAAAAAGAGGCTCAGGAGTGATCCCCAGGACTTCCCACCAGGTGAAAACGTATAGAGTCTGCAGTCTGGAAGACGGTCCTCACCTGTCACGCTGGCACCATGATCTTGGACTTCTAGTCTCCGGAAGCACAAGGAATAAAGTTCCGCTTAAGTCACCGGGTGTGTAGGATTTTGTTATAGTGGCTCCAAAGGACTAAGACATATGTATACATGAAATCAGGAAGAGAAGGAGGGAAGCAAGGAAGGGAGGGAGGGGAGGAGGGCGGGGAGGAGGGAGGAGGGAAAGGATACTCCAGAAGTGCAGATAAGGAAGGAGGTGTACTTAAGAACGAGAGCACGGCTTTCCGGTAAGCGGCCTGAGCTGACCCTTAAAAATGGTGCGCTATTCACTCGACCCAGAAAACCCCACAAAATCATGCAAATCAAGAGGTTCAAATCTTCGTGTTCACTTTAAGAACACTCGTGAGACTGCCCAGGCCATAAAGGGTATGCATATCCGAAAAGCCACCAAGTATCTGAAGGATGTCACTTTAAAGAAGCAATGTGTGCCATTCCGTCGTCACAATGGTGGAGTTGGTAGGTGTGCACAGGCCAAACAGTGGGGCTGGACACAGGGTCGGTGGCCCAAAAAGAGTGCTGAATTTTTACTACACATGCTCAAAAATGCAGAGAGTAATGCTGAACTTAAGGGCTTAGATGTAGATTCTCTGGTCATTGAGCACATCCAAGTGAACAAAGCCCCCAAGATGAGGCGCAGGACTTACAGAGCTCACGGTCGGATCAACCCCTACATGAGCTCTCCCTGCCACATTGAGATGATCCTTACTGAAAAAGAACAGATTGTTCCTAAACCAGAAGAGGAGGTTGCACAGAAGAAAAAGATATCCCAGAAGAAACTGAAGAAACAAAAACTTATGGCCCGGGAATAAATGCCGCAGAAAATAAATGCAAATAAAAGTAAAAAAAAAAAAAAAAACACGAGAGCACGGAGACGCCTGGGCCTGAAGGAGCCCTGACTGCCTGGAACAGACTTCCCATCTTCTTATTCAAGAGGAGGCTCCTCTCTGCCCCACCCACACACCCAGGGACACCTCCTTGTCGACTGCGGGTTTGAACCCAGAAAGGGAAACTCATTTCAACACCATCGGAGCAAAGTGAAGTGAGTACAACAGATCTGCTGTGACACAAAGCCCCGACAACAGGAGACACCCCAGGAAGCTGCTAGTGCTTCCAGGGCCCGGGAGAAATGTGATTTGATTGTCTAAGTGTCCTGAGTCTGCACCTGTCACCGCTGAGAGGCAGCCGTGTTTGCTCTGGGTCACGCAGCCGGACGCTTGGAGCAGAGACAGCACCTGTGTTCCCGAGGCCAGCAGTTCGATAACGTGGGCTTGTTTGATTTACTCGCCTTGGTGGGTAGCAGGTTAATAAAGCCTCAGTCAGCTTGGTAAAAGGCCTGTCCTGGTTCTCAGGACCCGGGGAGTTCACGCAGACATCTCGGAGGGCAGTCGGGGGCCGGCCGTGTCTCCCCTACAAGCTCCCGGACCTGCCTCATCCACCCGCGTCCTCGCGGCTCCCAGGGACCATTACTTCTGTCATCCCCAGCAGGCTCCGACCAGAGCACTGCTCGGCCAAAGACCCGCCTGGCCTCCCCAGTCATCAGGACGAGACAACCCCTCTGAGCCCCAGCTCCACGGCTGGTGCTCAAGCGGGCCCGGCCTCCACTAAGTTCCCCTTGGAGACTCCCGAGTCCACTCTGCCTCCCATAGCACAAAGTGCCAATTGACAGAAAATTATATTGGCAGGCCCTTATTGAATATAATTACCCACCAGGAATTTTCCTGAATCCATCAACCAGAGTGGAACTCAGCTGTGAATCTGCAGGACTCCTAACGCTCAGAAAGATGCCCCGTCGACAGTCGAAAGTTGTTCTTTAAAAAGGCCCCCAGCCTGGAAAAGGGAGCATCGGAATCACACATTTCCCATCTCATATAGTTTTACCTACTTTTAACAGAGCCTTTAAGAACAAATTCTTATCTGCTGACTATTACTGTTATTATTATTGGGTACTAATGTTTCATCTCTATTTCAACTCTATTTTCAATCCTAAAAGAAATCAGTCCTGAATATTCATTGGAAGGACTGATACTGAGGCTGAAGCTCCAATGCTTTGGCCACCTGATGCGAAGAGCTGACTCATTGGAAAAGACCTTGATGCTGGGAAAGATTAAAGGCGGGAGGAGAAGGGGACGACAGAGGATGAGGTGGTTGGATGGCATCACCGACTCAATGGACGTGAGTTTGAGCAAGATCCAGGCATTGGTGATGGACAGGGAGGCCTGGCGTGCTGTCGTCCATGGGGTGGCGAAGAGTTGGACACGACTGAGCAACTGGACTGAACTGATTTCATCTCTACTAGAATCTTATGAGGGGCTGAGTATCATCCTTCATGGATAGATGAGGATACCAAGGGTCAGAGAGGTTAAATGAGAAACGGCAGGTGCCACAGCTGGTGAACGGTGGGAATGGGGCTGAAGCCCAGGTCTGTGATTCAGAAGCTGGGTCTCCCGCCTCTTTGCACAGTGTCCTCCTGCCGAGAGGGCTTGCCCCTGCTCCTCGGGTCAGGTGTGTCCCCCAGGGTACCGAGGTCGGCCGGACAATTCCCGGGTGTCAATGGGCCAGGTTCAGGGGTCCACGTTCACACCCAGCCCAAGACCCATACTGGGGCCGTTGTTGCTATTCAGTCGCCCAGTCGACTGTGACCCCATGGATGGCAGCATGCCAGGCCTCCCTGTCCCTCACCATCTCCTGGAGTTTGCCCAAGTTCATGTCCATTGCATCGGTGAGGTCGTCCCACCATCCTCATCCTGAGGGGCTCAGGGCCTCCAAATTCTGTTTCTCAGGACTGAGAGGGAAGTAATCCTCGACCTTCCCAGAGTCCACCCAGGTCAGGACTGATCTGGGGGACGAAGAGCCCGGTGTCTGCTGATGAGGTGGGGGCTGGGGGCTGCCTGGTGCCAGGGACCATCCATTCCAGGCACTTCATGAGCATCCATGCCCTGCATACTCATGACCACCCCGTGAGGTAGGTATTGACACCGACCAGGGTTGGCAACCTTCCGTAATCAATAGCAATGGACTAGAGGCCAGACAAGAAATTTGGGCAGGGCTCTTTAGGGGCTCCAGGAGCTAATTGTTAAAAAAAAGTGGACCCAGCCCCTCCCAGGAGAGTCAGCAGAGGGTTATAAGCCCTGCTGTCAGGGCAGGACGCTGCCACGGGGAAAACCAAACCGAGAAACAGACAGACCAGGCTGTGCATCTTCAAAAGCCACACGGAGCGCTGACTCTGGAGCCAACTTCTTCCTGGGCCCCCAGGACGCTGGGGAGCCCCCGGCTGCCCCTTCCCCGTGATTCCAGCCGCCGCCTCACTCGCCACCCGGTGAGGGTCAGTGAAACAGGTGCTGCGTCTTTGCATGCCCTGGATTGGAAGCACAGGGCGTGTGGAAACCGAGAAATCCATTTCCAGCCTTGAGAACTTCCTCGGAGGACTTCCTTCTCCCTAGAAGTGTCAGTGCTGCGGAGAGAGGAGGGGTGGCGTCCTTGGCGGGACCTTGGCCCTGAGCTGAGGCCGGTGGGCTTGGTGATCAGCCGAACGTAAACTCCCCTTACCTTCAAATACCCCAGAGTCCCAGGGTCCACAGGGAGCAGAGACCAAGGTCCCCCAGACCCAGGACATGCGATGTACGTGTGTGTACACGTGTTTGTGGTTGTGCATGCATGATGTATGTGTGACTTGGGTTTGTGTCTGTGTGTGTGTGTTGTGACTGTATGTGTATATATGATTGTGTGCGTGCAAGTGTGGCTGTGTGTGTGATTCTGTGTACATGCATGTGTGGCTGTGTGTGTGTGTGTACATATACACGATGTGTGTGCATGCATATGTGAGTGTGTGGATGTATGTGTGAGTGTGTTAGCATGTATGTGATTGTATGTGCTCTTATCGATACATGGTGTACATGCATACATGCATGACTGTGTGCACTGCGTGTGATTGTGTGTTTGTGTGTGTGTGTGAGTGGCTGTGGGTCGCGGTGGGCGGCCGGGGCAAATGGGGGTCAGGCCGGTGAATCCTGAGATTCTCGGCTCCCTGGAGCACGTGGGCAGGGCTGCAAGCCTGTCTGCCCGCCCTGACCATGGGGACCTATGCGAGCGGGATAGGAGCCTTGGTGGGGACAACAGATGCTGGGGCAAAGACAGTCAGGGGAGGTGGGGTCCTAGCCTCAGCTGCCCTCACGGGATGCTCTGACGTGTGAACTGAACCACAGACAGGGGCTCTGGGCTGCCCTGAAGGGGGTTGGGGGGAGAACAAGGCTCCAGAGAGCCTCAGAGGAGAGCCCTTCACGTCAAGCTCCTGGGGGCACCTGCGTCTGATGAGGAGACCCAGTTCCAACACAGCTTCAGCGAGACATGCTCGTGGGAGCGTCCCAGCCGTGGGAGGAGGTTCACGCATCCCTCGGGCCATGAGAGGGGCCCTGCCAGGTGAGCCTGAACTGGGGGCAGCAAGGAGCAGCTGGAGAATGTCTCCAGGGGTCCAGCTCCACCAGTGACCAGCCGCCTCCTCCTAGGAGGGGACTCTCCCCCAGCCCAGACCTGCTCTGAGAGCCGCACAAAATCACAGACTTAGATTACATGGCTTCAGACTTCCCCATCCCTCCCTGGGGCCGTGCTCAGACGCTGGCTGGGGGTCCCGCAGACAACGGGAAACTGGAGGGAGAGGTGGGGGGCCACACTGTGGACACAGCTTTGGAAACTCTCTGTTCACACAGACAGAGCACCTGCCGCAGGTGGGGGCTTCATGTCTGCCCGCCTCCCGGAGCCAGAGAGCCCTGTCGGCAGACCCCAGGGACCAGGCACGTCCAGGCTCCACGCAGAGAGTGCCCTCCTGCATCTCCACCTCCAGAAACAGAGGAGGAGGCGCCCAGGCTGGCTCTGCCCGCCGCACATCCGTGGGCATCACCGGGGGTTACTGCCGTCTGTCCAGCGTGGGCTGCACGGCCGGCACCATACAAGACGTGCAGAAGACACAGGCCCACCCCGCGGGGTTCACCGTCCAGCCAGACGCACCAGAGGCTCCCGCAGCAAACGCTTGTGAGACTTGTGCGGAATCTGCCAGGTGGGCCCCTCCGTGTTCTTTCCACAAACTCTGCGAGAAGGTTGAAGAGAAACCCCACCCCGACACCCAGTTCTCTCTCTGCACCATCTTGAACCCAGAGCAATTTATCGAGGGGGCAAACGACCCCCCAGGGGCAGGTGGGGAAGCGGGGTCTCAGGAGGAGAAATAATGTAATAACCAGCCGTGGCCCCCGGAAGGACAGCATGACCCTCCACCATGGGCAGGACAGGACCAGGAACCTCAGGGGACTCAGGTCAGGCCCAGCAGAGGGCTTCCAGGGGGCTTGGAGCCACACAGAAAAATCTGCCAGTCCTGCCATCCGTGGCTCAGCAGCCAGGCAAGGATTGCGTCTCCATCTTCGTTTTCCACGGTGGGATGAGGGTAGGTGCTAGAGACAATGAACAGACCACAGATGGATTATCGAGATCGTGATGAGTGATGTGATGGAATAATAGTCTACCTTTCCACGTTTCAGCTCTGTGACCACCCCTTCCCCTCCCCGCTCCCCAGCTTGTCAGAGGAGGGAAGTCAGACAGTGACTTGACCAGGATGCCTCCCGAGGGTCAGATGCTGTCCTGATGACTTTCTATGGGTGAACTCATTTGGTCCTCACAGGAAGCACAGGAGGCACGGGTTATTTTGTCCTCAAGGATGGATGAGGAGAATTGAAGCATCAAGATGCTGAGTCATTCAACCTGGATGACACGGCTGGTAAGTGGAGACAGCGGAGGTTTCAGGATGTAACCCACCGGTCCTTGGGTAGGGGCTGAATGAGATCAGCTCTATAAAGGGCGTAACCAGTGTCCCCCACACGGTGACCTGCCCCTGGGGGTTGTCATGGAGCCCCAGGACAGAGGGATGGGCTTGGGGTTTTGTGGTCCAGGGAGATCCTGGCCCACCTAAAGTCACCGGGGGCCGTCTCCGGTACAGCTGATCGAAGAGCAGGACGGCAGCACTTCTCAGCCAACTTCCCATCCTGTGTGTGTGTAGTTTTGAATGAATTATTTTTTACCACGATGGAGGGTGAGATAAGACTTGAACCAACCCAAGTGTATGTGATGGTCCCCCAGTTAATGCTCCCCAACTGCTGCTGAGGTGCGATCGGGCCCCAGCCAAGGCGGGGAGACAGATGCATCACCACAGGACCCAGACGCGGCATTGGACTCCTGGCCCTTTGTATCCCCTAGTTTCACAAAGTACAAAAATAGGCAAGCTCGAGACGGCTCAGATGCCTGGCTCAGACAGTCGCAGCCAAGACAGAGAAGGGGAGGGAGGAGAGGCGGAACATGAGGAAAAGGAGAAAGAAAGGAAAATACACCACTTAAGGTCAAAGCAGTGAGAATAACACGAAAGTGCTGCCAGCGGAGCGGAAGCAAGACGCCTTCCAGGTTGGAAATGTGACAACAGAGCTGTTATTGCCTCTGAGATGGTGTCACGGCCATGGTTGCCCTGAAGACTCGGATGCAAGCTAGATAGAGGGCTTGGTGGGGGAGGTTTGCTGGGCTGGGGGGCTGGGATGGACGATGCCAGGGTCCTCCCAAGGAGGTGTGGGCCACTCGCTATGGCAGCCCCAGGACCACAAAGGATGCTGGCATTCTGGGGCCCTTCCACTCTTGAAGGCTGAAGGCGCGGAGCTCTGATGGATGGCGTTGATGGGATGCATGCAAATATATGCAAATGAGGCCTCCGAGGGTGGTGCTTTTCTTTATTTGTTTATTTAGTTGAGACGGAAGGAATATCTGCTCATTGTAAATGAATCAGAGAAGATGGAGATGCACAAAGAAGGAAATCAAAACCCCTTGTTAGCCCACCACTCAGGGAAAAAAAAAAAAAAACCCGTTGCTAACATTTTAGTGTATATTCTCCCAGACAATCTTCTTCCCATACAAATATAGTTGAAGGGTTTTTTTTTTCTTTCTATCTAAAATAGTTCTTACTTTACATACTGTTTTGAAACCTGCTTTTTGGCATTGAAAATATATTATAAGTGTGCTCATGGCACTGTAATTTAACAAACTCCCTATTGTTGGAAATAGAGATTGTGTTAGGCCCTGTGACTTGAGGCCTGAAGGCAGGCTGAACATTTAGAGATGTAGGGGAACCCTGACCTTTAGGGAACTGGGTGTGTGGCAAGGGACTAGGGTGGACAGAAGTAGCTCAGACCGTAGAGTTGGGGAAACAGAATTAGTTTTTTTTTCTCTTGGGGGCTCAGGGGAAAATATGCCACCCCCAAATCAGGCCTGAAGACCAGAAGCAAGTAACCCAAAACCCTTTTGCCATCCTTGCAAACAACTGTGCGGGGGCACCAGCCAGCTGGAGGTCAGGCAGCTTCCCAGGGACGAGAAGAAAGGGGACCCATCCCGATGACTGACCCAGCTCCCCTCCGAGCGTCAAGAATTCAGCAGCTCCGGCACATAGGTCTGAACGTCAGCTCTTGTAAGGAAGGACGACAGAAGCTGGGGCCACCCCAGTCAGATGGGAAGACCCACCGAAGGGCCAGAGAGCATACCCCTGGCAACCTGAGGACTAGAAGGTTCCATGTCAACTGTGTCCAGGCTGAAAGGGGCAGATAAGAGGGTTGTCCCATTGACGTTTGTTGAGCACCCTCCATGTAGCAGACCCCTCTGCATATCAGTTCAGTTCAGTCGCTCAGTGGTGTCCGACTCTTTGCGACCCCATGGACTGCAGCACGCCAGGCCTCCCTGTCCTTCACCAAGTCCTCATTTAATCCCCGGAGCAGGGGTGTGAGGAAGCTACCCCATGGATGGGGACCTGAGGGCCAGCAAGGGGGATCGACTGGCCCAGAGTCACACAGCTCACTGCGGGGCAGAGCTCAAGGGCGAAGTCCACTCCTCCAAGACCCGCGCGGGGTCCCCAGGAAGGAGCACGCAAACTACAAAGGGAAGGCGGCAGAAGGAATGGCTGCTGGGAAGCGGAGACTTGGGAGACCGGCTTCTCAAAAAGGAAGAGACATAGAGGGTGAGAGAAACAGGCCGGTGTGAGTGAGGCGGGAGGCGGACGGCAACGCCCCCTCCCCTCGCCCCCGCCCCCCAGGGTAAAGCAGTTGGAGAGTCATTCCCTACTGACGGGAAATCCAAGAGAAGAACAGCAGGACAATTAAGGGAGGAGGCTGGGCCCTGCTCAGACCACATATTTCTCGTTCCGGAAGTCAGGAGACCTCCCCGACCGCACAGGCACAGAAAAGGCTCTTTGGAGACCAAAGGGGAGTCATGTCAAGGGATGTTCTACCCAGATACCTTTGTGGTAGGATCCGTCTTGGCTAAGAGATGCATGGGCACACTTGGGAGGATCCTGAGGTGCACCAAATATGGACCGTGAACCAGGCAAATCAGAATGATTGGCCAAAGGAAATCTAGAAGAAATGCCCCACAAAAGTAACGCAGACTGCCACAAGATTGACTCAGCAACCCAGGGACTCGGCCTCTGAGTCTGCCCGTGTGTCTACCCAGCCGTACCGCGCTCTTTCTCCGCCTAATGACCGCTTCATTTGCTTCACTGCTTGCGTCTTTGTGGAAATTCTTTTCCACAAGGGCCAGGGCCCTTGTCTCTGACCACCCATCTAGTGGCTAGGATCTGGTGCTCTCAGCGCTGTGACCCAGCTCACCCGAGATTCTGAGAAGAGGGAGGGGAGCAGGGGTGTGAAGGCAGCAAACCACCCGGGCGGGTGGGAAGGTGGTGGTGGGTCGGGTTGACGCTGGAGGAAGGTCTGAGGATGGAGTGAGAGCGTGCATCAAGAGCTTGGAAGCAGCAGAGATGAGGCTGTCCCAGGAGCCCCAGCGGGCAGGGCAGGGTGAGATGGGAAGTAAGGGAGAGGGTAGTGCCCGCCCTCCCTGGGTGCAGGGGTCCAGGGATCAGTGCTCAGAGCAAAGGCAAAGCGTGAGCCGCCTTCCAGAGCAGGCTCCCCAGAGCCCCACCCCACCCCTGGTCACAGCTCACGGCCCCAAGTGAAAGCTACTTTGGGCAAGATTTATTAGCCCTTCTCCCTTGGCTTCATTTGTTTCGTTCCGTATTTGCTGGTGGCTCCAGCCCAGCATTAATGGCCTGTTTGGGGTCCGCGGGCCTCCCGTGTCCTCTCTGTGGCCGGAGGGGGCATCCAGGCTTTCCATGTGCCCACGTGGCTGGCTTTTTAATTACGCTGCGTGGGCAGAGCCGGGGCCCTGGGCAGAGCACAGAGCCGCAGCCAATATTTATCATCAGAGTGAGTATTTTCACTACGCATAACCCTGGCAAATGAGAAATTGGATCCAGAGGATTGGGGTTGTTAATTGAAACATAACACTGAGCAAAGATACGATGTGGGTAGAGCCGCAAAGGGGGAGAGGAGAGCCAGCTGGCCTCCTCCTTCGGTGGGGACGGGATGCGCCCTGGGAAGCCAGAGGACAGCGTGATGCTTTCTGAACTCTGGAGATGGGGAATGGGTTTGGGCAGACGCATGGGCTGCAGGGGGCTTCCCAGGTGGCTCAGTGGTAAAGACTCCACCAGCATCAATGCAGGAGACGCAGGTTCAACCCCTGGGTTGGGAAGATCCCCTGGAGAAGGAAATGGCAACCCGCTCCAGCATCCGTGCCTGCGAAAATAAGAGTCAGACACGACTTAGCCACTGAACACCAGCAACACCTTGTCAGAGTTCAGCAACATCCACGATCATCATGGCAGGCAGCACCAGTGGGGTCACTGGTGGTCTTCATGAGCCTCTCCGGACTTCAGGCTTCCTGTTCTCCACGCTGTGCTTCCTTCCGAGTTCCCAGAGCTCAGCCTGGCTCCTGAGCCAGCACCAGTCATTCCCAGGGCTGTCTGCCTCCCCACGCCCAAGACAGGGCAAGGATGAGGCCCTGTCTCACTCCTCTTTGGATCCCCAGGCTCAGCTGAAGGCGTGGCGCCCAGTGGGGGTGGTTTAGTCACTCAGTCGTGTCCGACTCTTTGTGACCCCAGGCAGCCCGCCAGGCTCCTCTGTCCATGGGATTCTCCAGGCAAGAATACTGGAGTGGGCTGCCATTTCCTCCTCCAGGGCATCCTCCCTGCCCAGAGACTGAACCCACATCTCCTACCCAGCAGGCAGATTCTTTACCACCAAACCACTTGGAAATGCATGCTTGTTACATAAATGAAGGCCTGCAGATCCAGCTTCACCAATCAGGCCATGAGAGCCAGGCTCACCCATCAGTGAGATAGTCCTGAGAAAAGCTATGAGGGGTTTATAGCTGGGATGCTAAATCAACTAAGTGTTCCTAATGATCTTAATGGGTCTTTTTATTTGTAATTAACTAATTAATCTGATCTGAATGCACTCTACCCGTGTAGATACCTCCTCATCATTTCATAGCTCTGATGAGTCAAGTCTTACGAATCACCGCAGTAACCCTGCTCAGCTGGTGTATGACTGTCATTGACGATTTGCATGCAAATGTCCAGGTTCCATTACAGACACCTAGGAGTTTTTAAAACATTTTTTATCGAAGTATAGTTGATTTACAACGTTCTGTGAGTTTCAGGTGTACGGCACAGTGGTTCAGGTTATAGATATGTTCTTTTTCAGACTCTTTTCCATCTGCTGCTGCTGCTAAGTCACTTCAATTGTGTCTGACTCTGTGCGACCCCATAGACATCTGCCCACCAGGCTCCCCCATGCCTGGGATTCTCCAGGCAAGAACACTGGAGTGGGCTGCCATTTCCTTCTCCAATGCATGAAAGTGAAAAGTGAAAGTGAAATCGCTCAGTCGTGTCCGACTCTTAGCAACCCCATGGACTGCAGCCTACCAGGCTCCTCTGTCCATGGGATTTTCCAGGTAAGAGTACTGGAGTGGGGTGCCATCGCCTTCTCCCTCTTTTCCATCTAGGTTACTACAAAATGCTGAGTGTAGTTCCCTACGCTACATGGTAGGTCCTTGCTGGTTATCTCTTGTGTGTGTGTAGTGGTGTGTACGCACGGGTGTGTATCCCAGTTTATCCCTCTCTCTCATCTTTCCCCTTTGGTGACCTTAAGTTTGTTCTCTGTGTCCGTGAGTCTGTTTCTGTTTTGTAAATAAGTTCCTTTGTGTCATTTTTCTAGATTTCTCACGTAAGTGATGTCGTGTGATGTCTGTCCTTGTCTGGCTTACTTCACTTAGTTTGATCATCTCTAGGTCCCTCCAAGTTGCTGCAAATGGCGCTGTTTCATTCTTTTCATGGCTGAGTAATATTCCATCATGTGTAGGTACCACATCTTAAAAATTCATCCATCAATGGACATTTAGGTTGCTTCCATGTCATGGTTATGTAAATAATGTTACAGTGAACATCGGGGTGCATGGATCTTTTCAAATTACGGTTTTCTTTGGATGTATGCCCAGGAGTGGGATTGCAGGATCCTACGGCAGCTATTTTCAGGTTTTTTTTTAAGGGAATTCCATACTGTTCTCCATGGTACAGATGCCTAGAATTGGCACTGATACCTGCTAATAGCCACTGGACTACCCTAAATGAAGGTCGATGTTCAAATTCCAATGTCTGAAACTTCATTGAAAAGCCACTCTCCGTGGGGTAAAATGACAACGCAGGTATGTACTTGGGGGACCCTGAGATATACCAGGTAAGTTCTCTCTGGGGTCTCTCGCCCATCTGCTTTATTCTCCACTCTCTCTGCTCAGGGTGAGGGCGAGCCCCCTCACCAACGCCGGGGCTGCTGGCATCCTTGCCAGGGGCCTCCCTGCCCCTAGCCCTCCTCCTGGAAAACATCAAACACGAGACTTGGAAGTCCAGCTTTGCTCACCCTCTTCCTTTTCTCCCCTGCCACTCACTCCTCCAACCATGCACCCTGGCTCAGCCAAAGTGCTCCCAAGAAAATTTCCACTAAGTAAGTTCAAGAGTGACGGCTCTGTGTTCCATCCCACGGGGATTTCTCAGTCCTCGATGCACTTATCTTTCCAGCAGCACTTTAGTCTGTTGACCGTGAAACCCTCTGCAACCGCCCACCTCACTCCTCTCTCAGTGAACTCCAGTGCATCCCTCAGGTCTCTGTTCAAGCGTCACTTCCTCAGGGAAGCCCTCCTTGACTACCCTTTGTAGGTCAAGTTCCACTGTACAGGATCCCATGCGTTCAAGCATGTAAACGTCTGTGAAATGAATAGAATGGATGGAGGGGTCTGTGTGCACTCCCTCAGAGCCTTTCATTCACGCCTTCATTAACACGTGTCTCCCCCACTTGACTGTGGGTGCCCGGAGAGCAGGACCCACAGCTGGTTTTCCGTCTGCTGTATCTCCAGTGTGCACCCCAGAGCTTGATGCTTGGAGGAACCCCGCCAATATGTGTTGCATGGATGAAGACCTGGGATCCACACCCAGGTCGCCGGTTCCAACACCCGTGCACTCAGCAAGCCGATTGACTGATGGTAGGTGACCCTAGCAGCCTGTATGAAACCAGCCTTCAGAAATTTTAATGTGCACAAGAGTCACCTGGAGATCTTGTTCAAACATAGGCTCTGATCAGTAGGTCTGGAGTGAGGCCTGAGAGTCTGTATTTCTAGTCGGTTCCCAGAAGATGCCTGAGATGCGGGTCCATGGGTCCTGATCCGAGCAGCAGGGGCTGGTGCAGAATGCTAACCTATAGGCAGGGAATTGGGGGTCTTCTCAGAATTGCAGGCAAGGAGCTGGGGGGCAGGGAAGCTGACTATGAATCCACAAGCTGCCAAACATTGCCTGAATCAGAATCAATTACATGCCTCTTAGATATATGTATCAGTATTCCTCATGCTGGCGAGGATGAATAAAATACATTAAAAGCATTACTGAATTCATAGTAAGTTTTCATTGTTATGCATTTTCTCAGCTGATAGATGCTAAACGTATGGGGGATGTGGGAAGAAGATCTAAGAGAGCTTTGAACATAAAAAAAGCAGCGGGGTTGGGGGGGCCCGGCTCTTAAGACCTGCCTGGAAGACTTGGTGGCCTTGTGTCCTGCTCTCCTGGGAGCTGGTTGGCAGGAAACAGGTGTTAAACCTAGAAAAGCATCCTGCGGGAGGGAAGGAAGGAGAGAGGGAGGGAGGCGAGGAGGAGGAGGCATGGGCACAGGCTTAGGGCCTGGAGCGAGAGGCTGGAGGAGCCGCTTCTCCTGGAGCAGGGCAAAGGATTGTCACTTCAAGATGCTCTCCAGGTTGGCATGGCAACAGTTATCATTCATGTAAATAGCTGACCCACATTTAATTAACAAAAAGAAAACAAAGGGATGGGAAGGAGATGCAGATAGACTGGGCTGGCCCCTTGCCTAGCACAGCAAGGAATGACAGGTCTGCGTCTGGACAGTGGATGCTGGTGAAAAACAAGACACTTGACGTACGAGAGCTCCAATCAGGGGGCCCGTTCTCTCTGGGGGGAGGAGAGCTTCCTTCCGCAGAGTAAGGCCAGGCAGGGCAACAGGCAGGGCGGGGGCTCGGTCGTGGAAACACCAGCAACGCGATGGTGACGACGAACACGTGCCGCGCTGTTCAGTCCCGGCCAGAACACCGAGCTGCGTGCTAGCATTAGCCCCACTTTAAAGATGAGAACACTGAGGCCGGGAGAAATTAAATGACTCATCCAGGGTCACGGGCTTGTATGCAGCTGTGGTCATCTCTACATCAGACTTCCATCCTGGGATGGAGATAGGAGTGAGGAGACAGCTAGTTAGCAGAGAACCCCAGAAGCAGTATGCAGTGCCCAGAGTTAACAGCAAGTGCCGTGAATTAAGCCCTAAAACTGAAGAAGGAAGCTGGAGAGTGGTGTTACGTGAGATGACCAGGGGGGACCTCGCTGATGTGGAAACATTGGAGCAGACATCTGAAGTTGAAAAAGGCGGTGGAGTGGTGCCTAGGGCAGAGGTTGGCATGGGGCGGTGTGGGGAGGACCAAGGCAGGGAGATGTGAAGTGTGGGGGTGGATATTACTTCGGGCTGTGTTTCTTAAACCTTTTCTCCACCATCTACTGGGAAAAACATACCCGCCTGTGCACGCACACACACACACACAAGCACATACTCAAATAGAAAGTTTCACGAAGCAACACTTGTCTTTCTTACGCGTCTAGTATTTTTTCTTCTTCACTCTTCTGTTCCATTGTGTTCTCTTTCGTATAATAAAAATGCTGATCGTGATCCACTAGATTGACCTCCTGACCCGTTAATAGATTTCTTTGTATGTGGAGAAGTTGTCAGATTCCACTCTGAGATGAAAAGCTGCTAGGGGGTTTTTCAACAGAAGAGGGGCATGACCTAAGCTCTCCTTAGTTTTCTCACTTACATTTTATTTCTTAAACATTTTTATGGAAAATTGCAAACAGACACAAAAGTAGGGAGAATAATGTAACCCACGCACACGTTTTGTTCAGGTTCAACAATTGTCAACATTTTGCCATCTTGCTTTCAGCTGTCCCTGCCCACCGCCCCCCCCCCCCCATTTTTTTTTGGCTGGAGCATTTTCAAGCAACTCTCAGACACACATCATTTTGTCCTTATATCCATCCATAGGTATTTCTAGCAAATAACAATAACAGACATTATCTAGTACTTTCTATTACCTAGTTGATGATCAGTTTTTCTTGATTGTCTCAAAAATGGGTTTTTACAGTTGGTGGGTTTGAATCAGGTTCCAAACAAGGTCCAAATGTCGCATCTGTTTTTCTTAAGTTTCTGTCCAGGGACTTCCGTGGCGGTCCAGTGGCTGAGACTTCGCCTCCCGCTGCAGGTGCTCTGGGTTCGATCCCTGGTTGGGGAGCTGGGATCCCACATGCCTCAGGACCAAGATATAAAATGGAAGCAATATTGTAACAAATTTAATGAAGACTTAAAAAACAGTTTCTCAAAAAAAAAAACCCCCAAAAACAGTTTCTCTACTTCTTCCCCTCTACTCCTCTCCTTCCCACTTCTCTGATACTGGGGTTCAAGCTACGTCAAATGAAATGAACACCTTGATGAGGTTTGACAGTTGTACATACCCATGACTGTATCATCACCTTACACAAAATCAGCTCAGGAATGAAGGTCTCATGCCAGTCAATCCATACTATCCTCACCCAAAAGCAACCGCTCCTCTGGTTTCTATCACCCTACGCTTGCTTTTCCTGTTCTTGAAGGTCTTAACACATGTGGAATCACACAGTGTGTTATATCTGGTCTTGTTGGTTCAAATAAAGTCTCGGCGAGTCATCCCTGGCGCTGTGTGTCTCAGGAGTTCATTTCTTCTTACGAATGAGTCGTATCCCATTGTGACCTTGTATGTGTGGGTCACTCAGTTGTGCCCAACTCTTTGTGATTCCATGGACTGCAGCCCTTCAGGCTCCTCAATCCATGGACTTCTCTAGGCAAGGATGCTAGAGTAGGTAGCATTCCCTTCTTCAGGGGATCTTCCTGACCCAGGGATTGAGCCCTGGTCACCTGCACTGCAGGCAGATTCTTTACCGTCTGAGCCACAGAGAAGCCCATACCATTGTATGGATATACTATAATTTGCTTTGCGAGAAGTAACCAAGAAAACTCTCTGGAACTGTTTTCTTTGTGAAAGGGTTTATTTTTCTATTTCAATGTCTATAATTGATATAAGGTTATTTGGGTTTTCTAAGTTCTCTCAGATTGTGTTCTTCAAATCATTTGTCAATTTCACCCAAGTTGTCAAATGTATTGGCATACAACTTTTATATTACCTTGTCATCTTTTTTATGTCCATGGGATTTGTATGATGATGCCTCTTTAATTCCTAACGTTGGAAATTCGTCTTTTCTCCCTTTTTCTTTCTTTTGTAAGTCTTGCTGGGCTTCATCAATTTGATTAATCATTTCAAAGGATTGATTTTTTTGCTTAATTTTTATCTATTGTTTTTCTTATTGATCATCTATTATTTTTTAATTTTCTGTATTATAGATTTCTCCTTTTAACTTTACTGTTTCCATCCTTGTAGTTTGGGTTTTAATGTTTTTTGCCCCCTGCCTTCTTAAAGTGAACTCCAATCTTTCTTTTTTTCTATAATGAGCATTTAAGGCTACCAATTTCCCTTAAAGACTGCATCATCTTCATTTCCTAACTTTTGATATATTACGCTTTACATGTAATTTAAAATATTTTCTGATTACTTTGAGGATTTTTTTCTTTGACCAATGGATTACTTAGAAATACATTGTTTAATTTCCAAGTATTTGCAGATTTTCTAGACACTTCTTGCTATTCATTTCTAATTTAACTAGGCAAAGCTTAAAGAACATACTCTGCGACATTTAAACTTTTTAATCTTTGAAACTTGCTTTTGATCCAGCACATGGTCCGTCTTAATGAATGTTCATGTCCATTTGGAAAGCATGTGTTCCCTACCGGTGCTGAGTGTAACTGCGATCTGCTAACGCCAGTTATCCGTTGATGGGAAGCACTGCTCAACTATAACTTGTTTGTCAGTATTTTTCCAAACCTCTGCGTCTGTTACTGATGCTTTGCCTGTTTGTTATGTCAACGAATGATCAAAGGGCATGAACGTATTCAATGATTATTGTGTTTGTCTAACCCCTCTTTAGTTCTCTTGATTGTTCACGTATTATTATTATTACACAGTACAAGTGTAAGGCTGCTAGTTCTTCTTGACAAATCCATCCTTTTATCTATATGAAGTGTCATGTGATGGAATGCTTTCTATGCTCCTCATTTTGAATTCTACCCTGTCTGATCACCTCTAGACACATTGACTTTCTTATGATTTTGGTATTTGCACTGATACAGCTTTCACTACTTTCAACTTGTCCCTGACTTTGCATTAAATTGTGTTTCTTATAAACGGCATGCGGTCAGATCTTGCATTTATCCATTCTGACAATCTCTGTCTTTACATTTCAGAGTTCAGTCTGTTTACAGTTTTAAAAATCACTGATAGAGTTGAATTTATCTACTTTCAATATTCCTGTTTGTCCAGTTGTTTTCCTGTTATGCACTCCTTGCTCCCTTTTTTGATTAATTACTTTGCAATGATTCATTTAATCTCCTCCAAAGTAATACATTTTTGTGTTAAATTTTTAGTAGTTACTCTGGATTACAATACCCATCTTCAGCCTAACATCATTTACCTTTAAGTCATTTTGCATTGCTTTCCTAACAATGTAAAAATCTTGCTACTGCATAATGTGCTCTTACTGTTACATATTTTACTTCTAATAAGGTATAAATCCACATGTTATAACTTTTGCTTTAGTCGATAGTCTTTTACAGAGATTTTTAAATATTTTTCTCATCAGATGTAAAGATAATCGGCCACTACCCTCAGGTTTCCACTTTTTGGAGCTTCATTTCTTCCCGCAGATGTAGGCTGGGATCTGGCACTGTGTCCTTCCAGCTTGCTGTTTCTCTTACTGTCTCATAATGGTTTGCATGCCTGTCTTCTCTGCTGAACTTTGGGTTCCTTGTGGGCAATGAAAGAAAGTGAAGTCGCTCAGTCGTGTCCGGCTCTTTGCGACCCCATGGACTGTAGCCCACCAGGCTTCTCCATCCATGAATTTTCCAGGCATGAGTACTGGAGTGGGTTGCCATTTCCTTCTCCAGGGTATCTTCCCAACCCAGGGAGTGAACCCGGGTCTCCTGTATTGCAGGCAGACACTTTACCATCTGAGCCACCAGGGAATCTAATCCTGTTAATAAATTACTTACACACACACACACACACAGACATATACTAATTACTGTATCAAGATGGGGCTTCCCAGGTGGCTCAGTGGTAAAGAATGCACCTGCCAATGCAGGAAATGTGGGTTCACTCCCTGGGTTGGGAAGATCCCCTGGAGCAGGAAATGGCAACCCATTCCAGGAATCTTGCCTGGGAAATCCCATGGACAGAGGAGCCTGATGGGCCACATTCCAAGCAGGTCTCAAAGAGTCGGCCACGACTTAAGGACTAAGCCGCAACAAGGCCTCTATATGTGCTTGCTGTACCAACTAACACATGAATTTTCACCTTTTGGGTCCAGATTCCGGTTCCTAGTGCCCTGTCTGACACAGGGTAAGCACATAATTCATATCTGTGGAGTTGATAAATCAACGAATGAAAAACTCCCTGCTCTCTACTCTGAAGCCCCATCCACAGAAGACATTGGTTACCACCGGCTAACGTGTGATCTACATCCTGCTTGGTTGCGAAGGGGACTGTGTGTGAGGACAAGTGTCGGTTTGCATATGCAAATTCGTAATTCCGCCTGAGCACTCTGAGTTTGGGGTGTCTGCTTTAAAGATGAGACTTCTGGCAGCATGAATCCAGAGACGGCAATAGGCGAAGGGCTTTGGAATCTGCCCAAAGCCGGCCTGTGGTTAGTGAAATCTACTCTGAAAGGGAAACTGGGCTTCCAGGGCTGAGGTCTGTGCCAGGAATGGCCTGAGGCAAAGCTGGCACTGCTTACTTCTATTCTTAGACTTTCAGATCCAGGGGAGGATAAGGGTATCTCTTCTGACTTTTTAACCAAATCAGATGCTTAACTGTCTATTTCTCCTCTGCCCCCAGAATCCTTCAAACACAATAGCTTAGTTATACATGGGATTCAGAATCAGGCAGCGTGCATGCGTGCAAGTGTGCTAGGTCACTTCCATCGTGTCCGATTCTTTATGACCCCATGGACCATCGTCCACCAGGTTCTCTGTCTAGGGGATTCTCCAGGCAAGAACACTGGAGTGGGTTGCCGTGCCCTCCTCCAGGGGAATCTTCCCAACAAAGGAATTGAACCCATGTCTCTTATGTCTCCTGCATTGGTAGGTGGGTTCTTTACCCCTAGCACCACCTGGGAAGCCCCTGGAATCAGGCAGACCTGAGTTCAAATCGCAGCTCTTAAACTCTCTGAGCCTCTGTTTCCTCATTTGTAAAACGGGGATATTGAGGCCTGTCACTCAAGATTGTTTCAAGCACCCCGTGAAGTCCTGTTTGTAAAATGCCTGCCCTGGGTTTCTTCTCTTTCCCGGCATCTTCCACCTGCCTCAGTCTAAGCTCTTTCCATTATCACCAGGGCAACACCACCCACTGGACGGGGGAGAACCGGTGCTGCCCAGTGGAACACCGCTCCCTTCCCCCATCCCTGGTCCAGAGAATTCGCTCCAGGCTCAGCCTTGCCTTCACGGAGCCTCCAAGCCAGGACAACACACCAAGGTGGACAATTAAGTGAACCTATAGCTGAACGCATGGCCCGTAAACTCAGATAAACACATGATCTGATAGTAAGAGAGTATTTAATCTCAGTCACATATTCATTCTTTTTTTTTTTTTTTTTTGTAATCCTCCTTTGAATGTGACACAGGAGTAGGTGAAGGGTGGAGACTAACAGAGAGTTGAGACTCCAGGTGGAGAGCGCTGGTCCCCTACCAGCCCCACTTAGCAAGTAGAATCAAAACCAAACAAGAAGAACTTGGATTTATAAATTGCCTATTAAGTACCAGGCACCTACTGGCATTAAACAGATGAGGAAACTGTAGCTTGTCAGTAATAAAGCCTGGATTTACTGCTAGGAGGGTCAGATGCCAAAGTGTAAGCTCTGTACCAGCCTGCCTACTCCTCAATCAGGTCAGACTGGGTGAGTGATTGGGTTTGTAAGTGCTGGATGCAATGGGCTCCTAGAAGCTGTTTTAGGCACCAGATTTCTCTTTCCAAAGTGTTTTGGATCTCCTTATGAGAGTGAGTGTGACAGTGTGCGCGCGCGCGTGTTTGTGTGTGTGTGACAGAGACAGAGAACATAGAACACACATGGGTGTTTCTCTCCTTTCATAATAATGGATAGTAATTCTGAGAAGGTTCCCTTTATAGGATTCAGGCTATGTTGGGGAGTTTGTTTTTCTACTTCCTGCAGAAAAGTTAATCAATTTCAGAACAGCCCCCTTCTGTGTGAGATGACAACCAGGAGAAAAGGGATTGGTTTCTTAGCTGCTGGGTTGGCTGGACAGCCCCCCTCCCACTTCCATGGGGCCACTTATTGACATTGAAATATCTGAACAATAAGCAGCTATTGATGGCCCCTGAGGTCAATACCGAAATTCATTGACCCAGGCTGCAAATATGGAAGGCAGCGCGTCCAAGGTCACTATTTACCTGAAGGGCTGAAGAATAAATCTTGATAAGAACCAAAAATAGAAATCAATGTGCATACCGTGGTATGCATTGCATTCCTTCTTTCCAGAAAGAGGCTATTTTAGGAGGTTGCAGGGCTTCTCTGCCATCAGAAACTGAAATCAGGAGCTGAAGAGGAAGTCGACATAGAAAATGATCCTTCGCTCGTTGCCCTGGCCAAGGAGAACGGGCAACCTACACCACCAGTGGGGATCAGCCCCGTCTCCGCAGAGAATCTCAGCTTCTGTGACTCCAACCATTCCCTCCACATCCTTTAGAAAGAGAGCGGAGTGGAATTTCCAAACCACAAGAGCCGTGATAGGCATGGAAAGGTGGTCATCTCCCCAAAACGTATTTCATTGAGTGGTGCTAGGAGAGGCACCCATCAGAGTGATAAGGATGACCTTCACCTTTTGGGAAAACTTCTGCATCTCACCTGGCAGGAAGGGGAAGCCAAGTTCTAACTGCTGGACCCAGTAAAGCAGGTTGGAGGTGGCTCCCTGGTGAGGAGGCAGCTCTCTTTTGGAATAAACATTCCAAAGCTTTCCATTGTTCAGCCGTGACATTTTCTCTCCTTTCAAAGCTATTTTTATTATAATTATTTGTTGAAGCTTAATTAACTTTTTCCCCCCAATTACAAAAGAAATTCGTATTCTTTGTAGGAAATGTCAAGCCTGTTTATAATGATCCTTTTTAACTCATTCAGAATATTCAGGCTCTCCTGATGCCATGAGGAAAATCTGGATTTTGAATTCAGAGAGACCTGAGTTCAAGTACCATTTCTGCAATTGAGTAAGTATGCACTCTCGGGCATAGAAAGGAGTGATTTTCTGCTGCCATCTCTTGATATAGAAACCTTTTTTTGTGAAGTCGGTAGGAAGATTAAATCAGGATTTATGTAACATCCCCATCAAAATGCTAATATAAAATAGACAAACGTCTGACAAGTTTGATCACAAAATATACAGACTTGCAAGTAAACAACTTTAGAAACAGAAGTGGAAGCATAACTACTGAAATTGAGACAATTTTTTAAAGCATAAGAGTGTATACAACTTTACTCAGCAAATTTTTTAAAATCTACATGAAATAAATGACTCCCTCCCAAAAAGTAAATAATCAAAACTGATTAAGGAAGTATCAAATCAGTATCTGTATGAGTCAGGAATCATCAGAATACACATGTCATGCTACTTGTTTCAAACCAAGGGGGTTTAACATAGGGAACTGGTTACATAGGTAACGAAGAGTCCAGGAACATCCCAGAGTTGCCTAGCAACAGTGGGAGGTGGGCAGGACGAGGGAGGAGGTACCACCAGCAGAGGCCAATCTGGTCTTTGAGGGAGGGGCTGAGAATGGAGACTGAAACTGCACCACCAAGGGGATGGAGCTGCTGTCAGAGATGCTACCCAAACCACAGGAGAAGGGGAGAAGGGATGCCCTTGCTTATCCCGACTTCTCTTCTTTCATTTTTCCAACCAGCGCCTCCCACTGGCCAAAATACCCGGAAGCAGAGGACAAGTGAGCCTGGAAAAATTCCTCCCTGAGACACAGACCAAAGCAGGAAGGACGGGCAATGAGTCTGATGACAAAGAGGGCATGCCTGGCTCAAGGTCTGGTCCCAAGGAGCTGATGGGCAAATTCTACTAAACCTTCAAGGCACAGTTGATTCCTACGATATATAAACTATTCAGGAATACAGAAACAAATGAAAATGTTTAAAATTAATTCTACGAAATATCAGTACCCATCCAGATACCAAACCCAGAGCAGCACCAAAGGCAAGAAAACACCTAAAAGCTAATTGCATTATTAAAATTCAGAGACAGAAAAAAATTATGACTAAGTCAAATTCATCAGTGTATTAAAAAATAATACATGATACCAAAGTTTAATTTGCTTTAGGAATGAAAGGATGGTTTGATATTAGCAAACATATTATTGTCATTTTTCACATTAACAAATTACAGGGGAAAATGTTCTGATCATTTCACCAGATACTAAAGGGAGATTTGATAAAAATCCAACAGCTTTTCTCATTAAAAATGAAAAGTGTTGGCAGGTATGACAAGGTTTTATTTTGCAGAATTCAAGGCTGTGGTGGGGAGTAATTTTTTCCCTTCATTCTCAAGAGGAAAAATAAATCAGCTTTGCATCCAGCCTCATCTGGTGCTCAGGCGGCCCCAGGAAGGGGAGTTTTCAGTGTATCTTCAAGTTTATCAGGCTAAGCTCTCCTGTTTTCACCAAGTCTCTTACTGATTTTGAATGACCTCAATAATGAAAGATTGATGGACTAAACATTTCTCAACCTGGTAAGGTTTCCTTTACAGTATAGCAAACCAACCACTAATATCATACTAAATAGTTACATATTACAATCCTCCCCACTAAAAACAGTTTAAGTTTAAATGCTATCACAGGTACCACTTACCACTGTAGTGGACGTACAGACCAGTGCATTGAGGAAATGAAACAAAATAAGGTATTTGCTGTTGTTTAGTAGCTCAGTCGTGTCTGACTCTTTTGCGACCCCATGGACTGTAGCCCATCAGGCTTCTCTGTCCGTGGGATTCTCCAGGCAAGAATCCTGGAGTGGGTAGCCATTTCCTCCTCCAGGGGATCTTCCCAACCCAGGGATCAAACCTGGGTCTCCTGCATTGGCAGGCAGATTCTTTACCACCGAGTCACCAAAATAAGCTATAAATACAGGCAAAGAAGAGATTGAACGGTCACTACTTTCATACAATGGGATTATCAACTGAAAGTATTCAGGAGAATCAACTGACAAGCTATTAGAACAAATAAAATTAAGTTGAATTTTAAGATGCCATTCACGATTACAACAGAAACTATAAAAGACTCAGATAAACCTAATAAATATGTACGTGAAAAAAATGATAAAACTTCACAGGACACAAAGGAGGGCTTAGAGAGAGTATTCCTCTATGGAAAGACTCAACCTTGAAAATACATTAGTTCTCTTTATGTTAATATATACATATAATGCTATCTCAGTTAAAATCCAGACATGAGATTTTTAAGTTGATGAGTCAGTCCTAATGTTGAAAAATGCTAGGAAACTTGGAAAAAGCAATGTCCAAAAATAGCTGAGAAATTTTTGGAGAAAGCACAATATATAGGGCCTTAAACATTTAATAGGAAAACATAATATGCAGGTGTTTGTTAAGATATCTTAGTAACAATACAGAACAGAAAAGCAGATTAAATGAGCAGAATGGAGGCCCAAAACAGATACCTTTATACAAAGTGATTTAGTTTAAGATTTAGGTAATAGTGATCAGGGAGGTCTGGCGTGCTGCAGTCCATGGTGTTGCAAAGAGTCGGACATGGCTTAGCGACTGAACAACAACAAAACCAGGAGAAAGGGTAGCAGAGTCAGTAATTACATCTGCTCCCTTTTGGGCAGGGGAGTTAGGCCTGCATCACCTCTTAGGCAAAAATATACTCAAAATAAAGGTCCAAACACAAACAAAATCTAACCTTTAAAAACAGTGTTAGATTAATACCATTATTTGAAAAAAAAAAAAAAAAGAACATTCTTATGGTAGAGAAAGCTTTTCTAAGAAAAAACGTAGTAGTCATAAAGGGGAAAAAATGTAATCCAACAAATATTTTTTTAAAACAAAAAACAAAAAAACAACCAGAACCAAAGTGACAGTCTGGGAGAAAATATTTACAACAGAATTACCCACAAAAGAACAATTCGTAAAAGAGACAGAAAGCGTCTTTCCATAACTCTCTAAGAAAAGCTAAAATTTTCAATTGAAGAAGAAAAGATACAAGTAATTCACTGTTTTAAACGATACAAAAATGGCTAATATCTATTTTTCAAGTGACTTATTAACTGGTAATCAGAAATACGCAAATAAGAGTGGGAAGGCTTTTGTTTTTGTTTATTTCACTGATTCAGTTTCATTCGATGAAAACTGTAACTTGCGGTGTAACTGTGACTCGCTGGGTGACTGTGACTCGCGGGGTAACTAACTGTGGTCGTGGGGTAACTAACTGTGATTCGCAGGGTGACTGTGACTCGCGGGGTGACTGTGACTCGCGGGGTCCACCCGCTCACCTTCTGCACGTCTTATGCTGTGTGTTAATTGTTCAGTCGCTCAGCTGTGTCGGATGACTCTTTTGCGACCTCGTGGACTATAGCCTGTAAGGCTCCTCTGTCCACGGGATTTTCCCAACAAGAGTACTGGAGTGGGTTGCCACTTCCTTCTCCAGGGGATCTTCCCAACCCAGGGATGGAACCTGTGTCTGCTGGCATCTCCTGCATTACAGGCGGATTCTTTATCACTGAGCCACCAGGGAAGTCCTCTGCAAGCCTTAGGTTAGGATCACCCCACTTGTTCCTACGGGTGTCCCCAGTTGGAGGAGTGACTGCTCTTTCCTACAGTTATGTGACCTGAGCTCCAGATGTGCATTAATGCCTGAGCTGCCTCAGTGTCCCTTTCTGCTCTTTTGAGCCTCCCAACAAGTGTGAAAACAATTCCCTCTATTGTCTTCCTTCCACTTGAAATCTTTCATGAAATCTTTTGTTTTCCCACAGGGAAGTCATCCAATAAATTGTGATACAATGCATCTGTATACTCAATACTATAGAGCCACTTCAAAAAAAAAAAAAAAAGGTATTGTCATGGAAAGGTTTCTGAGACATTTTGTCACATGAAACAAGTCACAGAAAAAATATGTATAAAATTATCCAATTTACTTTTAAGTATACACACAACGCACACAGATAGAATTGCACAGCAAAGTAACAAAATCGGGACATCATCAGATTGCTGTCAGTGAGGACCCTCAGGAAGGGCAGACGGAGTGACAGTTAGGGTTGGGGGAGTTTCTCTTTTTTCTGTATATTTTCCTGCTAGTTGAGCCTCGAGAAATATACTTTAAGAGAGAGAAGCATCTTTCATTGTATTTCCTAGAAGCAGAGCCCAAGAAACACATTCTTGTGCAAGTGGTTTCTGGGGGGGAGACCTTCTGCAAGATGAGCCTGGAAGGAAACGGGGAACACGGAATAAGGAAGGGAGGAACTTGAAGCAGAGATGTGGCTTTCACTAAAGCCCAAGCTCGGCTTGATCCTGTGAGGTTCTCTGGAGCATGAACGGGTACCACGAACTGGCCCTCCTCCAGGCAACGGGGTTAGGCTTTCGAACTCCAGTATCGGCGCCGTTGGCTGCAGTGTGAAGTGTGACCAGTGTACCACATGTGTGACATCCAGGCCCCTCTGAGCCGGAGCAGAAAGATTCACAGCGCCCTGGGCCAAGACTGTGGTTGGTTCCCTGGGAATCCACACTGCTTCCGATCCTCCTTCTCGAGGGGTGTTGAAAAGAATGCATCCGCCCGATCAGTAGCTACACATCACAGACCAGAAGCTGTGTGATTTCTTGTATTAAAGATGCCGCAGTTTTGGTTTTTTTGTTTTTTTAAGATACCGCATGAAGCAGAGCAGGCACAGTTGGAGCTGTTACTGCCCCAGTTGGTGGAAGTCCACGGTCACCTGCCACGATCCGTGAGGTTTTCCAGGGGTCAGACGACACGAATAGGGTGAAGACCACCACCCCCGCACCTGGGAAGTCTCTGGGCCCTGCTCTCCGCCCTTACTCCCCATAAGCAATATCATTTTCAATTTACGACATTGGTCTAGTGGGGGTGGGTCGGTCAGTATCAAGGACTTCCACTTGGTCTTTTACACCATGATCATTCTTTCCTACTAAATGAAATAGCACATATTCTGTCGACCAAGGAATGAAGGTGAGGATGCTCCAGCTTCTGAGTATATCCATCGTGATCACACATTCATGAACCTGAAAAGTGGCCACCTGTTGGGTCTATGGACCTAGTGGGGCTGCTGTGAGATGACCCCAGCCCAGAACTCCATGTACGGTCTGACCGCTAGATATGCCTCTAACAGGGGAGCCGTGGTAACACTGGGTACCGCTGCCAACTCAGAATTTGTTTCTGACCAGTGAAAGACCTGGATGTTCCCTTTCCATGAGGGCATAGTTGCCCAAGTTGATGGACTATCTTCTAACAAGGGTGGACTGGACCCCTTCTGAAGGGGCCCGAGGGTTCAAGGGCCTCCTCCAAGACTCCTAATCCCCACCACGTGGACATTCTATTCCTCAATCTCAGGTCCTTCCCCATCCCACGAGGGCCCTGACTTTGGCACAGCAGACCCTCTGAGGCTGAGAATTCAAACTTCTCTGAGGATCTGCATCTCTTACTAGCAGACACTGAACTTGGCTTTCAGCCTGATCAGTCTTTCTGCTCCGGGAGATTAGGCCCTTCCTACCAAAGCGTTCCTATGACTGCCATACTCTGCTCTGAATTGCAGATGAAATCACCTGGGCCTCTCAGCTTCTTTCTTTGATACAACAATGGCTCTCGGACACAACCTCTTGATTCCACAGTCTTTAGCATTACGATCTCTGCTCTATGACTCCAGAGCCAGAAATACTGCAAAAGCCAGTGTGTGCCCTCCCAGCTATTAGCTATCAGAGAAATTGTGTTTCCCACAAGCCAGAAACTAACAATTCTCCTTCAGCCACTGGGGTTGGGGTCCTCGTTGCCAGCATGCCACCTGACTCCAAACCCCCATCCCTGGGGTCTGTTTCTTTTGGCATCAGCTGTCTCAGGTCAGGCCCCTAGAATGGCATGGCATGCTCAGTCGTGCCTGATTCTTTGTGACCCCATGGACTGTGGGCCGCCAGGCTCCTCTATCCATGGGATTCTCTGGGGAAGAATACTGGAGTGGGTCGCTATTCCCTTCTCCAGGGGATCTTCCCGACTTAGGGATCGAACCTGGGTCTCCTGCATTGCAGGCAGATTCTTTACCATCTGAGCCACGAGGAAAGCCCAGCCACATCAGAAATGCAAAATCTTGGGGGAATGTCCCAGGTGGTCCAATGGTTAAGACTCTACACTTTCACTGCAAAGGGCATAGGTTCAATTCCTGGTCAGGGAAATAAGATCCCACATGTTGCATGGTGCTGCCAAAAGCTTAATAAGAAAACAGACCTACAGAGTGAGCTGGGACAGAACGTGAGTCCTTCTGAGCCTTGAGCTCCTCCGTCTAAAATAAGAGGGAGGAGGGACGTGGAGACTGTCATACTGGGTGAAGTCAGACAAAGAAGGGGAAATATCTCTGACATCCCTTATATGTGGAATCTAAAAGGGAGTGGTACAAATGAACTTACTTACAGAAACAGACCTACAGGCTTCAAGAACAAACTTATGGCTGCCTGTACACACCGCTGTATTTAAAATGGAGAACCAACAAGGATCTGCCGAACAGCCCAGGGAAGTCTGCTCAATGTTACCTGGCAGCCTGGATGGGAGGGCAGTCTGGGGGAGAATGGATACATGCATATGTATGGCTGAGTCCCTTCACTGTTCACCGGAAACTGCCATAACACGGTTAATCGGCTATACCCTAATACAAAATAAAAAGCTTAAAGTTTGGAAACAGGACTTCCCTGGCGGTCCAGTGGTTGAGACTCCATGCTCCCGAGGCAGGGGGCCTGGGTTCGATCCCTGGTCGGGGAACTAAAATCCCACATGCCACACAGCACAACCAAAATAACAAAAATAATAATTTAAAAGTATGAAGTTTGGAGAAAAGAGAGAGAAATATAAATTCTGGGACCCTCCCCGAGATCCACAGAAAGAGAACCTTGGAGGGTGAGCCATCTGTGCTTTAACAAAGGCCTGAAGGTAATTCCAAAGCTGCTAAATGTTGAGAACTCCTTGCCCTGGAAGCAGAGCCCGGGATAAGATTTTGTACAAGTGATCTCTCTCCAAGATATGCTGTCAGGAGGAGGTGTAAGGAGTGAGGAGGCAGAATAAGGCAGAGAAGAACGAGGCTGAGACGTGGGTTCAGCAGAGACGGTCTGCCTTCGTCTGCTCCCGGGGGAGCTCTGGAGGATAAACGGCAGCTGTGAACCCCCGTGTCGTGGGCCATTGGCTGAGGGACCCCCACCGAGGGCGGTGGAGGGAACTTTCCAGGCGTCTTCAAGTATGTCCGCTCCAGATGGCTGTGGGCAATTCTCTAAAGAAGTAGAAGCTGTGAGCTCTTAGCCACCGACGCTTCCAGTCCCCAGGGCGTGAGTCCAAGGCCTGGTGGAAGGCGTCTGGCTGGGGGACAGCTTCCAGTCCCCAGGGCGTGAGTCCAAGGCCTGGTGGAAGGCGTCTGGCTGGGGGACCAACAGCATCTCCGACAAAGGGCCTGGAGCTTGTTCACTTTCTTCGCGGCATGAAAACACGGTGAGGCAGCGCAGGGCGGTGCCAAATGCCCTGGGCAGGGACTCCTCTGGTGGTCCAGGGGTTGAGAGCCTACCTGCCAATGCAGGGAGCATGGGTTCAATCCCCGATCCAGGGAGGTTCGCCATGTCTTGGTGCAGCTAAGCCCGTGCCCCACACACACGGAAGCCCACACGCTCTAGAGCCTGGGCTCTGCAACAAGAGAAGTCGCTGCAGTGAGAAGCCCGCGCTCCGCAACTGGAGAGCAGCCCCTGCTCGCTGCAGCCAGAGAAAGCCGCCCACAGCAACGAAGATCCAGCGCAGCCAAAATACAAATGAACACATTATTTAAATATATATATATATATATATATATGTATATATATATATATAAAATATATATGTGTAAAGAAAATACAATGGCCAAAAAAGTGAAACCATTGGATTTAAGCCTTGGCACCAAACTATAGTTAGACGCCCTTACATTTAGCCCCATTTGTAATAGGGGCTATATACCACTCCTGAGGGCTTCCCAGGTGGCTCAATGGTAAGGAATCTGCCTCCTAAGGCAGGAGACTTGGGTTCAATCCCTGGTCCAGGAAGATTCCCCTGGAGGGGGAAATGGCAACCCACTCCAGTATTCTTGTTTGGGAAAGTCCATGGACAGAGGAGTCTGTCGGGTCACAAAAGAGTTGGACACTTGGCAATCAAACAACAAAAAGAAACCCATGCCTCCACAGCTGGGAGTGTCAAATTAGGTTAACATGTGTGCAAATGCACTGTCAGCTCTGAGGCATGGAGGATTATTACATATAGAATGCTTTCTGTTGAGTAGAAGAGAATTCCATCATTTAGCTTTGATGATAACGCTTTATTATAAAAGGAGAATCGCTGGGTCACAAGGTTGAGCATTTTTATCCTAACCAGGTATCGCCAACTGGCTCTCTAAAACGATTGTATCAATCTCTGCTCGCTCCAGCAGCAGCATAAAAGAATGCCCATCTCCCCGTCACATGGCCAGCCCTCCCTCTTTTATTTTGGCCAGTCTGATGGCAAGGAGAGGGGCGCCTCTGCCTAGCGAAATGCAAGTTCAAGTACATTCTTCCCAGAATTCTTGTCAGAGATGAAAGTTGGAGATGAGCCAGATGTACCTCGTTAAGGGAATGAATAAATAAATTGCAATGTATTCATACAGTGGATGGCTGTCTAGATGTTAAAATGGATGAACTGATACATAATATATATGCATACATACATATATATGACAACACTGAGTGAAAAACATAAGCAGGACAACATGATGTAGCAAATTATGTCATCTACATGCACTTTTAAAAGCACATAAAACGATACCAGGGATTGTTTATGGATGCACACATTTGTAATAAAAATATAAAAAATATGCACTGAATCCATGCCAAAATCATGATAGCAGTTACTTAGGGGAAGAAAGAGAGGGGGCCACGTGGGAGAGGGTGGGGGGAATACAGGGGGCTTTAATCTCATCTCCCAGTTTATATTCTTCAATAAAAGAGAAAATGATAAAAAAGAAAAATACACTTATCACTTTGTTTATCTGGCCTAGCAGATACCTGAATTCTTGCATCCCGGCTACTGTATTTTCATTTTAATTATCGTTTTCATGGCTGAGGGTGAACTTCTTTAGAAGGGGACTGAGGGCATGGTGACCACCTCAACTCATTTTGTAACACTGCGTTGGTGGACACTCACGTGAAAAAAACAAAAGTCATGAACTTGGCCCTCAGAGAGTTCATGGCTTAGTGGGGAAAAGAGACTTAAACTGCGGTAAGTGCAAAGATGGGAAATTATAGGGTGCAGAGATAAAGTAAACCGGGGAAGTTAAATTTAAATTGGGGATTGGAAAGGGCATTTCTGAAAGACTGGTTTTAAACAGAAGTCTGTTGGGGGAGGGGGGTTAGTGGCAAGTAGCTGGTGGGGGTTGTGGGACATGGGCTGGATGAGGGGGTCTTGGGAATGACGGGAGAAGCTTCCAGGCCCATCAGTGAAGACTTCGTTGGAAGGAAAGGAGGAGATCACTGGGGAGGGTTGCAGGGCAGAGCCTCACAGAAGGATGTTCATGGCAAGAGATAAAGCCAAAAGCTTCAATAGGGCACAGGCAGGCTGGAATGTGCAGGCCAAGGGGAGGATGTTTTCCGGTTTTGTTTGAATTTTATGAATAATGGAGTATCTTGACAAGCGGGGTTTTTTGGGTTTTTTTTTTTTTTTTGGCCTTATGAGTAACAAAATAGCCTTGCAATTTGTTTTTATAACTTCATTGTAAAAATGTTCAAACACACAAAAGTAAAAGATCACAACGAAACCCTGGGTACCCAGCTTCAGTACAATCAATCTCACTTCCCTGACCCACGGGGTAGCATTTTGGAGAGAATCCAGCACATCTCACCACGTCACTTAGAAATATCACAGAACATAGCTCTAAAAGAGGAGGACTTTCTTTTGGGAAAGAGAACCAAACTGCAAGTTCTTGCCTAAAAACTGAATAATAGTTTCTGAATGATACCAAATCTTTGAAGAGCTGTAAGCAGGAGAATCACATCACACGACTTCTAAGAAAACATCGTGGGTGTCCTGTGCTGGAGCAGAATTGGGGGCTGCAGAAAGGGAGGCAGAGCATTAGGAGGCCACAGTGGAGACCGAGGCGGGGCCTGGGGGCGGCTGGACCAGGGCGGTGAGGGGGACGCGGGGAGAGTGCGGACGTCGGCGACTTGGGAGGTGGACGCACAGACTTGGGGATGGAGAGAGTGAGGATGAGACGGGGAGGTGCCCAGCTCTGACCCAGAGGCTCCCTCGCAAGCACCCAGGAGAGCGGAGGTGCTGCCACTGAGTTGAGGACACTGGGCGGACGGTGGTGAGTGTGGGCAGGAGAAGCGGTGAAGAGTTCAGCTTTAAGGATCTCTGTCCGCGCCGAGGAGTTTGCTCAGAGGGGTGATGAAAGAGATGCCTGTCTCACCTCTTTACTTTTTCACTTTTTTACTCCCAGACCCCCACTTCTCTGCCTCCTCCTCCTCCCCTCTCCAAGGTGTCACGAAAGTCAACAGAAAGGCCACAGCCACCAGCCACAGCCAAGAAGACCTTTCAGAAAAGTTTTTAAAGGCAGTGAGTCGAAAGCCAGATTTAAGGGGTTAAGGAAGGGAAGATGTAGAAAGACACAGCAGAACTTGCTTGGCATGAATTCAAGAAATTTGGCAGGAAGAGGCAGTTGAGAAATGGGATGGTAACTGGAAGAGGCAGAAGGGTCAAGGGAAGCTTTTTCACTTTGGGAATACCTGCTTCTATTTAAAGATGTTATGAAAAGACTCCATGAAAGAAGAGAATAAAAAAAACCCGAGCATATCAGAGAGGGACAAGTGCACAAAGGAGGAGGATCCCTTGGGAGCTGGGAAACGTCTGACCGCAGAGAAAAGGGACATCTGATTTCTCAGCCTGGAAAGATGAGACCATGGGCCCAGGGAGAGAGGCGCCGATGAGTGATGCACTCTGGGTGTGCAGCCACCTTGGTTCCCATCAAACATGAACTGAGAGTGAACTAAAGCAGCACGTCCAACACGTGATGCACATACACGTCACCTAGGGATCTGTCAAAATACACATTCTGATTTAGTATGTCTGGGGTGAGGCCTGAGAATCCGCATTTCCAAGTGGAGCCCTTGTTACTGGTCTGTGCGTGTGTGTGCGTGTGTGTGTGTGTGTGTGTGCGTGCCAGGTGTGTCTGACTCTTCCCAACCCTTTGGACTGTAGCCCATCAGGCTCCGCTGTCCGTGGGATTTCCCAGGCAAGGACACTGGAGGGGGTTGCCATTTCCTCCTCCAGAGAATCCTCCCCTGGAGCCATCAAGCCCTCATCTCCTGCGTTGCAGGCTGGTTCTTTACCACTGAGCCATCAGGGAAGATGCTTGGCCTCTGTGTACAATATCCAGCTACTAAGAGTCTTAGGATGGGGGAACAGAGAACCACATGGAACAGAGGAGATGATCAAAAGCATAACAGAAGGAAACGTCCGTGAGCTGAAGGAAGGTCTCCAAAGGAAAGGGCTCACCAAACAGGATGAACGAAACAAGACAATCCAGAGTGGAACAGGACACGCTGGTGAAATTTCAGCACGAGGACCACAAGAAATTCTCTGCACAGATAACCAACAGGTTGTCTGCAAAGCTAGGAGAATAAAACTAGTATCATTGTTTCATCAGAAACGCAGGGGCTCTGATACAGACAGTGTTCTACGGGGAGATTATTCTCAACTTACATCTTAATACACCCAGCCCAACTATCACTCCAAGAGGCTACTCAGATCCAAAGCACAACTTACTCAACAGGGACCTATGGATTTGGTTTCTCAGCGCTGTTTCTCATTTCATCTCTCTACCGGCAAAATGGCAACCTGAAACTCAGTAAAAACAAGGCAGTGAAAGAAACAAAGTTCAGATATACCGATCTGATTTCCTTTTTAAAAGAATTATTTATTTTTGTCTGCGCTGAGTCTTGCTGTGCATCGGCTTTCTCTAGTCGTGATGAGCTGGGACTGTTCCTCTTTGGGGTGCATGGGCTTCTCATTGCGGTGGCTTCTCTTGTTTCGGAGCACCGGCTCTTGAGCACAAGTTCAGTAGCTGTGGCATGGAGCACGGGCTTAGCTGCTCCTTGGTGTGGGGGATCTTCCTGGACCAGGAGTTGAACCCAGGCCCCCTGCATTGGCAGGTGGATTCCCAACCACTGGACGACCAGGGAAGTCTTCCTGATCTCATTTCCTGAATTTACCTAGAGGAAGTCAAGAGCTGAATGAGAGAGAGTAAAAAACGAGGGACAGCCATTTAGGGATGAGGGAGAGGTCATGTCATCAAGAGAGGCGAGGAGAGGATGACGGCAGAAACGAGCCAAAGAGGTCCGTCCACTCCTTTGTCAATGGCCGTTTAGGTTGCTTCCATGTCTTGGCTAAGGTAAACAGTGCTGCAATGAATATTAGGGGGTGCGTGTATCTTTTCGAGTTTTCTCCAGATATATGCCCAGGGGTGGGATGCCAGGAAACCATATGGTAACTCTATTTTTAGTTTTTAAAGAAGCCTCCATACTGTTTTCCATGGTGGCTGTATCGCTGTATCAATTTACATTCCCACCAACAGCATAGGAAGGTTCCTTTTCCTCCACACCCTCTCCAGCATTTATTAATGTTATTCATAGACTTTTTTTGATGGCGGTCATTCTGACCAGGCTGAGGTGATTCCTTGTTGGAGTTTCGATTTGCATTTCACGGACAATGAGTGATGTTTTGTCTGGCCCACTCTTTATATTGTATCAATTCCTACCAGGTGCCATTTTTAGCCAGAGAGAAGACAGAGGTAGGGCGACCACCAGCATACAACCTCCCTGAACTGCTGCCCTCAGATAGCTTCGGACGGGGCCAAGGAGGCAGGCTGAAACCCGGGCCTGTAAGAAGACGATAAGAGCCGAGATGGACACTCTCAGAATCCCCAAATCTAGGACACGTATGGAACTACGCATCATGTTCTTTTCAAGTGAACATTGGCACATTTTTTCTGTAAAGGGCTAGTTAGCGAATATAGCGGCTTCCCAGTGGCACAGTGGTAAACAATCGGCCTGCAATGCAGGCAACGTGGGTTCGATCCCTGGGTCGGGAAGATCCCCTGGAGGAGGAAATGGCGACCCACTCCAGTATCCTTGCCTGAAGAATCCCATGGACAGAGGAGCCTGGCGGGCTACAGTCCATGAGGTCGCAGAGAGCTGGACATGACTGAGCTACTGAGTACGCACGCATGCAATTTAATATTGAAAATTTGCAAGCCATAAAGTCTCTGTCCCAACTATTCAACTCTGCTATTAAACAGTAACTGCAAGGAACCACAGACAATAGGGAAGTGAATGGGCATGATGGTGCCAATAAAACTTTATTTACAAAAATTGCTGGCAGGTGGGATCTGGCCTGAAGGCTGTAGTTTACCAGCCTGCCCTGGAGCAAAGTCTAGTTCTACTATCTGAAGAAGTAACTGCAGGATTGTTCCAAAATTCTAAGCAATCTGTGGAATGATTTTCATTATGGATTGCATAGTAATGAGAAGCAACCTCATGCCTGAAATCCACACAGCTTTTCAACATAACTAGTTCTGTAAAACCTTATTTCTTAGAAATTAAATGAATGAACGTAATTGTATGGGCTTTCCTGGTGGTTGTCAGTAAAGAATCTGCCTGCAATGCAGGAGACCTGGGTTCCATCCCTAGGTGGGGAAGATCCCTTGGAGAAGGGAATAGCAACCCACTCCTGTATTCTTGCCTGGAAAATCCCATGGACAGAGGAGCCTGGTGGATTGCAGTCCATAGTCACAAAGAGTCAGAAATGGCTTAGCTACTAAACCACCACCACCACAGGTGATTGTATAAGTTACAGGCATTAGTCGGAGATTGGGTTAATTTTCAGGCAGTAGTAATGTTTGCTGTAAATACAAATATGGGAAAATACACACTTGAGGTGTAAATAGCCTAATTTGCAAGGTCAGTGGAAGGAAAGACACAGTGATGAAACTGAAAGGCTGTTCACACTTGATATACATTTTCCCGTGGTTTTGAATTCCTTGAATATATATTATCGCTGGGTCTGACTGTGGTTATTTGACATACACAGAGCAAAACTGGTGAAAATCCCTGCCTTTAAGATGCTTATATTCCAGTGGGGAAAGATGGGCAAAAAAGATACTAACAAGTATTTAAAATTTAAGGTATATCAGATGGTCATTGTTATTGTTCCACTAAACCATGTCAAACTCTTTTGCAACCCCAGGGACTGTAGCCCTCCAGGCTTCTCTGTCCTTGGGATTTCCCAGGCAAGAATACCGGAATGGGTTGCCATTTCCTTCTCCAAGAGATCTTCCTGACCCCAGTGAAGGAACCCAAGTCTCCTGATTGGCAGGCAGATTCTTTACCACTAAGACACCTGGGAAGCCCATATCAAATGGTCACACGGTGATAGAAGTGCTGAATGAAAGAAAGTCGGAGGAAGCATAGGGCGTGTGTGTGTGTGTGTGTGTGTGTGCATGTGCACACATGTGTGTATACGTGCATATGTGTGCAGGGCACATGTGCAGGTCATGTCACCCTGCCAACAACTGTGCTGACCAGGGAATGTCTCCCCTTTACCAGTAGTGACTGTTTGTGAGCATCGCCCTCCAGGTGGGTTCCTTTTTCAAAGTGGTTGACTGGCCGGGTACCATTTAAACAGAGACACAGTGAAGGTGGAGGGGGGAGCCCTGCGGACACTGGGAGGACAGGCGTTTCAGGCTCAGGGATGGGCAGGCCCCCGCCTAAGGCAGCCATGCCGTGTGTAGCGTGGCTTCGAAAGAGTCAAGAGGTGAGTGTTCCTGACGCCGACGGTGCCCAATCAAAGGCACTCACCTTTTAGGTTGGGAGAGCTCGCCTTTGATGGCTCTGAAAGGCAGAGTCACAGTTTCCTCCCGTACTAAGCAGATGAAATAAGCCCTGCTCAAGTTCGAGTTCATTGCTCTGTGATTTTGAATGGCCTTAAACGATTCTAAATCCTTGTCTAATTTAAAGATCAATGTCCCGGCCACCCAGAGGCGGGCTTCTCTGTGGTGCTCTACCCTGTATTGTAGACACGTTAAGGACACTCTTGAGGAAAGTCTATGCTGGTTTTGTTCCTGGAACAACCACAAAGTGCACACTTGACCCCAACCCACTTCCTCCTTCCTGGGCCTGCCAGCAGTATGTCTTTATAGCGCCCTCTCCTGTCCAGTGTGAGCACTGCTTCTCCACCAGACGTGACTGCATCTCCCCAACACGCTGAGCCGGGGGCTCAGAATGACTGAAAATGGCCTGGATACAGCAGATGCCTGTGTTTCCTCATGCGTTCACTTCCTTCCCCAGCCTAGCCTACATTTAGCAGTTTTATTGTTTAAAAATGCTGTCTCCTGTGGTCTGTTAACCTCCATTCTCTCTGGCTTGCATCTGGCTCCGGACCAGCAGGCAATGTGCGTTTCATTTCTGCACCAGTATTGGTGGGTTTCTCCTCCATCTCTCTGTGTCTCTTTTCCTCCTCTTGGAGGGCATGGAAGATGAAACCCCGGACCATTTAGGTATATTCGCAGCCAATCAGATCCTGGGTTTGGGAGACGGGTAGCTACACCCATGGTGCTTCTGGCCTTAGCACAGGAAAGCCAGAGAAGCAGGCTGCCCCCAGCCCAGCCGTGAACATGTGCTATTTTCTTAGGCCCTTTCTCCTAAGAGAGTGACAGTAAGTTATAGCACATAATTGAGGATGGGGTGGATCTTGGGTTAGGGGACTATAGCGGTGTAAACTGTATTCTACCCCAATTTTCAACCTTCACAAATGTGACAATATTTGGAAATGGGGTCTCTTGGAGACATTAATAATTGGGTTTAGATGGGTACATAAGGATGGGACAGCAAAGGCAGGATTGGTGTCCTTATAAGAAGAGGAAGTGGGGGACTTCCCTGACAGCCCAGTGGTAAAGAATCTGTCTTCCGATGCAGAGGATTCAGGTTTGATCCCAGGTTGGGGAACTAGGATCCCACATGTCTCAGAGCAACTAAGCCCATGCGCTGCAACTACTGAGCCCGCATGCCTCAACTAGGGCCCAACACAGCCAAAAATAAATCAACAAATATTTTTTTAAAAGAAAGAGGAAGTGAGCCCGCCCAGAGCTCCTTCCCTTCCTCCAGCCTCCCCCGCCCCCGGCCCCACCAACCCCGTCCCCTCTCTCTCTCACATGAGGACACAGCAAGAAAGCGGCCGTCTACAAGCCGGGAGGTGCGCCTTCCCCAAGAGTTGACTATACCAGCCCCTTGACCTTGGACTTTCCAGCCCGCAGCCTGTGGCATTGGGTTAGGGAAGCCCCAGCTGCCTGAGACAGGACCCCAGAGCATCCCTCTTTTCCGATGGAGACTAATAAACCTCTCCTATCAACTTGACTCCATCCCTTTCTCCGTCCTCAAAACAGAACAAACAAAAAAAAGAATGCCATTAATTATTTACCAGGAGCCGTGTTTCAAGGCAATTAGTTGTCTGAGTTCCCTTCAGGTGGAGCAGAGATGGTTCTGCTGAGGGTCCCTGCTCTGCGGGACTTCTCCCAGATGTGGCCATGGCAACCCCCAGAACAGCAGGGAGTGAGATGCTGTGGAGGGGGGAAGGGGGAAGGAGTGGGGAGGAACTGGGGGGAGAGGGAAGGATGGGTTTGGGAAGTATTTCTGCCCTGAAACCTGTAATTTAAGGACGGCTTCAGGGACTTCCCTGATGGTCCAGTGGTTGAGAATCTGCGCTGCAGCCACAGGGGGGGAGGGTTCAATCCTGGGTTAGGGAAGTAAGATCTCACATGCTGCAAGGTGCTCCCAAAAATAAATAAAAACCATTTCAACCCTAACCCTCTTCTGGTCTCTCTTTCTTCTTCCTTCTAGATGGCCTGTGTTCTAAGTTGCTTAGTTGTGTCCGACTCTTTGCAACCCCATGGCGGTAGCCCACCAGGCTCCTCTGTCCATGGGATTCTCCAGGCGAGAATACTGGAGTGGGTTGCCATGCCCTCCTCCAGGGGATCTTCCCCACCCAGGGATCTAACCCACATCTCTCACGTCTTGCATTGGCAGGCGGGCTCTTTACCACGAGCGCCCCCGGGGAAGCCCTCCTCCTAGATGGAGTCCGGCCTAGGCCTTTTCCCCTCCCCCTGAGGCTCACTCTTCTGCCTCTCCTCCTCAGCAATCTAACCCCTGGAGAGGGCTTCCCTGCTGCTGGCGGCCCCTGGAGCACCTTGGGAAGCAGGGATGAGGGAGTGGGGACAGGGAGGGGACCGGGAGAGGGCACACGTGTCTACCTCTGCAGGATCACTGTTGTCCGCCTGGTCCCTGTGGGTGGAGGATTCGCCTGGCCCTGCAAAAGAACACTCTGTTCTCGTTGTTACATTTGAGATAATAGAAAATAGGAAAAAAAAAAAAAAAACTATAATAATCTTATTGAGGAGCCAACCCAGCCTACCCTTTGGTTTCCGTGTGTACGACGGGGCGGAAGATGGGCTGGAGGCTGAGGGATGGTGGGGAGGATCTTAGCCTTCTGTGAGATTGAGCAGCTCCATCTGACCGTCCTGGGCTTGGGCTCCCCACTCTTGGCTGGCACACGGTGTGATTCACCTCCCACACCGAGGGCTCCTTGGCCAAGTTCTGCAGTAATGCTCTTGCACAGGCTGGGATGTGTGGGATGGGAGGCTAAGAAAGCGCGGTCCTGTTTGGGGCCCTTGCAAAGGTCTTTCTACAAGAAGGATGACGTTTTGAATGCACAGCATCCATCTGGAATGGGAGAGGGGGCGGGGCCGCGGGGTGACCCCGGCGTTTCCTTCTTGTTTGAAATGAATTGTGCTCATCTCGATGGCTGTGCCCACCCGCCACCTCAAATTTACAGACTCGAATGGACGGGGAGCGCGTCACCAAGAAAGAGCCTTCTGCGGGCCTGCCTGCTCTGGGGATGTAGGGAGGTGGGGTACAAATGCGGGGAAAGCCCCAGATCCTGTCCCGCCGAGCTTTCCAGGAGAGCTGTACCCACAGCTCTCAAATTAAAAGGGGCCAGGGAGGCAGAGGAGAGCCTGGGACAGACACACGGCCCCTCCGGATGGGGTCCCCATTGTAACTGCGCCACTTGCAACCTCTAATTACATCGCTGCTGGCAAGAATGACGTCATGGTGTCTGCAAGTGACTTTCTCCGTAACTAGCCCCTCTCACTGTGGCAGACTCCCTACTCAGCCTCCTCCTGGGCCAGGGAAACTCTCAGAAGCAAAATCAGTTCCCTTCCTGTCTGTGTGTGTACAGGCCGAGGCGGCAGACAGCCTCAGATGTACGGAGACAAAGGTTTGCTGGGCGGGTACCGTCCTCTTCGCTCTCTAATGAGCGGGCATGCCTGGAGGCTTCCGACAGAAGGAAGCCTCCTCCACCACCAGCTGCCACTGGTTGGTGCCCGGCCCTGGCCTGTGGGGATTAAACTCCCAGAAGAAGGTGCATGGGGCTATGCACAGTTGTGCAACCGTGTCTCTTTTGACAAAGAAATAAACGCTGTTCGGAGCTCCTAGGAGCATCTGGCTCAGACTCCTGGCAGCCGAAGTCTAGGACCGGACACGAGGAAGGTGGCCGTTCGCGTGGATGGGAGCGCCCACTCTCAGAGAACGGAGACACAGCCTTTCTGCAGGTCCTTTGCTGGCTGAGAAGCAGAGGTTCCTGCAAATCCGGCTCTCAGGCCCCCTCTGTGAGCAGAGAGTGTAACAGCATCCTGTGGACAGCTGTTCTCCCGAGGCCTGGGAAGGGCCTGAGCCCTGGGACGGGGCGGTGAGCGCAGGCACGCGTATGCGAGGCCCCAGCTGGTCATCCCCAAGCAGCCAGCAATGACGCGGACAGGAAGGCGAAGGAGGGCTGGCCACACCTAGGCCACCTGCCCCTCGAAGCTTCCCCCCCTTCACTCGTCAGCCAGTCAGGACTTCAGCCTGGGATGAAGCACAGGTTTTCACGGCGGTGGTGGGGGTAAGAGTCACGAAACATTGTTTGATTAGGCGATGGAAGCACATAGGTAAAGCAAGCTGGCTTCTCAGCTGCTTTCAGAGGAGGCCCAGGGTTCTTTTTCCCAGGCAGGTGAGACGGGAATATAAAAGTGATAAAAGCTTGGCAGGGCTGTGTCTGCTCCACAGCAATCAGAAAGGATGCCCTCTGGGGTGGAAAGGGCCGCCAGGGAGAGAGAGTACAAAAGCGCGGTGCCCGCAGGTGGAATCTCGGCGGCTCTTTGCTCTCAGCGGAAATACCAAGGGGACAGGGAGACGCCTCGCCGCTCCGCCAGTGCAGCACCAGGAGCACGACAGGGGAATGTTTTCCTTTCTTTTAAAATCAGGAGAAATCGATGAACTTTCAGGTTGAAGAAAATGGTTTCAATATGTAATATTAATATCTTCATCTCTGTGCCAACACAGTCATAACTATTATTTTCAATGTACACAAAGGGGTATTTTCATGGAGGAAGGGGTCCCTGGAAGCAAGGCTGTCTAGGACCCAGGACTGGGTAACTGAGTCCTGGAATCCGTCGCTGGGCGTCTGCCTCCGGAATGCTGGGCTCAGTTCCTGAGTTCAGCTGACTTCTCTGGTCGACCGGGAAGGAAACCTCTAAGCTCCCTTTTTTATAGCTTCTTTCCTAATTTACCGTTCTTCTACTCTTTGCAAGAAGAGCTCAAAAGGAAAAAAAAAAAATTTTTTTTTAAAGAAGAAAGGATGCATATGCCTTGGCACCAACCTCACTTTCTGGGCCATCTGTAAGTCCCCTGCCTCTCTCTTCGTTTTGCTCTCCGCCCTGAGCGGTTCCAGACTTTTGAAAGCCTGACCTGGGAAGGGCAAACTGAAATCAACCAGTTGACCGAACCCCTGTTCCTGGCTCCCCCTTCACCCGTGTTACTCATCGTCCGGGAAGGGTGTCGGGGTTCCCGGCTGGGGAGAGAGGTCGAATGAGGCCTCTGAGATGGGGGTACCGGTTCGAGGCTGGAAGGGAAGGCTGGGCAAGAGACCCCAGGGGCTCTGGGCGCATCCCGCCCGGCTAAGGTTCCAGGTTGCCACTGCTGCCCTCCGGCGGGTCCCGGAGACGCTGGGCGCCCGCGGCCGCGCAAACGGCTCGCGTTTCCGCGGGGCTCGCTCCCGGGCCTGGCTCGGGGCCGCCGCCGCCGCCCCCCCTCCCCGCGCGCAGGCTGCTCTCCAGTCGCGGCCACGGGGTAGCGCTCGGCCCCCCTCGCCGCGTCTCCGCCTCCGCCTCCGCCGCGCTCGTCCCCGGCTCGCGCTGCCCCCGCAGCTCCCGCTCGGCGCAGGCAGGAGCGGCTCTCCGGACGCCGAGCCCGGGAAGCCGAGGGCGGCGGGTTCGGCCAGCAAGCGGCCGACGCGGGCGGCGGCGGCGGCGGCGCGGCCGAGGTGCTGGGGAGGGCGCGGCGGCGGCCGCTGCTTCTCCGGCCCGGGCGGTCGGCGCGCGCCGGGCGTCCGAGTAGGCGCCGCGCCCCCGGAGCCGGGGCCGCCCTCCGGGCTCTCCGCGCGTCTCGCCGAGAGCTCCGGCCGGGGCGCGGCGGAGGGCAGAGCCGCCAAGCTCCAGCCTCGCGCCGGCAGGAGCCTCCGCGCCTGGGCGCCGGCCACCAGGCGGGATCGCCGAGCCCAGCAGCCGTCCCCGCCGCACCGCAGCCGGCGCGGACATGGGCGCGCGGGGCGGCGCGCCGGGCCGCGGGACCCGCAAAGTTTGCTAGCCCGCTGGGCGCGGAGCCGAGGGCGCGCCCGGGCCAGGCGTCCCCAGAGGGACCGAGAGTCCCCGGACTGGACGCCGGGGCGGTGGAGCCAAGAGGGTTGGCTCGGCCTCGCCAGATGCCGGCTGCAAAGTTAGAGAGAAGAAAACTTCAGCTCCAGGGAGGTTCGGACCGCTACGCTCACCGCGCCCCCCGAACCCCGCGCCCCTGAAAGAAGCCCCGCAGCCGCCTCCACCGCCGCGCTCGCCTCCCGCCTGGCCCCGGGGGCCCGGCGCCCGGATCGGCGGTGACTGCGTCCGCGCCGAGCACCCAACCAGGGGGCGGGGAGGGGGCGGGGGGCGGGCAACGTGGCCACCGGAGGAAGTTTCCCGAAGTTGTCGGTTTATTCCGGAGACCGGCCCGCGACCCGGCCGGATCGCCGAGGCGGCCCTGCGCGGGAGGAGAAGTAGGAGTTGGGGTACTCAGGGGGGAGGCGCCCCGAGACCCAGAGCGGCCTCTCCTCCGTCTCCTTGCTCGCCCCTCGCCTTCTCTGCGCGCCACCGGGGATCGGACTTGGACTGAAGAGGAGGAGGAACGGTCGGGGTCGCCAGCGCTCCCCCTCCCGGGTGGATACCGCTCCGGGTCGGAGCCGCGGGGGACCGAACCCCACCAGGATTATAAACAGTACGGAAGAGAGCCCCTCCGAAAACAAGGCTGGCCACCATGTGGGAACTGCTCCTCTGGACGCTGGTGGCCCTGCACCGGATCCGCGCGACTGGAGCCCAAGGTATGGGGGGTCACCCCCACGTGGGGCGGGGGAGAGGGGGCTGGGGGCGGGAGCCCGCTGGGCTCACGACGGCCTCCGGGACCCCGGTCTTGGCCGGGGCAGAGCCCTCTCCCGGGAGTTTCAGGGTCCGTTCCCCGAGTTTGGGGGCTCTTTTTCGGGGATGGGGCGGTCTTGTTGAGACTTGTGGCTTCCGAATGAGGGAAGGTGGGGGTCCGTGCTGGGAGGCGTCGCTCGTGGAGGCTGAGAAGAGCCTTAGAGCATTTGGGGGGGGGGGGCGCTACCCACCCCGCCCGCTGCGAGCGCCCTCGGGCTGGCGTGGGAGGGGCGGCCCTTCCTTGGGGGGCTCAGCGCCCGGCGGCACCCAGCGGCTCAGGAGGCTCCTGGGTCCCCGCTCGTAGTCCGCGGGGACGGGCAAAGCCCCGCCGGGCACGCGCTGGCCACCCCAGGCGGCAGGGCGGCTGAAAAGAGCCAGAGCAGAGTGCGGGGTGCGGGCTTGGGCGCCGCGGGAGGGCAGTTGCGGGGCCTGCACGTCCCGGAGCCCGCGCCCGGCTGCCTGGCCGGCCGCTGGGGCCGAGGGTGCTTCGGGGTGCGCGCCGGAGCCGACGTCGCGAGCGCAGCCCGGGACCCACCGGGGGGCGGTGCCCTGGGCGGTCTGAGGCCGTCTCCCCTCCCGCCCTCCCCAGACACACACTCAGCATCCTGCCTCTGCCGCCCGGTTGTGTCTGCAGCCGCCGCTCTGACCTGTAGCTGCCGGGAGCGGCCTCCGGGTGGAGAAGGGCCGGCGGCTTTGGGGGTGGGGCTGTCAGGGCCGGGGAGGAGGCGTGATCCGCCCTGCCCCCCTCCGGAGGGCGGGTACCCAGGCAACCCCGAGCCCGCCCGCAGGTCCCCGCGGGGGAGGGCGGCTGCGCCCGTGCTTCTTGCCTTTAGTGTTGGCGGATCCAGACCGCGGAGCCGGCGGTGTCCGAGCGGCGCCTGCTGGGGGCGGAGAGAGGCGAAGCCTGGACTGAGCTCAGGACTCACTTCCCGGGCTTGGCCTTGCCTCTTACACGCTCCGGAGGAAATCTGGACCCGCCGCTGGGGGTACGGGGCGGGGTGGGCGGGGGCCTCCGGTCTGCGAAGTCTGCAACCTCGAAAGGGCCTCACCCCATCTCTGGGGTCCCAGAACCGCAGGGAAGAAGGGACCCCTCAGGCCCCCAGCGTCAGGCGCTCCAGAGAGCTGAGATCAAAGAGATTAAAAATAATCAGCCCCCACTCATAGGGTTTAGGGGAGGATTTTACAGCGTAATTTATGTTAAAGCACTTAGAAAGTTTGTAATGGGGCCCTGCAAATGTAGGGTAATAAAAGTTATTATTATTTTTACGACCATAGTAAAATCTCCCAGCAGGCAGGGACTTCAGAGGCTGTCTTGTTCTAGTGGCCATTTAACAGATGGGAAGACTGAGGTCTGGGACCTTAGGTGACTCGCCCAAGCTACTGGGGGCAGGAGTCAGAACCCAGACCAGGTGAGTTCTCCGCCCCTCTCCCCCTTCAGCGAGGACCATATGCAGCAGAGCTGGCCCCTAGGACAGGGTCCTCCTTCTGAGGGCCGGGGGAGGATGGTGAGGCAGACAGAACAGGAACGGGTCAGTGTGCCCTAGGACACGTCCCAGCTCTGCTCTGAGATGCCAGTGGGGTTATCAGCTGAAAGCCAGGACACAGGGAGGACTCATCTGGATGCTTCCAACTTAATTACTGCACAGACTACAGCAACCCCACGGTGTCCCTGGGCAGCTGGCTCCCTAGATCTTGTCCCACCCAGGACCAGGCTTGTCAGGAGTCCCCAGGGCGCCTGAAGCCTCTGCCTACATGTCGCTGAGTCGTTTCCACGTCCCACCTCCACACCTGGCCCAGCCCCACCTGAGGCCAAGCGCCCTCGCATCTGCCCTGCTGAAGGCCAGGCCGCCTTCTGTCCCCATGCTTCAGACGGGAGGGGCTCGCCCGTCAGAGGCAGTAAAGGTCTCTGATTGATTCACTCCCTCTCCGGCGTCTCTTGTTTGCTACCCGCCTGAGTGTGGCTGCCCAGGTCCCCTGCCACACCGTTTGTGCTCTCTGGCTCCGAGAGAGTGTTTCCAGCCTCCACCGGGTCCTCTGGGCAGTGGGCCATATGGAGCATTGTGGGGAAACCTGCTCTCAGCCCAGGTCTGGGGGCTCTGTTGCCTCGTGTGTCGGGTTGGGAGGGTTAGGCATGCAGCTCCAGCTTCTTACCTGCTCTGGGGTTCAGAATGGAGTTTCTCCTTTGCCTCTCTTCTCCGTGCCGTTAACCCTTTGGGGGTAGTTGCCTGGAGAATCCCCACGGAAAGAGGAGCCTGGCGGGCTGCAGTCCATGGAGTTGCAGACTTGGACGCGACTGAGCCACTAAGTACATCAAAAGCCACTGGCCCTGCCTGTCACTTTTGAGCCCGTGAACCCCGTTCTTCAGTCGTGGTACAGAGAGGGAAGCCGAGCAGTCTTCCTCTCTGGGGACAAACCTCACATTGGCCGGTGCCAGACTTTATCTCCACTGAGCCTAGTTGTTTTTTTCAGGTCCTGGCAACGTTACCTGTTTATACCGAAAGCTACCATTTGACCATTTCCCCTGAAACTCTGTCACAAGGGTCCCATGTATTTCCCAAACTAAGTGCTGTGATGTGTAAAAAGAGCTGAGTCCATAAGAGGGAAGCAGGTATCCAGGGGGCGCCCAGCAAGAGCCTGGTACACAGAAGGTGCTTCTTGTTGCTGCCATTTAGTCTGACTCTTTTTCGGCCCCACGGACTGAGGCCGGCCAGGTTTTGTCCACGGGATTCTCCAGGCAAGAATACTGGAGTAGGTTGTCATTTCTTCCTCCAGGAGATCTTCCTGACCCGGGGATTGAACCCACATCTCCTGCGTTAAAGATGGGTTCTTTACCACTGAGTCACCTGGAAAGCCCTAGAAGGTGCTTAGTAAAGGGTGATTGTCACTGTTGTTATCATGATTGTTTTTACTCTAAGCCGAGGGATCACGAGGAGGGAGTGGGTTCCTGGCCACCCACTGAAAAGGCCTTGCACGCCCTTCCCTCACCCAGGACCCTTCCTTGACTCCGCTCTGTGACTCCTGGCGGCCCTCTGGCAGTGCTGGTCCAGACTCCCAGACTCTCGCATTGGAGGGTGGGTGCATCTTAAGCGCCTGGCAAGATGTCTCACGTGCCTCAAAGACTTGACCACTGCTACTGGAACATCCCGGGGAGGCCCAGAGGCTGGAAGCTGCAGCCCAGCCAGCTGGCCCAGAAGGTTCACAGAGGGGAGTCTGAGCTGAGGGAACCAGGCAGTGGGAGGACCGGGAGGTCCAGCAGCCCTGGAGGCTCCTGGAGGCTCCGGAGGGAGAAAGTTTAGTGCTGGGAGGTAATCACAATGAAAGCCCAACAGCACTCAAGGGAACGGGATGAAAGTTTAATTACATGGTGTGGCTAAGCTGTAATTATTAATTACTGACAGCAAAAAATAACTTATTGATCAGGGCTCCTTACTAATTACCACGAGGCCGAGTGGCGTGCTTGCCTGGGGCTCAGCTGACGTGTGTCAGGAGGCCCACGTGACAGTGGGCCCGGTGTGGGGCGGGGAGTGTTCCCCTCCTTCCCTCCTCCCAGGGCCAGAACCGTGGCTCTCCGCCCCACACACCCCTCGCCCTCGCCCTCTGCACCCCCAGGCTTCGGCGGGGCAGTCTGGAGCATTTCTGGCTGTGGTTTGATGAGCGACACAGTTTGGTGCTTTGTCTTGGCCAGAGAAGCCTCGCCCCCGCCTGGGATGGACAGACTCAGGACCCCCACCCAGAGAACCGGGTCGTGCTGGCAGCCTGATACCTGCCTCCGAAACGCTCCCTTTCATGCATTTGTACAGCAAATATTTATCGACCGCCTCTCCTTTATGTCCTCTGCTGGAAGGCCAAAGTAGGGGCCAGCAACCTTGTTCCATCAAGAAAGGGAGGCTGGGAAAGAGGCCAAGTCCTTTACAGCCATTCTCTGTTTAAACAGTGCCTGAAGGGCCGACTTTAAAATAATGTGTTAAACTGCATATTGGTATGCATTCGATCTTGTACCACGGAACACAGTTGGGCTGTAAGCTAAACAGTAATAGAGAGTGAATTTGTTCTTCGTCCTTGGGACTTTGGTGGATCAGTTCGTTTGACTTGAAACACGAGAAATCTTCCAGTGCTGTCCCCACCGTGTCCCCAGACCTGGGACAGCACTGATCTCTACTTGCATACCCCTGGCAACGGGGGACTCACTACATTACAAAACAAGCCGGTTGTTAGACAGCTGTGCTTTCTGTTGGTGCTCTTTCCTGGGGCTGGTTTTCCTCGCCCGCCCTCGAAGGAATCCTCTGACTGGAGCCTCCCGCTTTCCTTGCCCTCCTCCCCACCCCCTCTGACTCCGGGCCCCTTAGGGAGTTGGAAAACTGAGTTGGAATTGACGCTGGGTGTTAGGGTGCTGCCTGTGGGGTCTCCACCCTGGCCCCGCCTGGAGCGTGTTGCCGCAGACGGCCCTGAGGCTGGGGGAATGAGTCATCATAAATTTGGGGCCTCGGGATGCCAATAGCAACAAGTGGGCCAGCGGTGGCCCCGCCGCCTGTAATGGAAAGGAAAACGAGCCTGGTTGCTGAGACATCATGGCCTTTCTTCAGCTTCACACCCGCTCCTGTCCGCTGGGGGCGGAAGGCGGGGCCGGTGAGCCAGGCTGGTGAGCTGGGCTGAGCAAGAGACCCCACCCCTGGCGCTGCTCAGGGTCCCGGGGCAAAGCGAGGCAGGGGCTGCCCAGCTTGTCTCATCCGGTCCCTGAGCCAGGGGTATAGTTTCACGTGCAGCAAAGTGGTTCAGTTACACGTATACATGTATCTATTCTTTTTCAAACTCCTTTCCCATCTAGGTTGTTACCTAATATTGAGCAGAGTTCCCTGTGCTATACAGTAGGTCCTTGTTGGTTATCTTTTTTTTTTTTTTTTTTTTTTTTTAAGTCTTTCTTGAATTTGTTACAACATTGAGTCTGGGTCTTTCTTTTTTTTTTTGAGTTCTGGTTTTTTGGCCATGAAGCATGTGGGATCTTAGCTCTCTGACCGGGAATCAAACCTGCATCCCCTGCCTAAGAAGGTGAATTCTTAACCCCTGAACCAGTAGGGAGATCCCGGTTATCCGTTTTAAATATAGCAGTGTGTACATGTCCATCGGGAACAGTGTTTCTCTTGAGCCAGGAGCCTGTGCTCAGACTTCCTCACCCCTCTTCCCAGCTTTTCCCACCTCTGGCCCTGTAGGTAAAGCGGCCTCTGGCATCCTGTCCTCGGGGTTGGGTCCTTGCTGAATCCCTGTCATCCAAACTCCATCTTTCTATGGGGAGGAAATTGGCAGGACTGGTAGGAGGCTTGGGTAATGCCCATCCAGGCGTGGAGGCACCTTTTGAAATACATGAGAGGGGAAGACTTGCATCTGCAATTAAATGCTCTATTCGGGCTCACTTCCCCTTGCAGCCCATTGGCCAGAGCTGATCACATGGGCCCCAGGGTGGCCCTTTCCAGGCAAGGGAGCTGGGGAGTGCAGGCTTCCCTGTGCTGGAAAGAGAGCGTCTCAGCGCACACTGGGGATGCCAAGCCTTCCTCAGAACCGCAGGGGTGATGCTGGTCTCCAGAAGGGCGTTTGGTACAGAGGAGCCACTTAACCCGAGACAGGGCCATCCCTCAGGCGCCCCCGAGCCGCCCCAGCCCCTGCTGTTTCTTCCCTGCCTTTGAGTTTTTTTCCCTTATGCTGTTGAGAGGTGTTATGTAGAGTGGCCAGTGGCTTGGAACTGGGCCAGCCTGGGTTCCAGCTCTGCCACTTCGGGTTAGTCTCTGCCACTTTGCGTTCCATCACTTAGACGCCCAAGCCCCGTTGGCTTGTTTGTAATACAAGGAGAAGTAAATGAGATAACACAAGCAGAGCACTCAGCATGGAGCCTGACACATCACAGGCACTTAATAAGCTAATTTAACTGTGTTTGCACTTCTGTGTTTGCCCTGCCGAAGGGTCTTCAGACTGGATCTCAGGTTGCATTTTGTTTCCAGGTTCTCCCCCCGTGTTATCTTTCCTCCGTATTTCTCCCCTGTCTTCCTCTTGCTTCGCTTTCGCTTGCTTCTTTACCAGAGTAGAGCGATTTGGCTGCTCCTTCCCATCCTAGGTGGGGCATGGCGCAGCGGTAAAGAATCCGCCTGCCAATGCAGGAGACATGGATTCAATCCCTGGGTGGGGAAGATCCCCTGGTGTAGAAGTGGCGCCCCACTCCAATATTCTTGCCTGGGAAATCCCATGGACAGAGGAGCCTGGCGGGTTACAGTCCATGGGGTTGCAAAGAGACGAACACGCCTGAGACCCTGAGTACACCCCGTCCTGGGGATGTCCAGAGGGGAAGCCAGCTCACATGTGGCGTCTGTTTCTCCACGTCAGGTGCGTTCCAATCCTTGCCTGCCTCCGCCCTGCTTCACCTCCAGTGTGTAGGTAAACTGAGTCTCCCAGCGATTACCTGCCCAAGGCCCCACAGCTGGCAACTCAGGATTTGAACCTAGGGCTCTGCGGGGCGTCTTTCCACTCCCCGGGCTGGCCTGTGCGTCCACAGTCTCCTTCACTGACGTCTTCCCAATGAGAGGTGCCAGGCCCCTGGTGCTGTTGGCAGGCAGGGTCTGGTCCCGGGGCGGGCATGGAGTTTGGAAATCGCCCTGGGAGTTCCTCCTCCTGCTCCTGAACCCCTTCCTGGCTCTCACCTCTGCCCTGGTTCTGTCAGCTGGCAGAACGTGAGTCCTCAGGAGGGCAGCCCCTTCCTCCCTCACCTCCTCTCCTGCTTTTCCCTGGCCTCCCTCTTGGGGGGTAGGCGGGGGGCGGGGAGGACCTGCAGATGTTGGGGGGGTCTCCTGAGGGGTCCTTGGGCAGTGTTCATGACTGGTTGCCCCGTGGCTGAGCTTTACAGAGTCTTCTAAGCTGAACGGGGGTGGAGGAGAGAAGCAATTAAAGTTTGATCCATTTAGGAAGCTATTAGTGACCCAGAGGGGTGATGAAATTTTGATGATGTGATAATCCGAACAGGAGGAAATATTACTGGCCGCAGTGCAACCCATTTGGGGAGTCCAGCTTCTGGGGTGGACATGGAGACTCTCGGGGGCCTGCTAGAGCCACAACCCCGGATCCCCCACACCCAGACTCCTCTGTGGGAGGGGGCCGTGTTGCCCAGAGTCTGAGCCGTGGCACCTGCCTGCCTGGGCTTGTCCCCGGGTAAGGTAAGCCGGTTCTGAGTCTGGTCCAGGTGCCCTGTTCCCTGCTTCGAACCACAAGGGCCGGTTCAGAATGTGCCTCCAGAGGGTCCAGATGGGACAGGGCGGGCCTGTAAGGGACCTGAGACATAGAAGACTCCCTGAATTCATTTACTGCTTGGGTGACCCTGCATAAGGTACATAGCCTCCCTACGCCTCGGTTTTTCCATCTGTCAAATGGAGATGCGGCTGTCCTAAACTCACTGCGTTGTAACAGGGTTTAATGAGATACGCTAAGCACTCAGGACAGAGCTCCGTGTGGTAAACACTGAGTAAGTTGTACATCGGTGTCATTATTGGCATCTTGGTGTCAAGGAAACAAAGTCAGCTTCGGGGCTACAATTTATCATGTGCCCTGTCACCAAACACCTCTGCTCGCTTCATCTTTCACAGACCTGCCAGTTAGCATCTCAGCTTCCACTATTAGGGATCTATTTCTTTGGCTGAGACATTCCCCGCCTCCAGCATAAAATGCATATACACCACAGGGAACCCAGATATGGAGATGTTATGGGCTGTTCAGGTGTTGAGGTAGATGTCTTTACGGGATCCTTTCCTAGAAACTCAGTGGTCTGCGGGCGACGTTCACAGGCATCTCATTTTCCTCTTTATCCCAACCTATGAAGGATGTGGGCCAGAAAGTATTTGGTTACTCACCTGGTTAGCAAGTTCAGAAACTTGAAGCCACTTGCCAAGGTCCCTTGACTTGTCCAAAAGAGATAGCAAGGGCAGGTCAGCTGCCTCTTGGGTCACAGCTTTTGATCCTGTCGAGACATCCACGTTCGAGACTCGCTCGCCACGCCGCTCTGCTTGGGGACTAGGGAGCCGTCTCGTGTGACCCCAGGCTCTGCCCAGTTTGGGTGGGTGCTTGGCCAGGGCACCGGGTGCAGGCTGGCATGCCCTCGCCTCTCTCTGAAAAACTCAGACCTCTTTCTGGAGGCCCCATCTGCTCTCCCATGGGTTTTTTTTTTTTTTTTTAGGTTTGTTTTTGAGATTTTTCTATGTGGACCATTTTTAAAGTCTTCATTGAATGTGTTACAATATCGCTCATATTTTTCATGTTTTACTTTGGTTTGTTTGACCACGAGGCATGTGGGATCTTAGTTCCCGGACTGGAGATTGAACCCACACCCCCTGCACCAGAAGGCAAAGTCTTAACCCCTGGACCGCTAGGGAAGCCCCATCCCATGGGGGTCTTAACAGTAGGATCGGAAGGCTGGGACCTCTTGCGTCTCTCCTCCCCCACACCCTACTGATAGACCTTTGCCCTCGTGGCTTCCTGCACTGGGTACCACCACCAAGCCCGCCCTCGTCTGCCCTATGCACAGTCTCGCCTCTCCCCTCTCCCCGACCCTGCCCCCCACCCTGGCCATCAGCACCCTTCCCTCCTCCCTTCCTCGGCTGGAACACGTCTTCCCAAAGGCCCCTGAGCCACTCGGATGCCGATGGCCTGGATGTCTCATTTGACACTTGGTCTTGTTGATTCTGAATTATTTCTTGGTGTGTGTGTGTGACTGATTCCTTTAATTATAAACTCCTTGAGTTTAGATAATAACCCTTCATCAACAAGGAGCGAGGTGTTAGACATAAATTATTGTTCGCCATTAAGGAAGTTAACCCCTGGAAGCAGGGTGCTGCAGGGGTAACAGTGACGACAGAGAGACGGAAGAAGGCTTGTGACACCGCGTGGCCTCGGAGGCCAGGGCTCATTCTCGCTGGGTCCCTCCTGGCTCCCCGGGTCCTCCGTGGGGAAGCATGGGGGCATAGGACCAGCATTCCCAAGCTCTCCGGTAAAGGGCTCTGCGGGTGGAGGAGAGCGGGTACGGGTGGAGGAAAGTGGATGCGTGCCTTGGGGCCGGCCACACCGCCTTTTCCCCCTTTCCTTTTTTAATACCCGAGATTTTGCATTCCATTCTGCAGTCTCTCTGAATTCTATTTTAACACACAAAGGGTATTTGAAAACCCATTGATGTTGCTGGAAGATGTGGTTCGTTCTGCCCCCTGGCTTCCTGGAACCCCTGGGGATAGATGTCAAAACTTGGCTTTGAAAAACGTGAATGAGATGATCTCTCAGGTCAAATCGCCTGTAAGAGTCCAAGATGCCTCACACATATATATTGCAGCCATTTGTATGGAAGTGTTGCCGTAATGTTGTATCTATCCATACATACCCATCTCCTAAGATAGTTGTATCCCGGACATAATCGGCCCTGGGCCACCATAACCATCCACCTTGACTGGTCTGGTGCCTTCTGGGTCCCTAGAGGACTCAGCTGTCTGGGTGCTTGGTGTTTGCTGGGTCCTCCCTTCGCTTCCCTACCATCAGGGGGCCTGTTTCCCGGCCTCTCCCTGGGCCCTCCCGCACCTCCCCTTTTACTTTTCAGAGGACGAGCCACTGAATGCGTCAGACATCAGCCCCACCATGGAACTGTAAGTGAAGAAGAGCTCGGGGCCGGGTGTTCAGTGAAGGCCCGAAGACTCTCCGAGTGAGAGGCGCTGGGCCGTAGTAACCGTGACCCCCGCCCAGGGGTCTGTCTTACTCACACGCACATACCTTCCAGGAGAGCCGTCCATATACCGCCCTCTGGCAAAGCAGGGCCTTAGCAGGCTTCCCTGATGGCCCAGTGGTTAAGAATCTGTCTGTCAGCGCAGCGGGCACGGCTTCAATCCCCGGTCCGGGACGATCTCACACGCCACGGGGCAGCTCAGCCTGTGTGCCTCGGCGACTGAGCCTGCGCTCTGGAGCCCGCGAGCTGCAGTTGCTGCGCCCGTGAGCACAGGACGGAAGCCTGCAAACCCAGAGGCCGCGTGCCCCAGCAGAAGTCCCCGCGGCGAGAACTCGAGCACGGCGGTGAAGACCCCGCTCGCCGCAACCAGAGAAAGCCCGAGCCGAGAGCAGTCAAGACCCAGTGTGGGCACACATAAATAAAGAAAATTATGTTTTAAATGCAGGGCCTTAGTGCAGTCTGCATCTTGACGGCATCACCGACGCAGTGGACGTGAACTTGGGCAAACTTCAGGAGATGGTGAGGGACAGGGAGGCCTGGCATGCTGCAGTCCATGGGGTCGCAAAGAGTCGGACACGACTGGGCGACCGAGCAGCAACTGTGTATGTAACCTGCATCCCAGCATCACTCCACGCCCGGCCCCTGCAGCCCTAAATGTTCGTCACTCCCCTCCTCAGTTCCTGGTGACGTCCTCGGGCTTCTGGGTGCAGAGCCCAGAGCATCCATGCACTCCCAGGCTCCCCTGGGGCAGCCAGCCTTCCCCATCACGGCTGTCTGGCCCTCCCTGCCCTGGATTGAAGGACTCCTGCCCTGAGACCGTGCTGGGCACTCACACCTTCCTGCTCCATCAACCTTGAAGTCTCCCCTCCTGGCGATGCTTGCTGACTTGGCCCGGCTCCCGGCGGGCTCAGCCCAGTGGGCCTAGGCCTCCCCGTTAGGAAGCCCATCTCCCTGCCCTGGTGGAGCGGCTGTAGGCAGGGGGTGTGGGCCGGCGGGCAGGCCGGCGCGGGGCCAGAGCTGCCCAGGAGGGTCGGGGGGGGAGCGCCTCTCATTAGCTCTGCCCCAGGCTCATTACCAGGCTGAGCATCACCGGGTGACAAATGGCTGTCGTCGGGGCAGCAGTAAATACGCTGCTGTCAGAGCTGATGTGATTGCACTAATGGAGAGAGATCTGCCCTGGCGAGACAAGGCGCTTCTGGCTGCGGCTCCGGCGGCCTGGCGGGGAGCTCCGTCCGCGGCCCGTGCTCCCCGCCCCAGGAGGATGGAGGCTGGACGTCGTGGAGAAGGAGAGAGGTGTTGGCACTGAATCCCTTTCTCCTGAGGCCTCATCGGATGAAGAGCTTAGAAGAGGCCGGAAGCCTTCAGGAAAAAGGAGCATTGTTCGGCCCCGGGGAGGCAGGGAGGGTGTGATAAGGGGGCCCCCGACCTCGGCCTGGGCGCTGGGCAGCGCCACTGGGGACCCGTCGGGTGCACCACTGTGCTTTTGACGGTTCAGCCTCCTTCGCAGCGCCCGGGCTGAGAGCGGCTGCAGGAAGGCGTGGGGGAGAAACACAGGCCCATTGTCCGTGCCCCCGTGCCGGCCACCTCGTCTGCCATGTGAGGACCCATTGTCTGTCCAGGAACCCGGAATGTCCAGCCGCAGGGTGCCGGGAGCAGGCCTCCGGCTCCGCGTCTCGTGTGCCTCCGCTGTGGGAGGGCTCTGAGCCCAGCCTGAGGGTCCCAGCTGAAGCAAAGACGCGCCCCTGAGATGCTGACACGCAGATGGGGGTCACAGGAGTGGCCCTTCCTCAGTGCCAGGCCCTGGGACACCTGGGGATGGAAGAAAGGCAGATCAAAGTCTTGGGGGGGTGCCTTGCACATGGACCCTCGGGAGCGCATCCTCGGCCCCAGGGGTCCCCTGTGTCACTGTTGGAAGTGAGAGTGGCCTGCAGTGGTGGGCTCTCCCCTGAGCCTGATGGCGTCCCGTGGGGGGCTCGCTCGGAGGCCCGTCTCCTGGCTCCGCCCCCGAGAGTGTCTGGTCTGGGGGGGTGCCCAGGCACGTGAGGTTCTCGCAGGTTCCCGGGTGATATGCTTGCCGCTGCTCCGGGGACCACACTTTGGCAGGGCTAAACTGGAGGTGTGAGGGACCCGGGTGCCACACCATGGCCTTGCAGAGCCGCGTTTGCTCTGATGGGCTCTGCCTCTTCCCCCGCGGAGGCAGGTGGTGAAGCTCCCTTAGCAGGGCCTGCGAAGTTCGTGTGGCACGTGGGAGGCGGGAACCTCCTCTCCTTCCTTCCTTCTTTTCTCACCAGCAGAAGCTCTTGCTCCCAACGTCCTTCCTTTAAAAAAAGAAAAAGGAAAAAAAAAAGACACAAACCCAGCCCAGAGGCCTCCTTCCAGGGAGAGGAAGGACAGGGGTGACGTCATCACTGGCTCAAGTAACTTGGGCTAGAAGCACCAACATAACCCTCGTGTGTCGTGGACCACAAAGCCTCTCTTGGCCCTTTGAGCGTTTTCTCAGCACCTGCTGTGAGCCAAGCATAGGGCCTGGGGTCCAACACACGTGAAGGCAGGTCCTGGCTTCAGGTTGTTCCTGGTCACGTGTGGGCATCAGGCCTGCGGTCACCAGTCGAGACCAGTGTGAAGGACACTAGTGCAGGTGGGAAGTAGGTGGTCGGGGTGTGCAGAGGGGTGACGCTGAGCATCCTGCCCCAGTGGAGGCTTCCTGGAGGAGGTGACCTTGAAGCTGAGGACTTGTAGGGTGGGAGGGAAATTTGGGTGTTTGTTTTTGTTTTGGCAAAATAAACTGTGCCTATTTAAAGGGTACGACTTGATCGTTCTCGACACATGTAGAGAGCCTCAAAGCATCACCGAGTCACCACCAAGTTTCCTTGGGCCCTTGGTCACCCCCTTTGCCCGCTGTATAGATCTTTGTCTTTTCCTTTTTTTCAAATGGATATCCAATTGTTCTAGCCTTGTTTTTCGAAAACTTTCCTTTTGCCACTGAATTATCTCTGTGCCTTTGAAAGTCGTTTGTCCCTGTAGGTGTGGGTCTATTTCTGGACACCGTTCTGCTTCATTTCTCCACTTGTCTGTCTTTATTCCAGCAGCACATGGTCTAGGTTACTGTTGCTTTGTAATGAGTCCTGAAACCAGGTAGTGTCGGCTGTCTAACTTTGTTCTTTTGCAGGGTTGTTTTGGCTCGTCTGGGTCCTTTCCATCACCATGTGCATTTTATATTTTGCTTAATGTTGCCTGTGAATTTTGGAATCAGATTTTTAAAAATCGCGCTGGGACTTCCAATTGGAATTGCATCAATCATAGAGACCAAGTTCAAGGGTGTCAATAATATCTGACCGCATTGAGTTTTCCAGCCCACGAGCATGGGCTGCCCCTCCATCGTTTAGTTCTTTGATTTCTTCTCGGCAACATGTTTTGGGGCCCACAGTCCAGGTTTTGTACATCATCTGTCAGATGTATCCCTAAGAATTTCATGTTTTTTATGCCATTGTCAGAGCTTTTTTAAATTTTGACTTCCAGTGGTTTGTCTGGAGGATATAGGCGCACAGTGGATTTTGACTCAGGTCTGAGACGTGGCCAGACTGAGTGATCGATTCTAGTAGCTTTTCTGTGGATTCCATTGGGTTTTCTACACAGACGATCAGGTTGTCTTCAAATGCAGTTTCACTGTTTTTCCAGCCTGGATCCCCTCTCTTGACCTGTTGCTCTGATGAGACACCCCCCCCCCAAGGGGCTCTGTTTTCATCTGTCTCATTGCCAGGCAGCACTTAACGGGGAGCAAATGCACACCTTCAAGGTGGCTTAACCCCTGAGGTCAGGCTGTGCTTGGCCACATTCTCGAGGGGCTTCCTGCCGCAGCCCCACCCTCCGGGTGCTCACCCTCGGCTGTCTCTCCGGCAGCCTTGGACGCTCCGCCAGCTTCAGGGGAGCAGGAAACGCAGACAGTGCTTGTCCTGTGTGTCCACCCCGGTGACGAGCACATGCGTCTGGGAGAGTCTGTCTTCCTCCCCGATCCCTCCTCTGGCCCAAAGTCCTGGAGCCTCCCTAAGAGGCAGCGGATGAGCAACAATTCTAGGGCCGCTCAGAGAGCCTCTCAGGTCAGATTACCAAGGGCTAACCATCCACAGAGGAGGACGTGAGGCCAAGGGACTCAGTGGGGTGTGCTCAACCACGGGGCTTGGGCAGTTGGGATTTCAGGTGCCTTTTGCAGGCTTCACTCCGTGGCCGGTGTTAGCACTTTGGCCACCTTAACTGAGAAGCCAGCCTCTGGCAGGACCGTGATTCCTCTGGACCCTCTTTCTCAGCTCCACCTGAGCTGCGGGGACACTCACATTGGCTGGATTGGGGCTTGGGAGGGAGAGAGGGCAGACTGCAGAACGGCCGGGTTCGGGGGTCTGGGTGCAGACAGCGCCGCCGTGGCCAGGGCCTCTGCCAGGGGAACGGGGAGGTCAAGAGTCAGCCCCTGGGGTGCGCATTTGGAAGGGGCATCACCTCTCACATTGGCTCCCTAAGCCCCAGGGTCTCCTGGAGTGCGATGGGTCTGAATAGCCCTTTACAGGGTTGAACATCAGCTCTTAGAGCCCCTTCCCCGGACATTCAGCCTGGGCACTCCTCTGCCACCCCAGCTCTCAGCCTCAGACACACAGCCGGCTCATCTCCCAGACAGTTTGCTTTAGGAACTGTCTTTTATCTCCCAGACAGTGCGTGATAACAGGAGGTCCCACGGACTGAGCCTTTGCCGTGACCCAGATATGTATGGACCGGTCCTCTCAACAAGCCCGTGAGGAAGCATGCTTTCCCCACTGAATGGATTAGGGAACCGGGGCCCCACCCAGGGCCCAACCACCCTGCCCTTGACCCGCCTGCCATGGACTCTGCCAGTCTGTCACAGCCTCTGCCCTGGACTTTTGTGTTCACCCCCAAGACCCGCCTCCCCTGGGGGCCCCAAGCTCCTGCCTTCTCCAGCCACCTAGGGTCTCCCTGCCCGTTTCCATACGGAAGAGGGCACTTGAGCACCCCAGACCTCAGCTCTCGTGGAAGGAGGTGAGGCTGAAAAAAATGCAGTCGGGATGTCGGTCACCACGGTCAGCACTGTCACCGTCTCATATTTGGTCGAACCTGGAGCATCACTTGTAAGACACATCAGTGTTTCACGCGCCACTAAGAAAGAGAAGATGCGACCATTCCATCTGCGGTAAGATGCATCCTGACTGCAGAGATGTAAAAGTGCATTTGGAATCCCTGAAACTGGGCGAGAGCCGTGATGGATAGAATGCCATCCCCACCAGGTTCCCTTCTGAGGGTCCCACGTGTATTAATATGTTTAACCCTCACAGCACCCCCTCAACCACCCTCTTGACCACAAAACAGGCCGTAGAATCAATTCCAAAAAATTTAAGAAGCTCTTCCTGGCAGTGTTCATGGACTGGCCATCTTTGTGAAGGTTCCCCTGGGGCCCTGGTTCCTGGCCAGCACTTGACCCTGTCAGTTGGGCCCCAGGAGGCCCAAACGGAGCAGGGCTGCAGGGTCAAGAGGCCACCCCAGTGGACTGAACGCTGCCTTTTTCCAGACTCATTGGAAAACCCTGGGGACCCACCCCTGGGGCCCAGACCCCTGTGTTTGCTTCTGGGGCTCTAGAACACTCTCCCCTCCCCCCCCCCCCCATCATCCTGACATGTGCTGGGCCTGATGTGCTGGGCCTGATGAAGTCTCTCCTGGCCCAGCCTGCCCCAGGCTTTACATTCCTCCCGAAGCTCCACCCGATGCCAGCATCTGTCTCCTCAGGGACACCTGTCTCCTCGGGGACAGTGGCCCCAGAGGAATGGATATCTGGCTGCTTCCCTCCCGAGGCCTCCCCTCTGAGCTGGGGCTTCCGGGCCAGGCTTCTGAAGCAGCTCCACTTGGCTGTCTCCTCTCCCGTGGCTGTTCCCAAAAAAAGCCGAGTGAAGAGCTTGGCTTTCATTGCTCGGGACCCCGGGACTGGCTGGCACAGCTGAGCGCCCTGCATCCGCCCAGCCCTCGGATGTTAGGTGGTGTTGCTGATGGTTTCCTTGGAGAGACCGAGGCCCCGAAGACAGCTGGCCTCTCTCCCCGCCTCCCCAGCCAAGCCGTTAGGCCCCCCAAGGCAGCATTCTGGGGTGTCACTTCCCCGACCCTCAAAAGGTCCCTCCTCACGCCTTGACTCTCCACAGACCTCCATTTATGGAGATGCAGGGGATTGGCCTGCCCGTCACATGCAGTTCTGTCTCGCTCAGCGCTGCTCAGTGACCACGCCAGGGGGACAAGCTCTGAAAGAGGGTCTGGCTCCCACCTGCAGGGCCCAGAGTGAGATGAAAATGCAGGCCTCTTGCTGATCAATTGTTAAGAACTCCAAGATGGTGACAGCGAAGCACTGATGTAAGCTCAGGGCCCCTAAGCTTGGGTCACTGGCCCATGAGGCCAGCCCCGCCCGCTGGTCAGACCTGTAAGGGATTCCCCTTCCCTCTCTTGGCCTCCCTTTCCTGGTCTACAAACGCAGAGAGCTTGGCCACCCAGGATCCTGTTTTCCTCCTGCCAGCTTCTCTGGGCCCCCACTACCTCTCCTTGGGCTGAGAAGGCAGGGCGTTCTCTTGTCTCTGGCTCTGGGGGTAAGACAAGAGGAGGCAGGATGGTGAGCAAGCCTGGAAACTTGTCCATGAAGTTCACCGGTTTTGTCTGGTGAATCGTCTGGATCACTGTGGGCAGGAGAATGGAGGGGAAAGGTCTGGGATTCAGCCCCGCATCACGGGGACTGGCTTGTCTGGTCCTGTCTGGAATGCATTGCCTGTCTGCTTCTATGAGAAGCCGCGTACAAAATGCCTTTGTCTTCAAGGCCAGAGCACACCTCAGCTGGAATCCTGGCCCTGCTGCTTGCTAGGATCTCAGTGAGATACTCTCCCAGCCTCAGTTATCCCATCTGTAAAGTGGGGCAGCAACGTATATTGCTTAGAAAATGTTGATCCTCCAGTATCCAGTTTCCTCCTTCCCTGTGACTGGCAGACTTTTTGAGGGAAGTCAGGAGGATCCTTCTGCAACTGTGGATAGACTTCTCTTCTACAGTCAGGGGTGACATGGCATATAGTACATGCTCAGGAAGTACAGTGACTATTCACACCACGACCACTGTTGCTATGGTTACGCCTTCCCCAGGTTCAGCCAGGTTAATCCGGGGCCTTGGGATGCACCAGTGCTTGGAGTGGCTGAGACCGATGCTTGGAACATGAGCACCAATCGGAGTTTGCTGGAAGTGCAGACTCTCAGGCCTGGCTCCACAGGTGATGAATCAGAATCTGCATTTTAAGATCATTGTTAAGATCCTCCCAGCCGGCCCCAGTCCCATCTGTGGAGGAGCATGAGACCTGAGCTGTGTCCCCACCCCGCAATCCTCCTCCTGGAAAACCAGCCCAGAGGGTCTGCTTTGTTAATGGTCTGTCTGCAGTGCCATCTTTGATTCAGGAACATGAAAGGGAATCACCCTTTAAATAAACAAAATGGAAAATTCTCCAGGGGACAAGCACAGGAGCAGGCTGTGAGAATTCATCACTTATTTAAGTGCGATTCCCCAAACGCTGTGGATCCATTAAATATCAGGGAAGAGCGCAGAGCAGCCCAGCCAGAACCACAGGCAGGAGGGCGCCTCGTGTGTCGGGGCCTGAGAAGGCGTGGGGTGCAGGGGAGTTGGCCCGATGGCATCCGGTCCCCTCGGTGGCCCCGGGCCAGATCTGCGACTCCCTCCCTGTCCAACCCACTTTTGCAGAGCAGAGAGGGAACTGAACTGGATCGGGGTGCAGCCTCAGTTCCCCAGTCTCTCCTCCCAGTCAAGCTCTGGGGGCCTGGAGGCGGGTGAGGGGACCTCCTCCCTCTTTCCCGCCCTCCCCGTCAGGCCCATGCAGGAATTCCTTTTTCTGTGACTCAGCCAGCTAAGGCGGTGTGGATAAGAGTGAGCACCCTGGGGCCAGACTGCCTCTGTGGCTGTGGACAGGCAACCTAGACTCTCCGAGTCTCAGTTTCCCCGTCTGTAAGTTGGGAAGGGTCATACTTGCTTCTCCAGGTTGTTGTCAGGATTAAACATTACTATGTTTTAGAAGAGCTTCTGCCATATAGTTGACCCTACATGAGTATTTGTTAAGTTGAAATAGGAAGCAATAATCCAGTGGGGAGGGCTTCCCGGGGGGCTCAGTGGTAAAGAATCCACCTGCCAATGCCCGAGATGGGGGTTTGATCCCTGGGTTGGAAAGATCCCCTGGAGTATAGAGGAAATGGCTACCCACTCCAGTATTCTTGCCTGAAAAATGCCATGGACAGAGGACCCTGGCGAGCTACAGTCCAGGGAGGTCACAGAGAGTCAGACGTGCTTGTGAGTGTGTGCATGTGTGCACGCCCACACACACACACAGACACACACACAGCCCAATGGGGAAAAGGTGTCTTCCCCTGAGGAATCAGGAAAGACTTTGTCTTTCACCAGAAATTTGGGGAAATGTCAGCCATTATTTCTTCAAATATTTTTCTGCCCCATTCTCTCCTCTCCTTCTGGAATGTCACTAACACCTGTATTAGAAGCACTGCTCTTCCCCCACATGTCCTCAGGCTCTGCTAACATTTTGAAATCTTTTTTCTTTCTGTTCTTCAGATTAAATGGTTTCTATAGGTATATTTTAAAGTTCACCATTTCCTCTATTTTTTCCATTCTGCTGTTAAGCCCAGCTACTGAATTTTAAAATTTAACGTACTTTAGTCTTCAGTTCTAAAATTTCCACATGGCTTGATAGATTATATGTATCTTTTCTAGCTCACTAAAGAGATACTGTCTTTTCTTTCATTAAGAACATCTTGTCATTTATCTCACTGAGTCTATTTCTAAGAACTACTTCATGGTCAGTGTCAGCTAATTGCAACATCTTCATTTCAGGGTCATTCTCCATTGTCTTTAATCTTGAGAGTAGTTCATATTTTCCTGGTTCTTTGTATGTGGAGTAATTTTGAAATGTATCCTGGGCTTTGTGATTGGTGTGTTAGGGAAACATATGTATATGTACACACCGTGACATATTACTGAGCCATTAAAAAGGATGATGTAATGCTATTTTCAACAACATGAGATTACCATAGTCAGTCAGAAAGACAAATATCAAATGATATCACGTATATATGGAATCAAATATGATGCACGTGAACATATCCATGAAACAGTAACAGACTGACAGAGAATAGACTTGTGGTCGGCAACGGTGAGGAGGGGGAGGTGTGTAAGATAACAGATGCAGGTGATTACATAGAGAGAATGGATAAATAACACGGTCCTACTGTATAGCATGGGCTTCCCTCATAGCTCAGTTGGTAAAGAATTTGCCTGCAGTGCAGGAGACCCTGGTTTGATCCCTGGGTTGGGAAGATCCGCTGGAGAAGGGAAAGGCTACCCACTCCAGTATTCTGGCCTGGAGAATTCCATCAACCGTATAGTCCATGGGGTCGCAGAGAGTCAGAGACAACTGAGTGACTTGCATAGGGAACTATGTTCAATATCCTGAACATCAGAATCTCCTCCTGACTCTCGCCTTCCTCCTGCCGCAGCTTTCCTGGGCTTTCACCAAGAAGGTTCTTAGTGAAGATGGCAGAAGTGGGAGGATGGGACGTTACCTGCCCGGCACTTTTCTTGCAGAAGACTTCTTGCTTGGCCCATGTTCCTGTGAACCAGGAGTGCGAGGGTGGCGTTCTTTCCCTCCTGGGCTCCAAGTGGATGTGTTGGGATTTTAGCCAACCCAGTAGATTCCAGAGACAAATGCTCTCTGTGTTCACAGGACGGGGATGAGGAGCTTTCACTCTTTGTTTCCCGTTTCTCAGCACTGCTGGGCACACAGGGTGTGTGTGTTCAGTCCCCAAGTTGTATCCGACTCTTTGTGACCCCCATGGACTGCAGCTCACCAGGCTCCTCTGTCCACGGGATTTCCCAGGCAAGAATACTGGAGTGCATTGCCATTTCCTCCTCCAGGGGATCTTCCCGACCCAGGGATCGAACCTACGTCTCCTGCATTGGCAGGCAGATTCTTTACTACTGAGACATCTGGGAATCCCAGGGCACACAGAGGGCTTTCAGTAGCTCCTCATTGAAAACGTCAGTGGTTGTGAATGGCTGAGATGAAGGAGTGATCGTTCCTTCTGCTTCTGCTGCCCTCCAGACTTGACCTACTGCACCCTACCCCCGCCCCACCCCACCCCACTCCACCCCACCCCTGGCCAAGAGGATCCTCTTTGGGCAAACTATACAAGAATCAACATGTATATGAACCTCCCTTTCCAGAGGGAGAGGCAAGTGAGCGTGAATGGCCATTCATACCCCAAGCCAGAAGCAAGATTTGAAATGTGGCTGGGCCAAGGTAGGGGGGCTCATTAAGAGGGACATTCCTAAGTATCAGAACCGTGTCATTTGCAGACTAATGAATGGGTCTGACTTAGAAAATTACCATTTTCCCTACTTGCAGGTGAGGAAACCTGCTTATTGGATCAAGGTCTCTCCGGTTTTGCCTGGGATTAAATTAATCACCACTCCGTTCCTCAACGGGCTTTCCTCGCTGACCCGCTGCATTCCACAGGGCCTCCTGGCAGGCCCGCTCTGTCTGGTGGTGGATTCATCCGAGAGCAGCCCGCCCTGGTTAGGACTTGTTTTACTCCGTCCTGTTTTGTCCTGGGTAGTTCCATCTTGCTGTCTCCTTCAAAGGAGGGTTGTGTGTGTGTTCTGCCTCTTCCTTGGTATGATCCCGCCCAGAGGCAGTGGGGCTGGGGGAGATGACTTCCTGAAGCTGACTTTTCAACCTCCTCCTCTTGATTTGCCCTTTTCTCCTGGAGATGGCCTCGAGAATTCTTTAGTTAATGGGCTGTAAAGTGCTTTGAAAACACAGACTGTTAAGTGGCATCGGGCCGGACTCACTAATTATTTATGATTTCAGAAGAGCCAGTTAATTCACCGGGAGAGGAGGTTATATTGGCTAGGACGGTAAATCGTTCAGGAGAACCACGCAAATAGCGGGGACCCCCCCCCCCCGCCTCCCCCTGAAGCTGTGTGTCCCCTGGAGATGCTGCTGGGAAAACTGGGCGGGGAGAGCCCTCTCCAGCCAGGTGGACGAGGCCTCCGGGCGGGCACCGTCGGCCACCGCCGCCGGCCACCTCCCGCCCCACATGGCCGGGAGTTCGAAACCAGAGCCGGGGACCAGAAAGGGGAGGTGGGTCTCTGGGTTCATCTGCTTGCCTTAGAGCAAGACTGCGTTCAAACCTAAAGAGGTAGGGTGACTTTTCCCCGGAAAGTTCTCCAGAGAGGAAGTATGGCCAGAGGAGTCTCTAAGGAAGGCCCCTGCAAGGTCTAGAATCAGAAAGGGCGATGTGGGTTCTTCTGCTGCAGCTAAGAGGCACCCCCAGGCCCCTACCTCCCCAGGGCAGCCCTCTGCCTTCGTCATGGGTGGAGGTCAGCTCTCTTACCCACCCCCGCCCACCCACGAGCGGGTTCACCGCCAATAGCCATTCTCTCCTTCCATCCCTCCTTCAGTAACTCGTCCAGCCCCTCCTGGGTGCCACGTGGGCCTCTGAGACCCTCACTCTCCACTCAGCACTCTTCCTCTCTCCTCTCGTCCTGCCCCGCCTGCCCCGTCTGCCCCAGCCACCCCATCCACACTCTGCAGTCCCCACTTGAGAAGGCCCCCCAGCCTGCTGCCCAGAGGCCTGGAATCTGACCCCTTGCCCAGCCCTCCTACCCAGCAGAGACGGGGAAGGAAGCCTTGCCTGGCCGGCCTGCAGCCCCGCTAAGCAGACCACCGGCCCCCCCAACCCCCCCACCGCGCCCCATCTCTCAGGCACCTCTTCATGGACTGGACTGAGGTCTTCCTTGAGACAACCTAATTTTCTGCCCAAAGTAGCTATGCTTCCAGACCAGCCCATTGCTCATCTTCCTTCTTTTATAACCATCCTGGAACGTGCCCTTTGCCCAGCCCCGAACACCCAGGGCTAAGTCTCCATCACTTCAGAAGAAGAATCTGCTGCCACGTGGCGATTCAGCCCCGAGAACCAAACAAAACAGAGACAGATACACACGCAGGGCTAAACATCTCGGGCAGTGGCCCTAAAGGCAGTTGATCAGCCTGCCTAGGTGAAGTGAAATCATGGTGGCCGGCCTGGTGTCTGCAGCGATGCTCAGGGCTGGAGCCAGACGGGGCTGTGGGGCGGGGGCTAGAGGAGTCTGCCCCACTCAGGGCAGGAGGGGCTGCCTGGGGAGGGGAGGGGGCCCGGGAGGGCTGGGGCAGCCGGGTGCTGCCTTCGCTGTGTCCGAAGGCCAGTCTGCAAAGGAAGAGCCTTTCTGGCCCCTGCAGGGCCCCCTGGGGAGGAGGTGGTAGTTTCCACATGTTGGACTGGGTCCCTGCTCCGTGCAGCCTGGCACGCTGGGATGCACGGGAGGGGAGAGTGTGTGTGCGTGTGTGTGTGCACTGTCTGGGTGTGTATCTGTGTGCACGTGTGTTTGTAGGGATATGGGCACATGCATTTGTGTGCATGCACATACGTGAGTGTGAGTGTCTGTGTGGTTTTGCTGCTTCTGAGGCCTCAGATTCACGTGACTGTGGCCCAGAAACAGCCTCTGAAGGGCTGCTGACCACTCTGCCCTCTACCCTGCCTGCCCACACCCCCAGGCGGGGCATCACCCCCTTGGGAGCCTTACTGTAGACCAGTCCCGGCAGTGACCCATCGGGCCCTGGGGTCACGTGTAGTGGTAAGAAGGCGCCTGTGGATGGAGACAGGAGAGGAGCCAGGAAGACCTGTGTGATTTCTCTTCCTCTGGGGAGGAGCGCCCACAGTGGGCCTGTCCCAGCCCCTAAGCCAGCGTCTTTCAAGCGTTATGCTGAGAACTGAGTTCTGGAGAAACCCCAGTGGAGACTTAACTGTGCCTACAGGAGCATACAGCCCGGCCTGAGCGCTGACCTGCCCCGGGGAGGGCCTCGGGCAGCGGGCACACCTCAGCGGGACGCTGGGGGAGCTGGTTCCAGGCTCAGCTCAGCCAGAGACCAACTGGGGGGGGACCTCAAACAAGTCACTTTACTTCTGGGGCCTCAGATTCATCAGCTGCGACGGAGAGTGTTCAGTGGTTTTTCAGGCTGTCTCCTTGCTGTATCTTTTGTAAGACCCTTAACGGAATCTCAGACGATCGAGATTCTGTTTTCGCATTTATCAAGTACGCACTCATTGTGTGCCCGGCACGGAACTGGGAGCTGGGAAATAAAAATGACAACGGCAAGAATAACGACAGCCGTAGAGGCAGCTGATGCTTGCAGGGCACCTGCTGCATGCCGGGCAGACTCGTACAACCAGCAGGGCCTCTGTCAGGTCTCTTTGCACGATGCCCACTCTCCTGTGTTTTCTGGTTCCTGACCTCACGTGTAGCCTCGACTCACAGTCTAGTCCAGGGGGAGACAAGATACACCCGGACAACCCCATAGAATATTTAAATCGAGTGCTAAGAAAGAGGGCTTCCCAAGTAGCACTAGTGGTAAAAGAATCCAGCTGCCAGTACAGGAGACATAAGACATGTGGGTTCCATCCCTGGGGCGGGAAGATTCCCCTGGAGGAGGGCATGGCAACCCCCTCCAGTATTGCTGAGAAAGATGCACCATAAGGTCCTTCGGGGGAACAGAGACAGACCCGGGGTCCATCCTGGGGTTGGGGAGAGCCTTCCGGGGCTGGGGGGGGGCATCCCTACCTGTGCTGAGTTGTCAAGTGGGGTGGGAACCAGGCTGAAAGAGGCGAGTGGGAGGGCATTCCAGGCTGAGGAAGGCCTCCAGGCTGGAAATGCCATGAGAGCTTGGGAGACTAAAGCAGTGGAGTTTAAAGTACAGGGGAGAGGGGAGGAGAGGAGAGGGGAAGGGGGAGGGGAGGGCAGAGGTCAGCTTGGGGGCCACCAGGGGCGCTGGATTTTTTCCCTCTGTGTCTTGTGTGCCTCGAGGCAGGAGCCCTGGGTGTTTCTCTGGTTTTTCGGTCCTTGGTCTCTCAGGAGAAGAAATTCGGTTAAGAAGTTCAGGTCCCTTTACTTCTCAGAGATCCTCGTCTAACCTCACTTGCAGAAAATCCTCAGACCTAGCTGATTCCTTCCCAGTGGAATCCAGGAGGCTCCCGGCTCCATGTGGTACCCTCCCCCCTTCTCTTTGCAGGGGACTTGGCCCACCCCTGTCCTAATGTGAGCCCAAAATAGCAGGGAAGGTGGGCAGCTGGCAGGGGGGTGAGGCCCGAGATGCCATTGGATGGGGGTTGGCCGGCCAACAAAGAGGTCAGGACCGAGTGATGGATGGGCGAGCGCAGGCCAGCGGGGGCGGGGCTGGCCGTGGGGGTGGGGCCGCGCAGAGGCTCCGATTTCACCGACCTGCCTCCCAAATGCCTCCAAACAGCTGACAGCCACGGAAAGCGGATGAAATGGGATTAGAGCATCCTTTTCCAAAGCGGGCACGGACCGCAGAGCGTGACAATACGGTCCCTGTCCCCCTGGCTTCCCGGCTCATTCCGCCGGCCTGGAACCATCTCTCCCCAGGGGCCTGGGGCCAGGGGAAGGGGGAGGGAGGCCTGCGACTCACAGGCGTCTCCAGGGAGACAGGCTCGGAGCCAGAGAGGGCCTGGGCTGGCGGGGAGTGGGTTCCTCCAAAGGTCAGCTTGTCCATCTTCCGGCCCCCTGCCCAGCCGCAGGATTATGGGGATCTTTTTCAGGGAAAACTAGCCTTGCTGTTTTTTAACCCAGCCTTCACTTAACTCCGCAGGAGAACGTCTCCTGAGTAAACACTCCCAGGCCACTAGGAAGCCACACTGGGGACCCAGTGGGGCTGGGGGCGGGGTGGGGGGGGGGCGGGGTTCACAGAGGTGGAGCCTGAGAGCCAGGATGGCTGGCTCATCCTGGCTTGCAAGACCTTGAGCAGAGGAAAAGTTGCTCTGTGCCTCGGTGTTTTCATCTATAAAATGGGGTCATATTTCCTCCCCCTGGGGTTAGTAAGAACGCATAGCACAGCACCTGGTATATAAGAAGCACTGCTGCTATTATTGCTGTTATTAATTATTATTATTATTTGGCTGGCTAGTCCTCTGGACTTCCAGCACTCCAGGAGTCCAGCTGGAGTGAGGACCCTGACCTGGGACAGACTTCAGACACACCCCCCCCAACTCGGGTCTTGTCATCACCAAGAGAACCCCTCCCCTCGGCTTCTCCTCTGTCCCAACCCCAGCACGAGTCACAGGGTCCTGGAGAGGGACGGTGGGACCGCGCCTGGGCGCACTTGGAGCCACACTTACTGCTGGGTCTCGGCTGTCGTAGCCTTGTGTGCATCTTCCCCGCTGGAAGAGGCTGCAGCCGGGTGAGAGGAATTGATGTTTATTTTGATAACGAGTTCTCAATGCGTTTGCAAACTAATAAAATCAACTCATTAGGCGGCATGTTTAATTCACAACTGTACTGTGGGGAGACTCCCCTGGTGGCTGACGGGTAATAGGAGCTCCCTCCCGAGATGGGGTGGGCGGTGGTCTGCGGTGTTTAAAGACTCTGTGACCAGCAGGTGGCGGGATCCTGCCCCTCCCCTTCCCCACGCAGCGTCCAGGGTCCTAAGGGCAGCAGTGGGCACCTTGTTCTGCAGGGCCTGGCCCCAGAGACGCCTCCGTCCGCCCTGGGGACCGTGGGGCATCTTCCTCCAAGTGGGCTTTGGGAAGTGGACACTGGGGAGAGGCAGGCCTGTCCCCCTGCGGAGTTGGCAGGGACATGGTCCCAGTGGGGTAAGTGGTGAATGGTGGACCCCAAGGCTGAAGTGGGCACAGGGGCGCCCTGTCTGAGCCCTGACCTTGCTGGGGTCTTTGCGGCCCTTCCCTCGGGGGTAGAGTAGGCCAGCCCAGGGAGTGATGGCGTCAGGACCACCAGTTTGCAGACGGGGGGACTCGACAGTTGACACAAGCTGCCGCCCGTCTGTGACACACACGACCCGGGCCTCCATCCACTGACCACATGCGCTGCAGCCACGGGGGCCTGGCCCTGGGTCTCCAGGGTGCTGGGGGTCCCCAGGGAGGGGTGCTGACCCAGCCCTTTCTGGCAGCAGCGGGCCCCAGCGGCCCTGGGGAGGCGCAGGCAGGTCAGGGCAGGTCTGACCCGGCCGGGGAGAGGACGCTGGGCCCAGCGTTGTCCCCAGGAGAGTCCTGGGCACCAGGGTGGGTGGGTCGGCCAAGGGGCCAGCCAAGTCCAGAGAAAGGTTTCCGGAGAAGCTGGGGTCATGGCCTGGCCTCTGTCACAGAGCCAGGAAAAGGGAGGGATGGAGACCAGAAGCCTGAACTTGGGAGAGGGGTCTTTGCTTTTCCATGGCATCGGGGGGCAGAGATGATCCAGAGCCCCCTCCTTGGGCCCCGACTCCAAGGGGAAGGGGCTGGAGGAGAACCAGGAGCTCACCCCTATGCCGGACATCAGCCTTGACCTTGACCTTGACCTTGACCACATCAGAGCTGCTCTGAGCGGACTTGTGCATAAAGCATGGTGGGACCACGGCGTTGGTCAGGCACGGTTTCTAGTAAAATGCAGTTTCAGTCTGAGCAGAAGATAGAGAATTCACACCCGCAGTGGATCTCCTGTTCTTTGGAGAGTTTTACCATGTTTCTGTCAGATCCTCGTTTATCCTGAGAAGGTGGGGCCCACATTCCGCCTTGCAGGCCCTGTCCACCTCCCATCCCCCCATCTGACACACACACCGTGCACACATGCCCTCCCAGACCTTCCTGGACACACACTGTGTACCCATACGCCCTAACACAGACAGATCACGTATACATGCGCATGCACACCAGCTGCACGCTTCACACACATTTGTGCGTGAACACACACCTGTGCCCACACCACCCGCTTCACTCCAGCCCCTCTGAGGAAACTGACAGCGCCATCAGCTCTCCGGGCCATCAGCGTCCCAACAGCAGCTCAGCGTCCTGTGAGTCAGAGACCCGGAGGGTGACCCAGATACAGAGAATCACGCCACCCCTGGGATTTGCAGTCGCTTAGGACGTTCGACGGGACGAAATTCAGGCTGGTAGCAGAATAGCTAATTGATTATCTTCTGCCTTTCGGCATTGTCTAGGATAGGGCAAGCAACTTTGGGGCTTGGAGCAGGGGGGACAAGGTGCATTTCAGGGCATCTTGAGTTTCTGTCCAGAGGACGAGGACTCTTTTTGAAGAGCTGATGAAACTTACAGTTTCCTTTCCAGACCCAGAAAAACCCTTGGGTATGCCCAAGCAGGCAGCACTGGTGGGTATAATTTCAGGGGGCTTTAGCGCTGTGTCTGGGGATCCCTGTAGGGCAATGACCCCAGAGCATTCTAAGAGTTCAGGGCGGCTTCTTGGTCCTTACACTCCGTGGTCAGGACTTGCCCTCGGTGCAGCACGTCCCGCGCTGGCTCCTCCCTCTGGCCCAGGCTCTGATGTCAGAGCGTCCTGGGGCTCGTCTCGGCCCGTGTGTCCTCGTCACCTTGCTGATCTCATCCCGTCTCTGCACCCGCGATGCGCTCGTGTATCCCTCCAGCCCAGACCTGTCTCTCCAGCTCCGGACTCCTCTCTCTGACTCTGCCTCAGCCCCCAGCTAGCACACCCGAGACCAGATTCCCCATCTCTCCGCAACCCAGTGTCCTCCGGCAGCTCCGTGGAGGGCAGCGCCCAGGTGTGGTTGTCTACAGCCAAAACCCTGGAGCCATCCTTGACCTCACTCTGCCTTACGCCCATGCCTCATCCAATAGGATAATCTGATTAAATTAGTAGCTTTCATTGACATGTGAGGAATCCGGCTGCTTCTCACCACCTTCTCTGCTGCTCCACGGGTCCCAGCCACAGTCATCCTGCCCCCAGGCTGCTAAAGTAACCTCTTCAGACCAGAGAGTAGCTATGGCAGCTCTTTCCAAACAGAACCGACCCGTTTCTTCTGCCTGTGCTAAGTGCGATTGCTTCTGAAGAGTAGAATCTGGAAAGAGGAATTGAAAAAAGTGACTTTATGGTGGGGGCTTCCCAGGTGGTTCTCAGTGGTAAAAGAATCTGCCTGCAATACAGGAGACACCAGAGACGTGGGTTCGATCCCTGGATCAGGAAGATCCCCTGGCGAAGGGCATAGCAACCCACTCCAGTATTTTTGCCTGGAAGACCCCATAGGCAGAGGAATCTGGCGGGCTGCAGTCCATGGGGTTGCAAAGAGTCGGACACGACTGAGTACGCACACACTGACCCGACACAGCCCGCCTCAGCCAGGTACTCGGCAATAATGTCCCCTCGAGGGAATGTGTGTGCCCCTGATCCCATGTGACCTGGTGAGCCCGGCTCTGCACCTTGGGGGCCGCCCTCCCCCAAACCCATAACCACAGCCTGACCCAGAGAAAAGACATCGGACAAAACCACAGGGTGTGACTTTTCCACAAAATACCTGACCGGGATACCTCCAGACAGCCCAGGCCCTCAGAAACAAAGGACATCTGAAACCATCACAGCCCAGAGGAGCGCCACGAGGCATGGCGGCTAAATCATGAATGGGATCCTGGAACCAGTGGGGCCAGGAGGGAAAGCCAGCGAAATCTGCACACGCGGTTAGTTCCCTGCGATATGTCGGCCCGGCTCCTTAGTTGTGACAGATGTCCCATAGGATGTGACATGGTGACCATAGGAGGGGATTGGGGTAGACCGGAACTCTCTGGTCTGTGTTTGCAACTTTTCTGTCATCTGAAAGCAAAAGAGTTCCAGAAAGACATCTACTTCTGCTTTGCTGACTATGCAAAAGACTTTAACCGTGTGGATCACAACAAACTTAAAAAATTCTTAAGGAGATGGGAATACCAGACCACCTGACCTGCCTCCTGAGAAATCTGTATGCAGATCAGGAAGCAACAGTTAGAACTGGACATGTAACAACAGACTGGTTCCGAATCGGGAAACGAGTACGTCAAGGCTGTATATTGTCACCCTGCTTATTTAACTTATATGCAGAGTATATCATAAGAAACCCTGGGCTGGAGGAAGCACAAGCTGGAATCAAGATTGCCAGTAGAAATCAATAACCTCAGATATGCAGATGGCACCACCCTTATGGCAGAAATCGAAGAAGAACTAAAGAGCCTCTTGATGAAAGTGAAAGAGGAGAGTGAAAAAGTTGGCTTAAAGCTCAACATTCAGAAAACTAAGATCATGGCATCTGGTCCCATCACTTCATGGCAAACAGATGGGGAAACAATGGAAACAGTGACAGACTTTGTTTTGGGGGCCTCCAAAAACACTGCAGATGGTGACTGCAGCCTTGAAATTAAAAGACGCTTACTCCTTGAAAGAAAAATTATGAGCAACCTAGACAACATATTAAAAAGCAGAGACCTTACTTTGCCAATAAAGGTCTGTCTAGTCAAAGCTATGGTTTTTCCAGTAGTCATGTATAGATGTGAGAGTTGGACTTGAAAGAAAGCTGAGCGCCGAAGAATTGATGCTTTTGAACTACGGTGTTAGAGAAGACTCTTGAGAGTCCTTTGGACAGCAAGGAAATCCAACCAGTCCATCCTAAAGGAAATCAGTCCTGAATATTCATTGGAAGGACTGATGCTGAAGCTGAAACTCCAATACTTTGGCCACCTGATGTGAAGAACTGACTCATTTGAAAAGACCCTGATGCTGGGAAGGATTGATGCTGGTGGGAGGAGAAGGGAAGATGGTTGGATGGCATCACTGACTTGATGGACATGAGTTTGAGTAAATTCCGGGAGCTGATGATGGACAGGGAGACCTGGCATGCTGCAGTCCATGGGGGTCGCAGAGTTGGACACGACTGAGCGACTGAACTGAACTGAGACTGTCCTAGGGACTTCTCTGGTGGTTCAGTAACTAAGACTCAATCCCTGGTCAGAGAACTAGATCCCATATGCTGCAACTAAAGATCCTGAGTGCCACACCTTAAAAAAAAAAAAAAAAAAGCACACACAAAAAAAAACCCTGAACAACAACCAAAAAAACCTGTTCTATTATAAAATATCATTAAAAAAAAAAAAAAAAAAGATAGGCGCCAGAGCCTCTACGTCTGCTCAGAAGCCAGCAGTGTCCTGACGTGGCTTCTGAGACCCTGCAGCAGGCCATCTGCTTCTTTTTTGACCCCACGCGCCCCAGGTTCTCTTCCCCAGCTGCAGCCAGATGACTGCCGTTCTCCTGACATGCGCCGTGCAGCCCCCTGGAGAACCTTTGAGTAGGTGGGTCTGGCTGCCCTGAGCATTCATCCCCCAGGAAAGCTGTTTGGTCCTTATCCTTAGTGTCTGCTCAGGCCTCACCTCCTCAGTGGGGTCTAGCCAACGGTGACCTACTCCCGGCATCTGCTGTCCACACCCTAGACCTCCCCTCCCTGCTTCACACCCATCTCTCTTCACGTCGTGTGTCGCCTTCTGACACATCGAATCACTTAGCTGTTTCTTGTGTGTATTGTTCACTGTCTCCCCTGTCGTCAGAGTCACCTCCCCAAGGGCGGGGACCTGGGTCTCAGCGCACGTGAGTGAATGTAATGCCCAGAACAGTGCCTCGTCTGCGGTAGGCGCTGGACGCATACGTATCTTTGAATGAATGGATGAGTGAGGACCTGGGCAGGTGACAGTTAAGGTAGCGACAGTGGACCAGCCGCTCAGAGCCGGAGCCTCCAGTACCCTCCTGCCGAGCACTGCCTCCTGTTTTGGGCTTGTCCACGGCAAGACCGTCCTGGCGGGGAGAACTCCCCTCCTCCCTCTTCGAGATCTAGTGCCTTCCACAAAGCACTCGTGATCACTCCTTGTCCACACCTCTCATCTGGCACTTGAGTATAGTTGCCTCTCAGGGACACATCTCATCTCCCAGAGGACGTGGGATGAGAGGCCACTCCTGGGAAAGGTGTTCAGTGAATCAGGGGGGAAGGGATGGTCCCCTGTCACTGTTTAGCCTCAGGCTCTGGTCGGAGCCTTGAATATTGGAGACCCTCACGGATGCCAGCTATTGGGCCGTTGCAGTGCTTCCAGTCCTGGCAGCGTGGAAAGTTGTTTTTCACCATCCATCTGGGACCCCACAGGGCCTTCCCAGGTGGCACAGTGGTAAAGAATCCACCTGCCACGCAGGAGGTGTGGGTTCGATCCCTGGGTTTGGATGATCCCTTGGAGCAGGAAATGGCAACCCATTCCCGTATCCTTGCCTGGAGAATCCCACGGACAGAGGAGACTGGCGGGCCATCGTCCCCGGAGGCGCAAAAGAGTTGAACGCGACTGGGTGACTACACAGCTGGGACCCCCTCTGTTGGACTTGGCCTTGGGAAGCTTCTCCTTGTCCTGGTCTTCGCCCAACTCCTTCCTAGGGCCTCGGCCTGAATGCTTCCAGAATGAAAAGTACCAGTTTCCACAAGTAAGAGAATCGATTGCCCTGTCTTTGATTTTTTCCTTTCCCCTCCCCGTCCTCCAGACTGAAAATCTGGATTCCCCCCTGGATTTAGAGGGTGGCGTTCCAAAAGGAAATGAACTCTGGCGTGAGCCAAACTGGGGCTGGGAACCTAATGTGACCATTTACCAGCCACGTCACGTCGCTCAATTTACAAAACCTCATTGAGCCTCGTCTGCAAAATCGAAATAGCCCGCCCCGCCTGCAGAGGCTGGTGTAAGGGGTTAGGGATGATGAATGGAAAATAGCAGAGGACCTGGAGCGCGGCAGGCCCCGAAGAGCTGGAAGCCAAAGTGGTCTTCACCCCCCCTGGCGGCCCCTCCCGGCTGTCTCTGAGGAGGGGCTCCAGGGACCACCCTCGCCCCCCTGCCACTCCCCACGAGCTGCTGCCTCTGCTGGCTTCCCAGACCCCTCCCACTGCCTCTGAGTGCACAGTCCTTCCTCCCAAGTCCATCCGTGGGGAGTCAGGGCGTGAAGCAAAGCAGGAATAAGAAACAAACATGACGCCCCCCACCCTGAGTGCCCCACAAATGAAGAGGATGTTTGCAAAGGACGACCAACATAGCCCCGTCGCGCTAGTTAGATCTCATCGGCACTCCGACAAGACCCCCACGTTTTCTTTGGTGCGAGTGGGTGGGTCTTTTCTCTTCTTTATCCTTTAACATCAGTAAGGAACACAGCAAACTCCGCACTTCTGTGTGGCCTCCCTGGGTTGGTGGGGAAGCAGGGTGCCTGTCAGCTTTCTCAGACGTGGCTGATCCCAGGAGACTGAGTCTGTACGTGCGGAGAAGATCTGTAAGTCACTCAACAAATATGTGGCGCGTCTGTCGTGTGCCCAGCCTGCCGGGAGGAATGGGTGATGTGCCCGTGGATGCCACCTGTCAGCACAGGCTCAGAGTTAGTGAGGAACCCAGACACCCCACCCAGAGCCGCTTCCGGTGTGTTGGCTGCAACATGGAGGTATGCCAGGTAGTGCTGGAATTTAGAGGGGTTAAGGGAAAGCCATCCAGGGCTAGGTGGCAAGGACGCCCTCCTGGGGTAGGTGATGCTGGGCCGATTCAGGAAAGGCGCATGGGGAACTCCAGGACAGGAGCCGTGGGTCATCACCTCTGCCACTTCCTCCACCACTTAACCAGTGGCCCCACCTGCCTTTTCAAAGAGAAGGGGACCCCCTTGACCGCTAGCCCCCCTCCTTCCCCTCCTGTGTTTCCCGGGGTCAAGGCCAGGCCCTCCACCTGCTCCTGGAGCCCGCCCTCCTCGCCTGCTCAGGTGCCCCCAGCATCTGCACCTGCATCCTTTTTTCTCTCTGTCTGCTGGGTCCCTCCCCTGAGCACACACCTGCCGAGTCTCTTGCATCTTAGTTTCTCTTGCCTGCTCCTGCCCCTTCTTGCCAAGCCTTCTTGCTGATACCACCTGCATTTGCCCACGTCCCTCGCTGCCCCCCACCCCTGCCCCTCCTTGAACCTTCCCAGTCATGGTTGCCTCTGACCTCATGTTGCCAAACCCAGCAGACCCTTCAGTGACTTGGGCCTCTAGCCCATCGTTGCGATGGCCACCTCTCCCTTCTTCTTGGCTTCCTGGAGTCCAGCTACCTCTCTGACTTTCCTTCCCAGGCCCATTTTGGGCCTCCTCCTCCTGCCGTGGTCCCTCAAATGTACCCTGAATGGGGGTGTTGGCCAGTGTTCCATGCCCCCACCCCACCCCCGTGGTTCATTTGCCAGCACTGTGCCAACTGCATCATTCCCCACAGATTCTCCCAAGATGTCTGTGATGAGCCCCAGACAGCCTGGACGTCTGTTTGAGTGTCTCCCGCCCTTAGCCCCCCCCAAACGGAGCCCCCAAGGTTCTACACCCACGTGCCTGCTGTCCCCAAGAGAGACCCACCTGTCACCCAGCAGCTTAGACCTGGCACAGTCCCTGCTCTCTTGATTCCCCTGGCCACTCCCTTTGAATAGCTCAGCGAGGCCTGCCTAGCCTGGAATTTTGCAAAGACCTCCCAGCTGTCCACAGCCCTTAGCCCTGGGTCTCCGTGGGGTAGGAAGAGAGGTGTCCGTGGGAATCCCACAGCAGCCTCTTAGTCCTTCCAGCCCACCGCCCACTGGGCTCTCGGGATGCTGGGTGCTGTGGGGATGCTGTGTGTCGGGGGTCAGTGACTCCCCCGGGCAGTCCCCTTTCCCGGGCCCTGTGTGAGCTCTGTCCCCCTGGGAGTGGCGCCGAAGGATGTGGTGAAGGTGGAGCGGGCCCGGCTCCGACAGGGTGTCCGTCTCTGAGTTGACTTTTCCGCCCTCCCGGGAACACGGGCTGCCCGCCATGCCAGCAGGCCCCCTGCACAGGCTGAATGGGGCTCTGTTCCCGAGCGGCCGTCAAGGGCAGCCTGAGACTGAGCGTGTGTGAGCATGTTCTTTCCGAGGACCCCCACCTGGAAACCACTCCCGGCCCCGCCCTGGAAATAAACACTGCCATGGCCAGGAGCTGGCCGGGCCGGGCGCTCCCTCTGTGTGGCATCACGGGGGACCCGCTGCCCACCAGGCCCTGGGCTCTGAGACAGCCCCTGTCCTCCTGCCAATGACGCCGCCCGTGTGTTGCTGGGCCTCCCGTCTGGACCCCACCCTCCTCTTTGACGCCTCTCTCCTGGGGCGCCTGTGGAAAGGAGTCACGGTGTGATTGCTGGCTCTGTTTTCCCAGGAAGTGGCCCAAGTGGGGGGTGTTGTCAGAGGATCCAGATATGCCAGGGCCTGTGTGAGTAGGAACCAGACAGACCTGGGTTGGAATCCCCACAGCTTACAAGCTGTGTGACCTCTGGCAACTTCCTTAACCTCTCTGGGCCTTGGTTTCCTCTTCTTTAAAGTACGACTAATACTTCTCTAATAGGGAAATTTCAAGGAGCAGAGATAGTGACCTCATGTCTGAAGAGTCCCTAGCACAGAACTATGAAACACCAGTGGCTGCTGCTCTGATTACCGATTCTGGGTAAGCTCGGGAGTGGGGTGGGGGAGCCCCGAGGACCCAACCTCCCAGGCACTCTGGGAAGGCAGCCCAGCCTGGGGTGGCATCACGGGAACCCAGGGCATTGGCCAGCCATCTTTGGCCCCAGAGGTGGCTGCATTTCAGAGAAGAGAAGAGTCGTTTCCCGTCTCATCAGTGTAGTAGGAGTTCAGAGCATTTTAGAGTCTTCTAGGGGAAGATTGGCTTGCCAGGTGCCTCAGATGGTAAAGAATCCAAGTGCCAATGCAGGAGATGCAGGTTTGACCCCTGGGTCGGGAAGATCCCCTGGAGAAGGGAACGGCAACCCACTCTGGTATTCTTGCCTGGGGAATCCCATGAACAGAGGAGCCTGGCGGGCCACAGTCCACGAGGTCATAAGAGTCAGACACGACTTAGCGACTAAACAACAAGGGACAGAGGGATCCACACTCCAGGACAGAGTCCTCCAGCACAAGGGGCCCAGCCTCTGCCTGGACACTCCCTCCGACAGGACGCTTCTCCCTCGCCAGGCAAGGCCCCTAGATGCCTGGCAGAATGGTACCCCCTCTCCTGGGATGCAGAACCCTAGTTCCATCAACTGCTACTCCCCCAAAAGGGGAGCCCTCCACGGGCAGGGCCTGGGCTCTCTTTGTCTCTGCGCCCACCCTGGCCCGCACACGGCGGTCTCAGGGAGGGTGACTTACCCCAAGGACATGCGGCAATGTCTCCTGACAACTTTGGGTGTCCTGACTTGGGAGGGTGTGGATCCTCCTGGCTCCTAGTGGGTAGAGGCCAAGGATGCAGAGGACAGACCCTCGTAATGAAGAAAGACCTGGCCCACACCGTCCGTTGTGCTGAGGGTGAGAAACTTTGCCTTAAACCAACATCCATCTTTGAGAGCCATGCCCAGACCTGAACATAGACCGACTTGTGTGGGTTTCCTGGGATTTAAAAGACTGAAAATGGGAGAAAAGTCATCCAGCTTCATTTCCAGCTGGCATCCAAATGAAGAATTTTGCAAAGGAACTCCGTAAAAAGTGCTTAGAGTTTGTTGTTGTTTTTTTCTATCTTCCTGTGTATTCAGTTATTAGCCTCTACTGGGCATGAGCTGGGAAGTCACAGATGCCGGGTGAGAGACCAAGGTCTCCTGCGGAGGCTGTGTTTCAGGGCTGTTCTTGGAGCTGGGGATGCTGTGGAGGAAGCTGGTCCCTGCCCTTCCGATGCTCAGGCTGCCCTGCCCCGGGTGTCTCTTCACAGCGTGGCTGCAGTCTGGGGCTGTGTTCCTTCTTTGGGACTCACAGAGGGATTCTTGGGGGCGGAGGGCTGGAAACTCCAGGCCCAGCGCGGTCCCTGCTCTTTACCCATGACCTTAGTGCAAACCACTCCAACTTCTGGTCCTGTTTCCCAAACCTGCCTGTATCAGTCAGGATTCTCCAGAGAAATGAAAGCAAGAGACCATATGAAGATATTTATGATCAAACCAGTCAGTCCTAAAGGAAATCAACCCTGAATACTCATTGGAAGGACTGATGCCGAAGCTCTAGTACTTTGGCCACCTGATGTGAAGAGCTGACTCATTGGAAAAGACCCTGATGCTAAGAAAGAATGAAGGCAAAAGGAGAAGGGGGCAGCAGAACATGAGATGGTTGGATGGCATCACTGACTCAGTGGATGTGAATTTGAGAAAAATCGAGGACTTAGCAGAGGGCAGAGGAGCCTGGCAGGCTACAGCCCATGGAGTTGCAAAGAGTCGGACTCGGCTTAGCAACTGAACAAATGTAGAGATATTTAGAAAGAGGTTTATGTGACGATTTGTCTCATTGTTATTATGCAAGCTGAGAAATCCCTCAAGCTGCCATCCACAGCCTGCAGACGTGGGAATGCCCGTGGGGGTATTCTAGTCCAGGGGAACCTGGGGCTCAGTCGGGTACGTCAAGGTCAAGTCCAGAGGCCTGAGAACCGGGAGTCTGAGAAAGGAACAGGAGAAAATGGATGATTCAGCTCAACCAAGGGCTCTACCCTTCCCCCATCTTTTTGGCTCTTGGGGTCCTCCATAGAGCAGTCCCTGCCCATCCATATGGGCTAGGGCCCTATGCTTCGCCAATTCAAAGACTAATCTCTTCCAGAAGCAGCCTCACAGGCACACCAGCAATGACCTTCCACTGTCCATCTGGGCACCTCTTAGCCCAGCCAAGTGGCCACAACACTGCCCATCACATTGCCCAGCCCACCACTCATCGGGTGAGGTCCCTGTGTCCGCCACCACTGTGGTGGTGTTCAGCTGCTAAGCTGAGTCTGACTCCTTGCGATCCCGTGGACTACAGCGCTCCAAGCTCTTCTGTCCACCGTCTCCCGGAGCTTGCTCAAACTCGTGTCCATTGAGTGGGTGATGCCATCCAACGTCTCATCCTCTGCCATCCCCTTCTCCTCTTGCCTTCAGTCTTCCCCAGCATCAGGGTCTTTTCCAGTGAGTCGGCTCTTCACATCAGGAGGCTGAAGGACTCAGCTTCAGCTTCAGCCTCCATCCTTCCAGTGAATATTCAAGGTTGATTTCCTTTAGGATTGAGAGCACCACAGACTGGCCAACTGGAACCAGCTCAGGAGGCCAGAATCAAGCTGTTGGCAAGGCTGATTCCTTCTGGAAGCCCTGGGGAGAAGCCTTTCCGTGCCTCCCCAGCAGTCCTGGGCTTGTGGCCGCATCGCTCTGGTCTCTGCCTCCATGGCCACATGGCCGTCTTCCCTGAATCTGTGTCTCTACCACCTTCCCTCTGGGTGTGTCTCCATGTCCAGAGTTCCTTCTTTTTAGAAGGGCACCACGATTGGACTGGTTTGCGCCTTGATCCAGGGAGAAAGTGAAAGTCGCTCAGTCATGTCCGACTCTTTGTGACCCCATGAACTGTGGGGACCCCATGGGATTCTTCAGGCCAGAATATGAGAGTGGGTAGCCTTTCCCTCCTCCAGGGGATCTTCCCAATCCAGGGATCAAACCCAGGTCTCCCACATTGCAGGTAGATTCTTTCCCAGCTGACCCGCAACGATCCAGGGTGTCTTCATCCTAACTTGATTACGGAGGCAGCAACGCTGTTTCCAAATAAGGCCGCATTCTGAGCTTCTGACGAGCAAGGCTTTGGGGGACCCTGTCTAGCGCCATACCCCACCTCAAGAGGTCGATGCGGTTAAACCCAGCTCATTGCTAAGGGTGCGGGGACTGGATGGGTCCTGCGGGCACCTGCCCCCAGGCCCTGGCCCCTGTTCCCTGGTGGACCAGTCCTGCTCGGGCGGAGGTTGGAGGACACGGTAGTGAGCGCCCCCAGACTCCTAGATCTGAGCTGCTCCAAGGACAGGGGAAGGGCATGCGGGCAGGGGGTGGGGTGGGACTGGTGGCCACAGGCGGAGAGGGCCTGCGTGTTTTCACGACAGTAATGCCTCTTGATGGGCCGTGGTTTGCACAGGGACTTGATGCCAGATGCAGTTGGGTGCATCGATTGGACGGCCACAAAGCCCTGTCACGGAGCAGGAAGGGGGCTGGCTGGGGCTGCCTGACGACCGGTCCCCAAGCTGTCCCAGGCATGCCCGGGGTCACTTGGGGAGTCAGAGGCCGAGTGACCAGAGCCAGGCGGGAGGGGGAGAGGGGTGGCTCTGACCCTGGGCCTCCCCAGGCCCTCCCTCCCCCGGACCGGCAGCGCCTGGGAGGCCTGTGGGGAAGGCGGCCCATTTTTAATGAACAAATTACTGTCCTTGTTAACAGCACGAACAGGCCTTTGAGGGATCAAGGGAACCAGGGCTTGGGAAACAGCCACTAATTTCATGAAACGGATGCGTTCCAGATGCGGCCTCTGGCCCAGCAGGCGGCCGCCTTGGCCTCCTGGAGGGGAACCCAGAGCTCCCGGCCTGGAGGGAAGGCAAGGGGTGGGGGGTCTCTGACAGTGAGAGGGGTCGGGCGGCCTGAGGCTCAGGCCGAGCGGCACTGGCCTCCTTCCCCTCCCAGCATAGGGACCCTCTCGGAGAAGCTCGGGGGTCTCCACATGCTGCTGGGTGTCCGTGCAGCAATCTCTGCAGAAACACGTGACGGAGGGTGGCTGTGAATGCAGTGTTGCTTTTCAGTGGGTATTTACCTTATTAATCACAGCAGCAGCTTCTTGCTCTTGACAGACGGCCACAGGTGTGTGAGAGGCATTGATGGCATCGGCGAGCAGGGCGTGGGGCGCACGTGTGCTGTCCAGACGCCCGTGTTGGGGACCACTGGCTTGGCCCTCTGGATCCTGGGAGCAGGCTGGGCCTGCTCAAGGGCCGTGGAGAGGCCTCTGATTTTGTCCTGAGTCCCGGGAAGGCAAGGATGGTTCAGAATGGAAGAGCGCATCTGAGCTCTGTGAGAGGGAAAAAAAAGTGGATCCTGTGTTGGCCCCTCTCTCCCGCCTCTTTCCTTCCTCCCTCTGTCCCTCATCTCCGCCCCTCCTTCCACACACGTGTGTTAAATGTTACTGGGGATTCATAGAGGGGCAGGCCCCCTCTCAGCCTTTCAGAAGCTCCTGACTTCAATTGGAGAAGCCAAAAGCAGGGGAGGTGGGACTTCCTGGTGGTCCAGTGGCTAAGGTTCCTCTCCTTCCAATGCAGGGGACGCGGGTTCAGTCCCTGGTCAGGGCACTGAGATCCCATATGCTGCAGGGCGACTCAGCCTGTTCACCACAGCAAGAGAAGTCCGCACACCCCAGCAAAGACCCGGTGCAGCCAAAATTTAAAAAGCGGGGGAGTTGGTGCCTTCAGGGTGGGGGTTCCATTTCTCACTTGCCCCTTAACCTGCAAAGTCTATTTTCAGTGGTCTTATCTACTGGGGATCTATTGAAAATTTCACTTGAAGAGTTCACCACGTTTAAAAAAAGAGGCTGACGCCTCTGATGCTGAATCCACATACTGGCTGTGTAAGTGTTAAGGGGAGGCCGTAGAGGTGCTTATGGGCTTCCCAGGTGGCTCAGTGGTAAAGACTCTGCCTGCCAATGCAAGAGATGCAGTTTCGCAGTTTTGATCCCTGGGTCGGGAAGATCCCCGGAGGAGGAAATGGAAACCCACTCCAGTATTCTTGCCTGGGAAATCCCATGGACAGAGGAGCCTGGTGGGCTACAGTCCATGGGGCTGCAAAGAGTCAGACAGGACTGAGCGCGCATGCATGCACACACACACTCACCCGGGGGCTCAGAGTTGGTGACAGGCCCAGGCCGGCACCCACGTCCACTCCTCTCCTCGTGACGTGTCCAGGCCCCTTCCCTCTTCCTGCGTGGGTGGCACAGACTGGAGGCTTGGGGGCTGGCCTGGGAGGGGGCCTCTGCTCCCGGGAGGAGGGTCGAGTCCCTGGCAAAGGCAGAGGCCATCGATCCACGTTCAGCTGAGAGCTTCACACTTAACTTGCAGCTTCTTTGCTGGGAGGGTCATTTACTGACAATTACGGGTTTAAAGTGGGTCCAGTTTAGCAAGTGGTTTCTATAAAGAGCAGAGCCGGGTCCCCAGGGAGAGAGAGCCGGGCAGAGGCAGGGAGCCGAGGAGGACAGGCGCTCTCTGTGTTATGGATTTTATCGAGTCGTAAACAAGGCTGGAAAGAAACAATTAAAACCAGCTCGCGCACGGGGCTGCCTGGGCCAGCCGGCTGTCAGGGAGGCCTCGCCCACCAGCACGATGTCACTGGCAGAGTGGCCTGACCCAGGAGGGCAGGGGGTGGGTGCTGGGACTGGCCCCTGACCCCATCCTCCAGCCTCAGCAGCTGCCGCTGAGCCCTTATTGACCCTTACACCCACATGTGCTCAGTCAGTCCCCAAAAAGTGATGGTGGCAGACGGCATGCAAGTTGGTGGTGACTGTCATTGGGGAAGGGGGACCCCTGGCACCTTGCCCTGCAGAGACGTGCTGAGCAAAGGCCTGGACTTGGGGCACCTGTGAGCACCTCTTCACTTCGGCCACCAGCTGACCCCGTGACCTCAGCACAGTGACCCAAGCCCACTGAGCCTCTATTTTCTCATGTGTTGAAACTGAGAAGGAGATTTACCCCATAGGGGTAGCCCAGAATCAAAATAATATGCACAAAGTACAAGAGAAACACTCCAGTGAATATGTAGATTCCCAGCATAATCGGCATAGACACATAGAGAGAAGGTAGACCTGTATATGGGCTTCCCAGATGGCACCAGTGGTAAAGAATCCACCTGCCAATGCAGGAGACGCAAGAGATGTGGGTTCGACCCTGGGTTGGAAAGACCCCCTGGAGGCGGAAATGGCTACCCACTCAAGTATTTCTTGCCTGGAGAATCCCATGTACAGAGGAGCCTGGTAGGCTATAGCCCATGGGGTTGCAAAGAGTCAGACATGACTGAGCGACTAAGCACACACACACAGACCTTTATATGATGTACATTTATTGTCACCAGTACATGGCTATCATTGGATGGGGCTTGAGAGCCAGGATGAATGGCATGGCCTGCGATGTCCATGGTTCCAGGGATTCTGTGCCTTCTCCATGCCAGCCAGTTCCATACATCATCCCAAAAAGTCCCGTAAGCAAATATTATGCGCCCCTGTTTTACAGAACTGAGATCTCAGACGTGAAATACCTGGCCCACAAAAGTTGTAAATAGCTAAGCTGAGACTGGACAGCGGGCCTCCTGGATCCCAACCCAGAAATCTCGAAGCATCAGGCTCCCCTCTTCTGCCCGGTCCGCTCCTCCTGAGTCAGCAGTGGGCGTGGCCAGAGGCCCGTGCCAAGCAGGGAGGTCCAGGGTGGCCAGAGTTGGGGGAGTCTTCCCCCTGCAGCCCTGGGGCAGGCAGGCAAGAGCAGAAGGCATTCAAAAGTCAGGAGTGTTCAAGGTAGAGGAAGCTCAGGTGAGCGGAGGGGCAGCCTGGCTACTGGCAGGCATGGGCACAGGGGAGCTGAGTCCAGGTGTGGACCAGGTACCTAACAGAGGCAGGAGACGGTCCCTGGGCTTCCAGCTGCCCACCAGGGCCCTGGAGGAAGTGGTCAAGGGTTCCTAGGCTGCGTTCCCAGGCTGGGGATGGAGGGAGGCAGATGGCGGAGGCCGAGGTCGCCCCTCTTGCTCCACCCTGCTCATCTCCCTCCTCTGCTGAGCTGCAGCCAGGCGATGACAGGGAGCCATCCCCAGGGACCTGCCACGGGGAGGCTGTGGAGGCCGAGGGCCAATCAGAGTAGTGGCAGGAAGGTCAATGGAGGCTGGCACCCGCCCCTGTCCTTGTCCCCCATCCCTGTCCTTGCTCATCTCCTATGGGGGCAGGGCCATCAGAGTCAGGGTGGCCTCACGAGTGTTGAGAGCTGCTGGGAGGGGAGGTGGCCACAGGCTCTGGACCCTGCACTGCACGAACCAGACCCTCCATCAGCCAGCCTGCACCCACAGAGAGATGGAATAGACAAATGTGTGCAGGTACAAGCAGCTCATCCGGATAGGGATATGACCTCACTTCCTGTTCCTGCTGACCCATTTTGCAGAGAAGGAAACTGAGGCTTACGAGGTTGAGGGAAGTGACCTGTCCCAGGTCTCTAGGCCGGGTGTGGAACGCCGTTGAACTTCCAAAACACGCCCTGCAACCTCTCCAGGTCACCCAGCTAGGAGTCAGAGTAAGGATGGGACCCAGACAGTCCCAACCCCATGCTGAGCCCAGATCACACTGTCAGGCTGCCAAGGCCTCCATGTCGCCTCCCACCCCCGTATCATGGGCCCTGGCTCTGGCCCCCTTGGCACTCCAGATTGCTCTGTGGGTCCATTCCAGAGCCTCCCAGGACCCCTATCTTGCAAACTTCCCACTGCCTCCAGCCAGGCCGCCCGACATTGCGTATGTGCCCAGAACAGGCCAAGCATGTCAGGACAGGCAGCGGGTTGGGGGGAGGCATGCCTGGGACGTGAAGCTGGGAGGCCCTCTGGGTCATGGGCTGCTCCCCGCCCCCCCCCGCCCCCAAAGGCCGTCGTCTCTGATTTCTGCAATATTGTGTCTCAAGGGTTTCCTGGTCAGCACGCCCGGACCGTGTTCGTGACGCCCTCAGGCTGCTTGGCAGCAGGACGGGGACAGGATGGGGCCTGCTCCTCCCCCGACACCCTGCTCCATTCCTTAGCCCCTTGCTGCCCTCCTGGCCGCCTCCCTGCATTCCGGGAGGACAGGCCCTGGCCGGGGCCTGGGAAGGGGCAGGGAGGGTGGTGGGCCAGGTCAGGCCTGCACAGACACTGCCCCCACCCAGACCCCCCCCAGAATGCCTCTGATCCCCCACCAGTGGCAGCTCCCGCTTCCAGCCCATCCCTGGGGCTGTGGGGAGCAGCTGGGGCCATCTGGGGCTGGCCCAGGCCCCAGGCTCCGTTCCCAGGACCCCGCACCTCATCAAGAAGCAGCTTGCGGTGCCGGCCACTCCGCTGAGCCTCTCGAGGCTGCCCCAGCCGTGTCCTTGTGTGGCCCGTCACACGTGGGGCTGAGGGCCACACGTGCGGCCACTGACACAGGGCGGCTGCTTCTGGGCCCTGTTCCCCGCTCCCAGGAGCCTCAGCAGGGCTCTGATGCCATGCCCGAGGGTCCTCTGGGCTCACCCTCCATCAGGAGCCAGAGGGCAGGAGAATCACAGGGCACAGGGCGGGGGTACACTGCCGCCCACCGGGCCCGCGGCGCCTGCCCCCTGCCTCACACACACCTTCTGCTGTCTGCTTTCCGTGTCTGGCAGTCACACGGCCGGGGCGTCCCGTTCAGGCTGCAGCCACGACCACCCCCAGCCCCCGACACTCGCACATTCCTTCCTGTGCCCAAGGCCGCTTCCCGCACACTCAGCGCACCGCCTTCTTGCCCCCTTGGCAAAAGCGCAGGTGCGTCCTCCCCGCTCTCCTGCATCGCTGCTCCGTCTCAGGCCCCTTCCCCTCCCACAGCTTCATTCATTCAGCAAACGCTCACTGAACACCCACCAGATCCTGGGCTCTATTCCGGGAGCTGAGGATCCTGTTGGTCGTAGGAAAAAAAAAAGTAACAGGCAAACCTCTTTGTTATTGCGCGTTTACCTTCTGATCGGGAGATAGCCAACAGGATAGATAATTTTTTTTTTTTTAGTTAAAACAGCAGAATTTTATTATCTTATAGTTCTGGTGGTTAGAAAGATGACACAGCTCTTGCTGAGTAAAATCGAGGTGTCGGGGGACTGTGTTCCTTTTAGAGCCTGTGGGGAGAATCTGTTTTCTTGCCCTTTTTCAGCTTCTAGAGACTTCTTGCATCTCTGTTGTACACCCGAAACTAATACGATATAAATCAACTGTAATCAAATGAGAGAAAGTGCATTGAGACAACATTTTCAGTATAACAGCAAAGAAATTAGAATTCTAAAGTGGTCAGTATTTTAAGTAATAAGAAGTTCTTGTATTTTGAGACAATCTTACATGTACAGTGGTTGGATGCTGAAATATATTGATGTGGCCCACCTATACCCCAGACACCCCTCCTCCTGGGACCTCAGATGGAAGACAAAGTAACATAAGTTGAAACATAGGAGGATAAGTAAAGTTTGTAGGTATTAGATGCTGAGAGTTCCTATGGTGGGGGAGGAGGGGGAATAAAGCAGAGGGGAAGAGTGGACCTTTTAGGTGTGTGGATGGGGACCCTCAAGGCGTCTGATCTAGGGCACCGTGACGACATGTGGCTCAGGCCCTCTGGTGCCGGCCAGCAAGGCCACACTTCAGCCAGAGGTGCTTGGGCATTGGGCAGTGGTCCAGTGTCTGACCTCCCGCTGGAGCCCACAGATCCACACCAGTTCTGCCTGCTCCCTGGCCAGCATTCAGCCTCAGAGGCTGGCGAGGATGGACGGTCCACGGCTGGTACCCAGAAGTTGGGTTAGGTTTGGGGGGAAGGGTTGGCTGTGACTAGGTTTAGGGAGATGGTTTTTGAGATGGAAATAAAAGCAGGGAGGCCTGGATTGGGATCTGAACCTCATCACTGATTAACCTTGATTTAAAGGGTCATTTCCTTACCCTCTAAGCCTCTGCTTTTCCTTCTGTTCAATGGGCGTGCTGATACCTACCTTGTAAATTCCCCGTGGAGGTTAAAGGAGATTAAAGCAAAGTCTACATTGTACTCCAAGATGGAAGGACATTGAGACAGGACCCGGGTGGGTAAGGGAGGTGACGGGGACACATTAAGAAGAGGTCTGGGACTTCTCTGGTGGTCCAGCGGTAAAGAATCCGCCTGCCAACGCAGGGGACATGGCTTGGGTCCTTGGTCTGGGAAATAAGATCCCACATGCTGCAGGGCAACTGAGCGTGTGCACCCCAACAAGAGAAGCCACCGCAGTGAGAAGCCCGCACCCTGAAATTAGAGAGTAGCCCCCACTCGCCGTAACTAGAGAAAGTCCATGTGCGGCATTGAAGTCCCAGCACAGCCAAAAATAAATAAATACATTAATTAATTAAAAGAAGAGGGCTGAGGAGCCAGGGCCGGCTCCAAGCCCCCTCTGCGTGTCCCTTCACCGTGCCCGGCCCGGGAAGAGGGGCAAGGAGAAGGGAGGTCAGGATTGGAAACCAGCTCTCGTCACGAGCCCAGGCCCCCGAGTTGTGTGATAGCCACTTCCCGCCTGTGTCTCTTGGAAGCCTTCTGCCTAATCCAGTTAACACCTCCTGTGATCCGATTACTGTGTGTAAGAAACCCCAGATCTGATCAGAGGCATCACGTGGGTGGCATAGGTTGACTGGGGGGGCACTGCAGAGAAGAGGTCCAACTGCGGCTGCCATCTGCCCCTCCCCGGTCTCCGCTCCTGCCAAGCTGGGCGTCCCGACTCTGGCAGGCCTGGGAGGTGCCGGGGAGCAGGGGTCCCGGAGCCACCACCATCCTCCCCGGGTGCCTGAAAAGCAGATGCCATCCAGCCCCCTGTAGCCCCCTGGCCTTGAAGGGGAAGCCTTCTCCTCCCCCTGACCCACCATCCTCGTCCCCTTGGGTGGAGCTTGCCTGCTTCCTGAGGAGGAAAGTTGCAATTGTGGCCACAAGCGTGGCCAGGGCCTGGGGCACTTTGGAGAGGGAGGTGTTTGGGGCCCTGCCCTCGTGGGTGCTCCTGCGGGCTGCAAAGGGCCCCGCAGAGCCCCACCTGCACCCCAGGTGACACGCACCTGGCCGAGGACAGGCTGGGGCCTCCCGTCTGCTGAGGGACGACCTGCAGGAAGCGCCCATTCTGTGCCCTGGGGAGGGGGAGGCCAGGAGAGGGCCCGGTCGTGCAGGACGCCGGGATCCTGAGAGCCCAGGGAAGCCCGCCTGAAGGGCCTCTCACTGTCCACCCTAGAAGGAGCAGGCTGCGCAGTGGGGCTCCACGCCCCCTTCCCACTTCGGCCTTGCAGGGCCCAGAGAATCACCGCTCAGTGGACACCGCCGCCCCCACCCTGCCCATGTGCGGCAAACACTGTTCCTGAGAGCAGAGCTTTCTAACACCTGGAAATACAGGGGAAAGGCCTTGCAGACGGGCCGCGAGTCCGTGACCCTTCATTCCGCTCCTTCCCCCAGGCGCGTGGTGTCATGCGGGGCACACGGCGGGCCCTCGTTCTGGAGGGGGACAGGCCGGAAGCCAGCAGGGCGTGCCTGCCCGTCCGGTCAGCCTTTCTTCCTTATCTGTGCATCCCCGGTGAGCCGCCCTGCCCGCTCCACCCTTCTTCCCTCCGGAGCTCCGTTCCAGGCGTGCCCTGGTTAGACTCCAGACAGCCGCAGTTCTGCAGGCGGGCTAATCAGGCAGGATGCTGGCAGAGACAGATGGCTGGAGGTGTTAATAGGGGTCTGGAGACGGCGGGAGGGCACCGTCGCATCTCCACAAGCTGGCCTGCCTGAAACATAAAAAAGCCACCGTCTCTCTCCCTCCGCTGCCCCCTCTTCAGATGGGGTCTGACCCCATTTTGATCATCTTTATTTTTATTATCCCGATAAAACCTGCTCTTACACATTCTAACTGTGCAGGTATAATCCTGCCTGCAGGGCCTCCCAGGTGTTTCAGTGGTAAAGAAGCTGCCTGCCAATGCAGGAGACACGGGTTCCATCCCTGGGTTGGGAAGATCCCCTGGAGAAGGAAATGGCAACCCACTCCAGTATTCTTGCCTGGGAAATCCCATTGTCAGAGGAGCCTGGTGGGCTACAGTCCAGGGGGTCACACAAGAGTCGGACGTGACTTGGCCACTGAACAATGACAGCAATGATCTTGGCGGCAGGTACAAGTGAACAGTGTGTAGCCCAGTCTCTGGTTCCGCCGTGAGGGGGACAGCACGGCCTTGATGGTTCCGAGCCGTACATGATGCTAAGGTCATGGAGGCGTGTCTGTGGGCTGCAGGACACAGTCCTTTTTTCTGGCTGTGGATTACTTTTCCCTTTTGTGCTAAGGAGCTCTTGGTGGGACATGCCACGGTTCCCTGAATGCATCCTTACTGACAGATCAGGCCCCTAGAATCATTAGGTTTTTAATTAGAAAGTGACCATGGGAATCAACTCCCTCCTTTCCCAGGCAAGAAACCAAGGCTGGCCGGTGAGTGGCACCCGCCCTGTGTCCACAGAGGGGCCGAGTGTGCCGCTGGAGGCCTCCGATCTCTAGCTGAGCAGCAACTGCTGTGGTCCTGGCCCCGCTTCGCTTTTTAGCACTCGGTACTTTTCACCCATAGGTTTTCCTGATGGCCACATGATCGCTGTCCTGCGGTCTGTCCCCATGTTGCAGATGAGCGGTCTCAGCCATGGTCGGGGGGCGGGGTGGGCCCAGGCGTGCAGTGCTCTCTTCCCCTGCCTAGGTCCTGCACCTCTGGTATCTCCAGGTGCAGAGGGTCCCAGCTGTGATACAGGATGCCCAGGTAAATGTAAATTCAGACAAACAAGGACCCATCTCTTAGTGTAAGTTTGTCCCAAGTATCAGTCACACGTATATATGCTCTATTTCCTGCAAGTTTCTTTTTATTTTTTCTTTTGGCCGTACCATGCTGCATGTGGGATCTTAGTTCCCCTGCCAGGGATTGAACTCGTGCTCCCTGCAGTGGAAGCCCAGAATCCTAACCACTGGACCACCAGGGAAGTCCCTCCTGTAGGTTTGGACTGTTGAAAACCCCAGCTCTAACAGTCCATGGGCTGGCATTTCACTGGGTGTCCTGTTAACCCAGAGAGAGGGCTGGGTGCCCAGAAGAGGCAGCTCTGTCTCCCGAGGCACAATGCCCCAACCATCCCTAGTCCCCTGTGGACTCTCCTGACCTCAGAGGACCCCTGTCTTGCCCTCTGGATGTGACCCCCAGATCAGGAGCAGAAAGAACCAGCTGCTAGCAGGCAAGGAAACACCTAGCAAGGAGGGCAGGCGGGGGAAGGGCAGATTTGGCCAGGCCTCTGGCTCCTGGGAATTTTAGATCCTTATTTTCTGAAGTTTTGGACCGTTGAGAATTCCAGGTCAAATGGCCTAGGTCTGAAGGGGCAGAGTGAGCATTCTCTACTACAGATGGGGGATGTTGAATCCTTGGCGTGTGTCTTGTGGGACCCACAGGCCTTGGGGCATCTTCTCCGACCCAGGAAGCGGGGCCTTGGGGCATCTTCTCCGACCCAGGAAGTGGATGCTGGGACAGGGGTATCACTTGCCAGGGCTATCCATTCTCACACATCCCTGGCAGCCTCCCACTGCCACTCACGCCTGGATTCCACTAAGAGCCTCCAAGCTGACCCCTCTGATCTGGCCTTTCCTCTCCATCCATCCTGCGGACAGCTGTCTCAGCCATCTTGCTAAATGTCCTCTTTCATCAAACGCCCTCCCTTTCTCAAAGGACCCCGCCAGTTCCCTGTTTCCTGTGGAGCCAAGATGCTGGCCCCAACTTCCAAGAGTCTGTAATTGGCAGCATCCTATCTGTGCACTTGGCTCCCCCCAGGCCCCTGGACGTTTGGAAGAGGCCACATTCCAGAGAGGAGCGAACGTGTTTGCAGACATTTGCGGCCAGTAGCTGGCTGCTTTCTCTTTAAGGCTGTCCCCTTTCCAGCCCCCATTGAGTTCACCTGATTACAAGTGCAAGGACACAGACATAATTAGCTGCCAATGGCACTTAGCACCTCTGTGACACCTGCAGCCGCAATGGCTCTGCAGGGCTGCTCAGAGTGAACCGGCTGCTCTGCCCTGTGGCTAGGGACGGTTCCGTTACAGCCCAGACACCTCAGGCCAGTGAGGGTCCAGTCTCCAGTGACCAGACAGAAATTAACCCTGTGTCAGGGCTGACGGTGGGCTACAGTGCACGGGGTCACACAGGCTTGGACATGACTGAGCGACTCACACCTTCAGGGCTGATGTAGGAACAGCACCGCAAACAGAGTTTTCCATGACTCCCTGTTTCATCTGTGGGGCAGGTGGCAATGCCCCCATTTCCCAGATTAGGAAACTGAGGCTTGAGGAATAAGGGACTTGCCCACACCACTGGTGAAGTGGTGAGGGTAACCTCTGTCTGTTTCAAGGCCCCATTCATTGCCCTGTGCTCCTCCTGTTTCACTGGCCTCCCTTCCCCAATTCCACAAATCTGAGCCTCACCTCCAGGCTCAGCTCTCCCTCGGGGCCTCCTCACTTCCATTCTGTCTTTAAATGCACCGAGCACCTACAACTCTGCCCCTCAAAAGAGATGCTGCCTTATCCTCTCTGCCCCTCAAAAGAGATGCTGTCTTAGCCTCTAGGAGTGTGTGCACGTGTGCATCCGAGTGTGCTAATCTTAATCTCTCCCGGCTGGAGTGTGCATTCCTGGTGGCCTGGAAATAGAGTCCCACCATAAAGCCACTAGCCGCTAGACAAGCGTGTCGCCGGCACTAAATAACTGCTCCTGGACAGGCTGAGTGAGTGGTTGCAGAGTGCCTGCAGTTTTTTTTTCCTTGCTTAAATAGATCGTTGAGTAACAAGTGAACATCTCCACTTAGGGAGCCGTGGGTGCCTTGGCGGCGAGGATGCTGACTCTGGCTTTAGCTGCTCTGGTGTCCCTCCACACCGTGAACGAGCTGTGAGCCCTTGGGCCTCTGTGGGCCGCAGGTTCCCTGTCTGTAAGATGGGTCACTGGGAGGGGTCCCCTCTCCCAGGGCTGCTGAGGGAGTGAAGTGGTTTGTGTGCACCTACAGTGCAGAAGGGGGTCCCTGTGTTTAGGAGTCCACCCCAGGGTTGTGCCATCCTGGCCCTTGGGAAGTCCGCAGGGCACTGTGACATCTTCTCCCTCTTCTGGCGGGGTCATCCTGGCCCGTTCGGGCCAGGAGCAAGATTTCTCAGCCTCAGCACCTCGGCACACGAGATCCGGCTCATTCTGTGTCGTGAGGGAGCAGAGCTGTCTTGTATGGTATAGGAGGAAGTTTAGCAGCATCCTTGGACTGCACGCGCTAGATGCCTGCTGTAACAAGCAAAAACGTCTCCAGACCTCTGCCCTGCCGTGGCAGGGGTGGGGGGTTGCTTCACCCCCCGGTGAGAACTGCTGCCCTAGGACATTCTCTAACTTGAGAATGCATTGGACTGTCCTGGAGGGCTGGCTCAGAGACAGACTGCGTGTTGTCACCCCCGAGGTGCTGATCCTGGGGTCTGGGGAGGTCCCCAGAAGCCGCCCTTCTAACAGGTTCCCAGGTGCTGCCGCTTCGGCTGTGCCGGGGAGCCCCACTTTGGGAACTACCTCTTAAGCGTAATCTAAGACGGTCGGGCTTTAGAGATGCTGGGGTTAGTGAGCGTGGGACTGAGAAGAGAGGGGACTGGAGCGGAGTTTCTTGCAGAGGTGCTGCCCTGTGGGTGTCAAGAATCTGGAACAAATGTGTAGATTCTAGCAAAACTCAAGCAATTATAACAAGCTCAAAGGCAGTGAGAAAACTTTGAAAGGAGAAGGGCTGCCCGCTTTAGGCCAGGAGCAGCTCATTCAGGGAAATTCCGCGAGCCAACTCCGGGGAAGCCTGAGGCGGGCTGTTTGCCCAGGAGCTGGGGGTGGGGCCACTTGGGCCCAGACAGAAAGACTCATTTCCTGAAGGGCCAGAGGAGCCTGGAGAGACGGCGACACTTGGCTCCAAATGAGCGAGCCCCTCAGCAGTGGCGGTGGAGCCCCGTCTGGGTCGGCGAATGAACCCGAGCCAGGGTGACGTGAGCCCCTGGAGGATGACAGAGATAATGCAGAGACGGCCACCAGGCTTCCCACGGCCCGAGGGCCATCACCGGAGACGCGCAGTGGCTCAGCAGAGCGGTGATGCCAGCATGACCCCAGAGTGGGGGGCCGGTGCCAAGGGGCCGCCCCGGGTGGGGGCCGCTCGGAGCCTCTCAGCAGCAGCTGCAGGGCTGGCAGGGGCGTCTTCCATCCAGGCTCTGTCTTGGCGCATCCGTGGTCACGTCTGGGCAGCTCCTGGCTCCGTCTCTGGCCTGTGGCTGCTGGGCTCACATGGGGTGGGGGGGAGCGTCCGGCTGGCCGGGAGGAGGAAGCAGGCTGAGTGGAATTTGCTCAGGGACCCAGCCCGGTGACCCCGGACTCCAGAGTTGCAAGATGGGACTCCAAGGGTGTAGAATTCGAGTCAGGGTCTACGCTTTCGTTTGTGGCTAGATGTTTGATCTTGGGAGGGGGTCAGTTAGTAGAAGATGCTTCTGGGACTTCCCTGGTGGTCCAGTGGTTAAGACTCCACGCTTCCATTGCAGGAAACGGGGGTTCAATCCCTGGTCAGGGATCCCACATGCTGTGCAGTGCTGCCAGAAGAAAAAAAAAGAGAAGATCTTTATCCTGTGTGGCCCCTACCAGGAGCTGTACCAGACCATTTACATGTGACATTTTATCCCATTTTCACATTAAAGCCAGAGGACAAATCCCCCTGAGGCGATGAAGCACTGGAGGGTCAGAGTGGCGGCCAAACCGCGGCAGAGCAAGCGTTCCATCCAGATCCAACTCTGAAAAACATGTTCGACTTCATTTTTTGTCTCTGAAATGAGGTTCATACTCCCAGCCCATTCCCTCCTAGAGCTGTCATGGGAATCAGATGGGATAAAAATGTATGAAAATATAAGCTATATGAATGCCAGGGATTATAATCACGACGATTAAACTTCTGCACCATCAGGTTTTAAGAGCCAGGCGCGCTCCGCCTCTCAACATCCGCGGAGGCGGTTCAGTATACCCAGTTGGTCGGCCCGGGGCCTGCTGCCAGGACTCAAGGTGGGGCTGCCCCCCCCAGATAGGTACCCACCCACCCCACGATGTCTGCTGAAGCATCAGAAATTAAATTTCACAGCTGGGTGCCCAGAGATACCAACTCCAGCTCCGTGTGTTTATGGCTTGAGGAGGAGATAAGATTTGATTAAGAAGGCCGCTATTAATTTACGGCAAGTACACTCACTCCAAGGAAGAGGCTGCTTTTAATTAATAGCCAGAAGGAATTTACGCGGCTGGTCTCAGCGAGGGGGAGCAGGGTGGATGGAGCGGGGCAGCGTAGCAGAGTGAGTGACGTGGATGGATTGGTCCCAACACACCCGCCTGCCTTTTGAAGGGAATATAAATAAATAAAAGGGGCAGCAGGAGGAGGAGAAGCACTCCGGTTCAGGAGCCCAGCAGGTGGGCCGGGAGAGCCAGGCGGCTGGAGAGGGAGAAGGCGGAGGAAGGGCCCCGAGGCCGAGCACTTACCATACAGCGGGCGTCACACTCAAGCCGCGTGTGATCACCGAACCACAGCCCCGGTGAGCCGGGAGACGGTCGTTTTCGGAAGAATACTGCGAGTGTGCAGGCAGAAACGCAAGCACTCCGCAAAGGTGTTTGGGGACCACTGTCTTCTCTCTCTGCCGTTGACCTGTCTTCCTGCTGAAGATGCAGCCGCCCGTTTCTCGCACCTTTTCCAAGAGTGTCCTGTATACACCTATCTACACCTGTGAGGCTGTGTGGGTCCAACCTGTGTGTGCCTTGACCATGGGCGGTCTTATCCTATATGTTGTTCCAGGCTTCTTCTTGTTTTAGAGACCGGGAAACTGAGACTCAGAAAGGCCTAGTAACTTTCCCAGGGTCACACAGCTCCCAAGGGTTGGAGCCACGTTTCCAGACCCCAGCACACAGGCGGCTCGGGAGCCCCTTCTCATCGCCGCCGCCCGCTGTCGGCTGGCACTGAGCCCCGTGTCCCGGGTGTGGTACATGGGGTGGGGGAGCTCCCCATGGACAGGAGGTGGGTGGGTTCTGAGAAGAGCGGGTGGCCAGGCCTGGTGGAGGGTGGGAGCTGTTAGGGGAGGAACTCCACAGGATGTAGGCCAGCACACCCTCTGCAGGGTTGGTGGGATTAGGAGGTTTGGTCTGGAGCAAGCCCTGATCACGACTTCCCTGTGGCTCAAACGGTAAAGAATCTGCCTGCGAGGCAGGAGACCAGGGTGCGATCCCTGGGTTGGGAAGTTCCTCTGGAGCAGGGAAAGGCAACCCACTCCAGTATTCTTGCCTGGAGAGTTCCATGGACAGAGAAGCCTGGCAGGCTACAGTCCATGGGGTCGCAAAGAGTCAGACACGACTGAGTGACTAACATAGTCCACAGTCCAGTCCACACAAGCCCTGATCACCACTGTCTGGGATTCCTCTTTGCCCTCCCCTCATCCCCAGGCTTCTAACAGTCATGCATTTTGAGATAGGAAAGGAACCCACAAGTGAATACCTGCTCAGAACATGGTCCACAGACCACCATCATCAGCGTCATCCAGTCTTGACCAAGAATCAGAATATTTGGAGGTGGAGCCAGGAATCTGTATTTTGATCGTCACCGCCCTCCCCCCCACCAGTGATCCCTAGTCACATTAGTTGAGAAGTGCTGTATCACCCACTTTACAGAGAGTAAACCTGAGGCCCCAGAAGAGATCACAAGTTCTCCAAGGTCACGCAGCTTGTTTATGGCGGTTGTTGCGGTAGAAGGCTGGCTTGAATGAGCTCCTGATTCCCGTGCCCTTTTCACAGAATCGCCCTGGACCCTGGAAACCATGGCAGGAAGTGCATGCCTGGGAGACGGAGGATTCATTCTGAATCTACGTCCCAGTCCTGGCTCTGTCTATAGCTGTGTGGCCTTGGGCAAGTTACTCGACCTCTCTGAGCGAGTCCTGTCCAACAGGAACAGTACCGCCTTCCTTGCCCAGTGACTCTGCAGACTTGGTGGATTGGTGCCAGGCAGTGTGATGGGGAGAAGCCAGCACTGGGTCACAGCTCCCTGCCTCCCTCTTAATGGAGAGCAGGACCACCTGAGTGGAGGGTGGACTTCCTGGCCATGTGCGCCGAGCTCTCTGGCCATGCCGGATCCTCCTCTGCTCCCTTCCCTCCCACCCCCTTTAATCGTCCACCAGAGATGCTTTCTAATCAGCCACAAGGACAGAGGAGCAGCAGCCAGCATCCATCACCTGTAACAGATCAACAGGCTCTGCAACCTTTGGCCCTTTCTCTTATAAATCACCCTCTCCTCTTCTGTTCTGGAGACTGCTGGGCTGGGCTGGGCTGGGCTGGCAGGAGGACCAGGGACGCCCCTTGGATGGAGGGAGTCAGAGGGGAAGAAGCACGCCTGGAGGGTCAGAGTTGGGAGACCCTGTCGGCAGAGGAGGATGCCCCTCAAATTATTTTTTTAACTTTTTATTTTGTATTGGGTTATAGCTGATTAGGGCTTCCCTGCTGGCTCAGATGGTAAGAGAATCTGCCTTCAATGCAGGGGACCTGGTTCAATCCCTGGGATGGAAAGATTCCCTGGAGAAGGGAATGGCTACCCAGTCCAGTATTCTTGCCCGGAGAATCCCATGGACAGAGGAGCCTGGTGGCCTATAGTCCATGGGGTCACGAAGAGTCAGACACGACTGAAGAGACTTAGCCAGCACGCACGCGTAGCTGACTACCCTTGTTGTGATACTTTCAGGTGGAGAGCAGAGGGACTCTGCCATTCGTATGCATGTGTCCATTCTCCCCCAGACTCCCCTCCCATCCAGACTGTCACAGAACCTGGAGCAGGAGCGGTACAGTAGTTCCTGTTCGTTACCCATTTTAAATACAGCAGGGTGGACAGGCAACCGTAAGTTTGTTCTTGAAGTCCGCGAGTCTCGTTCTGTTTTGCAGGTTCATTTGTATCTTTCCTTTTTAGATTCCACATGTAAGGATGTCATATGACATTTCCCCTTCTTTGTCTGACGTCACTCAGTGTGAAGTCTCCAGGCCCATCGCCCCTCTTATTTTAGACAGAGGAGCCCAAGGCTCAGAAGGACATACACTGTGCCCCAGCTCTCTCTGCAGGTCAGCGGCAGGAGGAGGGAGGCGGGGCAGGACAGGTGGCCCGGTGCGTCCTGGGCATCGGCCGTCATGCTCTTTGTGGGGAAGGTGGGCAGGTCCATAGCTGGATATTCGGGTCTGCAGAGTTCTTCCCTTTTCTCTTGAGGATGCACGACTCTTTGGAAAAGATGATAAAGCTACTGGTCAGCCCCCGACCCCGCCGCCCCCTGCCGCCATCCACACCCTCCCCAGGGCCCCTGGCTACCCCTTCCCCTGTCCTGGAGCTGGGAGAACCTGGGTGAGGCTGCGTCCCGGTGCCCGGCTCTGCAGGCTGGCCGGTGTGTGGGACACAGTGGGGCAGTAGGGGTTGGTGCGCTTGGGGAGCCGCTGGGCGGGGAACCCTCTTCCCTAGAGGGCTCCTCCTCCACCCCAAGCTGCCTCTGCTGATCCAGCCGTTCCAGGGAGACTGGGTCCCCGGCATCTTGTTGTTCGAAGTCAGAATCTGTATTTAGGAGACAGGCCCCCGGTGGCCGGCAGGCTGGCAAAGCGGCTGTGGGCGAGCCTGGCACTCACCCTCCCCCACCCCCCGGCCCCCGCATGCCTGTTCATCCGCCCGGACTCCAAGCTGAGGGCAGAGTCCTGGATGGAGCTGTGGATGGGCAGGGTGCTCTCATCCCCTACTCCCAGGAACTTGTTTGTGGGCAGGTGTGAGGGCTGGGGGCTGTTAGTACATCCAGGACATCTCGCCCAGGGTGTCACTTCTGACTTTCCCTCCAGCCTTTGAGGTCCAGGGGACAGTGACTTGCTGGGGGATCCTATTATTCAGAGCCCTCCCTGCTTAACTTTGGGGAGCTGTGTCTTACGATGGGGATGGGGTGCATTACAGAGGTGCAGGTGTGTTCCAGAAGAAGGGGTACCTAACCTCCGTATCAGAGCCCCCAGCACTCACTGGCAGCCCAAAGTGCTACTCGAGCTGGAGGGAAGCCAACAGCACCAGTGATTTGCCTGTTACAAAGTCTGCATGAATCAGGGCTGGTCCTTGGGCAGTCATTCATTAAGTGACTATTGTATGCTGAGAACACAGTGGGTGTAAAAACCACTGTTTGCCCTCGCATAGTCTAGAGGATAAGACAATGTTAGATGAAATTATTTTATTACATAATGATTGATCAAGTTACAAGAGTCTGTAAAAATACTCAAAGAGGGATATATGATCTCTAAGAGGTATCCAGGAGGGCTTCCTGGAGGAGGGGACATTTAAGCTGATCCCTGAAAGATGTGTAGGAGTTACTAGGCAAAGAGGTGGGGGATGGATTTGCTGGAGGAGCAGATGTCCTGGGTAGAACTCCTGGGGCAAAGGGGTGTGAGCTTGCCATGCCTGAGGGACCGGCGGGAAGAGAAGGTCTCAGCCTTAAGGTGCTCACAGAGCAGGTGGGGAAGCGGGCAGGCTGGTGAGACAGAGCCTCCCTCACACTCATTCCTACACGCGGAGGTGAGAGTGCAGTGCTGTGGGGGTGGGGGTGGAACCTTCTGGAAGACTTCCTGGGTGGGTAGCTCTAAAGCCTGTATCGGAAGGGCCAGGGGGACACCCAGGTGGGAGAGAGCCCCCTTCTGGTTGGGAGAGGCCGGCTGAGCAGGAGAAGTGGGGGATGTGAGGGGTGAGCGGGCAGGGCAGCGGGACCCTTGCCGGGAGCCTGGTCCTGCTCTGGTGTTGCTCTCTTTCTTTGAAAGGGAGGCTGGCGGAGCTTCTGCATTATTAATAGTGACACGTAGTAAACATTTTGGTAATTGTCGCAGCCAGAGGCTCTGAGAGGCAGCACCAGCTGTTGCCAGCGTGAAAAAGGAAGGCAACACGCTCCTGCCAGCCCAGCGCACACCCCCAGACGCTCGTGCCTGTGCGCCCCACTTTCTGCTTCGTTTCTGCCCTCTCCCGAGAGATCAGCCGGAAGTGAGAGGCTGGGTGGTATAGAGGAGGGGCTGTCCCCACCCTGCCCATCGGATCAGGGTCAGGGTTCAGAGTGTGAGCCATGCAGTCCCCCAAATTTCCCTGATAACATGACCCCCTCACCTCAGCTTCCAGCCTCAGCCCAGCCCCAGAGGTCCTGAGTCAGGCTGGAGCCAGGCTGGGAAGGCGGTTTTCCTGTGAGAGACAAGGAGGGGTGTCTGACCAGGCCGGCACTCTGGGGGTGCCCCACTTCAAGAGGGCAGGTGGCGGAAGCAGACTTACAGACTGAGAAAATGGGCTTATGGCGGCCAGGGGAAGGATGGGAGGAAGGGATGGTTACGGAGTTCGGGATGGACATGTGCGCATGGCTATTTTTAAAATACATAACCAACAAGGACCTCCTGTCCAGCACAGGAAACTCTGCCCAATGTTATGTGCCAGCCTGGATGGGAGGGGAGTTTTGGGGGAGAATGGATACAGGTATGTGCATGGCTAAATCCCTTCACTGTTCGCCGGAAACTGTGACAACATTGTTAACTGACTCTACTCCAACACAAAATAATACAAAGGAGAGGGTGGGCGGCAGCTTATCCTGGGATGGATGTCTGTCTGGAGGGAGGGCGGTCTCAGCATGGTAGCGAGGGGGACGTCCTTGACTCTGCGGGGTCACCACGTCCATCAGTGACTGAGTGGCATGTGGAAAGCAGCTGTCAGAGCTGAGCTTGGCAGGCGGCGTTCGAATCACAGACCAGGGTCAGCTCAGGTAGTCGCAGGTGTAGGAACGCATGCAGGTCCCCTCGGGAAGGCAAGAAATCCTTAAGAGCACAGTCTCCCCTTACGAGCACGTCAAGGGAAATACCCTGGGGGCTGAGGAGTTTTTCCTAAATCAGCTGTGGGACTAGCTGTATAGTTTGCAAGACCCAGGGCGGAATGAAAAAGTGGCCCTTGTTTGAAAAGTAGATTAAAGAGTGCTGTTACAGCTACTGAAGCATCCAGCTTTTTCCTGTCTTCCGCATGTCTCTCTTCTGCTCACCTGCACAAGCTATTTTTCCAACACAGAGGGTCTCCGACTTACGATGGTTCGGCTTAGCGTTTCAACTTTGGTCGACGGCACGAAAATGATGCACAGTCAGTAGAAACTGTACGACAGAGTTTGAACGTTGATCTTTTCCCAGCTGGTGATATATGGTCCCATCCTCTCTGGTGATGTTGGGTGGCGGCCGTGATTGCAGCTCCCAGGCAGCCCCACTATCACGTGAGTCAAAAATGAATGCACTTACAACCATTCTGTACCCAGACAGCCTCACTACTCTGTGCTTCACTTTCAACAATCAGTCAGTGACATGAGATATTCAACACATTATTATAAAATAGGCTTGGAGTGAAGTGATCTTGTGCAACTGTAGGCTAATGTTAAGTGTTCAGAGCACAGTCAAGGTTGGTGAGGCTCAGCTGTGATGTTCATTAGGTGTAGTAAATGCATTTTCAACTCACGGTGGTGACTTTATTGGGATGTGACCTCCGTTGTAAATCAAGAAAGATCCATACTTCACTTACAAAACACAAGTTCAAAGACACAGTTATTGAGAATTTTAAGATGGGAATGACACAGCATGGCCTCTTCTGAGCACAAGACTCAGAGGCCGCCTGGGCCTCACGCGGGCAAAGCTGGCCCTGGTTTGGTGCGAGCCGCTGTATCACAGAGAAGCGGATGCAGCTGGGGGCAAGAAGACTGTCCCCACCGGGGAGGGGACAGCCCACGGTTCCCTGCTCCGGGTACGGGACAGGGTGCTGGAGCCACACCCAGAAGGGGCGCTGACACCTGGGAGTGGGTGTAACAGATTTCAGCACAGAGGGCAAACCGCGTCATAGGCTGAGCGGTGGGAGAAACGGACTCTGTGGTCCAGCAGAGAGGAATGTCTGATGGTGCTAAGTCTGTGCGCCCCAAGAAGGAGAAGCACGGGATGAGATGGAGGGTTAGAGACGGGAGAACCCACCCCCGACGGTCATGGACAGCTGCCCGGGCAGCAGTAACAAAGAGCTGCCCACTGGGCGGCTTGACAACAGACAGTTACTGTCTCGGGCTCTGGAGGCTGGATGTCCAAGATCAAGGTGTCGGCAGGGTTGCTTTCTTCCAAGGCCTCTGTCCAAGGTTTGCAGTCCACCGTCTTCTCCCTGGGTCTTCGCATGGTCTTCGCTCTGTGCGGGTCTGTGCCCTAATCTCTTCTTGTAAGGCAGCTGTTGTGCTGGACTAGAGCCCACCCATACGATCTCATTTTACCTTCATTACCTCTGTAAGCGTGCGTGCGTGCGTGCTCAGTCGTGTCTGACTCTTGCAACCCCATGGACTGCAATCTGCCAGGCTCCTCTGTCCATGGGATTTCCCAGGCAAGAAATACTGGGATGGGTTGCCATTTCCTACTTCAGGAGATCCTCGCAACCCAGGGATCAAACCCGAATCTCCTGCGTCTCCTGCAAGCGTGCTCTTTACCGCTGAGCCAACAGAAAAGCCCCCAGGCTGGGTCACAAGTTACGAAATCGTGTCCCGAGGACCCCAGAATTCAGAGGTGCTTCAGCCATCATGGCAGGTGGCGGGTGGGTCCAGGTGGGGAGTGGGGGGACAGCAACACAGGCTTGGACCACCCCCTCACCCCTGCTTGGATGAGGGCATCTGCCCGTTGCTGTTTTATCTGTTGGGACCTTTATGTGATTTTATTAGGATCGAGGCTGAGATGGTTTGAAAGCTCTTATTTGAGGGGAGACAGTATCTAGTCCAAGCACCTGGGGTCTCACTTGCCTGAAGTTTAGATCCCAGAAGTGCCCATCCTTTCTAACGACAGGTGGGACGTCCCCACCATACACAGGAGGGCGTGTGTGTGGGCACCGGCCCAGCCAGCGCTTCCGGGGCCCAGGGGATCTGGCAGGCTGGCTGGCTTTCAGGTTGAATGTCAGGCCAGCCCTGGGGCATGGAAACCCTGATTCCTGCTGCCTCGGGGATGACAGAGTCGCTGACATGGGGGACCCTGGTCACAGAGGGCAGGGCCGCTGGCCGGGACCCAGCCGGGCTCACCTTTCCTGGAAGCCAGGCCGGGCAGGAAGCAGCGTTTCCAGTAAGAAGGAGGCTCAGCCCCGGCTAGCTTGGCACACACCCCCTCGTGCTGCAGGGGAGGGCTCTTACTGCATCTCAGTGGCCCTAATGAGTGCCGAGGAGAGCTGTTTACAGCTAAGTGGGCTGTAATGGCTTTCTGCGGTCATTAGACACAGGCTATTGGGAGTGCCCGTCAGGCCGCGGGGCTGGGCTCCTGCCTGCTCCCCCCCAGGCCCAGATCAATAAGCCAGGAGCGGACCTGGGTGGGCCGCCAGCTCCCCGAGTATGGACGGCCCCTGGGGACCACGCCGGGTCTCACGGTAGCCACCTTGACCCCAGGCCGTGAGCAAGCTCGGGACACGGCACTCCCCAGAGTGGGAACCCCGAAGTGGACACAGGGCACTGGGGTTGGCCACACTGCTGGAGGCCTATGCCTGGTCAGGGGGGCCTTCGGGGATTAAACTTGATTCCGTTCAGCGAGGGTTGAGGGGAACTCGAGAGTGGGAGAGTAGGGCCGCCCCTAAGGGCTTCTGCGTTAGAGACAGACCTGGCTTTGGTCTCAGTTGGGCCACAGGCACGCGGTGTTCAGTCTCTGAGCCTCAGTCTTCCCGTCTGTAGGATGGAGCTGAAGCGGTCCCCTTGGCAGGGTGGCTCTGAGGATGCCGTGGGGAGGTGGCAGGATGGAGCTGGTGCTCAGTGGAGGGTGGCGCCGACATCACCACCATCATCCCATCATCACCACCATTATAGGAGGGACGGGCAGGGGGTCTTCCGGTCTTGTTTCCGTGGCCTGTTTTGGCTAACCTCGTGTCAGATGGCAGACCGAGCCAGTCGGCAGTGGGGGCCAGCCTCACTCACCTTCACATGCTCACAGAAACGATCTGTGGGGTCTCTGCGCTGTGCTGGGCTTTGGGGAAGCAGAGCAAGGAGCCCGTCCGTGATGGTCCCGTGGACGCTGGGCCGAGTGCGGCGGAGGTGGGAGCAGGGTCCTGAGGCCAGGCTCGGTTTAGGAGGCAGGGGCGTGACAGACCGCAGGGACCGGAGGGGCCCATGGCAGAGCTCCACCCGGGGAGGGGGCATTTGTCCTGCGTCCGCCTTGCTCAGCGCAGGCTCGCTCTCTCCCCAGGACCACGGGGCAGCTCCCAGGGCTCCAGGAGAGTGATGCGGGCTGTCTGACTCTCTGCCTTCCCCCAGCAAAGCCTGGGAGAGTTAGGGCTCTGAGGTCTCACTGCTCGTTCCTCACCCAGAGTAAGTGTCCTGCGTCCAACGCTGCAGCCTCCTGTAACTCAGGCCCTGCTGCGGAGAGGCTCCTCCGACACTTTTATCACCCCCATATCTTCTGGAGCCGAGAGCGGGGGACGGCTCTGCACCTCCTAGAAGTCCAGGAGAAAGATGAGAGGTGGAGGGTTATAAACTCACGAGGCTGGGGCTTGGGCCTTTGTCCCGAGGGCCTTAACTGAGGGTTTTCACTGCCCACCTGTGTGAGCCGGCTTGACCCAGTCCTCTTCCTCTGCCTGGAATTTTCCAGACTGCAGCATAACAGCCACAGTGCTTCTCAACCCAGGCCACACCTGAAAAATCACCTGGAGGGGTGATTTCAAAATTTTCAGTGTTTGGACTGAATGCCTGCTGTTTCTGATCGATTCATCTGCTGCGGAGATTGTTTCTGAAAGCTCCCTGCATGTGTGAATCCAGTGTGCAGCCAGGGTTAGTACGCATGAATATAAAGCTACCCACTCCAGTATTTTTCCCTGGGAAATCCCATGGACAGAGGAGCCTGGCGGGCTACAGTCCATAGGGTCGCAAAAAGTCGGACACGACTGAACAGCTAACACTTTTCATCACTGATGTTGTTCAGTCGCTCAGTCGTGTCTGACTGTTTGCGACCCATGAACTGCAGCACGCCAGGCTTCCCTGTCCTTCACCAACTCCCGGAGTTTGCGCAAATTCATGTCCAGTGAGTCAATGATGCCATCCCGCCATCTCACTTTTCATAGAGGAAAGAAAATGGGCTTTGGAGCTGGGCGTCCAGCCCTGGCTCCACCACTTACTGTGTGACCGTAGGTGAGTGGGTCAATATCTCTGAACCTTAGTGCCGATTTCCGGTTTTTTAATTAATAAGAAAATCAAAATGGAGACAAGAGCTCCTGGCTGGCTCTTCAGGAGACTGTTATTGAATGTCAATTAGGAAAATGTGTGCAAAAGTGCTGCGCTTTTGTAGCCTCAGCCCTCTTTGCACTGTCTAGGGAGGACAGGGTATCGTCATATTGTCTCTCACAGTGTACACGAAGCCCACAGAGAGATAGACCCCGCTGCCCGGTGGTGTTAAGGTAAAGCAGGGGTGATGGTCACCTCTTCTGTGGGTCATTGGGTTAATGGCTACTACCCTTTGTATCTGTCCTCCTTGGGACTCATTGACCGCCTTGAATCTGCAATTTGTCTTTCCCCAAATTGGGAGATGCTCAGCCTTTATTTGGTCAAACACTTTTTCTGCCCATATTTTCTCTTCTCTTTCTCGGGCTCCGTATAGATGTCAGGTGCCTAGACACAGTCCCCGAGGCCCTAGCTTTGGTGTTTTGTTCTTTTGGTTTTAGGTTTTTTTCCGGTCTGTTCTTCAGGTTGGATATTTTCTATTGATCTATCTTCACATTCACCGACTCTTTCTTCTGTTCTCGTTAATGAAGTGTTAAAGCCTATTCAATCAACTTTTAATTTCAGATCTTGTATTTTTCAATTCAAGAATTTTTATTTGATTCTCTTTAATAGCTTTTATTTCTCCACTGAGATTCCCCATTTGGACATTCATTACAGGTATATTTTCCTTTGTGTCCTTAAGGACAGTTAGAATAGCTGTTTTAGAACAGTCTGTATTGATTTCTATTACGTAGGGATCACATTTTTCTGGGTTTGTGTGTATGTACGTGTGCCTGGAAGTTTGGGGCTATATGCTGGACATTGTGAGTGAAATGTTGTAAAGACTTTGGATTTTGTTATGTTACCCTCAAGTGCATTGATTAAAAGCAAACAAGAATGGTTAATTTGCTGGACTCAAACTCCAAACTTTGTCTCCCATGTGGTGGCCGGTATCAGAAATCTCTTCTCAGTTCTTCTAACCTTTGTGAGCTGCTTAGAGTGGCCCGTGCTTGGATATTTCACAGGTTGGTCAATGCTTTGGGAAGAGTTTATAAACAGAATTTGAGTCTGCTTCCACTGACTCTCCTTTCTGGGATTCCCACCCTCACATTCCAACTATTGCAGTCTCTCCAAACTCTGTTCTCTGGCTCTTTAAGTCAGTAAGATTTCAGGTTTTCTGTCTGGCACCCCTGGTGTCTCTGATGGTAAAGAATCCACCTGCCAGTGCAGGAGACCCAGGTTCAATCCCTGGGTTGGGAGGATCTCCTGGAGAAGGGAACGGCTACCCACTCCAGTATTCTTGCCTGGAGAATCCCATGGACAGAGGAGCCTGGCAGGCCACAGTCCCTGGGGGTGCAGAGAGTCGGACACGACTGACCTACTGACACTTTCACTTCATCTGGATTTTCGTTGTCCCCCCTGGCAGAGGCTGGAGTCCGCCATCGACAGAGCCCCATGGAAAAGTCACTCAAGGGCCACTCCTGTCTTCTAACTATTGACTCCCCGCCTTGTCGCCTGCTTTTGGCTGCTCTCCTCAGACACTTGTTGACACTTGTCATCCGCTGGAGGGAGGCAGTCTGCCATCTTTGCTGGGAGCCCCAGACCCAGCCGTCTGGTCTCGCGAGGTCGCACGGGAAGACAGCAGGCATTGATCCGGGTCACACCTGCACCCACCCAGCGACATTAATCACAGCAGCTGTTCATCACATATAGCTGAACATCCCAGAGGCTCAGCTCAAGGACAGAACGCACGAGAGCCTCGCTGTAAGAGAAGGGGGACTTTGGACTTCCCCAGGTGATCCAGTGCTTAAGATGCCACGCTTCCTCTGCAGGAGGCACAGGTTCAGTCCCTGGTCGGGGTACTGGGATCCCACATGTCGCGTGGAGCAGCCAAAAAACAGAGGGAGAGAAGATGGACTTCAGGCTGCAAGCCAGCCCTGTCCAGTCAAGCTTTCGATGGTGATAGGAATGTGCTATATTCTGCACAGCCCAACGTGGCAGCCGCCAGCCACATGTGGCCAGTGTGACTGAGAAACTTAAATTTTAAATTTTATTTCATTTTAATAAACAACCCGGTCCTACCGTGTAGCACACGGAACTGTATATTCTGTATTCTATAATGAACCATAGCAGAAAAGAAGATTTTTAAAAAAGGATGCATCTGTATGTATAACTGAATCACTTGGCTGTACACGAGAAATTAGCGCATTATAAATCAACTGTGCGTCGATTAAAAACGTGATGTCATTTCAATGACAAGTTAAAATTTCCATAGCTTCGGGAGGCTAGTGGCTGCTATGTTACTGCAGGTCTAAGCAAATTCAAGAAATCGGTCTGGAATTGACAGGAAAATAGAAAACAGGGTAGCTGTAAAGAAGAGTTATAAAAAGATTTACTGGAAGAAAATAAAGTCAGCTAGGGCATGTGAAAGAGGATCTTATTTATTCCCTTCCCCCCAAGACGGTACGTACACCTGAAGAGCCCCTTCTGGAGTCCCGTTGCCCTGCAGAGTTGCTCATGGCATTTCAAACTGAGAGTTATATTAGGCAGCAATTATAAAGGAACACAGACGGGTTTTTTTAAGTTATGAATTCCCCTAAGGTATTCGAGATAGGACATGATTTATAAAAATTAGATTTGCCTGTGACTTCTGGGAGAGCGCATCTCTGATTCGAAGCGAAGTTATCCGTCGCTGGTCCTGTCTCAGTCCAGCCTTGCCCGGAAGCCACGCATCTCCTGGGTGTGGTGGGTGCCTGGCCAAGGTTCCCCGCCGGCAGTGGTCTGAGGACCTGGGCAGGGCCGTCGTCCCCCCTCCTCCGGGAAATAGAGCACTGAGGTTCCAGCCAGACTGCCTGAGGTGGGATTCCAGCTTCAGTGTGGTGCTGTGGGCTCCGGAGCGTCTGTGTGCCTCAACTTGCACATCTGTAAAATGGGGACAATAAGTCGGCCCACCTCCTCAGGATGTTTAGGATGGAGGCATGAGCGTGGGTTAAAGTGTATAGCACACGGACACATCAGCCCTCGGCACGTGGTAAAATGTTCAGTACATCTTGGTGATAGTTCTCTTTCTTACTTAGCCCCTCCTCCATGCCCAGGTTCTGTCTCCCTCTCCCTGCCCTTTCTGACTGTCCTCAGGCCCCATGACTCACCCCTTGTCTCCCCAGCCATCATGCATCACTCTGGACAGACACTGGGACAACCTCCAGCCGCTCCTGTCCTACCTGCCTGCCTCCCGCCCCTCAGGTTCTTCTTTCTCCTTTGAGAAGCATCTGACCTCCTGCTCCATTCAGATTCCATGTGGCTCTCCTTCTCTGTATTTCCACCTGCCCTAATTCTTACAGGGGAAGTACAGGAAAGAGACAGGCTAATTGGATACGAAAAGTGAACAGAGGAAGTCCGGAACAAGGATCAAATGAGTGAGGCTCTGGCCTCAAGGACAAAATTGAATGTGTGCCCAAGACATTCAGTCATCGAGATAAATAACGTTTTAATGCAGTATTTTTTTAAAAATCCAAATTAATGTGAAAGTCACATGATGAATAAAATATCAGAATGTTCCCAGAAGACCGAATCTGCCCCTGCCCTTGTGTGGTTCACCGCACACCCCCTCCCCAAGCGCCAACGCCATCAGAGCCTGACTTTATTTAACATCTTGCTGTTTTGTTCATTGTGGAATGTCTTACGTTAATTTGTATTTTTTGAAACGTTACATTAAAATATTTATCTTGATGACTCAGATTTTCGCCACCCTTCCTTTAAATTTTGCCCCAATGCCTCGCTCTGCTCGCCTTGATTTCTGGCCCTGGAACAGAGTCCTTGCAAGCAGAGGCGAATTCTAGGGGAAGCCAGCTGTGGGGGGTGGAGAGGGTGGGGGCAGCAGGGTCTCCACAGTCCCCAGGGAGCCCTCTGGGGCCACTTGCTCCTCCTCCAGCCTTTTGGCCATTGGAGGCTGGGGCAGGGGCCAGCCCTGAGCCACATAAGGGAAGACAGTCCCCCGACACGGTGATCACGCACACCCCCCAGTGACCCCTGTACTGTGTACCTCGGGGGTCCATGGTGACAGCCACAGAGAGCATCCTGAAGAAGGACTCCAGCTGCTTCAGAGCAGAAGCAGCAAACCGTGTCCTTCTGGCTGCTTTTCTGCGGCCACCTCACCATGTGGGGACCTCCCAGGCCCTGGGCGGACGGCTCCTCTTCCTGTCCAAGCGCCTTTCTTGGCCTCTCCTCCTCCCCATCCCTGATCTGGGAGAGGCCGTCCCGTGGGCTGACCACGCGCAGGGGTGGGTGGGGTAAGTGGACAGAGGCCAGAGGAGGGGGCCCGGCCCTGCCAGCCCTGTCATTGCCTCCTCGCACGCCCACCACAGCTCTCTTTCCAGACCCAAAATAGCTCCCCCAGCCCCACCCCTGGCGCAGCTAGAAATGCCCAAGCTGTGAGTATCTGGGGCGGGGTGCTTGCCAGATCCCCCAAAGCCTGGGCAGGGTGAGTAGGAACAGGGCGGGGCGTCTCCCCTCCTCCTGTATCTGGGGGGAGCGGGGGCCCTGGTGTCCAGCAGGCAGCCAGCCAGGCCTGTTGGCATCATCCCACACTCCCTGCTTCCTGACCCCCAAGGGTGTCCCAGCTCCTTTCTTGCTGGCAGGAGGGAGCTCTGGCCCGTCTCCTGGTAGGGGAGCCTGTGCTCCTGAGTCAGACCCAGGAGAAGGGCAGGGAGCCGGCATTTCTGGAGCAGCCGATCTGCACCAGGCAGGGTATGAACGTCCGAAATCTCAGCCAGCTTTCCCGTCACCCTGTAGGCGGGGCCCAGATCCCCCATCATCATGCGAGATTTTAAATATTGAAGAAATAGTGCTGTCCTGACATCTCTGGAACATTCCATGTTCCGGCCCCTGGAAGGTGGACGCCAGGCACAGCCTCAGCGGCCAGTACACCCAGCCCTGCTCCATCCCCACAGCCCAGATGTCGTCCCCGCCAAGCGGAACCTTGTATTCCTGGTTATTAAATATTTTAATGACTCCTGTCTGCAGTTTCTTCTCTTGGTTTAAGGCAGTGGTACTAGAAGGGATGGGCTTCCCAGGTGGCTCAGTGGTAAAGAATCCAGCTGCCAACGCCAAGAGACGCGGGTTCCATCCCTGGGTCGGGAAGATCCCCTGGAGAAGGAAATGGCAACCCACTCAGTATTGTTGCCTAGGAAATGCCATGGACAGAGGAGCCTGGCGGGCCACAGTCCATGGGGTCACAGAGAGTGGGACACACCTGAGTGGCTAAAAAGCAACAGCAAGAAGGGCCTGCATCTCACAGGCGAGGATGCCGAGGCTCTCAGGGCCGAGCCGTTCGATCACGCCTGGGTTTGAACTTCGCTCCCTGTGTGTCTGGAGCCCGAGCACTGCTTCCCAGATTGCATTCGTTCCAAGCCAGGCTGGGGCAGGACTTGGGGGCACAGACCCACCTCCCCGCTGCGTGACAGCTTAGAGGACCCCCAACCCTGCGTGCTGACCCAAGGTCAAGACCAGATGCTGTAAAGTGGCCATGGTGACCAGTGATGCCCGCGCTTTGGGGACTAGAGGCTTTGGGCTGCCTCGATCTCTCCTGTGTCCTGTCTGGGCGAGGTCTCTGTGGTTCCATGATCCTGGAATGCAGATATTTAGGGCCCTGCGTCTATTAGGACGGGAAGGTGGGAACGGAAAGACGGGGGAGGGGCTCACCTTACCTGCCCATCCTGCTGGGTCTGCCCACCTGGCCGTGGGGAGGCCCTCCGCAGGCTGGAGGGCAGACACCCTGAGGTGTAGTTTATCTAGAGCAGGGGAGGGGGGAGGGGAGGGGAGGGGGGAGGGGTGCTGTCAGATGTGAGGGTCCCGCCCCCAACACGGTCCCAAGTCCCGGCTGGGAGCTGAGCGCCCTCACCTGAGTATGCTTCCCAACCCCTTCTCCTTCTGTGTCAGAGGAAAGTTCTCAACCTCAAGAACTCTCAAAAAGAATACCCTTTCTAATGTAATGTATATTATGTTATATTATATTATAATATTATTACTATACTTTATTGCATTCCATTTATCCACCCCTTGCTCTGTGCCAGACGCCCTGCCAGCTCTTTGACCAGCTTTATACCCCCTCTGTGGTATCTGTATTACTGTCCGCTCTACGGTACTAGTGAGAAACCCCGAGGCTCGGGGAGGTTGAGTACTTTTTCCGAGTTGCACTGTCAGCGTGTGAACTCATGTGGCTTGCTGTCCCGTCAGGGGCCCTCTGTCTGCGCATCTGTCTGGTGGGACAGGCCCTCCTCTCCCAGCCGCTGTGCCCCCAAGTGCCCGTTGGACTCAGACATAATTTCGGGTCCTGGCCCCTGCGCACAGGGGGCCCTGGTGGAGGTGGGCGGTTCCAATTGAGCAGCGAACAGAAGTACTATTTAGTTTTCTTTCTTCCGCTAGAGAAGGTGGTCCCTTTCCTTCTCATGTCTGTTCTCCTCTCTCACTTTGTTTCTTGGCTGATTTTTCATCCTTGGAAATGAGACCCCCATCCTGGGATCCAGGCCACTGGCTGGAAGAAGCTGGAAGCAGGCAGGCCTGGGGCTGCAGGGGGCTGGGAGGTGGGCATCCCTCCCATGTGGGGTGACTCACAACCCCAGGATTCAGGGCCAGGAACCCCCAATGGGGGAGGGTCAGGACCCCAGCCAGCAGCCTTCCCTCGGGACTCCTGTTGGAAGCCCTGTTAGCTTGACCCCTGATTCAGCATATGCCTGTGGAAGACCTTATGGACGTTGGTATCCTCATCTGTCTAATGGGCTAATTAATGCCCAAGCTGTGATGTCACTGGCTGGATGACAAAAGGAGATGCAGTCTGTGTAAAAGTGCCTGGACGTGTTAAAGTGCCAGGTCCAGTGGTTAAGACTGTACTTCCACTGCAGGGGGCGCAGGTTCAGTTCCTGGTCGGGGAACCAGATCCTGCATGCCGCACAGAGTGGCCAAAAAAAAATTTTTAAATGCCACGCAGATATTAGACATAGCTTGATTATTGTTCCATTCTTTCCTTCCTTTTTTTTTCCCCCTTCCCTCTCTCCCTTTCTTTCTTCCAAGTGAAGTTAGCTTCAGAACAAAGCATCCCTGGCTCCCTGGGTAGGGTCATTGTCATTAGCGGAGGAATTCTGGGAGACTGCAGAGGAAACCCAGAAGGACCACATACAGAGCCAACCACAGGCGCGTCCTCGGGTTCTCCGGCTCCTCCGGCAGACCTGTGGGCTGACAGTCTGTGTTCTGTGCCAGGTCACAGGCAGAACGTGAGGCCCTCCTCTCCTTTCTCTGACCTGCACCCCCCCTGCTTCATCAGAAGGCAGCAGACGGCAGAGTTCAGACATGAACCCAGGCGGCCGTGTGTCCCACTGTACTTCTTCTCAGACAGGCTAGGTTGTCCCTCCGACCGTATTTCTGTTAAAACCAGAACAGGTTTACAAAGGGGACAGAGATGGAACAACCGAAGAACAACAACTGCACGAGAATTAAGAAATAGTTTTCACAAAATTTGTGCTAAAAAAAAAAAAAAGTCCCACGTTGGTCAAACGTGAGTGCCCCAACCGAAGGTAACTCAGGGTTTGTAAACAAACAGCCACAAACGGCCTCTGTCCAGCCAGCACCCAAGCAAATGCCGCCTGTTAATACGGGCCATGCCCATATGCTGGGAAACATCGATGGCAAAAGGAGAAGAGGGTGGCAGAGGATGAGATGGTTGGATGGCATCACCAACTCAATGGACATGGGTTCAGGCAAAATCCAGGAGACAGTGAAGGACAGAAGAGCCTGGCGTGCTGCAGTCCATGGGGTCGCAAAGAGTCAGATACGACTGAATGACAACAGGCCGTGTCCAGCCACTTCAGGGCTCACATGAGGCTGAGGGAGAAAGCTCTTCTTCTCTGTCCTGGCTGGATGTGGTGAGCTCCGTTTAAGGAAGTCATCTTCCTTTATTTAAAAAAAAAAGAAAAATGCTCATAAGATAAAAGCTCACTGGGCTCTCGGAATTATTCATATTTAACAAAAGCTGTTTGCTGTTTTGCTCTACTGATCTGCTTGTTTGGAGTGAGCCTGCTGCTTCCCATTGCTGGCTGTGTCTCCGCCCCCAGTTCGTGGTGTCAGGAGGAAGAAGAGGAATGGTCCCCGAGTGTCTCCCTTCCTGGCAGCGACTTCCAACAAGTGACATGGCTTTTCCCAACTGTCCATCCCCGGCCCAAGCCATCCCCGCCCCCCTGGCAATGCCCTCCAAAGTCCTGGGTCTTTCCCAGGAGCCTCGGAAACCCAGAGCCTGAGGAACCCCCAAAGCTCCCCTTCCAGGGGGGACTGGCACTCTTTGGCCAGCAGGGCGGCCTGCGCCCTGTCTCTCCCATCCTTGCGTCTCCTTCCCCAGACCCCTTTCCCCAGATTCACGGCTTCAAGCCTCCAGCCCTCCCCAGGTGTTTGGAGTCTGCGGCATTTCAATTCCATGTTTGCTTTTTATGAAAGGGAAGCGATCCGTCTGCAGAATATTAAGTGGCTCCGGCAGCTTTGGAAGCAGAGCCGCTAATCCGCCGACATCTGCTGCTTATGTGATCTTGGTGCCTGGCAGCCCCGCTCCGGTCCCCACCCCCCACCTTGGCCCTTCCTCAACCCCCTACTCCATCTGAGCTCCAGGCTTTGAGGTGCAAAGCGGGAGGATGAGAGATTCAGGCCAGCCCCAGTGCCTGCCCAATGGCAGGGGTGGGGCTTGGACTTGACCTCTGAGTTCCCCCAGTGGCCCAGGGCAGGGAGCTGGCCAAGACAACCATCCATGGGAGGGCTCCTCCTCTCCCGCACTTGGCTCAGTGGACAGAGGAGGCGACAGGCCGCGCGAGTCCGGGGTCTAATGGGGAGCTCCCAACATGCACCTCCTCCAGGCCGTGGGCTCCATCCACCTGCCGCGCCTTCGCAAGAGCTGTTGTCCCGGCCTGGGACGTGCTTCTCCCTGCCTTCGACCAATGCAAGTCTCCCAGCCTTCGAGGCTTGCTCTGGTTGTGGTGCGTGTTGTGCCTTGCTGGCTTCTCTAGTTGCTGCACATGGGCTCAGCTCCCTGGTGGTGTGTGGGACCTCAGTTCCCCCACCAGGGATCGAACCTGTGTCCCCTGCACTCGGAGGCAGACTCTCAACCACCAGGGAAGTCCTGTGAACGCCATGATCCTGGACAAAACTTGTTTGACTGCTTAGGCCTTCAGTTTCCCTGTTAGCCAGGGAAATATTAATACCCAGTTTCCAAGGTAGCCATGGGGACTAAATAGGTCATGTGTGTTTAAGGGCCTTGACACTGACATTGGTTCATCAATGTCAGTTTCCCTCTGGAGGAAGTCGAGGGTTCCCACTGCTGGTTCCTTGTGTCCTGTCTCCCTACTCTTGGCTCCGATGGGGTTCAGAATGAACAGACAACCAAGCTTGTTTCCATGCTCAGCATCACCTCCATGCCCAGAGTGGGGCACCCCAGAGCTCCCCCGACCCTTCTCTCCCAGCCCCCGCAGCGGCCTCCACACTGACCTGCATCCATCCATCCCTCCCTGGAAGCAGCGTGAGGCTGGGACCGTCTGCCCTGGCCTGGGAGCTGGCGCTATCTCTGAGTGCCAGCCGGAAGATCAGGGTGAGGGCTCTCGAGCTGAAAGCTTGCCCGGGAGAGAGCTTAGAGTGCAGTGTAAACGGAGCCAGAGAGAGAAGTGCAAACGAGTTGATTCAAAGATGAAGTCGCAGAGGGCACTCTGAGAAGCAACCTACCTCGTGGCCAGCTGGCCAGCTGCCGTTGTACAGAGCATCCTCTGTAAGCTCTGCGGTCAGCCTGGCCGGGTTCAGATCCTGTCCCCACATCCTCCTGGGGAGATCTGGGACAAGTAGCTTCCTCTCTTTGAGCCTCAGTTTCTCGTATCTAGTGTGCGTGGAACAATAACTCCTGCTTTGTTGTGTGCTGGGAAGTTAATCTGGGTAGGACAGGCGCAGCACCCAGTAAGTGATGGTCATTGCCATCGTCTGATCAGATGCTGGGAGGGCAGGAACAGAGGCTTGGGGGCTCCTCGAGGGCAGCCGGCTCTCAATTTCCCAGCAACAGGCTGTCTTTTTTAACTTATTATCTTTGCTCACTTCCCTCCTCGCCTCCAAGTGGCCCCAGGCTCTGGCTGTCTCACAGTTTAGCAGTGTGATTTTTTGGATCCTTCCTGCAAGGAAGGAGCTGAATTTCTAGTTTCTCCTTCCCAGTGGCCACAGGGAGCTCAGTTAATTGCAAGTGGAGGATGTGGCTGGAGAGGTCAGGGTCTGGTGAAGTGAACTTCAGGGCATTCTGGAAGGTTCTCCGTGGAGGGGAGGGGCGGGGGCAGAGGTTGATGCCCTGGCCAAGCACACACCACCATCACCTGGACCGTGTGGACGCCCACCTCTCGGGGTGCCCCCCTGCCCCCTCCGATTTTCACTCAGGACACATGTCACGGGTCCCCTCCCAGCTGCCTTCACACGAGGGAATCCTATCTCAAATATGTTGCACAAATGAATAATAAAAACAAAGGAAAATGACCCTCTTTATTGAAGCTCATTTTATGAATAAAACAATTATTCTGGTAATTGAAAAAATGTGTCGTTAAATTAAATGCAGTGGTTCCTATTAAAATTTTAGTGCGTCTTTTGCTGCTGCCGGCTAGAGGCTGGTAATTATAGTCGAGAGTTTCGCTTTCTCTTTATTGTTTTTTAATCTCTCCGTGCCGCGGCTCTCCGACGATATTTTATGTCAAAGATATTTAGGGCTGCGCTCCAGACGGGAGGGCGAAGCCGGCGAGGGCTGGGGGCGGGCAGCCGGGACCCGCCGTGGCATCCGCCGCCGATGCCGGGTTGACGGTCACGCTGGCCACCGGCCCATCTGGATTGGTCTCTTCCGCTGTCTGTCAGCCTGGTGGCAACCAATCACAGCCCTCTGAGTCCAACGCCTCCCCACCCACCCCCTTCTCCGACCTCCTCCTTCCAGGAAAGGGGTTGAAAAAGAAGGCCTGAGCTGGGTCTGTGGGTGGCCTGGGTCTCAGCTCCTTCTGCAAGCAGCAGGGTGGGGTGGGTGGGGCAGACCTGAGGTTCTTTCTGCCCTTGTGGGGGCAGTTGAGGAAGGTTCTAGAAACCCTGTGTACAAGGGCCGTGAAGGCCGGGACCACCTTGCCTGTCTTGCTCACCGTTGAATCCGTGGCTCCCCGCAGAACGAGTGATGCCTCCGAGCAGTGATGCCTCCGAGGCTTTCAGTTCTTGTCGAGTATGGAGGGGCGGAAGGGAGAAAGAAAAGGCTTGGGCCAGGCTAGGTTGAGCAGAGAGGGACAAGACAGGAGAGCGGGGAAAGGCCTGAAAAAAGCTCTGGGTTTCTTTCCAGGCCTCCCTCCATCCCCTCCAGGGACGGTCGGAGGAGGGAAGACCGAAGACAGGCTCCCTCTCCGCTCCTGCCAGGAGCGGCGGGGCTCTGACTCAGACAGTTGGTAACTGCCCTTGATGTGTTATATGTCTCCATGGCTCGGACTGCATTTCTGCTCTTTGTCTGAGAGATTAAGCTCCTGATGGGCAAGGTCTCTGGCCCTGCAACCTGCCACTGGGAGCTTGATGGATCAGGCTGGGCGTGGGAGCTCGCTGGCATTTATCAGCAAGGAACAGGGAGCTGGTAGGGGCCAAATGCCGCTGTCCAGCCCTGTGGGCTGAGCCCTCGGCGCGGGGTGGGGAGGAAGGCAGGCCGGCCGAGGGGCTCCGGGCTCCCCACCCGCCTGCTCTGTGGCTTCAGGCTGCCCTCCTGACCCCCTGCCATTCCCGGGCTGTTCCCGCTCAGATCCTTTCCTCGGCCTGCTGCTGCTCTGTCCTGGATCGCACGTGGCTGTCTTCCTGGTTTCTCAGGCTCCAAGACAGCTGGACTCCGGCTGAGCGTGGCTGATGGGAGGCACCGGCGGGTGGGGAAGAGAGGGAAGCCGGGGTGTGCCCCCACCTCTGAGTCTCCCCTGGCACTCCTTGCAGCCGCTGTGCCTTGTTTGGGACTCCAGATCCTGGCAGACAGGTGGCCCTGTCCTAGCTGCCCCCGGCGACCCGCCCAGGGTTCTGATAACCCTGCTTCCTCCGGGACCTTTCCCTCCTAGGACTGGTGGGGATTTCTGTCTTGCTCACCTCTGCGTCGTTCCTTGTCCCCGTTTTCCTTCTCCGCTCCCCTGGAACCAGTTTCCTATATCAGATTCCTGTGTGTTAATACATCGAGTCATTTGTTTCCTGGTTGGACTCCAGCTAAACACCTGCCCTGTGAACATCTCTGGGAGAGAAATGGGGCAGAGGGGCTGCCATGGCAGGGGTAAGAGTGGGACAGGCTCCCCGCAGCCCCTCCCAGCCCTCCCGCTGCCCAGGGGAGGCTGTCGTGTCCACGCAGGTGGCTGCTCCTGTCCAGCCCTCTCTACTGATCGTTTTATGCTGATCCATTCACATGGGACAGTGTCTCATTTCGCAGTAATTGAGCTATTTTCCCAGTTGGGCACAGGGTTAGGAGGTTAGGGCCCTTTCCTGGGATGGTAGTATCCTGAAGAATAAATTACAGAGCCATTCACCCTCTGTTCATGGAGCAGAGCGGCTGGGAGGCCAGGGGGAGTCATGCCCCCTGCCCCTTCTGCCCGCCTCTTCCCCTTGCCCCCTGCCGCGCCAAGTCCAACTTGAGTCCTCTTAGTCAGAGCTCCATCAGGCATGTTTCTGAGCAGGGCCAGTTCACCTTGGTCTAGAAATAACCAGGGCACTAGACCAGAAAAGAACACAGGGAGAGCCACGGAGGGAGGCAGGGAGCAGGCAAGGAGACAGGCGGGTGATGCAGCTGGATGCCGGGTGACCTGGAGCCTGGAAGACACGGGGCTTAGTGCGCAGCAGAGCAATGGGGTTGAGCACCTACTATGTGCCAGAGACGTTCACCTTTGTCACCTTCGTCATCTCATTGAATTCTCAGTTCTGTAAAGTAGGAATCATTGTTCTTATTTTATAGATGGAGGAATCTGAGGTTCAGAGATATTTAGTGGCTGGTCCAAGGTCACACAGACAGGACCACTTCCTGTCCACTCTCATCCTCCGGGGTGGCTCAGATGGTGAAGAATCTGCCCACAATGCGGGAGACCTGGGTTCAATCCCTGGGTTGGGAAGATTCCCTGGAGAAGGGAATGGCAACCGACTCCAGTGTTCTTGCCTGGAGAATCCTATGGGCAGAGAAACCCAGCAGACTGCAGCCCATGGGATCACAAAGAGTCAGACGCAGCTGAGTGACTAACACTTGTCCTGCCTTGCTTCACTAATTCTCTTATCACCTCCTACAGGACTTACTAAGTCCCTAAGCTGAACCCTGGGATGCTGGCAGCATGTAATCTAAAACAGACAGCCCACCAAGAGAGGGGCACAGGTGCACACATGGACGTGCCATTCATTTCTCTATATTCATTCGTTCGTTCAAAAGTCCATTCATTCGTACATTCACCAGATATCCACTCTTTGCCCAGCACTGTCCAGGCTCCAGGGCTAGAGTTGTGAATTCGTCAGACATTTTTTTTTTCATCCTCACTGAGCTTACAGTCAAGCAGGGAAAATTCCCTCTAGGAAGACTGGTGCCCAGGAAGTACTGATGCTAAAGCGCGGTGAGTGTCACGAGGAATGATGCTCAGAGCTGACCATTTCCAGCAGTCTGCTAGTTGGTTCCTTGTGAAGGCTGGGGTCCTCAGAGCTCAACCCTCAGACTCCCCTCTGCCCTTCCCTCTCCACCCTACCCCGCCCTGGGTGGCTCGGCATTTGCTGTCACTACACCGGTCATCTCTAAACCCAGGTCTACCCCCGGTCACTCTCCTGAGCACAGAGCGTCTTCTGACATCCTGCTGATAGCTTCCTCTGCTGGAATGTACGTGAGCGTGGTGGGGAGCAGTGCTGTGCTGGGGGGTGTTGACAACTGGCTCTGGGCTTGTAGCGTCTGCCAGTTTCCATGGTGTAAGCGCTCCCACCAGGACTGATTCCAAGCCACACTGACTCATTTGAAAAGACCCTGATGCTGGGAAAGATTGAAGGCGGGAGGAGAAGGGGACGACAGAGGATGAGATGGTTGGGTGGCATCACCGACTCGATGGACATGAGTTTGAGTAAACTCCGGGAGTTGGTTTTGGACAGGGAGGCCTGGCGTCTGCAGTCCATGGGGTTGCCAAAAGTCGGACACGACTGAGTGACTGAACTCAGCTGAAAGGAACCTGAAATGACTGAACAGAGAATTGGGGAGAGATATGCACATGTGCTTTCATGAGGCAGCGCAAGGTGACTCTAGCGCCCACACCCCCAAGACTATGGGAACCTGCCATCTCCCCCATCAAGCCGGCACTTTTCCCAGGGTTCCCAGCCTCAGTCTAGGGTACCAACAGCCACTGTCCATGCCAGAAGCCTCCAACCACTGCCAGCCAGTCAAATGCGGTCAAATGGGACCTACCATGTTCCCTGTTGCTCCTTGGTCATGCACACGTGTCCCCTCCCTCTAGAGCACGCCCCCATCTCTGCTTGGCTGACTCCCATCTGTCCTTCAAGTCTTGACTTAGGCACCCCCTCCTCCAAGAAGCCTTCCCTGATGCATCCAGCCTGAATTGCCCCATTTCTGGTCCCCCACAGCACTTCATGGTGCCTTATCCGAGACCTTGGCCTGCAAACAGTCCGAGGGCAGGGGTTGAACCCTTGTTGACCGTGTCCCATACTTGCCAGGCTTTCAGACAATGGTTTCTGGGTGAATGAATGAAGGATCAAATTACTTAATAAAAATTAATTAATCAAGTACAAGCAAAAAGGTAAAAGATTAGCTCCAGACCCTAAGTGATGAAGTAGTGGGAAGCTATCTTCAATAGTGAGCAATCCCAGCTGGCTGGCCATCTGTTCCACAGCAATCCAGGAAGGCTGCCTGGAAGAGAAAGCCACCTCATCTCTTCCCACCCTTCTTTCCTCTGCCCCTCCCTGCTCCCCACTCTAGCTTCTCTGGTCAGCCTAAGAGCTTCCTCGCAAGCAAAGACTTGCTGGGTTTTTTTTCCTTTGGCAGAGAAAGCAATTTTTTTTTCTTTTTTTATCAGCCAGCAACAGGGCCAGGGCAGGGGCTGCTAGCGCCCTGTGTCTCCGCAAGCAGTGAGAAGGCCGATGGCGTCATGGTGACAGGAGTCCTTGATGTGTCTCTTTAGAAGGCAACTGGGGTCGTCATTGAAACTCAGCACTGAGAAGGAGAAGGCTGTCAGCGGGAGCTGCAGGCATGGCTGACACATCTCGGGGGGTCTGAGCCGGTGGCTGGGGCCAGGGGCCGCCCCAGCCCTGGGCCAGCAGCAGGACTGAGTGTACCTGAGTCACACGGTTGCTGAGAGGCAGACCTGACTTCCCCCCACGCTGGCTGCCCTGGGTGGGGCAGTGCCCGCGCCGCGTCTTCAGGAGGAGACGGCCCTCTCTGGAGCAGGTCCTGCTGCCCAGTGGGCACCAAGAGCTGCGGAGGGAGGGAGGGAGGGAGGGAGGGAGGCTGCTCAGCAGAGGACTCCGCACAGCTGGATTCTGTGCCACATGGACTGTGAACATCAGTTTCAGCTTCTCCAAAACAGGATCGGGATTGTCTGCCCGCCCCAGGAGGAGGCACTGCCCTGTGCCCTGGGAGCTGTCGGGAGGGGCTGGAAGAGGAACAAGGAAGCCGGGTTTGTGGCTGCCCTGGCCGGACGTTCTGCTGGGCAGGGGGATGATGGGATGGGGGTCGCCAGCAGGGTCGTCTCCCTCCTGGCAGGGGTATGCCTGGAATCCGCCAAGCTATGGGGGAACAGAAAGGACCCTTGCTGGAATTCCACATCTGTCACCCCCTGACTCTGAGACATTGGGCGAATGACTTAACCACTCTCAACCTCAGTCTGCTCAGTCTATAAAATGGGCCAATAAAACTCAGCGGATCTAAGTGAGACGAAAAATGTGATCAGCAGACAGCACCGTCCCCAGTATCCTGAACTCTCTAAACACGTTTCTTCTTCCCTCTCTGCCTTCTGAGCAGGAGCCTGATGGAGGCCAGTGGGAGCCTTTAGGGACGTCTTCATGAGTGGGACAGCCGCTCTGGGGTGGGACTGGCAGGCCCTGCCAGGAGGGAAGGGGGTGCAGTGACTGGCTCCACCCGCCTGCTGCAGACCTGCCCTCAGTTCCTAAGCTGGACAGAAGGACCAGCACAGCTGATGCTCTGGGAAAGACACACAGGGGACCAGTCTGTGACTACCTGGAGCCTGGGTCCAGCTTCCTCGCTCCCGGAGGGACGGCAGAGGGAAGCCGCTAAAGGTGCTGGATCTCATCCACCTGTGCTGCTGCTGGGCTCCGCGGCCAGAGACACGCCCGCACCTCTCAGAGCAGCCCTGTTCTCTGGTCTCACACCAGAGTGGCTGGGTGTTTAGAAACCATCCACAGACTCTGAGATGTAAGCTCCCCTCCAGATCACAAGTCCTGCAAGGTCAGAACTGAAAGGGATTTAAGGGCACTTGGCCTGGCCCCTTCATGGACCCACAGGGACCCTGAGGCCCGTCTCCCCGCCGACCCTGTCCTGCCCGCCTCTGGTCACCCAGGGCTGGTGGAGGAGCTGTCTGAGCCGCGATCTCTCCCAGCCCAAGGACATCCCCCTCGTCCTCCGCTTCAGGGCGCCAGCCTGCCAGCAGCTCCCTGCGTCTCAAGGCAAGTCTCCTACCCTGGAAAGAGCAGCTGGCCCAGGTGTCATCTCAGAGCGAAAGTGCCCATTAAACCACCATTGGCTGCCAGGCCCGTCGAGTCCCGGGAGCAATGTTCGCAGACATGTCAGCCTAATGAATTAATTGAATTAATTGATCCTTCCCTCCTCCGCCTGCCAGCGGAGGTTGAATTCGGGCACCTCAGCCTGCCCCCGCCCCGGGCTGGGGAGGGAGTGGGTGGCGGGGGCAGCTAATCGCTGTCTCCTCCCTCTCCCCCCTCCCTGGGATCTTCCCCAGCCTCGCCCAAAATGCCCTTGGGGCTCCTTTTCTCCACCTCTCTCCAGTTGGCATCTTTTAAAAATTAAGGCTTTATGGGACTTCCCTGTGGGTCCACTGGTTAGGACTCTGTGCTTTGAATGCAGGTGGTGTGGGTTCCATCCCTGGTCAGGGAGCTAAGATCCCACATGCCACATGGCTTGGCAAAAAAAAAAAA